>NC_073260.2:33717500-34967500 GCF_029289425.2 Pan paniscus
TTTGGGTGCTAGTAATCTAAGGCCTTAAAAATGATTGGCTTTTCATGTCATTTACTTCTTTTTTTTTAATTTCTTTTTTTTTTTTTTTTTTTTTTACATTCAGGGGCAGAGATGCTTAAAAAGCAGATAGGGTGGCAGACTCCAAGTCTACTATGGGGCTCAATTATATGCCTCTGCATAGTACAAGGGCCCTCCTCTCCTTCCTGAAAGGGAAGTAATTTCACCTAAGTAGGGGTAAGATTCTTGTCTTGTGTTATTGCTTGAACAAACATATAATCTGGGCTCCAGACACATGCAAATTTTATGAGGCTCTTGGAGGTGCCTGGCCAGGAACTAATAATACGTGTCAGCCCCCCAGGACTCAGAGCTCAGTGGCGAAGGTACCTGAAATCAGCCTTGAAATTCATTAAGCAGCTGTTCTCTACTGGCTGCTAGATCCTGAGAGTCAGTGAGGATAGAGATGAGAATTCATCAATTCCCCTAAAGAATGCCATTCAGGAGAAGTGGAATGGTGAGTGCTTCAATAGTTATTTGAAAAAATGACCACAACCATCACTGCCCACGTTGGACTCTTGGAAGATATTTATGATGAAATTCCCAAAGGCTGGTCATGCATCTAATCAATTTTATGTCCAGATAAAGAACATCTCCAGGCTTTCAGGAAGCTTCACTTTAATAGCACACAAACAAATGAACAAAGATTGTATGGCATGATAAATGCTGTAACAGCAGGAAACACAAGGTACTGTGACAGCTCTTGGAGGTTGAGCTGCTAACTCAAACTAGAGAGGTTAAGAAAGTCTGGGAACTAGCTAGCTATCAAATGCTCTAGAATCATAACCTCATTTTATATACCATAGTGTTTTGTCTGCCTCCCTGAATTTAAAACAAGGAATTTCTTTCAGAAGGGTCCTAGCCAATCACATGGCAGCAAATTAGGCCACTAAATAGCGGACATTCTCCCAGATCTTGAGTCACAGTGTGCCCAGCTTGAACGTTGACTAGGACTCTGGTCTCCAAGTTTGGGGTCCAAGGAGAACCCCTGAAGCTTTGCTGAAAATCACTGACATGAGGCAGAAGGCAAGTTAGAGTAATATTTTTAGGTTTTATGGCTAGCTTTGGGGAAAAGGGGTTCTGATTACTACTAATTTAACCCATCTTGGGGAAGAAGGAGTCTATTAGATTGGTGCAAAAGTAATTGTGGTTTTTGCCATTACTTGTAATACCTTCTATGGCTAACCTCAGGGGAGAATGGGACTGAAAGGACAGCAGGAAAAGATCAAAGAAAAACTTTTGCTCTTAAGGCTGACTCTGAGGCCTTCATTTTGGGGTATTGTTTTCTGAGCCCCAACATCCACAATAGCTGTCTCCTAGAAGCCCAAATCCAAGTCCATGAACTGGCGCAAAAATTTCTGTATTAAGTAGGTGGAAGAACAGGTGTCGTGCAGGCAAGGTGGCCACCATATGATGGACTATTCCATAGAACAGTCTCCTTCTCTTGTTTCTGTTTATATATCTAACCACAAAACCATGGGCTCAAGCACCCCAAATATCCCCTCCTCCAGCATCATATTGGGAATCTCTGAGGCCCAACGCTATATTCATTGGTATATTGGCCCCTGATCCATGGCATATGCATCTACCAAAGACTAGGCTCAGAAAGCAGATAAATTTTTATATTCTTCAGAATGATGAAGAAAGAGCTCAAGGACTCCCTCTGGCATCAGAGCAACTGCAGTGTTTAGTGGGCGGGGATCGGGAGCTGGGGAAAAGGTAAATGAGTGAAACTGAAAAGTTGCCCCCCACTTCTGCGATACCTCAAACATACGGCATCTTTCCACAGCCACCTTCCTGCAGTCCAAAGACCAGCACTACTCTGACTAGACACCTAGTACAAAGTTGGGGGAAAGAATGCCATAGTGGGAAGCTACTGACACACAAGTCCAGAGAGCTGTGTCGTTATAAATAATGAAGGACAGTCACAGAGATGATACAACATGTCTTTATAAGAAGCCCAAATAAACCAAACCTGGGGATCTGATAACCGTTTGGTCTTTTCTGTTTGTTAACTTTCTCTGGCTTTAATCCCAGAGGTGACAATGGACTTTGATTCTTATGTTGCATTTGCATGTGGGAATTCCCATTGTGCTACCCTAGAAACTGATCCTAGGCAAAACACCCAAAGCTATTTGGACTTGGTTTTTGGCATCCTGCCTATTCTAACCTGACATATAACTCCTTTCCGTTCTTCGTTTTGTCTGTATTACACTAACAGTAGCAGCAGCTCTTAGAGACTGCACTCAACTGTATAACAGGGGTTCGGAGGATAGTTGACATAGTATTCTACATCAGGGATCAGTTAGACTCTGCCTATGGAGAATCCTGGAATCTAAACAACACAAAAGGGAAAAAACTGTCAGAATAGATTCAGTAATACAATTTCTAGCATAATAATAATGTTTATTAGTAGGTCTTACCTAACCTTATACAATACAAAGATTTCCTATTCATCAGGGATTTTTTTTTTTTTTGCCTTGTCCAGTACAATTTTTTTTTCCTATTTTTTTTTATTATACTTTAAGTTTTAGGGTACATGTGCACATTGTGCAGGTTAGTTACATATGTATACATGTGCCATGCTGGTGCGCTGCACCCACTAACTCGTCATCTAGCATTAGGTATATCTCCCAATGCTATCCCTCCCCCCTCCCCCCACCCCACAACAGTCCCCAGAGTGTGATATTCCCCTTCCTGTGTCCATGTGATCTCATTGTTCAATTCCCACCTATGAGTGAGAATATGCGGTGTTTGGTTTTTTGTTCTTGCGATAGTTTACTGAGAATGATGATTTCCAATTTCATCCATGTCCCTACAAAGGACACGAACTCATCATTTTTTATGGCTGCATAGTATTCCATGGTGTATATGTGCCACATTTTCTTAATCCAGTCTATCATTGTTGGACATTTGGGTTGGTTCCAAGTCTTTGCTATTGTGAATAATGCCGCAATAAACATACGTGTGCATGTGTCTTTATAGCAGCATGATTTATAGTCATTTGGGTATATACCCAGTAATGGGATGGCTGGGTCAAATGGTATTTCTAGTTCTAGATCCTTCATCAGGGATTTTTGTAAATGTTAGCCAGATTTTTTTAAATCCTCTAGGTTAAAAAAATCTATATCACTACACTTTTCACAAACAAATCATCTTATTGACAAAGTGATTTCTATGATAATTAATTTGAAAGTGGTCAAGGTAAATAGTTTGGTAAATCATCTGCACTGCAGCCCACATCCACCCTAACCCTTAGTCATTAGTCCATTATGATAATTTGACAAAAGAACGTGGATGGAGCACAAAAATCCAACGGGGCAGCATTACATCAGCAAAAGAAAGCCATCCACAGCAAAATTAACACCAAGGTTAAGGTGTTTAAATATTCATTATTGTTTAGATGGCTAGTAGTAAAAGAAAGTCTGAAATTGATCTGTAATAATTAACCATCTAAGAAAATTGAGTTAAAACTATTAGTGGAAACTTTCCAGACAAAAAGCTATCCTAAGGCAATTGTGAGTTGAATAAGGATATTTTGGTGTTAAGAAATCATTTATTTAAATTTATCTGAAATCTTCCACCTCCTACCCTCTGCCCTTCCACTCCTCATCCCAAACCAGCATCTGAGGCTATGAGAATTCATAAGGATGTTCTTTAGCTTTAAAAGGGAGAGGGGGCAGGAATGAAAACAGATGAAAAGTGCCCTCCTTTTCTTCTGTTGACAGAAACTAATCATTGCTGCATATTTGTTGCAGTCTGTTTAAGCTATTTCAGGGGTGGTGGAAAGGAAGGTGTGGCAAAATGAGCATCTGACTGAGAAGGCCTCAGTAATTCATTAATTTCAGGGTAGTAAATCTTTTCAGCTGTGTAAATGGACTGTGAATTACAAGAGTCTCTCAGATCAGAAGCAGGAACTCAGTGAGAGATTCAGAGGGAATGAGTCCTCTGGATAAGAGAAAGGCGCATTCCACTGCCAGCTGTGACAGAGACAGGTGTGTGGCAGACAATCTCCAGGGAAGATGTCTCCAACTGCTTGGGCTTCATCATCCAAAGGTATAGCCTGCTTAGAAACTAATAAGCAAAACTACTGAGTGTCAACCACCCAGGACATCAAGAACCTCATGCGAAAGAGGGTCAGTTCTCCAATTTCACAATGCGTGAAGACTTTTTAAAGGCTATTAGTGTAAAATTTTTAAAGTTTTGTGTACAATCCTACTCATATGCATGAGAACTGACTTGCTGACCTCGTAAGGTCCCCTCCAGCCTTATGTGAGGTAGCATGCTGAGAGGACAGGGAACACTAGCTCTGGAATCAGAAGTCCAATTGGTAACTGGAGGATTTCTCTTGGTGGAGCCACTTAATATCTCAAAATCTCAGTTTCAAGACTTCAAAATGGGGTTGAAAATACCAGTTTTATTTATCTCATAGTCTATTATGAAAATTACACTATATACTTATATATTTTGATAAAATATAAAGCTTTGTATGAACATACATTGTCTTTAAAAACTATCTGTGATGCTGGGTGCAGTGGCTCACACCTGTAATCCCAGCACTTCAGTAGGCCAAGGCGGGAGGATTCCTTGAGCCCAGAAATTTGAGACCAGCCTGGGCAACACAGCAAGACCCTGTCTCTACAAAAAATAAAAGTAAATTAGGTGCACTAGGTGGCACACACTTATAGCCCCAGCTATTAAGAAGGCTGAGGCAGGAGGATTGCTTGAGCCCAGGAATTTGAGGCTGCAGTGAGCCATGATTGTGCCACTGCACTCCAGCCTGGGTGGCAGAGTGAGACCTTGTCTCAAAAAAAAAAAAAAAAAACTAAAAATAATGATCAAAACCATCTGTGGGAGATTATGGAAAATGACTAGCAGAGTCAGCCAACATGAGGCAGAAAGAATACAGGAATTGCAATCACCCCATTGAGGTGTTTTCTAATTTCTGTACCTAGAATATCTTTCCTTATCAAAGTATAAATTCTGAAGGGCAAGAATCAAGTCTTAGACAACTTTGTGCACCCCATAGCACCGAGCGTAGTCCTTGACAGGTAGTAGATGCCAATAAATATTTGTTGAATTGTACCACCTGACTTCAGCTTCCAAATTTACAAATTGATTAGCCAAGAGGTGAAAGTAAGTAAACTGGGAAGAGGAAGAAGAGGGGCCTTACTTTTTCACAGGGAGAAACAGCCTTGCCATTGTGGTCTTTATTGTGCCTTCACTGTGCCGCCTTTTCTGTTCTGAACATAGACTGCTCCTGAGTACTCTAAATTGTCAAGAGCTCTGTAGGCTTCCCAGAGGAGCAGCTTTGTGTGGCTAAACACAGGACATACATTCTTTTTGCACTTTTTTGGGGGTAGGTTTACTGACAAAGTCATTGTCCCTCTCTTCCTGGCCTTAGCCCTCTGCAGATCTAGTTATGCTGTTTAGGTTCATGAAGTACAAATTAGCATAATCCGATTAGATTAGCTGCTGAGGGGCGTCTTTGGTCTGAAAAGCAGAGAAAAGAAAAAAGTGTCTCACAAAGAGGGGAGCCTGGAGGATGGAAGGGGAGGGAGGGCAATTGCTCCTGTGCTGCTGGCCTGAAAGCTTGCACCTGCACAAGCCCTCTTGTAAATAAGGACTCTTAGATGGTATTAAACAGGGGACTGAGGAGTCCGGGGGAGCTCAGGGAGGTAAGCATGGGGAAGAGAAAGGCAAGACAGCAGCTCTGCATCCCATTAATTGATTTATCTGGATTGGCAAAGCAGGGGTTGCTGACAGAAAAGAATGTCCGCTTGATTCCTACTCAGCATGGAGAGTGGGTCAGCCCCATAATCTGGTCTATCGAGATAACGTTTTAGAATCTCTGCAAGAGACTGATAAGGGGTTTCCTTGCAGGGAATAATGTCCATTGGATGTTTGATTTCAGTACTTTCTGAATTGGACTTCCATATCTTTCCTTTATTTCTGGAAAAGAAAAAGCCAGGCAACGGTAGTTGTTTTAGGCCTTTGGGTAAGGCGTACTCAAAACCACCAAAGAAAAACCCAACAATCCACTTGTTAGAATAGGTGACACACGAACATTTTTGACTGGGTGCTATAGACAGTTTATGGGTTTGATTGAAGTTTTCATGATAAGAAAGGGACTGTATTTGTGAAGTAAATGTTGCATTTCAAGCAAGTAATTTCTTTTACCATTCTTAGTTGAAAAAAGACTTTTCCCCCAACCACCCCCTGCCCCCTCAAAAAATATGAAGGAGCCCTGAGACACAGAAGTCTCTGCACTTTCTGAGGACTGAGAACGTTTCCGTGATTCTCAGGGAATATAAAATATGTTTAACTCTATGGGACTGAAAGGAAGCCATAGGTTAGGCCTGATCTATGACATGATTTACCTCTAAGGTCAGGTGCAGAAGAAAAGGAAACACCTCCAGCTAGAGAAGGCTTGTTTCTGTTGAGATATCTTCCTAAGTGTCATTCAACGTAATTTTAAATGCTGAGAGCAACAGACATCCCCATCACTTATTTTGGATAATTTTTTCTTTACCAAAGAATTCTTCTGGATAGAAAACTCAGACCATCAACCAAATTAATCCATGCATGTTTTTTTCTTTATTTCAATCATTGCCTGCCTGCAGTGAGCATTTCTTTCACAGGAAGTTTCTTTCTTAAAGGCAAAAGAACATATTAAAAGAAATTTGGCCTTTGCTGAAGGCAGACATGGGCTCAGAGCCTGCCTTGCTGTTGGCTGTGTGATCTGAAGTTTGCCTCTTAAAACTTTTTTAAGCCGCAATTTCCCAAACTGTAAGCTGGAGCAAATACCTCCATTAAATGGTTGTTAGAAGGATTAAAGATAGGTTTTATAAACTACCTGTAATAGGCATGCAATGAATATGAAACACTTCCTTGAAGTGTTTATATTTTGACTCTTTCCCCAAATAAAACTTGCCATACTCAGATACATATATGTTGTGTGTACAAAAAGGTGTATCCTGATACACAAGCACAGTACAAGGTGTTTTCTAGTCCCAAGGGGTGTCTTTGCTCTGTTTCCTCTGCCGTTTTACCAGTTCATCCATCCTTCTCAACTTCTGTGATGGGGCATCTTTCCCCCTGGAGCCTAGAGCCATAAAGCCTCTTAGAGAGGGATGAAGGAGACACTGCAAGGTTGTTTTCAGAAACTCTGGAGCCTGGGGAAGAAATTTAGTCTGGGAAGGCAGGTAGGAAAATACTTTCTTTTTTCTTGTTGTTTTTATTTTTATTTTTTTTAGACGGAGTTTCGCTCTTGTTGCCCAGGCTGGAATGCAATGGCACAATCTCGGCTCACCGCAACCTCTGCCTCCCAGGTTCAAGCGATTCTCCTGCCTCAGCCTCCCAAGCAGCTGGGACTACAGGCATGCGCCATCATGCCCAGCTAATTTTTGTATTTTTCGTAGAGATGGGGTTTCACTGCGTTGGCCAGGATGGTTTCCTATCTGCTAGAAGCCAAGGTGAGCATTCAGAACACCTTAAGTGTGAGATGGGGATCTGGAGGCCTCATATCCAGAGGAAATGGTAAGAAGCAGGTAAGGGGAAGGCCTAGGAAGCTCATTGACTCTGACAGCCCATATCTCTCTCAGGCTGCAGGTGGACACATGGTGTTTCATGCATCCTCTTACAGAGACAGAGTGGTGGAATGGCAATGGCATAAAAGCAAGTGGACAAGGTATCCTTAGTCAGACAGGGTCCTCTGCATATATAAATTATTTTTGTGCTTTTCCATATAGATTTTAGTAAAGGTTCATTGTGGGAACATTTGACTTTTTCAGAAATATTTTATTATCATGGTTAAGATATAGATGAGGAAGATAATTTGACTGCATATGAAAATAAAATTATACTATAGCCAAGTAAGATTTATCCAAAATGCAAGAAAATATTATATATCATATCCATCTCAATAGCTATCAGAAGAAGATCTTTCATTAAAATTTATTACCCATCGGATAGAATGACCTTCAGCAAAAAAGAAAAAAAATTATTATCTGGTTCTTTTTGCGGGGAGAGGGTAGTGAAGACTCTCTGCCTGCTCTATGCCCCAGGAGGCTGACCTATACACACCTCAGCCTCCATCACTCTGGCCTCCCTGCCCTCTGGTTGGGTTCTGGTTGGTTTTGGCCAATGGAATGCAGTGGCAGAACAGCAGGTGGGAGGAGAGAAACAGGTCAAGGTATGTATCCCCCTTCCCATATCTACATCCACAGCTGCTATCAGACAGCCCCTCCCCCTCCCATGGCCACACCTTCCCTGAGTTCCAGTTACCCTGGGGACTAGCAGTGGGTAGCAGGAGACCCGGGCCTCACCTTTACCCAGCCATCTCACTCTGGGGCCCCACTTGCCAAGCAGTTGTTGTCAACTGAAACTTTATTTTATTGTTGTTTCCTTCCTCTTTTGGATTTTCTTTTTGTTCCAGTCCAAGGGTATGTGTCCTCTTAGCTCAGCCAGCTAAGGGTCAATGTACAGGGTACTAATCTATCAAGACCTAGTGGACCCAGGGTCCTCTCTCTTCCTTGTGTCAGAGTTCTAGGGAGCACGTTTTTGCAACTCCTTTTTTTAGAGCCAAATTTAGAATGTGGTGAGGGAGCAATTTTTTTTTTCAATTGGAATTTACTTTAAATATGTAATTTTAAGTTCATAAGTAGTCTTTATTAAAAGAGAGAGAATATTCAGCATCCCCTGGCCCCCTATTTCTTTCATCAGAAGCCTCAAAGATAGGACCTCACAGCAAGATTTTAAACTGAATCCAGAAAGTCAAAAACCTCAGAGTAAAGGAAGACTTTCTAACTACAACTCAAAATCCAGAACCATCAAATTGATTAATTGTACTACATTAAAATAAAATTTGAATATCTGGCACATACCATAAACAAAGTCATAAGACAAATGAAATATTGGGGGAAAATATCTGTAGCCCACATCACAGAAAAAGAGTTGATCTCCTTCATATATAAAGAGCTTTTAGAAATTGGGGAAGAAAAAAAGACCAACAGTCCAGCAGAAACAAAGGGCAAAGGACGTTTAAGAGAGTCCACAGAAACAGAAATACAAACAACTCACAAACATGTTAAATCAAGTTTAGCGTAATGCTGCCTCCTTACATATTTTAAGTTCAGACTAAAGGTTTCTCTGTACATCGTGAACCATAACAAGTAAACCCACCATAGTCTACACTTGTGCCAATCACCAAGTTTTGGCCATTCAAATGTAGCCAACTGTTCAAACCACGTTCAAATAAGGCAAATGCCCACCTGTAACCAATCCAGCTATTTCTGTACCTCACTTCCCTTTTATGTATGTCACTTTCCTTTTTCTGTCCATAAATCTTTCACCACATGGCTGTGCTGGAGCCTCGGAGCCTGCTCTGGCTCGGAAGGCTGCCTGATTTGCAAATTGTTCATTGCTCAATTAAGCTCCTTTAAATTTTATTTGGCTGAAGTTTTTCTTTCATCACATACGATGTCAGCCTCATCATAATAAGAAAAAGGCAAACTAAAACCACATTGAGATAACATTT
Organism: Pan paniscus; assembly: GCF_029289425.2. Lineage (NCBI taxonomy): Eukaryota > Metazoa > Chordata > Mammalia > Primates > Hominidae > Pan > Pan paniscus. The sequence continues at coordinate 33,727,093 of NC_073260.2, forward strand.
TCACCTATCAGATTGGCAAGTATCCCAGCAATTGTCAACATAACATGAAGGTGAATTTGTGCAGAAACAAGAACACCCATACATGCTGCTAAGACTGCATTCATTCTACAGGTGTACCTGCACCCTTGGGAAATCACATGTTACAGGTTATTCATTGCAGCAGCATTAGTATCAGCAAAAGACTGGAAACAACACAAATGGACATGATGTAATACATGCAGATATTAAAAAGAATGAGAAAGTCCTCTACGATTTGGGAAGATCTTTAGGTTATAGTGTTACCAGAGAAAAGCAGGCCAGGCATGGTGGCTCAGCACTTTGGGAGGCTGAGGTGGGTAGATCACTTGAGTCCAGGAGTTAGGAGTTAGAGACCAGCCTAGCCAACATGGTGAAACCCCGACTCTACTAAAAATACAAAAATTACCTGGGTATGGTGGTGTGCACCTGTAATCCCAGCTAGTTGGGAGGCTGAGGCAGGAGAATCACTTGAGCCTGGGAGGCAGAGGTTGCAGTGAGCCGAGATCACACCACTGCACTCCAGTCTGGTCAACAGAGTGAGACTCTGTCTCAAAAAAAGAAAAAGAAAGATGGTGTGAAAAAGAGGAAGACGTGAGAATATATAGTTATACAGATACTCCTCAATTTAGGATTACATCCTAATAAACCCACTGTAAACTGAAAATATTCTAAGTTGAAAATGCATTTAATGCACTTAACCTACCAAACACCATAACTTAGCCTAGCCTGCCTAAAACATACTCAGGATGCTTACAATAGTGTTGGGCAAAAATCATCTAACACAAAGCCTATTTTATAATAAAGTGTTGACTATTTATTGAATACTGTACTGAAAGTACATGTAATTTACTTTACTATGTAATTTACTGAATACTGTACTGAAAGTACATGTAATTTACTTTACTATGTAATTTACTGAATACTGTACTGAAAGTAAAAAACAAAAATGTTATATGGGTCCTCAAAGTACTGTTTCTACTGAATGCATTTCACTTTCTCACCATCTTAAAGTTGAAAAATCCCAATTCAAACCACTGTAAATTGGGAACCATCTGTATTTGCATAATGAACTACTAAATGATAATTAAACTCTGAAAAGGGATGGGAGATAGGGTTGATAGATACAAGGTAGAAACAAGACTTTTCAATATTTGTCTTTTAGTATAATTTTGATTCTTATACCATATAAGTAAATTATCTACTCAAAAACACTTTCCAAAAGAAAAAATACCCCTGTTATTAATCCCACTCTTACCTTTTTTTTCCTTTAAAAATAGCTTTAGAAAATAACTTTTCAATAACCATCTTTTGGGCATATTATCATTTTTCTCTATCTTAATTGTATCTTAAACATTACTTCTAAAATATTCAAATTATAGACCTTAAAACACCATCAACTTATAAAAGATTGCAGTTGAATTGAGGCCATTTTAATTTAATTATAACCCACACATGATAATATGTACAGATTTTTACATTTTTACACAGTTAGCTCATCTACTTAAACCTGACCAGGTCACACTTATTTTTTTAAACAGGAGTACTTAAGGGAAAAAATTATGTTTACACCTTGAAAATTTGGTGTTTTTAAAGTTTTGCTTAAAAAGACCCCATTTCATACCTAATGTAGATGATGGATTGATAGATGCAGCAAATCACTATGGCACGTGTATACCTATGTAACAAACCTGCACATTCTGCACATGTATCCCAGAACTTGAAGTATAATAATAATTTTAAACAGACCCCATTTTAAGTATAAATGTGACTGTATTCTGAAAACAAATTTTTGCACCTGAGTATTTCACAATCTATTTGCCCAGATTAGGGATCCAAGGTAAAAACTGATTTTTAGAGGCCTCCTGTCGCAGTTTGGCGAACACGTTGTTTGTTCATTTGTTTACTTGATTGTTTTGTCCTCGGTTGCCCTCTCTCTTCTTCCTTTTAAAATCTATTCATCCAGGGATAATTAGAGCATTTTTGGCTCTCCTCCCACATACTGCTTAAAAACTGAGAATGGATCCAGTTTTTGCAGGGAAGGTCACTAATCCTCAGTCTAGCAGGAGCTGAGGAGGGGGTGTCTCTAGGGTAATATTCCACCTGTAATATTACCATACCAAGTGACGAGATTGGGAACATCCCCAGAACACCTAGGTTACAGCCCTTGCTCCAGGCTCCTCCTCCCGGTGGGATTTAGCTCATTATGTAGATCTTCTATGCTCTCCACCTCTTTGGCTAGAATGTTAAAGAAAACCCAAGACCCTGGGTCTTAGGCCAGCTGAGCCTCATCTCTTACCTTCTCTAGTCATTCACTAGTCCAAACTGAAAGGAGTAAGGGGAATGCCGGTAGATTTCACTGATATGACATCCCCTACTTCCTTTTACAGACCAAACGATCTCATGTAACAGACTATCCAGTCCTTCCCAGGCATTTTTCAGTCACCACTGTCTTACTATCAACATCTCTTTCAAAATCCATACTCTGTGTATTGCCTATATGAGGTGTGAGAGGCACAATTGTACCATCTCAGGTGTACTATAGTCAGTGGAAAGAGAACAGGTGCACACACACAAACATATGTGTATATATACATATCCACATGCCATAAGGTAAAATCAAATCTTGATTTATTTAGTGAAAGGTTCAAAAAATATGCTTAAGTGATCTGGCTACTGGTGCAGACGCCAGGTATTTCAGCACAACATTCCACTTCCTCCAAAGTGGGAAGAGGATCTCAGTGGCTATGAGACTATGTGCAAGGTAGAGTCTTGTTGAATCCGAGAGGCTGTTCTATGCTGTTCTTCAGTCTTTTTAAACCAGGTACTTGTATATCACTAGTTAAAAAGAACTGATGCAAAAAGTCTTAAAAATATATGAAGACAGCAAGAATGCTATTCCATACCTAGTGAACAGAACGCTTTGTCCGTTTCCTCAAACCCTCCTTCCTCCCCAACTCCAGAGGAGCTAAAAGCAAAAGGGGGACAGCAGAAGATGTGGAGGAGTGGATCTCCCACCCTGGGAGTATGCACCTCCCCTGCAAACACACACTTGAGGCATAGGTCAAGCTTGAGCCAGGGTGGAGTTGGAGGCAGGAAAGAGATGAGATGGACTTTCAAATCGGCCCAAACTAGCCCAACCTGTCATGACTGGATGGGAAAGGAAGATTAAGCAGAGCCCTGTTAAAGGCAGTGACAGGAAAACAACAAAATCATGTCATGTTGGCACGTCACCACGTCCAGACCACGGAACTAACAAGTTGTACCTGCAGGTATCACATTCAAGCCTGCCTCAGTATGATAGTCTTTTCATGGTGTCTCATCGTGGTGTTAACTCCAGCCTGGTGCTTTCAAATAGGAAGCTATTTTTTTTTCCAGGGGTTGTGTTTGTTTACCCAATATCATTATTGGGTAATATACCTACTTCATGAGGTTCCATTAAGGTGGTTAGGATCAAAAAGAATTAAAGCTATCTGTGAAAAGCAACCCTGACTTTACAGAATGCAGTGATTTTGAGTAAAAACAACTGAGGGTCAAATTCTGGCTCTGCAGTGGAAATTTGGGCAAGTTAGATAACCTTCTACACTTCAGTTTCTTTATCTGCAAAATGGGAACAGTGATATTAATATAATATAGTCATGTAATTAATATAACATAGCTCATATTATATTAATAATATAACATTGTTACAAAGATTAGATGAGCTGATACACAGGAAGCTGTTGGCATAGTGCTGGCATGTAGAAAGCACTCAGCCAACCAGGTGTGGTGGCTCATGCCTATAATCCCGACAGTTTGGGAGGCCAAGGCAGGAGGATCACTTGAGGCCAGGAGTTCAAGACCAGCCTGGGCAACATAGTGAGACCCTGTTTCCAAGAACAAATAACAAGTAAAAATAAAATAAAATAAGAAGCACTCAGCTAATCTTGACTTTACCTCTTAATATTATAATTTTATGAATGTTGTAAATAGTTGTGAAATAGATACTTATGTACATAATTATTTGATCATAATTCCAATTTTGTTGTTGTTGTTGTTGTTGTTGTTGTTGTTGAGATGGAGTCTCTCTCTGTCACTAGGTTGGAGTGCAGTGGCCCAATCTCGGTTCACTGCAACTTCTGCCTCCCAGGTTTTAGCGATTCTCCTGCCTCAGCCTCCCGAGTGGCTGGGACTACAGGCGCATACCACCACGCCCAGCTAATTTTTGTATTTTTAGTAGAGACAGGGTTTCACCATGTTGGCCAGGATGGTCTCGATCTCTTGACCTCGTGATCCGCCCACCTCGGCCTCCCAAAGTGCTGGGATTACAGACGTGAGCCACCACACCCAGCCCAATTATGTTTTTTGATAGGTTCCTCGGAGGATAATGACTTAGGTTCAAGTGTATGAGCATATTGACTACATTCTTTTTCAAAAGTTTACTAATAAAGACAATTCAATAGCTTGCTTCATTGGACTATCAGAGAATTCTTGGCTCTGGAAATTAAATCCTTAGAATAAATGCTAGCTGGTAGCTTACAAACATAAAGTTTATCTATAAATCTAGTGCTTTTCAAAATCTCTTTGTGCTAAGCCATTAGCAATAAAGAGAAAATAAAATGGAGCATTTCTCTGTTTACAGTAAACTCTAAACAGCGGAGAAGCGCAAGTGTGGTTCAGGAGACCTTGTCCCTGCTTTCTGTAATCCCTTAACTGCATTCATTCCTTGGCATTCCCTTCCTAACACCTGCCCTTTAAATCCTTCACTTTGCATTGCCATTGGACTTTTAGATTTCCTCCTTATCTTTGACCTTTTTATTTAAGGATGTGACTTTTGACTAACCTTTGGCCTGTGGGTCAGCAGTTAAGCTGTTTATTCTCCCAGGCTCTTTCATCTTTTGCCTTTTTAGGGACAAAGCCAGTCGTGCATAACTTATACTTATTTTGGCCGTCTCAAGCCATTCTTAGGTGATGAAACCTCATAAGGCAGGTGCTGCCAGGGGTATCCTTGAATAGGAATAATGAGAAGCTAACTTTTGAGAAGAGTATTAGACTTTGGGTTTCTCACAAAAATTCAGCCTGTTCAAGTTTCATTTCAATGTCATCTTTTAGAGAAAGCTAAAAGAGTACTCTTAACAGAGCCAGTCTTGACATAAGTTTTCACATTTTGAAAGTGGGGGTCATTTGCAGTGCTGCTGTAGAGATTAAATATTAGAAACTCTTCCTGAACTCAAGCAAATTTTAGCTTTTTAGGGGAAACAGAATACACACAGTTATCTATAACATAAGGTAGGAGAAGTAAGGATCATAAAGCATATAAGGGGATTCTAAGGAAAGAGAGGTTAGATTAAGTAGTAGAAATCTAGGAGGACTTCATGTAAGAGATGGTGTTTAAGATCCCATGGGCTGGTGCAGTGGCTCATGCCTGTAGTCCCAGCACTTTGGGAGGTTGAGGCAGGAGGATTGCTTGAGCCCAAGAGGTTGAGACCAGCCTGAGCAAGATGGCAAGACCATTCCTACAAAAAAAAATAAAAAATAAAAAAATTAGCCGAGTGTGGTGACATGCACCTGTAGTCCCAGCTACTCAGGAGGCTGAGGCAGGAGGATCCCTTGAGCCCAGGAGTTTGAGGCTGTAGTGATGGTGCCACTGCACTCCAACCAGAAGAAAAACATCAGCCATGTGGAATTTGGCACAGGTGGAGGGGTGAGGAGAACAAGTGAGAATGGGAGCATTAATCCGAGCATTAATCCAAGCTTGTGGCATCACAGGAGTAAAGTCAGGAGTGAAAAAGAGTGGGCATGTTTGGGGATCTTTAACTAAAGTAGTTTCATTGGCATGTACCATACGTATAGGCATTGTGGAGGGTGAAGGGAAGGACACACTGGGGCCAGGATGCAGAGGGCCTGGTTTGCTAGGGTATGGCATTTGTCTCAATCTGGTAGACAAGATACTGAAGGTTTTGTAGCAGAGAAGTGATATGACTACAGCCATGATTTGAGAAGGACCATTAGGGAGCTGTGAGAAAAGTGTCATGAAGAGGAAGAAGATTGATTTCAGGTGACGCTGGGTTTTTTTCTATACTAAAGACCACGGGGGAGCTGGTGGGGGGTGGGGGGGACATGTCAAAGCCAGGATAGTGGCTGTGAAGATGAGAGAAGGGGTGAATGTGCTTAGTAAATTTATGAAATTTTTCTTTAAATGAACAATTTCTTTTCTTAAATAATTTATTTGCAATAAATTAACAGTTAAATAACAAATTATAGTCAATGGTTAAAAACTCACAAAACATCAACAAATAAAATCTTTGGTTGATATATCTAATCACATTTTACAAAGTACAATAATTTAATTTCAGTAAAAAGACATATGAAGAAGATTACTGAATGCTATTGAAAAGAGACAAGCATAATGATAAGGTGCTTTTTCATTTTCAATCCTAAAATACTTGGTGGCTGAACAGGGCTGTAGAAAGGCTAAACACAGTGTCTGCAGACCTGGATCTGGGTCCTGGGTTTCCACTAACTGCACATGTGGCCTCTGGAAAGTCACTTCAAATCCCTCTAGAACCATTTTCTCCTCTGTAAAATGAGGGACTGGCATTAGCCCATCAAATGATCTATATGAATCAATTCACCTGTTTATACCTGGTTTCTAGAAGTTTCTAGTGGTGTCCATAGCAGACTAAACACTTTTTTTTTTTTTTTTTGAGACAGAGTCTTGCTCTCTCCTGGAGTGCAGTGGTGCGATCTCAGCTCACTGCAAACACCACCTCTCAGGTTTAAGCGATTCTTTCTCCTCAGCCTCCTGAGTAGCTGGGATTACAGGCGCCCGCCACCACACCCAGCTAATTGTTTTAGAGATGGGGTTTCAACATGCTGGCTGGGCTGGTCTCGAACTCCTGGCCTCAGGTGATCCTCCCGCCTCGGCCTCCCAAAGTGCTGGGATTACAGGTGTGAACCACGGTACCCACCGCCAAACACTTTTGTTTAAGTTACAGAGTAGCATAGGTTATATAATCTGTTCAAACTATTCTGTTGGGCTCAAATGATCTATAAACAGATGTACCATCCAGTGAACCATAATGATTTTGAATCATAAATTCTTGCTACTGCCATCACCAAGCCTTAAGTATAGGACACCAGAGAAGACTCTAGAATGATTTTTGAGTTAGCTTCCAGTCTCATGGATACCTTGTCAAGGTTTTGGTCCACAATTGACTATATTTTCTTTTTGGCAGACACCTTCTTTTTTTTCTCTTTCCTTCTTTCTTTTCTTTGAGACAGGTATCACTATGTTGCTCAGGCTGGCCTCAAACTCCTAATATCAAGCAGTCCTCCCGCCTCAGCCTCCCGAGTAGCTGGGAGTACAGGCACATGCCAACACACCTGACGTAACAGTCACTTTAACCAAACATGACTTGGTGTACAAAAATGCAAGCAGGCAAAAGAAATCATTTAGGAGGTGAAATACATAAATTAATGATTTAAAGTTTCATTTATTTATTATAGGATTATTTGCAAATTTCTTTAAATAATTTCCCCCTCACATAGTTTAATGAGAACTTGATCTCCTCATGACTTTTCAGGAGCACTCTGTTACATTTCAGTGGAAAGGCCCTCTTTGTCGAAGATCATGGCCCCCTTTGACACAGATCATGGCCCCAGCAGCAGAAAAGTGGACTCATCCTGGGTAGAGGGGCAAAATCCTATATCTAGGCAAAGAGATACTCTGTGCTTTCCTTGGCAACATGTTAAAACAAAGCTAATATAAAAATACCGTAAAAAGTGTTATTTTGATTTAATTTCAGATGAGAGAGTAAGTGATGTTAATTGACAACTGTCATCAAAACTTTGAAATGTACTATCACCTGGTAATTTGGGGGTAAGCTTGTGTCCACATAAGCTAGTGAGAAAAAAAAATGCACATTCAGGAAAACCATTTTGATCTCTTTTCTTATGTGTTTCCCTGGACTATGCTGGGTCCGTGGGGAAGTTTACCAAATACAGTTTAAATAAAGGGCCTAGAAGGAAATCTTACTGGTTCAAATAAATGCATTGTGTTACAAGTGTGAATGCTGTATAGAGTTTAATGACATAATGACCTTTCTATTTCGGGAGAATGAGATTGTAAGAGTTTCATCCAGCTTTCTTCCAATCACCAGACCAAGGAGGCTCATTTCAACCTTTCACAAGTAAAACACCTTATTTCTGAGTGGCAGGAAATTTAAATTCCTCTATTGTGTATATACTGGAAATCCCTAATCTCAAATCCATCAATTTCCTACGTATGGTTTAGAAGGTTTTAAAACCAATGTACTGTCAAGAACTTTGGGGAAAGAAAATGTCCCAGAGATAATCAAATAACATTATTTGTATTCCAGGTTCAACTATGGGATTTATCTTTGACTCCAAGTATCATCAGGGTGGCATATGGTGATGGATTCTGCCAGATCCGTGCTATTTCACTGACTTGCTGGGTACCAGCCCTCCCAGCCTAAGACTAAGCTTGATCACCCTTGATCAAATACATCTCATTTTTCAAAACCAACTTTAAAATCTGTTCTGAGGGAAGCATATGCTACTCATTCATCTGAGATCTATTATGAGAAACTTTTTTCTTTTTTGAGAAGGCTAATGTGCCATAGCAAAGAAGACAAATTACAAATTCATTAGTTCATTAGCGTCTGGTATTACATTTCTATTGTTTACTCTAAATGTTTTGTTTAAACTAAGCTCTCTGTTAAATGAGTCGTTAAATGGTAATGTTTGGATTTTCATAATTATAATTGAATTTTACAGGTCTTAAATCAGCAGGAGTTGAGGCTGAGTGAAACGTTTTAATGCATGACATGTGAAACGAAGGCTTTAGCTAACTTATTTCAGCTGTTTTTCATAAGAAAACTACGAGCCCTAACACATAAATTATCCAGTTGTTTCGTCTCACAGATATAATCCACTATTTGGCTTTAGAAGTCACATATGTACAAATGGCTCAGCACAAGTAGCACCTCACACTTCTACAGAGTTGAAAGGACACAGAACTGTTCCACATATCTCTGCTGCATTCCTGTAATCCCCACACCTTAGTGGGGGTGGGGGCGGGGGGTGTCTTTTCTCCACAGATTTTTCCCGCAAGTCTCCCAGGTTGGTTTCTGCAGGGGTTATCTTTCTATTCATCAGTCTTAAGATTTATTTTGTTCACCTTTGATCAAATACATCTCATTTTTCAAAACCATCTTTAAAATCTGTTCTGAGGGAAGCATATGCTGCTACTCATTCATCTGAGATCCATTATGAGAAAACTTTTGTTGTTGTTGTTGTTTTTGAGACTGAGTCTTGCTCCGTTGCCCAGGCTGAAGTGCAGTGGCATGATCTTGGGTCACTGCAACCTCCCCCTCCCGGGTTCAAGCGATTCTCATGCCTCAGCCTCCTGAGTATCTGGGATTACAGGTGCGCACTACCACACCTGGCTCATTTTTGTATTTTTAGTAGAGACGGAGTTTCACCATGTTGGCCAGGCTGGTCTCGAACTCCTGACCTCAGGTGATCTGCCCATCTCAGCCTCCCAAAGTGCTGGGATTACAGGCGTGAGCCACCGTGCCCGGCCCATCAATCTTAAGATTTATTTTGTTCACCCTTGATCAAATCTCATTTTTCAAAACAAACTTTAAAATATGTTCTGAAGGAAGCATATTCTACTTATTCATCTGAGATCCATTATGAGAAAACTTCTTTCTTATAACTGAAGACATTGAGTAAACAGTGATTTTCAGCCTTTTTTTTTTTTTACTTAGAATTTTTTCTCCAAAAGTCTTACACAGAACCTGGATTTAAAATAGGCAGAGGTAGGCCGCTCTACCTGACATCCCTGGGGGGTGGCGGCCCACAAGTGACATTCCTCATGGCTTCTTTCAGCTCCCTGCAGCTGTCTCTGAGCCACCTCCCAGGAAGCTAAAATTCATGCTTCACGAGTTATCATCAAGTCAACTCTGGAACGTGCAAAAGTCTGTCCACAGGCAGTGATTTCTGAGCAAGTGCTGCCCTGGGAGATGACAGCCAGAGCCACACTAAGGAATGTGGTGGCTTGGACCAGGTGAAGGAACCTGGTAGTTCTCAAGCAGAGTTCTGTCCTCCAGGCCTGGCAGGTGGGGTCCTTGAGGGAAGAGCCCCAGAATGTTCCCCTGAGCAGCCACTCCCGTTTGTTGCAGGCTTTGCTCCCCCAAGACCTTGACCAAGAAGTTGATATACCTCATTGCCAGGCGAAGCGTTTCATTTTTGCTCAGCTTTTTGTCTGGAGGGTGAGTGGGGATGAGCTTCCTCAGCTTGGCAAAGGCGCTGTTGACATTCTGCTGCCTCCACCGCTCCCTGGTATTTGTGAAGATCTTCCTGGTCATGTTTGAGTTCCTGAGATGGAAAGAGAAAGGGCCCTCAGGGCCAATATCTTATAAGAGGCCTGATTGGTATCACATGTCCTGCCAAGAACCTGAGATGTTAGATTTTCTCGACTCAGAGCTTAGGAGATTCATTTCCTCATTTTCAGGTTTTTAAAAAAGAAAACAACCCCACAGGGACACAAACATACGCCTCTCACCTTTCGAGGCATCAATGACGCTATGAATTATGCATAATTTCTTTTTTTAACTTAAAAACAACAGGGGAAGGTAAGAACAACACCCTTCAGCTTTTTCTCTCTGGCTGTTTTGAAGCCTCCAGTTGAAAGATTGCTTTGTCCCAATACTCCTGTTTCTTCCTTTATAACCAACTCTTCCTAATTGTTCAGAATCAGGTACAATATTGATTGAGTTTATGTATAAATGCAACATATGTTTGGCCAATAGAAAGTTTGTTTTTTGTTGTTTTTTTTTTTCTTTTTTTGAGACGGAGTCTCACTCTGTCACCCAGACTGGAGTGCCATGGCACCATCTCAGCTCACTGCAACCTCCAGCTCCCGGGTTTGAGCGATTCTCCTGCCTCAGTCTCCGGAGTAGCTGGGACTATAGGCGCCTGCCACCACGCCTGGCTAGTTTTTATATTTTTAGTAGAGATGGGGTTTCACCATGTTGGCCAGCCTGGTCTTAAACTCCTGATCTCAGGTGATCCACCCGCCTCGGCCTCCCAAAGTACTGGGATCGCAAGCGTGAGTCACGATGCCCAGCCACCAACAGAGAGTTGAATATGAATCAACAATGTATTATCAGAATGAAGTAAAAAAAGAAAATGATTCTAGGTTTCGTTAATAAAATTAAATTTGGAATAGAGAAGACAATACAGCTCTCTTGTTAGCTGGCAGACCTCACCTGGAGGATTCAGCCCCTCTCTGTAAGAACTAAAATATCCAGACTGGACTATATTTAGAGGAGCAGGAACAGAATGATGAAGGGTCTTGAAACCCTGGTGTATGAAGAACAGAAGTGGGGGTATTTAGTCTCGCAAAAATGAAAAGACAAGGGGCAGGTGGGAGTGGTGATTTGGCGTGGATTCTGTAGAAGATACTTGGGCCTCTTCGGGGCTGCATTGGATGACCTTTCCAAGTCTAGGAGAGTGGTTTATCATCACATACTGCCGAGCGTTATGCAGGCATTTTTCACTCTTAGAGGCAAGAGTCCCTTTTTTCAGGTAGCTTGGATTAACATGTGCTAATAGGAACACTTGGGAGGCACTGGCAAACAAGCCCAAGTCTAGCCCCAGGCAGTTTGATGTTCTTGGCTTACTGCTATTGGTCTGCTGCCTGCTCCACGCTCAGCTCCTCTGGGCACTGGGCCCTTTCTAGTTCCTCCGAAGACTCATGAATATTCCCAACTCTACCCTTTCCCACGTTGTCATTTTCTGTTCCTTGAATTTCCTCCCCACTCTCTACTTACCTATTTCTTTAAACAGCAGGTGAGATCTTCCCTTTCCACCAAGCCCCGACTCTACAGGAGTCTTCACGTAACTCAGCCATCAGTGGAACCATATGCATGGTGGTCAAGAGCACAGGCTCCAAGGCCAGAACCCCGGTTTGGCTGTGGGTTATACTCACCCTAGCTGTGTGACGAGCAATCTACTTAACCTCTCTGTGTTTCAAATGCCTCATAAGTAAAGATCAGTACAGGAGTACTGCATCATTGTGAGGACATATGAAATGATACACATAAAGCACCTTAGCTCAGTGTCTAGTGCATATTAAAGGCTCAATAAATATTTAATGATTGGCGGGACTCAGTGGCTCACACCCGCAATCTCAGCGCTTTGGGAGGCCGGGGGTTGGGGGGGGCAGATCACCTGAGGTCAGGAGTTCAAGACCAGCCTGGCCAACACGGTGAAATTCCATCTCTACCAAAAATGCAAAAATTAGCAGGGCGTGGTGGCGCACGCCTGTAGTCAGAGCCAATCAGGAGGTTGAGACAGAAGAATCACTTGAACCCAGGAGGTGGAGGTTGCAGTGAGTCGAGATCGCGTCATTGCACTCCAGCCTGGGCGACAGAGCGAGACTGTCTCAAAAAAAAAAAAGAAAATTAATGATTGCAATTATTATCTTTAAAAATAAAACAGAGAAAAATAAATGTTGTAATTTATCATTTTCTTCCTAATGAAGAAGTTATATGCATTAGAGAAGGTCTGAGCTTAGAGCAAAAACCTGGAAGGATTCAGGCCAAACTGTCAACAGTGGTTCATTGGGAGAGGACAGTAGATTGGGAGAAGAGAAAAAAGGGAGACTTGTGGTGTTTTATTCTTTTTTTGGTATTATGTGTACATATATAAAATCTTTTTTTTTTTTTTTTTTTTTGAGACAGAGTTTCCCTCTGTCGCCAGGCTGGAGTGCAGTGGCACGATCTCAGCTCGCTGCAACCTCTGCCTCCTGGGTTCAAGTGATTCTCCTGCCTCAGCCTCCCTAGTAGCTGGGACTATAGGCGCACGCCACTGGGCCCAGCTAATTTTTTTGTATTTTTAGTAGAGAAGGGTTTTCACCATGTTGGCCAGGATGGTTTCAATCTCCTGACCTCATGATCTGCCCGCCTCAGTCTCCCAAAGGGCTGGGATTACAGGCGAACCACTGCGCCAACTGTATTTTTCAATCATCTCTATGCCCCCCGGGACATTTCCCCATCCCAGTTCCTTTCTTGTTGCCTTTCCTGCTTGTGTCTGGGTTGGAGAGTCAGTGCTGTGCTAAGAATTCATGGTGAACTGGAAGCACCGCAGCCCGAGGTCACCGCATGGCTTCCGGCTCCCCGCACTGTCCTCTTGCACCCACATCCTCTCTCCGTGGAGACATTCCTAGTTGGACCCACGGACCAATTACAATACTATGCACTCCAAGCTTTGGGACCAACATTTACTGACACTACGAGCCAGGTATCCTGCTTGCTGCTGAGTGCTGAGGAGCTGGCTGATTGTATTAACGTGTGAGGGAAGCACTGCGACTGCAGGAGCAGAGAAGCAGCAGCTAGCCAGGCATTCTAGCGGGTTCCCAGGCAGGCCAGGTCTCCTTCCAAAACTGAAAGGGGTGGGCCAGGTGATCCCCAGGACCTCATTCAACTCAGAAATGCTACAATGCCCCGCCCATTTCCTTTTTTTTTTTTTTGACGGAGTTTTGCTCCTGTCACCCAGGCTGGAGTGCAGTGGCCAATCTTGGTGCCCACTGCAACCTCAGCCTCCCGTGGCACAGTCTCGGCTCACTGCAACTTCGTCACACAGGTTCAAGTGATTCTCCTGCCTCAGCCTCCCAAGTAGCTGGGATTGCAGGTGCCCGCCACCACAGCCAGCTAATTTTTGTATTTTTAGTAGAGATGAGTTTTCACCATGTTGGCCAGGCTGGACTCAAACTCCTGACCTCAGGTGATCCACCTGCGTTGGGCTCCCAAAGTGCTGGGATTACAGGCGTGAGCCACCATGCCAGGCCACATTGCCTTTTATCTAACCTAAGTCATTTCTGAATAATCTGACCTTTGGTTCTACAATGAAAATTTGAATGTTGTCAGAACTATACCCAAGTATATACCTAAAATATAAAAGTTTAAACCTGAATCAAGGGGATTTTAAGGTAGAAAACGATCCAGTTTTGTCCACACTGACACTGGCTAGGATTGCAGGAGCAAAGTTACATTCATGCTTCTCTTATCAAAACAGGGTTTAGCTCATTCACTAAGTCAACCATAGTCCCATGGGGGGTCTTTTTCAAGCTGGGAGGAAAAAAGATTAGGCAGGATAAACTAACTATGGTGTTCTTTTCTAAGAGGGCTCTATCCTATTGTACTAGAAACAGACAGGAAAAACAAAAAACAAAAAACAAAACAAAAAAAAACAGAGAAAACTAGCTTCTAAAATGTAGTCTGCCATCCTAGGAGGTGCTTAATCATTCCTTGTTGATTCATCCTCAAGTGTGTTCCTCTCCTTCTCCACAGGGGAAATAGAAATCAGTGGTTTAACAAGCTGGAAAAGCACAAAGTAGAGGTCACTGGAAAATGACTGAAGTACTTATTAAATCAAAGGAAAATTGCATTTAGTGTTTTTCCAGTCGCAAGGAGTGATTGCTGCTAATCGTGATCTCAGAGTAATGTAAGAGCTAAAAAAAAAATACACTAGATGCCACAGAATCAGAGAACATTTGATAGATGCTAAAACAGATGTGAAGCATTTAGGCCACACAGGGAATCAGTGGTACAGCCTGTGTCCCAGGCCTGGATATTGATGCATTTATGTCACCATTGAGGACTCCTGCCGGGTCAGGGTTCATAACCTTTTTTGTACCATGGACCTTTTAGCAGTCTGGGGAAGCCTAGGGACAGATTTGTTTTCAGAACAATGATTTTAAATATATAAAGTAAAAAGGCTTTGGTTCTCATTTCAGAATAATTATTTTAAGTCCATAAATTAAAATACATAGACACAGAAAACAACCAACTATATTTAGTAGTTATTAAAATAACTTAAAATACAATATAGCAATACATGTGCCTCATATTTAACACATTAAATAACTAGACTTATTACGATAATCTCTAAAAAGTGGTATGTAAATGATGTTTTCAAAAGATCTGCAACATCTGTGACATGAAATGCACGCATCTATGATTTCTATTGGTGACAAATTCACCGCCACGGCTAATACTACTACAGTTTATTACCCACATTCATAAATAAAGGAAACGCTATGCTTAGATGAAAGGTTAGTGGAAGTAAAGATGTAATTTTTCTCCATCCAAATTCATAGCACCCCTGAATTCTATCTCTATATTCCTGGGTGGATGGGGGTTGTGTATCCCAGGCTAAGAATGACTAGGTTGGAGTAAAGTCAGGTAGAAACACCGAACATGGATATGCATAAATTCTCTGTTTATATTGTCGCTACTGAAGGTAACACATTAGCAGAGAAAAGAAGGACACACTCCCCCAAGGAGGTGACCAATGCCCCTAACAGGAGCTGCTACTTTTTGTGCCAGGGGTTCCTGGACACGAAGACCGGGTTCACCAGAGAGGGTGCAGCACAGGCTCACAGCTAACACTGGGGGGCCTGTCCCAGGCATTCACTCACATACAGCTCTTTCTTCATTCCACTTTAAATTTATCTTCCTGGCATTTGGTCTGGTGCATTTGTCTCTTCTTTCACCTTTCTCTTGAAAGTAAGTGAAAATACTCGCCATGAAGGGTGGTTTATGTAGTTAGATTGGGGAACAGTGCTTAACCTGCAATATGAGGCACAACTCTGCCTTTTGAAGTTATTTATAGAAGTAATACAAGCTCATTTAAGAAAGAAAATATCAAGCATACATATGTGCCTCAAGTAAAGAATAAAAGGCTACCTACCTGTCTAGCTACTCAGTCTCACTCCCCAGCCGCAGCCAGTTTGGTGTGTGTATCACACATACACACACACCCCCTTTAAAATCACCATATATATTATGCAAGTCGCTTTTCTCACTTACACAACTCTGCATGTTGATATATTAAATCAGCAGCACACAGTATGAATACTGCTCTTCAGCGCCGTTCACAGTAGCCTCACGCTGGGGGAGCCACCTGTTCTAAGATGCACCCAACCCCTGCACCGTGCAGCCTGGACGCACCTCGAATACTCTGCCCAAGCTTCTTCCCTTGCCCGCTTCGCTGCCAGGCCTTTCCCTTTTTCTTTTTATAACTTTTGCTCCCCCTTGCAAACCATTGCCTTGCCTAATGATTAAGTATTTAGGGAGTCCAGGAAAGCATCTCGTGGCTGAAGTTTCGAATCTGCCAGGTGTCCGGGAGTCGCTCGGGGACGTGCGAGCTCCTTGAAGGGCTCAGGGAGATGCGCTGCCGAGAGCGGTACAAGGGGGTCCCCGGCATCACGCATAAAAGCGACGCGGGCCCGCCAACACGCTAGAGAGTCGGCCTAGCACCCCCGGAGCTGAGCCACCGCCCCTGCCCCGCGGAAAGTCCCCGGGTCTTCCCACCGAATTGGCTCGGTGGCCGCTACCAAGTCTCCGCCGCGTTCCTGCTCTCCCGGGTGAGTATGGCTCAGCGAGAGACCCGCAGGCCCACGAGCCCGGCCCTGGTTGCGCCCATGTCCCCCCCGGAGTCCACGCACCTCCTCGCAAAGAGCCCGCGCCGTCGCCGTAGCCGTCGCCCTCGCCGGCCGTGTGCGCCCTCGCCTGGACACCGCGCCGCCGCCGCCGCCTTTATAGGACACCGCCCTTTGTCTCGCGGGGCCCGGGGGCCCCTTCCCGACGGGGACTCCCACCGTTTCCTCCCCACTCTCCGCGCCCTGGCTTCCGGGAACCAACTCTCTCTTGTGCCCTGGAAAGGGAGCAAGGGAGGAAGGAGAGCCCCGCCTCGTGTGATACTTGGGGGCGGTAAGGGGGTCCTGCCACCCACCTGAGCTGGGGGAGCCGCTTACCAACCTCCTTCTCCAACACATTCAATCCTGGGAAAGTCCGTATCTGTTGTTAATTCATCAGATGTTTATTAAGCCCCAGTGAGCCTCCAACTGGAGTTCAGCAACAACTTGCTTCAGAATCACAGGTGGGGAAGGAGGATCCCAACACCCACAACCCAGACCCAGGAAACTAGGATTTTTCAGGGTGGGGAGTGTGGTCCGAAATCTGCATTTTTAAAACCTAAGTATTTCAGGAGATTAAGATGCACAGCAGAATTTAACATTCACTGTACTGGGCAGGTTCCCGAATTTATCCATTTCAGTTTCCACAATGCCCAGCACTAACATTGGTTATTTCAGTGAGGGAAGGGACTCCTAATTGATCTTCCTGCTTCTGGACTTGCCTCCTTCTGTCTGTTCTCCAACATCATCCAGAATGATGCTATGAAAACACAAGTCAGATTCTGGTCACTTCTCTGCTCAAAACCCCTCAGTGGCTCTCCATTTCACTGAGTTAAGCTGAAGCCTTTAAAATGGGCCCAGAGATACCTTTTATCCCTCCGAGCTGTCTGTCTCTTCTCTTCCTGGGGCTCACTCAGCTCTAGCCACTCTGGTCTCTTTGTTGTTTCAGGAACTCACCAGATACTCTCCTTCCTCAGAGCCTTTTCACTGACTGTTTCCTCTGCCTTAAACACTCTTCCCCCAAGTTATCCACGATTCCCTCCCTAACCTCCTTTCATTCGTTCAACACATTATTACTGAGAGCTTACGATGAGCCAGGCCCTGTTCTAGTTGCTGGGGACACAACTTCAAACAAAACAGATACAAGTCCTTGCCCTCAAGGAGCTGACATTCTTTAGGTCTTTACTCAAATGGCACCTTCTCAGTGAAGTCTGTGACCACAATATCTAAAATTGCACCGTCTGTCTGGTGTGGTAGTGAGCCTGTAATCTCACCTACTCCAGAGGCTGAGGCAAGAGGATAGCTTGAGGCCAGGAGTCTGAGGCTGCAGTGCACTATGATCACACCTGTGAATAGCCACAACACTCCAGCCTGGTCAACATAGTGAAACCTTGTCTCTTAAAAAAAAAAAAAAAAAACGTAAAATTGTTCCTACACACACACACACACAAGTCTTCATCCTTCTGTTTGCTTTATTCTTCTTAACACTCATCCCCACTTGAGTATTATTTACTTATTTATCTTCTCTGCCTCTTCCCTACCCCATCTACTCCCAGTGAACAGGTGTTCATCAGATGTTGATTAATCAATGAATAAGTAATGAATTCCCAGGTACCACTATCTCTGAAAGATCTGGTATAGGACCTGGCACAATAAATTCACAAACAAATTGCAGCTTAGTGGATAAGAGCAAAGGGCTCTGGAGTTACATTACCCAGGTGGAAATTGCTTGTCTATTCACTTATGTGATCCTAGGCAAATTATAGAATTTATGCTTGCCTTAGTCCCTATCTGTAAAATGGGGACAATGACAGAATTGTCAGGACTAAATGAGAAAAAAGTAGGTAAAGCATTTAGCAGTATGCCTAGCACATAGTCGGTATATTGTAAATTTTATTGTGGTCCATTGTATTGTTGTTAATAACTATTGGCTCCCTTCCCTTGGAGAGGATTATATAGCCCCACTCACTGCCATGTGATTGGCAGCACCTCCCTGTAAGTGGAGGAACTATACTTCCCTGCCCCATTGCCAGGCTTGACCATACAACTTGCATCAGCCAATAGAATGCGAGCAGCCCTAACATTGATCATGATGGAGCAGAAGCTTTACAAGGGATTGCTGGACCGGCTGCAGTGGCTCACGCCTGTAATCCCAACACTTTGGGACGCCAAGGCGGGCAGATCACTTGAGTTCAGGAGTTCGAGACCAGCCTGGCCAACATAGTAAAACCCCATCTCTACTAAAAAAAAATTAAAAATTTGCCGGGCATGGTGGCACACGACTGTAATCCCAGCTACTCAGGAGGCTGAAGCAGGAGAATCGCTTGAACTTGGGAAGCAGGGGTTGCAGTGAGCCGAGATTGCAACACTGCACTCCAGCCTGGGGATAGAGCAAGACTCCAGTTGGGATTGCTGGATGGACTCAGCCATGAGAAAGTTATGTTTGGGGTTGCTCGTGCAGCCTGGATGCCATGGAGCAAAACCACAACCAACCATATAACATGAGTGAGAAATAAATCTTTATTGTTGTAAGTCACTGAGACTTTGGGGTTGTTTGTCACACCACCACCCACCTTACCCACCTCCAAAACAAACAATACAGTTTTATTATAAATTTAAAAGGTGATGCATAAATTGCTAGGTTATGGTGGTAGGAGGGGAGTGGGGTGGGATGGGGAGGTAGGCATGAAGGTGAGGAAAGCTCTGTATCTATTTTCAAGGCACTAACAGCTATTGGAAGGGAGAAGACATGACAACATGACTAATATAAGACAGACAGTCCTGAATGCGAGAGAGTGTGAAATTAGAGTTAGGGACAGAAAGGTAGAAGATTCTAGCTGGGGGATCAGAGGTTACCCATGGGACGGATGGCATTTAAACTAGGCCTTGAAGCAAGGGTGGCTCTGACATTTGTGGGGGCCATGATAAGGGTACAAATGGAGACTCCATCCCCGTCCCCGTTCTTTTCCCACCCACTAGCTCTGTCTTTTTCTGTGAAGGGCCTTGTGAAAATGATGCGAACTCCCAGCCCACATGGACCTAGGGAATAGCCCTATCCAGGCCCTGGAAAAGGGTTCATGGTCATTTGAACAGAAATTCAGGGGTCCCAGTTTCCCAGAATATGTTCTAGAAGGTGGGACATAGGAGTTGGGTGAGCACTGGAGGAGGGCCAGAGAGGGGCCATCTAAAAGCACAGTGTCCAGGGGAGGGGCTCTGACTGCTGGGTGCCTGGTGGAAGTGTGGTAAAGACTGGGTAGGAATTATAATACAAGTGCAAGGGTGGAGGAGAGGGCAGCCCAGACAAATACAACTGTGTGCTTTGAACATGGGAACAGTATGTTTAGTCACAGGTCGCAAGACTCATTCTGGTGGCAGTATAGAGGAGGGATTGGAGGGTGGATTGGGGAAAATTAGTTGGTAAAAAGGGATCTTTAGAAACATAACCTAAGGCCAGGTGCGGTGGCTCATGCTTATAATCTCAGCACTTTGGGAGGCCGAGGTGGGTGGATCACCTGAGGTCAGGGGCTTGAGACCAACCTGGCCAACATGGTGAAACCCCATCTCTACTAAAAATACAAAAAGTAGCCAGGTGTGGTGGCGCACACCTGTAATTCCAGCTACTTGGGAGGTTGAGGCATGAGAATCGCTTCGCTTGAGGCAGAGGTTGCAGTGAGCCAAGATCATGCCACTGCACTCCAACCTGGGCAACAGAGACTCCATCTAGAAAAACAAACAACTACAAAAACTAATATTTGCAGTGAGCTGCTCTGATTTGCTCCTCTTTCTGCTCCTCTGTTTTCCCCATATGGCAATTATAATACAGCAAATGTTACATTTTGAAGCAATAACCTGTATTAATCTTCACCTCAGCCAAAAACTGTAAGGTGATATATTTTTTTGAATGGCATATTTTACAGCTGAGAAAAAGAATTGTGGTAACAGGGTAGCAAGATTGGAAATGGATGATGCTAAACGAAACAATAAGCTGTCAAATAGGATCTGTGTGTGAGTGGACAAGGACTCAGAGAAAGGACAAGGGCTACAGAGAAAGGAGCCCGATTGTGTTGACATCCTGGGACCAGGGTTGATGGTTTTTTCTTTTCAAAACGTTCTTAAATGTTATTGTTGGTTTTATACTTTCAGAAGCAGGGGAAACAATCTTTGGTGCATCATTTCACTAGCAGTGATCCTTCAGAGTGATGGGTCCTCTCCCATGCCAGTCTCCCAATGTAGAGAATTTCGGGGCTAGGACCCGCATGGGAAGGGGTTGAAGTAGGAATTTACATAAGCCGATTATTGGGGGATTAGATTTGGGCAGCTAAACGCCTCTGTGTGCTTGAGCTAAAACCCTTACTATTCATGGCTCTCACTGCCCCCTGGAGAGACTGCACCTGCGAGCTCCTGGGGAGGAAACAGAGGGCTGGGGAGGGAAGGGCAGGTCACTAGGAGAGCTTGGGCACTGTCAGGCTTTCTGGTTCTCCTGGTTTAATTGATCTGTCTGGATTAGCCTGTGAATACTGGCCTTCTAGACCTGTATGCAGGGGTTGTCAGTTTCAGGAAAGACCAAACCTGGGATTTTTGTTTTTTATTTTATTCATAAAAGTAGAGACGGGATCT
This sequence comes from Pan paniscus, assembly GCF_029289425.2. Classification (NCBI taxonomy): domain Eukaryota; kingdom Metazoa; phylum Chordata; class Mammalia; order Primates; family Hominidae; genus Pan; species Pan paniscus. The sequence goes on from NC_073260.2 coordinate 33,748,214, forward strand.
CGCCATCTTGCCCAAGCTGATCTTGAACTCTTGGGGTCAAACAATCCTCCGGACTTGGCTTCCCAAAGTGTTGGGATTACAGGAGTCAACCACCGCCAGGGCCCAAACCTGGGACTTTTGGAAGGGATTTCTGCCAGGCCAAGTGGGTGTGGGCCAAGATTGTTTTGGCTGGAGGTCAAGCATCAGCCTTAGCCACTCTTAAAACTCTCTTCTTCCCTCCTCCATTCTTAGCCCCTTTACCAATCTCCAATTCTATGTGTCGAGGCCCCTATTCATCCATCCATCTCTCCATTTATCCAGTCATTTATTCATCACTTCTTCCATCCACCATTAATTTATTAAACAGATGAGTTAGCTGGTTCTTGATATTTAATACAATTTACTAGTAAATCCTTCTAGGTAGGTTTTGTTCCTTCACCTGTTCTCTCTCTCCTTAATGTTGGTACTTTGACATATAAATTTGGACCTTTTCAGATTCATTAATAGAGTGTTATATACAGTTATTCAGTTACTTTTTAAAATCTCTGTATTTTTTTATCCCCTTTCTCATGCCTCATGTTATGTGTTTATGATTTCTCTCTCTCTCTTCTTGATCAGTGTTGCGAAAGTCTGTTCATTTTATTGCTCCTAAAAAAACTAGCTCTGGGATTCGCTTATCATTTTTATGATTTTCAAATACACTTTATACTATATCTTTACTAAATCTGTTCTTTTGTTTACGTTTATTTCCTCTCCACTCTACCACTCTTGGATTGAATGCTTATTTATTTTTACTCTTTCTTGTTTAGTAAGAAAAGCACTCCAGGCTGTGAACTTTCTTCTGATAGACCTTTGGGGATATCCTGTTTCCGTTTGTAGTATCATTGTCATTGGTTTCTAATGTCTGTTGCTTATTTTTCTTTTATAAAGTGTTTTTAAATTTTCTTGTTGTTGTATTTTTTTGGCAACCATTTGCTATTAGTTTCTAATTTTATTGCAGTATAGTGAAATATATGCCCTGTATGTTTTTTGCTTTGGGATATTTATTGAGAATTTTCTGTCTGATAAAACATATATTCAACTTTGATAAATGTTTCACAGGTACTAGAAAAGGAGGTATATTCTCTGTTTGAATGGTAAAATGTCTTTTTACACATCCATTAAATAAATCTATATTCTTGGAAGTTTTGGTCTATTTGATCTATTCAAGAGAGCACTGTGTGAAAATTTCCCTTTACTATTTTGTTTCTGTTCTTTTTGTTTTTCCGGGAGTGTTTGCTTTAGATCTTTACATTTTTTGATGCATTGCTTTTGAAGCATAAAGACTCAAGGAAGTTTTTTTATTGACTTAGAGGATTGTAGCCTATATCAATATAAAAATCTTGCTTTTTGCCATGAATTTCATTTTATTATATTAATATTACAACCCCTGCTTTTAAATTTGCATTTTCCAAAGTAAACTGTGCCCATTCTTTATACTTAATTTGTGGTGCGTGGGAGTGACTCTTGGTCATAAGAAACTCTTTTTGATAAATTTCAATTATTTTAACTCTCTCTTTTTTTTCTTTAAAGGAGACCCCAGCTTCATGTTGAATTCTTCAAAACAAATCTCATTCTAGTTTACTTGCTACATTATAAACTTCATGAGGACAAAGACTTAGTTTCCTTCATCACTAGACCCCAGGAATTGTGCTCACTGCCCATAAAAGCTGCTTGATCAGATATTTGTTGAATGAATGCAAGAAAGCTCTTATTTGTTCAGACAGCTGCCTCCAGCCTGCCCTGCCTTCTGTCAGCAGACACATAGCTTGCTTCTGTGAGGTAAATGTTTCCAAGGCCATAGAATGGTTTTTTTTTTTTTTTTTTTTTTTTTTTTTTTTTAAGATGGAGTCTCACTCTGTCACCCAGGCTGGAGTGCAGTGGTGCGATCTTGGCTCACTGCAAGCTCCACCTCCCAGGTTCACACCATTCTCCTGCCTCAGCCTCCCGAGTAGCTGGGACTACAGGCACCCGCCACCACGCCCGGCTAATTTTTTGCATTTTTAGTAGAGACAGGGTTTCACCGTGTTAGTCAGGATGGTCTCGATCTCCTGACCTCGTGATCTGCCCGCCTCGGCCTCCCAAAGTGCTGGGATTACAGGTGTGAGCCACGGCCCCCAACCTGGTTGTTTTTTAAGAAGGAGAGAATATTCTGTCTGCTACATGGAGAGGGGCAAGAGAAGAGGTGGGGTGGGGGGACTAGTTAGGATGCTGTGAAAGCAATGCAGGCAAGAGGAGATGATGGCTTGACCTGAGGAGGGGGTTGACATTAAGCATCAACTCTGGCCCAGGAACTTAATCCTCTGCCCCAATTATTCAACCTTAAGTGCTAAGTGTCATGCTAGGCATTTCACCCAGGTTTTCTTATTCAATATGAACAATTATAAATATTAATTATAAAGTTACATAACAAGTTATCCTAAACAAAAAATTTATTTCTCCCAAAGAAGTCAAATACTAAAACATATACTTAAAGAAACAAGCATATGGCTGACTCAGTTTTACTAGCGGTTTTTAGACAGGCATCTTTCCAGAGCCTGCAGAAGCTGCAGATTCTCATGGATGTTCATACTGCTCCATTCACAGGGCCCACAGAGCAACTCAGTGAACAGCTCACATCCTCCCAAGCTCTTCCTGCCTCCCTCATTCCAACCTCCCTCAACTAAGAAAATTATCAAGCAAGTAGCAGCAGGTGAAAGCAGGTGGCACAGGAAACCAGGGCACCTGGAAGGGGGAAACGCACTGATGTGGCCCACATCTCTGCCTGAGCAGTGGGCAATGCACCAGCAGGGTGAGACCTTTAGGAGAGATGCTAGACTCTGTGGACCAGAGTCTCTGATATACACTGGTTTTGTGGCCCTGGACAGGTAGTGATATCCTGCTAAGCCTGTTTCCAATAACGTGGGAATAATAAATACTCATTGATTGGCCATGGACTGAGATAAGATATTGAAAAATGCCAAATAGCAGGCAGTTTAGTGTGGCAGCTAAGAGAAGACCTTTGACTTGGCTTTGGAGGCAGACTGGCTGGTGTTTGCATCCTTGCTTTGATGCTATTATAGTTGTCATCCTGAGCAAGTTACTTAACTTATCCCAGACTCAGTTTTCTCAGCTATAACTCAGAAATATCATCTCATGGGTTATTGTGAAGATTCAGTGAGCTAATGTATAAAAAGTTAGTGCTTTGGAATAAATACTAAAAAATGGTGCTAAGTCATCTAATGAAACCAAAGTTACTCAATACAGAGATTTCATTTTATTTTTACTACCAAAAAACTCTGTCTGAAAGCTAGATGGTGAACCTAAACACATGACTCTAATTTCTGCCAAAGGGCACTTTCAGTTTTTTTTCTTTCATCTGCCCAATCCAGCATTCTGGCTCCCACCTCTCTCCTTCAAGTTACTTACTTTCTGTGCTGCTAAGAAGCTTTTATTTTTTTCTAATATTTGAAACAGAGCCCAGGACTGGATGAGGGAGAAGCCAGAGGGGAAAGAAAAACTTCTCTTGAGCATCAGGCCTTTCTCTTACATTTAACTTCCACTCTCCAGCACCCCAGACCCAGGACCCCTTGGTAACGCCCACACACCCACATTTTATCTCCAAGACACCTGGCGTTAAAGCCGTGAGGGTATTTCTGTCCAGAGCAAATGTTGACTATTGCAGCATAAAGCGGTGCACACAACTACTTCAAGTGAGCTTCCCATAGTTACCAATTAGAGGGACATACAGCCCTGGGTATGCCCAGCTCTCGACCTCTCAAGACCAGGCTGGCTTGGCCTTGACTCCGTAGGCCTGGAGCTGCGAGTGCTTCTGTTTTCAGCCAATAAACCCAAACGCAGTGGGGAAAGCGAGGGGAGGTGTTGGGGTGGGCAGGACCAGGTACTGGAGAAAAGAAAGGGGTGGATGGAATTCCCCTTTCCTTCTTTATTCTCTGGTCTTTGTGTAAGGGACATGACTCATCGATGGGTCTCCTAGATGAGGATTTAGATGCTCTGTGGGCAGCAGATAAGAGTGCAGCCTACTTGCAGAAAGTAAATTCATTGAATACTCCCCATAAAGTCAATATTGTCAGGCTTATCAGCTGTCCTCATTTCCCACTCTGCTCCCTGGGGACCAGACTTGAAATAAAAGGCCCCAGCTCCAGGCGCTTAAGAGTGAAGGTGCAGGGCTGAGCTGGGGAGGGGCCTCTGCCCCCTAGGCTGCTTTTCAGGCAAGTGGGGGAAATCTGCCAGGTCAAGCTGCCCAGAGCCCTCAGCTTCCCAGCCTGACAAATCCCAAACCAAATACACACACCCGGAGGATGAGGGAAGCATCCCCTTACTCCTCAAATCCAGCAGATGTTTCCAGGAGGCCTCACTGTGCTTAGGAAAATTAGAGGATGTCACCTCAAATGCAACCAATAAAAAAACACACAGAGGAAACCTTAATTTCCCACCACTGTTGTTACCTTTGCTTTTCATAACAGATACTTCTGCACTACCCAGGAGCACATGCATCTTTTTAGCTGGCGGGGATATGGTTTCTTTACACACTGCCTGAACTAACTAGGTTACCAGCTGGGGTTTCAGATCTGTTTCGGAGACTTACACTGTAGCTGATGCAGACTGGTTTAATAAGATACAACCTGTGACTGGCTCCCCTCCCACTCATTGTCCCTGTGCTCTCTGCTGGGATTATAGGCTTGCCCAGGCCTCATCAGCCAGCGGTCCCTGCCTGAGCTGTCTTATCCAGGCAGCAGAATCTGTCTGGGTGGAAACGAGGAAGAGTGAAGACAAGATGGCCTTGTTTTTATTATGGTCCAGAAAACCACTGGAGTCCCAAGCCTTCTTGCAGAGGTAAATGTAGGGTAGAAGGTCAGTTGTTAGCACAAACTACTCTCCTAGTACAACTAGAGCAATTACTTTTTACGCCTTGGAGCCCATAGTCTCCAGAGGTGAACAGCCAATAGGGAGATGAGGACTAAGTTAAGACCCAGAATTTAAAATCCTCACTAAGCTTATCTCCCTTCCTGGCTTCTGTTCTCCCTAGCTTTCAGTTATGCCCTGTGGCATCATCATGTGAAAAGTCTATCCTGTCCTAGTTTCTAACTGAAGCAACAGGTATAGAAATGGCTCCAGCCTCTTTCCCACATCCCTCACATTGCCTGTACTGTGGTGCCCAGGTCTAGCACTGACCATTGGTCTGCATTCCTCTGCTGTCTTCCAAAAATTGCCTTCATGTCTTCTCCACAGCCTAGAATCTCACTGGCTCTCCTGGCCCAATTCATCAAACTGAGCTTTTGTCATGGCTCTCAAAGGCCTATTCTAATTCCCTGGAACCCTCTGGATAAGACCCTGCCTTGTCCTATCACACTTCCTTTCTGTGGCTTGCAATGCTGCTCTTGAGCTCCACTTCCCAGACCATCTCCAAACTGTCCCCTGCTCACTTGGTCTCAAGCGCTTCCTGACTCTGGACTGCTTGTGCCCATGTCTAGCACTGACTGAGAATTCCTAGGAGTGACCTTACTTAAACCACTAGGGTCCTATGCCCATCTGGCTAAGTTTCTATCCTCTGTCCCTGCAACTATCAGGGTTCTACGGTCTCTAGGATCAGTCTCGGTGAATCTGAATTCTCTTAAATCCCTGCTCTATCCTTGAAGGGGTTTCCTGAACGTTTGTCGAACCTCACCCTTAGGACAGATCCAGTGAGTAGTAACCAGGCCAGAAGTGTTTATTGAAGGCATGATGCTCCTATTCAAAACTTTTCTCTCTCATATCCAAACTTCATAGCAGAATATTCAGTCCCCTCATTTCCTGCAGTCTGTTCCTTGCCCACTTTTCCAGTTGTATCTTTCACTATTTATCCATATGGCAGATGGTCTTATTCACTGTCCCATAAAGCCTATTCTGTGAATTTACTGACTCCTCTTATTCAGAAATGTTTTCTTTCTTCATTTATTCAAATTTTCTGTTCTACAAGTCCTAAGACTCAGCTGAACCTCATTACCCAGTCCCTGTCCTCCTTCCTGGAGCTTTTTCTAGACTTGGGTGCTCAGACGGCCATCTACAAAGTCTAGGACTTTTGTCTCTTTGCCTAAGCCTGGTCCTTGAGACTCAATTCCATTAAGTGTTATGTTTTAACCCCACATACTCTCTCCCCAAAGAACAGGCCTTGTACCTGTGCTCTTGAGGCCAGGGTCGCTTCTTAACACCAGTGCTCAGGATAGGGCCTCTACCCAGGAGGGATCTGAAATACCAATCTTACAGAAAAATTGTGAAATGAGATTATCAGGAAAATACAAGCTGATAGGATTTATGCCAAAGGCAGATGTAAAACCATGTGAACATAATATTAACAATAGTTATCATTCACTGAGCATCTACCATGTACTGTACATCTACCATGTACTGAGCAGTGTGCCAGACACTGCAGATTTCTTACAATTTCTTACAATTCTTTTAATAACCTTTAAAGGTAGGTATTAATTTAGCCCCATTAGTTGAAAAAAAATTCAGAACTCAGAAGTTGAATAGCTAGCCCAAGATCACAAAACTAGGCTGTGGAGGGCTCTGGATTCCAGTCGACAAATCCGAAACCCTTGCTGATCCCATAAAACCCTCTAGATCTGCAATATGCTAGCTACTAGTTTTAAATTAATTAAAATTAGAGTAAATATTTAGTTATTCAGTTACACTTGCCACATTTCAAATATTCAGTAGTCACATGTGGCTAGTGGCTACAGATACACCATTTGCAGCATCACAGCATGCTCTAGATAATTCTCTGGTCTTCCACTAAGACATGGGGAAAAAGATGGCTCCTTCCACTAAGACATGGGGAAATAGATGGTAAGAGAAGACATCATCCTAAAAGGAGAGCTTTTCCCTTGTTTATGAGGTCACATGCCAGAAATTTGCTTTTTCTGCTAAGCAGGATCTGGCTGGATTAGACGGTTGCCCAGTTTGGGCTCCAAAACAAACTCTTCCACACTCCAACTATGAGACTGTCATCTTCTAAGACATCTGAAAGACATTTGGTGGTATAGCATTTTCAGAACATTGGCCACTCAATTAACTTTCCTGCAAAATTCACTAGAAAACATCCTCCAAATTATTGAGATTAACGGAAGAAAAAATTTGAATTTAGAAGTTTTAGGTTGTAAAAGCCCTACTGATAAAGTTGCAGAGAACTATGAACAATAGTACTAGCTGCTAAAGGGCTTTACTGATAAATCTAATTAAAGAAAACTCGAAGAACACAAAGGAATAATAAAGAGAAAATAAATCATAAAAAGAGGGTTATTAAAATGACAAAGTAAATCAACAAAGAATTGGAGGAAAGGCAAAAACAAAAACCTAAAAACCTGTCTTCCAAAAATTCAGACAAGGTTATTCCTTTTTATTATGAAGAGTGTTACCTATTATGAATGTTTGTAAAATGTTTAAGGACACTCTTTAGTAAAATCACAGTGAAAACAACGGTGCACAGTACACATTAAAAAAGAAAATCATAAAAGAAACAACTAGCAGATTTGGTGTTATCATTATTTTTAATTTTAGCCATTCTAATAGGTATGCAATGATATCTCATGTGGTTGTAATTTGCATTTCCCTGGCTAATGATGTTGAACATTTTTCATGTGCTTCTTAGCCATCTGTATATCCTCTTCAATGAAATGTCTGTCTATGTCTTCGCCCATTTTCTAATTGAATTTTTCAAAAAACTGCTGAGTGTTCAGGTTCTTTATATATTCCAGGTACTAGTCCTTTGTCAAGATACACAGTTTGCAAATATTTTCCTCCTAGTCTGTAGCTGGACTTTTCAGCCCCTACATGTGGGCTTTTGCAGAGCAGCAATTTTTAATTTTGATGAAGTCCAATTTATCCATTTTTCTTTTATACATTGTGTTTTTTGTGTCAAGTCAAAGAAAGAATGCTTTGCATAACCCTAGATCATGAAGATTTTCTCCTATTTTTTTCCCAAAAGGGTTTACAGTTTTATATTTTACATTTAAGCATGTGATCCACTTTAAGTACATTTTTGTACAAAGTGTGAGTTTCATTCAAGTTGAGTTTGTTTTTTGCCTATGAATGTCCAATTGCTCTAGCACCATTTGTTGAAAGGTCTATCTTGGCTGGGTGTGGAGGCTCATGCCTGCAATCTCAGCACTTTGGGAGGCCAAGGTGGAGGATAGCTTGGGGCCAGGAGTTTGAGAGCAGCCTAGGCAACATAATGAGACTCCGTGTCAACAACAAAATAAAATAAAATAATAGCTGGGTGTGGTGGCATACACCTGTAGTCCTAGCTACTTGGGAGGCTGAAGCAGGAGGACTGCTTGAGCCCACGGAGCTCGAGGTGATAGTGAACAATGATTGTGCCACAGCACTCCAGCCTGGGTGACACAGTGAGACCCTGTCTATAAAAGAAAAAAAAAACAGACTGTCTTTCCTCCACTGAATTGCTTTTGCACTTTTGTAAAAAATCAGTTGGACATACTCATATGGGTCAATTTCTGGTTTATTTTGTTTCTCTGATCTATGTGCGTATCCTTTTACCAATACCATACTGTCTTGACTACTGCATTAGATTGCTAGGGCTGCCATAATAAAGTACCACAGCTGAGTGGTTTCAACAATAGAAATCTATTTTCTCACAGTTCAGGAAACTAGAAGTCCAAGGCTAAGGTGTTGGCAGGGCTGGTTTCTTCTGAGGGATCCTCTCCTTGGCTTGTAGGTGACCATCTTCTCTCTATGTCTCTACATGGTCCTCCTTCTGTGCCTCTCCTTGTCCTAAGCTCTTCTAAGGACTCTAGTCACCAGTGAATTGGGAATCACCCATATGACCTCATTTTACCTTAATTAGCTGTTTAAAGGCTCTATCTCCAAACACAGTCACATTCTGAGATACTAGGGGTCAGGACTGAAACATATGAATTTTGAGGGATATAAGGGAACACAATTCAGCCCATAACAATTACTATAGCTATATAATAAACCTTAATATTGGGTAGAGTGATCCTTCTCACTTTCAGTATCAGAGGCTGGTTTTAAGTAATAATTTAAAAAAAAATTTTTTTTTCAGATCAACAGTTAAGTAGAATTGGCAGAGTGAGTAGCCACTGGATTTCAAGTCAGAAAACAAGGATTTAAGATCTGTGTTACCTCTAAATTGCAGCTTCCTCATCTGCAAAACAAGGGGTAATAACATCTACCTTATAAGATCAGATGTGGTATCTATTGAAGTGCAAGAATGAACTTAGGTCTTCTGATGCCAAATCTTTCTGCTACTTTTTCCTTATAAAGATTACTTGAAATATTCTAGAGAAATAAATTTATCACATACATTTTAAAATAAGTTTGTCTATGTCTATTAAAAACCTTGCTGAGATTTTGATAGGAATTGCATTACACCTATTGATCAAGTTGAGTAGAACTGACATCTTTACTGTGTTGTTTTCCAATCCATGAACATGGTATGCATCTCCATTTATTGAGGTCTTTGATTTCATCAGCATTTTTAACATACAAATCTTGTATATAATTTGTTAATTTTATACCTAAGTACTTCATTTTCTTCAGGGTGACTTTAAATAGTACTGTGTTTTTGTTCTCATGTTTGCTGTTAGAATATAGAAATGCAATTGATTTGGGGGTATTGGTCTTGATCTTGTATACTGTGACTGCACTAAAACTCACCTATTAGCTCCAGGTGTTTGCTTGTTTTAAAGTACATTCCTTGGTATTATCTATGTAAACAATCATGTCATCTGCAAATGAAAAGTTTTTAAAAATTTCTTTCTTTCCAATCCGCATGTCTTTTATTTATTTATTTATTTATTTATTTTTTGCCTTACTGCAGTGACTAGCACTTCTAGTATTAGGCTGAATAAGAGTGATGAAAGCAGACATCCTTGCCTTGTTCCTAATCTTAGAGGAAAAACATTCAGTTTTTTGCTATTAAAACATACAGGTTTTTGTTTGTTGGTTTTAGATGTTCTTCATCAAGTTGAGGTAATTATCTTCTATTTTTAACTTACTAAGTTTTTCTCATGAATGAGGGTTAGATTTTGTCAGACTCTTTTTGTGTCTATTGATATGATTTTCTTTACTTTGTTGATATGGTGCATTACATTGACTGTTTTAAGGCTGAACTAGCCATGTACACCTGAAATGAATCCTACTGGTTACGGCACTGTTGGATTCAGACAAACTAGAACTTTTTACTCCATGTCCTGTGTTATTTCCACTCCACCACAGTTACTTTTAACAATTTCAACATCAGCTCAAAGCCTATAAAAGACCTTTCTAGTTCCTTCTCCCTGAAATATGTTATGATTCCCCATGGTGGCTGTTTCCTCTTACTACAACAAGCTAATAAACCTAACTTTGTTTGATTGCAGGTGTGTTCCTGGTGGTCTTTGGCTGGCAGGTTTTATCTCTGGGAACTTTTGGATACCCAGGTACATGTGTGCAGACTACTAGGGTCCCCATAGTTGAATTTTAGAAATACTGTACTGGTGGCAAGATTACTATTTTATCAGATTGTTTATGAATGTTAGTGTCTGTTATTTCTACTGCAAGTCTCAAAAATAAATACAAGGTATCTCAAGAGATTAGAAAAATTTTATTCATCATCCCAAACTGGATTATATATTACAAATTCTGATGAAAATAATATTAAAGGTATTTTCAAGTAGTACCACAAACTATCTGTACCTGAAGATAAAACCACACAGTAAACTGTTAAGTACACATTGAATCTATTCATCTTTAAAATATCACTTAGTTTAGAAATTCATATATATGTTTTTGTAGTTATGAAGTGGGAGGGACACACAAATAGCTACATAAGATTTTCATTTAACAAACATATGAACTATTCCCCATGCTTTGAATGAATCATCAGAAGGCTGTAAAATCCTGTTATTTTTTTCAAAGGTGCATGAAACAATATTTCATTTCCAATAGCAAAAATACAGTACTTCTAATTTTCCTTATATTCTCTTTCAACCCTACTGTGAGAGCTGCTTATAATTATATAGCAGCTTGTTAATGGGTCCCTACAAAATCTCTGTATAAGGTTGGGTTAGAAGGTGCCAGGGGGTATTCTAGGGTAGAAGTTTTGATAGTACGGAAGCAGAGATTTCTTTCCTTTTTTTTTTTTTTTCTGAGACAGAGTCTCGCTCTATAGCCCAGGCTGAAGTGCAATGCCGCGATCTTGGCTCACTGCAGACTCTGCTTCCCGGGTTCAAGTGATTCTCCTGCCTCAGCCTCCTGAGTAGCTGGGACTATAGGCGTGCGCCACCATGCCCAGCTAATTTTTTTGTATTTTTAGAGGAGACGGGGTTTCACTATGTTGGCCAGGCTGGTCTCGAACTCCTGGCCTCAAGTGATCCACCTGCCTTGGCTTCTCAAACTGCTGGTATTACAGGTGTGAGCCACTGCACCCAAAAGAAGCAGGGATTTCTTATTAGAAAATTTATACTTGCCTCCTTTAAGCACAGGACCTATACGAAAGGTATTGCCATTGAATTAGTCTGTTTCACTTATGAACTGTAATTAGGATTTCAGTCTGATGTGAAGCAGCTTAAAATGGCATCATGCACCCTGCTGATTCTTGCCTAGTTGAGATAGAAACAGAAATTTGAGGGCAGAAAGTAGAAATGAGTATTTTCAATTCTCCTTTATTAACAATGATACAGGCATTCATCAGCATAGATAATTAAATGAAATTAAGTATTCCAGATTTCTTCCCTCTCCAAATCATGGCTTATATCTAATTTCACTAACAAGGAGGTAAAGATTTACGTCTAGGAAAGGCTAGAATATTGAAAAAGAAGTCCAGGGGAGAGCAGGCACCAAATCTAGTGAAGTACAGTAAACTGCTTGGGACCAGCAAACTAGGTAGCATATGGGATAATATTAGGAGACAACTGCTTAACCAAGAAAATGAAAATACAAGTTCTATTGAGAGAAGGAGGCAAACTGGTAATGTCTCTGAATTCACAAACCATATAATTTAATTTTTAATGACCTGATACAATTTTTTTTTCTTAAGCAAATTCAGTCATGCAATCTTTTGAGTAAAGGAATATGTTCTGACCCATGGTTTCTATAATTCCATTTGAAGATTAGAAAAGAAACATGGAACTAGAAAATTGCACATTTCTTGAGTACTTACTTAATCCTAGGCCTGAGGCTAAGAACTGTATACTTCATTTAATCCCCCTAAAAACCCTTAGAAGTATGTATCATTTCCCCAGTTCACTAATGTGGAAATTGAGACTGAAAGGGCCCCCACCATAAATCCCACATGATTAAGCTGAAATTCAAATTCAGGCCTAACTCAAAAGCTTGTGGTCTTTTTATGGCAACACATTGCCTTCCCTAAGTGAGATGTTAGAGGTGATCTAGCCCAGGTCTTAATGATAGTGGAAGACAAGGAGGAAAGAGGGAACGTTGCTGGGATTTTTCTTGAGAAATTCTCTTGACTGGTCAGTAACTGAAGTTTTTCCATGCATTAAAGCTATTACAACTAATAATTACCTGTTAGAAGGTGGGAATGTGGCACTTTCTTGACTAGGTTTTGAGGGAATATTTCTCCTAAGGATTTATAACATTTGGGATTTAAAAAACTGTTCACTTTCCAGAAGGTGAAACTAGGGGGGAAACTTAGAAAAATATGTAGCCATAAGTTTGGGTGAGATTTTAGACTGAAGTGTGGAAGCTCATTCCAAATGTGTTTTCCAGATTTAGCTCTGGTACCCAATGTATAAATTCCTGCTTACCTATGTAATATCCTGCCTATCTATGTGCCATTTGAAGTACTGTAGTCGTGTAAGAATAAAAACAATGGTTTGAGGTCACAAACTTAAAAAGGAATGAGTACAATGTATTCTTAACTACCTGCATTTATCAGAGAGTATCAATATAAATAATTAAAAGTAGTTTAAATACTAAAAACTAGATACTCTAGTCTCCTTTCCAGCCAAGCAGATAAAAAAAAAATCTTGAAAACTGCAAAGTGACTCCAGTTACATCTATTATTCTTTTTTGTGAATGAGACCACTACTACCAGGGAAAGGTCCCTTAGGAAGGAAAGAGCCTCATAAAAGGTCACTTTAGGAAGGGGAGAGACTTCAAATACAGGCATTTAGCAGGTTGGTGCTGATGGTTCCCTTGGGAAATAGAATGGTAAAGTGGCAATGGGATGCATCTTGAGCTTAGAGAATTAGGTACCAAAGGCTGATGTCTCCAGATGTGAACTATCTTATTGTCTGGAGAGAAGGCATTTTCCAGATAAAGGTATGAAGGTTGCCTAAGAATTCTGAATTCTGAACTAGAAAATACTTCCCCTTGACCTCTCTGTCGCCTTAGGTTCTCAATCTGAACAAAAAGATACTAAGTGGCAGAAATACCCTGAGACTTAGCCTCACTGAAGCACTGGATGCCTTCTCTGTTAAGCATCTCAAGCGCTGTTAAAGATACTGTGTTGTGATGCGAAACAGACATTGGACTAGGAGTCAAGGCAGTCTTGGGTTTTAGCCTCAGCTGTTCTTGTTCAGATCATTCCTTTCTGTGATTATTTATTTAGTTATAAAATAAGAGGGTTTAAAAAGAATATTACATTATGGTTTCTTCTAGCTTTTAAGATTCAAAAGCAGAATGATTTTCACTTAAGTTTTAACTTGTTTTGTGGGGATACTGGCAAACATTCTGTCACCTAGTGGTCAATTTCAGGTTTTGCAGCTAGGGAATCAAAGAAATCAGCTGTCCCACCAAGCAGCTACTCTTAGGGATGCTCAATTTTAGGAACTATGGTTTTATTCCAGGGGCCAGATATCAGTAGCTGCAGCAGAGGAGAGAAGGACAAGTGCTCCCTGCTTAGAGAGGACTGGGTGACTACCTGGTTGTCCTGGTTGTCAATTAAGAGGAATCTTGCCTCTCAGGATGTCTCTGGAGACATTCATGGTGCCTAACTACCAACAAGTTGTCAACTTCCCCAGGTAAGCCAGGTAAACTAAACCTGAAAGTGGTCATATTAGGAGAATGACTGCTAGAATACTCAAGTGAGGAAAGAAAAGTGATCCAATGAGGTACTGAAGATGGATATACCTAACCCAAGGTCTCTGGACACTCCACAGAACCCAACTGTTAAAATACATAAGATGAAGTATGGATGAATCAGAATCAGAGGTAAGCCTGGCCTTCAGATTCTAGAGGAAGGCTTTTGTTTCCCCAAGTTAGGGTGGAACCCATGAGCTGAAGCCTGTGAAACCAGAAGACAAGAAAAGTATTTCAGCAGCCAGTGGTCTACGTAGGGAAGAATATAGAACCTGTGTCAATTGGGCCAAGATGTCTTGGATTTCAGACACTCTAAGACTTTGTACTTCAGGAAAGGATAAAAGATTAATCTGAAAAGGGATGGGTAAGATCTCCTGGCAAAGAATGGGAGTCCCAATTGGAAATGGGGAGAAATGTGGAGTGTATGCATTTCTAAATACTGAGCACAAGCAAACGGTCCTCATCAAGTAGGGTGGATTTTGCCCAAAAATAGTATTATTATTTGTTCTATTATTTTTAAGCATGAAAAATGAATTTAGGGTCAGCTATTTAGAATTTGGGAATGCACTCTATGGGCTGATTTTCTAGCAAAGAGAAAATGGATTATGATGATGTGCCATTTTGGGACAAGTTTGCTGACAATCTTAAATGTCTCCAGAAACCACTCATGTTATTTATGAAAGACCCAATAATTCTGCATTGAGAATGCAAATTAGGACAGAAGACTGTTGGTTATCATTTATCAAAGGTTTTCATGTTGCTTTAAAAATCCGGAATGGGTGGTTGTAAGTTACTTTCTCTAATTTGTTTTCGAAAAAGTCTACCAGCCCATTCCCTCAGACATTCAGGTGTCCATTTTTGAGACTACTATTGTTCTCTGGTGTCAGAGGAAAATCTGCCAAGCTCCAGAAGGTAGTCCTAAATAGCATAGATAAGATATAAGATTCAGCTTCCTTTCCTAGACAAAGAGAAAAATAGCAGTGCTTATTGTGCCTACATTTTCCTTTACCTCTCACTTACAATATATCATTCAAGTGATATAAGAGAGAGATGGGGTAAACAGCATCCCAGCTGACTCAGACATCTTGAGGGGAAAAGGAAACTAAAGCGTTCCAGAGTGTGTGGTACTTGATGAAGTAGAAGTCTGAGTTCTTGCCCCATCGACATTCAACAGACTGAAAAACTGGGGAGGGACACAAACTTTACAAACTCTATGATCTGAGGTAGGGTGAATAGTTGTCACGTCCACCATTTAGCTTCCATTTTGGAGATCTGATATATTAGAAGAGGAGAAGAAACAGGTAGGTTTACATGCTATTTAAATTGGTATATAGACCATAAATTAAAGATATGAAGCTGTAATTGATAAATGAAGATAATAAAGAGTATGTTTTAAAAATTAGAGTATATTTTAAAAATTCTATTAATATTTTAGTGTCATTAAAATTGGGAGTGCACTGATTATAAATTCAGAAAATATAAAATGTACATGAATTTCTCCTATTTTTACCTAACAGACTGTCTGAGAATAAAATAAAAATGAGTTTTGTGAAATCATGGCCTCTTTCAAAATCATGTCTAGTAACATGGTCTCACTTGAATGATTTGTCAACAAGTGCCATCAGAGGTCAGTGAAAATATTCTCACAATGGATGGAAATTTAAGCATTACACAAGCATAAAGTTTCTTCTCACTTCAAATATGAAAACAGTACATGTACAGAAATTTACTTATCCTGACAAGTAATAAGCTCTGATACAAATAAGCTCTCACATTCCCTAAAAGAATAATGCCTTGTTCTCTAATTCAATTCCACATAAGATTAGTTGAAAAATGAACCTGATATCATCTTTTTTTTTGATGCCACTCAAAGTCTGATCACTTGAATATTAACTCAGACTCCACAATCTTAAAAGTAGCACTAACATACCAGCTTAAATGCCCAGAAGAGGAGTGGGTTATTCTTTTCAACTAGTATATCCTTCCTTAGCTTTGCCTGGTGAGCTCATCTTCCAGTTCAAACATTACTTCACGTTTTAAAAACCTGTACAGAACTTGAACTCTTCAAAGGGTGGGGGAGGGTTCCCTCAAAGGAAGATTGAGTTGTTTACCAAAAGGAGGAATAAAAGAAGTAGGTATTTGTCTCATTCATCTAGGCTTCTCCACTGTAACCTAGCATTGTATGTGGCACATGAAAATTCCTCAGTGCTAAGTGAGAGAATTACATCAGATGACTCTTTCTGTGTCTTCAAACTTGTCACATTTTTTCTTTGGTTCCCACTTATGTTTGACAAATAGACATGTATTTTTTAAACAGTTATCTACCTTTTTTTCCAAAAGAGAAATTCTCCCATTTCAACCTACTATCTCAATATAACTGGATAACCTCATCCCACTCAGAAATAGGCCAGATTCCATTGGGTTGCACATTGGGAGGAGAGCGCTTCCAGTCCCACGTCTTTACAGGAATCTTCCAGGTCTTACCATAGTTGGCTTCAATGTATTCGAGGGTTTCACAGGGTACATGGACCTTCATGTCTACAAACTCAGTCCAGCACAGTGTAAACTTCGGAAACAGGTATCTGCAGCAAAACAGAGGGATTAGGCTTCAACAGTGGAAGAAGGTCTAGCTAAGGAATCTAGCTGCTAGTGCATTATTGGCTGAAGGACAGTGCTCTCCCATTACACATCTTTGGGAAGAGAGTGGATATTTAATTATTTTTGACTGTCCAGAATCCCTTTCCTCTTCTCCAATTTTCCTTTCCTGTTCCAAGCTCATAGGATTGAGGAGAGGCTGACCCCATCACTAAGACTCAGGCCAGTAAGTTAATGATTGAGGCAGGGATGGGAACATACCCAAGTCAGGCAAATCAAAGTCAGCCTTGGGCTTTCTGTTGGAACTGTAGAGGAAAGAAGTGTCAAAGTAGAAAGCTGTCAAAAGATGGATGAAAATGATCTTTTTCTTTTCTTTCACAATCTGGATTTTCCAAGGATACAGAGTAAGCAGGACTCCAAGTTGCATTTCCAGGCTTTTCCTTTGGTTCCATAGCTTACATGATCCTACCTGTGGTTTCTGCCTTTCATCTCAAATGCTAAAGAACATCTTTAAACCAGCCCAAGGAATACTAGTTATAATGATTATAACTATATTTATTGCAGAACTAAGTCGATTAGTAGGTAAGTTTTAGAAATTAAACCAGGCCGGTCGTGGTGGCTCCCGCCTGTAATCCCAGCTCTTTGGGAGGCTGAGGCAGGTAGATCACTTGAGGCCAGAAGTTCGAGACCAGCCCGGCCAACATGATGAAACCCCATCTCTACTAAAAATACAAAGAAATTAGCTGGGTGTGGTGGCACACTCCTGTCGTCCCAGCTACTCAGGAGGCTGAGGCAGGAGAATCACTTGAACCCTGGAGGTGGAGGTTGCAGTGAGCCAAGATCACGCCACTGCACTCCAGCCTGGGTGACACAGTGAGACCCTGTCTCAAAAAAAATACAAAACAAACAGAAATTAAACCAAAACATGTTTCTTAAAGATCCTTTGGATCAAGTAAACTAAATTATGTATACTAGAAAAGAAAGCTAAAACTAGCAGGTCTGTTTAAGTTTATATTATAGCTCTGCTCTATATTCTGCATTTTTTTTCTGAGAAGTGTTTCAATGTGGGAAGAAATTTCAGTAATGAGGTTTAAAGTGGCAACAGCAGAGATTACAGGAATTTAAAATATCAGAGGATTAAAGAAAGAACAGGGAAAAGCCAGATTTCAAAGTGTAATCATATTGTGGAAATGGGATCTAACTGGGATGTTCTCCAAGAAAAGGTCAGTTCTCATATATTCTGCCTTTGAATATCGTGTTTTACTACCAAATGAACATAAAGCCATACATGAAAAGGAGAGGCTGAACAAATTCTAAAGAAAGCAACAACTCCCTTTTACTCAAACCCAGTTAATGGACAATCCCAGCTGGCTACTGTGAAAAGGCGGCCACGGAAAATCTCATAGCTGAGAAATAAGATACAGCTTAGCCCCACCATCTGCTGGTCCCAATTTTACTCTGCACACTCATGTTCACGGAATTGCTTATTTTGTCATCACACATAACAATCCATCACCAGCCTCCACCCTCTCTAATCAGATGCTGGTTAGCAGAATGTCCACCTGTCTTATCCTATCAAGTTGACACACTGAAGTTGAATTGAGGCAGAACTCATGGTCTATCTTGTAATACAGGCCAGGAAACTTCTCTAAGTATTATCCTTTGTGGTCTCATCAAAAAGCTGAAAGAGGGAAAAATAATAATAGATACAGGATAGATAAGGTAAAAGGGAATACTACAAATTTTACAAAAGCAATGTTTTGAACAATGAAGAATTTATGAGCAAAGCCAAAACATTTTAAATATATAAATAATGTGAAAATAATTCGAAGACAATTTAACTCAAATGTTAATTTTTGTACTTAAACAGAAACCTCTCTAAACTCTTTGTGGTTTCCTTTTCCCCAATTATTTTTCAATCCATTCAGCAAAAAGAAAATCCCAGCTTCCTAAGAGGAAAGATAAACAAACAATAAAATGTAAAAACTGATTATAAAATAGGATTGTAGGGAGGAAGTGAAGGAGAGTGAATGACACAGAACAGCACATGCCATGCACTCTGTCCAGGCTACCAGTAAATAATGACTAAGACTAAAATACACCATGGGTCTGCAATGTTACCTCGGCTTTTAAAGCTAAGACTAAGTTCGGCTAAGCAGTTTGTACTTTAAGGCCCTGGGATTGGATCCAGCATGTGAACAGGTTTAAATGCAGACTAAGGCAACCCTAAATCAGAATATAAGTTTAAGAGATATTATTACCACAAAAAAATCCTTCCATCCATTTTCTATTTCATACCACTTTTATTTCATATTATTTTTACATAAAACAGTAGTTCAATAGTTGGAATAGACCATTTTTTTCCCTCACAGATATCCTTAAAATCTATACAACTACTTGGTGGTAGTTGGATAATTTCATCAGTTTAATTACAATCAGTTTAAGCACAACCTATGAATACAACTGCTAAATGAAAAGGAAGTTCTTCCACTATCCCAGAACCAACAGTGTTTTATTATTACTAGGCTCAGACAGATAGAGACAACATCAACTATAACTGAACCTGGCTTTTTTATTTATTTTATTTTTTATTATATATATATATATTTTATTATACTTTTAAGTTTTAGGGTACATGTGCACATTGTGCAGGTTAGTTACATATGTATACATGTGCCATGCTGGTGCGCTGCACCCACTAACTCGTCATCTAGCATTAGGTATATCTCCCGATGCTATCCCTCCCCCCTCCCACCACCCCACAACAGTCCCCAGAGTGTGATATTCCCCTTCCTGTGTCCATGTGATCTCATTGTTCAGTTCCCACCTATGAGTGAGAATATGCGGTGTTTGGTTTTTTGTTCTTGCGATAGTTTACTGAGAATGATGATTTCCAGTTTCATCCATGTCCCTACAAAGGACATGAACTCATCCTTTTTTATGGCTGCATAGTATTCCATGGTGTATATGTGCCACATTTTCTTAATCCAGTCTATCATTGTTGGACATTTGGGTTGGTTCCAAGTCTTTGCTATTGTGAATAATGCCGCAATAAACATACGGGTGCATGTGTCTTTATAGCAGCATGATTTATAGTCCTTTGGGTATATACCCAGTAATGGGATGGCTGGGTCAAATGGTATTTCCAGTTCTAGATCCCTGAGGAGTCGCCACACTGACTTCCACAATGGTTGAACTAGTTTACAGTCCCACCAACAGTGTAAAAGTGTTCCTATTTCTCCACATCCTCTCCAGTACCTGTTGTTTCCTGACTTTTTAATGATTGCCATTCTAACTGGTGTGAGATGGTATCTCATTGTGGTTTTGATTTGCATTTCTCTGATGGCCAGTGATGATGAGCATTTTTTCATGTGTTTTTTGGCTGCATAAATGTCTTTTTTTGAGAAGTGTCTGCTCATGTCCTTCACCCACTTTTTGATGGGGTTGTTCTTTTCTTGTAAATTTGTTTGAGTTCATTGTAGATTGTGGATATTAGCCCTTTGTCAGATGAGTAGGCTGCGAAAATTTTCTCCCATTTTGTAGGTTGCCTGTTCCCGAACCTGGCTTTTTTAAACTTAAGTTTTACATTAACTCTAGAATTGGAGCAGTAGAGCTATTCTTGACAAGAATTTCCTACAAAACATAAATGGTTTATTCTCACTACCAATTTTTTCTCTTCTTTTAACTTTTAATTTCTTCTCATGTTATTCCAGTGCCTAAGCCCTCTAGCATATTGTTTAATAGAAGCAGGGCTAGCAGACATTCCTAACGTTTTTCTGATTTTAATGGAAGGGCTTCTAAAGTTTTATCATTAAACATGGTTGCTCACTCTAGGTTTTTGTTATATTCTCTTTATTAGGTAAAAGAAATTTCAGGTTTTTTTGTTTGTTTGTTTGAGACAGTCTCACTTTGTTACCCAGGCTGGAGTACAGTGGTGCGACCTCAGCTCACTGCAACCTCCACCTCTCGGGTTCAAGCAATTCTCCTGCCTCAGCCTCTGGAGTGGCTGGGATTACAGGCGCACACCACCACACCTGGCTAATTTTTCTATTTTTAGTAGAGTTGGGGTATCACCATGTTGGCCAGTCTGGTCTTGACCTCCTGCCTCAAGTGATCCACCTGCCTCGGCCTCCCTAAATGTTGAGATTACAGATGTGAGCCACCATGCCCAGCCTAGATTCCTTTTAATCCAAATTTGCTAAGAGGTCTCTCTCCTTTTGGTTAATTATAAAATTTATCAAAAAATTTTAATGTCATCTATTAAAACAATCATAGTGTTTTTGTTCCTTTAATCTTTTAATCCTTTAATACAGAGAATTACATTAATATGTACACACTACAAAATTCTATTCATTTAGTATTTTTTCACTGTATTCACTGAGACAGTAATTTCCCTTAAAAATTTTTTTTGGTATTGTCCATGTCCACTTTTGCTATCACTCTCATAAAATAGTTACTTAGTTTTCTCTTTTTCTATTGCCTGAAATAAGCTGTACAATACAGGGACAATCTGTTCTGTGAAGGCACAGTGAAACTTTGCAGCAAACTTTCTAGGTTTTAGTATACTCTGGTAGGGAAAAGAGGGAGAAAGGAGGATTTCGGATTACTAATTCACTGTCTCGAATGAATATAGGTTATCTAGATCTTTTTGAGTTGATTTTGGTATTTATTTTTCTAGAAAATTTTATCATTTTCACATTTTAACTAATGATCACATTTATTGACCTAGTTATCTACCGCATTTTGTTTTGAGAGAGTTAATGTAACACAGCTGAGTATAAACTAAAGCCAGCCATCCCAGATTTTTCTTTTTTCTTTTTTTTAATTATACTTGAAGTTCTGGGGTACATGTGCACAACGTGCCAGTTTGTTACATATGTATACATGTGCCATGTTGGTGTGCTGCACCCATTAACTCGTCCTTTACATTAGGTATATCTCCTAATGCTATCCCTCCCCTCTCCCCCTACCCCACGACAGGCCCCAGTGTGTGATGTTCGCCACCCTGTGTCCAAGTGTTCTCATTGTTCAGTTCCCACCTATAAGTGAGAACATGCACTGTTTGGTTTTCTGTCCTTGTGATAGTTTGCTGAGAATGATGGTTTCCAGCTACATCCATGTCCCTACAAAGGACATGAACTCGTCCTTTTTTATGGCTGCATAGTATTCCATGGTGTATATGTGCCACATTTTCTTCATCCATTCTATCATTGATGGACATTTGGGTTGGTTCCAAGTCTTTGCTATTGTGAATAGTGCCACAATAAACATATGTGTGCATGTGTCTTTAGAGCAGCATGTATATATACATATACATATACATAATGACTACATTAAAAACTATCAATTTAAAACAAGTACTAAAGTTTTCCTCAATGCCAGAGGACAAAGCCTTGGGACATAACTACATAACTTCCAAAAACTCTGTAGCTCTACATAACCACAGAACTTCCCAGAACTAGATCTATAGCACTTCAACAACCAGTTAGACTCCAGTTGTGCTTGCTTTCCTTCAGACAGTTTTTACAGGATTTCTCCTTGTATATAATGGATAATTTTTAAAAGGATTAAATTATAGTTTCAATTTTCATACTCAATACAAAAGGCTTTACTATCAGATTGCACAGTTTGTTTAATCATATGTGAAAGTCTCGAAGCTTATCATTGCAATTAGGTCTGCCCTGACCAAAGTCATTGCTTTTGGTCCCACATATCCCTCTGTTTCAACCTGTGATCTCAGACCCTTTTCCTCTTAGCATCAGTTTTCTAAGTCACAAACTGTTTTTTATCTTTTTAACCTTTTTTAAGTTTAGTTTTTATTTTTTTGTGGACATGGGGTCTCCCTATGTTGCCCAGGCTTATCTTGAACTCCTGGGCTCAAGTGATCCTCTCACCGGGTCTTCCCCAAATGCTGATGGGTTACTGTGCCCAGTCTTAAACTTTTAAGGTAACTTCTTTTGAGGTATAACTTAAGTATAATGAAATGCATCTATCTTAAGTGATGAGTTTTGACAAATGTATATACCTGTGTAACCACAATAATCAAGATATAGAACATTTCTACCAACCCCTCGTCCAAAGTTCCCTGTGCCCCTTGTCAGTCAAGCAATCAACCCACCCTGGTCCTAGGCAACCACTAATCTTATTACACTGTTGATTGGTTTTTCCTGTGCAATTTCAAATAACAGCAAGTACACAGTATATACTCTTCCTATCTGACTTCTTTCACTTAGCATCATGTTTTAGAAATTCATCCATGTTATTGCATTTATCAGTAGTTCATTGCTATTCATTGTTCAGTGGTAGTCCATTGTTTGAATATATCATAATTTTATAACTAGTCACCAGAAGATGGGCATTTGGGTTGCTTCCATTTCTTGCTAGTATGAGTAAGACTGCTATAAACATTTGTGTACAAGTCTTTTACTGAAAATATGCTTTTATTTCTCTTAGGATACTATCCTATATAATATCTTATAGAATTATGTTCAAACAACAAACTATTCGACAGTTTTAAAAAACATAACTTACTTCACATAAATGAAAGATTTACTGCTTATTCATCTGGAGGCAATCTTCTCTTAAAAAAATAAACAAAGCTTGCTCTATAAATAACTGCTACTTCTACATATTGTATAAGTATACAATTCCCATATAACATGCATTCAAAGTTCTTCCCTCAATTCCTCAATTTTGCACCTGCTACTTACTAGAGGTTTGGAGGTATAATTAAGGAGACCTAAGACATAATCTGTATGTTGTAAAATATAAAGGCATAAACAGAGCAGAAAATACGAGATCATTCATAGAAAAGTCAATGTTTTAAATACACTCATTTAAAGAAATTATTCAAATTTGCCTTTAGCTTCACAGCTGTAAGTACTAAAAAGACAAATGTGTTTCTTGGAGTTACAACTGTAGGAGCACAGTATCAATCTGTGAAGCTGAGAGAGACAATGAGTGAGGATTCAACAAATACCTCTAGTCTTTTAACTTCTTGTGAAGCAGAATGATTGAAAACAACTAAGCTAACTTAACTCTATAGTTTTAATTCTCCAACCACATTAGGTTGGATCAAGTCATCAACCTAGTGTCACCTTATCATCTTAACAAAACAGTGTAGACTACACTTAAGAGGATCTGACTTAGTTTCATGTAGGGCTCAGGTCTCACTTAGCCAAACATGTACCAGGCCTGATTTTATCTATCACATAGAAAGGACAGACAAATCAGCAAAAGTACTCCAATAAAGCATGAGAGAGGGAAAGAAAAAGAAAATCTATAGAAATGCAGAGGAAGAGAAGATTATTTCCAGATCAAGGTACCAAGAAGCTAGTTCAAACAGACAGCAACGTAAGGCCCTTGAATGAGCAGAAGTGGGACATGCAATGATGTATGATAATCTAGTATTACTAGTGACAAGCTTAAAATCTTGGACCAAAATAAAGTTTCAAAAGGTAGAGTGTCTAAATGCAATGTGATATCCTGGATTAGATCTTAGAACAGAAAAAGCACATTAGTAGAAAAGCTAGTGAATCCAAATAAAGTATAGAGTCTAAACTTGATCTTTACTTCATATTACATATAGAACAATAAAGTTTCTAGAAGGTAGTACAAGAGGAATAGCTTCATTATCTTGGGATAGGGAAAGATTTCTTAAACAGGACACGATAATACTACCCATAATAGATAAACTGAACTACATTAAAATAACTTTTTATTCACCAAAAATCACTATTAAGAGAGTAAAGAAGGGCTGGCACAGCAGCTCATGCCTGTATTCCAATCACTTTAGGAGGCCGAGGAGGGCAGATTACTTGAGGTCAGGGGTTTGAGACTAGCCTGGGCAACATGGTGAAACCCCATCTCTACTAAAAACACAAAAATAGCTGGGTATGATGGAATGTGCCTGTAATTCCAGCTACTTAGGAGGCTGAGGCATGAGAACTGCTTGAACCTGGGAGGTGGAGGTTGCAGTGAGCCAAGATCACACCACTGCACTCCAGCCTGGGTGACAACTCTGTCTCAAAAAAAAAAAAAAAAAAAAAAAGAATAAAGAAGAAAGGCACAAATTGGGAGAAGATATTTTCAAGTAAGAAAAAGACAGACAACTCAGAAAAAAAACCTGACAAGATACTCAGCCGGTAACTCACAAAAGAGGATATCCAAATGGTCAGTAAACATGAACTTGCCTTCATTAAGTCAAGGAAAAAGAAATCTAAACTACAATTTGGTAACACTACATACCTACCAAAATGGTTACAAATTAAGAAGTCTGACAATGCCAAGCGTTGGTAAAAATGTGGGGCAATGGAAAGTTCTATAACATACTGGAATATAACTTGGAATAACTTTGGAAAACTATTTGTAAACAATATGCTGAAATTGAACACATGAATACCCTACGACTAAGCAATCCCAAACTTTATGTGTAAACCCAATAGAAAAACATTGCTGTGGTTTGAATGTTTATGTCTCCTCAAAATTCATATGCTGAAATCCTAACCTCCAAGGTGACGGTATTAAGAGGTAAGACCTTTGGGAGGTGATTAGGTCATGAGGGTGAAACATTCAGGAATGGAAACTTTATAAAAAAGGCCTAAGGGAGCTTGATTGCTCCTTTCACCATGTGAGGAGAAATCAGCAGTCTACAACCAGCAGGAGGGCCTTCACCAGAACCTGACCATGCTGGTACCTTTATCTTGGACTTCCCATCATCCAGAAACCTGAGAAATAAATTTCTGTTTATGAGCCACCCAGTTTATGGTATTTTGTTATAGCAGCCTGAGCAAACTAAGATAAGCATGTACCAGGGCACTAAAAGACACGTACAGAAATGTTCACTACAGCATCATCTATAATAGCCCCAAATTGAAAACAACCCAAATATCCAACTAATATTTGGGTTAGTGGACTTAATAAATATTTGTGATATATTCATACAATTAACTACTACACAGCAAAGAAAATGACTGAAGAGCTACAACATGTAAAAATATGGATGGTTCTCACAAATACAATGTTGAATGAAAAGAAGCCAGCAACATACCATCTAGTTTATATAAAATAAAAAAACAGGTAAAACTAAACTGTAATACCAGAAGTTAGCATCGCTGTTACCTTGTGGGAAACAGGAGCTATGATCTTGAGGGAAAATGATATGGGTTTCTGGGGTGCTGACAAATACTTTTTTTTTTTTTTACTGGGGTGCTGGTTACACATTTGTTCATTTGATAATTCTTGGAGCCATACATTTGCTTTGTATAGTTTTCTGTATGTATGTTACACTTCAATTAAAAACATAATAATCCACTATTTCCTAATTTTTCTCTAGCTCTAAGATTATAAACTTATATGTTATTTTGGACACTTAGTTTTCTTGGACTCCCCTTGTTCGTAGCCAGGCATGGTGCTAAGTTCTTTTACCATTTCTTCCGGTCACCTCCCGTTTAGCATAGTCCTCAACCTCCCAAGTCTTCCTCACTATACCAGCTTTCCATGCCTACACACACTAGCAAGAACAATATTCCTCAACAGGACTTGTGTCTTACTACATTCTCCACCAAAAGCCTTATGAGAGAGATTCTTTATTACATCCAGTCAAAAACCCCACCAAACAACAAGACTTTCTGGCAATTAATCAGTTTACCAGCATTGCCCAATATCATCTTTACATGGCCCTAAGTCTCTTTTCCTAGAGGCAACCAAATCTAACTTAATAGCAATTCCCCATTCAACAATATTCATTCAAATTGTTCTGACTCAACCCTCACTTTCAGAGAAAACTTCCAAAGAATCAGTACTCTTTACACGTTTTTTTCCTATAAACTATATCTCTCTGCAGTTATAGGTAATACAAGTTTATATTCATCTCGGTAACATTTGGTAGGCTTTAATTCACTACCATGTGATTTTTTTTCTAATTGCTACCTAGCAATGAATCTTCCTAATCAGACTTCTATTCTCTGCCTGCCTAATTTAGAATTAGCAAACAGTTGTGAATCTATTATGTGCCAAGCATGGAATCAGGTAACTACACAGTATTTAATCGAAGCATTATACCCTGTGAAGTACGCAGTGTTATTCCCATTTTAAGAGGAGAAATCTGAAGCTCAGAAGGTTATATGATACAAAAAAATAGAATTCAGATTTGAATTCAGGTCTTCTAATTCCTGGGCTCACTCAGCTAAAATCACACTTGTATAAAGCTTAAATATAAAAGTCTCTATATAATAAGTGTCTAACAAACACCTATGACAAGACATTCAAAATGCACTGTAATATTTTAAAGCTGGATTTTGAAAGGGAGACTGGGACGACAGGGAGGGGGTTAGATGTATACTAAAAGCCAGTTGATGTTAGGAATAGTTAAGAGAAAAGTAATGATTTTTTTTCTTTTCTTTCTTTTTTTTTTTTCTGGTTTTGCTCTGTCACCTAGGCTGGAGTACAGTGGTGCAAATGTGGCTCACTGCGGCCTAGATTTCCTGGGCTCAGGTGATCCTCCCGTCTCAGCCTCCCATGTAGTTGGGACCACAGACACATGCCACCATGCCTGGGTAATTTTTTAAAAATTTTTATATAAAGCCAGGGCTTATTCTGTTGCCCAGGCTGGTCTCAAACTCCCGTGCTCAAGCAGTTCTCTCACCTTGGCCTCCCAAAGTGCTGGGATTAAAGGCATGAGCCACTGTGCCTGGCCAGAAAGGTAATAATTGTTGGTAACTTGCTGCTAATGACTGACCTGGTTTTATGATAGAAGATACCTTGGGATAATAAAAAGAAAGTGAAAAAACAAGTTACTCAAAGAAACTATCAGGGGAGTCATGAATGACTGTGAGTACAATGCAACACTCAGTATGATATAGCAAACTAAGCATGCTCATTTATGTTGGTGACTGTATAAAATTTTGCATAACTTTTTAGGAATGCAACCTGGCAATATGTATCAAAACTCTTTAAAAGGCTCATATCTTTTGACTTAATAATTTTACCTTTGGGTATCTATTGAAGGAAACAACCCCTTAAAGTTTTTACTTTATGTATACAGATGCCCACAGAATTTTTTAAATTAAAAAATAGAAATAAACTAATTTAAAAATCATTAAATAAACCTATTTTTAGGACTTTTTCCACATTTCTCCTAAGTCTACCTAACAAATTTCTCTACTTGTAAGCCACACTTCTTTGCCATTGTTTCTAGATATGGCTGATTTGGTACTTCAACTATAGATTATACATATTTGATTACAGTACTGATTGCTATCAGAGTACTTTAACATGTCTCATGGTCTAGATCATGAGATCCTTAAGAGCAGAAACTAAGTTACAGTCACATCAGTATCCTTAGCACACAGCAGTTAGTAAATACATTTTACAGAAATGAAGTGATAAATTACACAGGATCCACACCTGGATGGGAGTGTGGTCCACAGAGGATGAATCTGAATTTTCTGAAGATCTATCCAACAAGCAGAAGCCGCAACTGTCAGAAGGTATAAGGAACCCACTACTAGCCCAAGGAGTAGATTTCCTATTAGAGGATGTAGCAGTAGTTGTATTACCCTGATAATGTTTTCATGGAAGGGGTATTAACAACATGATAGAGATCATGGTGACACTAACTTAGTAAGAACATGGGCTCTGAAGTGATACACACCTAGGTCTGACTCAGGTCTGCCTTAATTTGCTCATCCATAAAATAAAGGTGATGATGATAAAATCTCCTTTATAAACTTATTGTGAGGATTAAATAAGATAAAACATATAAAAGCTTGGCATATTGATTGGCTTATAGTAAGTATTCAATAAAGTTAACTATTATTATTACCTTTCAAACTTCTGGCTTCTACCCATACCAGTTGATTCAAAATGGGAAGGAAAGAAACAAACCAAATAAATCTAGGCAGCATCTTTAGGAAATGTGAAGTTGAATTAAAAACTTCACATTCTGGAGGCATAGTTATTATATTCATCACTTTTATTACTGGCAGATTTGGATGCTGGAGAAAAACAGAATAAAGAATCCAGTCAATATTTTTAAATGGAATTTGGATTTCAGGTAAAAGAAGGGCTTCCTATAAAGAAGTGAAAGACTGAGAACTAAAGACGGAATGAGTATCATGAGACGGAGGAAGAAAATGCCTGCCTAGAAAATTACTAATCCAATTTACCACTGTGCTGAAAGTACTATACCTTATGCCAGTGCAGCATGGTAATAATAATAACAGTAACAGTAATAATAATAATACAGTAC
Source organism: Pan paniscus (assembly GCF_029289425.2). Lineage (NCBI taxonomy): Eukaryota > Metazoa > Chordata > Mammalia > Primates > Hominidae > Pan > Pan paniscus. Next base: position 33,777,120 of record NC_073260.2, read on the forward strand.
TGACAGTAGCTACTACTTACACAATACTTACAATGTGCCAGGTACTGTTCTAAATGCATTAGATATACTAACTCATTTAACCTATTAACTCTAAGAAGAAAACATTTAGGCTTAGGGGTCAAACAGGTCTGGCATTAAATCTTGATCTTGCCATTAACAGTCAAAAGCCTCGAGTAAGTTACTTCACTCTGAGCTTTAGTTTCCTAATGTCTAACTGGAGGTGAGAATACCGAACCCACAGGGATAGTATGAGGATTAACCAGATTGCATATATATATATATATACATACATGAACTACCTATCATAGTGCCTGATAGCTAGCAGATATCCTGGAAGCTTTATCTTTATTATTACTCTTAATATACTGTTAAATGTTAGGACCAAAGATATCATTCTGTAGGCCTGCAGAGTAGTTTAGAAAGAAAATCTTTTTTCTTCCTTCTTGAGTTCCTCTTCTGCCTTTTAAAAAATAGTAAGCATTCTATATTATTAAGCTTTTCTCAGAATGAACTATATATAAAATTAAAAATAGGTTATTATAAAGACAAAAAGACCTTTGGAGAAGGTGAGATGATACATTATACTGACTAGTTTGAACAGTAATGCTAATGTGCTCCCAATTATATTTGGTGTATGGTAGATTTAGTTACTGATTACAAGTAATTGATAAGTTACTGATTAGTGGCAAATATTGAGCAAGTTTACCTCTCTTTACAGATAGTGCACGTTTAAAAAATAAACCCATATTCTCAAACCATGTGGTTGAGAATATAAATTGGGGAAACATCTTTGGAGGGCAATTTGGCAATATCTATCAAAATTGAAATATGCTTATATTCCCTTTAGCCCCAAAATTTGAGTCTAATACTTTATCCTGCACAGGGTTTCACACATGTGCATAAAGACATATGGACAGAGATAGTGACTGCAGAACTGAGGGTCACAGTAAACTACTGGAAACAGCCTAAATATTCATCAATAGGGAATTGGTTGAATAAATTATGGTATTGCCATACAATGGAATAAAATGCAGCTATTTCTATACATACTCATTTGGAACATTTTCCAAGATACATAGCTATGTGAGGAAAAGAACATACAGACAGTGTGTAATATGCTATAATACTATTTGTGTAAAGGGGGAGAGATGAACGTAAATACTATATGTATACGAGCATATGTTTGTCTCGGAAAGGATACATAAGAAATGAGTAATCATGGTTATCTCTGTAAAGGGCAACTAGAAACGGGAAAATGAGGGGCAGAGGATGGAGAAAGCTTTACTTTTCACACACATCCTTTATATTCTTTGAATATTTTAACTATGTAATGTATAATCTATTCAAAAATTTAAAATACATTAAAAAGACCCTTGAACTAGCTTTAAACATTTTGTTTTTCTTCATCCCCAAGGAATAGTAGTGTTAAAAATACTACATTTTCTTAAAGTAAATAGTGCCGAAAAGAATAAAAATGGCATATGGCTGGGGGAATCTTCCAAAGAAACTACTCTACTCAGCCATCTCCTGTTCTTTTCTCTGCCTTTTAAGGTCACCGTAACATGATAGAAAATCTGGGACTCACACCATCTGTCCAGACAGTTCTATCACTGCTCATTTCTCTTGTTAAATAATCAGAACACTTCACACTTCCCAAACACTGCTACTATAAAGAGCTGTTAAAGCAGAATGAAAGAAGCTTTTTCTCTCCAGAAATGTAGTAGTTGGAAATGAACAGTTCTTTTGAGGTTTGCAGGTTTCAGATCATGTCAGTGAGAGAAAAAATTCAAGCCTTAGAAAGTAATTTAAGAATAACAGGACTCTAATACTGGCTCTAGAAATTATCTTTCTTAGAAAAAAGGTGACACTCTTACAGAAGTTCTCTAAGAATAGACATAACAGTTTAATATTGAGATAATTATACATGTCTCTAATCTGTAAATTTCTCATGAGAATAAGAAGAGAAATAGTTTTCTTTACTACTACTACTACTACTACTACTACTACTACTACTACTACTACTACTACTACAGTAGTATTAGTAACAGCAGGTAATAATTACTTAGCACCCAGGACATCCTGACTCTCCTCAAAGCTCTTTTTGTGTATTAATTCTTTTAATCCTTAAAACCACTCTATGTGGCAATTTCTACTATAATTTCCATTTTACAGCTGAGGAAACTTAGGCAGAGAGGTTAAATAACTTGCTAAAGGTAATATAGCTGGTAAAATAAAGAGCTGAGATTCAACAGCAATCACACTGAATATCTACCTCTGAAGGTTATTTTGAGGACTAGATGGGTTAATATATGTAAAACGTTCAGAATAGTGCCTGACACACAGTAGTATTACTCAATGTAATGGATAAAATGATTACTGTTCAGAAAATCTAAAGGCCACAAATTAGGGTGGAGCTAAGGTTTCCCAGGTCAGCCTGACTCTAAAACCCATGCTCTTCAGGTTCCCATTCTCATTCTCTCTCTCAGAACTGAGAATAGACCAGCTGTATCATCAACTTGGACTGACAAACCCAGGGACACTTCCTCCTCACAAACCGTCCTTATAGGTATTCTTACTTCACAGGCATAACTGGACTCTATGGGTAAGCTAAGAAAGTGTTAGCTAATAATGGAGTCTTGAAAGAGATTTTTGGTTTTCTTTTCATTTTCAGTTACTTTTTTATTTCTACCTCCTGAAATTATTTCTGTAGTACTTTTATAAATAAGTACTTATTTGATTCATACTTGAATTTTTTTCCGGTTTTGGCCTGAGTGCCTCCATTCCACATGTGATCAGTTTCTTCATAGAAGAAAAAAACGTCAAGTTTTACATCATCTTCTCCCTGGAAGGATAGTTCCAAGCTGTCTTCTACCTATGGGGAAGATGAAAACCTTCACACACTGAAACAAAGGAAATACATTTTTAAAAAACTTTAAAAAAAAAAAAATAAAGAAAGAAACAGATTCTTAAGTTTTACATACATAGAGTATTCATTCTAAGATGCACATTTTTTCAAGTTAAGGCACCTCTGAAATTGGGATGCATCAGTAACATGTCATTTAATTTCTTAACTGCATCTAAAATAATGTTTCTTACAATTGATGATAACTCAGAGTAAATGACTTATGGTAATTATCACTGCAGAAAAAAAATAGAAATATCCTATTCCAGAGCAGATTTCTGACTAAAAAAGGAAAAGAACCAAAGAAATATTATTTCCTTTAATAATCCAAATAAAACTATCAGGAAATAAGTCTCTCATAACAATCAATAAGTACTTAAGTAAAGTGGCATTCCTCATAGTCACATACATAGTCTAGATCATTATACTACACACATGGAAAAAAGAAAAAAAATAAAAGTTAAGGTAAAAAAATAAATAATTCTGAGAACATTTCCCTAAAGAAAACTTATCATACAAATAATTACGTTCCCATTGGACTTGGTACATCTGTCAGCCACAGCACTCATCACAGAATTATTTATGCAGCCTTTCCCCCTCCCAATTAGACAGTGAGCTTCTCAAGGGTAAGAACTATCATTTATTCATCTTTGTGTCCCAGGTGCAAAGGACAGTGCCATACTTATAGTGAATGTTTGGTAAATGTTTGCTGAATAACTAGAGCTCTGTTATTTGACTTTGACCTCAGTAAAATATTTTATTTATATTTTTTAGTAAAATAAAATAATATTTATGATGGAAAAAATAATTTTCTGGTGACTAAACTTTTTTTTTTTTTTTTTTAAGACGGAGTCTTGCTCTGTCGCCCAGGCTGGAGTGCAGTGGCGCGATCTCAGCTCACTGCAAGCTCCGCCTACCAGGTTCACGCCATTCTCCTGCCTCAGCCTCCCCAGTAGCTGGGACTACAGGCGCCCGCCACCGCGCCCGGCTAATTTTTTTTGTATTTTTAATAGAGACGGGGTTTCACTGTGGTCTCGATCTCCTGACCTCGTGATCCACCCGCCTCGGCCTCCCAAAGTGCTGGGATTACAGGCGTGAGCCACCGCACCCAGCCGACTAAACATATTTTTACTTGCTTGTCCCCACCTCCGAGGGGACAAGCAAATTAAGAACAAGATGATTGCAAGAGATCATGGGCTTAGGGCATAGGAATCAAATTGTCTAGAGGGAGATTTCATCTAGGCCCCAATGACCTATCCCTAGTTGACGTCTGAGCAAACTGCTATAGCCTAGGACATATAAGATAAACAAGAAATTGAAGTACTTATTTGAAATGATTCTATATTTCTATCCCTTAGCAATCAATGGAATATTTTATGTTGATAATGACATCCGTAAATTAAATGACTCATGAGAAACAATGTAACTTCAGGTACGGTGGGTGGGATTCTTACTTATTAATTGTATATTATACATTATATTGATTTTATATTACATTGTTGCCTAATGTAATAGCAATACATTCACCTATAAGAGTTGAAGATCCTTCTTTTTTTATCATTATTAGTTGGTGCAAAAGTAATGGCAAAAACCACAATTACTTTTGCACCAACCCAGTAGAAAGCCAGATTTTCTTGCTTTTGCCTAGACAGTGCAGAAATTACAAGTGGTAACAGGCTTCTGCTGAACTCATCCTAGTCAATACTGAGTGATAAAATTATGTATGTAGCATTCTTAACCATATCTGAGTTGCTTAATATAAACTTTACAAGTGAGATATGTTACTTATGAAATGAAGCCAACTTTTGTTACTGACCTTCCCAAATTTGTGTTTGAGCGGAAGTCCTGCATCCTGAAATGCTAAAATAATATCAGATTTGTAATCTTGTATAAAAATTCCTAGGTCAACATCTTTGCTATAAGGAATAATGTTGCATTGTCGATACCATCCTAAAAAGAAGATTAAATTTTTTTAACAAAATTTAGGTTTGGAAAAAATTAGTTATTATAACAAATTATATTTGTAACAAGGATTTTTTTTCTTTTTTTTAAAGGGACAGAGTCTCACTATATTGCCCAGGCTGTACGCAAACTCCTGGCTCAAGTGATCCTCCTGCCTTGGCCTCTTGAGTGGCTGGGGCTATAGAATGGATTTTATTTCACAGGATTAGACTTAAGATGCTTTACCAAAATTATTTTTAAAAATTAAACCTCAAACTAAATGACTTTGTTTGAGCAGTCACCTGAACCTTCTATCTATCTATGTATCTATTTTTACTGTCTGAGCACTCTCAGCTTTCTCAAAAACTTTCATGATATATTTTAGTTTCTGAATAAACCATTAGCTTTAATAATACTAAGTTGCTGATAAGAATGTTTAATCATTAATCTCTAGTGATAGAGGGGGCTGTTAAGATATGCAAAAAATATTTAATTCTTTTGCTTAACCAATATATTTTTCTTGAGCAATAATTTGTAGAACCTAACAGCTCTCAACAGTGACCACCTGATGGGCTGTATGAAAAAGAAAAGCAGTAGCAGCTTCAATGTTCAACACACTGCCAACTGATATTTCTAAGTGTTTACCATGTATGTGCTCTCAATTCGTTGCTATAGCACTGTTCTGAAGAAATAAAACATGTACCTTAATATTATTAAGGACTCCTGGGTCTCCCCTATGATCTTTCTAATCATTTCATTCCAATTATTTCAAAAGTAAATAAATGACTGCGATTATCCTTATAGGCATTGCTGTTGGATAATATTGTTTGGAATTCTAAAATAATTCTATTAAAGAATTATAAACAATTAAAAATAAAAGTTTTCTTAAATATCATCTAATACAACTCCCTCATAAGTGCCGTTAAATCAGACAGAAAACCATGGGACTGAAAACTCAAAACAAATCATGTCAAATGACTATGAAGTGTCTTTGATGACACACATTATAAAACAATCTTGTTTCTAAAAAATTAAACCTTAAAGCAAATATTACATAAATGTGTGAGATGTACTTTTTTTTTTTTTTTGGCTTATTCTAGTAGTAAGCTCCTTGGCAGGAAGAACCACGTAAATTTTCAACAAAGGCTAATAGATAGGAAAACCATATATCCCAGTTTATGCCTGTTGTACCAACATAATTATTAATGGTGCTTCCTTTCTCAAGTCTCTTGAATTGAACAATAAATTGGATGGCAACCCCATCCCTATAAAGGCAGGAGTTGAATTAACTTTTGTACAGATATGGTTACTATAAAGAAAAAGCAAATACAGCTATAATTAACTATCATGATAATCAAGAGACAACAAATAAAAACAAAACAAAATTTAAGATTCTAAATAATTCTAAATTCCAAAGAAGTTTGATTTAATGGACAGTGGACAGAGACCCAGAAATCACTCACAGATTCTAATAGCAACCTGCTTAAGGACTGTAGAAAAGTCTGTATGTCCATGTCAGATGAACAGTGATGTCTAGTTAGTGATACTACCAATGACCTAGGAAAGGTTGATGGAAGACCTTATGACACTGCCTTTAATGTTCCTCTCATTAGAAACATTTGGTGCAATGCAAGCTGTTTGAATGGTATATAAGTAAAGAAACAGAGGGTTTTTTATAATTATAAAAAAAGGCAATAACAATCTTTGGGATAGAAATAATAAAATGCTAATTTAAGGATTATCTGAGAATCAACTATAGTAGTCCCGCCATATCCGTGGTTTTGCTTTTAGCAGTTTCAGTTACCTGTGGACAACCACGATCTGAAGATATTAAATGGTAAATTCCAGAAATAAACAATTCAGAAGTGTTAAATCTTTCAGGGCTCAGATTTAGCCTCTGTGACACATTCCTTGATTTTCCCAGGAAATTTTCAATAGTAGACTAACACTACATCACAATGCCTACATCCTTCATCTCCCTTCATCTCATAAGGTAGGCATTTTATCATCTCACACCATCGTAAGAAGAATAACAGTGAGTACAGTAAAATAAGATACTCTGAGAGACAGAGATCACACTCACACAACTTTTATTATAGTATTGTTAAAATTGTTCCATTTTATTATTTATTGTTGTCCATCTCTTACTGTGCCTAATTTATAAATTAAACGTCGTATGTATGTATAGGGAAAGAGCAGCGTATATAGGGTTCAGTACTATCGGAGATTTCAGGCATCCACTGGTGGTCTTGGAATGTATTGTCCATGGATAAGGGGGGACTACTGTATAGTCTACATGTTCTGATATACATTTTATACATATTATTTATAATTATGAGTAAACACAACCATGGCCTTTCTAACATTCTTTTTTATAATTCTCAAATTAACTTCTTTAAGGAAATCAATAGATCCTTGCTGCATGCACTCATGTTTATTCTGTCTATACACATGACACTTCAAATATCACTGATATTTTGTCATCTCAAGCAGTAATCCCTAAAGCCAGAGGACAAAATGACAGAAAGACAAATGGAAAGTCATAAGAATTTTACCTAGACAAGTTCCACTGCTCAGCCAGAATGGTACTCCCAATTTGTTTAATGTTTTCGCTGCTAGTTGCAGTAATTCCTTTGCACTCTTCCGAAAGGCCACAGCTTCCACAGTGTTATCATCAAGGTACTGCTACAGATATAATAAATAGTCAGCTATTACAGCCATTTCTAAATTGCTAGGAACCTTTCTGTGGCATCTGAATTAAATTTGAAAATTAACCCCAGGCTGGGCACAGTGGCTCACGCCTGTAACCCCAGAACTTTGGGAAGCCAAGGCAGGTGGATCACTTGGGGTCAGGAGTTCAAAACTAGCCTGGCCCACATGGCAAAACCCCATCTCTACTAAAAACAAAAATTAGCTGAGAGTGGTGGCCCGTGCCTATAGTTCCAGCTACTCGAGAGGTTGAGGCAAGAGAATCACTTGAACCCGGGAGGTGGAGGTTGCACTAAGCAAAGATCACACCACTATACTCCAGCCTGGGCGACAGAATGAGACTGTCTCAAAAAAAAAAAAAAAAAAAGAAAAGAGAAGAAAGAAAGGAGAAAAAAAAGAAAACTAACCCCATATAATCTTTTTATATTATAAAAACCACGTTTTATGGTTACTTGTTTGTCCCACATTAAAATGAACACTTAAGAGTAGATTCTTGGAGAGATAAATTAAAAGGGAAAGAATAGAACCAGGATTCCCAAAGGATGAGACATCCTTTTATCAGCTCCCTCCTTTACATCGCAATTTAGTAGCTGGACAGTTCAGGATAAAATAAGGCTAATTATGAGAGCTACAAACATAGCTGAAACAAAAAGAATTTAATAATGTTTTCACCATTCAGTGATTCTATTGGTCTTTAGAGACTGTGTAGTATAGTAGAAAAAGCCTGAGATTTTGAATCAGATTATCAAATCTAGCGCACTTCTTTTTAGCTTTGACCATGTGCATATCATCCTCACTTTCTATGAGGAAAGTGCATTCATTTTATCATTATGTCTCCAGTGGGTAGAGTAGTGCCTGAGTATTTGCTGAATGAATGAAAGAATGTAATAAACAAATCTCTCTTGTATCTACTTTTCTCATTTGTAGTTTAAAGATAATTATTATACTTCGCAGGACTGCTGTGAAGATTGAAGGAGAAAAATGTCTTGCAAATTGTCAGGTCGTATATATCATTTAGTCATCTTGGTTTTCTGATTCTCTTCGTTTTTAGAGTGTTCTGGAGCTGAGGAAAGCACTATAAATTCTATAGTGTTGCTTCGCTACCTGTGGGACAAAATCTAAACTTCTTGTCCTGGTGGACATAAACACTGTGTTCTGGTTCCTGACTACTGGGGTCCAGCCTCATCTGCATCTCCTCACACTTCATCTTATAACTTGTAAACCCCCAAATATACCACAATAACTTGTAACTCCTCAAATATACCACAACTTTTCAAGCCTCTGCACTTGTTGTTTCCTTTATCTGATATGGCCCTGATCAATAAAATCTTTCAAGTCTCAGCTCCAACCTCTGCAAAACATTCCCCAGTTTTCCCAGGAAGACGTATGTATTTATTCTTCCAATGTTCCTATTCAGGAAGTGTTTCTATTCAACATTTATAGAGCAAAGAATTATGTTTGGTTCTAGATATACAAAGACAAATGAATTATCTTTTTCCTTAACAAGCTTATAATAGTTACCACTTGTAAATACTTTTACTATAATTCATATCATATTTAATCCTAATCATCAATTTTATATTCCCTCCACTAGACTGTAAAGATAGTTCCCTGAGGGCAAGTACTACATCTCTTCATCACTGTATCTACAGGTTTAGAATGGTGCCTGGCACATAATATCTGAAAAACACATACTGATGAATGGGCAAATGAATAAATGATTGACTAAGCCCCTCCCAGGCCTGCAACATCCTAAAATATCCTGTAATTCTTTTACAATATAGTAGGAAAGAATATAGATCCTGGATGGACTATATGAATCTTAAGCAAAAAGTACCCTACCTTCAGTAAGAAGAATTTCTTGCAGATAAGTCACTGTCTACAGAATATACAAATTACACAGGATCCCTTCAATTTGAATACATCCCTTTCCTCAAAGCCATAAGTGCTCTCACAATAAATGACTGGAATGAGAGATACATGTTATAATGCTTGTTGTAGTAGGAAAAGCCTGGAGTTAAGAGGTGGAGACCTAGGATTTAGTCCATGCTCAACCAACGATGACCGTGTAACTGACATCTTGAAACATCAATTTTCTTACCTGTTAAAAGAATCCTTGCCTTATTACACAGAGTGACTGAAAGGATTAAACAGCAAATATGAAAAATTTGTGCTCTACAAAAACATCAGGTCTGATAGTTACCTTCTGCTGGTACTGCTCCCATATGGACATATTCCCACCCCAATCTACTTTTCTTAACATGACACTCTCAGAAATTCCATTTCTTTTTTTTTTTTTTTTTTTTTTTTTTTTTTGGAGACAAAGTCTCCTCGCTCTGTTGTCCAGGCTGGAATTTAGGGGCATGATCTTGGCTCACTGCAACCTCCACCTCGTGGGTTCAAGTGATTCTTCTACCTCAGCCTTCCAAGTAGCTGGGATTACAAGTGCACACCACCATGTCCAGCTAATTTTTGTGTGTTTTGTAGAGCCGGGGTTTCACCATGTTGCCCAGACTGGTCTCAAACTCCTGAGCTCAGGCAATCCACCCGCCTTGGCCTCCCAAAGTGCTAGGATTACAGGCGTGAGCCACAGCGCCCAGCCAGAAATTTCATTTCTCAGAACTGATCCTTGTATGTGTTAAAGTGCATACATGCATAGAGCTGTATACCTTAAACATCTGCTATAAATTTTAAAAATTATAGTATACATACTTTTTTCATTTAAAAATATCCTGTACAAGATAGATTAAAGACTTAAATGTAAAACCCAAAACTATAAAAACCCTGGAAGATAACCCAGGCAATACCATTTAGGACACAGGCACAGGCAAAAAAATTTCATGAAGATGCCAAAAGAAATTGCAACAAAAGCAAAAACTGACAAATAGGATCTAATTAAAATAAAGAGCTTCTGCACAGCAAAAGAAACTATCAACAGAGTAAACATATAACCTATGGAATGGGAGAACATTTTTGCAAACTATGGTTTGCAAACCTTAGCTATTAGGTCTAATATCCAGCATCTATCAGGAACTTAAACAAATTTACAAGAAAAAAACCAAACAACCCCATTAAAAAGTGGGTGAAGGACACGAACAGACACTTTTCAAAAGACATACATGTGGCCAACAATCATATGAAAAAAGTTCAACATCACTGATCATTAGAAAATGCAATGAAAAACAATACGATACTATCTAATACCAGTCAGAGTGGCTAATATAACAAGTAAAAAAAATACTAATAAAATAAAATAAAATAAAACCCAGATATTGGTGAGGTTTTGGAGAAAAAGGAACACTTATACACAGTTGGTGGGAGTGTAAATTAGTTCAACCATTGTGGAAGACAGTGTGGTGATTCCTCAATGACCTAAAGACAGAAATACTGTTTGACCCAGCAATTCCATTATCAGATATATATGAAAGGAATATAAATCATTCATTCTATTATAAAGACACATACATGTGTGTGTTCCCTGCAGCACTATTCACAATAGCAAAGGCATGGAATCAATCTAAATGCTCATCAATGATAGACTGGATAAATAAAATGTAGTATATATACACCATGGAATACTATGCAGCCATAAAAAAGAACAAGATCATGTTCTTTGCAGGGACATGGATGGAGCTGAAGGCCATTATCTTTAGCAAACTAACACAGGAACAGAAAACCTAATACTTCATGTTTTTATAAGTGGGAGCTAAATGATGAGAACACATGGACGCATAGAGGGGAACAACACACCGTGGGTTCTTTTGGAGGGTGGGAGGAGAAAGAGGACCAGGAAAAATAACTAATAGGTACTAGGCTTAATACTTGGGTGGTGAAATAATCCGTACAACAAACCCCCACAACACAAGTTTACCTATGTAACAAACTTGCACTTGTACCCCTGAACTTAAAAGTTAAAAATAAAATAAATAAGTAAACAAATAAAAATAAATCCCGAGTACAAATCTCAGGATTACTATACCTCTAAAAAAAGACAAAATTAATATCCTACTTTAAATATCATGTTTATTTAATTTTTCCTGTTCAGCCAATGAACGGGGACACAAAGCCCAAGAAGAATCGTGGAATCCAAAAGCACAAATCTTATATCAAAGAATAAGATGACAGAAGGTACCAACTCTTATTGTAGATGAGGAAACCAAGGCTCAGAAATTTGCCCAAAATCTTAGAGCAAATTAGTAGAAATAAAACAAAAATATTGCTATCTAGATATTCCTAGGCCAGGTGTACAGATATTTCCAACTTTCCTTTTGGTTTTTCACTGATAGTCAACAGCCTGGAGTTCATTAATTATCTTGTGATGGTTTTTGCTAAAACAAAATCAAATTCAGGAAAAGGTATATTATTCTAGTTTTCGAACTTCATGGTAGATTGAGAAAATAATTAAAAGTAAATAAAGTCTCCCGCCCTTCCTGAACTATTCGATACTAAAACCATTAGATGGGGCAGAGCAAGAAAGGTTTTTGTGCAAAGGGATTGCCTGATATGGGGTATCAGAGCCTGGGCAGGTAATGAGGACATCCACATGAAGAGGGTAGGAGAGTGTCCAGTGTGGGGAGTCAGAGCCCAAGCAGGGTGAGGAAAGCCTCTCTGCAGAAGAGCAGCCAGGTGTGGGAAGTCAGAGCCTGAACAGGGTAAGAAGAATGCCTCTATCTGGCTGCAGCCCAGCAGGGGATAGCAGTGCCCAGGTAGGGTGAGAAGAACAGGGGGTAGGGAGGGGAGGACATGTGTTGGAAGATAGGTTACATACAGGGAGACTGAACAACTAAGTAAACATTAAGGACAATGGGAGTCAGATTTCTCATGATTTGAAAAGGGAGTCGCAAATATGGAAATGAACTCTGTTGTTTAATTGGAACTTTTAACCGGACTGGAGATGTCAATGTGAATTCAGAGGTTTCAATAGATAGATACAGAAATAAATACACACAGACATATACACCCTACCCCTGTTCACTGAGAGAAACTCTCTGCAGCAAAACCCAAATAGCAATGGGTACACCTGGCATCCAGGTCTTGGCTTCTAAAAGGAAACAGGACTTAAAGAAATGGCTGATCCCAGGGTGGAGGTACGAAAATTGTAAGATGAACCCAGAATATTTTATAGTGCCAAAAAGTAATAAAGTGTTCAAAAAACAACGGAGACAAGTCAAAAGGACACAGAAAGCATTATGAAGGAGTTTCTACTGGCCAAATATGGAACAATCTGAAGATCAAAATAAATAATGAAAATAATTGACTATAACCCATAGGGTAAAATAGGAAACCATGAATTTATTTATATTGATATGAACAAATAAATTGAAAATGTAATGAGGAAAACAATATTTACATAGTTTTAAAGTAACTTCTTGCCAGATGCTTATTATTATAAAGGGAAAAACAGAAACTTCATACTGGTAAAGATATGAAGTTTCAGACAGCACTTTAATCAGGTGAACAATGTGAATATCAACAGTAATGGGACAAATCAAAATTATGCAGTGCCCAGTGAGATGTAATGAGAACACAGCACCACTTCTATACCTTCTGAAGAAGTATAACCTAAATCTAACATGAGGAACCCCTGGGCAAACCCCAAATGAGGGACACTGCACAAAACATCTGGCTTGTAATCTTCAAAAGTATTAGTCATGAAAGTAATAAAAGAACTGAGAAACTGTCCCAGACTGAAGAAGACTAAAGAGACAGGAAAATTAAGAAAACGTGATTCTGAATCGAATCTTTTTATTACAAAGGTTATTATTGGGACAACTGACAAAAATTGAATAGGGATTAAATGGTAAAAATGTATGTGCTAATTTCCTAACTTTCATATTAGGACATGTAGAGAATGTTCCTATTTTTAAAAAAATACTAAATTTTTTGAAGTTGTGGTCAACATCTTACTCCCAAGTGGTTCAGAAAAAAAAAAGTTATCGGTACTGTACTTGCAGCTTTTATGTATTTAAAATTGCTTTTTAAAAATTATTTTAAAAAAAGAAAGGCGGCTGCTTTATGAGGTCTATTAGATTAATTTATTGCTTTACACCAAGCATTACATTTAAGACTGTTTGGCGCCATCAAGTGTTCAAATACATGTATGTTCACTTTAATTTGAAAACTGATCCTACTGGATCTTTTCTTTATGCCAGGTACAGTAGATACTGGGCCAACACAGGTAAATAAAAGAACACTCCTGTTATCAAGAAGTTCATAAAATTTGATAAGAGGACAAGACAGATATTCATAATTCACTGTGATAATTGCTATAATAGAGATGACAACCACAGCAAACTCCCTTAGGACAGGAAGAGCGGTCAAGTTTAAGCATAAAACTCCATCTCTTCTACTTCCTGTTATTATGTGGTAGGCATATGTCAGGCAGCACTTTTCTACTAGAGTAGGCCCATCCACACATGTGGTTTTTCAGCTTTTTATTCATGAGGCTGGCTGCATAAATTTCACAGCTCCACAATGACTTAAGGAAATAGGGCTAAGAAGGCCCACTTGGGCTGTCAGGCCTCAGCTTTAGGTGCCAGTACACCGTATTAGAGAAACCTCAGATTTGTGGGTCTTGGGCACTTGACAGTTATATACTTCATTTTCGTATCCCTCGTGGACACAGCTTTCTTGGCAGGGAACCCCAGAAAATAAAGGGCAAGTGAAAGAATTCGGGTACCAAAACCCCACTGTAAATTTGCCTGTTTTCACTGTATCTCTGTGTTTCATGTCATCTCTTAGAGCTGAACTTTCATGCCTTTCAAAATCATCTTTATATCCCCAGGGCCAGAAGCCTGCGGAACACAATAAATGTGTATTGAATTGAAAGCTGCAGCAAGAGAATAAAGTTTTAAAAGCACCTGGTCTTTGTGTAGCATTTATCTTCAAAAACCTTCATAAATGCAAAAAAAATTATATTCAATGCCAACTCTGAAACAAACTGTATTTTCATGAAGTCTTTTCTAAATCTACATGGTCCATCTTCTATAGTGGCTTTATCCTACTTGGACTGGGAATACACCACCTTTCACAAAGTTAATGGGCTATCTTAAGGCAGAAGCCAGTGCTAAATCTATTAAAGTTATTCAAATAAAACAATAAATAAATATCAACCTATTGACTTAGAAAATAGTTTCTTAAGGTTAATTTTTAATCTACTTCTAAAAAAAACTGAAAGAAAACAATCTAGAAGAAAAGAGACATATCAAAAAAGGATGTTTACTTTTCTATTTTCCATAAGCCCCTTCATCTTACCACCCCCAAATATTAAAAATAATCCCAACATTTTCTTTAATTTAAAAGTACACATTTGGTTGTCTCTAACCTGAAAGAATGCTCGAGCTTCTTTATACCTACACTCAATAAACCTAGAGTGTGGTACTTCTTCTACAAAGTGCATTGGATCCTTTGGAATGAGAACTTCCAGTCCATCAACAGTAACTTGCTGTAACTCTGGCCTGAAAACAAAAGTTAAGATTTATTAATGAGGGGTGGGGAAAAGGGGAGGGAGAACATTAGGACAAATACCTAATGCATGCAGAGCTTAAAACCTAGATAACAGGTTGATAGGTGCAGTAAACTACCATGGCACATGTATACCTATGTAACAAACCTGCACGTTCAGTACATGTGTCCCACTACTTAAAGTAAAATTTAAAAATAATAATAATAATAATAAAAGATTTATTAAAAGGATTTAACCCAGAATACTGGCAGCCTCTTACAAATATCAAACATTAGCAAAATACCTAAACATCAAGCATAGTTTCATCAATTATGTCAGAAATCAATTAGCAATTTTAATAAGACCTTGAAAAATCTGACATCAAACAGTTGAGTTTTAATTATTTTGGTTAATGTATTTATATATTAATATATTTGTATTTGTTCATACACACTTGGCATTTTAAGCAGAAACAAAAATTTCGTGACATAATTTTTAATTATCAGTTTACTTTTAGAGAAGTAAATGTTTTTAACACTTAAGACACACAAGTTAAT
The DNA here is from genome assembly GCF_029289425.2 of Pan paniscus. Taxonomy (NCBI): domain Eukaryota; kingdom Metazoa; phylum Chordata; class Mammalia; order Primates; family Hominidae; genus Pan; species Pan paniscus. Next base: position 33,792,673 of record NC_073260.2, read on the forward strand.
TACAATGGCCTGAGAATCTCATTAATGGGTAAAATGCTAATCTGCAAATCTATCTTATGTATTTTGGATCCCATACTCTAAAAATATTATTTGAGAGTTTTCCATTCCTACTCATATAAAATTTTACAATGTAGAGATAGCGTTTATCTATTGTTACATGTTTATGTTTAATAAGTAACTGACAATTTTGAACTTTACTAAGTTATTAAATTTTGAAATAAATTCACAAAGCTTTAAAAAACTAAAAGATAATGTCTCCCTAAAGAAGGTCATTTGAAATACAGAATAAGAAAAAAACATGCAAAAAAGTGGTAAGAGAACAGTGAGTATTAAGATTTTTGATTAAAATAAGAGAAGCCAATAATAAAAACAAAGTATTGTTCTCCATCTCTACTCATTTTTTTTTGGTCATTTTGAAAATATGGCTTGGTTCAGAAAAGTTCCGACTTTTCATACACAAAAAATATAGAAGACTTCAGTTTCGAATACCTTTTTCAGTCGTTCTCAAATATGTGACTTTAAGTACTAATAAGAAGGCAATCTCACATGATTCCAGATAGAGAGAGGAAACATATATATATAATATATATATATATATACTTTTTTAAAGAAGGCAAGAATAAACATACTCTTACACTTCTCAAGTGTAACAGATAAGAATTATCTCACTGGAAGTTACTAAGAAGGAGTTTTTAATGTGAAAATCCTTACAAATATTTACTGCTACCTTTACATCAGATTCTGCTATTCAAAGTAGACTGTAACATCATTATCGCTGATTTCAAAAGGAGAATAAAAGGGACAATTCTAGGTTAGAAACTTCATACTCCAAGTATAACTTCAAGAATGTTTTTAATCCTGTAATTGTTAATATTAAAAACTATAGCTAATCAAATTTTACATGAGTTCCTTCAAATAACTGTTTCTCACAAGAAACATTTTTATTATTGAGATAGCCAAAGATAAATTTTTGCACATGGTTTTAAAAAATATACAGGAAAGTGCATAACATAAAGGCACAAAATAATGAATTATAAAGTAAACACCAAAGTCTCCACCACAGAAATAAAATTCTTCCAGTTTCCCTGTAGTTCTCTGTGTCCTCTATCTAGTCTTTTTTGGTACGTCTTGCTTAGCCTTCCTAATACTTTTACTATAAGGGTATACATCCATGAACATAATTTAGCATGTGTTTGAACTTTTTATAAAAGTAATAATAGAATTTACTTTCACTTTTGTATTTTCAATTTTTGTAGGTACATAGTAGGTGTGTATACTTATGGGTTACATGCAATATTTTGATACAAGCATGCAATGCATAATCACATCAGAGTAAATGGGGTATCTATCACCTCAAGCATTTATCCTTTGTATTAAACAATCCAAGTATACTTTTAGTTATTTTAAAATGTACAATTATTTTTTACTATAGTCACCCTGTTGTCCTAGCAAATACTCAGTCTTATTCATTATTTCTAACTATTTTTTTGTACCCATTAACCATCCCCCTCTTCCCCTCTTTCCCCCACAACGCTTCCTAGCCTCTGATAACCATCATTCTACTCTCTATCTCCATGAGTTCAGTTATTTTCATTTTTCACTCCCACAAATAAGTGAGAACATGGAAAGTTTGTCTTTCTGTGCCTGGCTTATTTCACTTAATATAATGATCTCCAGTTCTATCCATGTTGTTGCAAATGACAGGATCTCATTCTTTTTTATGGCTGAATAGTACTCCATTGTGTGTATGTACCACATTTTCTTTTGGCTATATTGTTAGTTATCAACAGTGGTTATATTATTCCTAATATTAACTTAAATACAGTTTCCAAACTTACTGATTTTGAAATGCTGAAGTAATACGGTATTTTAAAGATTAGTTCATAATTTATCTAAATGTTTCTAGAGAGGTTTAATTTCAAAGTGGGAAAATAAATTAGTCTTACCACACAATTTGTTCTTTATATTAAAATAAAGACGGCAAAAATCAATATACTGTCTTATAATCCATATTATTTCTGTTCAAAAAGTTATGGTCTCAGCCTTTAAAGGATAGTTCACTTAAACTTTTTTGGTATGATTATGAAGCTGTGTATACATATATATCATTGTTTATTAATGAATAAAAGAAACTTTTGAATGGAAAAAAATAATAATAATAATAGAATTTAGATTCTTTTGTGCCTTGTGTCATTCAGCATTGCAGGATTCATCCACAATGTGCACAGACCCCTAGTTTATTTTTTCCTGCTGTGTAATACTTCATTGTATGAACACATATATCAAAAATTATTTATTCCTTTACAGTTTTTTTTTTTTTTTTGAGACAAAGTCCTGCTCTGTTGCCCAGCCTAGAGTGTGGTATCACAATCTCGGCTCACTACAACCTCCACCTCCAGGGCTCAAGCAATTCTCCTGCCTCAGCCTCCCCAGTAGCTGGGATTACAGGCACCCACCACAATGCATGGATAATTTTTGTATTTTTTTGTAGAGACGAGGTTTCACCATGTTGGCCAGGCTGGTCTCGAACTCCTGACCTCAGGTGATCTGCCCACCTCGGCCTCCCAAAGTGCTGGGATTACATGCATGAGCCACAGTGCCCAGCCAATCCTTGTATTGTTGAAGGACATTTGGGTTGCTTCTAATTTGGAGTCATTAAGAATAATGTTACTGTAAACACTTATATAAATTATATATTAGATTTCAATACTCAAATGTAAAAACACTGCAAGAATTATGACTGAACAACACTCATTTCACATTTCATGTTTTGACTCTGAACTTACCTGTCAAAAGCTCCTGGATAACGACCAAACTGTAACTTTCGGAAGGGAACAAATTTCCTGTCAATGTGTTCTTTAAGTCTCAAGTGGCCGTGCCAGAGGTAGTTGCCACTCCTCTCATGAAAGACTACCAAGTGGATCGCATGAGTGGCCAGTTTGCAGATATAGTGCAGGGGGATTTCAGTTCCAGAAAGTGAGTCTATCCCGTCTAGCCGGGGATCTTTACTCTCAATCTTTAGGCACTGAAATCCCATATTCTCAGCTATCCGAAACCAGCCTTCCTAGAACCAAAGAAGCATCAAACATCAAGAAACAACACTTAAACATTGAATATTTAAAGCCAAATACTAGTAGCAAAACTAAAGTGATTCTTATATTGAACTTGAGCCATATTTTTGTGCTAATCTGCTCTGTAAGAACATTTTTTAATGAGGGTGATGGGCAGAAGGTAGTGGTGGGAGAATAAAGGAAAGCAGCAAAAATACAAAGTATGTAGCAGGAAAGATATAGCCAAAGACTCTCTTTATAGGTTGGGCACCATGATGGCTCACCCCTGTAATCCCAGCGCTTTGGGAGGCTGAGGCAGGTGGATCACTTGAGCTCAGGAGTTTGAGACCAGCCTGGGCAACCTGTCTCTACAAAAAATACAAACAAAAATTTGCCAAGGTGTGGTGGCATGTACCTGTAGTCCCAGCTACTTGGGGGTCTGAGCCAGGAGGATTGCTTGAACCTGAGAGATCAAGGCTGCAGTGAGCCAAGATTGTGCCACTGCACTCAAGCCTGGGTGACAAAGTGAGACCCTGTCTCAAAAAAAAAAACAAAAAAAACTCTATGAAAATTAATACAAATCCCTTCCTTGGAATGAGAATGCTCATGTTAGTGTTTTCGAGTTAGTTTCTATAAAGTAAATGTTGATTTAAGGACAGCACTTAAAATTAAACTTGTAATTCTTAATTTAACTTTTAATAACCTTTATCTTCAAAAGTACTTCAAAAAAGTAGTTCTTTCATCTCATAGTTTACATCCCAACATCTTAAAATACTACCATAATAGAACACCATCATAATGCAAATCATTAGAAATTAACAAACATACTGTAAGACAAGGTTCATTTTCCAACATCATTTGTTTCATTATCAACTGTAACATTCCCTTCTTCCCTTTTCTTTCTTGGTACACCTTAGAAGTAGAAAGCACTGACTGAGGGGGAGGGTAGCCAATTCAGAGAAAGACACTACTGAATAGAATAAAAGAAAGGCATTATCAGCTGACAAATTCAGCAAATATTTAAAAGGCCGGCCAGAACTTGAGAAGAATGTGACCTTGGGTTATAGGAGGAAAGACTGACAGACAAAATAGGCAGAATTATGATATGGTTTGCTTTCTTATAACCATCAACAAGAGAAGTAAAGAACAAAATAGTTGCTCTGATCAATTGGTGTAAAGGCCTAGGTCAAGGTTTTGCTGGAAAAGTCCACTCCCAGTAGCCTTGGCAGAGGTTTGCTCACTTTATGGTAATGGCATTAATAAAGAAAAATCACATGCAAATGGAGTCTTTCATTATTAGATCTAACAATCTGATTAGCTCCACATTGGGGGATGTTTTAGGGGGGACTATCCAAGGGCTCTTGAATCTCTTGAATAGTAGGATGTCATATGTACAAAAGGAGAAACTTTTGGGAGGCTGAGGCGGGTGGATCATTTGAGGTCAGGAGTTCAAGACCAGCCTGGCCAATATGGTGAAACCCCGTCCCTACTAAAAAAAAATACAAAAATCAGTCACACGTGGTGGCACACGCCTGTAATCCCAGCTACTCGGGAGGCTGAGGCAGGAGAATCCCTTGAGCCTGGGAGGCGGAGGTTGCAGTGAACAGAGATTGCACCACTGCACTCCAGCCTGGGTGACACAGCGAGACTCCGTCTCAAAAAACAAAAACAAAAACAAAAAAACCCAACACAAACAAACAAAAACAAACGAAGAATAAACTTGAACCCATGTGCTGATTCTGGGTATGGCTGAGCTTTTGCTTCTTCCTCTTGACTACGGTAGTATCAGTTTTGCCAATGGTGGCATACTCCCCTTCTTCTAAAATAGTGGTTCTCAAGGCAAGTGGGACTGTACCCAACAGACACTTTAGAAATTTGGGGGGATATTTTTGGTTTATCATAATGACAAACTGGCATTTAGAGTCCTAGGCCAAGAACATTAGATATCCTACAATCCAAAATATGAAAATCTATCCTGTGTACTATGTAATTTCAAATGTCCTGTCACATAATCACATAGTGAAAAACTTGTTTATAATTGTCTGAGCTTTTATTTCTCAGGAATACAATAGTCATGTCAATGAAGAGACAATTTTACTTTTTTTGTTGTTGGAAACTTGCTCACTATTTTGGAAAATCATATTGCCAACAACAATATCATTCATAGCATGGGTTTATATTTGTAGCTACCACATTCTGTGATCCTACTTCTAAATACAAGCATCTGAATTACTTTATTATGTCTTCTAGTGTAGTCATTCTGGAGCATCTGCACACAGCAATACATATCATTTCCTTTTATTTCTAGGTTATATTATAGTTAATACATTATATTGATTTGGGGAATTATGTATATAGGAGGGTTATAATTTCTATGAACTTCATTTGGGGAATATAAAGGGACATTATAAAATATTCTTTGTAAAAATAAGCCTTGTAGGCTTTTTCTATGAGATATCAAACAGTTCAACAGAAATGACCTAAAAATACTGATATTGAGAAGTTTCCCCCAGCAAAAAAGCAGAATCTTTCCTCTCATCTTCCTATTGTGAACATGGATGTGATATCTGGAGCTACGACAGCTATCCTGTGATAATGAGGTAAATGAATAAAGAATTTCAGAGACACAAGTCCTGACATCAGTGGCTAGCTAAACTAATATCAATAGCCACTAACCTTTTAACCTCTCATTATATAAGAAAAAGAAATCCCCTAGTTGCCTTAGTGATTAGTTGTATTGTTATTTATAGCTGAAAATATTCCTGATACAATTTATAAAGTGTTTCAGGAAAAATTTTTAATGTTTTACATTTTAAACTAGCCTAAACCTATACTATTTTGTAAAAAGAGACACATTCCATTATCTGAAAGCAAGTCACTTACCTCATTCTTCCATAGGTGATACTGCAGCGCAAATGTAGTAAAGTCTCTTGGAACACAGAAAAACTTGCATTGTGTAGTAGAGCCATGAGAAGTATTTTTGACTTGTTCAAAGTTCTTATTAATCAATTCCAGTATCAAAGGATCAATAAGAAACACTGGTACATTTTGGTTGGATGTTAACATAATAAATTTTTTAACTGCACGCTGTTTGAGAGAAAAAGAATTCTCGTAATTCCAGTAAGCCAACACAACAGTCTATTTTATAACATTTTTAATTCATTAATTGCATAAGAATGCAGAGTATTTACCCAATAGATACCATGCTTATCATTGTGCTAAAAAATACAAATGATTAAATAGCACATATGGTCTCTGCTCTCAATAAGCAGTCTTCTAAGAAAGATGAACATTTTCAATATAAGGTGAAATATGCTACAATACAAACATATACAACATATTATAAAAGTACAGACCAGTAAGCTACAAATTTACCATACATCAAAAGGATAAGACATTTCACAGAGGAAGTGGTATCTGACATGAAAATGTGGTGCTTACAAAATTATTCTCTTAGTATTAGCTAAATCTTTTCAAGCAAAATTGAGAGAACTATCCGTCAGCTTTTAAAAATCAGTCTTGTTAATCTTTCAAAAGCAAAATTCAGTTGTTTGTACCATTTTTCTTCATATCTGTAATGCTGCTTAATAATCTTTCTAAGCAAAAGACTCAGACCAAAATACACTGCCTGCTTGATGACTGCCATACATAATGTGCTTTTCTAATACCGCAATATTTCAAAATATAACTCTGCTGGGTAGTAAGTAGGGTCCCCTACTGAAAAAAACAAAAATTCAACAGTAGAATGAAAACGGACTAAATCACACTTAGGAATAAGTAATACCTAAGAACATTAAGGATAAACAGAATATCTGGCATACACTATTGCTTAAAAGCCTACTTCAATGAAAGCAAGACTTATAGGAAAGTTTGCCTATCAAAAAGGTGCTTCATGAAATTAAGAATAAATTCTTATTCAGAAAATCTGAAGGAACTCATAAAAATATATACAAGATAAATAAATAGACGAAATATCAATTTTAAGGATAAAGGATGAGATAAAGCTAAGAATCAGTCTCATTGTTTGTTTTTAGTGTAGAGTATTATGCAAATGCCAAGAATACAATAATCTCTGCCTTATAGACGTTTATTACCTCAGTGTGAGAAACAGCTAAGTAAAAAGTTAGGATAAACAATGTTACACCAAAAAATTCAACTTAGATGACACAAATTTCTTTAAAAATACAATTTAACAAAACTGCCACAAGATGAAACAAAATCTGAATTGCCCTATACCTATTAAAGAAACTGAATTTGTTAGGAAAAAAAAAACTGCCCTCAAAACAACAAGGAAAAACTTCAGACTTAGACAGTTCACTGGTGAATTCTATCATTTTTAAGGAAGAATACCAATTCTACAAAAACTTTCTGAGAAAATGGAGCAGGAGAAAATACTTCCTATCTGATTTTAAGAGGCCAGTGCCATACTTAATAGCAAAACTTCTCACGCCTGTAATCCCAGCACTGTGGGAGGTCAAGGCAGGTGGATCACCTGAGGTCAGGAGTTCAGGACCAGCCTGGCCAACATGGTGAAACCCTGTCTCTACTAAAAATACAAAAATTAGCCAGGCGTGGTGGTGTGTGCCTGTAGTCCCAGCAACTCAGGAGGCTGAGGCAGGAGAATCACTTGAACCCAGGAGGTGGAGGTTGCAGTGAGCCGAGATCACAAGGTGGAGGTTGCAGTGAGCCGAGATCACATGGCTGCACTCCAGCCTGGGCGACAGAGAGACTTCATCTCAAAAAAAAAAAAAAAAAAAAAAAGCAAAACCTGACAAAGACATTACAAAAAAAAGTACAGTCCACCATCCCTCATGAACACAGATGCAAAAATACTTAATAAAATATTAGAAAATCAATTCCAGTAACTAAAAAAAGATAAAAAAGGAAAGTAAATATCATGACCAAGTAGTATTTATCCTAGGAATGAAAGGTTACTTTAGCATTTGAAAATCAATCAATAAAATTTGACAAATCAACAGAAAAAAGTGAAAAACTATGATAATTTCAATATAGAAAAAAGCATTTGACAAAATTCAGTATCTATTCATGATTTAAAACTTTCAGCAAACCAGGAATAAAATACATCCTCAACTTGATGAAAGGCATGAACAAAAAATCTATTACTGAGTCGTGTGGGAGTTCTTCATATATCTTTGATACCATTCCTTTGTGAGATACATGTTTTACAAATATTTGCTACTCTGTGGCATGCTTATTCATTTTCTTAATAGTGTTTTTTGATGACTAGAAGTTTAAAATTTTAATAGTCCAATTTAGCTATTTTGTGTGTGTGTGTGTCTTTTAGGGTTATTACTTTCTGTGCTTTATACTAGGAAAAAAACAAGAAAGAAATGCTTTTGGAAGAAAGATGAGATAACAGAACTACTACATAAAAGGTACTTTAATGTTTGTTGAATGGATCTCAGGTTGGTGTTAAATACAAATATGATGAACACACTTATAGCTTCATTACCATTATTAATATAAATACAGATTAGGTCAGGGTCAAGCAGAGATTCTATAACTCACCTTCTAAACACATCCTCCAAGTTGTTATCAATACAATCATTAACGCTCCTTGGAAACGTGTCCAATTGATTCTAAATCCAATTAATTCTAAATCACTATTATCACCTGACCTTCAGTAACTCATTTTGTTTATAAGACTGGAAAACATCTTGTTGAAAAGAGATTATGCTGAGACCATAATAGCCCATTCATCTGCCTGTGTATTAAAATTTTATTAAAACCTAAAAAGTCTTGGCAGGACTTGTTCTTAGTAAAAGCCTAGTTCCTAATTATGATCATTTTCTTTTCTAAGTGCTCCCAAGTCATCTGTTTAATAACTCCATAAACATTGAGCCCTAGAATTTTACCAGGGCTCAATATCACACTATTGATGAGATTTCACCTTTTATTCCTTCTAAAAGTTTAGAAGTATGTTAGTACTTCTCCTTTCCTGTGATTTTGCAAATATAGTGATTCAGTGACCACATTTACAAATTTTTTTAGTCCCCTCAATGTAAAAGAGTATAAAGAGAACTCACTGAATGTGGTAAGCTGCTCTTCAACTTTTTGCTTGCGTACCGTGGAAGTAAAGACTTTGAAAAAAATCCATTATTTTCTCCCACCTCAAGGATCATTTCTTGAATGAAAAGGATAGAGTCACGCTACTTTTTTCTATTATTTTAAGCTTTAAATTTTTCACAAATTCCATTTTAAAATGTATCAGTGAACCTGTACCTTCTCCGACTGCTCTATTTACTAAAAGGTTTGGGAATGTTGTCAGAATGTTGTCGGTTAATACTGATAAAGGAAAACCTTTTATCCAACTGAAGCTACTATGGCTTTAAATTTTTTGCTGAAATTGCTTTTCAGTGTACAGATGAAGACTCCTAATAAATGGCAAATCTGAAAAATATATGTTTCTCTAAGTATCATGACATCTTATAATGTTAAAATGTATGAAAGATCACCCCTGTTGCCTTTGGCTGTTAAATACTGAATTTTAAATCTCAGCAAATTACTTCAACCACAAGATGATAAATCAGGTCCAAGTATTAGGTGTATGTGTTTCCTAAGGGTGGGATGGAGGTAGAGAAGGGTTACAGAGAAGCATACAAAATACCTCTTTTTAATTTAATCTAAAATCTTTATAACTGTGACTGGGTAGTATAAATTCCAAGCATGTCATGCTTACCTTTATCCTCAGAATACCCTAAATTCACAGAGCAAAACAATTGCTATTTTTAATAAATTAAAAGTTTACATTGACACTTATAGACTAGAGAGCTGGGGAGCCTGATAATAGGATATCCCAGACTTTACTTCTAAACAGTAGTTCAAAATCTACTTGGTGTTAGCAATGATCTAAAATGACCACTGCTTGGTGATCTGAAAATCCACTTCTAATTTAAAGTGTTCCACGTCTCTAGTTATAGAGAAGCCAAAGATGGAAGTGTATCAAGAAATATCTGGTCATTCCCATAATGTATACTAACAGAATAAATGTTGTGTTTTATTAGTAACCCAGCAATGTTTTTCTTTCTAAATTTAGTTTTAAAACATAGGAAAATATATTTTATCAATGTGTAGGTTCTGAAATTTCTAAAACAAAACAAGGATATATTGTATATATTGCTGGTTTCCCCTCAACTTATAAAGGAATATGTTGAATAGATTTTTATTCCTGATCATTACTTTTCCCTTATTCAAATAAATCTGATTCATATATTCATTCATTTAGGGAAAACACCATAGCTCAGTGAATGTGGGTTTTAGAGGCAGACAGAATCTGGTCTTACCAAATTATCAGCCAACTAAGTTTAATCTCTCTAAGTGAATTGAGAGTAACAATATTTACTCACTTCTTGAAGTTTCTATAAGGACTAAATAAGACATTGCATAAAGCACTTGGTAAAGGGCCTGTTCCTTACCTGCCACTACCAACCGGCCACCCACCACACAAGGTAGCGATTATTATTGCCATCATTCAACAAATACTTACGGAGTAAATGAATGAACTAAATGAACATTATAATTGAGAAATTTCTTGTTTATTCTACATACCCACTGTGTGCTATCAAATCCAATTCGGCTTCTTTTGGATTTTGACAAACCAGCTCCATTCTAGGAAGATAACAAAAGCACTTTTTAGTAAATTCAAAGCCCAGCATGCAACATTACATTTCAGTTCGGCATGAGATTCAAAATATAATTAGCTTATAATCATTAAAAAGCATTATCAAATATCTATTTTTCATATAGTCATGAGCTAAGAATTCTACATTTTTATGATATAAAAATCCAAGATGGAAAACATCGATAGATTTGTAGTAAGTTAATTAAGTTATTAAATAATAAGGTAGACATGGTCAACATCTCTGAACCAATTAATTTCCATCAATGAATGGCAAACTCTTTGGAATTAGGGTTTGTCTGTTAAGGTCTATGTCTATATCTGCAATCTCAACATATCGCCATATATAAAATTAGTGTTTGTAGACTTTGGCAAAGTGATAAAGTATAATAATGTTTATTGAAGAGCTCGTGTGTTTGACACTTCCATATATCAATTATGTATACTCATTGATCCCTCACAACAATCCTGCAAGGTAAACATTATTATTTGTTTTGCAGATAGCACCAGTATGCACGCTTTACCTAACATACATCGTAATTTTGAATGTTGAAGTTTTTATAAAAAATATTTCAGGTCTAGAGCATCAGAAGAAAGAAAATTATTATGAGTTTTCATCTGGTAGCCCCAAAATACTTTAGAGTAAGAGGAGAAAGAATGTCTGATGTTCTAGAGACAAAAGGAAGAATGTTTCAAGCGTAAAGAAGATCCAAATAAGTTTCTTATGCCTTGAGTGCATACTTTATCTATAAGCTATAGATAGGAGGATGCTGAAGAACGATTAGAGTAGTCTCACCCTACAAATGAAATGTGCTCCAAGTTCCTAAACCTCATTTCCCCATTAAACCTCATATTCAAGGGTAGGGACAAAGTCCAATCCATCTTTGTATCACCAGTAGCACCTAGGATAGTGCTTGATGATTTTTATAGCTTAGTAAAGGTTTGCTAATTGGAAGGAGAGAGGAAGGGATGGAGAGATGAATATACTAAGTAATTAAGACTGAGCCAGAATTGGTCTCTCCTCACAAGCTCTGCAATTTAGCCAATAACATTTTAATACTAAGGGATGTTTGAGAAAAAAACAACTGTAATCTTGAAACCTGAAAAGAGACTGCAAACATTGTAATACAGCTACTTGTTCACCTTAGTCCTACATTAGTTGATTAGAAATACAGCTCAGCTATATTTCTGAGCTGTTCAATTTGTTGAGTTTGGGATAAGCAAATTTCTAGTGAGCTAGCATGTTATTTTTATATAGCTTTATTGAGATATAATTCACATACCATAAAATCTGCCTTTCTAAGGTGATTTTTAGTATGTTTAGAGTTGTGCAACTATTACCACCATCTAATTCCAGAATATTTTAATCACTCCAAAAAGAAACTATGTTCCTATTAACAGCCACTCCCCTTTCCTCCTCCACTCAGCCCCAATCATAACACTAATTATCTTCTCTGTGGATTTGCCCATTATGGACACTACATAAAAATGGAATCATATATGTGGCCTTTTACATCTGGTTTTTCACTAAGCATGATGTTTTCAAAGTTCATTCATGCTGTGGCATGTATCAGTACTTCATTTCCTTTTATGGCTAATATTCCATTGTATATTCATTCATTAGTTGATGAACATTTAGGTTATTTCCAGCTTTTGGCTATTATGAAAAATGCAATCGGAAATATTCATGTTTCATAATCATTCTCTTGTATACACTGACAACTTTCCTCCATCTGACTTCATTTTATTTGCTCAGCAAAGGCCAACTTTCTACTTATTCTGCACCTGCAACTGTGCAGCTAATGTGGCTGCTGACTGATATCACTTTATTATTATTACTATTATTATTGAGACAGGGGTCTCTGTTGCCCAGGCTGGAGTGCAGTGGCGTGATCACGGCTCACTGCAGCCTCAACCTCCCAGACTCAAGTGATACTCCTACCTCAGTCTTCCTAGCAGCCGAAACTATAGAGGCATGCACTACCACACCTGGCTAATTTTTGTATTTTTCATAAAGACAGGTTGTCACCATATTGCCTAGGCTGATCTCAAGTGATCCACTTGCTTCCGCCTCCCAAAGTGCTGGGATTCCAGGTGTGAGACACCATATCTGGCTGATGTCACTTTAAATTCATGACTACTAATCCCAAGTGGGGCTTTAATTCCGCCCAGAAATCATACTACATTCCCCTTGTGTATTAACTGTCTCATTCTCCTAGACGACTTTTCCCCCTTTTTTCTAACACCTCCCTATCCTATCTTTCAACTTATGGCATTGCTTTCTATTTCACTGAGAAAAAAGAAATTTGAAAATAATTTTCAAAAACCCCCACCACATCTTCCCACCTACTGTACAAGAATTATATCCATATAATACACCTTCCCTTCTGTCATAACAGATGAATTGTCTATGTTCCTATCTAAGGCCAGCCTCTCCACTTATGCACTAAATCCCATCCCCCCTTGACTGGACAAAGACATTGCTCCAGCAATTTTTCTTTCTCTGATGGATCATTCCCATCAGTATACAAACATGACTATTATTTATTCCATCTTAAAACACTAATAATTAAAACAAAACACAAAAACTTCTCAACTCCTCTTTTCCCAAAGAACAACTTTCTGCCCCCATTACAGCAAAACTCCTAATGGGTTGTCTCTTCTCATTGCCTCCAATTCCTCTCCTCCCATGAACTCACTTCATTTTAAATTCACTCTGCTGAGCATCATCAAGATCACCAATGACCTGAACATTGCTAAATCCAACGGTCAATTATCAGTACTTATCTTATTTGATATACCAAGAATTGTTGACAACCTCTGCCTCACTGAAATCACACTTCATTCACTTAGCTCTCTGTATCACCATATTTCTGTTTTTTCTCTGTTTCTCTCTGGCTGCTTCTTTAACTTGTCGGTTCTTCCTACTTCCCTGATGTGTTGGAGGGTCCCAAAGCTCAGATGTTGACACTTTCTTTCTCCCCCTTTAAAAATCTATATTCACTTCCTTAGTATCTCATCTAGTCATATGGCTTTAAATACCATCTATATGCTTACAACACTCAATTTGTACTCCCAACCCACTCTACCCAGACTTATATAGCCAATTGTCTATTCACCTTCTTCATTTGAATGTCAAATAGGCACCTGATGTGCTTTGGATCTGTGCCCCACCAAATCTCTTACTGAATTGTAATCCCCAGTGTTGGAGGCGGTACCTGGTGGGAGGTGACTGTATCATGTAAACAGTTTCTTGTGACTGATTTAGCACCAACCCTTTGGTGCTGTTCTTGTGATAATGAGTGAGTGAGTTATCCTGAGATCTAACTGTTTAAAAGACTGTAGCACCTCCTCCCTCTCTCTCTTCTTCCTGCTCCAGCCATATGAAGTGCTGGTTCTGCCTTCACCTTCTGCCATGATTCTAAGTTTCCTGAGGCCTTCACAGAAGCCAAGCAGATGCCAGTATCATGCTTCCTGTACAGCCTCTAGAACCACGAGACAATTAAACTTTTCTTTATAAATTACCCAGTCTCAGGTGTTTCTTTACAGCAATGTGAGAACAGACTAACTACAGAAAATTGGTACCAGGAAAGCAGTATTGCTGTAAGGTGTCTGAAAATGTGGAAGTAACTTTGGAACTGGGTAATAGGCAGAGGGAAAGTTTGGAGGGCTCAGAAGAAGACAGGAAGATGAGGGAAAATTTGAAACTTCCTAGAGACTTGTTGAATGGTTGTGATCAAGATGCTTATAGTGATATGGACAATGAAGCCCAGGCTAAGGAAGTCTCAGATGGAAATCAGGAACTTATTGGGAGGTGAAGCAAAAGTCACTTTTGTTATGCCTTAGCAAAGAACCTGGCTGCATTGTGCCCTGGCCCTAGAGATCTGTGAAACTCTGAACTCGAGAGTGATAGTTTAGGGTACCTGGAAGAAGAAATTTCTTTTTTTCTTTTTTTTGAGACAGAGTTTCACTCTTGTTGCCCAAGCTGGATTGCAGTGGTATGATCTTGGCTCACTGCAACCTCCGCTATCCAGTTTCAAGCAATTTTCCTGCCTCAGCCTTCTGAGTAGCTAGGATTACAGGCACCCATCACCACACCCAGCTAATTTTTGTATTTTTAGTAGAGACAGGGTTTCACCATATTGGCCAGGCTGGTCTCGAACTCCTGACCTTGTGATCCACCCAACTCGGCCTACCAAAGTGCTGGGATTATAGGCATGAGCCACCATGCCCAACCCAGAAGAAATTTCTAAGCAGCAAAGAGTTCAAGATCTGGCCTGGCTGCTTCTAACAACCTATGCTCATATGTGTGAGCAAAGAAATGACATAAAATTGGAACTTATATTTAATAGGGAAGCAGGGCATACATGTTTGGAAAATTTGCAGCCTGGCCATGTGATAGAAAAGAAAAGTCTATTTTCAGGGGAGGAATTCAAGCAGGCTGCAGAAATTTGCATTAGCCAAGAAAATGGGGAAAAGGCTTTGAAGTCATTTCAAAGACCTTAGAGGTAGCCCCTCCCATCACAGGCCAGGAGACGTAGGAAGGAAGAATAGTTTGGTGGGCCAGGCCCAGTGCCTGCCACCCTGAGTAGCCTCAAGACACTGCTTCCTGCATTCCAGCTGCTCTAGAGACAGCCATGGCTCAAAGGGGCACAGGTATAGCTGAGGCTGCTTCAGAGGGTGCAAGCTGTAAGCAGGTGCACACAGTGCAAGAGTTGAGGCTTAAGAGCCTCTGCCTAGATTTCAGAGGATGTATGGAAAAGCCTGGATGTCCAGGCAGAAGCTTGCTGCTAATGGAGCCCTCATGGAGAACTCTACTAGAATAGTGTGGAAGGGAAATGCAGGGTTGAAGCTCCCACAGAGAGCCCCCACTGGGGCACTGCCTACTGGAGCTGTGAGAAGAGGGCCACAGTCCTCCAGACCCCAAAGTGGTAGATCCACCAGTAACCTGCATGGTACACCAGGAAAAGCTGCAGGCACTCAATGTCAGCCCATGAGAGCAGTTGTGGGGGCTGAACCCTGCAAAGCCACAGGGTCTGAGCTGCCCAAGGCCTTGGGAGCCCACCCCTGTGTGCCCTGGACATGAGACATGGAGTCAAATTTTGGGGTTTTAAGACTTAATGAGTAACCTGCTGGGTTTTGAGCTTGCATGGGGCCTGTAGCCCCTTTCTTTTGGCCAATTTCTCCCTTTTGGAACAGGAGTATTTACCCAATGACTGTACCCCCATTGAATCTTGGGAGTAACTAACTAATTTTTTATTTTACAGGCTCATAGGTGGAAGGGACTTGCCTTGTCTCAGATGAGACTTTGAACTATTGAGTTAATGTTGGAATAAGTTAAGACTTTGAAGGACTGTTGGGAAGGCATGATTGTATTTTGCAATGTGAAAGGACCATGAGGTGTGAGGGGCCAGGGGCAGAATAATATGGTTTAGATCTGTGTCCCCACCAAATCTCATGTCAAATTGTAATCCCCAGTGTTGGAAATGGGGCCTGGTGGGAGGTAATTGGATTGTGGGGACAGTTTGTCATGAACGGTTTAGCACCATCCTCTTGGTGCTATTCTTGTGATAGGGAGTGAGTGAGTTCCCCTAAGATCTGGTTGTTTAAAAGTGTGTAGCATCTCCCCACTCTCTCTTTTCCTCCTGCTCTGGCCATGTGAGGTGCGGGCTCCCCCTTCACCTGCTGCCACGATTGTAAGTTTCCTGAGGCCTCCCCAGAAGTTGAGCAGATGCTAGCATCATGCTTCCTCTACAGCCTGCAGAACCATGAGCCAATTAAACCTCTTTTCTTTATAAATTACCCTGCCTCAGGTATTTCTTTACAGCAATGAAAGAACAGATTAATATAGCACCTTAAACTTAACACGTACAAAAAAACTCCTGATTTTCACCATTCCTCAAACTTGCTCTTTCCAGTCTCATCCATCTCAGTAAACAGCAATTTGCCATTGCAATTACTTAGGACAAAAATACTAGAGTTATCCTTGACTTGCTTCCGTCACTCTAATACCCTATATCGAATCCATCAACAAATCCTGAAAACTGTACTTTCCATTTCTCACCAACTCTACCATCAACTCTCTTGTCTAAATCATTATCATCTCTTGTGTAAATTATTAGAATAGCCTTCTAACTGGTCTCTCTGTGTATTAGTCCATTTTCACGCTGCTGATAAAGACATACCTGAGACTGGGCAACTTACAAAAGAAGTTTAATGAACTCACAGTTCCAAGTAGCTGGGGAGGCCTCACAATCATGGCAGAAGGTGAAAGGTACGTCTTACATGGCAGCAGACAAGAGAGAATCAGAATCAAGCAAAAGGAGAAATCATCAGATCTCCCCTTATAAAATCATCAGCTCTCATGAGACTTATTTGCTACCACAAGAACAGTATGGGGGAAACCACCCCCATGATTCAATTATCTCCCACCAGGTCCCCCCACAGCACATGGGAATTATGGGAGCTACAATTAAAGATGAGATTTGGGTGGCGACACAGCCAATCTATTCTCATCAAAGTGGCCAGACTACTTGTTTTAAAACAATAGTCAGATCATGTCCACATAGCTCAAAACCTTCCTGTTTCCCAGTCTCACTCAGGATAAAAGGTCAAAGTCCTTACAATGGCTTACAAGACCCTAAGTAACAGGAAACTCTAACCTTACCTACTATTCTCCCCATCACTCATTTGTCTACAGCCACATTGATCTTTATGCTGTTCTCAAAACTGACAGACATATTCCTGCTGCAGGACTTTTGTATTTTCTTTGCTTTCTACCTAGTATGCTTCTACTGTAGACATCAAAATACTCATTCTCTTTGAACAGGCTGTGTCTTCTATTTGTAATGGCCTTTCTATCCTTCTTCACCTGAAGAACTCCTCATCCTACAAGACCAACTCAAATTATTATTTCATCCATGAAATATTCAGTAATAGCCTTCCCAAGTATGTTATTCAGTAGTCTCTCTTCCCTGTAAACCTTATACTTACCTAAGCTTGAAGGGTCAAGGTTAAGGACATTGGAGGGTCCAGTTTTATAGGGCCTGAAGATTATACCATTTTGTTAGTACCCCCCCACCCAGTTTTTTTTTGAGATGGAGTCTCATTCTATCACCCAGGCTGGAGTGCAGTGGCGTGATTTTGGCTCACTGCAACCTCCGCCTCCTGGGTTCAAGCGATTCTCATGCCTCAGCTTCCTGAATAGCTGGGATTACAGGCAGGCATATGCCACAACACCCAGCTAATTTTGGTATTTGGGGTAGAGACAGGGTTTCACCATGTTAGCCAGGCTGGTCTCGAACTCCTGACCTCAGGTGATCCACCCGCCTCGGCCTCCAAAAATGCTGGGATTACAAGCATGAGCCACTGTGCCCAGCCGTCGGCCCTTCTTAAGAAAGAATGTAAAAATAACTTTTGCAAATGTTACAAAAATAAATCGCTTTGTAAACAGATTCCTAAGGCCCCTGCAAGTCCCCTGCAAGTGAGGGGCCCTGAAGTTTAAATTTCATTATCTTAATGTTTAATCCGTCTCTGGAAAGCAAGAGTTATTGGCACTCAGTGGCAGCTACAGTGGCTGCAACTGTAGCTATACAGGAAGATGCAGTCACTGTCAACCAATGACCCTACAAGTAGAGAACCAAGAGAATAAATAATCTGACGTCTCTCTTTCCAGTTTGCAATCTCCAGCCGTATCCCATTGGCTAAACCCAACAGGAAACCAAAGGGCAAGGGAGCTCAGCTAATATAATCCATAAAGGTCTGCCTCCCCAAGAACAGAGTATGGTAAAGAGAGAATTTGGAGAGCAAACAGTATATCCAGCATGCTATGCTAAGAAGTTTGGTTCTTATTCCATAGGTATACTATGCAGAGAATAACTTGGATCAGATCTGCATCTAAGAAAAATATCTCTGACAACAGTACAGAAGAAAGATTACAAAGGCTAGATACTAGAGAACAGAAAAGTTATGAAGTGTGCTTTGAAAAAAGAGGTAACATATATTGTTATTGTTTGTTTATATGTCTCTTTATGTTTCTTAACCTCTCTCCCCTTCATCCCCCAAATTTCCCAATTTGTGAGTTCCTAGACATAAGGATTGAACTTCACTGATCATTTGTTTCATAGCCTATTACTGTGCTTGGCACATAGTAAGCTTTCAACAAATACTTGACAAATGAATGGCAGAATGTTCTGAAAGAAATGCCATATAAAGTCAACTGGTTAAAAAAAAATATTCTGACACACTGCCTATGAGATATTTGGAGTAAAAATTTATGGGAAATGAATAAATGAGTAAACAGATGGAATCAGATGCCAATAACAACTGGTAGAAAAAGTCTGGTAGCAACTGAACTCTAGTGATAACTGGGTCAAATAAAGATATATTATCAAAGAAAAAGCATCCAGAAAGTAGGAGGTGAAGACTTAAGAAAAAATTCTATCATTTTTGAAATGCAGTATCCAACAGTGTTTCTTATAGAAACCCTCAAACCAAATTCCTAATTCAGCATGATCATTAATTATGCTCATATAGAATCAAACAGTAGTACTTTCAGAAAAAATTAAGTCTTCAATAACTGTCTTTTTCAATTGCTTATAAGCTTGCAAACCTAAGGATCAGAAACACTGACCATTGCCAATTCCACAACCCTCCAGATAGCCTTCCACTTCTGCCTCTCAGTGTTTCTCCTTTCAGTAGAAATATTTCTCTTTTATTTACTCCCAAGCCACTGCAGTTCTTAGATTTATTAGTGAATCACTCATAAATGTGACCTTAAATGGTAGAAAAGCTGTGATTCTTAATAATCAAAACTGGCCAGAAAACCTACAAACCTACACAGCCTAATGTTTGAGAATAAATGAAAAAATGGAAAGACTACAAAAACACCCTTCAATTCTAATGAAAGAAATTATATCACATTTCTCCTGGATAATAGCAGGAGTGAGAGGGTGGTAGAAGAAGTGGGGCAGTAGTATTTATTAAAGTTTACCACATTGGATCAAGCTATCAAATATAATATTCTTCCTCCAGAAATGACCTATATGTTATCCTTGAAGGCAAAATGGAAGAAGCCCAAAAGTGAAAAAAGATAAAGGGAAAATCATATTTCTTGCATAATTTTAGCAAGTAACTAACCAACTAAAAATATTCAAAAGCCTTTGTTGCACATGATCTAAATGGCTACAAGACTGATTTCCATTTCTAATAATGGCATATAAAATTGCTCACTGTGAATGACTACTGCCAAACTTGAAATCCAAACTCCCCTTTCAACTCTCTCCTCCCTCCTTCTAACCAAACATACATAGGCCACTAAATAGAATGCAAAATAAGATATCTCAGCACCCAATTCTATAAGTGGGCTCCTAGATAATACAAACAGCTGATTACTGCAGGCACTGGTGCTGCTCATTGGACTAAGTCAAGAACAATAAAAAGGCTTGGATCACTCAATGCCTAATACAAACATAGTTCATTGGCTTTGTCTTCCCTCCACATAGGCATCAATATTTGACAATTTTCTGTTGTGCTACGGCATTCCTTAAAGCCATCTCATTTCATATCTTATCACTCATTTCTTTTGAACAAATTTATATTTACATGTTGGAATAGCTGTATGAATAAATACAAGTTTTAGGACCTGATTGGCAATCTTGAACTTAAGAAACTTAACATATCTGGACCCCAGTTAACTTGGTTTATGAAAAAGTAAAAAATATAAGCTTATAGGGACACTATAAGAATTTACTACAATTTTATTTGTCAAACTGCAATGTAAACCTTAAAAGTACTAGAAAATGTAAGCTACTGATAGTTATCATCTACCATGTATCAGACACTAAGTGAGACATATCACATACATTATCTCAACCAGCAATGTTGCCATTAGACCCATTTAAAGAAACTGGTGCTCAAAGTGACTTGCTGAAAGCCAAACAATTGCATGAGGACTATGTAGTGCCCAAACTCAAAAATTATTGATACTGCCATGTCTATCAAATTATGAGTTTCATGAGTAGGGCCTGTGTTCTATTTATCTCTGTATTCCTAAGTACACTGTGTAAGACGAGTGATCAATAAATACGGATTAAATGAGCACACACAATTATCATACTATCCTGTTGGTTGCATAAAAACAGTGAACAATGAAAATTCTCTTCAGGGTCCTAGAAACATGTCCTTTCCATTCTGGTGTGAGCCGCAAGCCAACTACTTGAAAGTTGGCGCCCACAGACAATGCTCACAAGGACACTACACTAAAGCAGTTTGTATTTCCAAGACCTGAAGGGTTGTTCTGGAATCTGAAGAGTCAATTCTACCCGTCTATGAAATTTTAGCAGACCCAATAAATATAATATACTAGTTCTTTATCTTCAATGCTAACATGATAACTGGATTATTCAGATCCCATTTGGAGGATCATAGAAAAGCTAGGCTTGTCTAACCAGCTAGGACCAAGAGTAATTCTGTGCTAAGGTCCTCAAAATGGTCAAAAGTAAGTCTCCTTAAACTCCAAGGTAGCCAGTACTAGAGTATTCTTTCCCGAAAAGCCTGAAAGCTTTGCAGTCCTTCTTACCATGGTGCTGCAGGCATTTACTGCTACTAAATTTGGGTTGGAATCAAAGATAAAATCAATTTTTCATCCCTATCTCTAACACATAATCTCAAGGGTCTCTGAAAATTACCTTGAAGTTCAAGGATGACTTAGAATCTTGGTTTTTATGTTGATGACGCTAACCTATAATTTCACACTGATCAAGACTATGATTCCATACTCTTTGGCTACCAAATCAAACATTTAATTGAACTATAAATAATTTTTACATGAATTTATTTATCTAAGCATATCCCACAAAACACTGCTCATTGAACAACAGAGGAATGCAATTCAGATGTAATCAGTAAACAAAGTTAACAATAGTTCAGGTTCTCTTCCTATGTCAGAAGAAAACCATTAGAAAACTGAGGATGCATCTATACTTCACTAAAGTTTGAGTTCAAAAACGCTGCGTATAAGTGAGATTTATAAGTTTAACAAAAACCCAAAAGCTTCAAAATTTTCCACAATGACATTGAAATAAATTTAAAAGTTGGTATCTTTAGCATCTAATTAGTCTAACTATCCTTACTATTTTTATTTTACATATGTACATATTTATTTATTTATTTTTTTTTTGAGACAGCGCCTCCCTCTCTTGTCCATCCAGGAGTTCAGATCTTAGCTCACTGTAAACTCAAACTCCTGGGCTCAAAGGGATTCTCTCACCTCAGTGTCCCAAGTAGCTAGGACTAAAGGCATGCACCACCACACCCAGCTAATTTTCTTATTTTTAGCAGAGATGAGATCTCACTATGTTGCCCAGGCTGGTCTTGAATTCCTGGGCTCAAGCGATCCTCTCGTCTAAGCCTCCCAAAGTGCTGGGATTACAGGTAGGCACCTGGTCTCCTTACTATTTTTAAATAAAGCATTGTTTTTTCCTACTGGCATAGAGAAACTGCTTGTATTCCTTACAGACAGTATCCTGTTTTCACACTATAACATACAGGAAGCATCTATACTCTCATCAGCATCTGTCCCAAATTAAATTATAAATATTGGGCAGGAAGAAACCACCTCATTGTTTCTATCGCCTTGGCAAAATACTCTACAAATTGTGACTTTTAAATAACAGTTTCTGAACTCATGAGTAAATTTAAAAATTCCATTTTAAAGGATACAATTACTGGGCTACAAACGGTTTAATATAATTTCCATATGTTAAAAAAAAAATTTTAAGACACGGTCTCCCCCGTTACCCAGGCTGGAGTGCAGTGGCACAATGACAGCTCACTGCAGCCTTGAATCTCCCAAGCTCAAGTGATCCTCTCACCTCAGCCTCTTGAATAGCTGGGACTACAGGCACACGCCACCATGCTGGGCTAATATTTGTGTTTTTTGTAGAAATGGGGTTTCACCATGGTGCCAAGGCTGGTTTCAAACTCTTGGGCTCAAGCAATCTGCACACCTCAGTGTCCCCAAATTCTGGGACTACAGGTGTGAGCCACTGCACCCACTCCATATATTTCAATAAAATAAAAATAATCTGTGATATTTTAGAACTTAGATGTTATAATGTCTACCTATTATCAAAAGTAAACATAAAAAACAAGAATCTAGTATGAATAATGAACTTTACAAAATTAATGGTATATAAAGGTTACCTGAACTTTAATTACATACCACTTCTGTTCAAATATTATATTTTCTTTAATGAATAAGGCATTATTACTAAGGCAGTTTGTATGGTATGGACACAATACAACAAATACTATTTTTCATTATAAAATTAAAAAATAATAATAATAGTCAATTTTTACTGGTTTCTTTCTGTATAACATGCATTGTTCCAAATAGTTTATGTATATCAATTCATTTAAGCTTCACAAGTCTACGAGGTGGTACTGTTATTGCCTCCCATTTTGTAGATAAGGAAACAAAGGCATTTAGAAGTCAAGTAATTAACTCAAGATCCCACAGCTAATAAGCAGTATAGATGAGGTTTAATCTCAAACTGATGTTCATGCTCTCAACAACTATGTTACATTGCCACCAAGGGAAAAGGGTTGAGACAGCAGTTCTTTATTAGAATTTAATATATAATTAAGATGGGATTTTTAAAGTAATGGGTAATTCAATAAGGGATATTGGGACAATTGGTTAATCATTGTGGAAAAATGTAAGTTAGATGTCTAATTCATACCTCATACTAAAATAAATTCATTTTAGTGAAAAAATTTAAACATTAAATAGACAAAAATACAGTTAAATATTCCCATAATCTTGGGCTACTTATAACATAAAAAACAGATGCCCTAAGGAAAACAGATCTTGACATCTGTCTACTTATACATTAAGTACTAATTTATTGAGGGAGTACATCATGAATATAAAGTTAAAAGGCAAATTACAAGTCAGGAAAAATATTTGAAATATATATGATGAAGGTTTAATATTCTTCAAACTATAAAGAACAGCTACAGAAAAAGACAACATCATCAGGAACATATATGAAAGACACAAATAAGAAGAAGTAAGAATACAACTAAAAAGAACCAATATACATATAGAAAGATGTTTAACCCCACTAGTAATCAAAGAAACGACCTCTGATGGAGTTGAATAGCTTTCAGTTTCTGAATATTACGAACACTAAAAATTAATGAATGAGGTTTTGGGGTAGACTCCTCAGGTTCATCTTCCCCACTTAATAACTAGGTGATATTGGGAAAATTAGTAAGTCTCTCAAAACCTCAATGTTTTTGCTGGAAAAACAGGAAGAAAAAGATCTACTCAACTTGTTTTAAGAATTAAATGTTGGTAAAGTGCTTCGCATAGGGCCTACTCAATCAAGCACATCAAAAAATGTTAGCTGCTATGGCAGGCACTATAGGTAAGCTGACCTGACACCCATTCCCAAACCCCTTCTCTTTTGCAATCTCTATTATAGAGTCTAGAAAAGCTAAATAACAATAGTAAAACCTTACTTCCCCAGATTCTCTTATATTTGGGAATCTGCTGGCCACTGTCACAAAAGTAGAAGCCTGCTAGATCACACTATTATTCCTTCTAGCCTTGACTTCAACACAGGAAATACCAAGAGAATTTTAGAGGCTCTAGACTTACAGATATGGACAGACAATCCCTCTATTTGTTTAAGCTACTATTAGCCAGCCATCTCTAACTGAAACAGATGCCATTATTATTGTTATTCCTATTTATGAAAAGATATGAGAAATCAGGCATACTGCTTATCCTTATGAAGGATAACTTTGTAATATATAACAAAAATCTAAAATGTGCATATTAGATCTAGAATTTCTACTCTAGGACTTTATCCTAAGAAAATAATCAGGAAAGGGTTGAAGATGTCACAGAAAGACATTCATTGGATAAACAGCCAAGATCAAAAGTAGAATCAGTATAGTCTGTTATTTTTAAAATTATATAGCCTGGAAAAAATGGAGCTAGGGACATTAGAGGTCAGCTATACACATTAGATATTGGGTGGTTTGGATAGGTAAATTATTTCACATCTCTGTTAACAGTTTTGGTTTTCCAGGCCAGTTGCAGTGGCCCATACTTGTAATCCCAGCACTTTGGGAGCCTGAGGTGACAGAACTGCCTGAGGCCAGGAGTTCAAGACCAGCCTGGGCAACACAGCGAGACCCCATCTCTACAAAAAATTTTTTTTAATTAGTCAGGCGTGATGGCATGTGCCTGTTGTCCTCCTAACAACTCAGGAGATTGAGGCAGGAGTACTGCTTGAGCCCCAGAGTTCAAGGTTACAGTGAGCTATGATTATGCCACTGTACTTCAGCCTGGGTGACGAAGCGAGATCCTCTCTTAAAAAAAGAAAAGTTTCAGTTTTCTCATCTGTCAAAATTAGGTCTAATAACCCCATGTAACAATGCTGCATAATAAACTTCCCCCAGTCTTATGGCTTATAAGCATCTATTTCCTCCCTCACAAATCTGTGAGTCAGCTGGGCAGCTATGCTTTGGTCTGCTCCATACATTTTTCTCTTCTCCTATAGGTCAGGGGAGCATAAAAACTAAGTCAAATCACAACAGCCTATTCGAAGCTTCTGCACATGTCTGTTAACATTCTACTGGTCAAGCCCAACATAAAAAAGGCAGGGAAGTATACTCCACTCTAGTTGAGGAGGGGCGCAAAGTGATTAATTCTGATGAATAGTTCTAATTAAGAAATGAGGATAAAAACATAAAAACAAAAAAAAAATTTTTTTCTTCCCCATGATTGTTTTTAGGATTAAACTGAGCATGGAAAGCATCTAGTACAATTCTCAGTAATGGTAGTAATTATTATAATACACCCCAGAGGGAGTGTTTGGCAACTTTTCACAATGTAACAACACCATCTCAACTTCGGAATTCCTTATCTGGGATATTCTACGGAATCTTCAGAAGCTATTGATTTCCACATCATTGTCTCTACTTTATTCCTATACATACAGATAAAGGTAAGTCATACCATTATACTTCCCCAGTAGGTACTAAATTAAAATATATGCTGTACTAAAATAAACTAATTTTGACATTTTATCAAAATTATTTATCATTGAGTTCATTTAAATGGAGGATAATCTGTTTAACAAAATAATAATTTTTAAATAACTAGCTCAGGAAATTCCAATAGATTAAACATCCTTGAAACTTAGCACCTCTGTCTTTAGTGTGCTATTACAAGTATATTTAACTGAATTTTTATTTTGTTTGCCACACCTCGCAAAGATGCAAGAATTTGAATAACCATGATTAATATTATGTATTGCAAAGAGAAGTGTGATCAGAAAATATACAATGATAAGAAAGGAGGAATGATAAGAAAGAAGGAATAAAATTACCTTTGTTGATAAATAGTGCTTGTAGTAGTACAACTGAAACAGCAGAAATGCAGAACTTGTCAGCGTTAAAAGGGCCAAAACCACGTTCTTATTGATTCTACTCATTAGTCTATGGTGCTCACTTGGTTGTCTTTTGAAAGTATCTCAGTCGTTTTCATCTTTTTGGATTTGGAAAGGAAGATAATTTTGTTTTCTGTGAACAAAAAAGATATTTTTAAAGAAACAAAAACCTCTTTAATTTTGTACCTGTAATAACCAACAATAGAACAAAGAAAAAATTAAATTTCCACAGGCGTTCTTTGATCTGGTCATTGTCTATGCTAAAGAAATAATCAAATATGAGACCAATGATGAAAAAACAAAAATGTTTATTATCACTTTTTTTATAACTGTAAATAACTGAAAACATAAATAGGATATTTATAAAAACTGACCACCAAGGTTGAGAGGTGCTTTTCTCCTCCAGTTTCTGATTCAGTAAATCTGGTATGAGACCTCAGAATTTTCATTTCTGACAAGTTCCCAAATGATGCTGATGCTGCTGACAATGCTGAGAACCACTTCCAAAGGAGAAACTGAGACCGTTTTTAGTCAAGGAACATGGCCTGTAAGACAGCTCTTTGTTGCTTTTCAAGTTTGTGTGTGATCTAGGATGTGGTCAGTTTCTATTAATACTCCATGTATGTTTTCAGTTTTTTCAACTGTAAAGAATGCCACAATAACCATTTTGTTCTTTCATCTTAGGTCTCATCTCTGATTATTCCTTTAGGATAAGAAATTTAATACAGTTCTACTTCTTCCTACCTTGTCTCCACTGTTTGATTTTGGTTAAACACATTTAGTTCTTCAAGTGCTTACATTTATTCCTTCAATCCTTCAAATATACTGACACCTCTATTATGCTTGATATCTAAGGTTTATATGTCTTCTGTTCTCCAGCTATAAAATAAGAAGAAACCAACAAATTTATACTACATTCTGTCTTCTCTCCTCTTTCAATCTTGACTTTTATTAATTATTTCTACATGTTACAGTTCTATTGTATTCCATAACTACAAATCTCATAGTTATTTTGGTCTTATTCCTACAATGTTCCCTGCCAATCCATTTGCTATATCATCTCTGTTCATCTACTGGATGACTGATATTCATCTTCTTGCAGTTTATCAAAAAGAACTTAGGGGTACCACTTACCTTGAGCTTTTGCCTTGTTCAAAAATAGTTGTCAATTTGGCTTTGAGGTTACACTGTCTTTCCCCAATGACTTACACACTTTGTACGTACCATTGTCCTGTAGTGCTAAATATTCCCTTGACAATATCTGATTTCCCAAACCAACTCCTGATAGGTAATTTAATCTTTTTATTGGGATGAGCAAAGAATGCATTCCTTACCTTTGAAATCCAATTTTTTTAAAAACTAGGTTATACAAGGATGTTGATGACTGTATGTTAGTTTTTCCTCATTCAATGTGTTTCCTTTCAATTTGTAGAATAAAGATTTTTTTTTTTTTTGAGACAAGGTCTCACTTTGTCATCCAGGCTGAAGTATAATGGTGCAATCATAGCTCATTGTAACCCGAAACTCCCACGCTTAAGTGATCTTCCTATCTCAGCCTCCTGAGTAGCCATGAGTAAAAGTATGTGCCACCATGCCCAGCTAATTTTTAAAAAATTTATTTGTAAAGACAGGGTCTTGCTATGTTGCCCAAGCTGGTCTTAAACTCCCGGCCTCAAGAGAACCTCCTGCCTTAGCCTCCCAAAGTGCTGGAATTACAGGTGTGAGCTACTACTGAGCCTGACCTAAAGATGTCTTTTCTTTGCAGAAGGTTTTCTTAAATATTTTTTCTGTTGTAACATTGAATTCTCTATTTTCAGAACTACAATTAAGCATTTTTTTTTTTTTGAGACAGAGTCTCCCTCTGTCGCTCAGGCTGGATGGTGTGCAGTGGCACGATCTCAGTTCACTGCAACCTTCACCTCCTGGGTTCAAGCAATTCTCCTGTCTCAGCCTCCCGAGTAACTGGGATTACAGGTGCCTGCCAGCACGCTCGGCTAATTTTTGTATTTTTAGTTTAGACAGGGTTTTTCTGTGGTGGTCAGGCTGGTCACGAACTCCTCACCTCAAGCAACCCACCTGCCTCAGCCTCCCAAAGTGCTGGGATTACAGGCATGAGCCACGGCACCCAGTCCTCACCTACTTTTCTAAACGGGAATGTAATTTACTCCTTAACTATGGAAGAAAGAAATAAGGGTGTATTCTAGACTAGAGGGTAGTCTCTGGTATACAAGAAAACTCTTTCTGACAGAGTATTTTGTACATGCGTATATGTGAGAAAGGCAGAGAATGTGTATGAGAACAAGTGGGAAAAGCATTTAAACATTACTTCTTCCAGATGTCAGAGACAGGCAGCAAAGGGCCACTCACTATCTCTCCTCTACTTTGCCTCAGCAAGAGAGTGCTTCCTGCAAAGATGGGGTATCTGTGTGCTTCCTCATTCACTCTTCCTTTCTTGCTAGTTCATGTTGCCAAACAATCCAAGGAAATTCCCATTGCCTTTCTATGCATCCCGATCCCACTGTAAACAGAAGAGGACTCTTTGCTCTGCCAGCTCTATCTGAGATCTCTTTCTACTAGCATTCTCTTTTAACCTCTTCCTGCTTACATGTGGCTGCCATTTCTCAAATATTTCAATTTGGAGTTACAGGTCTTCTAATCTCAGCAAAGATGTAATTACATCTCTTTCTCTCAGTTTCCTTGTTGTTTCATGGTAATTTCAGATAGAAGAGGGCACAGATGTCTTTACCATCTTAAAATCAAGTCTTGGTTTGGGGTTTTAAAACAATCCAAATGAGCTGCCAGAGCTGATGACTATATAAAGCAAACACTAAAATATATATATATATATATATAGTCTCAAGAAACTACTTAAGAGAAATAATACCAATAGTGATGTGAACAATTCACCCGATCAATAGATAATGTATATTAAGCAAAGATAACCTAATAAATCATAATTATTTTCTATCTCCCAAAACTGTGAAAACAATATCAATCAACATTGATGATGGTATTAGTTTTTGTATTCAGTTAAAACCCATGGAAATACAATTATCAAATAGAGGTTTAGTATCCCTTATCCAAAATGCTTGGGATCAAAAGTA
Source organism: Pan paniscus (assembly GCF_029289425.2). NCBI lineage: Eukaryota > Metazoa > Chordata > Mammalia > Primates > Hominidae > Pan > Pan paniscus. The sequence goes on from NC_073260.2 coordinate 33,821,933, forward strand.
TTTTGGACTTTTTAGGATTCTAGAATATTTGGATTACACTTACCAGTTGAACATCCCAAATCCAAAATTCTGAAATGCTCCAATGAACATTCCTTTCAGCATCATATTAGCACGCAAAAGTTTCAGATTTTGGAGCATTTCAGATTTTGAATTTTCAGATTTTGGATGCTCAACCTATACTCTGATAAGGGCAGCTCACAAGATTAACAAGGAGACTGCCCTTCATTTTCAAGATTTCAACTCAAGTTCTTGTACTTGTATTAAATAATGCATTAATGTATTGTATGCTGATTCCTAGTGAAATCTAAAGTGGCACTCAGAGTAGGCCATAACTCAGCTTCTTCTAAGCCCAAATTAATAAATGGGAAAGAACACATAATAGGCCTATATAAGCTACTACAGGCATAAAATCTAAATTAATATCTTGTTCTTTCTCCTCTAGTTTACAACTAATTCTTATAAAATAAACCTCCAAACCATAACATCAAAAACTTAACTACATTTTTATTATCAAGATAATATCCAATTAACTTCATTATTTATTTTCTATAAATGCCAAGGCAATTCAGTCACAAAAGAGAAAGATTCGCCTATCAAAATGTTCCTTTTCACTAGCACTAGCTCTTCATTAGGAATATTCAGTAACCACTTAAAAATGAATAATGTGATACTGAAAAAAAGAAGCCATAGTATGTTGATTTTACCTTTAAAATACCTCTTGCATCAATTTCTTCCTTCTTCACTGTCATTCTAAACTCTAATTGTACCTAATGTCCTAATTTTAACTGATGTCCCTGTCTCCACTTTCTCTGTATCCACAGTCTTACCTATACACTGACAGATGTATCAAGTTGCTGACAGATAAATCAAGTTACACCACAATCAAAACTTTTCAATAGTTCCCTACCACCTACAAATAGTTCAAATTACATATAATGGTATAAAGGGGTATTCACAATCTGACTGAATACAGGCAAACTTACTATAAGCTTTCTCACACTTCACATAGTCTATGGTTTTTGCATGAGTATTCCTGGAATACATCCTACACTTTCCTGCCTCTGTGTTTTTGCCCATTACCTCGTCTGCAATGTTCTCATTTACTTCCATAAAACCAGTTTACTTTCTTTTCATAGCTCCTCTCAAATGACACTTCTTCAAGGAAGTGTGCAATATTCTTCCAGGTTAGAAGTGCTCTCTCCACCTCCAACCTAGTTTTGCCTTCCTGCAAGAAATAAATAGTTACTGTCTACCTTAATGGGCACAGACGCCAAAAAAAAAAAAAATGCTAAGCACTAGAGATAAAATGACAAATAAGATACACTTCCCTAATTTTGAAGGGCTTAAAGGTGAGTACAGGAGTTTTCAAAAGAAGAAGGGCAGTAGTGATAGTGGTGGAGAGAGTGATGTACCTGAAAAAGTATATGAGAAGATGTTTTCCAAAATGCACAAGCCCCATTCCTTACCACCCCCACATCAATTAAGAACCACTGTTCTAGTTTATGATGGACTCTATCAGAGATAAATATAGAGGCAATAACAATACAGTGTAGTTGCAAAGAAGGAATAAGTACGGGTTACTATGGAAGCACAAGGAGAGGCAACCAACCTTGAGGCTTTTACTAGTTTCTATTTTGCATTATAACTGTTAGTGTACATGAATCATCTTCCCCACCAGCCTAAAATTGGCTGAATTAACATCAAGTAATAGTAAGTATGCTAAGTATACTAAAAATACACTGCACAATGCTCAAGAGAACAGAAAACTATTTAAATAAAAGTTTTCTGTTCTGCAGGAACTTTTACAATAAAACAGAATTTGAAATATATAAAAAAAAAGATTTTTGAAAAGAGTTTAAAGCCCCTTAAACTCACATATCTGGTTCCAACCTTCAAAAAATAAACGTTTAAAAATATAAAAAATAACCTATAGAGAGATACGGCATAGAACTAAAACAAAAATATTGTTTCTATATACACTTCTTTTTATATGTTACATTTTAGCTATCATAATAAAAACACTAGGGAGGATAGCATTCATTTCCTTACTTACACTTAGGTAAAGTTTCCTAAAGAAGACAGCATATCATCTCTAATGGAAAAGAAAACAAAAAGTATTGCAGAGATAGTAAATTAAAATGAGGCAGTGGTTGGGAGAGAAATGACAAATGTTTTCAGGAAAAAAAAGATGTAACGAGGGGAGTTACGAAGTAGTAGCCCAATTATCTTAAAGTTCTAATGCAAATATGAGAAGGTTAATATATAAGTATGGTATATTGCAACACAGAATTATTCTTAGATGAAGTGGAAGCAGGGCATAACTAGTGCATGAACTGAGATCTGGCAATGAAGAAGAAAGAAATGGGCAGATCTGCTTACCAACTAAATCATGAATAGGTTATAGGTGTCAGAGTTAACAATCCTCTCAGTCTTTGGGGCAGCTAGACCCCAAGAGTAGGTCATCTCCAGCCAAGAACACATTCTTTTATGTTTCCTTTCATCTTTTCTTGGTCAAATTTACTATGTGTCAAGATGTGAAAAGGCTTGGAAAAAAACTAGTAGTAGATAAAACCCATACACAACTGTGATGAAAAAAGATACAGGATTTGGAGTTCAAGATAATTCTCAGGCTCTTTCTACAGTGAAGAGCGGCACTGCATATTCTTTTTTATTTACTTATTTTTTTATTATTATATTTTATTTAAGCTCTAGGGTACATGTGCACAACGTGCAGGTTTGTTACATATGTATACATGTGCCATGTTGGTGTGCTGCACCCATTAACTCGTCATTTACATTAGGTATGTCTACCAATGCTAGGCCTCCCCCTTCCCCCCATCCCACAACAGGCCCCGGTGTGTGATGTCCCCCTTCCTGTGACCAAGTGTTCTCATTGTTCAGTTCCCACCTATGAGTGAGAACATGTGGTGTTTGGTTTTTTGTCCTTGAGATAGTTTGCTGAGAATGATGGTTTCCAACTTCATCCATGTCCCTACAAAGGACATGAACTCATCCGTTTTTATGGCTGCATAATATTTCATGGTGTATATGTGCCACATTTTCTTAATCCAGTCTATCATTGATGGACATCTGGGTTGGTTCCAGGTCTTTGCTATTGTGAATAGTGCCACAATAAACATACATGTGCATGTGTCTTTATAGCAGCATGATTTATAATCCTTCGGGTATATACCCAGTAACGGGATGGCTGGGTCAAATGGTATTTCTAGTTCTAGATCCCTGAGGAATTGCCACACTGTCTTCCACAATGGTTGAACCAGTTTACTGTCCCACCAACAGTGTAAAAGTGTTCCTGTTTCTCCACATCCTCTCCAGCACCTGTTGTTTCCTGACTTTTTAATGATCGCCATTCTAACTGGTGTGAGATGGTATCTTATCGTGGTTTTGATTTGCATTACTCTGATGGCCAGTGATGATGAGCATTTTTTCATGTGTCTGTTGGCTGCATAAATGTCTTCTTTTGAGAAGTGTCTGTTCATATCCTTTGCCCACTTGTTGATGGGGTTGTTTTTTTCTTGTAAATTTGTTTCAGTTCTTTGTAGATTCTGGGTATTAGCCCTTTGTCAGATTAGTAGATTGCACAAATTTTCTCCCATTCTGTAGGTTGCCTGTTCACTCTGATGGTAGTTTCTTTTGCTATGCAGAAACTCTTTAGTTTAATTAGCTCCCATTTGTCAATTTTGGCTTTTGTTGCCATTGCTTTTGGTGTTTTAGACATGAAGTCCTTGCCCATGCCTATGTCCTGAATGGTATTGCCTTGGTTTTCTTCTAGGGTTTTTATGGTTTTAGGTCTAACATTTAAGTCTTTAATCCATCTTGAATTAATTTTTGTATAAGGTGTAAGGAAGGGATCCAGTTTCAGCTTTCTACATATGGCTAGCCAGTTTTCCCAGCACCATTTGTTAAATAGGGAATCCTTTCCCCATTTCTTGTTCTTATCAGGTTTGTCAAAGATCAGATAGTTGTAGATGTGTGGTATTACTTCTGAGGGCTCTGTTCTGTTCCATTGGTCTATATCTCTGTTTTGGCACCAGTACCATGCTGTTTTGGTTACTGTAGCCTTGTAGTATAGTTTGAAGTCAGGTAGCATGATGCCTCCAGCTTTGTTCTTTTAGCTTAGGATTGACTTGGCAATGCGGGCTCCTTTTTGGTTCCATATGAACTCTAAAGTAGTTTTTTCCAATTCTGTGAAGAAAGTCAGTGGTAGCTTGACGGGGATGGCACTGAATCTATAAATTACCTTGGGCAGTATGGCCATTTTCACGATATCGATTCTTCCTATCCATGAGGATAGAATGTTCTTCCATTTGTTTGTGTCCTCTTTTATTTTGTTGAGCAGTGGTTTGTAGTTCTACTTAAAGAGGTCCTTCACATCCCTTGTAAGTTGGATTCCTAGGTATTTTATTCTCTTTGAAGCAATTGTGAATGGGAGTTCACTCATGATTTGGCTCTCTGTTATTTGGTGTATAAGAATGCTTGTGATTTTTGCACATTGATTTTGTATCCTGAGACTTTGCTGAAGTTGCTTATCAGCTTAAGGAGATTTTGGGCTGAGACGATGGGGTTTTCTAGATATACCATCATGTCATCTGCAAACAGGGACAATTTGACTTCCTCTTTTCCTAACTAAATACCTTTTATTTCTTTCTCCTGCCTGATTGCCCTGGCCAGAACTTCCAACACCACGCTGAATAGGAGTGGTGAGAGAGGGCATCCCTGTCTTGTGCCAGTTTTCAAAGGGAATGCTTCCAGTTTTTGCCCATTCAGTATGATATTGGCTGTGGGTTTGTCATAAACGGCTCTTATTATTTTGAGATACATCCCATCAATACCTAATTTATTGAGACTTTTTAGCGTGAAGAGTTGTTGAATTTTGTCAAAGGCCTTTTCTGCATCTATTGAGATAATCATGTGGCTTTTGTTGTTGGTTCTGTTTATATGTTGGATTACATTTATTGGTTTACGTATGTTGAACCAGCCTTGCATCCCGGGGATGAAGCCCACTTGATCGTGGTGGATAAGCTTTTTGATGTGCTTCTGGATTCAGTTTGCCAGTATTTTATTGAGGATTTTTGCATCAATGTTCATCAGGGATATTGGTCTAAAATTCTCTTTTTTTGTTATGTCTCTGCCAGGCTTTGGTATCAGGATGATGCTGGCCTCATAAAATGAGTTAGGGAGGATTCCCTCTTTTTCTATTGATTGGAATAGTTTCAGAAGGAATGGTACCAGTTCCTCCTTGTACCTCTGGTAGAATTTGGCTGTGAATCCACCTGGTCCTGGACTTTTTTTGGTTGGTAAGCTATTAATTATTGCCTCAATTTCAGAGCCTGTTATTGGTCTATTCAGAGATTCAACTTCTTCCTGGTTTAGTCTTGGGAGTGTGTATGTGTCAAGGAATTTATCCATTTCTTCTAGATTTTCTAGTTTATTTGTGTAGAGGTGTTTATACTATTCTCTGATGGTAGTTTGTATTTCAGTGGGATCGGTGGTGATATCCCCTTTATCATTTTTTATTGCATCTATTTGATTCTTCTCTCTTTTCTTCTTTATTAGTCTTGCTAGTGGTCTATCAATTTTGTTGACCTTTTCAAAAAACCAGCTCCTGGATTCATTGATTTTTTGAAGGGTTTTTTGTGTCTGTATCTCCTGCAGTTCTGCTCTGATCTTAGTTATTTCTCGCCTTCTGTTAGCTTTTGAATGTGTTTGCTCTTGCTTCTCTAGTGCTTTTAATTGTGATGTTAGGGTGTCAATTTTAGATCTTTCCTGCTTTCTCTTGTGGGCATTTAGTGCTATAAATTTCCCTCTACACATTGCTTTAAATGTGTCCCAGAGATTCTGGTATGTTGTGTCTTTGTTCTCATTGGTTTCAAAGAACATCTTTATTTCTGCCTTCATTTGGTTATTTACCCAGTAGTCATTCAGGAGCAGGTTGTTCAGTTTCCATGTATTTGAGCGGTTTTGAGTGAGTTTCTTAATCCTGAGTTCTAGTTTGATTGCACTGTGGTCTGAGAGACAGTTTGTTATAATTTCTGTTCTTTTACATTTGCTGAGGAGTGCTTTACTTCCAACTATGTGGTCAATTTTGGAATAATTACTGTGTGGTGCTGAGAAGAATGTATATTCTGTTGATTTGGGGTGGAGAGTTCTGTAGATGTCTATTAGGTCTGCTTGCTGCAGAGTTGAGTTCAATTCCTGGATATCCTTGTTAACTTTCTGTCTCGTTGATCTGTCTTATGTTGACAGTAGGGTGTTAAAGTCTCCCATTATTATTGTGTGGGAGTCTAAGTCTCTTTGTAGGTCTCTAAGGACTTGCTTTATGAATCTGGGTGCTCCTGTATTGGGTGCATATATATTTAAGATAGTTAGCTCTTCTTGTTGAATTGATCCCTTTACCATTATGTAATGGCCTTCTTTGTCTCTTTTGATCTTTGTTGGTTTAAAGTCTGTTTTATCAGGGACTAGGATTGCAACCCCTGCCTTTTTTTGTTTTCCATTTGCTTGGTAGCTCTTCCTCTATCCCTTTATTTTGAGCCTATGTGTGTCTTTGCACGTGAGATGGGTTTCCTGAATACAGCACACTGGTGGGTCTTGACTCTTTATCCAATTTGCCAATCTGTGTCTTTTAATTGGGGCATTTAGCCCATTTACATTTAAGGTTAATATTGTTATGTGTGAAGTTGATCCTGTGATTATGATGTTAGCTGGTTATTTTGCTCGTTAGTTGATGCAGTTTCTTCCTAGCATCCATGGTCTTTACAATTTGGCATGTTTTTGCAGAGGCTGGTACTGGCTGTTCCTTTCCATGTTTAGTGCTTCCTTCAGGAGCTCTTTTAGGGCAGGCCTGGTGGTGAGAAAATCTCTCTGCATTTGCTTGTCTGTAAAGGATTTTATTTCTCCTTCATTTATGAAGCTTAGTTTGGCTGGATATGAAATTCTGGGTTGAAAATTCTTTTCTTTAAGAATGTTGAATATTGGCCCACACTCTCTTCTGGCTTGTAGAGTTCCTGCCGAGAGATCAGCTGTTAGTCTGATGGGCTTCCCTTTGTGGGTAACCCGACCTTTCTCTCTGGCTGCCCTTAACATTTTTTCCTTCATTTCAACTTTGGTGAATCTGACAATTACGTGTTTTGGAGTTGCTCTTCTCGAGGATTATCTTTGTGGCATTCTCTGTACTTCCTGAATTTGAATGTTGGCCTGCCTTGCTAGGTTGGGGAAGTTCTCCTGGATAATATCCTGCAAAGTGTTTTCCAACTTGGTTCCATTCTCCCCGTCACTTTCAGGTACACCAATCTGACGTAGATTTGGTCTTTTCACATAGTCCCATATTTCTTGGAGGCTTTGTTCATTTTGGTTTATTCTTTTTTCTCTAAACTTCTCTTCTCGCTTCATTTCATTCATTTGATCTTCCATCACTGATACCCTTTCTTCCAGTTGATCAAATCGGCTACTGAAGCTTGTGCATTCGTCATTTAGTTCTCATGCTATGGTTTTCAGCTCCATCAGGTCCTTTAAGGACTTCTCTGCATTGGTTATTCTAGTTAGCCATTCGTCTAATCTTTTTTCAAGGTTTTTAACTTCTTTGTGTTGGGTTCGAACTTCCTCCTTTAGCTCGGAGAAGTTTGATCGTCTGAAGCCTTCTTCTCTCAACTTGTCAAAGTCATTCTCCATCCAGCTTTGTTCCATTGCTGGTGAGGAGCTGCGTTCCTTTGGAGGAGGAGAGGAGCTCTGATTTTTAGAATTTTCAGTTTTTCTGCTCTGTTTTTTCCCCATCTTTGTGGTTTTATCTACTTTTGGTCTTTGATGATGTTGATGTACAGATGGGTTTTGATGTGGATGTCCTTTCTGTTTGTTAGTTTTCCTTCTACCAGTCAGGACCCTCAGCGGCAGGTCTGTTGGAGTTTGCTGGAGGTCCACTCCAGACCCTGTTTGCCTGGGTATCAGCAGAGGCTGCAGAACAGCGAATATTGCTGAACAGCAAATGTTGCTGCCTGATCGTTCGTCTGGAAGTTTCGTCTCAGAGGGGTACCCGCCCCGGTGAGGTGTCAGTCTGCCCCTACTGTGGGGTGCCTCCCAGTTAGGCTACTCGAGGGTCAGGGACCCACTTGAGGAGGCAGTCTGTCCGTTCTCAGATCTCAAGCTCCATGCTGGCAGAACCACTACTCTCTTCCAAGCTGTCAGACAGGAATATTTAAGTCTGCAGAGGTTTCTGCTGCCTTTTGTTTGGCTACGCCCTGCTCCCAGAGGTGGAGTCTACAGAGGCAGGCAGGCCTCCTTGGGCTGTGGTGGGCTCCACCCAGTTCGAGCTTCCCGGCCCCTTTGTTTATCTACTCAAGCCTCAGCAATGGTGGGTGCCCCTCCCCCAGCCTCGCTGCCACTTTGCAGTTCAATCTCAGACTGCTGTGCTACAAATGAGTGAGGCTCCGTGGGCGTAGGACCCTCCGAGCCAGGCGCAGGATATGATCTCCTAGTGTGCCGTGTGCTAAGACTGTCGGAAAAGCACAGTATTAGGGTGGGAGTGACCCAATTTTCCAGGTGCCATTTGTCCCCCCTTCCCTTGGCTAGGAAAGGGAATTCCCTGACCCCTTGCACTTCCCGGGTGACGTGATGCCTCGCCCTGCTTCGGCTCACACTCGGTGCACTGCACCCACTGTCCTGCACCCACTGTCCGATAATCCCCAGTGAGATGAACCCAGTATCTCAGTTAGAAATGCAGAAATCACCCGTCTTCTGCGTCGCTCATGCTGGGAGCTGTAGACTGGAGCTGTTCCTATTCGGCCATCTTGGAACCCCACTGCATATTCTTTCAGCTTCCTTTTTACATTTGCATTTGTCCTTTGAAGGTATTAGTATGAAAGACTTTTGGTAACTGGTTTACCCTGACACCTCCTCCAGCCCCAGACCCCACTCTTTTGAGAATCACCTAGGTAGGGGTCTGTTTGAATGAATGAATGAATGATAGATATATCAAGAGAGATGATCCAGATGGCAGGAGTGGGGGGAAGTGGAATCAAAAACCTTCCCTGACACCTAACTGAGGTTCATAAGATGATATGTGCTAGCCTAGCCATATCCTTATGCTGTGGGGTCCCCGACTTATTTGGGGATATTGGGGAGTAAGAGTGAGGCATGGATAGTATGAATAAGAGAATGAAACTGCCTTTGCAAAATTATGACAGCTAAGAGAAATCTCATAGTTGATTCCATCTTGTTTCTAACCTCCAATCTGTCCTTGGTCATTTCTGGGTGCAGGCCAAGCTAACTTTGAAAGGAATTTAGTTTACAGTTTAACCTAAAGCAAGGATGACAGTAACCTTTTCCAAAACTAAACTGCCTTTGTAAAAGTAATCAAAGACTACAAGATTAGGATTATGAGAGGGACCTGAATTCTGGTAACATGTAGTTAAATGATAACCAGTCTTTTTTCCAGAGGACACAGGATTTATATTTTCCGTGGCTACAGAACCTAAGATTGGTCTTTTGAGATATTTTTCAGACCTTTGCATTCTGGACCAACTGACACTACCTAGAGGTGAACTAGTGACTCATGACCCAACCAGTCACGTGGCTCCCCACCCAGAGGTGGATTCAGCACACAAGGACCATTTTTCACACCCTTATCATCGCATCCCCAGCCAACCAGCAGCCCTCATTCCCTAGTCCTCTGCCACCAAACTAAAAACTATCCTTGAAAAACTAACCACCAAGTCTTTGGCGAGACTGATTTGAGTAATAACTCCTTTGCACAGCCAGCATCATTGTTAAGTAAGCTCTTTCTTTACTGCAGTAGCACGGTCTCAGTGAACTGGTTTCGTTTGTGCAGCGCACAGGAAGAACCCTTCAGGCAATTCACTAAAACAGAACTGACATTCAAATATGCCCTGAACAAAATAAAACAGGAGGCTGAACTACAGAGGAAAGAGAGTAGTGTAATTAGGAAAAGGTATAGTTAGAGAGATGAGGTAGCAGATTGGCAGGCATAAAGAGAAAATGTCTCTGAAAATGTATTCAGAGGTCAGACCAAAAAAAAAAAAAATCAACATTTTTCAGCTGTTCTCAAAAGCCAAAAATATCCCAGTAGCAACAGCTACTATCAAATCTTCCCTAAATACTGTTGGTCTTTCTTATTGTCCATTTCTTTTCCTTTGACTGCTAACTTTTCACAACTGTCAGCAGCTTGGAAGTAAGCATTAGACTGCAAAGGGTTAAGAAGTTTCTTTACCTGCTTACCATTCATGCACTTAATCCTTTGCAATATAACCTCTACCTACACATGCTGTTACTTGAAGATAAAAAGCTAATGAAATTTAGTTTCTCCAGTAGATGCTCCAGAAACATCATAAATACATAGTTACTCCTTTCTGAATGACTATGGTGTAAGAGGGTTTTGGAAAGAGAGTGGCTGAAATGAAGGATCTAGATAAGACAGGTTAGCAGGAAGGAAGGTGAAGACAGCAAGGATTGTCTTTGGGTTGGGAGGAGTGTAGGTGCTTTTATTTTTTTTCCTTATTTATCTTACGTGAACATCAATTGATTTTGTTGTAAGAAAAAAACTAAGTTTTTTTAAAAACTTTAAAAATTCTCCTCTCATCCTAAATGAAATGACAAATATTCATTTACTAGAGCCCACATGTAATTATGTTAATGTCTCCCCATTTTTGAAGTAACACAAGTTTTTATTTTTTTAAGAAATGGAGTCTTGCTCTGTCACCCAGGCTGGAGTGCAGTGTCACAATCATAGCTCACTGCTGCCTCAAACTGCTAGGCACAAGCAATCCTCCCACCTCAGCCTCTTGGGCACCTGGAATGATTATAGGCATGAGACACTGTCCGGCTCCCAAAGTTTGTTGTTTTTGTTTTTGTTTTTTTTTTTTGTTTTTTGAGACGGATTCTTGCTCTGTTGCCAGGCTGGAGTGCAGTGGCACAATCTCAGCTCACTGCAACCTCCGCTCCCAGGTTCAAGTGATTCTCCTACCTCAGCCTCCCGAGTAGCTGGGACTACAGGCATGTGCCACCACGCCTAGCTAATTTTTGTATTTTCAGTAGAGACAGGGTTTCATCACGCTGGCCAGGATGGTCTTGATCTCTTGACCTCGTGATCCATCCACCTTGGCCTCCCAAAGTGCTGAGATTACAGGCGTGAGCCACCGTGCCTGGCCCCCAAATTATTTTTAAGTGGCTCCCTCAAGAATGCAAGTACTTAATTGCTTGGTTCTGGACACTTGGGTATTTATCTTAATAAAATCATACAGCAAATAGAATCAAACACAGGGCTTAGAGTGTGACATGTACTTAGTGCAACACTTAAATTGTGAATGTATGTACATATGTAAAATCTGGATGAATGTTCCCAAAAATATTAATAATGGTTATCTCTGGGTAGGGAGAATTAGGAGTGATTTTTACATGGTTCTTTACACTTTTCTATATTGTTCCAATATTTGTATGAGCATATATTATTTTCATAAGAAGTAAAATTATTTTATCCTAGGAGAAACAGATGATGGGTAGTGGTAGTGGCTTAATAATGGCCATATTTGCTAAACAGGATCTAGATTCTTGTCACTTAAAAGTATGGTCCTAAGAACATCAGTATCACATTGGAGCTTGTTAGTAATACAGAATTTTCAGCCCCCACCTACTGATTCATAATCTACATTTTAATAAAATCCTCAGATGATTCATATGTATATTAAAATTTGAAAAGCACTGATGTAGATGCTACGGGCTTTACATGCAGGGAGGATAAGAACAATGTCTACCTTGCTCGTCGTTATATCCCTAGAACCAGCAGTGCTTGAAACATATAAATATTTGTTGAATAAATAAATATGTAAATGATACCACTTCTGGGTAGACAATTAGGCAGTGGAGATTATATCTATTTGAATTATTTATTTTCTGCCAGAATTCCCAGAAGTAGGTGCTTATTATTTGCTGTAAATGCTGTTAAATTAGTTTAATAACAACACTGGGCCCCTGAGAATCTACAACTATATGTAACTTTTTTAAAAAGAACTCCTTCCTTGCTCTTAGCTCTGAGATCCACATGCCTCCTTCAATAATTTCTCCAACCTCCTCTCTGTGGGTATGGCCTATAGTTACTCTCTCTACAATCTCTCCCTGAAAGCAAATCCATTCTCAAGATTTTAACTACCACCTGTGAGAGAAAACACTATTTAAATTACAGTCCGTGCACTCTATCTGCCTATATTTTCAACTGTATTTCCTGCACCTCACCTCAAATTTAACATGTTCAAAATTAACTTTTTTTTTTTTTTTGAGACAGAGTTTCGCTCTTGTTGCCCAGGCCGGAGTGCAGTGGCCTGATCTTGGCTCACTGCAACCTCTGCCTCCCAAGTTCAAGCGATTCTCCTGCCTCAGCCTCACGAGTAGCTGGGATTACAGGCGCCCGCCACCACACCCGGCTAATTTGTTGTATTTTTAGTAGAGATAGGGTTTCACCATGTTGGCCAGGCTGGTCTCGAACTCCTTGGCCTCAGGTGATCCACCCACCTCAGCCTCCCAAAGTACTGGGATTACAGGCGTGAGCCACCGCGTCCAGCCCCAAAATTAACAATTTTATTCTCTGTCAACTATCGTCCTCTCCCAGTCCAGAAGAAAGTAACTAGCTCTCCACCCTCACAGTCTCTAGTTTTACAGGCTTTAGAGAAGAGAGATCAGCTGGCCCAACATCACCTTATGGAGAATAGGCTCTAGAAGAATTAAATGACAGCCAAGAGGCTAGTTATTGGCAACCTCAGCACTCTACGATCTAAATCACTTTATTCCCAGTACACTATTGCATGCTGGAATTCAACAGAATTCCCATTTTTGCCAACAGCACCTAAACTTACTTTTTAGAAACGCAGGTTAAAAATATCATCACCCAGATCCAAGAAATCAAGTCCTGCCTATTGTTCTTTCGGCATTTCCCCGGTTCCTTTCTTCTTCCTTGTCAGAACACCCTGCACTTCCTTTCCACTAAGAGTTCTTCCATCGTTCAATGCCAGCCTTCCCAAATCCTCTACCCTCACTAAACGTATGTCCACAAATAGAATCGCTAAAATATAAATGCTTATTCCTGCATTTGATATCTTTGTCCATGGCCCAACAGAGATGGTTTCCAATCGTTCAAACCCTATTTATCCTCAGAGTCTAGCTCAAACACAGCCTTTTCTACTGGGCTTCCATCTGCCCAATTTCTAATATACTGCTCTATCATTCACTTTGTCATTTGTTCACAGCTTGATTTTTACTGACTGGAAACGTGCTATCTTCAAAAGCATAAAGAATCTGATATATCATCTAGGTCCTTTTTTTTTTTTTCCACATCTGACAAAACTGAAGCCAAGAGAAATGTGGCTTACCTCATGTTAACTGAAAAATTGTAAATTTCAGGCCGGGCGCGGTGGCTCACGGCTGTAATCTCAGCACTTTGAGAGGCCAACGCGGGCGGATAACCTGAGGTCAGGGGTCACTACCCTAACCCGGCTACTACAAGAGTCTCGATCGTCCTCCAACCTTTCATCTGTCCCAGGATTAAGATTTCACCTGATGACACGCCCAGAAGTGCGGGAAGGACTAGCCAAGTGTAAGTCTACCACGCGATGCTCGTGGACTGACTGAGGAGTACCCAGCCCGGAACGCGCTCAGCCTGTGGCCGGCCTCCTCACCAAGGGGTAGGCAGGTGCCCAGAATGCTGGAGGATGCCCAGTAAGGGCACCCGAGTCGCCAGCGGTACCTGTCTGAAGGCGCCCTCCCATCCCCGGGTAGCGACCTGAGCCTCCCGTACCTTACCTCACTCAACAGCAGGCTGCAGCCGCTCCGCTTTACGGCACTCACAGCAACCGCTGCAAAAGCCGCCGTCAAGTGCTGAGCGGCGGTGGCTGGCTTGGTTCCTGCTGGGAGTTTCCCACGGTCCAACCCCAGCCTCGGCTTTCCTGTGACTCTTGTCGCATCCTTACCGCCAGAAGTTCACTGAGCCCTGGCGATTCCTCGCTTTTATAATCTAGCCACTTAGCCAAAGCCCTCTTTTATCTCTTGCCTAATTGACAACTACAGCAGCGCACTGAGGCAATCTGAGAGTTTAAGTTCTGAAACGCTTTCGACAGCGGAAGATGAACTGGAGGCAGCAGCTGAGCCGTTTTCCAAGCCCGTTAAATGTGAACTTCTGAAAAACGAGTGATTTTTTTAGTGCGTGTGCTTTGCTAGAGGGATTCAGCATAACTCCCTGAAGTTTGGTTTGGATACAATTAGTAGAGCTAGGGGATAGAGTGGAAAATAGCAGCTGCGTTCACTATTGCTCATGAAGTTGAGGTGCCTTTATGACATTCAAGATTCAGCGACCTGTTGCCCTCCAGTCTAAGGCTGGATATAATTTTGTACCTGATTAACTTTTTTCTTTTCTTTTTTTGTAGAGACGTTGGGGGCTAGCAGGGCGGGGTGTGGCGGGGGTTGGGGGGAGGGCGTCTTCACCATCTTGCCCAGGCTGGTCTCGAACTCTTGGCCTCAAGCGATCCTCCCACTTTGGTTCTTTTAACGGTGTAATCCAAAAGGTGGTTGTTAAGGCTCAGATATTAATCTTGTTATAAATTTTTGAAAACCATAAATCACTAAACCAGTTACTGTAATTATAATTTATTTCTACAAAACGGAAAATACTCCCATCATATATTTGTTTTCTAAGCTTTGTTTTTAATTCTATCAGTACAGAAAGAAAAGGAATAAAAAGTCTTCCTCACTTCCTACAGGTTATGACATTTACCAACTTTTTGTTTTTCCTTCCAGAAATTTCCTATGTACATACAAGCTTACTGTTGAAGTCCTCTCATCCAATGCACTCAGAACGGGTAGGTACTCAGTAGGTTAATAAAAAAAAGTGGAAGGTTACACCAAGAGGAAGTAAGTTATCAAAGCTTAATGGCATCATTAACACAGGTGCTAACGTGATGGGACATGGGAAAACTTGAGCATCACATACTTGCTATTGATTGAAACACATCAAATATAAAAATTCTTGAGTTTATAATGACTCCTTAAAAAATAAAATTCAGTCGTGATTGAAGGTTGCCAAGTTGAAGATTAAATATTCTAAAACTTGATAAGGGAAAACATCAAGCATTTATCCTGCCTTTCTTGTATGAACTGAATTTTATTAGTGTAACCAAAATACTTATGAGTTCCAGCTAATAAATGGAGGATGATAAAACAATCACGATTTTGCAACTCCTAATAAAATAATCGAAAGGGCAACATCAATAGATGATAAAATTAAGGTGAAAGGTTGATGGGGAACTTTATAATAGACTGGCACCACCTAAACCCACTGATCTTAATCTCACTAAATTTGGGACAAGCATATATTATGTACTTCCTGATGTGATAGAAAGTACACAGCCACACCTGTGAAGGATTCTTGCCTAAAAATTGAACCTGCATTTACTCAAACTCTAGATCTAATACAGGATATAGAGAAGCAACTAAATTCAGAAAACAGGACATTCTACCAGACAAATTCCTGTTTTTTTCATAAATGGCATTTAAAAGCAGAGGGAACTATTGTAAAATCAAATATTTAAGAGATGTAACGGAGTACAATGTGTGGACCCTGTCTAGATCTTGATTTGAACAAGATAACTGTAAAAAGATACTTTTGAGACAACTGAAATTTTAGTATGGACTGATCCATTAGATAATAGTACAGAATTACTGTTAATTTTGCTAAGAATGTTAACAGAATGTGGCTGTTTTTAAAAGGCATCATGGATGCATATAGCATACTTACAGGTGACATTTTAAAACAAAATAGATAGCACAAACGTGGCAAAATGTTAACAATTGATTAGGTGATGAGCACAAAGCACTGGCTTTCTACTTTTCTGTATATTTGGAAATCATAATTAAAAGTAACAGGAAAAGGGGAAAATTATCAGGTTCTTAGAAATAAATACTTTCCAAGTGTATAACAAATCTAGTTCTGAATAAACCTTCTCAAAAAGGCAGTTTCAGTAGAGGGTTACAATGGCCAATCTTCTGTTTTGAACTAAGTTCATTTTAAGCATGGACCAGCTGATTAGAGTATCTCACTGTTTTTCTTACAAAACCATAGACATAATGCATCATCCATCATTTGTAGTTTGTTTCTGTAAAATGGACCAAGAACTTAAAGATACAAGTGAAGGAATATAAATTTGGAGTCCTGGAATTTATTTTTAAAAATCTTCCCCTATCACTCACAATTACTTTGGCCACAACTAACTTTGCAACTTTTTAAACTCTTCATCTCTAATGGTTCCCCTACTTTTCTTATAAGTACCTTTTCATACTCATTTCATATTTATTTTGGTTTATATATTTATATAATTGGTTTACATACTTACATGACTACAACAGTGACTACCACCTACATAAGCAGGTTTGGGAACAAACATAACTGAAGGTAAATATACAACTAAACTGGTGGCAGTGTTACTTATCAAGCATACTGAAAGGTCAAATGTGAGCCCTCAGCTCATGGCAAACGCCAAGTCAGTATGCTTTAATCTGGATAGCAAATACAGTTGAAAGAGGGGGTACAAGGATGCATAAAAACAGCCTCTCTTACAAGTAAATATTCATGTTCTATAAACCACTCAGCTGTGCACACATGTAAGGATCCTGGCCGACTCCTAACATTTGTAGGGTCTGGGCCAAGAATACAAATGAAAGCCAACCCTGACATATTTTCAGTGTCTAAATAGCTGAGCGTTAACCAACAAATAAAATGTTATACTCTTCTACTTTAACATGTATTCTCAAGGAACAGAAATCTAGGTTCAAATATGCGATTCGCAGATTCTTCAGAAGTGTACTAGAAAGTGATACTAGGTTGGCCTGCCCTTCCCTTATCCCCTGGGTCTCTTTTTACTTCTAGCTTAAGCCTGCCACAGGGGCCTATCATGCATGCATGTGGACAACTCAGTCTGCACATCCAAGCTTCATCTGTACTTCCCACAAACTGCCAGCCATAGGGGTATATACATCTGTAGTAGTCTTTTTTCAGGATGGATTTGGACAAAAGGCCTGCACATATCCTGGAAGCAAGCTTCAGGTTGATGAGGCAAGGAATCCTGGGGTTCTGGCTGATAACATAGTATAGAATTCTGTGGGTAAAGGAACATGGATTCCAAGTAGGCATAGTCCCTTGGCTCCTCAATTTTTCATCCCATGAAGAGAGGCACAGCAAGTGTGGGGATCCGGTTAGTTAGCTTACCTTAGGTAGGTAACAAGAGAAGGGTCCTGGAGAGCCCCTGGCTCATGAGTCAGTGCCTTATCCCCAGATAATATAAAAAGCAGCCTGGGAAAAAAGCTGCAGGCACCAATAAGGGAACTAGCACAGGGTGTTGTGCGTGGAGACATGCCCATGACTGCACAGATGGAAAAACCTACGGCCCATTTGGATAAAAACTTGCACAAACCTCCAGCTCACTCAGATAAGGGAACAAGGCCTAGCATAGAAATGCCTTGGTCCTTTGTATTGTCAGCAGGTTCCCAGGAAAAGTTTATTCCCCTTTTGTAGGCATGGGCACAGTGGGCTCTGGTAAGTTCCTATGGGCACTCTACTTTCCTTTATTAGGACTGTAAGTCCAGCTGCTGTGTATCATCACCTCAGCCCAATTGGTCCTCGGCCACACCTTCACTTCAGCTTCTGATGGGTCCTGGGCCAAGCTAAGCAGCATCTATGAATCATTTCACCTCCTGACTGGTCCCGGGCCAAGCCGAGTCACGCATTCGCCAAGACAGCCCCCAGACTAAGCACATTCCTTCCCCTTCCGTCCATAAAAACCTGGACCCCAGCCTCATGATGGGCACTCCCATTCGGGACCCCCTCTCTGCTGGCAGAGAGCTTTCTTCTTTCATCTTATTAAACTTTCACTCTAACCTCACCTTTGTGTCCGTGCTCCATAATCGTCTTGGAGGTGGGACAAGAACTCCAGGTGTTATCTCAGACAACGAAAGACTGTTTCAATAATGTAGTATATAAGTGGACAAGAACTCCAGGTGTTATCTCAGACAACGAAAGACTGTTTCAATAATATAGTATATAAGTGGGTAAAGAAACATGCATTCCAAGTAGGCATAATCCCTTGGCTCCTCAATTTTTCATCCCATGAAGAGAAGCACAGCAAGACTGTGTGGTGATCAGGTCAGGGTCCCCTCTTACCCAAGTATACATGCATGCACACACCCGTTGTATCGTACTGTATATATTGCTGGATGACTTTTTTAATATCATGAATACACTTCCATTAACAGCATATCCTTTAACAGCTGTGTAGGATCACATGGAAATGCCAAAATCTAACCATCTGCTCTTGTGCTGACCTTGTGCAAAAATAAATAAATACAAATACACCATGCAGTCTAAGTGTAAAATGGGGTTTAGTAGAAAAGTAGAGTGCACATAATATCCTGAGCTCTTATGCCACAGAACTCCCAGCCAGGCACAAATGAACTGGTATACCAAGGAAAAGGCTCTAATTAAGCCAATTGTCATAATGGTCTATATAACATTTATTGCGGAGGGGAATGTGCAGAATATATAATATCTAGACCACTACTTATATGGTAGTTTGCTGGTGCAGCAAGTTAGAAAAGGGGAGCCTTCAAAATTCTGTTATCACATTCTTTTGTTGAGGCAACTTGGGCCTTTTGAACCAGTTCTGTGCCTTGCTACCAAAAAAGGAAAAGGAATTTACCTCCAAGTCCATCCAAATTTGTAGGTCTTCAATTAATAATTAGGTTGCTACTATTAGCTATGGTAATGCTGCAAGGAACATTGGCTTTTTGTGAGTATATATGTAAGAGAAATACTTATAAAGGAAACTAAGGAGCATGTGCATTTAAAAATCTTAATATTGCTAAAATTGTTCTCCAGAAATGCTGCACCCATTCACTCTCCATCTTCTATAGTGGTTTATCAATCAATCTTTGTCCATTCTTCTTCCTGTGACTCAAGACTATCCAGTCTCCTTTCATTCTTCTTACATAACTTCTTAGTTACAGGCGCTCCAGTCTCACTGATTTTTTTTCTTCTAAACTGTTTTCAAGTTAGAGCAAGAATTTTAAAAATGTTTAGGTTCTGATTCTGACTCTTAGTTACCATCTACCAAAATGTAACCCAACATGTAGCAAGATCCAAAGAAACCAAATTCATAAGTAATATTATAGTTACTAACATAGCATGTTTCATTTTCCATCTGTAGGTACACTGTTCAAAACAGTGGCTATTAGCAATATGCAACTCTATGTAGCCACATATAAAGTGCTCAGTAGCTGCCTATGGCCAGTCACTACTGTATTGGAGTGCACAAATAACTTTTCATAATTGCATAAAATTCTGTTGAACAGTAGTGCTCTAAAATGTTAAGCTTTTTAGGCAAAGGAACTATGACTTTTTTTATATTCTCATCCCCAACAGCATATTGTATTTATACTTAAATAAAAGTTAATAAAATCAAACAATGAAGCAAAAGAGAGCAGGAAAAGAGTTTTTAAATTTTTAATGAGATATTCCAGGTGCTTCTGTAAAATCTTAACTGGGACATTCTATACAGAACACAAAATCATTTCAAAATACACGTTACTCCACTTTGAATACCCTATTTTAAAGTGAAAAGAAAAACATTTTAAAAAGGCTTTGTCTTGTTTCTAAGGAAAATGAGGCCATGTGCTTCTTAAAACACTATTGTATGGCACTGAGTGCATCATAAGTAGTTCATTAAAGGTCTTCAGCCATAACTTAAAAGGCCAAACCTGAGGAATTAGAATTTTTATTATCACAACTGCATAGCAAAACCATGTCCAGATAATAGACATACTAAATCTGTAGATTCAGATAACCTGTAAACCATTTAATCCAATTTAAAGCAAAACAAATATGTCAGGAGAGATACCAAGAGATAACCAGGTTAACAAGATTTTGAAATGCTTCATCTTTTTTTAAAAATGATAATGCAAAAAAGTTGTCAAATGTTCAGTGGTTACATTTTATATCATTTATCCGTGACAACAAGCTGCCCAGCCATTTGGTTGTTTGGAAAGAACTGTTTAGACCAAATACACTCTTTGCATGTGGCACTGGGCAGCCCTAACTTCAAAGTGCAAATGCCTGCATGGAAATGTAGCTTAATTCATTTATTTATGCCACTATTCTACACTGACACAACAATGCTCTGCAAGAGCTTTTACAGCTCTAGAGTAATAGGCTTGAGAAAATACAAAAAGGCCACAAGTCATGCACAAATTAAATGAATATTAAAGAACACTTTAATTGGGGTTTTATTTTTTAAAATCATGTTAGAAATCACTGGTGATACCACTTTAAGCACACGCTTTATCAAAGTAAATGCATCTAGAATTATCCAAACACTTAAATCCATTATTAGCTAAAAACAACACTTTACATTTACGTAGCACTTTGCTGTTGCTGAAGCAATTTCACATACTCCATTTCATTTTATTTCCTCACAACAGCCCTGTGAGGCAGGCTGAACAACTTACACTTATTTTATAAAGAAGGCAATAGAGACCCAAAGATGATAAACAATTTGTGTAGCGGTCACAGATCTAGTATATGGTAGAGCTAAGGTGATTGATTTTAAATACTTCAAAAAAGAGGCCAAAATCCTTTTTATGTCATATCCAGGGATTTTTAAGACTTGCGGCTTTTAATATAAATTATTCCAAAACTTTAGCTATTATCTATCTTATAGTATGAATTAGTTATAAAGTTGATTTTAAAGAGTCTCCCTTAATAGGTAAATTAGACTCAGTGCTTTGGTACCTTAGATATATAGGAAATGTTAAAAAATATATATATGCATTCTCATAGCCCTTATGTTCTCCAGAAAGTTCCAATACTAACAAAAATGTGTTTTACCACTTACTATTTGACTTATTTTAACCGTAGTCAAAACTTAATAAGCTCCAAGCCAAAGCAAACACATTCACGTGCCTTCTGCTCTACATACTGTGAAATCCTCTACATGTCCATTCCCATGGACCAGCTTACATTGAATGGGTACCACTAAGAAAAGATACCAGTTTAAACTCACATAGCTTAAGTGATTATGCATCAGAAGTCAGTACCTTATATTGACCCAGAAATAAGAAATATTCTTTTATTTAATAATTGAGTCATCTGAAGAGAAAAGTGTACTCTGGTAAATTCTGGTATTTATTTGTAAGTCAATGCTAACTCTGATGTGGCATATCCAACAATATCTTTTCAATGAAGACAATATACACCAAATGTAATCCATTTAAACTCCAACTAATTCGAAATGCTTAAACTGTTTAGGTTAATCAAATACTCCAGGTAACAAAGCTATTATATGTGACATATCAGGATCACAAATAATTTCAGAACATGCATACTGTAAGATACACACAAAACTAAACTATACTGAATGTGAGGTAATCTTGCCATGATAATTAAGGAAACATTCATGATCTCTTATAATACTCCAGTGCCAACATTATGAAATGTATATTTTGGTTAAAAATAACAACTTTGTGGTTATCTGTATACTGAGTAAATATATGTTGACCATACACTTCCCTAAAAGAATGTATCTAGAGTAACTACATAATCAAAGAAGAAACTTTTTCAGGCCCATTACATGTGACTATATAAAAGAGAACCATTTTATATGCAGTTAATTTGATTTTTTTTTTTTAGCAAACTATAACACATTTTAAACTTCTGACTTATTAGCAAAACATTTTTAAGAGGCAAACTCTGTCACACTACTCAAAAGCTGCAAAACTCTATGCACAGTCCATCAAACTTCACTGGTTTTGGTTAATGTACATACAATGTAATCACATTTTTACTGCCATATCACAAACACTCAAATATTTGCTGTATGGATTAGCCAATGAATGGAGACTCATCTTTTAAAAACAAATTACGTTTTTAAAAAAATAATTATTTTAAAATATAATCAATTTCTTAAGCCTGGAATCACATATTTTACAGTAAGAAGTCTACACTTCCCTCTTTAAATAAATATTCTTTGAAATAATCATTTTCCATATACTTTTCCAATTGTTTCCATAAGAAACAATAAAATTACATAAACAATTATAATTTTATGGTCAAAGTATATAGATAAAAATTAATCATTCTACATAAGTTATGAAATAGCATATCTTAGCCTAATTAAAAGATTCCATTACATTTACTTTTATCATTTATACTGCCAAGGATCAGTCACAAAAAATTCAAATTATACATATTATTCATGCTTTAATTTCATAAATAAGTAAATTAAAGCAAGCCAATATGTCTCTCTTCATAACATAGGGAAAAATTACTGTTTGCATAACAGAGTAAATAGGCAAAGTCTAGCCATACAGCAGCAGTTCACGATTTGTCAAGATGATACAGATGCCATCAATGAAACCCATGTATAGACAGGCATGTCCTTAATACTTTCAGTTAGTTTACGTACACCTGGAACATTCAAAGAATTGCTGTATATTAAATTTCTGTGTGCATTAGTTATTAATGCTTGGTATCTACATATTTACCAAAATTTAAAGACATAATGACATGGTCAGCCATGAGAGTCAAAATGAATTGTAAAAAAATTCTTTTTCTAAAGTGCTTAAGGCAGCTCCTTCATTTCGATATCCAGCTTAATAAAACTGGTTGGGAATTCAGTTGCTAAAAGAGAATGCCATACTAAATGCATGTTTTTATAAAACAACTGTTTTATACCTGTGACATATCCATTATAGTCAACCTCTCAAGCATTTCTTTTATAGAAAGCAATCATGTTTGACCTGTAGAAACAAAAACTAAATAAGCAACAAAAGATGTTTCAAAGGATTTAATACTTTTTACAATGTATTAAATTGATCAAGAGCTCAATATTTTTAAATTCAAATGTAATTGAGAATATTATATAGTATAATCAAGTTAATAGTTACCTTATTTTGAGACTAAATAGGCACTATATTTGATTAGTTTTCAGTTTGAAAATGAGGATGACAAACTTTCTCCAGTTTAACTTAACAACAAATAAACTAAAAACGTCTTAAACAAAAAACCACATCTTGTTCTTTAATTTTAGAGACCTTTAAGAAGGCCAGTAAGAAGAAATCCTCAGACTCTTATTTTGAAGTAATAATTGAAAATTTAGTATCAAGTAATACATGTGATGAGAATTTGGACTGTGGATTTACTGAACTTACACTATTACTACAAAACCTCTCAGAGATGAAACCTCTCCAGTGGAGAGGTTTTCCAAATGAATATTAGAAAATTTTATGTGAAGAGTTTCAAATGACAACATGAACACAAGAATCATGTACACTCCTCCAGCCCCTGATTAATATATGCATTTCCCCATGCCCCTGCAACAGAGGGCCCTCACCACTACAACAATGCTCTGTAGCTTAAACATCAGTTGACACTGCATGAGGCATGGACCAAGAGTATGCTTAGAGGAAAAAGGCACTGAATTAATGAGAAGAAAGAATTATATAAGACACACTAGTAAAAAATTTTATACAACAGCATCTGACCTTTTCTGTGTCATATTTGCTAAAATTCACTTAAAGCAACTCAACTACTAAAAATTTCTGCTTTCAGGTTTGAGTCTATGAAAGGAATTATAAATTCCCATTCATTTAGATCCTGGAATAGGCCCTCTATAGGGAATAGAACATCTGAAAATTTCTTTCAAACTCTCTCTGAGGAACAAAAACCAAAATTATATTTCTTTGGAGAATCAAAAGAGTATCTATTGGTTTACTTCATTCTCTAAACTGCCTTGCAGTCTTTAAAATTACCAACATGTCATCAGATAATAGTGCAGATATGAATGTCCTCTAGAAAAAGAATATTCCAATTCAAATAAAATTCCTCATTTACATTTATCAAGGAAACAAAACATCCTATCAGTGAGCAGTAAATTTTTAGAGAGAATGAGCTACTATTAATACTATTATATAAGTCTCTATGTAGAAAGCAACGCAAATGTAGGCAGTAATGGTCACTCCTTGGAAGAAGGTTGGTTATCATAGCACAATATATTTTAAATGAGAATGAAAAAAAGTCAACAAATGTAAAGTTTCAAAAATTAAGAAAAATACAAATTCAGACCCCTTAAAAATGCCCAAAGAATTATTAAATACTGTAATTTTAACTTAGTTTAGCTCAAAGGATGTGAGTTACAAATTATAATTGACTTTTTAAGAACAGTTATGTTCCACATAACCATGGGTTTTACCCCAAGTTTGGGAAAGATATCTATGTCAATTTTTGTAATAATTAACATTTCTTTGAAAAGAAAGTGAATGTAGCAAAAGGACTGAGAGAAAACAAACCTCTGAATGAATGGCTGCTTGAAAAAGTCATGTGCCAATTAAGTCAAAGATACGCAGATTTTTTTCAAAACAATTGCTTAAAGCATTCCATATGTTATGAAAAAGAATATATACATTATTTGAGTATTTAGGTACCTCCCTTTATAACCTATCCTTCTTAGATAAAAATTGAGTGATATACATTTTTCAATCCTCTATGTAACTTTAATAAACTTTGATTCCTATAAGAGATGCTAAAAATCAGCATAATTATTATCAGTGCCACATTCAAGTGGGAATTTTACCAAACACAACTATTAAAGATAGGATTAAACTAGACAACAAAATCAAAAAATATAAGGCTTTCAAAAATCTTACCCATCACCTAAAGTGATGGAATGAAAAGAACTGTAGTTAAACAAGGCAACAAATAAAGAATACCCCCCTTGCCATTGTTAGTGCAGTAGGTAAAAAACTGAAATTTGGGTGATTTTAAGCTGTTGTGTCTAGAAATTTCTTATCACAATATTTTGGAAAAAAGAAAATTATATACAATCTAGTCAATAAACAAAAGAGGAAAATTTTGTAAAACTTATTTATCAAAGAGGAAAAATAAACCATTTGAAAACCTTTTTACCATTCCCAACATATGATTTCAATTTTTAGAAAACCTTGGATGACTATGTATTTTTAAAGCTTCTGTGTTAGAACTAAATAATAGATAGTAATGAGATTTTAAAAAGACAAAGTACAGAAGAAAGAAGGCAAGATTTAAAAGCTTTTCTCCCCAGGCCTTAGGGTTACCATATGTAATTAAACATTAGAATAGTCAAAGTAATCCAAGAAATACAAAAATGAGTTTTTATGTTAATTAAACACTGCCTTTTCCCCCATTTACTCTTCAATCATCAGTTTTTTGCTTGGTATCTGCTTGCTTCTATGATACTGCACAGTAGGTTCCTGCAAATGCTTCGTACTAGGTGTTTAATGATAAAAGATTCCAGGCCTCAAAGCAGAACACAGCAAACCTGATTTTCACTACTACCAAATTCCTGTGATTAGTAACTGCACAGAAAAGGCCACCTAATCAAGACGGAGGGTAAACGTATTCTGAGTAGACACTATTGAGTAACAACATTGTTCAGGCTGCTAGCTGAACCAGTCATTCCATTTTCACTCTTCTGAAGTGTTCTCACAGCACTTGGAACCTGCATCCCAGTACTCAAAGAAAGTCCACCACACCATACCTAAGAAAAGACAAAAAAACCTGTCAGATTGCAAATCAAACTAGAACTTCAATGATTTTTAAATTTCCATTTCAAAGGCAAAATGCCACACATATGAACATCAATCATTCTCAAACAGATTAACTGTCATATTTCAGCTGAGGGGAAATGGAAAGACTAAATCAGAATTATTTTAGAACCACAGAGGCCAGAGGAGGTCTTGGTGGTAGCAGAACCAACTGAAGCTGCACCCAAGAGAAGGAACTCGGGTGCAGAAATTGAGAAACTTCATTGGCTTAATCTAGGCAAAAGGTATTACCTATCATTACTGATGTTAACTTTCACAACCAAGGGAAGCATACAAAGCACCAACTTACTTCCCACTTATGCTTTTGGTTTTGATAATGAGATATGGCCTGAGACTATAAAAATCTAACACCCCACAGTTAACAGTAAAATCCACTGTTTTCTTCCTTACCGTGTTAACTATAAGAACTCTTATATAATTATTTAAGAAGGACTCCTGACAAAAATGCAAATCCCAATATCCAGATGTACTTCCCATGTTCTATTACTTATCATAAATGTGAATGACTTTGTGAAAGATAAAACTGCTTTGCTTAGGCTGGTTCAACATACGCAAACCAATAAACGTAATCCAGCATATAAACAGAACCAAAGACAAAAACCACATGATTATCTCAATAGATGCAGAAAAGGCCTTTACCAAAATTCGACAGCCCTTCATGCTAAAAACTCTCAATAAATTAGGTATTGACGGTACATATCTCAAAATAATAAGAGCTATTTATGACAAACCCACAGCCAATATCATACTGAATGGGCAAAAACTGGAAGCATTCACTTTGAAAACTGGCACAAGACAGGGATGCCCTCTCTCACCACTCCTATTCAACATAGTGTTGGAAGTTCTGGCCAGAGCAATCAGGCAGGAGAAAGAAATAAAGGGTATTCAGTTAAGAAAAGAGGAAGTCAAATTGTCCCTGTTTGCAGATGACATGATTGTATATCTAGAAAACCCCATTGTCTCAGCCCAAAATCTCCTTAAGCTGATAAGCAACTTCAGCAAAGTCTCAGGATACAAAATCAATGTGCAAAAATCACAAGCATTCCTATACACCAATAACAGACAAACAGAGAGCCAAATCATGAGTGAACTCCCATTCACAGTTGCTTCAAAGAGAATAAAATACCTAGGAATCCAACTTACATGGGATGTGAAAGACCTCTTCAAGGAAAACTACAAACCACTGCTCAATGAAATAAAAGAGGACACAAACAAATGGAAGAACATTCCATGCTCATGGGTAGGAAGAATCAATATCCTGAAAATTAATGCCATCCCCATCAAGCTACCACTGACTTTCTTCACAGAATGGGAAAAAACTACTTTAAAGTTAATATGGAAACAAAAAAGAGCCCACATTGCCAAGACAATCCTAAGCAAAAAGAACAAAGCTGGAGGCATCATGCTACCTGACTTCAAACTATACTACAAGGCTACAGTAACCAAAACAGCATGGTACTGCTACCAAAACAGAGATATAGACCAATGGAACAGAACAGAGCCCTCAGAAATAATACCACACATCAACAACCATCTGATCTTTGACAAACCTGACAAAAACAAGAAATGGGGAAAGGATTCCCTATTTAACAAATGGTGCTGGGAAAACTGGCTAGCCATATGTAGAAAGCTGAAACTGGATCCCTTCCTTACACCTTATACAAAAATTAATTCAAGATGGATTAAAGACTTAAATGTTAGACCTAAAACCATAAAAACCCTAGAAGAAAACCAAGGCAATACCATTCAGGACATAGGCATGGGCAAGGACTTCATGTCTAAAACACCAAAAGCAATGGCAACAAAAGCCAAAATTGACAAATGGGAGCTAATTAAAGTGAAGAGCTTCTGCATAGCAAAAGAAACTACCATCAGAGTGAACAGGCAACCTACAGAATGGGAGAAAAATTTTGCAATCTACTCATCTGACAAAGGGCTAATACCCAGAATCTACAAAGAACTTAAACAAATTTACAAGAAAAAAACAACCCCATCAAAAAGTGGGCAAAGGATATGGACACACACTTCTCAAAAGACATTTATGCAGCCAACAGACACATGAAAAAATGCTCATCATCACTGGCCATCAGAGAAATGTAAATCAAAACTACAATGAGATATCATCTCACACCAGTTAGAATGGCGATCATTAAAAAGTCAGGAAACAACAGGTGCTGGAGAGGATGTGGAGAAACAGGAACACTTTTACACTGTTGGTGGGACAGTAAACTGGTTCAACCATTGTGGAAGACAGTGTGGCGATTCCTCAGGGATCTAGAACTAGAAATACCATTTGACCCAGCCATCCCATTACTGGGTATATACCCAAAGGATTATAAGTCATGCTGCTATAAAGACACATGCACATGTATGTTTATTGAGGCACTATTCACAATAGCAAAGACTTGGAACCAACCCAAATGTCCATCAATGATAGACTGGATTAAGAAAATGTGGCGCATATACACCAGGGAATACTATGCAGCCATAAAAACGGATGAGTTCATGTCCTTTGTAGGGACATGGATGAAGCTGGAAACCATCATTCTCAGCAAACTATCGCAGGGACAAAAACCAAACACCACATGTTCTCACTCATAGGTGGGAACTGAACAATGAAAACACATGGACACAGGAAGGGGAACATCACACACCGGGGCCTGTTGTGGGGTTGGGGGAGGGGAGAGGGATAGCATTAGGAGATATACCTAAGGTAAATGACGAGTTAATGGGTGCAGCACACCAACATGGCACATGTATACATATATAACAAACCTGCACGTTGTGCACATGTACCCTAGAACTTAAAGTATAATAAAAATAAGAACAAAAAATAAAATAAAATTAAAACTGCTTGTGAACGGAGCAGCTATAATTCAATAAAGTGAGACATAAGATTTGGGACACAGTCAAAAGAATTAAAATATGAAAATACAGATCATTGACACTATCATCAACTACCGTATATATTAATAGTAGACACAAGCTTAAAGCAAGGGAAATTCTAGAAGTTGTTTAAGTATCATCACCTTCAATTATACCCTTAAGTGTTCAATATCTACTAAGTAACTAGATTATTATACCAAAGAATCTACTGAACTGTGAAATTTGTAATTATATAATTAACATTATAAATTTTCAAAACTAACAGGCTCAGTAATGATAACTCCCAAAATACAAAAGCAACTTTCTGATTATAAAACTACTATATTATTTTTTGGAAATTATTTAAATGATTTAGAAAAATATTTACTCAAAATATCTAAAATGAAGATGCAAAGGGAAATCAAGAAGAAAACAAAAAACCTTTGTGACCTTGAGTTAAGCAAAGCATTACCCATAATAGGGAAAAAAATTACTAAATTGGACTTCATAACAAAATGAAAAACTTCTCTCTGAAATGTTCAGAAAATGAAAATGCAAACCATAACCAGGAGAAAATATTTGCAAAGCATATATCTGACAAAGGATTCACATCCAAACTTATAAAGAACTCTTAAAAATAGGAAAACCAGGCAGTGGCTCATGCCTGTAATCCCAGGATTTTGGGGGGCCAAGGCTGGTGGATCATTTGAGCCCAGGACTTTGAGACCAGCCTGGGCAATATAGCAAAACTCCATCTGTACAAGAAACATTTTTTAAATAGCCGGGTATGGTGGTGGGCACCTGTAATCCCAGCTACTCGGGAGGCTAAGGTGGGAGGATCACTTGAGCCCAGGCAGTTGTGACTGCAGTGAGCTGTGATCGCACCACTGTACTCTAGCCTGGATGACAGAGCGAGACCCTGTCTTAAAAATAAAGTAAAATAGGCCGGGCGCGGTGGCTCACGCCTGTAATCCCAGCACTTTGGGAGGCCGAGGCGGGCGGATCACGAGGTCAGGAGATCGAGACCATCCTGGCTAACACGGTGAAACCCCGTCTCTACTAAAAATACAAAAAATTAGCCGGGCGTGGTAGCGGGCGCCTGTAGTCCCAGCTACTCGGGAGGCTGAGGCAGGAGAATGGCGTGAACCCGGGAGGCGGAGCCTGCAGTGAGCCGAGATCGCGCCACTGCATTCCAGCCTGGGCGACAGAGCGAGACTCCGTCTCAAAAAAAAATAAAATAAAATAAAAATAAAGTAAAATAAAAAAATAAGAAAACAATTAAGTCCTAAAAAGTAAGCAAATAATTTTAACAGATACTTGAAATAAATTATATGAATGGCAAATAAGGACATGAAACATCATTTGTCATTAGGAAACTACAAATAAAAACACAATGACATACCACTACACACCTATTAAAATGGCTTAACAACAACAAAAAATCTGGTAATATCAAATAATGGCAAGGATATGACCAACTCTCATATCACTGATAGGAAGGCAAAAAATGGTACAGCCACTTTGGAAAACATTTTGGTAGTTCCCTATGAAGTTAAACATACACTTTCAATGTGATACAGCTACTCTATTACTGCTCTTAGGTATTTACCCAAGGGAAAATCCCATATGTAAATGTTTATAGTGATTTTATTCATAACTGCCCCAAACTGGGAAAAACCCAAGTGTCTTTCAACTGGTGAATGAATGAATAAACTGTGATACATACATATATGAAACACTACTCAGCAATGAAAAAAAGGAGAATACTGACACCACAACAACATGGATGAATTTCAAATGCAGCATGGTACGGAATCGAAAGGCTACATACCATACAATTCTATTTATACGATGTTCTGGAAAAGGTACAACTATAGGGCCTACGAACTGGTTACTGATAGCTAGGGCTGGTTGTGTGGAAGGGTCCACTATAAAAGAACACAAAGGAATTTTCTAGGGTGATGGAAATGTTCTATATCTTGATTATGGTGGTGGTTATACAACTGCAGGCATTTGCTAAAAACCACAGAACTGCACCATACTATAAATTCAATAAAACTGACTTAAAAATTAATCTTGTACACAAAACATTTAATAGGCATTAACGTACTGGAAAAAAAATTTTA
This sequence comes from Pan paniscus, assembly GCF_029289425.2. Lineage (NCBI taxonomy): Eukaryota > Metazoa > Chordata > Mammalia > Primates > Hominidae > Pan > Pan paniscus. The sequence goes on from NC_073260.2 coordinate 33,852,619, forward strand.
ACAAGCTTAAAATAATTTCTTGCAGTATCTTATGACATATACTAATATAATTAGAGTATTATTTGGAATGAAAAACAATAAACTCAGTACATACATACATGAGATAGATTCAAATTAAAAGTAAATCTACTATTTATAAAAGCACACCTAAGTCTTGGAAAAAATTTTTCTGCATTCCACATGGTAAACAACTCATCCTTGACGGACCAGTTTGGAAAAATAGCCAAAAATGCGTAATATGGCAGAGGTTTGTACAAAGTTAAAAAAAAAAAAAAGGGAAAAAGAAACAACCCTTCCAGTATCTTTATGTTTCCATGAGCAATAACTTTAGTCACTAATCACTTACTTTTAATGTAAAAATAGGTGTCCTGGTTATTAGCATTGTTTTAAACTTAAGAGATTAAAGTATCTGGAATAAATAATTACTATGGATAATGAGATTTAAAAGCACTGTATTTTCAACCCACTCTTACTCTGAAAACTTTCTCCTTATAGTTGAGAAGTTACAGTTAGGGGTGATGACAGAAGAATATACATGCAAAATATTCCATTTGAAATATACCATCTTGATTTATAGAGGTAGCCTCCAAATTTAAGGAAAGCTCTAGCCAAAGTAATGGTAACTTTAACTGGATCCCACAACTCCCCACGGGAACCTAACCTATGAAAAGATGCAGAAGGTTATGAGTTGGAAAAAGCAATAACATTTGCTTAAATAAATTCAAAACCATGTTTTATTTTGTGCAGAGAAACAAATTTTTCTTTTCAGCCTGAAATTGAGTAGACCTGCAATTACACAGGATGTAATTGCTATGTGGTGTGCATACATATATTCAGCATAGCACACAAAGACAGTCATCTAATATTGTACAAAGATGACACTGCACTATGATCTTGTCAATAAATGGTCCTGGAATAACTGGATATCCATGGGGAATTAAAGAACGTATCTAGATCCTTACTTCATACCAAACACATCAATTCTACGTTGTACTTGCATTGTAAATGCAGTCTATATCTAAATGTACAAGGTAAAGCTTTTAGAAGAATATTTTCATGACCTTGGGGGTGCATACTGATTTCTTAAACAGAACACAAAAAGTGCTAACTGTAAATGAAAAAATTGATAAACTGAATAAAATTAACTTTTGTTTATCAAACAATACCAATAAGGAAAAAGGAAAGCCAGAGTGAAGAAGAGCCTACAAATTAACCCATAAGAAACAGGAAGACAACCTAATAGAAATACAAGCAAAAGATCTGAATAGCCAGTTCACAAAAGCATATACCCAAATAGTCAACAAATATATAAAAAGGTGCTCAACAGCACTAGTAATCAAGGAAATGCAAATTAAAACCACAATGTAATATATCATCCACTAGAAGGACAAAAAATTTTTTAAAAGATAATACCAAGTGTTGACAAGGATTTGAAGGAACTCAAATTCTTACATACTGCTAGTTGTAAATTAGCATAACCAACCATTTCGGAAAACCGGCAATTTTACAGTTAATTATACATATACCATATGATCTAGCAACCCCAATCATAGGTATATACTCAATGGAAATATACACATACATTTATCAAAAGATATGAACAAAAGTATTCATAGCAGTTCTATTTGTATAGCCTCCAAATGGAAACCACCCACATATCCAACTAAATTAAAATTTATAAATCAATTGATATAGTCACAGAATGGAAAACTATACAGCTATGAGAATGAATGAACTATACATAGAATATGGATTAATCTCACAAGCATAATGTTGAGTCAAAAAGATACTGTATGATTCTGTTTATATAAAACTGAAAAGGAAGTAAATTTAGGGTATTAAAAGTCAATACAGTGCTAACACTGGAGAAGGGCCATTAGGGACTGGAAATGGGCACTAGAGGGGGCTTCTGAGGTTCTCGTAATGTTCTAAGTGCTAGTTACACACGAGTGCAGTCCTATAAAAACTCATCAAACTACATGATTTGTGTACTTCATGTATTAACATAAACTTCAATAAAATATACCAAAAATATATAAAAACAATCACAGATTTGGGAGAGGGTGAATTGGGGAAATGGAGGAGAATATCAAGAAAAAACAAAATATTCTCCTTCTCCAAATATACAGTATAGAATATTCTCCTTAAAGTTGCCAACCAAGTAAAATATGTTAGGTATATATAAAATATAAAACATACTAACCATGAAACCAGGTAGTACTGGCTGAGTAAATTTTGTCTTAAAGGAATATAGCAACTGTTTAGAATTTGCATCATAGAATGAAAGTTGACCTAAAAAAGAAGGAAAAAAAAGCCTAATTTATTATACAAAAAATTGTAACATTTAATTAATTCTAACGCATAATCATGCAAAAAGTAATAATATATAAGTTGGCATTAATTTTTGTTATAAACTATGAGGACTGGATTAATTATTCTCACTTGAAAATCAGAAGGACAAATGCTTAAGGAAAAGCTCAATCCAGTTTTCTTCCCCTGGTTTTCAAGACCTCTATAATACCTCCATAATCTAGCACTATTTGACTTATTTAATACAAACTATTTCCTTATTTGATCATTATTTAACAAATGGTTTCATTAGCCCAGCGTAAACCAAGGCCATTTCTTCCTCCTTATTTTTCCTATAACCAGCCTCTCTGCCCAAATTCTAATCACCATTTAAGGTTTACTCTATTAAACTTTGTCTTCTATCTACCTGATGCCATACTGATACTCCAGTCTCTAAAATCACAATATATCTATCACTGCTTCAATTTTGTTAATTTTTTTAATAGAGGCGGGGTCTTGCTATTTTGTATAAGCTGGGCTTGAACTCCTGAGCTCAAGCAATCCTCCACCTCAGTCTCCCAAAGTGCTAGGATTACAAGCATGAGCCACTATGCCTGACCTGCTTTGTTAATCTTTAAAATCACCTCACAGTATATCCTTCAATAGGATCATGCCCTAAAAAAAACTGTCTGTCTGACCTCCTAAACTGGCCAACCAAATGGCCTCCTTACAGCTGTTATCACTTCTTGAAACTCTTCTCTGATGACCATTCCCTTGGTTTGTATCATAACCCTGGGGATAACTTCACCATCTCCTCCTTTTCTTCCTGTTCTAAATGTAGCCACTTTGTCCACGCTCTCTTTTCTTTATATAATGCTTCCTTAATAAATCAACTGCCACCAAAGAGGAAGATAAAATAAACTAATATTTATGCACATTATTATGTAGGTTGTTTAATATTTTGAGGTAATGTATGTAAAGTACCCAGTACTTTGATCTCGAAGTTGGTAAACAGCATAATGGTACATATGATCACAAAGTTAGTAAACAGCAGAATAGTAATGCTTAAATATATTGTCCTGTACAATCTTCCATAGCAATTCTGTAATGCTGTCTCAAATATTTAATGTCAGCTCTACTTAACTGCTGAATTCTAGCACTGAATTTCAAAATGCTTGCTAAACATGCCACATGATTATCCTGCTGGCATTTCATTTCCCCCCAAAACTCTATGTTCCCTATCCTGTTGACACTGTCATCCTCTTGATCACACTGGCTGGAACCTCAAAGTCATCTTCAACTGTCTGTCCTCAGCTGATCTGTATTTAGTTACTAAGTCCTATGAATTCTACTTCTACACTGTCAAATCCATTCTTAATTCTCCACTGCTCAGATGCTTGTTGCCAGTTACTCAACACTTATTAAGGGCTTTCTATGTGAAAAGCACTAGCCAGGCAATAAGGGCTTAATAGCTAACAAGAGACTCAGTCCTGCTCTACACCACTTGAAGACTGCTTCCTGAAAAGTCTTATGCTTGCTATGCTTTCGATCTCTTCCATCTTTAACCACTGACTCTCTAATATTTCTAAAACTCAATTATCTTATGACTATAGTGTTCTAAAACATGCAGAACCACCCCTCCCCACTACTGAAGACCAGTCCATTATTATTTTTCAAGGCTCTCAGAATCTGATCCTATTCCACAGTACAACTTCCCCTTGCCATACGTTATGTTCTAGACTAAAAACTGTATCTCACTACTACCTTTATGGACTCACAGAGTATGGGAAAGGAGAGAGAAGAAGCAAATGTTGTCTTGGTAGTTGAAAAAAAAAAATGTGTGCTAATAAATTTGCCATTTATCCTGAGGAAAATGATTTAACTGATTCAAGGCGAATAAGTTAAAAAACAAAAAACACAGCAAAGCTAACATGTCATCACTAAAAATAAATCAAGCCAAAATTACTTTTTCTCCTTTTCTGAGTAAATTAATTGACAGCTCACGGAATTATTTGGGCACAATATTACTAAAATAATAAAATTTGGTATTAGCTTAAGTGTCAACTTGGAGAAAAAACATCTAGGGAATTACTTTAGTTCAATATTATGTCATCTTCAAAATTATTATACATTAGATGACTGTAGAGAATATGCTTATGAAATAACTAAATCAATGAGCTTTAAAATTTTTTCCAAATATAAATATCAAGTAAATTTTTAGATAATTTTAAGACGGGAAATTTGGGCCAAATCTATTAAGATGAAACTAAAAAAGGGTAAATGTAATAGTCTTCATTTGCATTATATATAACATTGAGTTATTTTTAAAAACCATAAACTGGCCGGGTGTGGTGGCTCATGCCAGTAATCCCTGCACTTTGGGAGGCCCAGGCAGGTGGATCACTTGAGGTCAGGAGTTTGAGACCAGCCTGGCCAGCATGGTGAAACCCCGTCTCTACTAAAAATACAAAAATTAGCCAGGCGTGGTGGCATGCACCTGTAATCCCAGCTACTCAGGAGGCTGAGGCAGGAGAGTCGCTTGAACATGGGAGGCAGAGGTTGCAGTGAGCTGAGATTGAGCCACTGCACTCCAGCCTGGGCAACAGAGTAAGATTCCGTCTCAAAAACAAAACAAAACAAAACAAAAAAAACCAAAACCATAAACTGCCTAATAAAAGAAAAAGACAATTTGACATAATGCCGTGAAAAAGGATCTAATGGATTAGGGTAGCTACAAGCTCAATATTGATCAGCAGTGCTAAGTCATACTATTAGAAATAGCATAGCCAAATTACTGTCCTTTGCTGGTCAGAGGTCATGTGTTCCACTCTAAGAGCAACCTTTAAGAAAAACACTGACATACTAGACAGCCATAGGAGATTATAAAGACTTGGAAAAATTAAATTTTAACAGGGGCAGCTAATAACAGAATATATGGTCTGGAAAAACAGGGCAAGAAAGTTTTTAATAAAGGATTATCGTGTGAACATGAGTGAGGAAACGTAATTCTGTGTTTATTCAGATGGGAAAATTTAAGAGAAACAAGTTTCTGAAGTTATACGGAGACAATGTGAGTCAACTTAAGAAAAATCTTCTAACCAAGAGCTGTCCAACAATGAAACAGGCTGCTTTCTAAGACAGTAAACTTCACGTTAAAAGTTCTTCAGGCACATAAGTGGCAACTACCTGCAGAGATAGTGTAGTAAGAACTGTATACGGTGTGGCAGATGGAGTAATTTCTTTTCTTTTTTGGATTAGACTACACTGTGTTAATAATTTTGTAAGTAAAGAAATTCTGATATTGAGGGGAAACCCCTTTGGCCCCTCTAAAGATATCATGAGTCATTCTGAAGAATATTTTTAAAGACAGCAACTTGAAAATTAAGAACATTCCATTCGTTTCAAGTGTGATGAGGTTTGGCACAGTAAATATTTGCTGTATAGCTTATGTTTACTAGGATAGTAGAAAATATGGCTCTGGTATCTTCTTGAATTTTTTTTTAATTTTTGTAGGTACATAGTAGGTGTGTATATTTACGTAGTATATGAGATGCTTTCATATAGGCATGCAATGTTTAATAATCACATCATGTAAAATGGGGTATTCATCCTGGGTTGGGTAATTTCTAAGATCTACTTCAACTAGAAAATTTTGACTATCACTCTTTAGAGGTAGGTAATAAAACATGGTAAGGAAGGAATTAAAATGGACAGAAGAAATGTTAGTGCTGAAGACTAAAATTAGCAAAATCTTTCAGACTTAGTATATTATAAATGAGTGCTTTTATAGGGCTCCAGGCAGACATCACATATACCATTCCAGTCAATTCTAGAATTGAGATTATGATTGCAATCAAAAGCCTACCTGATCAAAATGTCCTTCCCACAATACTAATGGAGATCCTGTATAGATGATTACCAGTGAAAGGTACTGAAATGCAAGCAACTATGATGAAATAACCTACGAGAAAATAAACTTACCCCCATCAAAATCACAAAATACACCTAGTTTTTCAGGAACAGTAACATCCAAAGCTTTGACTTTATTATTATGCTTTGCTGCAAATGTGTTTTGTAGCCAGTTGTTGACATGGATACACCAACTAGTGTTTGTCTTTCCCAATTGGTCAAATTTCCCCAACGTTTTGTATGCTACTCCCACACTGTAGGATTTACAATCCTTCTGGGCCTTGACCTCCCAATAATGTTGTCCACTTTCAATAGCAGTGTCTCCTACAAAAGATCAGAAAGGTAGATTTGACTCATCTCTTCCTTATGAGTCACACAGTTTTACCAACCACTCGTCCCAAAAAAAGACACAAAAATTTTTATTCAAGTACTTTTCCTATAAGAATAATCATGTTAACACACAGACATTAAATGATGAGTACCTGCTCTAACTTTACCTTTACGTTTAGTACTATTCTTGAATATAAAATGCTTCAGAGGTTTTCTTCCTTACTATACCCCCTCCCGGCTTATATATAAAGATGTGGGAACACTACGTAAGCTGAAGTAGAGTTTTAGAAGTATCAATAATAATAAGACAATCTGAAAACTCCCCAAAGTAATTAGGCTTCAATTGGGAGAAATTTCTTGCAAAGATTTATTCAATATACAGGCAGTCACTTTGAGTGGAAAGTCCATCAGTGTGATTGTGATGCCTTTAATCTGAGATAATGAAAAACAATTACGTTTTGTCCTACCCAGCACCGTGTATGATTCTCCAGTAAAACGATCTCTACTGCCTCTTACTGCTGGTGGCCTGGAGCCTACAGATGTTCGTTTTGGGGATGGTGTACCACTTCTATATAAACAAAAAGAAAAAAGAAAAACAAATATTTTATACTGTAAATGTTTCATAAACTAAAACTAGAAATCATGGAAGGAACCTCTGAAAAGATTTCTAATTATGTTATAGAAATAACACCATTCAATTTGATTTGAACTAGTTAATTAAAGAGCGCTGTCAATTATAAACACTGAAATGTAAAAAGCTATCAATCAAAGCAGGCTGAAAACACTAATGGCATGCAGACTGAGCAAGGCTTATACAAAGAATACACGGCTGAAATAAGAAACAATGCTAAAATGTGACAAGATTTACTAAAGAAAAAAAAGAACTCAAGAAAGATAATGAGTTACAGCTTACATTTTTTTGCAGTTAAATGAAGGCAAAAATAGGTTTCTTCTTATAATCCTGACTAAATAACTCTTTTTATAAGCAGTGAGTATTTTTGCTCTGAATCTTACCTTCTTAAAAATAGAAATGGCGGCCAGGCACGGTGGCTCACACCTGTAATCCCAGCACTTTGGGAGGCGCCAAGGCAGGAGGATCACCTGAGGTTGGGAGTTCGAGACCAGCCTGACTAACATGGAGAAACCCCATCTCTACTAAAAATACAAAATTAGTAGGGCGTGGTGGCACATGCCTGTAATCCCAGCTACTCGGGAGGCTGAGGCAGGAGAATCGCTTGAACCCAGGAGTCAGAGGTTGTGGGTGAGCCATGATTGCACCATTGCACTCCAGCCTAGGCAACAAGAGCAAAACTCTGTCTTAAAAAAAAAGGGGACGGGGGGCTGCACGCAGTGGCTCATGCTTCTAATTTCAGCAATTTGAGAGGCCAAGACAGGCGGATCTCGAAGTCTGGAGTTCGAGACCAGCCTGGGCAACACAGTGAAACCCCGTTTCTACTAAAAATACAAAAATTAGCTGGGTGTGGTTGTGGGTGCCTGTAATCCCAGCTACTCGGGAGGCTGAGGCAGGAGAATTGCCTGAACCCAGGAGGCAGAGGTTGTAGTGAGCCGAGATGGCGCCACTGCACTCCAGCCTGGGCAACAGGGCTAGACGCCATCTCAAAAAAAAAAAAAAAAAAAAAAAAAGATGGAAATGGCAATTATCCAAATCCTTGCACAGGATAATATCAAGTATTATCAAGCATTTCTCCTACTCAAATAGACAAGATCCACCTTGACTTCCTCTTATATCAAATTATATGATATATGGAAAACTGGAGTATTGGGATGTTTACTAACATTCAAAAACTCAAAATAGATTCAGTCCCAAAGATGTTTTCAAAAACATTTTAATTATATTGAATTACTGCATTTAACAAAAGATTTTTTGGTCAAGATTATCCTAAAAGTATTTGGGGGATATGGGGATAACTATATTCTCACCACTAGTTAGAAATAAAAACACTTTTTTCTAACATAGCACTAGAAATTTTCTTCCTAAGAAAAGATCAACTGAGTAGATTTTAATATAAGCTATCAATACTAGACTAGAAATCCCTGATGGCAAAGCAAGAATACAGATAAAACTTAAAGTCATTTCATATGATTCATTTCATATGATTCAGTGACTTCATTCTGCATTATTTAAATGTTGTCTTGCTGTCAGAAATCAGATTTATTAGACAATTTCAAAGAACTCAGGACCACTTCAACTGTCTCCTTTTTAGTGTATAGTATTAAGTAGCAAAAGTGTAAGTCTAGAACTATAACACTTACATGACTTAGTTTAATTCTTCCCAAGGGATTTCAAAGGTCCTTTGTGTAAAGATGTTTCTTTAAAAAGACAACTAAAAACTGACTATAAGTTCTGTTTGAACAGATAGCATGAGCAAAGCTGAATGTGGATAGGTAGATTAAAATTTCTGTGAAACTTGTGCTAAGGTAGGCAGTAGTTTCTTGCTATTGGGTACGGGGACAGCAAAACAGAACGTGAGGGGGGAAAATTCCAGAATAGTTGTTGAGATCTCCAAAATGAAGGATAGAAACAAATAAAAATTATTAAACATTTATACTCTTTATTCTGAATACCAAAAATATATGTTTTCACTTCTTCAAGGTTTGAGATGAACATGTATTCTAAGCTGATCTTACACAATACTTGTAAGAGTCATTAACTAGTATAGTAAGAAAGTAAAACTGCAAACATTGTTAACGGATAACTCAGGAAAAAAGAACTGTATCATAATTTCCTTTCTCATTCATTTTATACAAGCTGATAGAGAATGTTAAAAGCCCGATCACAAAAGGTCTGTATGTTTTCAAAAGCTTTATCTTAAGCTCAGGAGAAAAGATAACATTACATTTGCCTCAAAGTTTAAAAAAATAGTACATGCAGCTCTATTTTCCTGATCTTGTGAGGGGCAAAGACTCTTGAAATCAATGGTGTTTAAACCATGTGCTGAACTCAAGGGAATCCACAGGTGCCACAGAGGTAGTTTGGGAAGAAGCCAGCTTTAGGGCTTCCTCCCTCCTTTAACCAGCTATACTTTTCTCTTTTTGGATTAGGCTTCTGGAAACATTTCATGAAAGAAACCATGCTGTTGCTTTTCTTAAAAAGAGGTGTGAAAAAACAATGTTTTAGATGCAACATTAAAAGAAGACATGAAAAGGAAGAGGGCGAAAGTAAAATTGTTTCAACACGGTATATAAATTATAACAAAAAAGCTTTTAGGTCTCCAGAACACCTATATAATAAAAGAACTTCCTGTGGTTGACAGTTATTCTCCAAAACTTCATGTGACATTATCTGAAATGAAAGTACATTCTCCCCTAGAAAAAATGAGTGCAGAGGTCACCAAATATTACCCAATTCATCAAGTCACCAATTCATAAATTGACTGCACATTAATCTTCCTCCACCCAAGTTATTCAACTGCAAATATTGGTAACTATACAAAAATGAACACAGTTTTAATTAATCACGTCAGTATTTGTGAAAAATTAATTTTGTAACTAGAGAAGGAAGATGGGATACAATAACCTGAGAACACTAGCTCTTCATTATATCTAACTTCACTTTAAGCCCCAGTGCTTTTTAGTATTGCTAGTACTATCTTACCATTAACAATCATGACTATGGTTGCTATTCAGCTAAGAAACAGAGCAAAGAAAGTCAACAAGATTTTGTTTTGGGTAACTAGGTAGGAATGAAATGAAAGGAGATGAGAGGTTAAAGTAAATGTGTAATCAGGAGTGAGGAGGAACTAAATGAACCAAACCAGTGGTTCTTCAACCCAGCTGCACATCAGAATCACTTGGGGACCTTTTAAAAATGCAAATTACCAGGACTTACCATAAACTACTAAATCAGATACTGGAAGGTAGGCTTGAGAAACACATGTCTGGTTTTTAAATTAAGAATTTCAGGATTTTGCTGTTCATCTGGGCTAGGAGCCACTGAGGTAAAACAAAGCAAAACTCCTCTATCAAGGAGTAGGGATTAAAAGCGTGATGAAAAGACAGGTTTTACAAATCTATCATACGGCATGCTTAGCGCTTATTGGTTACGGCAAGTGAGGAACTTGACTATGGAGTAGCTGAGGGAAGGGAACTAACTGTTGCTAGGAACCACATCTCATCTCTGTATCCTCAGTACAGAGTAGGTGTACAATATCTGACTAGAATGAGCTCAGCTGAGTAAATAGAGTATGTGATACTATCAATTAAGGACCACCTGTATCTTCCTGAGCCAAAGTACTAAATTGAAAAAACAAAGGCCTTTGGCATTTTGTAATAAATCAATGATTGTCAATTAAAAAGGCACAGCAGATTCAGAAACAATCAGGAAACTTTTTCAAAATACACTGATAGTTTGCCTCCCCAACTGGTGGTCAGAGTGTCTGCTGAGAGGAAACATGCATTCTGAAAAATATTTCCCAAGTAACTCAGGGCAACAAATAGAAAGTGAACGTCACACAAATAAAGAGAAAAATTTCACTTAGCACTGCTTCAAAATGTATTAAGAGCTCTTTTGATAACAGAAAAACAATTTTTAAAAATTTGTAACTTACCAGTAGTAAAGAAATAAAGGGAAGCATGGAGAAAAGAAAAACAGACATAACTATTGACATTGGCAGTTCAATTTCAGAGAAAAGTTAAGTAAGGAAAACTCTTCCATTGCGGCATTCCAGACTTCCAATCCTAAGTCACTTTTGCAAGAAACAACTTATAATAAGTTTTATGTCAAGCATGATCTCCTCCCATCCCCTCCCTCACCCCACTTCCCTAAAGGACACCCTGGCCACTTAACTATCTGAATTTAAGTAAGGCTCTTCAGCTACCTCTAGTCTGGATTGTTTTACCAGCTTCCCAAATAATTTCTTTACTGTCCAATTCATCTTTTTCATTATTACAAGATAAAGCTAACTCTGATTCCTCTATTTAAAAATCATCATTTACTTCTATACTACTTACAAACGACTTAGCATGACATTCTGGTTCTTGATTTAGTCCTAATCTGCCTTTCTAGCCTTCTAACTCCTAGAGAGCACTATATAGCTAAATATACCAGTCAAAATGTTGTTTAAACTCACACCATCTGCTTCAGTGCCTTTGCTATGGCTGTTCCGCCTTTCACTGCAAGTCTAACAACCATACGTTTTCCCACTTGCTCAAGAACCGGCCTAAATACCACTTCTTTAATGAAAGTCCCCCAAATTCTAACGGGTTAAATAACCTGTCTCAGGACTCTTGCTCCAGGCCCAAATCCTGTGTGTGATTTTTTTTCTTTTTTTTTTTTTTAATATTATTATACTTAAAGTTCTGGGGTACATGTGCAGAATGTACAGTTTTGTTACCTAGGTATACATGTGTCATGGTGGTTTGCTGCACTCATCAACCGGTCACCTACCTTAGGAATTTCTCCTAATGCTATTCCACCTCTAGACCCCCACCCCGACAGGCCCCATGTGTGATGTTCCCCTCCCTGTGTCCATGCGTTCTCATTGTTCAACTCCCACTTATGAGTGAGAACACGTGGTGTTTGGTTTTCTGTTCTTGTCATAGTTTCTGAGAATGATGGTTTCCAGCTTCATCAGTGTCCCTGCAAAGGACATGAACTCATCCTTTTTTATGGCTGTGTAGTATTCCATGGTGTATATGTGCCACATTTTCTTTATCCAGTCTATCATTGATGGACATCTGAATTGGTTCCAAGGCTTTCTGTTGTGAATAGTGACCCGATAAACATATGTGTGCATGTGACTTTATAGTAGAATGATTTATAAATCCTTTGGGTATATACCCAGTAATGGGATTGCTGGGTCAAATGATATTTCTAGTTCTAGATCCTTGAGGAATCGCCACACTGTCTTCAACAATGGTTGAACTAATTAATTTACACTCCCACCAACAGTGTAGAACAGTTCTTATTTCTCCACATCCTCTCCAGCATCTGTTGTTTCCTGACTTTTTCATGATTGCCATTCTAACTGGCGTGAGATGGTATCTCATGGTGGTTTTGATTTGCATTTCTCTAATGACCAGTGATGATGAGCATTTTTTAAAATATCTTTGTTAGCATATGTTTGATAAGTGTCTGTTTATATCCTTTGCCCACTTTTCGATGGGGTTGTTTTTTTCTTGTAAATTTGGTTAAGTTCTTTGTAGATTCTGGATATTAGCCCTTTGTCAGATGGATAGATTGCAAAAATTTTCTCCCATTCTGTAGGTTGCCTGTTCACTCTGATGACAGTTTCTTTTGCTGTGCAGAAGCTCTTTAGTTTAATTAGATTCCATTTGTCAATTCTGGTTTTTGTTGCCATTGCTTTTGGTATTTTAGACATGAAGTCTTTGCCCATACTTATGTCCTGAATGGTATTGCCTAGGATTTCTTCCAGGATTTTTATGGTTTTAGGTCTTATCTTTAAGTCTTTAATCCATCTTGAGTTGATTTTTGTGTAAGGTGTAAGGAAGGGGTCCAGTTTCAGTTTTCTGCATAGCTAGCCAGTTCTCCCAACACCATTTATTAAATAGGGAATCTTTTCCCCATTGCTTGTTTGTGTCAGGTTTGTCAAAGATGAGATGGTTGTAGATGTGTGGTTTTATTTCTTAGGTCTCTGTTCTCTTCCATTGGTCTATGTATCTGTTTTGGTACCAGTGCCATGCTGTTTTGGTTACTGTAGCCTTGTAGTATAGTTTGAAGTCAGGTAGCATGATGCCTCTAGCTTTGTTCTTTTTGCTTAAGATTGTCTTCGCTATGCAGGCGGTTCCATATGAAGTTTAAAGTAGCTTTTTCCAATTCTGTGAAGAAAGTCAATGGTAGCTTGATGGGAATAGTGTTGAATCTATAAATTACTTTGAGCAGTATGGCCATTTTCACGATATTGATTATTCCTATCCATGAGCATGGAATGTTTTTCCATTTGTTTGTGTCCTCCCTTATTTCCTTCAGTAGTGGTTTGTAGTTCTCCTTGAAGATGTCCTTCACATGCCTTGTAAGTTGTATTCCTATGTACTTTATTCTCTTTGTAGCAATTGTGAATAAGAGTTCACTCATGATTTGGCTCTCTGTTTGCCTGTCATTGGGGTATAGGAATGTTTGTGATTTTTGCATATTGATTTTGTATCCTGAGACTTTGCTGAAGTTGCTTATAAGCTTAAGGAGATTTTGGGCTGAAAAGATGGGGTTTTCTAAATATACAATCATGTCATCTGCAAACAGAGACAATTTGACTTCCTCTCTTCCTATTTGAATACGCTTTATTTCTTTCTCTTGCCTGATTGCCCTGGTCAGAACTTTCAATACTATGTTGAGTAGGAGTGGTGAGAGAGGGCATCCTTGTCTTGTGCTGGTTTTCAAAGTGAATGCTTCCAGTTTTTGCCCATTCAGTATGATATTGGCTGTGGGTTTGCATAAACAGCTCTTATTATTTTGAGATACATTCCATCGATACCTAGTTTATTGAGAGTTTTTAGCATGAAGGGGAGTTGAATTTTGTCAAAGGCCTTTTCTGCATCTATTGAGATAATCATGTGGTTTTTGTCATTGGATCTGTTTATGTGATGGATTATATTTATTGATTTCTATATGTTGAACCAGCCTTGCATCCTAAGGATGAAGCCGACTTGATTGTGGTGGATAGCTTTTTGATGTGCTGCTGGGTTCGGTTTGCCAGTATTTTATTGAGGATTTTCGCATCAATGTTCATCAGGGATATTGGCCTGAAATTTTTTTTTGTTGTGTCTCTGCCAGGTTTTGGTATCAGGATGATGCTGGCCTCATAAAATGAGTTAGGGAGGAGTTTGTCTTTTTTTATTGTTTGGAATAGTTTCAGAAGGAATGACACCAGCTCCTCTTTGTACCTCTGGTAGAATTTGGCTGTGAGTCTGTCTGGTCCTGGACTTTTTTTGGTTGCTAGGCTATTAATTACTGCCTCAATTTCAGAATTTGTTATTGGTCTATTCAGGGATTCGACTTCTTCCTGGTTTAGACTTGGGAGGGTGTATGTGTCCAGGAATTGATCCATTCTAGATTTTCTAGTTTATTTGTGTAGAGGTGTTTATAATATTCTCTGATGGTAGTTTGTATATCTGTGGGATCAATGGTGATAGCCCCTATATCATTTTTTATTGCATCTATTTGATTCTTCTCTCTTTTCTTCTTTATTAGTCTGGCTAGTGGTCTATTTTGTTGATCTTTTCAAAAAACCAGCTCCTGGATTCACTGATTTTTTTAAAGGTTTTTAGTGTCTCTATCTCCTTCAGTTCTGCTCTGATCTTAGTTATTTCTTGTCTTCTGCTAGCTTCTGAATTTGTTTGCTGTTGCTTCTCTAGTTCTTTCCATTTTCATGTCAGTATGTCAATTTTAGATCTTTCCTGCTTTCTCTTGTGGGCATTTAGTGCTATAAATTTCCCTCTACACACTGCTTTGAATGTGTCCCAGAGATTCTAGTACATTGTGTCTTTGTTCTCATTGGTTTCAAAGAACATCTTTATTTCTGTCTTCATTTCGTTATTTACCCAGTAGTCATTCAGGAGCAGGTTGTTCAGTTTCCACATAGTTGTGTGGTTTTAAGTGAGTTTCTTAATCTTCAGTTCTAATTTGATTGCACTGTGGTCTGAGAGACTGACTGTTATGATTTCCATTCTTTTGCATTTGCTGAGGAGTGTTTTACTTCCAATTATGTGGTCAATTTTAGAACAAGTGTGATGAGGTGCTGAGAAGAATGTATATTCTGTTGATTTCGGGTGGAGAGTTCTATAGATGTCTATTACGCCCACTTGATCCAGAGCTGAGTTCAAGTCCTGAATATCCTTGTTAATTTTCTGTCTCATTGATCTGTCTAATATTGACAGTGGGATGTTAAAGTCTCCCACTATTACTGTATGGGAGTCTAATTCTCTTTGTTGGTCTCTAAGAACTTGCTTTATGAATCTGGGTGCTCCTGTGTTGGGTGCATATATATTTAGGATAGTTAGCTCTTCTTGATGCATTGATCCCCTTACCATTATGTAATGCCCTTCTTTGTCTCTTTTGATCTTTGCTGGTTTAAAGTCTGTTTTATCAAAGATTAGGGTTGCAACTCCTGCTTTTTTCTGCTTTCCATTTGCTTCGTAAATATTCCTCCATCCCTTTATTTTGAGCCTATGTTTGTCTTTGCATGTGAGATGGGTCTCCTGAATATAGCATACTGATGGGTCTTGACTCTTTATCCAGTTTGCCAGTCTGTGTCTTTTAATTGGGGCACTTAGCCCGTTTACATTTAAGGTTAATATTGTTGTGTGTGAACTTGATCCTGTCACTATAATGCTAGCTGGTTATTTTGCCTATTAGTTGATGCAGTTTCGTCATAGTGTCGATAGTCTTTACAATTTGGTATGTTTTTGCAGTGGCTGGCACCAATGGTTCTTTCCATGTTTAGTGCTTCCTTCATGAGCTCTTGTAAGGCAGGCCTGGTGCTGACAAAATCTCTCAGCATTTGCTTGTCTGTAAAGGATTTTATTTTTCCTTCACTTATGAAGCTTAGTTTGGCTGGATATGAAATTCTGGGTTGAAAATTCTTTTCTTTAAGAATGTTGAATATTGGCCCCCACTCTCTTCTGGCTTGTGGGGTTTCTGCAGAGAGATCTGCTGTTAGTCTGATGGGCTTCCCTTTGTGGGTAATCCAACCTTTCTCTCTGGCTGCCCTTCATTTCAACCTAGGTGGATCTGACAATTAGGTTTCTTGGGGTTGCTCTTCTTGAGGAGTATGTTTGTGGTGCTCTCTGTATTTCTTGAATTTGAATGTTGGCCTGTCTTGCTAGGTTGGGGAAGTTCTCCTGGATAATACCCTGAAGAGTGTTTCCAACTTGGTCCCATTCTCCCCACCACTTTCAGGTACACCAATCAAATGTAGATTTGGTCTTTTCACATAGTCCCATATTTCTTGGAGCCTTTGTTCATTCCCTTTTATTCTTTTTTCTTTAATCTTTTCTTCTTGCTTTATTTCATTAAGTTGATCTTCAATCTCTGATATCCTTTCTTCCACTTGATTGATACAGCTATTGATACTTTTGTTTGCTTCACGAAGTTCTCGTGCTGTGTTTTTCAGCTCCATCGGGTCATTTATATTCTTCTCTAAACTGGTTATTCTAGTTAGCAATTCATCTAACCTTTTTTCAAGGTTCTTAGCTTCCTTGCATGAGGTTAGAACATGCTCCTTTAGTTTGGAGGAGTTTGTTATTACCCACCTTCTGAAGCCTACTTCTGTCAATTCGTCAAACTCATTCTCTATCCAGGTTTGTTCCCTTGCTGGCAAGGAGCTGTGATCCTTTGGAGGACAACAGGCATTCTGGCTTTTGGAATTTTCAGCCTTTTTGCGCTGGTTTCTCCCCATCTTTGTGGATGTGTCTACCTTCTGTATTTGATGTTGGTGACCTTTGGATGGGTTCTTTGAGTGGATGTGCTATTCCTTTCTGTTTGTTAGTTTTCCTTCTAACAGTCAGGCCCCTCTGCTGCAGGTCTGCTGGAGTTTGCTGGAGGTCCACTCCAGACCCTGTTGGCCTGGGTATCACCAGCGGAGGCTGCACAACAGCAAAGACTGCTGCCTGTTCTTTCCTCTGGAAGCTTCGTCCCAGAGGGGCAACTGCCAGATGCTAGCCAGAGCTTTCCTGTATGAGGTATCTATCGGCACCTACTGGGAGGTGTCTCCTAGTCAGGATTCACGGGGGTCAAGGACCCACTTGAGGAGGCAGTCTGACCCTTAGCAGAGCTTGAACTCTGTGCTTGGAGGTCCGCTGCTTTCTTCAGAGCTGTCAGGCAGGAACGTTTAAGTCGCTAAAGCTGCACCCACAGCTGCCCCTTCCCCCAGGGGCTCTGTCCCAGGGAGATAGGGGTTTTATCTATAAGTCCCTGATTGAGGCTGGTGCCTTTTTTTCAGAGATGGCCTGCTCAGAGAGGAGAAATCTGGCAGTCTGGCCACAGCGGCCTTGCTGAGCTGCAGTGGGCTCCACCCAGTTCGAACTTCCCAGCAGCTTTGTTTACACTATGAGGGGAAAACCACCTACTCAAGCCTCAGCAATGGCAGACGCCCCTCTCCCGACCAAGCTATAGCGTCCCAGGTCAATCTCAGACTGCTGCTGTGCTGGCAGCAAGAATTTCAAGCCAGTGGATTTTAGTTTGCTGGGTTCCATGGGGGTGGGACCCGCCCAGGCAGACCACTTGGCTCCCTGGTTTCAGCATCCCTTTCCAAAGGTGTGAATGGTTCTGTCTCACTGGTGTTCCAGGCGCCACTGGGGTATGGAAAAAAAAAACAAAACCTTCTGCAGCTAGTTTGGTGTCTGCCTAAACGGCCACCCAGTTTTGTGCCTGAAACCCAGGGCCCTGGTGGGGTAGGCACCAGAAGGGATCTCCTCGTCTGCAGGTTGTAAAGACTGTGGGAAAAGTGCAGTATCTGAACCGGAGTGCACCGTTCCTCAGGCTCTGTCCCTCATGGCTTCCCTTGGGTAGGGGAGAAAATTCCCTGACCCCTTGCACTTCCTGGGTGAGACAACACTCTACCCTGCTTCAGCTCGTGCTCCATGGGCTGCACCCACTGTCCAACCAGTCCCAATGAGATGAACCGGGTACCCCAGTTGGAAATGCAGAAATCACCTGCCTTCTGCGTCTATCTTGCTGGGAGCTGCAGACTGGAGCTGTTCCTATTTAGCCATCTTAAAGATCAAATCCGGCACATCTTTCTTCCTAAGAATGCCTGGCGCGTTTTCTTAATTTGGCAAACTACGGTCAGCTCCACATTAGCCACAAGCTTCCAGCCAGCAGTCCTTGGGAAATTCTCCTGGAAAGAAGACAGCCGTGCCGTCTAGTGACGCGCATGTGCCCTGTATGTGATCTTTCAGGCCCAAGGGTTGGCGGGCGTTGATGAGGCAGGGTGGGGGCACAGGGTAGGGTGAGCTGCCCTTCTCGCACCAGACTTCGTGCACAGCTAGTGCACTGTAGTTTCGAGAGAGAGTTGCAATTCCACTCTTCTCCCCATCATGATCATATACCGTATCTGCAATCCTACCCTAGGCACCTCTATTCAGAGGTCCCCTTACTGGAGGGAGGCCCTAGGCTGAGTTGCTTTTCAGGTGTCTCTGCGTAAAACTGCTTTAGGGCAGAGGTCAGGGGAGGAGTGATGGTCTGAAAACACTTTTCTCCACTCTGTTTTAGTATCTTTCCCATTTTAGCCCCTCACTCCCCACCTTCTTGACTCTCAGGCCCATAAACTGGCAGGAACCTTTTTGTTTGGGGCTTGCTGGCAGTGAGAAGATCCACTACTTGTGATCTGTGTTGATTTACATGACCTTCACCCAGTGCCATTCTGTTGGGAAAAATTGAACACTGGGGTAGTGGATACTCTTTCCTTTGTGGCCTCTTGCTTATACTATCACAGGAAATCAATAAAGCCTTGATTATTACCTTTAGTTTGGCTATCCTACCTAACCACCTCAACATCTGGCAGCTCTGGGCATCTTTCTTCCTCTGAATACCTTTATTCACACTTACAATTCTACATATGTCTACCTTGCATTATTGCTACTTGTACATACATCTCATCTACATAAGTTAGGGCAAATTTCTTGAAAGCAGAGACAGTATTTATTTATCCCTATAAATCCTATAACATCCAGCAGACATCCTACAGCGAACAAATATTTATGGAAAGAATATATAAATGCATATAACATTCGACAAGTAGCCTATACGTAAAATACTCTTAAAAAGTAGGAAGGGAGAAATAATATAACCTTAAATCATAAATATGTAGTCTACTCATAGACTATTAAATTCAGCATTTTCCAATTTATAATACACTATAAAATCACTTTTACCAATAACAAGTACATAAACTGAAAATAAGAGGAAGATAATTTTGAAAAGAGAACACATTCTGGTTTCCAGTAAAGATATGTAGTATCTTCAAATAAGCACATTATTACTCATGCAAATTGAAACAATTCATCTTTCTGGAACTGTCTTGATAATTTTAGCAATGGCCTTTATTTTTTATCCTTGTTGCTCCTGAAACTGCCTAATTATTATAAAACAGAACTCTTCAAACCTGCTGTGTGTCAAATACAAATAAAAGCGAAGCTATAATGTTAGACTAACGAATATTATTCAGTACAACAAGAAAGATGCCAGGTATGAGTAAAAGCAGAAAAATAAATCAGATAAGGGAAAAAAATTCAAGAAAGACTTTAAAGCAGAGCTTATTTTGTTACCATATACAATATAATCCAAATAATATGCAGCACACTACAATGTAAATTCAAAACATAAGCTACCAATACAGTCTACACAGAGCAGTATTTTAGCTTATGAAGGCTGCCGCAATGGCTTCTGCTTATTGGTTAAAAGATAAAATTAAAGTTTTTTTAATCAGCCAAGCTAGATTATACTAAGTCCTAGAACTAGACAGACATAGATCATCACCTTGTATGTTTCTTCAGTGAAGTAACATGGACACTGTCAGATAAAAACAGGCAACTGTTAAGAAACTGTTTTACAACTTAAATTTAACAGCTTATAATGAAATCAGATTAAAGGCCTGCTGAGGAATTTTTGGGGGTTCATTACTGTAACTCACAATGGCATTTATCTTCAGTTTGAGCAAAAATTTCTTCTATTAAAAAAGAAAGAGGATCCCATGCTTTGACTTTATTTAAATAAGTTAGTTATGACAATAACAAAAGGTCCTTGAACCTGCCTCTTAGGTTCATTGTGTTGCTGATCAGAGGCAAGACCCTAGGGTTGTACCTATTAAACGCTGTCATTTAGTGCAGACCAGACCTGCAGGTAAGATAGGTGATCTATAAGTCTAAAATTCAGGAATTATACTAGAAACTTCTTCTAAGCAATTCAAGTTGCTGTATATATAACTTTAAAGAAATGGAATACTGAAATGAAAATGTGTAAGAGGATTAGGGATGAAACTAAAAAAAATAATAAAAAATGTTAATGACCTATTAAACTACTGACAAATAGTATTATATTCTTCACTTTGGTGCTACTAATATACTGTAACTCTCGTAGGTATATTGACTAAGAATTTCAATAAAAGTTATTGTTAAATAAGAACCAGTGTACAAACATTTGTCCATATGGCAGATTTAATGGTCTAGCTTACCTGCCCTTGTTCTCTTTTCCTTTAATTTTACTTTCTTGACCTTTTCCTCCAGTAGGATCCCACTCTACACATGTATCTTCAACTTTCAGGTTCAAATGGGATGAGGAGTTATCCAAATTGAAGTTAAGTGCTATTCAAGATAATATTTAAATATATTTTTAAAATATAGCATATCTCCACTTTCTGAAACACAGCTATCACCACATTATTTTCCTACTCAATCAATTCAATACTGAATACAGAAAATAAAGTTCAAATTCATAATCCTAGCACTTAAAGTTCTCAACAATCAGGCTATAATTTATAATTCTTATCTGATTTCCCATTATTCTTCTCTATATATCCTATACACCAACCAAATACAATGTACTTGCATGGTCACTGACATTTCTCCTGTTCATTCTACTAAAATCTCAATGAGTACACAGTAACCTAAATTTCCTGTTATTAGGATATCAGTTGACTGTTATGACTAAATAGGAAGAGGAACTGGAAGAATTAAGGAGAAGGATAAAATTACATAGTGTAAAAAATTATAGAACCTGGCATACATATTTTCTCTGATACTCTAATATTTAATAATTTCATACCTACACTGTCAGTTTCAAAGTAAGGCAAACATAGAGAAACTGAGGCCATGATGGCAGAACAAGGAAACTGGCCCAGCTGATAGATAATTTACATGACGAAGAGTACACAGGGAAAAGGGACCACATAAATTAAAAAAAAAAACCATAAAACTATGACTTCCAGATTATTTAATATTTTGAGGAATTAACTATACTTTTCACAAGACTTACTCAGAACTGCCTTAGGAATTTAGGAAATCAGTGAAGCAAGGTATAAGCTTCTCTCCTTGGAAACTGAGGGTAAATCATTAGAATGTACTGATTCATGGCTAATCACACCATTCCTTTTATCTTAAAATATAACTCTCGGAATCTCTATCTTGCAAGGTATCAGCTATTACACAGTTACTAACTAATCTGCCTGTTAGTTCTATTTCCCTCCAAAGGTTCAAACTTCTAGTATATATTAAGAAATACAGTATCCCTTTACAGAACCCTATTTCACTTATGGATATTACTTAATTTAGCTAAGGCTTCAGTGTGTCTGTGAACTATGACTCTATAGGTTTATTTTGTTTGATGATACATAACTGTTTACCTAATGA
This sequence comes from Pan paniscus, assembly GCF_029289425.2. Taxonomy (NCBI): domain Eukaryota; kingdom Metazoa; phylum Chordata; class Mammalia; order Primates; family Hominidae; genus Pan; species Pan paniscus. The sequence goes on from NC_073260.2 coordinate 33,874,468, forward strand.
ATCAATAATCCTTTTATCCCCTACTGTTCTGTAAAGAGCACTTTAATTTCAACTATGCATTGGAGCTATTGTTCATTGTTTTTTATTTATGAAACAACATTCTGAATACAAATCTACTGACCACAGAGCTTCCAGTAAATGTCATACAGTACAAGGAAGTTCACAGCTTTCAAAATCTGCATTTAAACAGAAATGAACTTACAGAAAAAAGAGATAATGCAGCAATCATGCAGCTTTTTAGTAAAAACAGAAATAGAATTCCTTAATAGACAGGTTACCAAAAGGTTAGGATTAAGTAAAACTTATACCCTGCATTTCCAAGAATGAACTGCCTTAATAAAGTTAACATCTATATGTGAGCTACTAGGTAATGCATGTGAGAGCATCTACATTTTTGAGAAAGAATATTGGATTTAACTCTAAGGTGCCACCAATTCTCAACTGCTTGCTAAAATCCTAAGGCTGTTTTTTTAAAAAAGGAAGAAATCCTAAGGCTGTCCCCTAATGTTTGTTATGCTGGAGAGAAGGGCCACCAGCAATACTGGTGTCAAAGGTGGCAAAAAAAAAAAATAGATAGTACCATTGAAAACCACTTAAGACCATACTTATTAAATACTGCAGCATCCAAACAAAAAGGCATGGATTTCAAGCCTAAGGAGTGTCATTTTCGTATCTCTCTTTCTTTGTGGACACTACCCCTTATGGACCTCAGTTAAGTTATAGAGCTCCTCTAATGTAACAGAGATAATACTCTATAGTTAAAAAAAAAAAAAAAAAAAGACTAGCCTCAAAAGTGAGGTCCTATCTCTAGTATAAGTCCTATAATATAACTAGATACTGGTTCCCATACCTTTAATAGTCTGTGAAAACAAAGTACCAAAAATCAGAGTACAGATACGTTTCATATGTTTAACTTGTGCCAGTGGCTGCTTTCTTGGTACTATAAAATTATATCATAGCTGCTATCAATTAAAGTTGGAGAATAATTTGTGATTTAGTAATTTAATATCATTTACCTTCACAAGAAAATAACTAATAATATACTCTAAATATTCTGGTGATAAGAACTTATATTACTCATGACTTCTGAGAATTTCAATGCCAGAAGAAATAGTGCTTCATATGTTGGAGGGCAGAAGTAAACAATGTTCACTATTTTCCATATCAAGAACCTTAAGTGGAAGTATATGAAATTTTGGTAGGCTCAACTACTTAATCTCCACCTTTCTTCCTTTCTCTCTAGTTTTTTGTCCATACCCTAATTTCTACTGGTTGGTTGAAAAAGGCTGCAACAAGCCAAATAAATTGGTAAACAACTGTTCAGTGTGTCATTGGTAAAAATGTGGACTTTTCCTCTGCAGCTCTTACTCTCATTAGTAGCCCCACTAATGCTATGGAATAACCCTAGAAAATCTGTGACTCATGGCCATGTAGGAGTCTAACTTTATTCTGGAACTCCCTGAAGGTCAGAATCACTGTTTTGTGGGTCTCAGAGTTGAGTTTCAGTCTATTCCTACTGCAGAGGGTTTACTCAACAGTGAAGAAGTGCTGAAAAGGCCTAGAATCAACTTAGTTTCTCTCTACAAACCCCATGATTAAGAGTTTGACCAGTAACATCCAATCACTGCTAATAGGAGCAGCCAGGCCAGCTGGAAGAAAACCACAAGCCAGTGATTCATTTTCTTGTATCTATGAAATTTGCATAGAAATTATAATTCACCACATTTAGGTCCAACTTTGGTCATTAAATATGAACAGTAAATGAAAAGAAACAGAAGAAATTTTAAAAATATGATGCTCTTGAGGAAGAATAATAGTAATGAATTTTACTTGATGGGCTAAAAACAGTTCAAGTTATATAGAAAAGATTATCTGCCTACATATGACTATTATTTTAAAATGGTAAAAACCTCTAGAGAAACCACAATAACATCTCAGTTTGATAACATGTAATACAGAGTTAACTGCATTCCTTGGCTAAGTTACCTATAGTTCTCAAATAGAAACATCTGCTAATCCAAACAAATTACTTCAAGATAGACTTTATTTCAGACCTTTGTGATGCAAACATTTTTCTGAGTTTGTCTCATCAATAACTTATAGGCCTTATATTTTGTTTTATTATATGATTTTTTTTGTCATCCTCCAAATCCAATCAAATTTCTGGCAGGTAAACCTATTCAAATGCTATATGAACTAGAGGTCAGTGGAATGCCTTAAGTCCCAAGTGCCTACAAGAATGTGTAGAGTCTGGTTCTGGAATTAAACCCAGTCAATAACCATCTCACAACTAGGAAAGTCTCCAGCATTATAACCTTCAAATTGGTAAATATCTAAAAAATCCTCTGTATTCAAGTCTGCTACTCTAGGGAGTTTTCATTAAACCCCAATTGCTTTCAGAGACTAGAAGAACCTAGGTTCCAGGCTCATAGTAAGGGCTGGCACAAAACTCAGAAGTGGATTCTTATTCACACCTTTCCAAACTAGGTCTAGGGATCATGGGAAAGTCATTTAATATATGAAAACTCTATTTTTTCATCTGCAATATGGGTATCAATGATATCTAGCATACTGATCTCTCAAGATGACTTTAATTATCTAATAAAGAATTGAAAGTGTTTTGTAACCATTAATAAACTATATAAACGTTAACTGTTGCAATAAGATACAGGAAAACAGAGAGGACCTGAACTAAACAGATACTTCCCCAATATTGATTCATAATCCATTCTATGGGAAAACTCTGGGCAAATCTCAGCGATACTTACCTATTTATAACAAGATTGAAATTTACAAATTAAGCATCTCCCAGAGAATACAATACCATCATCTCAGTCTATTTTATCTGTATAAATAAAATCATATAAGAAAACCCAATGAAAACCACTACTGTAGTCCTATTTTCCCTTAAAATTCTTACTGTTGAGAAAGCTAGGCTAGGAGAAGTAGAGAAGTAACTCAACATCACATGAAGTGCTTCCGTTACAAAGTTATGAATAACTTCAGATGTTAAGCTTTGTTTTATGCTGTATAAAGAGCCACTGATCTCACCTTTGGTCTCTAGAGTCACTGGATCAGAATACTCTCCAGCCACAGCCTTGTTACAAGCTCGCACTCTGAAATTCATATACTTTGAATCAAATTTTAAGCCTGAAAAAACGAAAACATGGTTTTCAGACATGTACAGTAAAGGATTCTATTCCAAAAAGTAAGAGTATGAACCTTCAGGCATTAAGAACCATGTCTCTGTATTCAGGAAGAGTATGAATTTGTTAAAAAGAGTGGTATGTGGGCCAGGCGCAGTGGCTCACGCCTGTAATCCCAGCACTTTGGAAGGCCCAGGTGGGCGGATCACAAAGTCAGGAGATACAGACCACCCTGACTAACACGGTGAAACCCGGTCTGTACTAAAAATACAAAAAATTAGCCATGCGTGGTGGCAGGCGCCTGTAAGTCCCAGCTACTCGGGAGGCTGAGGCAGGAGAATGGAGTGAACCCGGGAGGCAGAGCTTGCAGTTAGCTGAGATAGCACCACTGCACACCAGTCTGGGCAACAGAGCAGGACTCTGTCTCAAAAAAAAAAAAAAGAGTGATATGTGGTCGGGTGCAGTGGCTCACGCCTGTAATCCCAGCACTTTGGGAGGCCAACTCCCGAACCTGAGGTCAGGAGTTTGAGACCTGCCTGACCAACATGGAGAAACCCCGTCTCTACTAAAAATACAAAATTAGCCGGGCGTGGCTACTCAAGAGGCTGAGACAGGAGAATCACTTGGACCTGGGAGGCAGAGGTTGCCGTGAGCCGAGATCGTGCAATTGCACTCCAGCCTGGACAACAAGAGTGAAACTCTGGCTCAAAAAAAAAAAAAAAAAGAGTGATATGCTCAAAATAAGAGGAATCATGATTTAATTATTATTTTATTCAAAAGAAACACATATAGTTTATCAACTGTTATTTTAACCCAGTGATTAAAAAGTACCCTTTCAGGCCTCATTAAAAGTAGTATTTCACTCAGAGAGAGATGGTACAATTTACAATAACATATTCAATTTAAAGTGAACACCCTAAATAATTTTTATATTTATGAAACGTTTTTTATGTGAAAATGAATTTAAAGAGGAAGTAAAGCAGAGATTACTAACAAACATTTTGAAGTACAGTCTGGATTACTAAATCTCAGTTTCGAAATTACTAGCTATGGGACCGTCAACAACTTGACTGAGCCTCAGTTTTCTAGCTGTAGAACAGAAATAATAAAGCCAACTTCATAATTGTTGTAAAGATAAATGAGATGTATTATGCTGATTAAATGAGATGTACTATATGTAATACACTTGAGCCCATCTCCTGATAAATGGTAACTGCTCAATAATGGTGCTCCTAATATTACTCCTCATGCGTAATAAGCATTGGACAACTCAGGCAATATTTTGCCATTTCAAATATCCAAAGTCCACTATATATTGAGACATTCTTATAAAGGCTTTCAAAAGGTCAACACAAATTTCTATTATTATACCAAGTCACAGGTCTTCTTTAATTATTAACATGAAGGTAATCTTAAAACAGTAAAAGCTACAGTATTTACATTATCATTGAAATGGGTACTGAGAACATCTAAAAAACCAACAGCTTTTTAAGAGTCAGAAAACCAAGGTAAAAATTAAATGTTATTCTGAAATACTACTTTCAGAATATCCCTTCATATATATTTTACATATATTCTGTTTCACTATGTTACAAATGTCCAAAAGTAATAAAGACAAAGGTTTCCAGCCTGGTCAACATAGTGAAACCCTGTCTCTACCAACAAATACAAAAATTAGCTAAGTGTGGTGGCGCGTGCCTATAGTCCCAGCTTCTCAGGAAGCTGAGGTGGGAGAATTACTTGAACCCAGGAGGCGGAGGTTGCAGTGGGCCAAGGTCCCGCCACTGCACTCCAGCCTGGGAGATAATAGAACAAGATCCTGTCTTAAAAAAAAAAAAAAAGGGTTTCCTTGATGTTTCAAGAGAAAATCACTTCCATACTGAGTATCTAAAAACTCAGTGTGACTAAAGAAACTTAAAAACTTTATCCTTTAAAGTAACTCAAAATATTTTTCAACAATACATTTATCTTCTGAGAATGAGAGTCCTAAAATGCAGTCATATTACCTGATAGTGTATATTCAGTACCCTTAATATTATCAATTATCTCCCAGCATCGCTCATCCTTTACACGTGGAAGTCCATCAAAATTAGTCTTCCTATGTTCCAGTATAAAATGGTCAATCTTATTATCTTCTTCTGGCATTCTCCAAGCCACTGTTACAGAGTTATCTGCCACCAAACACTCTACTGGATCTATCTCTGGAGCTTTGGGGACTGCAAAGAAGAAAAAAAAAAAAGACTCATTCATTCCTCATTTATTACAACACTAATCAAATATTGATATCACATTTATATCATTCAAACTGCTTTTTCATTATGCTTTTAAACTGTTCAAAAGTAGATCAGATTAAGCAAAAGGAAAGCCCATAAATGTAAAATAACTATTTTCAAAGTACACACACTAAGGATAAGGAATCGAGAATAACTTGCTACTTCTGAACACATTATATTTTTAATCTGATATTTCAAATAGCTGTAGAATATAAATTAAATCAATATTAACAAATAGAATAAATTGCTTTGAATATAATGACTGAAATAATTTTCCCTCTTGAATGTATTTTAAAATCTTGTTTCCCAACCCTGCAAAATACTTAAGGATTTTTAAATGTTTCTCCCAAGAGTTCTACAGTTCATTAAAATAAACTGAAGTAAATGAGCCACATTTAAAATGTATGAACATTAATTTCTTTTCCATGAAAGACATAGTTCATAGCTTTTTAACATTAACACATGATCCACTGACATAACAAATGTAGAACATGGTCCTCCAGTGATACGGACTTGTCTGAACTGGGTGAAACTATGCAGTCCAGCAGGTACCAGATTTAAACATTTTACTGCTAAAGAAAAGAATTCAAAAGATTTATTCCTGGTATGCAAGGCTAGTTAAACATTTGAAATCAATTAATGTATTCTGTCACATCAATTGCAGAAAAATTATATAATGATATCAATGAAACAAGAAAAATACCAATTATAAAGTAAAAAATAAAACTCTTTGTGTATGACATTACTGCCTACGTAGAAAATTCAAAAAACAGGCCAGGCGCAGTGGCTCACACCTGTAATCCCAGCACTTTGGGAGGCCAAGGCAGGCAGATCACGAGGTCAGGAGTTCGAGACCAGCCTGACCAACATAGTGAAACCCCCTCTCTACTAAAAACACAAAAATTAGCCAGGTGTGGTGGCATGCGCCAGTAATCCCAGCTACTCATGAGGCTGAGGCAGAAGAATTGCTTGAACCCAGGAGGCAGAGATTGCAGTGAGCCGAGATCGTGCCACTACACTCCAGCCTGGGCAACAGAGCGAGACTCCGTCTCAAAAAGAACAAAACAACAACAACAACAAAAAACAAAGAATAAAATTCCTGGAACTAACAAGTGATCACAGAAGGGTTGCAGGATATAAGAGATGAATAAGTGGAACAGAAAGGAATTTTAGGGCAGTGAAATTATTCTATATGGTAATATAATGGTAGATATAAGACACTATACATTTATCAGAACCCACAGAACTGTTTAACTCAAAGAGTAAATGCTAATATAAAATATGAACTTTAGCTAATAATGTATCACTGTTGATTCATCAATTATATCAAATGTACCCCACTAATGCAGAATAGTAATAACAGGGGAAATTGTATATGGAGGAGGTAGTGGGTTTATGGTAACTTTCTGTACTATCATGCTCAATTCTCCACAAATATAACCCTGTTCTAAAAAACAAAGCAAAGTTGGCCCTCTGTATCCACGGATTCAATCAGCCTTGGATCAAAAAATATTCGGAAAAAATAAAAATAACAATACAACAATAAAAAAGTTTAAAACTACAGTATAACAACTATTGACATAGTGGTTACATTGTATTAGGTATTATAAGTAATCTAGAGATGACTTAAAGTATATGGGAGGATGTGCATAGGTTATATGCAAATAACCATTTTTTAGGGACTTGAGCATCTGTGGATTTTGGTAATTCAACGAAGGTGCTAGAACCAGTCCCCCACAAATACTGAGAGATGACTCTTGCTAATTTTTTTCAAAACCACAACAACAAAAGAATTACATATTAAAGTTGAGATGCAAAGCAACATGAGAGCTAACAAATAATAAACCCAGTAAAATAACACCAAGATGGAAAAATTTGACTTAGAAAGGATGATCCATTTCCACTAACTACAGTCTTCCCAAAGTTAAACTCTACATGTGTAATTGTACAATAAATACTTAGAATTGGATATAACTTATTAGTAAGACAACTGACAACCAAAAAAGCATTTATTATTTGTCATAACCATGAGTTTCCTTCATCTGTCTTGTAGGATTTCTGTCCTTATAATACATATTTGGTAGTGTCTACTACTGAAACAGAATTGTAGACTATTCACTGCCAAGAGAATAAAGAGACTATAGGCATTCATGAATTTAATATGCTCTGCTATGCCTACATGTAAGGAAATGTAAAGGCCTATGGCCTGTAGCAATGTGAAAATTTTGCTGAGTCATAAATCTGCAACTGAAAGTCCTGAGAGGTTGGTATAAAAAAAGTCACTTAATTGGTGAGTAGGACTAGTTAGCACCCTGCTATCTACATCTCAATTCAGCTGCCATTCTAGTAAGACTGCACTGGCAGGCAGATTCTTCTTTCTTGTGAATAATGGTCCCCAAAAGAAAGTCAAGTGACAAAATGGAAACTGAGGTTAAAAAGAAAAAAAAATAAGAAAGTGGTGACACGTGGGAGGGACAAATATATTTAGATAATTTAAGAGTGGTATGTCAAATTTAGGTTGACTTGGAGCTAACGTGGGAAGTTCACTCTAGATTCTATATAGAAGTAAGAAAACAATTCATCAAATACGGCATACAAATTCAGGGGAAGATGAAAGATAGTGTACTTATAACATATAAATATTACTTAGGCAAGGCAGAAGTCTTTGGAAGGAAAGCAATCCACACATCTACCTACATACTTCCATAAAGCAACAGTGATGAACTAGCAATAGTGTAGAAATTAGTTGAAGAATTTACTAAATGTTTTCTCTGCACCTGAATGTAAAAGGTAAGTGGCATCAGCATTGCCAGACTTATTTTCTTAGCTCCAGAAAGGAGAAAGGATATAAAGTCAAAATTTCAATGCATAAGAAATGGCTAAGAGTAGATAATGACTTTGTAACTGTCATTGATCATCGTCATTTCCACTGTTAAGACTCAGGTATGTCCATAACTAATATTACTACATATAATGTACTATAGGATACATTATAGTGGCATTTATGGAATTAATACATATTTCTTCATTTTATAAGTTAATTTGATTCCATCTTATAGAAAATTTTTATGCTACAGAATATTAAAAATTAGAGATTTAAATGCATCCTTCATGAATTTTTAAAACCTATTACATTTTTCTGCTGGGCATAGTGGCTCATGCCTGTAATCCTAGTACTTTAAGAAGCTGAGGCAGGAGGATCACTTGAGCCCAGGAGTTTGAGACCACCCTGGGCAACAAAGTGAGACCCCATCTCACTTTGACAAAAAAATCAGAAAAATTTAGTTGGGTATGGCGGTGCATGCCTGTGTGGTCCCAGCTACTCAGGAGGCTGAGGCAGGAGGGTTGCTTAAGCCCAGGAGGTTGAGGCTGCAGTGGTTGTGCCACTGTACTCCAGCCTGGGCGACACAGCAAGACCTTGTCTCAAAAAAAAAAAAAAAAAATCTTATTACAGTTTTCCTTCTGGACGAAACTCCTCCAGAAAAAGGTTTCTTTTTTTTTTTTAATCATACCTCATTTTGCCAAAAAGGGAAATCCTAACTGTTCATGCAATCTATTTGACTGTACAATAAGCATGGTCTTGGTCTGTTAAGCCATCGTTGAAAGCCCAAAAGAAGGGAAGAAGTAAGGTTGAGAAGACTGCGTTTTAAATCATTTTTTTTTATCAAAGTAGTAGTAATATCTATGTGTATGTGCACTCTCTGTCAGAATGTAGAAGTGATATACACTGGATTTTAGGGGAGAAAAGTTCTACTTACAACAGAAAACATTATGGGGAAAAAATGTTATCATTGGTATTAGTCATTCACATGAGAAAACTGAGAAGGGGATAGAAAACAGTTAAAGCCTCAACTGCTATAAATCAACACGTAAATTCTCCAAGTATGAGTAAAAAAGTGAACCTAAGATAAATACAAAGTAAAATATACAATTTCAAAGGCAACAATCAAAGTTTTCTTCCTAAGTTAAACAGAAAAGTAAAAATGAATAATGGTAGTAACAACAATAGCTATCATTTACTGAGTGCTTTCCATATTAATCCTTACCATTACAATACCATAAACTTTATATTATCATTATCTTTATTAGGGGCTCAAAGATGTCAAAGTAACTTGCTCAAGATTGCACAGCTAGACAATTAAAGAAGAAACAGGATTTAAACATAAGCAGTTTGACTTAGAGACAACAGCCTTTACTATTCTTAAAGAAAGGCACTCTAAGCTAAGGCCATATATGTTAGTATATAAAAATATATAAAATCGAAGAGCAGTAACATGCAGAAAGATATCTGAATAATGATAAAAAGAAAAAAATATACATGAAAGTTAAACTATCTGGCCAGGTGGAAATGAGTGATCTACAAAACTAACACAAAGGGATGAATGATAGGAACCTAACTGACCTGGAAAACTAAAGGAACCTAAAGGCAGAATCTCTGAAAAGTTCTGAATTTGTCTTATTGATAATTTAATAACCTGGAAAGTACAGTCTGTGTTGGGTAAACTAACTTTTTTGGACCTAAGTATGACCAATAAGAAGAACACAGATGTAAACGTGGAAATGATGGCTGGGTGCAGTGGTTCACACCTATAATCCCAGCACTTTGGGAGACTATGGCTAGAGGATGGCTTGAGGCCAGGAGTTTGAGACCAGCCTGAGAAACACAGTGAGACCTCTATCTCTACAAAAAAAAAAAAAAAAAAAAAAAAAAATTAAAAATTAGCTGGGTGTGGTGGCATGCACCTGTAGTCCTAGCAACTCAGGAGGCTGATGCAGAAAGACCGCTTGAGCCAGGAGTTAGAGGCTACAGTGAACTATGATGATGCCACTGCACTCCAGCCTGGGTGATAGAGAAATACCCTGTCTCAAACAATAAAAAACTGTAAACGATGGGAACTTTAGAAATAAGCAACAGTGTCACCTTAAAGAATTCATGAAAGCCAGAGCAAGAGGACACAATCTGAAAAAAACTTCAAAAATTTCAAATAGAAAAGAAGAGGACTCATATACTACCACAGACTGCTATAACTATCATATAACTACCATACTCTGGAGGGATCCTATGATAGCAAAAAAAAATCGTGCATAAAACAATTTTATTGTGTTATATTGCTGAGCTTTTATAAATAAGGCAGTGCTTCTCACCTTGAATGTGTGCAAAAATAAGCCTAAGTTACCTCAAGTCCAACACTAAGACTCTTGAATCAGAATCTGCAGTTGATTTGCATGCACTTTAAAGTTTGAGAAGCACTGGTCAATGTCTTCTGATGAATGGATTCCCTTTACAACACTGGCTTCAAGTTATTGTCAAGCTTCTTACCGAATTATTTTAGTGATGGGAAGAGTTACTATTTCCTAAAATTGATCTTGTCATAGTTAGTCAGTTGTGGCTATTAGAAAAGCCTTTCTGATATTATTAAGCTGAGTTTTCTCCATAAAACTACTCCATTTGGAAATGAAAGGGAAATAAACTATCTCAAATGCTTGAGATTATAATCCCTTGGCAAAATTTTTATTTAAATTTTAATTGAAATTGTACTTACTTAAGGAATACAGCAGAATGTCTGAGAGTCCAGCTCCAAGGAGACCCAGTCATAGGAGTGTCCCCACACATTTGTGAGTTTTACCTCCAGGAGCTTACCAGGTTCTCACCATGAATAACTAACAGAGAAAAATCCCCTTATGCTTCCACAGCAGGGGGAGGAGAAAAGGAAGTATTTTGAAATACATCAGAGTTTCTGTTCCCTTAAGAGAAACTATTTAATCATAGTCTAATCTGTTGGGGTTTTAACAGAGCCTAAGTGACCTGGGGAAAAGGAAATATCCAACTCCAATCAGCTACTCCATGTGGGCAAAGGGAAATCACAGGCTCACCAAAAGACTGAGACCTAATTATGGTGCTACAGAATGCTGCCCCTCCCACACACCTTACTACCACATTAATAAAGGCCAGTTTACATCAGTTTCTTTAACCCAATACATGTCTGGTCATCAAGAAAAAATTACAAGACTCAGATATGGCAGAAATGCTGGAATTATCAGACCAATAATTAAAAACAGCTATAATATTCTGAGGGCTCTCATGGAGAAAGCAGAGAGCATAAAATGGAGAAAGTAGACAGCATAAAAGAACAGATGGGCAATACAAGTGGAGAGCTAGAAATTCTAAGAAAAAACCGCAAAGAAAGGCTAAAGATAAAAAGCACTGTACCATAAATTAAGAATAATTTAATGGACTTAATAGCTGACTGGAAAGAATCTTTTGAGTTTGAGGATCTCTCAATAGAAACCTGCAAGATGAAACAGCAAAGACAAAAAAGATTGGAAGAAACCCCACAGAACAGAATATCCAAAATTTACTGTGGAAGTACAAAAGGAGTAAATATGTATAATGGAAATTACAGAAGAAGAAGACAGAAAGGAACAGAAGATATATTTGAAACAATAATGACTGAGAAAATCCCAAATTAATGTCAGACACCAAACTACAGATCTAGGATGCTCAGGGAACATCAACCAAAATAAATGCTCCCTGCCATACACACATAAACAAAAACCATATCCAGGCATATATTCAGACCACAGAAAATCAAAGACAAGGAAAACACTTGAAAGAAGCCAGGTGGGGGCAGAGGAGGGGACCTTACCTATAGAGGAGCAATTCTGTATACCTTGAAATTATCCTTCAGTAGTGAAGGAGAAATAAAAACTCTCTCAGACAAATAAAAATTGAGGAAATCTGTTGCCAATAGACATGCTATGTAAGAAATGTTTTTAAAAAGTTCTTTAAAGACAAAGAAACAAAGAGCAATGGAGAAGGATAAGTGAAGGTAAAATAAAAACTTATTTTTCTTATTCTTGACTGATCTAACCAGTAACAGTTAATTCAAAACAATAAGGGCAACTATTTATTTGAATGTGTGTGGTGTATCTGTGCTTACACATACTGCTGCATAAGTGAAATAAATCACAACAATGATACAAGTGATGGGAGAGAGGCAGAAAATCACTAAGTACATGGTTGAACTCAACAACTCCATCAATCAACTGCATATAATTGATATCTACAGACTACTTCATCCAACAATGGCAGAATATACATTCTTCTCAAGCTCCTATAGAACATTTGCCAAGACAAAGACTACATTCTGGGCTGTAAAACACACATTAACAAATTCAAAAGCATAGAAATCATGCAATGATTAAATTAGAAATCACTTAACAGAAAAAGATATATAGCTGCAAAGTCCCAAAATACTTTGAGATTAAACAACCCACTTCTAGCATGGGCGCGGTGGCTCATGCCTGTAATCTTTGCACTTTGGGAGGGGGGCGGATCACTTGAGATGAGGAGTTCAAGACCAGCTTGGCCAACATGGCAAAACCCCATCTCTACTAAAAATATAAAAACCACACTTCTAAACAACACATAGTCAAAGAATAAATCTCATGAGAAATTTTAAAATATTTTGAACTAAATGAAAATGAAAACACAACTTATCAAAATTTGTTGAATGCAATGAAAATAGTGCTTAGAGGGAAATTATAACACTGAATGCACATATGGTCATGAGCCATAAGCCATATAACAACATTTTGGTCAATGACAGACCACATATACAAAAGTGGTCCCATAAAATTACAATACCATATTTTGACTGTATTTTTTTCTAAGTTTAGATATGTTTAGATACACAAATTATTATCATTGTGTTACAACTGCTTACAGTATTCAGTACAGTAACATGCTGTACAGGTTTGTAGCCTAGGAGCAATCTGCTATATAATATAGCCTAGATGTGTAGGAGACTATACCATCTTGGTTTGTGTAAATACACTCTATGATGTTTGCACAATGACAAAATTGCCAAACATCACATTTCTTAGAATGTATCCCCACCACTGACAAATGATTATATTACAAAAGAAGATCTAAAACCAGTAATTTAAGCTTTCGCCTTGGTAAACTAAAAACAATAATAATAATAATAAAGCCAAAGCAAGCAGAAAAGAAATAATGAAAATTAGAACAAAAATCAGGTTGGGTGTGGTAGTCACACCTGTAGTCCCAGTGCTTTAGAAGGCTGAGGTGGGAAGATCACTTGAGGCCAGGGGTTTGAGACCAGTCTAGGCAACACAGTAAGACCCCATCTCTACAAAAAAAGATTTAAATTAGCTGGGCATGGTAGCACATGCCTGTAGTCCTAACTACTGAGAAGGCTGTGGCAGGAAGATCCCTTGAGCCCAGGAATTCAAGGCTGCAGTGAGCTATGATTATATAACTACATTCCAGACTGGGCAACTGAGCAAGACTCTATCTCTAAAAACAAACAAACAAAAAACAAGAACAGAAATCAATGAAACTGAAAAGAGGGAAATCAATGGAAAAAAATCCTGAAAGCAAAACCTGGTTCTTTGACAGATCAATGGAATCAATAAACCTCTGGCCAGACTAAGAAAAGAAAGAGGACACAAATAACTAGTATCAAAAATGAAAGAGGGGGCATCAACACAGATCCCATGGACATTAAAAAGCTAATCAAGGAATTCTGTGAATAACTCTATGTCCACAAATTTGATAACCCAAAAGGACCAATTCTATGACAGACACAATCTGCCAAAACCCACAAGGAAAACAGACAATCTGAATAGGCCTCTATCTATTTTAAAAATTGAATCGATATTAATAACTTTCCAAAACAGAAAGCACCAGGCACAAAAGTGTTCACTGGTGAATTCTACCATACTTTTCAGGACAAAAGTACACTGACTCTCTACAATCTCTTGCAGAAGAGAAAAGTAGAGAGAATACTTCCTAACTCATTCTATGAGGCCAGCATTACCCTAATACCAAAACTGACAAAGATATTACTCCAAAAGAAAACTACAAACCAGTATGTCTCATAAATTAGATGTGAAAAATCCTCAACAAAATATTAGCAAATCAAATCCAACAATTAACAAAAAGAACTATACCCTTGACCAACTGGTATTTATTCCAAGTATGCAGGCTGGTTCGACATTTGAAAAATCAATGTAACCCATCACATCAACAGGCTTAAAAAGAAAAATCTCACAATCATAAAAATAGATGCCAAAAAATGCATTTCACAAATTCCAACACTCATTCAAAATAAAAACTCTCAGTGAAATAGGAACAGAAAGGAACTTCCTCAACTCAACTTGTTAAGAAATAGCTACAAAAAAAATTACAGCTAACACCATACTTAATGGAGAGAAACTCAAAATGTTTCCACTAAGTTCAGGAACAAGGCAAGGATCCCCCTCTTTCTACTGCTTCCAACATAGTACTGGAAGTCCTAGGTAATGCAGTACGACAATACAAGGTATTCAGGTTGGGAAGAAAGAAATAAAACTGTCTTTGTTACAAACAACATGATCATCTAGGTAGAAAATCCAAAAGAATCAACAAAAAAATCCTGAAACTAGTAAGTGATTGCAGCAAGGCTGTAGGATACAAGGCCTACCACTTTCCTGTATACCAGAAATGAACAAGTGGAATTTGAAATTAAAACACAATACCATTTACATCAGCACCCCCAAAATGAAATCTTTTGATACAAATCTAACAAAATATGTTCCATGTTTATATGAGGAAAACTACAAAACTCTAATGAAAGAAATCAAAGAGCTAAATTAATGTAGAGACATTCCAATGTTTATGGATAGAAATACTCAATGTTCTTAAGATGTCAGTTCTTCCCAATTTGACCTACAGATTGAATGCAATCCTAATCATAATCCCAGTAAGCTATTTTGTGGATATCAATAAGATGACTCTAAAGTTTATATGGAAAGGCAAAGGATCCAGATAAAGGCAACACAATATTGAAAAAGAAGATCAAAGTTGGAAGGCTGAAACTAGTCAACTCTCAGACATACTATGGGAGGCAGAGCTTGCAATGAGCAGAGATCGCGCCACTGCACTCCAGCCTGGGCGACACAGCGAGATTCCGTCACAAAAAAAAAAAAAAAAAAAGCTACAGTCATCAAGACGTGGTACTGGTGAAAGAAGAGACAAATAGATCAAAGGAACCAAAGGCAAGCTTCATGAAAGAAACAGTAACATAGGCTAAACATTATTAGAATTAAAAATCTTGCTCTGTAAAAGACATCGTCAAGGGGAAAAAAAGCCAGACAGGGAGACAATATTTGCAAAAGAAACATCTGATAAGGACTACACAGAATTCCTTTTTTTTTTTTTTTTTTAAGATGGAGTCTCACTCTGCTGCCAGGCTGCAGTGCAGTGGTGCAATCTCGGCTCACTGCAAGCTCCGCCTCCCGGGTTCATGCCATTCTGCCTCAGCCTCCCGAGGAGCTGGGACTACATGGGCCCATCACTACGCCCAGCTAATTTTTGTATTTTTAGTACAGAGGAGGTTTCACCATGTTAGCCAGGATGGTCTCGATCTCCTGACCTTGTGATCCGCCCGCCTCGGGCTCCCAAAATGCTGGGGTTACAGGCGTGAGCCACCGCGCCCGGCCCAAAGAACTCTTAATATTCAACAATAAGAAAAGAAACAACCCGAGCTGGAGCCAAGATGGCCGAATAGGAACAGCCCCGGTCTACAGCTCCCAGCGTGAGCTACGCAGAAGACAGGTGATTTCTGCATTTCCATCTGAGGTACCGGGTTCATCTCACTAGGGAGTGCCAGACAGTGGGCGCAGGACAGTGGGTGCAGCGCACCCTGCGCGAGCCGAAGCAGGGCGAGGCATTGCCTCACTCGGGAAGAGCAAGGGGTCAGGGAGTTCTCTATCCTAGTCAAAGAAACAGGTGACAGACGGCACCTGGAAAATCAGGTCATTCCCACCCCAATACTGCACTTTTCCGACGGGCTTAAAAAACAGCGCACCAGGAGATTATATCCCGCACCTGGCTCCGAGGGTCCTACACCCACGGAGTCTCGCTGATTGCTAGCACAGCAGTCTGAGATCAAACAGCAAGGTGGCAGCGAGGCTAGCGGAGGGGCACCCGCCATTGCCCAGGCTTGCTTAGGTCAACAAAGCAGCCGGGAAGCTCGAACTGGGTGGAGCCCACCACAGCTCAAGGAGGCCTGCCTGCCTCTGTAGGCTCCACCCCTGGGGGCAGGGCACAGACGAACAAAAAGACAGCACTAACCTCTGCAGACTTCAATGTCCCTGTCTGACAGCTTTGAAGAGAGCAGTGGTTCTCCCAGCATGCAGCTGGAGATCTGAGAACGGGCAGACAGCCTCCTCAAGTGGGTCCGTGACCCCTGACCCCCAAGCAGCCTAACTGGGAGGCACCCCCTCCATAGGGGCAGACTGACACCTCACACGGCCGAGTACTCCTCTGAGACAAAACTTCCAGAGGAACGATAAGACAGCAGCATTTGCGGTTCACGAAAATCCACTGTTCTGCAGCCACCGCTGCTGGTACCCAGGCAAACAGGGTCTGGAGTGGACCTCTAGCAAACTCCAACAGACCTGCAGCTGAGTCTGTTGCAGGAAAACTAACAAACAGAAAGGACATCCACACCAAAAACCCATCTGTACATCAACATCATCAAAGACCAAAAGTAGATAAAACCACAAAGATGGGGAAAAAACAGAACAGAAAAACTGGAAACTCTAAAAACCAGAGTGCCTCTCCTCCTCCAAAGGAACGCAGCTCCTCACCAGAAATGGAGCAAAGCTGAATGGAGAATGACTTTGACGAGTTGAGAGAAGAAGGCCTCAGACGATCAAACTACTCCAAGCTACAGGAGGAAATTCAAACCAAAGGCAAAGAAGTTGAAAACTTTGAAAAAATTTAGACGAATGTATAACTAGAATAACCAATACAGAGAAGTGCTTAAAGGAGCTGATGGAGCTGAAAGCCAAGGCTCGAGAACTACATGAAGAATGCAGAAGCCTCAGGAGCCGATGCAATCAACTGGAAAAAAGGGTATCAGTGATGGAAGATGAAATGAATGAAATGAAGCGAGAAGGGAAGTTTAGAGAAAAAAGAATAAAAAGAAACGAACAAAGCCTCCAAGAAATATGGGACTATGTGAAAAGACCAAATCTATGTCTGATTGGTGTACCTGAAAGTGACGGGGAGAATGGAACCAAGTTGGAAAACACTCTGCAGGATATTACCCAGGAGAACTTCCCCAATCTAGCAAGGCAGGCCAACATTCAGATTAAGGAAATACAGAGAATGACACAAAGATACTCCTCGAGAAGAGCAACTCCAAGACACATAATTGTCAGATTCACCAAAGTTGAAATGAAGGAAAAAATGTTAAGGGCAGCCAGAGAGAAAGGTTGGGTTACCCACAAAGGGAAGCCCATCAGACTAACAGCGGATCTCTCGGCAGAAACTCTACAAACCAGAAGAGAGTGGGGGCCAATATTCAACATTCTTAAAGAAAAGAATTTTCAACCCAGAATTTCATATCCAGCCAAACTAAGCTTCATAAGTGAAGGAGAAATAAAATCCTTTACAGACAAGCAAATGCTGAGAGATTTTCTCACCACCAGGCCTGCCCTAAAAGAGCTCCTGAAGGAAGCACTAAACATGGAAAGGAAAAACCAGTACCAGCCACTGCAAAATCAGACCAAATTGTAAAGACCATCGAGGCTAGGAAGAAACTGCATCAACTAACGAGCAAAATAACCAGCTAACATCATAATCACAGGATCAAATTCACACATAACAATATTAACTTTAAATGTAAATGGACTAAATGCTCCAATTAAAAGACACAGACTGGCAAATTGGATAAAGAGTCAAGACCCATCAGTGTGCTGTATTCAGGAAACCCATCTCATGTGCAGAGACACACATAGGCTCAAAATAAAAGGATGGAGGAAGATCTACCAAGCAAATGGAAAACAAAAAAAAGGCAGGGGTTGCAATCCTAGTTTCTGATAAAACAGACTTTAAACCAACAAAGATCAAAAGAGACAAAGAAGGCCATTACATAATGGTAAAGGGATCAATTCAACAAGAAGAGCTAACTAGCCTAAATATATATGCACCCAATACAGGAGCACCCAGATTCATAAAGCAAGTCCTGAGTGACCTACAAAGAGACTTAGACTCCCACACAATAATAATGGGAGACTTTAAAATCCCACTGTCAACATTAGACAGATCAACGAGACAGAAAGTTAACAAGGATACCCAGGAATTCAACTCAGCTCTGCACCAAGCGGACCTAATAGACATCTACAGAACTCTCCACCCCAAATCAACAGAATATACATTCTTCTCAGCACCACACCACACCTATTCCAAAATTGACCACATACTTGGAAGTAAAGCTCTCCTCAGCAAATGTAAAATATCAGAAATTATAACAAACTGTCTCTCAGACCACAGTGCAATCAAACTAGAATTCAGGATTAAGAAACTCACTCAAAACCATTCAACTACATGGAAACTGAACAACCTGCTCCTGAATGACTACTGGGTACATAACAAAATGAAGGCAGAAATAAAGATGTTCTTTGAAACCAATAAGAACAAAGACAAAACATACCAGAATCTCTGGGACACATTCAAAGCAGTGTGTAGAGGGAAATTTATAACACTAAATGCCCACAAGAGAAAGCAGAAAAGATCCAAAATTGACACCCTAACATCACAATTAAAAGAACTAGAAAAGCAAGAGCAAAGACATTCAAAAGCTACCAGAAGGCAAGAAATAACTAAAATCAGAGCAGAACTGAAGGAAATAGAGACACAAAAAAACCCTTCAAAAAATTAATGAATCCAGGAGCTGGTTTTTTGAAAGGATCAACAAAATTGATAGACTCCTAGCAAGACTAATAAAGAAGAAAAGAGAGAAGAATCAAATAGACACAATAAAAAATGATAAAGGGGATATCACCACTGATCCCACAGAAATACAAACTACCATCAGAGAATACTACAAACACCTCTACGCAAATAAACTGGAAAATATAGAAGAAATGCATAAATTCCTCGACACATACACCCTCCCAAGACTAAACCAGGAAGAAGTTGATTCTCTGAATAGACCAATAACAGGCTCTGAAATTGAGGCAATAATCAATAGCTTACCAACCAAAAAGAGTCCAGGACCAGATGGATTCACAGCCGAATTCTACCAGAGGTACAAGGAGGAACTGGTACCATTCCTTCTGAAACTATTCCAATCAATAGAAAAAGAGGGAATCCTCCCTAACTCATTTTATGAGGCCAGCATCATCCTGATACCAAAGCCGGGCAGAGACACAACCAAGAAAGAGAATTTTAGACCAATATCCTTGATGAACATTGATGCAAAAATCCTCAATAAAATAATGGCAAACCGAATCCAGAAGCACATCAAAAAGCTTATCCACCATGATCAAGTGGGCTTCATCCCTGGGATGCAAGGCTGGTTCAATATACGCAAATCAATAAATGTAATCCAGCATACAAACAGAACCAAAGACAAAAACCACATGATTATCTCAATAGATGCAGAAAAGGCCTTTGACAAAATTCAACAACCCTTCATGCTAAAAACTCTCAATAAATTAGGTATTGATGGGACGTATCTCAAAATAATAAGAGCTATCTATGACAAACCCACACCCAATATCATACTGAATGGGCAAAAACTGGAAGCATTCCCTTTGAAAACTGGCACAAGACAGGGATGCCCTCTCTCACCACTCCTATTCAACATAGTGTTGGAAGTTCTGATCAGGGCAATTGGGCAGGAGAAGGAAATAAAGGGTATTCAGTTAGGAAAAGAGGAAGTCAAATTGTCCCTGTTTGCAGATGACATGATTGTATATCTAGAAAACCCCATTGTCTCAGCCCAAAATCTCCTTAAGCTGATAAGCAACTTCAGCAAAGTCTCAGGATACAAAATCAATGTACAAAAATCACAAGCATTCTTATACACCAACAACAGACAAACAGAGAGCAAACTCATGAGTGAACTCCCATTCACAATTGCTTCAAAGAGAATAAAATACCTAGGAATCCAACTTACAAGGGACGTGAAGGACCTCTTCAAGGAGAACTACAAATCACTGCTCAATGAAATAAAAGAGGATACAAACAAATGGAAGAACATTCCATGCTCATGGGTAGGAAGAATCAATATCATGAAAATGGCCATACTGCCCAAGGTAATTTACAGATTTAATGCCATCCCCATCAAGCTACCAATGACTTTCTTCACAGAATTCGAAAAAACTACTTTAAAGTTCATATGGAACCAAAAAAGAGCCCACATCGCCAAGTCAATCCTAAGCCAAAAGAACAAAGCTGGAGGCATCACACTACCTGACTTCAAACTATACTACAAGGCTACAGTAACCAAAACAGCATGGTACTGGTACCAAAACAGAGATATAGATCAATGGAACAGAACAGAGCCCTCAGAAATAACGCTGCATATCTACAACTATCTGATCTTTGACAAACCTGAGAAAAACAAGCAATGGGGAAAGGATTCCCTATTTAATAAATGGTGCTGGGAAAACTGGCTAGCCATATGTAGAAAGCTGAAACTGGATCCTTTCCTTACACCTTATACAAAAATTAATTCAAGATAGATTAAAGACTTAAACGTTAGACCTAAAACCATAAAACCCCTAGAAGAAAACCTAGGCATTACCATTCAGGACATAGGCATGGGCAAGGACTTCATGTCTAAAACACCAAAAGCAATGGCAACAAAAGACAAAATTGACAACTGGGATCTAATTAAACTAAAGAGCTTCTGCACAGCAAAAGAAACTACCATCAGAGTGAACAGGCAACCTACAAAATGGGAGAAAATATTCACAACCTACTCATCTGACAAAGGGCTGGTATCTAGAATCTACAATGAACTCAAACAAATTTACAAGAAAAAAACAAACAACCCCATCAAAAAGTGGGCGAAGGACATGAACAGACACTTCTCAAAAGAAGACATTTATGCAGCCAACAGACACATGAAAAAATGCTCATCATCACTGGCCATCAGAGAAATGTAAATCAAAACCACAATGAGATACCATCTCACACCAATTAGAATGGCAATCATTAAAAAGTCAGGAAACAACAGGTGCTGGAAAGGATGTGGAGAAATAGGAACGCTTTTACACTGTTGGTGGGACTGTAAACTAGTTCATCCCTTGTGGAAGTCAGTGTGGCGATTCCTCAGGGATCTAGAACTAGAAATACCATTTGACCCAGCCATCCCATTACTGGGTATATACCCAAAGGACTATAAATCATGCTGCTATAAAGACACATTCACACGTATGTTTATTGCAGCACTATTCACAATAGCAAAGACTTGGAACCAACCCATATGTCCAACAATGATAGACTGGATTAAGAAAACGTAGCACATATACACCATGGAATACTACGCAGCCATAAAAAATGATGAGTTCATGTCCTTTGTAGGGACGTGGATGAAACTGGAAATCATCATTCTCAGTAAACTATCACAAGAACAAAAAACCTAACACCGCATATTCTCACTCATAGGTGGGAACTGAACAATGAGAACACATGGACACAGGAAGGGGAACATCACACTCTGGGGACTGTTGTGGGGTGAGGGGAGTGGGGAGGGATAGCTTTAGGAGATATACCTAATGCTAAATGACGAGTTAATGGGTGCAGCACACCAGCATGGCACATGTATACATATGTAACTAACCTGCACATTGTACGCATGTACCCTAAAACTTAAAAGTATAATAATAATAAAATAAAATAAAAAAACATAAAACTGCAAAGAATTCAGCAGGCTGAGGTGAATTTACAGACTATTTTATTTTGCTTTCTTTTGTTTATTTTTAGCTCTTCCAAACATTTCTTTAAATATAATTTGTATTATTTGAGATATGCATGCTGTTTCAGTAATTAACTCTACATACAAAGACCTTGTCACAAACAGTGATTAGAAATTTTTCCTCAGAACTCCAAAGCAATATTTACAAAAGTTTCTTATCGTAGATCAGTGGGCCCCAAAAAAGGCATATGTAGGCTTCACCATGCATTTTACCTAATAGGTGGGAGGATTGGCTATATTTGTATACCTGGTGCATTTCAGCCAGTTTTAAGATTATGAATACTCTACATCTATGTCAGTAAACACATTTTCCTTAGTTTCTGAGAGTCTATTTATAATAGTCAGCTGATATAGTCACTGTCATCTTAATCTTAATGCTTTTCTCAATTGACAGATAACAATTATAACTTAAAAAAATTGTACATGTGGAATTGTAAATTTCTCTGGCTGTAAGATGGTCTAGAATAAAATGATGAGTAATTCATAGTATAATATTTGCCATCACCTCACAGTTTGTGTTAGCAGTATCAGTACTTATGAAGAACTTGATTTCCAACTTTATATCATGCCTTAATAAAAACATTAGTACCAAAAAAAAAAAAAAAAACCCAATGTAAAAAAAATAGGCCAAAGACCTTACAGACATCTCACCAAAAAAGACATACAGACAGTAAGTATATAAAAAGATCCTTCACATAATATGTCATTAGGGAAATTGAAATTTTAAAAAACAATAAAATACCACAATACCACCAATTGGTGAAAATGTGAAGCAACAGAACTCTATTCATTGCTTGTGGGAATGCAAAATCATACAGACACTTAGGAAGACAGTTTGGTAGTTTTCTATAAAATTTAACACATTTTTACCATACTATTCAGTAATCGGCATTTATCCAAAGGAGTTGAAAACTTATGTCTACACAAAAATGTGCATACAGATGTTTATAGTAGCCTTATTCATAACTGCCCAAAGTTGGAAGTAATCAACATGTGTTTCAGTGTATAAATGAATAAATAAACCATGGCGCATCTAGACAATGGACTATTATTCCATACTAAAAAGAAATGAGCTATCAGGTCATCAATATACATGGAGGAAACTTAAATGCATATTACTAAGTAAAAGAAAGCAATGTGAAAAGGCTACTTACTATATGATTCCAACTATACAAGATTCTGGAAAAGGCAAAACTATGGAGAGTAAATAGATCAGTGGTTGCCATTGACTGGGAGTAAGGAACGATGAAAATATGGGGCACAGCGGATTTTTCGGGCAGTGAAAATACTCTGTATGGTAATACAATGGCAGATACATGCCAGTATACATCTGCCCAAACCCATAAAATGTACAATACCAGGAGGGAACCCCCAATGTAAACTATAGACTTTTCAGTGATAATGATGTGTCAGTGTAGGTTCATCAATTGTAATAAATATACCACTCTGGTGGGAGACATTGATAGTGAAGAAGGCTATGCATGTGTGAAGGTATATGAGAAATCTCCATACCTTTCATTCAACTTTACTGTAAACTTAAAACTGCTCTAAAACTACAGTTTATTTTTAAAAAGCTACAAATATAAGAAAATATGTGTATTTTTATAATCTTGCAATAGTGAAGTCTTTCTAAGTAAGACCTTTATAAAATCTAAGAGTCACAAAAGAAAATTGTGATGTATTTGACTGCACTAAAATTAAAAATTTGCTAGGAAAAAAAATCACCATAAATTCAACAGGCAAATGATCAAGGTGAGCAAGGATATACACCACATAGGACAAAGGTTGACTTCCTTAATATATTAAAAGGTCCTACCCCACATATCATTAATAAAAAGACTAACAATCCCATGAAAATTTGACAAAATTCATAAATAGGGAGCTCATTTTTAAAGTGGCTTATGAAAATATGACAAAAGTACAAACTCATTCATACTTAAAGAAATGAAAATTAAAACAATCATAATACATTTGTCACCTATTAGAATAGGAAAAAAAAAAACCTGACAGCAGTGTTTGCAGCAGTATAACAATACAGGCATTCAAATATTTTCCAGTACATATAAACTGTGAAATCTCTTTGACAACTTAAAATCTACCCAAATTTAAAATAAAAATGTACTTCCACTTCCAGGAATTTGTCCTCAAGAGATAGTGGCACCTCTCTGCAAATATATACAAGTATTTGATCATTTCACCATTGTTTCTAATGAAAAGACTATAAACCTAAATACTCATCAAGAACTAATTACATTCATACTATCTAGTCATGAAAAAAAAATAAAGTGATGTACAGTGATCTGGAATGAACTCCTACATACTGTTAAGTGGCAAAGCAAAATTATATAACAATGTATATGTATGCTTCCTTTTTTTGAGTTCTTGCTGTACTATATGCTTCCATCTTTTTAAAGGAGGTGAATTATATGTTAGGTTTAATCACATGATATCGCCAAAAATTACCAATTACATGATTCTGTCTATATGATGACACTTTTACAGGCACAGACTGTTTCTAGAAAGATAAGCACATGCTAGTTAATGTTGGTAGCTCCTAGGGAAGAAAATTGGAAGTCTGAGATGAGAGGGCTACTTTATACTCTTTTGTACTACTTTAACTGTTTACCACATGCATATATTTTTTCCAACAAAAATACTAAAGTAACTTTAATATGTAAACAGATAAGCAGGAAAGGACAACTTTCCTCTCTAAGTTGCTGAAATTTTTCTTTGCTCTCCACTCAGATGGAAATTATATTAGGAATATTCTACATCTGACAGCTATATGAAGAAGGGTGAAATTCTGAAGTTTTAGGGTCATACTGGTGGTAAGTAGAGACATATGGTTAATGTGACTTCTAAACATATTTCCTATTTTCCTTTCTTAAGTAAGAAAGTTCACATTTGGAGATATATTCCCCAGTCTGAAATTTAAGTCCCTATCTCCCAAGAGTGAACATGAAAGTGTTCTACTTAAAAGTAAAACATCAGTTAACTGGTAACCTGTGCCACCTCAAATTTTCAAAACTAAAATAAAATCCAGCTTCTTACCAATGAAATTCTACATGTCAGATTGAAAAGAACAAACCATTTTAAATTATACGGTAATCAAAATAAAACTTTTAAAAATATTTATTCCTGCTTTAATATCAGTTTTACTCTTAAGTAGAGCCCTGTGAATGAAAATATAGAAATTCTGAAAGGCCAATGTTTAGGTAAACAGCCAATGACAAGTACACTTTCTTCCTCTACAACTACAGTTCCTTCTCTCATCTTTTCATTTTATGAACTCCTCTAGAGCTTCTAATCTATATCACACAAATTAGTATTTCACTTGTGCTACCCCCTTCCTAGGTTCCATTACAGTGTGAGAACTACTAACGTGTTTTTCCAATCGTATTTTAAAGTCACTGACGATATATTCAAGGAAAAAAGGAATGGTTCCATATAATCAACATTCTCTACTCAAAAACAGACTCCAAAAAAAAAAGTACTTGTGCTCACGCCTGTAATCCCAGAACTTTGGGAGGCCGAGGCGGGCGGATCACGAGGTCAGGAGATCGAAACCATCCTGGCTAACATGGTGAAACCCCATCTCTACTAAAAATACAGAAAATTAGCCGGGCTTGGTGATGGCTGCCTGTAGTCCCAGCTACTTGGGAGGCTGAGGCAGGAGAATGGCGCGAACCCAGGAGGCAGAGCTTGCAGTGAGCCGAGATCGCGCCACTGCAGTCCAGCCTGGGTGACAGAGCAAGACTCCGTCTCAAAAAAAAAAAAAGTACTTGTAAGGAAAACATGTCACTTTCAAGAAATTCCTTGATCCCTCAAATCACCATATCTAAATAGTTTTAGTTATCAGCAACATGATGCAAAAAAAAAAAAAAAAAAAAAAACACCTAACCAAAAGGTTGTTAAGTCATATTCCTGATTTGTCCCCAGCAAACTCATGTTGAAGTTTGGTCACCAATATGGCAGTGTTGGGAAGTGGTGCCTTTAAGAGGTGATTAGGTCATTACAATGGATTAATGTCTTTCTCAAAAGACTGGGTTAGTTCTTGTGAAAGAAGGTTCTTACAAAGTGAGGTTGACTCTCTTGTTTTGCCTTTTTTGCATGTGTCTGGTTCCCCTTCTATGCTCCATCATGTTTTGACATAGCATGAGGCTATCACCAGAAGCTGCCAGATATTGCTGCCCAGTCTTGAACTTCTCAGCCTAGAGAACCTCTTTTCTTTATATAAATTACCCAGTCTCAGGCCTTCTGTTATGGCAACACAAAACAGACTAAGATTGGTTCTTAATTGGCTCTTTCACATATGTGAATAATTTGGGACTCAATCACAAATGGTTTTGGCTACTGCAATATCCTCATGTTAATACTTTAATAAAATAATGTTAACATATTACTGAAGATAAAGTTCCATCTGAGCCAACAACCACAATAATAATAATGATAACACCTAACATTCACTGAATTTTAACTATGTGCAGGTACTATTATAAATATTTTAGAGGTATCAATTTATTTAATCCTTATAAACACCCTAGAAGAATAACATCGCATTTTAAAGATGTTAAAAATGAAGCAAGTTAAGTAAATTGTTCAAGATTACATAGCAAGTAAGCAATAGGATTCAAACCTAAGAAGTCTGGCCTTGAGACCCACTGCTAACCATCACACCATACTGCTTCCCTCTGCCAAGCTAACAATAAGAGATCCCTTGATAGGATTCTGAAAATGCAATTTTTACTACCAATAAAATCTCTAAAAATAAAAAAAACTAGCAAATTTAATTATTCCTTAGCTGAATGAAAAAAAAATCACACTATACTTCCTTAATATTTACATACCAATGTTCACTGCAAAAAAATCTTGTAGAAAAAAAAAAGTTTTTATACAAAACTTTACATGTAATACATGTATTTACCTGGCAAAAACTTCAAAGTTTGCAGCATCTGTCTTTCCTGTGAGAAATCCACCATTAAATGAGTCATGTTGTCACTGACCTTTGGTTTCAAAGAAAGGCGAAAGGCTGAAGCCATTGTGACTCTACGGTAAACACAAACATACTTTTTAAAATAAAGAAATAGGAAGTATCAAATCATATTTAATTTATAAAATGAAAAGACAAATTATATCACTAATAATTTCAGACTATAATAAAAGTTAAAAGTGAAATAGAAATTTGCTCTTAGTCTTCAAAATTAACTAAATAAAAAACTACAAAATGTCTTTTTAAAGACATTTAAGACAACTGGTTAGCAACTTTCCTCCCAGCCAATTTTTATTAAATTGCATATATATGAATAACAACAAATATCCAATAAAAATAATCCTTACCAGACTCAACATTCATCTGAACCTCTGTACACTCAATCTTACTGACTTCCTGATGCCAGCCTTACTCCTTTTCATATGCCAGATAATGAACTTAAATTCATTTATATTCATTTGAATCACACCTTGATTCAAATATTCTCCCTAGTAATAAGAGCTATCCCATGTACCCTCAAATAAGAGTAGAGGTAGATTGACCTAATACTGTATAGTTTGGTAGTTGCTAAAGATAGGCCATGGATAAGATAAGAGAGAAGTGAAATCACTATCAATGAATACCACACTAGGTGTCACTCTGATCTATCAACATCAGCTACAGGGAAGCCTACTATGAGAAACAGCCCTGTGAAAAAGTATATGCCATGGAAGTAACAGGAATTCAATAAACATTTACTAGATGAATGTGGAGGGAAAAACAAAAAAAGAATGAAGCCACTTTATCCAAAGTACAGAGAATCTGTAGTCCATTAAAACTGAAGATTAAAAGAAATCCTCTTATTCTATTAATTTTTAATTTTATCTCAAATTTCAATTTTTCATATTCCAATAAATTTCCACAAGTATCACAAAGTAAGCCCCTTACTATCTTTGGTTCAAGAATGATCAGAAGTACTACAGGTGAACACTGTCCTCCTAGTACACAATTTGGAAGGGGAAGGAAACAGAGCTGGTGGGACAAGGGGAATACTAGGCCTAGTCAATTGTATCTGCCAAATCAATTGGATCTGCCAAATCTACCCAAGAAGTCAATGAAATGAAAGATGTCAAACTTGCTATATTCACTTATTTTAGGATGAAAAATGTCAAGCTATTTCTGTATTTAGTTATTTTACTTCATTTTAAAACTAGTAATAATTTAATAGTAACAATGAGTAAACAACAGTTGATGTGTTTATCAAGAAGAAAGTGCTATACTGAAATATAATTTACAGCAAAGGGAATTCACACCGACTGCTTACTATATGCCAAGTATAATGCTGAGTATTTCATGCATATTACACTAACCCGTCTCTCAAATAATACAATTTCAATAAAAAGGAACAAATACTAAGTCCTACATATGTTATTCTTTACAGCCCCAAGTATCTTTTGATTCGAAGACATCTGAAAGAGCTATAGTCAGATACGTACTTACTAAATGCTCACTGAATCAGTGCATAGGTTAGAACCTACTTGGTTTATTCAAAACCTGACTAAATATTTAAATGTTTACTGAGAAATGTTGAGAAAAAAAATCCGAAAGTATTTTAGAGAATTTTAAACCTTAAACCTGTAAGATTTGATTCAATCACCATGACATCAAAGAAAAAGAATATGCCCCATAAATGCATTAGAAAGGCTTATCAAAGCTTTAAAAAAAAACAAGAACAACTCTTATTTTTTAGTCAATGAAGACTTAAGTTTCCATGAATCAATTTAGATGGGCAACAATGCTACAATCTTTCAGAAGACTGAACTTTAATTTTTAACTTCATGTATTTAGACATGTGCCTCAAAGCCCAAACTAAACATCTAAAATTCATTAGATAATTCTCTACACTACAGGATCCACAAGGCTAGGTATGCTTTAATTCCCCTTGATTTTCTTAGTTCATTTCTACTAGCACAAGGTAAATTCAAGGATCCTTCGCTCCTGATTTTTGCGAAGAGAAAATAACTACAAAACATAGTTTTCATTTCCTCAAACTACCTAATTAACTTGACTCTTTCATAACCCCTCTCTTTCAAGAACCAATAACTCCGGCAATATACCTCAACTAATCATATTCCAATATTATTAAGTCCCCAGAAGTACACGCCAGTAATTCTATAAAGTTATAGAGATGTGCTATTATCTTATTTCTATCTTGAGTTTTCTCTCTTAATCCTGCTGTTCCTCTGTGTAACTTCTACCATAGCAAATGATAAATGATGAGTTTTCACAGATATTTTCATTTTTTATATTTGATTTCTTGCTCAGATATGTTACACATTCTCCCTTAAAATCCATCTATGCCCTTATAAAAAGATAATCCTAGGGCGGACATGGTGGCTCATATCTGTAACCCCAGCACTTCGGAAGGCTGACGCAAGAGGACAGCTTGAGCCCAGGAGTTTGAGACCAGCCTAGGCAACATGGCGAAACCCCATCTCTACAAAAGATACAAAAAAATTAACTGGGCATGGTGGCACGTGCCTGCAGTCCCAGCTGCTCAGGCGGCAGAGGTGGAAGGGCCCCTTAAGCCAGGGAGGTCCAGGCTGCAGTAAGCTGTGATTGTGCCACTGCACTCCAGCCTGGGTGATGGAGCAAGACCCTGACCCAAAAAAAAAAAAAAAATCCTTTCTTTGCTTGGTGAAAATAGCTACATTAATTATTTTATTATGACTATATGTTTAAATTATTTTTATATTTTAAATGACAATAATGGAATTCTAAAAGCTCACTTTTGGCGAGTACCAAAAACTACATCAGAGAAACCTGAACATTATAAAGCTAAACATCAAATTTTAAAAATTAAGTTGAAGGGCCGGGCACAGTGGCTCACACCTGTAATCCCAGCACTTTGGGAGGCCGAAGTGGGCAGATCACTTGAGGTCAGGGGTTCGAGACGAGCCTGGCCAACATGGTGAAACCCCATCTCTACAAAACACACACACACACAAATTAGCTGGGTGTGGTGGCAGATGCCTGTAATCCCAGCTACTTGGGAGGATGAGGCAGGAGAATCGCTTGAACCCGGGAGGCAGAGGCTGCAGTGAGCCAATATTGCACCGCTGCACTCCAGCCTGGGCAACTGAGCAAGACTCTGTCTCAAAAAAAAAAAAATTAAGTTGAGAATCAGAAATGTTCCTCGGGCAGGAAGTAAAAATTCTGCAGGGGATCACAAAAATGCTATAGGGTTTGAACAAGCAAAAAAAGAACCACACACACACACACACACACACACACACACAGAGTTTGCCTGAACCCTAATTCCTGAGATCACCTGGATACTTATGAAATCAAGCCAAGAGGCTGGCTTAGAAGACGCAAAAAACCCAAGCTTCAGTGAAGAATACAGCCATTGAAATTGGTCATGAAATTAAATTCTGATAAACAAATCTGGGCAAAGACAAAGAGTTCAAGGATACAGACAAGATTCTGTGATGCAAAGAGCCATATAGAATCTTGAAAAAAGGAGAGATTTTGCAAGGTCATGATTAGGAAGTAACTTCTAATTCAGAAAATTAGGAACTAGAGCAGGATGCAGTGGGATAGGTAGCTAAACAGTAAGTATAATATACCCAGGGAGGAAGATGGATGACTCATAGCAATTTCCAGACACAACCCAAATCTACCTTATCCACAAAACTGACCTATCTGGCATCCATTCCTCACACAGCTAATATTTTTCACCTTCAAACTTTCACAATCATCTTTCTAGATCCAGGATTTATAAGAATGATCCATGTCTTTAGCTACTGCCTGATGTAAAATATACAAAAAATATAAAAATTAATACAGGACCAGGCACAATGGCTCACACCTGTAATCCCAGCACTTTGGGAGGCCAAGTTGGGCGGATAGCTTGAGCTTAGGCATTCCAGACCAGCCTGGGCAAAATATCAAGACCCTGTTTCTACAAAAAATACAAAAATTAGCTGGGTGTGGTGGCACATGCCTGTAGTCCCACCTACTCAGGAGGATGAGGTGGAGGATCACTTGAACCCATGAGGCAGAGGTTGCAGTGTGACAAGATCGCACCACTGCACTCCAGCCTGGGTGCTAGAGCAAGACTCTGTCTCAAAAAAAAAAAAAAGAGAAACCCAGAAGTAAAACTGTCAGCCAAGATTAACAATAGAGGCACTGTTTTTCACATAATCTATAATGAAAATTTTTGTGAATTATCTGATGAAGAATAATTTAATCTAGGATTTGGAGTGGTACTTTGAAGAGCTGTGCCTTTCAGAGAATCTCATGACCCTCAGATGAAAAAACTTGCTATAATCTCAATACAGACAATACTCAGTGACTAGACAGGCAGATCCAAACTGTTCCTTCTGTGTTAATGCAATCCAAATGTTGCCAGCAACTCCTTTAGCACTCTATGTTCATTACAAGTACTAAATTCCTTTTCTTAAGCCTGGCTCTACCAATAAGAAAGAACTTTTAAACCAAAACCTTTAATAATTTTCTTTAATTTTCTCTTCCCACAGAATATTAACTAGATAGTGGTGGCATTAGAAATA
Source organism: Pan paniscus (assembly GCF_029289425.2). NCBI lineage: Eukaryota > Metazoa > Chordata > Mammalia > Primates > Hominidae > Pan > Pan paniscus. Next base: position 33,906,214 of record NC_073260.2, read on the forward strand.
GAAAGAGATGGCACCAGGAACAGGATGGAATGAGAACACAAGGTGTTAAACAGGAGGGCAGTGAAATAGGAGCGCTTTAGTTCTTGAGGACTACTTAAAATGAGTGAGTTCAAAGAAAATAAGACCCACTTACATTTAAATTTAACAACAAAAAACACATTCCAGAAATATATATTTTTAAGTTATTCAAAATAGTTCCCTCTTCATTAGTATAACTAATTAAGAACTGTTCTAAAACTAAAACTAACTATATTTCTACACCAGAAATGAAATTCTTCTGAAGCACATAATTATCCACAACTATGCTTTTAAAAAATCTTGATACAATGGTTATTCCAAGAAAATACACAGAGGACATTTTATTTTGTACTTGGTCATTGGGTACTTTTATCTTAACTAACACAATTTTAATTAAAAAACTATTTCTGAATTTCATTTCTGACTTCAATATTTATACTTAAGTAAAAATGTGTTTTATACCATACCTATCCTTGATCTGTCTGGCAGCCTTGGAGCCAATCAGGGAGAAGAGAAAGAAGGCAAGTTAGTGCTTTTCATGCAAGTTTCAATGGCAGTGACATGCAAGAAAAGTTAGGATATAAACCCTGCAACAGATTAGTTCATATTCACCAAAACACAAACTATAGAAAATTTATGTGTATAGTTCACATAAGCTTTCATGTGATGTTAGAATTATAGTAGAAAATCCAGACCCCACAAAAATCACCTTTTAGGAGGAAAATTTAACACTTCAAACAAATTCCAGGTGACTATAAATGTTTTATTCTTACCTTAAAATTATCAAAACACACCTCCACTTTCATTCAGTCTGATACTCATCAACTAGAGCAACCAATCTCCTTCATGGAACAACTTCCTTCATGGTTTTCTTGTACATGTCAAATTTACTCTCTAATTTTTCTTCAGAGATCTCTTTCACTACTTCATAATCGTTGTTCCAAGTTTTCTCTATATGCCTCTATAGGGCAAGGAATTCTGAGAGTTTGCCTGCTAACAAATACAACTAGGCTGCAATTCTATAAACCTTTACTCCAAAGAAAGTTGTAATGGCAGAAATTCAGACACAAAGAGACCAGAGAAATACTTCTAGCAATGGGGTCTTTCTCCATGATGATTTCATACATGCTACCAACTTAAACCTATATATAAGGTATCTCTTTTGTCTTTTTTTTTTTTTATGCAAGCACAAGTTTAGAAAGGGAACTCAGCTATTTACTTGGGACTGCATGGTCACACAAAATAATAAAAAACAAGTAAAAACTGTTGTCCCTTTTATATTTACATACAATATATCCAACAAAAGTTTTTTTCTCCACAGTAACCAGTATAGTTAACAATATATCAGACATAGACAAGGCTGTTTTGCTCAACACTGTATCCCCAGTGCCTAGCAAAAATGCTTAGGACATAGTAATACTTAATAATTATTAAACTTATTTGAATGTTAATTAGACATATGTAGCAATGCTTCTGTGGCCTCTCTTCTTCAGTTCTAACGTTGTTCCTATTCATTATTGGTCATTTTTATATCCACCCTAAAACATTCTGGTCTGAGTACTCTTTCTACTCAAAAACACAGAACTCAGATTTTTCTTTTTGAGACAGAGTCTTGTTCTGTCACCCAGGCTGGAGTGCAGTGGCACGATCTTGGCTCACTGCAAGCTCCGCCTCCCGGGTTCATGCCATTCTCCTGCCTCAGCCTCCCAAGTAGCTGGGACTACAGGGACCCGCCACCACGCCCGGCAAATTTTTTTGTATTTTTATTAGAGACAGGGTTTCACCATGTTAGACAAGACGGTCTTGATCTCCTGACCTCGTGATCCGCCTGCCTCAGCCTCCCAAAGTGCTGGGATTACAGGCATGAGCCAGCACACCCAGGCAACACAGAACTGAGATTTAAGAGATCAGCATATTATACAGTCTCAGCATTACTATTAATCAGTTGAGACCTTGTATATTAATCATTCTATTTCTTTTCTAAGGAATTTTGTTTCTTAATGTTTCCGAAAATCATTCCCACATGCTACACAAACAAACAAATTCTGTGGAATCTGTATCTTAAGTCATGAAACTACTGTAGTACCAGAGATAGAAAATGTTTAAAAAGTTAATTTAATTGATTTTTTAAATTACTATCATTAAAGCTGGAATTACAAAACAAAGATTTTAATGTAAGTGTTAAAGGAAGGAAAGAAAGGACTCTTCTCTGTACCTGATATGAAACAAGTACTACCAGGATTACTCTTTGCCTCTCCATTCCCTTATTTCTCCTAGGAAAATGACATGACTTATCTGATAATGGGTTTGAAAGGAGAAACTAGACTTTCTGCTTTTTCTCACAGCTTGCTTGCCCACAGATAACATATATTCTGTTCTTTCCCTCTGTACCATAACTTTCACTGAAAGAGGCTTCCCCTGCCCATCACCTGAGGCAGCCCCTGCTGATCATGCCTGGGTGAATTTGTCTGTCTAATTCTAGGTATTTAGTATTGGGAAACTTGCCCAATAACAAAAGCCATCTTTTCCAATATGCTTTTATCATTATTTGGCCTCTTATCAGTTTTTTTTGGTCTTATTTCCTAACTGGTTTCAAACTTAGAGAAATATTACCAATCACCCTTGCATAACCCAATGAGATGAAGACGATTACCATTTTTTAAACTGACCACAATGATTCAATTTTGTGTCAAGTGTTACTAAATTTAATAAGGTAAAAATTTTTAGTGTGTGTGTGCACATATGCATGCATGCAAAGCTTTTATGGTATCACTTCATGTACCATGCTGTTTGTGAAAAACCAGGAAAGGAATAAATGAAAAGCCAGATAATCTAGGAAAAACTGTTGTCCATGCATTTACATAGAATATACCCAGCTAGTAAAACTGAAAACTCCCATGGCTCCACTTTCATTTAGGTTCAAATTTTACTGCATATATATTGTATAAATGCAAGAGAGGTTTAAGAAGTTATTCTGAGCAATGATTAGAAGGCAGAGTTTCAAATTCTGAAGATATTTCTTTGAAAGGGCCCAATTTCAAGAAATGTCTTAAATTGGAAAATAATTTCTTTTCTAGAATTCTCTCAAAACAGAAAGGTATCCAAAAGATACACAATACTATACAGCTTCTAAGTTTCTATTCCTCTATTTCAAGAATGGTGACTTTTGTCAATTACAACATTGGCAGAAAGGATTTCAATAGAAGATCTAAAGAGTGATGTTGAGTAAAGTAATATAACTAAGCTTCTTGGAAGCTTTTCAATAATATACAGTACCATAACCTAAAAATAAATCTAAACATTCATTGCAGCTTCTTCATAACTCACTACATGGAATTACGTAGGCTCAAATAAATGTGTTGGCAACAGAGCAGTGGTAAATCTTGGAATCAGCTGGTACTAATTAAACAGATGTTTGACAAAATTCAGCATTACAATTCTACTTAAGGCAGTTTGGTCTCAGGTGACATTTCTATGACTGATTAAAGAAATGGAATTGTAACATTTAGTTTAAAAACAATTAACTAAGAGATGGAGGGAGGCAATGAGGGAAGAGAGAGAGAGAGGGAGAAAGGAAGGCACCATCTCTGATATGAATGCAGAGAAACGGTAATACGAGTAAAGAAGAAGTAATCGCAAACCAATCTTCATAACTGCCAATTAAATTTAAAGACGTTAAACCAGATATTTTCCCAGTCACATAGAAAAAAGTTAACAGATCTTTTCCCAATCTCTTTTGTTCTTAATCTGTAATGGGTGAATATAGAAACTATTTTCTTCTGTGAATTTATCAAGCACTTTGAAGATAAAGTATCTTATTGTTTCTATCTTTCTTTAATATCATCATTTCTCTTTTTATAGAAAGGGAGAGGGAAAAAGAGATAGCCTCAAAACATTATTTTCCTTTAGGCAAAAATATGTCTTTGGAAAAAAAAAGATTGCACACCAGTTGATTCCATACATTAGAAGTTTTGTATTTGGTAGACATATATTTATCTGTTCATAAAAGGAACTATTTTTCAAAAAGCATGATCATTTTAAAGAATCTGTCACAAAAGCCCCAGTGAATAACTTGAAATACACTTTGAAATACAGTACTGTACTCAACTGTTTTATGATTAGGCATATTTGTACAACAGGAGATTGCATTTCTGTAAGACATAAACACCAAGAAATGAAATTAAGGTGAAAACTACAATTTGACCTATGCTTAACAAATATTTAGATCTGTTTTTTTATATTGTCCTCAAAACTGAAACATTCACGCTTTTGTTGAAGGTCCTCTCCTCTCTCCTAACATTCTTAACTTCAGCCTACAGAGGGAGCTTCTGGCAGTATTTCTGCTTCCTTGATGAAAGTACTGAGTGAGCTTCTACCCACTCCTCTTCTTATTCACTCCTTCCAGTGGTCAGAGCCTAACACTCAATGGACAATATTCTACAGGCGAATCATTCATTACAAGTGAGATGTGGGAAATACACTAAACCCATTCTCCCTCTTCAGCTGTGATCAAATGCAGAAGACACTGTTCTCCTTTCACCCAACTGTACTTTTTATTCCATTATAGGGACCCCATGGATAGGAAACTATTTTCTCCCTTCTACTCTGACAACCGGAGCATGTGTGGCATGATTGTGATGGCAATTTAGTTACACTGACTTGGAAATTGTTCCACTGATCCAGCTCTTTCTATAGAGAGAATTCAAGGTCTAAAGTCAGGGTGGGAATAGAAATACGAATTTTGGTAAAGGATCCAAGCAGTGTTCTGCAGGCCAGCTATTAGCAGAGAATGCACATTTGGTGGGATGTTGCCAATTTATTAAGTCCAGGAATAAAGCTAATGATCTGGATCCCATTTGCTGGTGATCCGTCTGCATAAATTTACTAACAACCAAACTTCTAGCAGTTAAAAAAAATTAGTGAAGGTATGTTCTAAAATCTTTTTGCATTTGTGCTATTTGTATTTGTTTACTTTCAGAAAGTAAAATGCCAGTAAATAGCATAACTTCACATTCAGTTCTCATGCTGAGACGCTGCAATGTGATAATTTAAATATTAGAATTTGAAATACTCTTTTTGAAGATAATGAAGTATGAAAAGACATACTGCCTCAATTTTTAGCCTATGCTATTTTTTTGTCCTCATGGGCCATTCATATTAATCTCATTTAAGCACTTTAATGTGGGATATTCACAAATAGTATACCTTAAATGAATTTCTTTTTCCAGACATCTAACAATATACTGCTAGACTAATAATAATCTCCAAAGTCATCTCTCCCTATTCAGTCAGCAAGTAGGTGTTTGAGGCAGGCCTGTAGTCCATGTAGCTGGCTAGGAAAGTGAACTTAGTTTTTTACTTGAAATCAAATTATTATCTGGATACTATTTGGACATATGAAGAAAATAATTGCAAGCAGCTCTCAGTTAAGCATTTTTCCTAAATGATAAACCCAGATTTCTGGCTAGGAAACACTGACAGATACAGTAATGTGCCACATAACTACGTTTAAGTCAATAATGGACTGCACATACAATGGTGCTCCCATAAAATTATAATACTGTATTTTTACTATACCCTTTCTATGTTGAGATACACAAATACCACTGTATTGCAATTGCCTACAGGATTCAGCACAGTAACATGCTACACAGGTTTGCAGCATAGAAGCAACAGACTATACAATACAGCTGAGGTATGTAGTAGGCTATACTGTCTAGGTTTGTGCCATTACACTCTAATGTTCCCACAATGATGAAACTGCCTAATGATACATTTCTTAGAAGACATCCTCGTTAAGCGACACATGGTTGTAATTCATTTCACCACATCTCCAAATGGTTTAAGCTACTAAACAGTACTATAAACTGCTGCAAGACAAGACCCAAATAGTAAGAATAAGCGAAGTGGCATATTAAACCACAATGTGACTTATTTTATCAGAACCTTTCTAATTTATAATCTGTCAGGAACAAATTATAACAGAAACAAAGCTGGAAAGAATAAAGGACAGTGAAACAGAAAAGGGTAGCATTTGGGAGAAAGAAGACAGAAGAACTCTAAAAATGTCAATAGAAAGAGAAACGTGGGAGAAATAAACTTTTATCATAGTTTTTCCAAGTATCAGTCTCTCCTTAAATCAACTGGATTCAAGGCATTTTTGAGTATTAGTGTCCACATTCTATAGTTTTCCTGTCTTCTTCCTCACTCTTAGGCTGTCAGTTGGTAATTCTTGCTACTATGACTATGCCTGTCATTAACAACTGCCCTACTCCACTAAAAGGGGAATTTGTTAACAAGTAGAAAACAGAAAGAAAAATACTGAAAATAGTAGCAGTATCAAGTACAATAGTCAACAGATTCTGAGAAATGATCTTGAATAGAGGACATTAACTCTTGTCCATGAACTCTATGCTGTTGATTTTGATGACTAAGACATCTTTTGCTTTCTGCATGTTTCTTAGCTATGTTCCAGACACTTAAGGTTATCACATGAATGCCCTCTAAATAAGTGATATAGTGCTTTTTTTGTTTTGTTTTGTTTGAGATAGGGTCTTGCTCTGTTGCCCAGGCTAGAGTGCAGCAGTGTAATCACAGCTCGGTGCAGCCTCAACTTCCTAGGCTCAGGCAATCCTCCCATCTCAGCCTTCGAGTAGCTGGGACTACAGGTGCACATCACCATGCCCAGCTAATTTTTTTGTGTATTTTGTACAGACAGGATCTCATCATGTTGCCCAAGCTGGCCTCAAACTCCTGGGCTCAAGCAAACCACCCACCTTGGCTTCCCATAGTGCTGGGATTACAGGCATGAGCCACCATACCTGGCCAACATATCATACTTTTAAAGTACTTTTAAATATAGTACATTTCCCTTGTAATTCCTTTATATAATAAGTCCACCTATGTGCATTAGTAAGCTTCTTTACAACTCACCTCCAAATTTAAAGAATTAATTCATGCATTGGCTTACAGCAAAAGAACTTTTGTTTTGATTCATGTGTTTAAAAGAAGAAATCAATTAAACTTCAATTTTAATATCCAAAGATGTAAGGTGGCAAATGTTACCTTCTCAAGGAAGTTTTTTCTACCTTCAAGTTCACAGAAAATCATAAAATGAAAACAATCACTAGGCATAAATCAGTTATAAAGCTACCTAACACAATGCAGCTCACTACATACTCCACAAAGGTGAAGCAAATAACATCAAACTCAAATTTTATCTTGATAACTACACAGTAATTTTTGCTAATTATATAGCTTAATTTCCAAATCTTTTCACATCATTTTAAAATATATTCTACATTTCTGAGTTTTGATTTGACAAAATGGTAATCATTTAAAATGACCCTACTTAAAAGAAAAATTACAATTTACAATTTACAATCACTTAAACACCAGGATCTAAGTTAAAACATTAGCAGGCTTCTTGCTCTACTTTTTACATTTTTATACTAAACATATCCCTTAAGTAAGGATCTACATTTCCATGTTGTAATAAAACATTCAGTTACTTAAATTAAGCAGTAGGGGCATTTATCTGCAATAAGAAGTTACACAATTACAGTTCTCATGTGCATAAAGTGATGATGCTTTCCCAAGCAGCTCATAGACAGAAACACTTTTTAAACATATTTGTTGATGACCCTAAAGACACACACTTCTAAGTGTTTGCTTTGGAATAAATGAACAGCCAGCATTTTACTTATCAAGAAACCCCAAGCCTTTATTAGTATTAGAAATCAGTAAAGAAATCCAAAACTAAAGAAAAACAAAAACGCCTTTTTAAAAATACAACTTCCCTTGTTAAGTGTATTAATGCAGTTTTTGTGTACCTTTGAAAATTCTTCAGGTTCCTTTATATCTAATGACCTTGTTGCAAATTCTAATAGTTCTTCAGAGTTCTCCAGGGCATTATTACATTGACTAATCTGACTCTAGGGAAAAAAAAAAAAAAACTAAGTCATTAAAATGAAGTTTCCTATTGCCATTAGAATCTTAAATATATATTGTTATAATGAACTTACAAATAATTTTAATAGCAATAATAGAGGAAAAATATTTCAGTGAGCTATTGTAGCAAGATAATCAAGTTTTATATATATATAACGTGTTATTTTTTTATATATATATAACAAATTTTAATTATCTTAATACTTTGTACCTCTTGCCATAATTTATTGAAAACAGCTTCACTGCATACAGGTAAAGATACACTCATCATTTAAAACAAAAAGGGACCTAAGCGAAGCTTAGTCCACTGTCATTAATTAAAAACTAGCAATTCAAGATACATAAAGAATATGGGACAAGTAGGAAGTATTTTTCTAAACCTAAATGGCAAGGTTCCTGCTCTAAAGATGAATGCTCGCAATTCAATTTTATCTAACAAACTGCAAGTTTTAAAAATGTTTCTATTGGCTGCTCCTAGCTCCCCACTAACAATGCCAGAAGAACAAACTGTCCACATATATTCAAGTAGAAAGAAGGTCCCGACAAACAACAGATATCAATGAGGCACTAGGAACTGAGAGGTAACTGAAAAGGGAAAATATTACCAGTTGCACTGGAACATCACTCATGCCAGGGATGGCTAGGGGGTTGATCAAGATGCATAATGCACACTCAATATGCAAAAGACTTTTTGGTACTTGATGGGAAGAAGGAAGGGCAAGAGAAAAGACATGACCCATGGCCACTTTGGTGGCAGGTTTAATATGCAGTATGAGCTAGGGTGACAGAAATGTTGGCTAGTGGTAGATGAAGACAATTAGAGCTGCTCTGGTAAAGAAAAAGTACAGGGAGGGAAAAGGGAAAGTTGGAGATTAAGCAACTGGATGCTTAAAGGCCATTCCAAAGTGGTGCTGTGAAGAAGGGTCTGGGTCCAAAACAGAACAGAATTCTGCACAGGATGAGTTTTCGGTTGGATCTTCAGATGATGCTGAGTTGTCCTTTCTTCTACAGTGTTTTGTTTTTTAAATGAATTCATTTCTTATTAGTATTTATTGAAATGTATGGAAACTTTATGAATAAACGAATTATCCTTGAATTATTTAAGTAATACATCCCCCACCCCCAAATATGAACAACAAACCTCAACCTGGGTAGTATGGACACACTTCGAAGATACAGTATCTGATCCTTGGAAATTGTGCATTTATGGTGTGTATGTAAGATAGAAAGACAACATATGTGTTTTTCCACAGCTTTTAGGTGCTCAAAGATATCTATAACTCAAATCAACACACAAAAATTTGCATTTCTACATACCAATAATGAACAATCCAAGAAGGAAAAAAAAGAAAAAATCCACTTATAATAGTATCAAAAAGAACAGCATACTTTGAAATAAATTTAACCAACAAAGCATGAGACCTAGACACCCAAAACTACAATACAATGCTAAAAGAAATACACAACAAAAATAAAGGGAAAGACATTCATGTTCATAGATTGGAACACTTAATATTGTTAAACTATCCATACTACCCAAAGCAATCTATAAACTCAATGTAATCACTGTCAAAATCCCAAGACATTTTTTGTAGGAACAGAAAAAATATATATAAAATTCATGTAGAATCTCCAGGGACCCTGAATTGCACAATTTTGAAAGAGAAAAAAGTCGAATGCCTCAACATTCCTGATTTCAAAATACCTTACAAAACTATAGGAACCCAAACAATGTGGTACTGGCATAAAGACAGATACACAGACCAATGGAACAAAACAGACAGTCCTGAAATTACCCTTCACATATATGATCGAATGATCTCTGACATAGGTACTAAGGCCAAACAATAGGGACAGGACAGTCTCTTCAATAAATGGTGCTAGGAAAACCGAATATCCACAAGCAAAAAAATAAAGTAGGTCCCTTACTTAACACCATACGCAAAAATTAACTAAAAATGGATTAAAGACCTAAACATAAGCTCTAAAGCTCCTAGAAGAAAACATAGAGGAAAAGCTTCATAACACTGTATTTGTCAATGATTTCCTGGATATGACAATGAAAGCAAAAATAGACAAATTAGATGACGTAAAACTTTAAAACTTCTCTATATCAAATAGAACAACCAACAGGGTAAAAAAGCAGCCTACAAAATGGGGAAAAAAAAAACCTGTGAATCATACACCTGATAAGGAGTTAATATCCAGAATGAATAGAAAACTGCTGCAACTTAACAACCACCAAAAACCCCAAGTAACCCAATTAAAAGATGGCCAAAGAACCTGAATAGACACTTCTCTAAAGAAAATACATTGATGGCCAACAAACACGTGAAGAGATGCTCAACATCACTAGTCACTAGGGAAATGCAAATCAAAACCGTAATGAAATATCATGTTATACCCATTATGATGGCCACTACAAAAAAAAAACAGAAAATAAAAAGCACCGGCAAGCACATGAAGAAATTGGAACACTTCGGCTGGTAGGAATGTAAAATAGTGCAGCCACTATGGAAAACATTATATAGAGGGTCCTCAGAAAATTATAAAGAGAATTACCACATGATTCAGCAATCCTACTTTGAAGTATACATATCCAAAACAATTGAAAACAGAATCTCAAAGAGATATTTAAACCCCCACATTCATTGCAGCATTATTCACAATAGCTAAGAGGTGTAAGCTGCCAAAATGTCCATAGACATATAAATGGATAAAGAAAATGTGGTATATACATAAGTGGAATATTATTCAACCACAAAAAAGGAGGAAATCCTAGCACATGCTATATAACATGAATAAATCTTGAGGACATTATGCTGAGTAGGAAATAAGTCACAAAAGGACAAATGCTATGATTCCACTTATATGAGACATGTAGAGTAGTCATGGAAACAGAAAATAACATGATGATTGCCAGGGGCTAGTAAGAAGGGGAAATAAGTTGTTGATCAAGGGACATAAAGTTTCACTTGCACAAGATGAAAAAATTCTAGAGATCTGTTATACAAAAATGTGAATATATTTAACACCATCAACTGTACACTGTACAGTTTAAAATGGTTTAAGAGAATTGGCTGGGCACGGTGGCTTACGCCTGTAATCCCAGCACTTTGGGAGGCCAAGACGGGTGGATCACCTGAGGTCAGGAGTTTGAGACCAGCCTGGTCAACATGGTGAAACCCCGTCTCTACTAAAAATACAAAAATTAGCCAGGCATGGTGGTGGGCACCTGTAATCCCAGCTACTTGGGAGGCTGAGGCAGGAGAATCGCTTGAACCTGGGAGGCAGAGGTTGCAATGAACCAAGATCACTCCAGCCTGGGTGACAGAGTGAGACTCTGTCTCAAAAAAAAAAAAATGGTTAAGAGAATAAATTGTTTTTTTAAAAACAATTTTAGAATACTTATGGCCAAAACAAAAAACCATTCTTCTACAAGGTAAGGGTATAGTTATACTTAGAAATTCATTAATTTTTGCTTACCATAAATCAAGGATTAAATAGACTAAAATTATCCATATTTCAATAGCTGTATGATCTCACCTGTAACTCCTGGGATTTACGAGCTTGTTCCTGCTTGATACAGTTAATCATACTTTCTTTTACTTCATCCAGTATAGAGTATAAACTATCAAATTCTTCATCTAACTCTGAGAGTATGTTGGACGAATTTTCCTGTTTAAAAAACAAAACAAAACAATTTTACTGAAGCGCTATCAAACGTTTAAAACCTAAAAGGTATGCCCAAAAGAGAGAATAAATTTATATTACAAACTATGTTGGCCTAATATAAAAATAACATAATTCTAATATTTGACTTAAGGCTTTAAAAAGAGATAAATGCAACAAACTGCCTGCTAATGCTAACAATACTGTTTCAGCTATACTATCAGTTAAGTTGTCTTTTATGGACTAGCCCATACTCTCTTCACTTTACTGTTTCCACAGGACAACATGAAAGGTTGTTTTAACGTTCCCAACTTCGTCCAGACCTTCAGTCTCTCAGGCAGACTCTAAGCCAGTGGTTCTTAACCTCTGGTGCGTATCAGAATCACTGGTGAGGTATTCTTATAAAATATTCCAGAGATTTTAATTCAGTAATTCCGAGGAACACTTTGCACATACAGAAATGAGGCGGATTTTGTCTAAATTTTAAAATCTTTCAGGGTCTCTAAAACACTGCATTTATGTAAGATAAACAGAAATTAAAAGACTAAGCAATTATTTATTGGATCCTAAGATATTTATCAAATATTAAATCATCTAATGACTAGAATTTGTAGTCAAATCCTGTATTAACTAAAATACAGATAAGTTACTTGCCCAAAGCCATACAATTAGTTACTAGTAACATGGTCAATAATGCATTTCAAGTCTCTTGAGTTCCCCATTGCTATATTTGCCGCTATTTCAACAAAAAATAACTTGAATTATTTGTAAAATCCCTAGATAAGCAATATCCACACTTGCAACAATTATGAGATAGAAGAAATTCTCTTAAGACATTTTTCAACTTGGATGAATCATTCAATTAAGAGAAGCGAACTGGCACTGACTAAGAGAACTAATACATACAATCTACTGTAATATTGTATGTCCAAACTTTTGCTTATAATGTTTATAAAAACTAGATACCTCACAGGCACCTCATCAAAGGTGGTGGTAATTATTTTACTAGTCTATTTACAGTGGTAAGAACAACTATAGAAGTGGAATGTGCAGTCAGGAAGGGAAAAAACCTAACTCAAATCCCACATTTGCCACTCAGTAACAGCATGACCTTATACAAGGCACTTAAATTCCTAGACCTCAGTCTATTCATTCATAAAAAAGAAACAGACTATTTTCCTCTCAATCACCAGATGGCATCTTGTTGCCTTTTGCCTACTACTAAGCTCCCATCTTCAGCAACGAGGTTGTAGTTTAATTCCCCCACTACTTTTTTTTCTAACGTTAAGGTAGAATTCTAATTTGAGCTAGCTCTACATAAGATCTCTCTTTCCAGATACCAAATGTGATGATTCGCTTGTCCACAGATCAAGAGCTTTATAGCCATGAGCTTTATGCTTATCTAAAGAAAACTGATTCACCAGTTTTCCAATAAAATAGTTCAAGATAGCTAAAATAATTTTTTTTTTTTTTTTTGAGACAGAGTCTCACTCTATCACCCAGGCTGGAGTGCAGTAGTGCGATCTCGGCTCACTGCAACCTCCACCTCCTGGGTTCAAGCGATTCTCCTGCCTCAGCCTCCCAACTAGCTGGGATTACAGGCGCTTGCCACCACAACCAGCTAATTCTTGTATTTTTAGTAGAGATGGGGTTTCACAATGTTGGCCAGGCTGGTCTTGAACTCCTGACTTCAGGTGATCCACCCGACTCGGCCTCCCATGAATGTTCTTTTTGCTAAAGATAATTTTGGTTATTCTGGTTCTTTTGTAGTTCTATATACATTTTAGAATTTTTTCTATTTCTGTGGAAAATGACATTGGTATTTGGATAGAGATTACAATGAATCTGTAGATTACTTTGGGTAGTACAAATATTTTAACAATGTTAATTCTAATCCACAAACATGGGATATTTTTCCATTCATTTGTCTTCTTAAATTTCTTTCATCAGTGTTTTATAGCTTTCAGTATACAGATCTTTCATTTCCTTAGGTAAATGTATTCCTATTTTTTTATGCTACAGCAAATGGGATTGTTTTCTTATTTTCTTTTTGAAATAGTTCGTTTTTCATGTATAGAAGCAATACTGATTTTTGTGTGTTGATATTGCATTCTGTAACTTTACTGAATTTATCAGTTCTAACAGTTTTTTGGTAGAGACTTTAGAGTTTTCTAAAGACTGAGGCAGGAGAATCGCTTGAACCTGGGAAGCAGGAGTTTCAGTGAGCTGAGACTGCGGCATTGCACTCCAGCCTGGGTGACAGAACAAGTCTTTGTCTCAAAAAAAAAAAAAAGTGGTGAGAGTAAACATCTTTGTCTTGTTCCTGACTTTACAGAAAAAGCTTTTGACTTCTCACCTTTGATAAGATGGTAGCTGTGAGATTGTTATTATACATATGGCCTTTACTGTGTTGTGGTACATTCCTTCTACACCTAATTTGTTGAGAGTTTTTATCATGAAAGGATGTTGAATTCTGTCAAATTCTTTTTCTGCATCTACTAAGATAACCACACACTTTTTTTTGTCTTTAGTTTTGTTAATATGGTGTATCACATTTATTGACTTCTGTTGAACCATCCTTGCATCCCAGGCATAAATCCTACTGGATCATGGTAAATGATCTTTTTAATGTGCTACTGAATTCAGTTTGCTAGTATTTTATTGAGGATTTTTGCATCTATGTTGATTAGGAATACTGGCCTGTATTTCTCTCTTTTGTAGTATCCCTGGTTTGGCTTTATTATTGGGATAATGTTGAATTTGTAAAAATGGATTTGGAACGACTCCCTCCTGTTTGATTTTTTTGGAAGAGGCTGAGAATAACTGACATTAGTTCTTTAAATATTTTCTAGAATTCAGTGGTAAAACCATCAGGTTGCAGGTTTTTCTTTGATGGGAGACTTCACTGCGGATTCAATTTCCTTATTCATTATTGACCTATTCAGATTTTCTATTTCTTTCTGATTCAGTCTTGGTAGATTGTACATTTCTAGCAACCAGATTATCTTGAGTTCTCTCTTCCACAATCAATATGTCACTACTTACAATATAGATTATCTCCCCAAACCTGGAACTATTTTCTTAAGTATTCCTCTCCCTTCTCAATGGGCACTTTACCTTTTATTTTTATGTTACTTTCATCTACTTCTACAAGTAGACCCCTTACCAATAACATTTTCTTTTCTTTTTGAGATGCAGTCTCGTTCTATTACCCAGGCTGGAGTGCAGTGGTACAATCAATGCTCACTGCAGCCTTGACGTCCTGGGCTCAAACGATCCTCCTACCTCAGCCTCCTGGGTAGCTGGGACGACATGTGTATGCCACCACACCCAGCTAATTTTTGTATCTTTTTTTTTTTTGGTAGAGACGGTGTCTTGCCATGTTGCCCAAGCTGGTTTCAAACTCCTGGGCTCAACCCATCAACCTGCATCAGCCTCCCAAAATGCTGGGGTTACAGGCATGAGCCACCACACGTAGCCAAAATTTTTCTTCTATTGTTTATTGTAAAAGAAACGTTTTACTTGCCAGCACTTTTGAAAAACTACAAATTGCTCTTAATTTATATTAGAAAAAAATGTCAAATGGAAAAGGACTAAAGTGAGCACTCTGGTATTTTCTAACAACTACTATTCCAGAGTTTTCCTTTTCCCTTACTATTTGGATTTTTCCATGGACAAAACAGGAATTGCAATGAAAACATTTTTACTTTATCTGCTATTTTAAAACCCTGCTCTCACCTCCATTAGTTTATAACCCAAAATTCATAGAGTATATTTGTACTTCAGATTTGACTCATTGTGACATATTTACACAAAATTTTTCATAAAACAATCATACCTGAACTCCTTTTAGTGTATGATGTAGTGTATCAATAAAGTTCTGAATTTCATCATTTTTATTTGCCAGAGTTGAAATGATCCTCTGTAGAGCTTCCTAGAATTAAGAAAAGCATTAAAATACTATATTTCAATGGAAGAGTTACAAAACTCATTAACAAGCATTCTCTAAACAAACTTTATGTAAGAGTATATTGTATAACAAATAGGAGCAATGTAAAATTTCTCATTGTTCCAAACTTCCAAAGGCTTATAATTAGAAAAGATGGGGTATATATTTGTACTGTATTAAGCCCTCTTATTCCTAATATGCAACTTAATCACCATGATACTTTTCAGATTGAAAATGATCAGTTTAACTTAATATCAATAGAATTATTTTAGGTCATCAGCCATGACAACGGAATAGAGCAAAATCTTTAAATGCTGTAAAAACAAATGGAAACGGAATACAACATCAGGAACCGAGGAATAAAAGTGAGGAGACACAAATTCATCAACATTTTATTTATTTACAAAAATAAACCTATTTTAGAGATATGAAACTAGATAATACATGTGCATTTAGAATGACAACATTCATTCCAATATTTACAGATGCTGTAGAACTATAATAAATAAAGCAATTTTAGTAGCAGATATCTCAGACTTTGATAATGCTTCCTATTTAAATAAAACATTTGGTTAATTTTCTCTCTGGTTCGGTGCTATCCAATAAAATTTTCCACTGTGATGGAAATGTTCTATAAATGTGCTGCCCAATATGGTAGCCACTAGCCACACACAGTTAAAGAAGTCTTGAAATGTGACTAGAACTGAGGAACTAAATTTAATTTTTCCAACTTTAATTAAGTTTATATAGTCGAATGTAACCAATGCTATCATATTGGACAGCACAAGTCTAGTTGCAGTAACTCCTCATTGGTAGCAACAGCAAAAACCAAACAAGGTTATTTATAGTCTCAGAAAAAAATCAAATGCAAGTACTTTAATACTTTGTAATTTTCTCATAAGCATAGGACTTTTTTCTGTAAGCACCTATGAGCTTAAATATTTTAATAAAGCCTATAAGACTTTGTGGAATAAAGGTTTTCCTAAAAAATATAATCAGATATCGACAAAGGGTTATAGATAAGGAGCCCAGGAAACAGTCTGAAGGGAGATAACATTTTTTTTTTAAGTTTTTTTTCTCGAGACAGAGTTTTTGGCTGTTGTCTCCCAGGTTGGAGTGCAATGGTGTGATCTCGGCTCACTGCAACCTCCACCTCCCGGGTTCAAGCAATTCTCCTGCCTCAGCCTCCCGAGTAGCTGGAATTACAGGTGCCCGCCACCACGCCCAGCTAATTTTTGCATTTTTAGTAGAGACGGGGCTTCACCATGTTGGCCAGGCTGGTCTCAAACTCTTGACCTCAGGAGATCCACCTGCCTCAACCTCCCAAAGTGCTGGGACTGCAGGTGTAAGCTACCATACCTGGCAACATTTTATACAAATGTTCATAAAGTATTGTAGTAGTGAAAAAAGCATGTGCCACCACACATGTGTGCTATGGGAGGCCCAGGCAGGTGGATCACTTGAGGTCAGGAGTTTGAGACCAGCCTGGCCAGCATGGTGAAACCCCGTCTCTACTAAAAATACAAAAATTAGCCAGGCGTGGTAGCATGCACCTGTAATCCCAGCTACTCAGGAGGCTGAGGCAGGAGAATCACTTGAACTGGGAGGTGGAGGCTGCAGTGAGCCGAGATCTCACCACTGCACTCCAGCCTGGGCAACAGAGCAAGATTGTGTCTCAAAAAAAAAAAAAAAAATGCCAGTCACAGTGGCTCATGCCTGTAATCCCAGCACTTTGGGATGCTGAGGCGGGTGGATCACCAGAGGTCAGAAGTTTGAAACCAGCCTGGCCAACATGGCGAAACCCTGTCTCTACTAAAAATACAAAAATTAGGCAGGCGTGGTGATGGGCGCCTGTAATCCCAGCTCAGCTATTCGGGAGGCTGAGTCAAGAAAATTGCTTGAACCCGGGAGGTGGAGGTTGCAGTGAGCCGAGATCACACCACTACATTCCAGCCTGGGTGACAGAGCAAGATTCCATCTTAAAAAAAAAAAAAAAAAACTTAAAAAAACTTTCCACCAAAAAAAATTATAAAACATTGGTACCAAAAAAAAGGCAGATACAGTTCAGAGCAAAAAATAAAATCTCCTTAGCATAAAATAGCTTCCCATTTACATATTTTTTTGGTCTAAGTTTAGTAGAAAGCTTTACATTTCAGAAATTACATAGCAAAAATCTGGAGATAGCTGTAACTTATTGCCCCAACTAGATAAGACCTGAGCTCCAAAGATTTTAATGAGAAGCCTTTTTTTTTTTTTTGAGGCTCTGTCACACAGGTGGGAGTGCAGTGACACAATCGTAGCTCACTGCAGCCTCAACCTCTTCGGCTCAAGCCATATCCACCTGCCTCATTATTTGATTTTTTGTAGAGACGAGGTCTCACTATGTTGCCCAGGCTGGTCTCGAACTTCTGGGCTCCAGCAATCCTCCCACCTCAGCTTCCCAAAGTGTTGGGATTACAGGCATGATCCCTGCTCCCAGCTAAAGCCTACCTTTTTAATGTTCCTGTTTTTTAATGAGTATAGTCAAAGACATCTAAATGCTCTAATTTTGAATCAGATCTTCAAGTTAAATCCTCTGCTCCTTTAAGAGCTACCAACCTGCTGCAAGTTAACAGACTCTGGTCCAATAGTGATGTTAGAGATCAGAAAACAGGCTTTATCAACTGTAACGTTTTCATTCTCCTTAAAGCAGTACTGTCCAATATAAATACAGTAGGAGCCAATAGCAGCCACATCAAAAAAGTAAAGGAAAAACAGGACAAATTAATTTTAATATTTTATTTAATAGATTCAAAATATATTATCATTTCAACATGTAGTCAATATTTAACAATTAATGAGTTTTTCTTTTTTTTAGTATGGAGTGTTCAAAATTCAGTTTGTATTTTACACTTATGCATATCTCAATTCAAACTGGCCACATTTCAAGTGCTCAAAAACCACATTATGGCTAGAAGCTACCATCCTGGATAATACAGACTTAAGAGGTCTATGTCATCCAAACAGACCATATATTTCTAAGAGTGGAAATAGGGCAGAGATCCTCTATTAATCTTATTAATTTGCAATTAAAAATAAACGACCTAAAAGCTTTCTGAACTTTTTTCTTGGAAGACCAGAATTTCTTTATGTGCTTATGTTATGCCAGATTCTTGAATTATAATAGCTATATGTGGATATAAGTTAAAATGTTACAACCAACTTCCTTTACCAGAATTTCACTCATTTCTCAGTTTTTATTTACATAAATATTAACTCTAGAAGGTGAAAGACATTTTAAAATTACCAACTCTCAAAAGAAATTGGTACATAAGTAACACCACTTCGGGGTCCAATACCATAACAGAAGAAACAAATACACTCCTCTCTCCTGTGAAATTTACACCGTTCACTCATGTTTTGGGTTAGAGAAGACTTCTTGGGATCACAGAAAGTGCAAATGTCCACGTCAAAGTTGGCAGCTAACAAAAACAAGACTGCACCTAAGGACAACTGACATACAGGTTAGACAAATTCAAAGAATCATCAGAATAATGCCTTCCATTTTCTATGATACTATCGCATACCTCCAAAAAAATACCACCCTTAGATTACAGTCAATCTTTTTTTTTTTTTTTTTTTGAGATGGAGTCTCACTCTGTCACCCAGGCTAGAATGCAGTGGTGCAATCACGGCTCACTGCAACCTCTGCCTCCTGGGTTCAAGCAATTCTCCTGCCTCAGCCTCTC
The DNA here is from genome assembly GCF_029289425.2 of Pan paniscus. Lineage (NCBI taxonomy): Eukaryota > Metazoa > Chordata > Mammalia > Primates > Hominidae > Pan > Pan paniscus. Next base: position 33,925,531 of record NC_073260.2, read on the forward strand.
GAGTAGCTGGGATTACAGGTGCAAGCTACCGTGCCTGGCTAATTTTTTGTATTTTTTGGTAGAGACGGGGTTTCACCATGCTGGCCAGGCTGGTCTCGAACTCCTGACCTTGTGATTCACCCACTTCGGCTTCCCAAGTGCAAGGATTACAGGGATGAGCCACCACTCCCAGCGATTACAGTTAATCTTATATTTACCATTCCTCTTAAATTCATTCAAAATTCTATTACCACAGATGAAAGACCCTTTTCAACTGTATTGGCCTAAGATGTATTAATAGCCATACTTCTGGAAAGAAACTCTACAATCTGTGTTAAAGCCTTTAGGGGAATGATATCCTATATGAATTGCCTAAGGCTGTAAAAATACTGTACTTCCCCAGAAAGTGGATGAGAAAGAAAGGTCTTTAAAGGCTGATATAGTATTTCTGAGAAACACGGTCTCATTCTTTGAAGAGAGAGCACTCTACAGCTCTTGAATTTAACAAGGAGTTCCAGTACAGCATGAGAGTCTGTAATACACACCTAGATAAAGGGTCCACATTCTGAGAAAAGTTGCTTTACCCTAATGCCAAAACTGCAAAGACTAAAGGCCTAGATTATTTTCAGAGGATGCACTGCAATCTTTAGATGGGGAGGGCTTCAGAGCCTTGGCTACAATACACCACTGAGATGCTATGAGAATGGACAAGCCAGCTGTAGAGGACTCTGGAACCCCAGCATTTAAGATCATCTATATTTTCAAAGCTACCGAATACATTAGTAAACCTGGCTGCAGAAGAAGCAACCATTCAGATCATAAAGAGAAAGTCATAGCAACCAATGTGACCTTGTTAGCTAATACAGATAAAATGCTGCCTCTCTGCTAAGCTTTTCTTTTTTTTTTCTTTTTTTTTTTTTTTTGAGACGGAGTCTGGCTCTGTCGCCCAGGCTGGAGTGCAGTGGCGCTATCTCGGCTCACTGCAAGCTCCGCCTCCCGGGTTCACGCCATTCTCCTGCCTCAACCTCCCGAGTAGCTGGGACTACAGGCGCCCGCCACTACACCCGGCTAATTTTTTTGTATTTTTAGTAGAGACGGGGTTTCACCGTGTTAGCCAGGATGGTCTCGATCTCCTGACCTCGTGATCCGCCCGCCTCGGCCTCCCAAAGTGCTGGGATTACAGGCGTGAGCCACCGCGCCCGGCCTCTGCTAAGCTTTTCTAAGCTTAAAGGAGGAAGGAAATATACGCAAAGTTCCCCAAGGGCAGACTACTGAGACAAAGGCTCCAGAAGCTCTGATCCACTTGCCCTTTAATCTGCAACTGCTGTAGAGAGGATGAGCAAATGAAAAAGACTGTAATCCAAGGCTCATATTTAGCATTCTAAAATAGTAAGTTTATCAGGGAGAGGGCCAAGGCTTCAACCTTTCTGACCCTCACAAGAATGGGGACTGGCTGGAACTAAGTGGAAATGGCATAAAGATAAAAAGCACTAAGGAACTTGGTGCTCAGTAGAACTGGAAAACAAGTTACAAGGAATCAGAATATTTAAGACAAAACTACCACCAGCACCAAAACATATGAAAACTAAAGAAACAGGATTACATGTGCTGAGTTCTGAAACTTGACCCTAGCTTGCATATGTGACATAAAGCTAAAATTTTCTCTATGGTGGTAGGAGTCAAGTAAAAGGTGTATATAAGGATAGTATGTGCCTAATCTAGGAGGTATACAAGGGGAGACTGGCTGAACAGGCATCAAATCCAGCAGTTTTTAAAAAGTGTTGTCTAGATATGGTAGGCAATATGCCAGGGCAGAGAAAGAGAGCAGAAAAGATCTAAAATATATCATAATTCAATGAGTTTTCTACCCCAGTCTATCCCTCCAGGACCTCTAAATTTAATCAAGAGCAAAGAAAGAAAGCTAGGCCATCATCACTATCTCCTCTCCTCTAATTTGTGCTCTACGTGAAGTCACAAAGTTCTATAGATTTTATCCCTTAATGGTTCTAGTGATAGCAGCAGGAGGCAGACGTAGTCCTAGGCAGATAGGGGTGGGTCCCTGGTGAAACCTGACCTTCAGGCCAAAGACAGCCTGAAGCCTGAAAACTGGGCTGCCAGTTCCTGATGGAATCCACAACCCTGAATAAGAATTTCCTTTATGCCTTTCAGTCAAACAAATGGTGCTTTTTCCACGCCCACCCATGGACCAATCAGCACATACTTCCTCCTGCCCATGGACCAATCAGCATGCACTTCCCCACTTTGAGCCCATAAAAACCCTGGACTCAGCCGTCTATCAGGACTACCCATTTCAGGACTCCTCTCCACTGAGAGCTGTTCTGTCACTCAGTAAAACTCTCCACTGCCTCGCTCACCACCCAGTTGTCCATGCAACCTCATTCTTCCTGTACGCAGGACAAGAACTCAGGAACCGCCAAAAGGCAGGCGCAGAAAGGGCTGTAACACTTTCCTGGCCCACTTGCCAAGCTGCAGACAGGAGCAAAAGGGGCTGTAACATGTTCCTGGCCAGCTCACCAAGCTGCAGACAGTGACATGAACTGCAGGAGTGAAGAGTAGCAACACTTCTAAGGGCCTAGACCTCGGGATTCCCTGAGCCAGAGCTGTAACACTATAGCCCTCCCAACTTCCACCAGCATCAGGCGGCTGCCCCACATGACAGCAAGTGACAACAGGATTGGGCCAGCCTGGGAGCCACAGGCCCAAGCAAGGTGGCAGGACTGAACAGGCTGAAACATGCCCTGCCACTCCCACTGGCCAAGCTGCAGGTGGCAGGAACAAGAGAGGTGTAGCACCCCTGCCCCCAACCCCTTGGGGCTCTGCAGTTACTGGCATCTCTGAGTTTTCAGGCACCACTGTGTTCACTTCATCCAGACGCAGGCACCCACAGAGGAAGCCACTTGCAGTATGCTTGGTCCAGCTGCAGCCTCGCATGGAGCCAGTGACTGTGCCAGTGCCCGGAGCTGCCCGTATGGCCACAGCAGCCAGCATGCTAGGCTGTGCACAGTGGCCGGACCCCAAACTCACTCGCTCGCTCACACACCCCTCACTGCTCCATGCCTGGCTCGCCCTTGGCAGGTGTGGGATCCAGGCCAGCAGCATGAGCTAAGCACAGCCTGCCAGGCCGAGTGGGCAGAACAAGCCCAGCCGGCATGAGTGAAATTCAAGGAGAGACACTGCCAGCTACAGAGGTTTCTAGCTGGTTAAGAAACATCCAAAGTATCCTGTGACATCAGAATTATTACTACTATCTTAGTAAAAGTTACTATCATATCTCAACCTATATCTCAACCTTCACTGCAGCAAAATTTTTCTTAATCAGACTCTGATAACAATCTTTCTCCCCAGTAATCAGTTCTCTATATACTTCAGCTAGGGTAATGATAGCATCACGCTTCCTGATCAGTATTCTTCAATAGATTCCCATTGTACCTTGGATAAAACTGAAAATCTTTAACATGACCTATAAGATCTCAAATGATCTGTCCACTGCCTACCTCACCTGCTTCATCTCCCCAGACTTCCTCTCCCTTGTTACACTCCAGCTGCATAGCCTGCTATGAATTTATCTAATCTGACTTGCTTTCTACCTAGGAGCCCTCTCACTTATCAGTTTCTCTACCTATAACCTCTGTCCTAAAACATATACACAATGTACTGATAAAACAAATTCCAAAAATGTACTTATAGAATGAGCCCATGTTACATATAATCATTTCATTTTTTTTTCTAATCAAAGCCTTATGGGTAAAGAAGGGCAAAGACAACTTTCATCTGCCCCATGGGATTCTATCAACCTTAAAGGATGCCTACGAAGGTCTCAGATTTTTATATCAGATCTCAAGCCTCCCATTACCTTACAAACACTGATGGATAAATAGATAAACAGAGATGAATAAAGGCAATATAAATTATCTGAAGCTTATCTAGAAAATTATATTTTATAAGATTCATGTGGTGACAACTAAAAGTTCTAGGTGACACAGGTCTGAAGACATGCTTTGACAAATGCCAATTCTGCTAGATCATAGTAAAATATATGAGATAAGTCTCCATAGGAAGTCTGCACAGGCAATCTCAGCAAATGTCTTTTGGTGATGTAGCACAATTACCAGGCCCTCATAACAACAACAAAAAAATACAATGATGTGACTATGGATTTAGACTAAGGCAACTGCTACACCAACAAGAAAAAGCATTATATACACCCTAGCCAAGCACAAATGCAACCACTGTTATGGAATGAATCAAAGTAATCTAAGATGTACAAGACATAAGTTACTCTCTTCAACGCAGCACAGCTTAAAGTTATGTTTATAATCATTATCAATCAAGTAAAAGGATAATCAATAGACTGAGCAAAAGAGCACTTTGGTACTCTTAAGTGCCAAGTACTATCTTAAGCTCTATACATATTATTAATTCATTTAATCCTTTCAAGAATCCTATGAAGTAAGTTACTATTATTATCCTCATTTTCCAATGAGGAAGCTGACGCATGGAGAAGTTAAGCAGCTTGCCTAGAATATCAAAGCTAATATGTCACACAGCCAGGATTCAAATTAAGACAGTTTGATTCCTAAGTCTATGCTCTTAAAGGACTACACTGTACTACCTGATAAAACAGAGATCAGAGGTTCATGAAAAGGTCAGAACGGCTAAAGGCATCCAAAGGACTAAGATTTTACTTCAAGATTAGAAATCTGGAACTGATCAACAATCTGGAAACCTGGAACTGATCAACAGGTTATAACTCCAAATCAGAGGGCATCAGCATCCATGTGGTCATAATTAGAGAAATGCTGACATATGGGTTTCCCACCAGCATCTTCTCAGATGAGGAGAAGACTTCTGAGTCAAATTCTACAGTAGTATTCCAAAAAATCAAGATACAAAAATCTAGAGCCCCTGCAAATACCACAAATAGATCTATAATTTAAGGGGGTCAAACTATGATTATAGCCAATTTAGTTAGTATTTCATTAAGCACCTTCTATGTGCCAGGCACTGTGCTGCTAATATGGAGTAACTTTTTAATCATCAAATCTGATAAAAAAGTAGTATGAGTCTTCACATTTTATGGTTGGAAAAAGGAAAGATTCAAGATGTTAAGAAACTTGTTTTAGGTCACACAGCTATCAACTGGCAGTCATGATTCAAATTCAGGAGGTTGTCCCCAGAACCTCTGCTTTTCAAATCCAGGAGGTTGCCTCCAGAGCCTGTACCCTAGGCTGCCTAAACTGTTGGGGATTGTATGAAATAATCATAGGGTTCCTGCAACCAGAGGAAAGGGATTGATCAAATCAGCATGTAACATTCCTGGAAAATGCCCAATAATGCCACCAGAAATGATGCCACTTGCATCATCCCACACATAGACCTGTCCTTTGAATTAGGTGACTTCATGCTGAACCCCTCCATCGACTCCAGTGGGGATGGCACCAGGTTCAAGAGGCTGAAGAAACCCAGAGCCACCAAATGAGGCATGGTATTTTATTAAGGGATTACATACAAGGGAGAGAGTCCAGTGGTGGCAGGCTGAGCAGGAGAACTGCCTTATATACAGAAAAGGTCCAGTGGCAGTGGGCTGGACAAGGTAACTACACAGCCCAGTGAAGCTCAGAAGACACATTCAGGTGAGTCTGCCATACAGGATCATTCTAATAGTATGCTTAAACTACTGCTGTTAGGTAGGTTTACCATACAGTGATAAAGAGCGGAATCAAGAAAGCGCTATCCAGCTGTTAGCTAGATAATCAGAATCTCACCAGTTATTTTAACAAAAGTATCATGCTCAGATGTGATGCAAGAAGGTGAAAAAAAGAGAACTGGGAAATTCAGGAATCTAATCATAATATACCTAAATGATGGAAGGCTACACCCTCTCTAACAGTGAAACAGTTGAGAACACTACCTGTACACAGATGTAACTGAGACAGCCTACAATCAATTCTGATTGTCTAGCTTACCAGCTGAGAAAAAGTCTAAATGCTAGTAAAAGAACTGGCTGGGGAATGCTGCCTTTCTGCCCTGAACCCAGTTTAAGATATCACAGCATATGAGGAGGTAATCTCCCATCTAGGATTTGAGGAAAATAAAGCACACCAGAGGATAAAGAAGCCTTAACCATGTGCAGTGGCCTTTGAACTGGCTGTTTTACCCAGTAAAGTCAAGGAGGCTCATAGCTGGCCAAAGAAACCAGAGGTCCTACCATTTAATGAGAGAAGGTGGCATTGGAGTGGAGATGCGAGTATTAGTATAAACTAACAACCCTTCTCAAGGGCAACTTGACAATATGTATCAAATAAAATTTTTGAAATAGATATACATTGACTCAGTAATTCCATTTCTAATTTATTGTAAGTGAATAATTAAGGGTGTAAGCAGAGACTTGGCTACAAGGATGCTTATCTGTGATATTTATAACATTAAAAGGTTGGGATCAACAAAAAGGTACAACAAAAGGGTACTGTAAAACATGCATACAAAAGAATTCTGTTGAATCATTAAAAGTATTGTAGAATGATTAATATGGAAAAATATCCATAATTTATTATGTGAAATGCAAATTATAGAGCAGCATATATAGCATGATACCATAATTTTAGAAAAGTTTTTATATGCATATCAAAAACTAGATGGTGACATAAATGTTGAAGAGGTTATCTCTGGGTGGCAGAATTGAGTGGTTTTTATTTTATTTTCACTTTATTTATATTCTTATTTTCCTACAATAAACTTGTATTACCTATATTTATAATGCAATAGAAATGCAAAAGCTGGCTACGTTAATACTTTTTTAATAATTAGTTCAAAATTCAATTAACAGCAATCAACAAGCATCAATAACTGAAACCAGATGCTATCAGAACCTTGTGGCTGGGAAGAAGTGCCAACAAAGAGTGAAAAACATATTTTTAAAAGTCTGGAGATAAAATCCACCAACTTTAAAATATTTTCCACCCTAAGAGTAGAATATCTAGCACTACAGCAAACATTCAATATGTGTTTACTGTATAAATAATCCTGCTTACATTCAGCCAAGCATTGCAAACAAGCACTATGTTAAAATTTTTTTAAAAAAAGGTCTGCTTCACTATCTTTCTAATTTTTAAAAACTGCCAAGTTCAATTGAAAAATGAATGTATCTGTATTATATATAGTGGTCATAAGTATGTCAATATGGTGTTCATTTCTACTTTCTTGCTCACAGTTCTACTATACATAGCTAAGACATTCCCTCAAAAGAGTTGAAAAAAGGGGAAAGATACATGCAGACAGACGTGCACACACACGCACACACACACACACACACACAAAATAAAAATAGTAATTTTAGGCCGGGCGCAGTGTCTCCTGCCTGTAATCTCAGCACTTTGGGAGGATCATCTGAGGTCAGGCAGGAGTTCAAGACTACCCTGGCCAACACGGCAAAACCCCATCTCCACTAAAAATTTAAAAAATTAGCTGAGTGTGGTGGCGGGCGCCTATAATCCCAGCTACGAGGGAGGCGAAGACACAAGAATCTCTTCAACCCAGGAAGCAGAGGTTGCAGTGAGCCAAGATCATACCACTGCACTCTAGCCTGGGTGGCAGAGCAAGACTCTGTCTCAAAAAAAATAAAAATTAAAATTAAAATAGTGATTTTTATTGGGGCAACAAGAGAGACCAAATTCCAGGTTTTTAACTAAATCATGTTCTTTATCATCTATCAACTATTTTCACTACACTTAACTAGCTTCTTAACAAAAAAAAAAAAAAAAAAAAAAAAAAAAACAACTTTAGGTCAGACGTGATGGCTCATACCTATAATCCCAGCACTTTAGGAGGCCAAGGCGGGCCAATCGTTTGAGCCCAAGAGTTCAAGGCTAGCCTGGACAACATGGCAAAACCCTGTCTCTACAAAAAACACAAAAATTAGCCAAGTATATGGTGGCATGCACCTGTAGTCCCAGCTGCTCAGGAGGCTGAGCTGGGAGGATAGCTTGAGCACAGAAAGCAGAGGTTGCCATGGTGAGCCATCAGCCTGAGCAAGACAGCAAGACTCTGAGAAAGAAAAAAGAAAAGAAAAGAAAAAGAGAGGAGAGGAGGAAAGAAGGAGAGGAGGAAAGAAGGAAAGAAAGAAGGAAGGAAGGAAGGAAGGAAGGAAGGAAGGAAGGAAGGAAGGAAGGAAGGAAGGAAGGCAGGCAGGCAGGCAGGCAGGCAGGCAGGCGAGCGAGCGCCCACAGGAGGGAGGGAGGGAGGGAACCCTGCTTTATAGGGACTTATCCCTGTTACATTTTAAGTTTCAATTACTTTAATCATACCACCATTGAAATGCAAAGAATTCAGGCAAGAAGCATGGTAATGAAAAAACTATGGGTTGTAAAGAAAAACTTGACTTGAATCCAGACTACTATTTGCTAGCTGTGTGACTGTGAACAAGACACTTAACCTCTCTGGGCTTCATTTTCCCTAACAGTGCAACAGGAATAAGAACTGTTGTGACAGTCCGACACAATACTGGATGCAGAACAGTAATCAAATTTCATTCCTCTTTCCTCAGGAAACAATTTTTTTTAACTGAGGCGTAATTCTGGAACATGGAACAGTTGGTTGGTTATGGATGTGGTGGGGTTCTCAGAACTAGTAAGGTACAATATGAAGGCAAAGAATAGCACATAGCTTGGAGCAGGAAACTGGGATAAGGAAGCCAAGTGTAGATCTGCTACTTGTTGCAGGTTGTCATGTTTAAAACTCCTGCTCAGTTCAATCTCCCCAATCTAGTTTTGTCCAGTCAAGCCTCACCTGTCACTCACTACCCCTTTCCAAGTAGGAAGAATATGCAGGAGAAATAATGGGGAAAAGCAAATAAGTGACAATATATGCTCTTGGTGACTTCCTTCCTCTGAGCTCTCATCTCCCTTCCTCTCCACCCTTTCTTATTCCTACAGTAAGTACCTTTCTTAGAAAGAGTGATCCCTATGTATGTGAATAATCTGTACAAAAAGTTAAACTATAAAATTCCAAGCTCCAAGATTCTAAAAAGGTACAAATGTCTTATTTGTTTCAACGTTTTCTTTGAACGTGCACATTTCATCCGGTAAAGAAACCTTTGGGATTTTATCTTAAAGCCGTTTAAAGACATAATCAAAAGGTTTGAGTATCAAACAAAAGCCACCTATCCATAACACATCCTGTTCACGAAAGCGTCCCAGAAACTCGATATAAACAAAATCCCTCTGTTTATTTCCAGGAGTTAATACTGTGGTTTTCTGTATCCAACAGTATGCCTACATACCCGGGGTTATTACGTTTTCTTCCTCTACTCAAACAGAGCATCTGCTGCTAACATTAACACTGAAGTCCAAGTTATTTTCACAAACAAAAAAGCAGCTGGTCAAGCTAATCCATTTGTTGACTAGCCACCATGAAGCTTCTGTAAGACTGTCTAGTTAAGTTAACCTCTACTGTCAGACTGCATGACTCAGAACTTCCAATCTTCTTTCTATTAGAATGTAACAACTCTTCTCTGGAACCACCATGTGAATCGTTTCTTACAGATATAATAGCAGAAAATATGCTTTAAAAGTTAAAATGTCGGGCCGGGTGCGGTGGCCCACGCCTGTAATCCCAGCACTTTGGGAGGCAGAGGCGGGCGGATCACGGGGTCAGAAGATAGAGACCATCCTGGCTAACATGATGAAATCCTGTCTCTACTAAAAATACAAAAAATTAGCCAGGAGTGGTGGCGGGAGCCTGTAGTCCCAGCTACTCGGGAGGCTGAGGCAGGAGAATGGCGTGAACCTGGGAGGTGGAGCTTGCAGTGAGCCGAGATCGCGCCACTGCACTACTCCAGCCTGGGCCACAGAGCGAGACTTCGTCTCAAAAAAAAGGAAAAATGTCTACACTTAATTTTAAAAGGAGAAAGTTACTTTGAAGTTAGGATTATTAAATTAATAACAGTAGCTAACAGTATTTTTGTATGCTAGGCACTGTTAGTGGGTTTTAAAAATGAATGCAAGACTGGGCACGGTGGCTCAAGCCTGTAATCGCAGCGCTTTGTGAGGCCAAGGCTGGAGGATCACCTGAGTGAGGTCAGGAGTTTGAGACCAGCTGGCCATCATGGTAAAACCCCGTCTCTACTAAAAATACAAAAATTAGCCAGGTGTGGTGGCAGGCGCCTGTAATCCCAGCTACTCAGGAGGCTGAGGCAGGAGAATCTCTTCAACCCAGGAGGCGGAGGTTGCAGTAAGCCAAGATTGCACCGTTGCACTCCAGCCTGGGCGACAAGAGCAAAACTCCGTCTCAAAAAAAAAAAAAAAAAAAAAAAAAAGAACACAATCCTCACAATAATCTTGTGAGAGAATTACAATTATTGTTATCTCTGTTCTACAGATGAAGAAATGGAGACAGAGCAAACTATCCCAGCTCATACAGCTTATAAATAGTAGAACTGGAGATTTGGCTCCAGAGCCATCCTCTTACTAATGTAAAGCCCAAATCCCAATGCCTAACAAACATTCAGGTATATATTCAGGCCTTCCTCACACTTTGCAGTACCTATTTTTCTTATACTCTACTGACTGAGGTACTACCCCTACTACTATTTTCAATGTACATTCCATAACAGAAAATAGTATCTAAAAATCATGTCTGGGGTGTACGACTGTCTTATTTAAAGAGAACAATATCCAGCTTAGATCATTACTATTTGAGGCTTGTGATTCTGCAGCAATTCACATGAGAAAAGGAAGCTCAGGTTCAGAGCATTGAACTGGTTATACACATTAATCCTGGACATTCTTTTTACAGCTATAAACCAAAGGGTGTTTGTTTTTTCATTAGAAAGATTTGCTACCACCAATGAAATTCAACATATTTTCTAATATTGAGAAGTTGATTCTCAAAGATATCACAAATAAGAGACATTACTATTACTACTAAGAAAGAGAAGCTAATTCTTTACTACTTATTAAGATAGTACTAATATTACTATTACTACTAAGAAAGAGAAGCTAATTCTTTGCTACCTCTCAGGAAACTGCACGTGGTAACCTGTAGGTACCCTAACACATCATTCGAAATGAGAACAAACAGGTTCAAATCTTAGCCTTAGGGCTAGTAGCATGACCTTCCAGGAGTCACAACTCCATGTCCTGATTCCTCATTAAAGTGAGGAATAATGCATCCCTGATAAAGTATGATGATCAATATTAAAACACATTTTTTTTTGTATTTTATGGGACACAGAGTATTTTAGTGGTCATACTTTGTAAACTTTAAAATACTGTGTTTTCAGAACAAACTATTTTATCAGATTTTTACTATGACACTATAAAATACTCTTACTTCTACTGCATAGATGAGGAAACAGATTAATCACAGTTAAGTGACTTGCTCCTTATCACAGAGCTAGTAAATAGCATCCTGGAACCCATGTCTCCAGACTTTGCTCCTTCACTTGACCTCTGCTAATGTCCATTCAAATATCATTTCTTTTATCTAATAAGCTGAGAGATGTTTTACAAATTTAGGCAGAGACAATATTTTAAACCTATACATACTCAAAATACACAAAATGTAATTTTTTAAAAATGCCTTAAGAATAGTCATGCATTCCAAGGTGAGTTTCAAGACCAACACATACAATGAAATCATATGCATATTTGTTAAATACTGTAATAGTCAATGCTCAACACATCATTATTCTCTCATGCCCTCAGTGAAGTGATCCTCAAGAAGGTGAATCTAGACAAAATTGTAGAAAACGTTGTTCTAAGTCTTTCCCGTGCTTTCTAATAATAGAAAAGAATAGTCTCTTAGATATGTCTTTGTTTTCCCTGCTACATTATTAATACTCCTTGTTTTTTCTTTCCTACCCTGTACTATATTTCAATTACGTTATAGTCTAACAAAGAGAACAGGGTGGTTATTTTCATATGGAGATTATGACTGAATAATTCACTTCTAACTGTATTCAAGACATTGGCTTTGTTCTCCAAATACTTCTGAATTGAACCTTTACGATTATATAACCTTTCCTCAACTGTTCGGAAAGTATAAAACATTCCACAACGACCCCTAAGTAACTGTGCCCAGCAACACCAACTGGTCAGAGAGTGGGAAGGCTGCCCTAACAATTGAAGTCTTTTCCCTCCATTCAACGAACACTAAGATCTACTTAGGAAAAGTCATGGGAAGGGGAGCGGTGGGCGGTACAAAGGAGATTCGGTCCCTGACCTAAAGAGCGTGGTGCTGCGACGAGACTTGGTCGAGGAAAAAGCCCCAGCTTTCGGCGTCAGCAGGGAGACACCAAACAAGGCTATGCCTCGGTTTCCTCACCTGCTGAGGACGGATACACCCCCACCAGCACGCTCGCAGTCTGCAGGCATGAAAACCGGCCGAAAGGGCTGCAGAGTGGCTGATTTTAAAAGGGGGATGGCTCCGTTTCTCCTCCAGAGTCAGGGCCCCGGACAGCGCGCAGAGCAGAGGCCAGCCCGAGTCACCGGGCGCGGTCCCCGCATCCGTGTGGGCGCCTCTTAGCTCCCGCCCAGAGAGCGGCCGGGCGGCCTTGCCCTCCGCAGCAGCAGCCCGGACGCCCGGCCAGGCCCACCCCGCGCACCCACAGCCCACGGGCCCAGGCGCCCCGCCCACCCTGTGCCGGCCCGGCTTGTCTCGGTAGCCCCGGGCTCCCCTCCCCCGCTTACTTTCTGGGAGTCCATGGCGAGTGGCTAAGCCCACTGGGCTCGAACCCGAGACGACGAACCGTGCGAGGAGGCTCAGCGAGATCGCACACCCCAAGACCGCTACTCACTGCACTGCCCCAGCCCGCACCGGCACCGCCCGGCCCCACCCGTCCGCGCCCAGTCCGCGCGCGCCGTAGTCGCGCCGCGGTTGCCAGGGTGAAAGGGCGGCCCGCAGAAGGGAGGGGCTGAGGAGCGCCCCGCGCCTGCGCGCAGCGGCTGACTGCTCCCGGGAAGTAGCCGTGGAGGGTGGGGAGCGCCGCCCGTCGGTCTACCGCTAGTGCTTCTGCAGGCTGCACTCCCTTCCCCCATCCTTTTTCCTCCAGCGATAGCGGTCTCTCCGGCCCTGAAATAGGCCACTGGGCATCCAGCAGCCGGCCGGTGCGGAGGGCCCGGGAAGGAAAGAGTATCTGGTGCTGGAGACGGATTAGCCCACCCTCCACCCAGCACGCATCTGAAGCCCCTCCCCACACTATCCTTCGAGGGGCAGCCAGGCTTGAGCGGACCCAGCGGTCCAAAGGGAGGAAAAGGGCTGGGGTGGGGATGTAGCGAAAACGTGGGAAAAGGCCTTTAGGGGATGTGGTGGAAACGTGGGAGGAGGGATATAGGGATGAGAGTGGCGGAAACGTGGGTGTGGGATTAATATGAGCTTTGGGGCCTGGCACAGTTTTTCCCGGGGACCCACCCATCCTCCCCGGCACCTCGCTACCTGTATGATTTTGAGCAAGTCACTCTGCCTGAGCTTGTTTCATCTGTAAAATGAGAGAAATAATGCGGACTTTGCAGAGGATTGTGAGGATTAAATAACGTATGGTACATAATTAGTAGTGAATAAATTATAGTCATTCTCTTTTTTGTTTTTTGTTTTTTTTTTTTGGAGATGGAGTCTCAGTCTGTCACGAGGCTGGAGTGCAGTGGTGCCATCTTGGCTCACTGCAACCTCTGCCTCCCGGGTTCCAGGAATTCTCGTGCCTCAGCCTCATGAGTAGCTGGGATTACAGGCGCCCCCACCACACCTGGCTAATTTTTTGTACTTTTAGTGGAGACTGGTTCTAGCCATGTTGCTTAGGATGGTCTCGAACTCCTAAGCTCAGGCAGTCCGCCCACCTCAGCCTCCCAAATTGCTAGGATTACAGGTGTGGGTTACAGGGCGTGTGCCAGGCCCATTATAGTCATTCTTAGTGGGGAGTTAGAACCTGCTCGGTGTGGCCTGAGGCATCAATGAAGATTTTAGAAAGCCTGGACTTTAGTAGGCTTGAGAAAGTTCTTCCTCAAGCAGACAGGCCTCATCTTCCATTTGGATGACTCTGGAGAGGCTCACAAAAGTTCAATTAGTCATTTATGATGAATGAATAAAAGGGAAATACATATTGAGTACCTATTCTGTACCAGTTCTACAAACAAAATTCAGTAGTGGGCAAGGCCCTGTTTCTCTCACAGAGCTTACAATCTAGTATAGGAGACCAACCAAAAAAAAAAAAAAGTTAACGTGCTAGACGGTTATAGGTGCTAAAATTAAAACTTAGGCCAGGCATGGTGGCTCACACCTGTAATCCCAACACTTTGGGAGGCCCAATGAGTGGATCACTTGAGTCCAGGAGTTCGAGACCAGCCGGGGCAACATGGCAAAACCCCATCTCTACAGAAATTAAAAAAAAAAAAAAATTAGCCAGATGTGGTGCTGCAAGCCTGTAGCCAGAGCCAATCAGGAGGCTGAAGCGGGAGGATCACTTGAGTCCTGGAGGCAGAGGTTGCAGTGAGCCTAGATCACACCAGTGCACTCCAGCCTGGGCAACAGGGTGAGACCCCAGCTCCTAAATAAATAAATAAGGCAAATGGATTCAGAGAATTGGGAGGGTTCAATTTTCCATAGAAATGTCAGGGAAGATCTCTCTTGGAAATGACCTGAGTATAAAGTGAGAAGAGGAATTGTACAAGGATCTAGGGAAGAACATTCTAGAAAGTAGGAACAACAAATACAAAGGCCTTGTGGAGGGAAGGAGCTCTGTGTTTGAGAAACAGTATTTATTCTACAATGTTGTCATTACATCTCCACATGGATCCCCCTGACTGTACTGTGATTTTTTTTTTTGAGGGCTGAATTTCTTTTACCCCATATCTGTATCCCCAGCTCAGAGTCTGCCACATAGTATGCACTTAATACATCCTTTTTTAACTGGACAGAGATGTACAAGAAATGAAATGAAAGTTACAAAAGGGAAAAGAAGAGCTTGGCTAAGGCTGGGTGGGTAGTGCTTAGAGAGCCAGGGTCCAGGGTGGGCCTATGTGTGCCAGCTGAAAGGAGTAGTGGCATGCAGTCCTTCAAAGAGATGCCCATCTCTTAGTACCAAGGGAAGAGAGCCTCTTATTCAACCTTTCCCAACTCCGTGAGGAATAACAAGTGCAGCCAGGCGCCCAGCCATTAGCCCACTGCTGCAGCCACAAAGGTCGTTCCTTCACACTGTGTACTGCAGTTGAGTCAGTTTCCCATGAGGGAGAAATGCAGCCTGGCGATTGGAGAACATCTAAAGTCTAATCACCAGACTGCATGCTTCCTGGCTCTGCCCCTGCTTACCACTATGGGACCCACGACTAAGCGGAGGAAACAGGGCTTGGCGATGTCCCCACTTCACTTGCTGCAAGGACTTAACCTCATTACTGTCTGAGGGCAATTCCTAGGCACTTTATGACTGACAGGCACCACCAGAGAAAGAAGAAAGAGGCTTTTGGGGACAGTGAGTTGCAGCTGAAATGTGATCACCAGACTCTGTCACAGTCCCACACCCCAGGAGCTCACTCCTGGCTCCTTGCCTCCAGCTTCCCAAGTTCTTTCCCTGTAGCCCAGCCAGCAGACTGCAGCTTTTGACAACATCTCTACCCCATTGGGCTTCTGCCCTCACTCGATCTCTGTCTCTGGCCAGTCTGGCTCTCCTGCCCAGCTCATCCTGGGCCTTTTGCTTCCCCTCGTTCCCATCTGGGAACAGCTAGTTCCTTCTGACTGTGACTTCTGTCTTCCCCAGTTTGTACAAGTTCTCCCGTCACAGCCACTTACCGAGCTGGGCTCTGAGTCTCCCACCCAATCCCTCCCAGTACCTCTGGCCTATAGGCAAGTCCTTTGCCTTTTCTGTACTTATTTTTTCACAGCCAAATCCATTTAGAAATTTTCAAAAGTAGTTTTACAAATAAAATAAAGCATTTTTCTTAAATGTGATCCCTGGACCAGCTGAATCCACATCACCTCATAACTTCTATGAAGTACAAATTGTCCGGCCTTATCCCTGGAACTACTGAATCAGGAACTCTTGGAGTAGAATCCAAAAATCTGTGTTTTAACATTTCCTCTAGGTAATTCTGATGAACGCTAAGCTTGAGAGCCATTGAACTGAGAGAAAGCAAATTGTTTACAAAAAAAGGGGTCGGGGAGAGGACTACAGAGGCATAAAAATATCACTTCAAAACCTAGGTTTCTGGTTCTTAAAAAGCCTATCTAGTCATAGACATTTATCCTCTTGAGGTCTCTGGGCCTCCAGGAACCTCTTTCTGAGGAAACCTCAAGTTAGGATAACCTCACAGAAAGGCCGATGTAGAGAGTCTGGCAAAACTGTCTCTCCCAGAACCAGGTTCTGTATCCTCTCTGAGTGGTGCCAGGTATTGCCTGCAGCCCTGGGCTACCTCGTATATTCTGAAATTCCCCCACCTCTTAGGAGAGAAATTTCCTTCCTTTCAGTGTTGCCAGCAGTCTATCCCTTTGGGAGTCAGTATAGGGCCATCAGCATGGAGTCAGCAGTGTGAATTTAAATCCAGATGCTGCTGCTTACCAGCAACGTAGCCTTCGGTGAGTCACTTGACCTTGCTAAACCTCAATTTCCTCGTCTGTAACATACCGATCAGAATAGTAGTAATTCCCTTTTAGGGTTGCTGTGAGGATTAAAGGGGATTATGTAGGTCAAATGCTGGCTAGTATTATTTAACAAGTAGTAGCTGTTACTAATAATTACTCTCTTACTCATAATGTCCTTCTGTTTTACCCTTGCACAGCTCTTTTTCCTTCTGGATCTTTGGGGCCTTAAAAGACCTATTCTCACCACAACTCCCCCTTTCCCTGTTATACCTGTTTTTTCTGGAGTATAATCACTAGTCAAATGCTGCCCTTTGTTGAAGCCCAAAATCTTTGCCCGTTGCTCCCTGCTACTATATCTGGCCTGAGTCTTAGCATTTGCCACCCAGCCTGGGAAGACTCCAAGGCTCTCTAAGCCTCAGTTTCTTTAGCTGTGAAGTAGGGATCATAAAAGTAGCACCTATAAGGGTTGTTGAGTGGTAAATCATATAATTCATATTAAATTTTGAGCACAGTGTCTGGCATGTAGTGAGCATTCAAAAAATATTAGCTATCTCTGCCCAACCATAGAAACCTAATTCTGATTTTTTTTAACAGAGACATGGTCTTGCTGTGTTGGTCAGGATGGTCTTGAACTCCTGGCCTCAAGCAGTCCTCCCACCTTGGCCTCCCAAAGTGCTGGGAATATAGGCATAAGCCACCATGCCCGGTCTTGTTTTTCCTGCCCTTTTCTGAGTAAAAACCAAAGTCACCCAAAATCCCTGCAACCCCTTGGAAGTCAGAGCAAAAATTTCTGATCCTGGGCACTCATTATAGACAGAGTCTGCCAGGAGGGTGATATGGTTTGGCTGCATCCCCACCCAAATCTCATCTTGAACTGCAGCTCCCACAATTCCCATGTGTTGTGGGAGGAACCTGGTGGGAGGTAATTGAATCATGGGGGCAGTTCTTTTCTGTGTTGTTCTCATGATAGTGAATAAGCCTCACGAGAGCTGATGGTTTTATGAAAATGAGTTTCCCTGCAGATGAAAGCTGCAGATGAAAGCTCTTTCATCTGCTGCCAATGTAGGATGTGCCTTTCGCCTTCCGCCATGATTGTGAGGCCTCTGCAGCCACATGGAACTGTGAGTCCATTAAACCTCTTTTTCGTTATAAATTACCCAGTCTCGAGTATGTCTTTATCAACGGCATGAGAACAGACTAATACAGACGGAAAGAATGGTTCTGCCCTGATGTGGGCTGGCGCTCTCTACTTGAAGAGCTCTAAGCCAAGTGGTAAGCAGTCAGTGGACACAAACCTGACTAGTGAAACCATGTGAGAAGAGACACAACTAAAGCATCTGTGAGTACTTAGCCTGAAAGGAAAAACTCAGAGAGGATATGATCATTGACTTCAAATTTCTTTAGGGCTATTGTATGGAAGATGAAGCTAACTTGTTCTCTAGCATCCCATAGGTATAATTAGACCCAATTGGTGGAAGCTACAGAAAGATGGATTTCCATTCAACAAAATGTCCAACTTTCTAACAGAGCCATAGAGAGCTGGAATAGACTGTTTGGTAGTGAGATCCCCATTAGTGCAGGTATATAAGCAGGGGCTGGACATTTGCTTAGCAGAGCATTCATAGGGGGATTCAGGCACTGGAAGGGTACCTGGTAGAAATAACTTTTTTTTTTTTTTTTGAGACAGGGTCTGGCTCTGTCACCCAGGCTGGAGTGCAATGGTGCAATCTCGGCTCACTGCAACCTCCGCCTCCCAGGCTCAAGCCATCCTCCCACCTCAGCCTGCCGAGTAGCTGGGACCACAGGCACGTGCCACCATGCCCAGCTAATTTTTTTTTTTTTTTATGTTTTGTAGAGATGGGATTTCACCATGTTGTCCAGGCTGGTCTTAAACTCTTGAGCTCAAGCAATCTGCCCACCTTGGCCTCCCAAACTGCTGGGATTGCAGGTGTGAGCCACCGTGCCTAGCAGAGATAACTTTTAACATCTTCCTGAACTGTGAGGTTACATCATTCTCTAAACTGGAGGGCAAAACCATTCATTCCCTTTCTGACTCAGTTTTGTAATTATACTCACGTTTGGAAGGCTCTCTGAATCTCCTCTCCCCACCCTCACTCCCATGTGGTCCATTGCAAGAAGCCCCACTCCTTCCTGGGAGAAGGCCTGGGAGGGATAGTTAATTTAACCCTAGCCATTATGATGTGATTGTGTCACAACACCTTCTCCATGTGTAATGGCCTACTTTATGCTGGCACTAGGGACACTGAGATGATTAAGGCCTAGAAGGCACAAGTGCTTTCCATCTACCCTGCCATGGCTCTGGTTGTGCCTCTGAACTCGTCATATTCAGAGAATGATCAAGGACAAAGCAAATTTATCTGCCTACCAATCTCCTCATTGTGAAAGCATGGTGGCCCCCAGCCAGGTTTCTCTAACACAGAGGAATAGATTCAATGTTCCTAGGAAGAACACTGCTCAGCAGCCCCTATCCCTCTGCATATACTCTGAAAATGTTAAGGGCTGCGTTGAGACTAGGGAGATAAAGAGCCATCACAAATTCACTGCACTTCTATTTCATTGGCTAAGCACCCAGACTCTGGTGCCAGACTGTCTGAATTCAAATCCCAAGTCTTGCCAGTTGTGTCTTTGGGCAATTTCTTATCCTTTCTGTACCTCAATTTTCTCATTTCTAAAATAAGAGTATTAACAATATCCACTTGATAGGTTTGTTATGAAGATAAATGACTTAATGTATATAAGATGCTTAGAATAACAGCAGACATATAGAAAATACATAATATATGTGAGCTATCATAATTTTCTAAAACAAACTGTTGTTCTAAGCACAGCACCAGGAAATAGTAGTGTCTGTGAGCCCTTTGGTACTGCAATGCCATTGCTGCTGGTGAAGATGTTACTGTGTCAGCACTTCCGGGGAAAATAAGCCTCTTGAAATCCATACTTCATTATGAAGGTCAATCTGTTCTTTTCCATAACAAAGAGTTTGAGGGAGAAAGGTGATAGGACTTATGCTAGAAGGGAAGGACTTAAGACAAGGAGATAGAAAGGGAAGATTGGATCCTTTCCAAGCCAAAGAAACAGCCTGAGCAAAGATGGGCAACAATGGAAGAACAATCCCAGGAAATGGAGGTAGGGGATGAAATGAGTGGAAAGTGCAACTTTCAGTGCCCAAATATTGGGGAAGCATTAGGAGGACTTTAGAACATATAGGAGATGAAATGTTCTACAGCCATGAAAAGTATATTTAAGAAAAATACATAGCAGTGAGAAAGTTTATACTATTACAAATTTTTTAAATAGCTAGAATAATTTTTCTTTTTCTTTTTCTTTTTTCTTTTTTGAGACAGAATCTCGCTCTGTCACCCAGGCTGGAGTGCAATGGTGTGGTCTTGGCTCACTGCAACATCCGCCTTACAGTTTCAAGCAATTCTCCTGCCTCAGCCTCCCGAGTAGCTGGGATTACAGGTGCCTGCCACCATGCCTGGCTAATTTTTTTTTGTATTTTTAGTAGAGACAGGGTTTCACCATGTTGGCCAGGCTGGTCTCGAGCTGCCGACCTCATGATTTGCCCAACTCGGCCTCCCAAAGTGCTGGGATTACAGGCGTGAGCCACCGCACCTGGCCAAAAAATAGCTAGAATAATTTTTCTAAATACAATTGGATAATGCCTACTATAGAAAAGTAACCAGTGCATTTATAAGTTTTTATTTTGTTTATACCTTTTAGCTCAGGTGAAGTGACATCATCTATGAAAGCTCAACATGGCTTCCTGTGATCAAATACAAACTGTTTTTTTTTGTGTTGTTTTTGTTTTTCTTTTGAGATGGAGTCTTTCTCTGTCGCTCGGGGTTGGGGTGCAATGGTGCGATCTTGGCTCACTGCAACCTCTGGCTCCCAGGTTCAAGTGATTCTCCCGCCTCAGCCTCCTGAGTAGCTAGGAATACAGGCACCCACCACCACACCCAGCTAATTTTTGTATTTTTAGTAGAGACAGGGTTTCACCATATTGGCCGGGATGGTCTTGAACTCCTGACTTCAAGTGATCTGCCCACCTCAGCCTCCCAAAGTGCTGAGATTACAGGTGTGAGCCACCACGCCTGGCTACAACACTGTTTTGGTTCAAATGTTTGGGTCTCCACAAAATCCATTTGTTGAAATCTTAACCCCCAAGATGATAATAATAGGAAGTGGGGCCTTTGGGAAGTGATTAGGTCAGAGGCAGAGCCCTCATGAATGGCATGAATGGAAGAGTCCTTAGAGAAATCCCTCAGTCCTTCCATCAGGTGGGGATGCATGCAGTGAGAAGGTTCCATCTGTGAACCAGGAGGCAACCCTTCACAAGATGCTGAATCTGCCAGCACCTTGATCTTCAACTTCCCAGCCTCCAGACCTGTGAGAAATAAATTTCTGTTTTTTTGTAAGCCACCCAGTCTGTGGTATTTTGTTACAGCCACCAAAAAGGACTAAAACAAACACCTACAAGTAGTATATTTTTATTTTTCTGCTACATAAAAGTGAATCAAAGACAAGCAAATTGGCTTTGATATATAAACTCAAATTTGGCATGATTTCCTCATGATGAAAAAAAGGAAAAGGGGAAAAGTGGGTGGAGAGAGAGATTAGTAGGGGTCAAACTGTAATGGTCTCTGAATTCCAGGCCAAGGTGTTGGTTTCTGAGCATGTTGTGTGGGGGAAGCCACTTGCATGTTTATGAGCAATGAGTTATTTTAGGACAGTTGATTTGGCAGGAGAAATAGGAAGGACATGAGTGGGAGGAGTCTGGGGTGAGGAGTTGACTGCGGATCCAGAGGCCCAGACCTCTCCTATTCCCTGCCCCTTCGCTTTCCTGGTTAGATCCCTACAGCCCCCCTCACCTCCCACTCTATCACCACCACCACCACCACCACCACCACCATTAGAATACAGTAGTTACCTTAGCATTATAAATCTTTAAGTACTTTTGCAGTCAAATGGAAAAAATAATACATTGGCCTGAATGAAGATGGTTGACTTTCTTCCAAAGTCATCTAAAACAGAAGTTGGCACACTTTTTGTGAAAGGGCCAAATAGTCAACATTTTAAGCTTTGGGGGCCATATGGAATCTGTCACAACTATGCAACTCAATCACTGTAGGGCAGAAGCAGCCATAGACATGAAGGATTGGGTGTGGCTGTGTTCCCAATAAAACTTTATTTACAAAAATAGCGGGGGGCCATATTTTATCAACTCCTGATCTCAAAGAATATTGTGGTTTTTTTTAGAAGATAATTCTGTGATTCTTTTGTGCCTCTAAAGACTCCCTGGTCCTCCATCTCAGACACTTCCCACATACCTACACTGCCATCATGAGAGGAAGTATAGCATTGATAAGGTGTTGGGGTAATTATCTTTGGAGCAATAATAAGCAAAACAACATTAGCGTGGAGAGCTTTGGAGTTAGAACTAGATTTGAATCCTGACTCTGACAACTGTGTGATCTTACACATAGGATACAAACTCTCTGAGTCTCTGTTTCTTCGTGGTCAAAGTGGAGATAATAGGTGCAACCTTACAGGGCTATTGTGAGGATTAAACTTATGTAAAGCACCCAGCCTAATGCTTGGCATGGAACGGGCACTCAATAAATAGTAGTTATTAACCCACATTGGCTCTATAAATAGCAGAGTCAAAGTCGACAGACCCAGCCTGAACAAGAATTTCGCTGGGGATCTAGCCTTCAGGCCAGTATTGGCGCTAGAGTGAGAAAAGGGAATCATTTAAACATACCCGAGACTAGAAGAGAAAGCAACATTAAATGTGAAGACAGTGCTGCAAGACAGATTTCTATCAAATGCTTTTGATTATTTATTAGACAGCCGCACTGTACCAAATCCACTTGGCTGTTGGTGGTTTGAGAAACTTGTTACATGCTTTCATTGAAGTAATAAGATCCTGCTCTTCATAATCGCAGACTCTCAACAGCTGGTGAGTGGGAGAACCTCATGTAAACAACCTCCTCTGAGTTCATTCTTCAGGGCTCATGAGACCAGTCACCTTTTCTTCAGCTGAAAAAACACATCAAGAAAATGAATGCTTCTGTCCTAGGGGAACATGACACAATGAGAAGTAATCAATAACTAGAAATAGTGTGGGATCGTCTTTAAAGAAAACATTATGAAATGTAAGAAGGCTACACACACACACACACACACACACACACACACACACACACACACAGATTAACAAATTTAAAAAGATATCTGGGAGATCCCCTTATCAACTGTGTATTCATGCACAAGTTATTTAAAATCTGTGCCTACATTTCCCAATGTATAAAATTGAGATAATTATGGTTTCCTTAAGGTTGTTGTAAGGATTATATGCATTGGTAAATACAAAGTACTTAAAACACTGTCTGACACATATCAAGGAAGGCTAGATTAGTGTTTGCCATTGTTGGCATTAGTATTGTTCTTTGACAAAGAGGTTTTTAGAACAGTTGAACTGAATCAAACAAACCCATGGTGAGTCAAATTCAAAGCTGATTTGCAAAACTTGATTCTATGGTACTCTCAAAGACCAAAATCTGAAATGCAAATGAAACTTTGAATTTTTCACTCCTGTAATTCCGTTAGCAGTGGGTCAGATCAGACCAGGATAATGGGTGTTCTAATAGTTTGGTTCAATTCAAGAAATAGTGACTAAGTAAATGAACTGAAGGTAAGAAGTATAACATGGTTCTTTTAAATGGATATTCTTATTCCTAGGAAATACACATTGAAGTATTTAGGACTAAAGGGCAATGACATATATACATTATTCTCAAATGATCCAAAAGTATTAGGTATATACTATATACCTAATAGATATGTGTGTGTATATATATAGAGAGAGAGAGAGTATGGACCTAATATTCTCTGTATATATCTATATCAATCTGTCTAGATACTTATCTAGACAACTATCTATCTAGATCTCAATAGCTAGTTATATCTATATCTATAGACATCTATATCTATATCTAGATCTCAATAGCTAGATATATCTAGATATCTATCTATACATATAGATATATCTATAGATAGATATCGAGATCTAGATAGATAGAGAGAGAATGGATGAGCATATGGGGTAAAATACATGTTTAACAGAGGTGTAACAATATGTAGCATGGTGTTCTATGTACCATTCTTATTCTTGCAGCATTTCTATAAGTTTAAAATCATTTCCAAATAAAAAAGCCCCATTAGGATGGGTTAAAAATTAAAAATAAGGGCCGGCTCAGTTTGATTATCAAACAAGCCCAGAGCCACTGCAGGATAAGCAGAAGTAACAAGATACAGTCCTAACCACAGGATGCCAGGAGAGCTTGGACTTGGAAGAAGGGGGTATGAGATAGTTCTATGATTCAGATATCAAATGAAGTCAGGTGAAGATCTGATACATCTGTCTCCACAAGAGGCTCTGCTTGTCTCCAGGTGCTTAAAACAGGTCACATGTGGCACTAAGAATAACGTTGCTTGAAACCCTTACCAAAAGTTTCATTTTAGGGTTTTATTCTTGAGATTTTAGTACATGCCACTTATTGCTGATCCCCCGGCCTCAGATTTTTCCCAACTTCAATCCATTTGGCAGGCTGCTGATGGAATAAATCCCTAAACTGTTGCTTTCGCCACATTAGTTCCTCACTCAAGAAATTAGCAATGGCTTCCTATTTTCCACAACACCTCACCTAAACTTTGCTGTCTTACCAGTTTCATTTTATTTATTTATTTATTTGAGACAAGGTCTTGCTCTGTCACCCAGAACGGAGTGCAGTGGCATGATCATAGCTCACTGTAACCTCAAACTCCTGGGCTCAAGCAATCCTCCCACTTCAGCCTCCTCGGTAGCTGGGACTATAGAAGCTCCACGCCACATGCTACTCCATTTTTATGATTTTACACACTTTGACTTGCAGTTTAAACTTTCATGATTTTTTCCCCTTTACTGAAAATAACAGGACCTATGATTAGACTGACATCTGACTGATTGTTGCTTGGTTATGATCATGTGGCCTAGTCACTAGGCTTATGCCAAAGTTGTGATTTGTCTGATGTTAAGATAAAAGTTCTTTCCTCCTATTTTTCTATTTAAATAAACTTTTTTTGGTTTTCTGTTTTTGAGATAGAGTCTTGCTTTGTCGCCCAGGATGGGGTGCAGTGGCACAATCTCAGCTCACCGCAGCCTCTGCCGCCCAGGTTCCAGCGATTCTCCTGCCTCAGACTCCTGGGTAGCTGGGATTACAGGCGCACACCACCATGCCAGGCCAATTTTTGTATTTTCAGTAGAGATGGGGTTTTGCCATATTGGCCAGGCTGGTCACAAACTCCTGACCTCAGGTGATCCACCAGCCTTGGCCTCCCGAAGTGTTGAGATTACAGGTGTGAGCCACCACGCCCAGCCAAATAAACTTTTTAATTTTAGAATAGTTTTAGGTTTACAGAAAAGTTGCAAAGATAATATAGAGTTCCCATCTACCTCATGCCTAGTTTCCCCTATTGCTAACATCTTACATTACTATGATATATTTGTCACAACTAGTGAACCAACACTGGTACACTGCTATTAGCTAAACTCCATACTGTAAGGTCCTCTGAACAGGCTACACCATGGTCGAGCCATTGTGACCCCTCTGACCCACACATACAGGCCTCCTGGAGTCACAAAGCCTAGAGCAACAGGAGAACCACTAAAGAAAAAGAAACAGCTAGTTCCTGCCTTAACTGATTAACCAACTTTGCAGCATTCCACCATTGTGATATGTTCCTGCCCTGCCCTAACTAATCAATTGACCTTGTGATATCGTGCCTTGTGACCTTCCCCCACCTCATGACTATGCACCTTGTGACATTCTTCCCTTGTCCAAAAAACAGCCCCTAACTGTAACTTTCCATTACCTACCCCAAACCTATAAAACCAGTTCCACTCCCACCACTCTTTGCTGACTCCTTTCTCAGACTCAGCCCACTTGCACCCAGCCTTGTTGCAACAGCCTTGCTGCTCACACTTAGCCTATTTGGGTAGTCTCTTCAATTAGGCGCAGACATAACACATACTTTATTCAGATTTCATTAATTTTCTCTGATGTCCTTTTCAGTTCCACAATCCTATCCAGGAGACTATATTATATTCAGCTTTCCTCCTTTTTTTTTTTTTTTTTTTGTTTTGTTTTTTGAAACAGACTCCTGCTTTGTTGTCTAGGCTGCAGTGCAGTTGCATGATAACAGCTCATTGCAGCCTCGACCTCCCAGGCTCAATCGATCCTCCCACCTCAGCCTTCTGAGTAGCTGGGGCTACAGGCCAGTGCCACCACACCTGGTTACATTTTTTGTATTTTTTGTAGAGATGGGATTACACCATGTTGCCTAGGCTGGTCTTAAACTCCTGGGCTCAAGCAATCCGCCTATCTTGGCATCCCAAAATGCTGGGATTATAGGCATGAGCCATTGTGCCTGGATCTCTTCCTATTTTTAAATTTTAAAATATTATTTAAAAAGCTAAATGCAACCCTTAAGACTAAAGTATACAGTCTGATAAATGTGATTTCATTACACTTGGATGCTGTGTCTTTCCTACTATCCTTGAACATGAAAACTCACAGCATAATCTAGCTCATCCAATGAGTGACTGGAAGATTCAGTTCAAAGCTTCCTGAATCTTCTGTTTGTGTCAGATCCCTTGGGAGCCCAGAACATCCTTCTCCATCTTAAAGTCCAAGACTACATCTAATTAACTGGTCCAAACAAGTTTTCCTTCTATAAATGTATGGTGTAAAGGAATTATTACATGGATATTGAATCCCCTGGAATGAATCTCTACTTTTATCTTTTCCATCTTATTTTTGCCCTACTTTCTAAGAGTCTTCCTCAAATTCATCTTTCAACCCTTCTATGAATTTTACACTTTTTTCTATTTTAAATTTTTTTGTTCTCTGAATCTTCCTCTTTTAAATAGCAAACTATTTTATTTCCTTTTTTTTGAGACGGAGTCTCGCTCTGTCACCCGGGCTGGAGTGCAGTGGTGCAGTCTCGGCTCACTGCAACCTCTGTCTCCAGGGGTTCAAATGACTCTCCTCCCTCAGCCTCCCAAGTAGCTGGGATTATGGGCATGCATGACCATGCCCAGCTAATTTTTGTATTTATTTAACAGAGACAGGGTTTCACAATGTTGGCTAAACTGGTCTCAAACTCCTAAACTCAAATGTTCCGTCCGCCTTGGCCTCCCAAAGCGCTGGGATTACAGGCATGAGCCACTGACCAGCCTAAATAGCAAACTAGTTTTTTTATTACAATCCTCTCTATTATCTGAGTTTAGTAATTTACAGTTTTCTTCTACCTTATAGTCTGTTTCCTCTAAGTTGCTTTGTTGTTGTCTTTCTCTTTGTTTTGATCTCTGTCTTTCATGGTAGAGACTTGCCCCAAGGGTCTGGTAATTCTTATTTAAGAAAGCAGCACTAAAATTAATTGGAAGTTTTTATTCGTGGGTAGATCTTGTCATTGAAATGCTTCATTGTATAATGACTTGATTGGACTTTCTAGCTAGAGAACCCCCTGTGTGAGCATCTTTAGGCATTTTCCTTTGGGCTGGTCAGATTCCCTGGAGAATATTTTTCAGTTTCCTGCTTGGTGGGTAAAGGCCTGGTTGTGAGAATTCTAGGAGATGGGTTGGGCAGAGGAGGGGTGAAGCAGGGGCGGCGGGGGAGTGGGGTGGCGGGGGCAGTGGGAGGGAGTGCGGTATCTTACTCCCCCTGACTTAATATGATACCTCTGTTTTGGATGCTCCTCCCTTAAGATCTGTCTTAACTTCTTCAGAGAATACCTTTCTGTCTGCTGAGCATGAAAAAAGGCAGTTGCCTGACTGTACAGAGTAGGGGATGGTGTCTGAAGATGTTAAGCATCATTTCATATGCTCTATCCTTTTGGCTATCCCCTTTTGTGGGGTACCCATTTAAATCTTTCATCCATTTGGGATGCCTTTTTCTTACTGATTTGCGAAAGTTTTTTGTTTGTTTGTTTGTTTGTTTGAGATGGAGTCTCGCTCCCATCGCGCAGACTGGAGTGCAGTGGTGCGATCTTGGCTCACTGCAACCTCCACCTCCTGGGTTCAAGCAATTCTCCTTCCTCAGCCTCCCGAGTAGCTGGGATTACAGGCGCACACTACCATACCCGGCTAATTTTTGTATTTTTAGTAGAGACAGGGTTTCTCCATGTTGGCCAGGCTGGTCTTGAACTCCTGACCTCAGGTGATCCACCCCGCTTCGGCCTCCCAAAGTGCTAGGATTACAGGAGTAAGCCACCACGCCCGGCGATTTGTAAAAGTTTTTATAAATTTTAGTTTGGAGTCCTTTACCAAATATGTACTTTGCAAATATCCTTTTTTAGTCTGTGGCTTGCCTTTTCTCTCTTTTAATGGTGTCTTTTGATGAACTGAAGTTCTTATTTTTTACAGTGTCAAATGGAAGCCTCAAACAACTCTCCTGCCTCAGCCTCAATTTTAGCAACTTAAAAAGGAATAATGTAATTCAGAAGTCTGGCTGTCTTTCTGAGCTTGCTGTAATAACGCTGCAATAGTACTTGCACTGAGCAGAAAACCATCTTTGTTCCAAGGTTCAGGGTTATGTTTCTTGTGCCAGCTGTCATCAAGATTAAACATTACCAGACACAAACTATACCTTGCTATTCTAGGATCTCTGGCACCAGTAAACAGGAAGAAAGGGATCAATCTTGGATTGTTATGGCAGACCATATGGCAACAAAGCTTTGGTCCCTAAAGGCAGAAGGATGAAGCTTCCAGGCCCAGGGAATAATTGTCTCTGCTTCCCTTCTTTACAACTTGCATGTTAACCTAATATCATTTTGGATAAATTTAATGCAATCCTGCAGATATCTTGCCACTCCTACCTTCAACAAAGCAAAACAGAAGGACCAAACATTCCGTTATACACAAATGATAAGGTTTTATTACCTTTAGCAAGGAGTGGCTTGAAGAGACAATTGGCCTACTGGCTAATTATTGACAAAGAGAAGGGCTATAAATCAACTTTTCAAAAATAAGAGCCACCATTCAACTGTTTTTGGCCTATAACAATGGTAACTTCAGGCCAGATGCTGTGGCTCACCCCTGTAATCCCAACAGTTTGAGAGCCTGAGGTGGGCGGATCACTTGAGGTCAGGAGCTCGAGACGAGCCTGGTCAAAATGGTGAAACTCCGTCTCTACTAAAAATAAAAAAATTAGCCAGGAGTGGTGGCGCATGCCTGTAATCCCAGTTACTCAGGAAGCTGAGGCACAAGAATTGCTGAACCCAGGAAGCAGAGAGGTTGCAGTGAGCCAAGATTGCGCCACTGCACTAAAGCCTGGGCAACAGAGTGAGACCCTGTCTCAATAAATAAATAAATAATGATACCTTCATACAATCAGCTTACTGTCTTTGGCAACTTTGCTGCAAGTAGTTTGTTGGAAGAATGCCAGGAAATAAAATCCTCAAATTAAAGCTGCTTTGTTGTACACAGCACAGAACAGGGACTCCATAAATATTTATCAGGTGAATTTGAGGGTGCTGAGATGGGTGTATGAGTTATACCTGCCTAAAAATTACTAGGCTCCAGATTATTTTAGCCAAGCTATATGGACTGGAACTTGGACCTTATTTGTCTTTTTGTCTCTATGGAGACTCTTGGAGCTGATCAGAGGTACAAACTATTTTCAGGCGCATGCCCTTCTTATGATCCTCATGTCTCAGAGGAGGCTGTCAATCTCTTACTCACGTCAGCTGACAGGTAAGCAGCATGGGCCAGTTAGTGTTCAGCTATACTCCAGGCACTTGTTAGAGAATGAAATATACTCATCTCATGCCAGTGTTTATCAAGAGCTCAACTAAGACCTATAGACCAATGGAATAGAATTGCAAATCTAGAAATAAACCTATATATCTATGGCCAATTGATTTGGACATTGACACGATATCAAGACCATTCATTCGGAAAAAAATAGTTGTTGTCCAGATGGGACAACTGGATATCCACATGCAAAAGAAGAAAGTTGGACATCTACAAATATATCATACATATACACCTACATATACTCCATATATGACATATATAAAATTAATTCAAAATAGATCAATGACCTAAATGTATGAGCTAAAACTATACAACTCTCAGAAGATAAACTTAAGGCTAAATATGTATGACCTTGGATTAAACAATGATTTCTGAGTCATGATAACAAAAGAACAAGCAACCAAGGAAAAGATAGATAATTTGACTTCATCATATGAATATATGAAAAGGTGCTTAACATCATTAGTCATAAGGAAAATGCAAAACAAAACCACACTGAGATACAACTTCACACTCACTGGATGTCTATAATCAAAAAGATGGAAACTTACACTTGTCGAGGATGTAGAAAAATTGGAACCCTCATACATTGCTGGTGGGAATGTAAAATGGGGCAGCTGCTGTGTAAATCAATTTGGCATTCCTCAAAAAGTTAAATACAGGATTACCATATGACCTAGGAATTCCACTCCTATGTATATAACCAAAAGAATTGAAAACGTATGTCCGCACAAAAACTTGTATACGAATGCTCATAGCAGCATTATTCAGAATAGCGAAAAGGTGCAAATCCAACCTAAGTATCCATTAACTGATGAATAAATGAACGAAATATAATATATCACACATCAGAACATTACTCAGCCATAAAAAGAGATGAAATACTGGTATATGCTACAACATTATTGAAACTTGAAAACATGCTAAGTGAAAAGCTGACAAAAATAATTCTACATATTGCATAATTTCTTTCACATGAATCCAAAACAGGCAAATCCACAGCAAAATAAAGTAGAATAGTGGTTTCCAGGGGCTGGGTGAGGGAATAGGCACTGACTGCTAAAAGGCATGGAGTTTCTCTTTGGGCCAATGAAATGTTCTAGAGTCACATGGTGGTCATAGTTGCACAGCTTTGTGCATTTGCCAAAAACCATGAAGTAAACACTTTAAAATGGTCAGTTTTATGATATGTTAATGATATCTTAATTTTTTAAAAAGGAGAAAGAAAATAACTATGAAATAATTTAGTAATAGATGATTGAGCTCCACATCATAAGAACTATAATTAGGCCAGGCGTGGTGGCTCATGCCTGTAATTCAGGCATGGGGAAGCCAAGGGAAGAGGATTGCTTGAGCCAAGGAGCTGGAGACATAGAGGGACCATGTCTCTACAAAAAATTTAAAAATTCGCCGGGCATTGGCGGCACATGCCTGTAGTCCCAGCTACTCAGGGGGCTGAGGCAGGAGGATCACTGAGGCAGGAGGAGCCTGGAAGGGTCAAAGCTGTGGTGAGCTGTAATCATGCCACTGCACTCCAGCCTGAGCAACAAAATGAGACCCTGTCTCAAAATATATATATACTTGTAATTTTACACCCTATAATTAAGGTATACACATGCATAAAGAAATATGAAAGAAGATTTAAATAAAATTGAGATCACACCAAATTTCTGCATACCTTGAAATGGTTCCTAAAAGGCTTCTCCATATTTGAAGATTTAAGTGTTAATGTTTTTACTATTTGCAATAAATTCTAAATCTTGGATGATGATTAATCTGTAACTTCATTGAGGTAAGCACTTTTTCCAAGGGTACATCTTTATTGTTTTCCCCTCAGTATGCATAATTATTGTCAAAAATTAAAGTAATACAGAAGGGCCAGGTGTTGTGGTGCATGCCTATAATCTCAGCACTTTGAGAGGTCAACGCAGGAGGATAGCTTGAGCCCGGGAGTTTGAAAGCAGCCTGCACAACATGGCAAAACCTTGTCTCTACAGAAAATTCAAAAATTAGCCAGGCATGGTGGCACATACTTGTAGTCCCAGCTACTTGGGAGGCTGAGGTGGGAGGATGGCTTGAGCCCAGAAGGCGGAGGTTGCGGTGAGCTGTGATCGTGCCACTGCACTCCAGCCTGGATGACAGAGCCAGACCTCGTCTCAAAACAAAAATGAAAACAAACCAAAAAGATTAAAGTAATACAGAAAAGCCCTACTCCTAAATCACTCTAACCTTTGAGATAATCTGATTTTATATCCTTTCAGTTCTTCCTTTTAAGGCAAGATACAAATTGTGTGCCCTGTGGATGTGGAAGCGTATCACTTACCTGTGAGTGAGACAAGCAAACAGCCACTGTGGAGATGTGAATGCAGCTTTGTTTTATTTTTTGACCATATGCCCAGTAACTCATTAAAAGTTTGAAGTGAGTATTCCTGCACCATTCAAGAATATCAGAATTTATTAAAGTTATGAATAACCGGCCGGGTGTGGTGGCTCATGCCTGTAATCCCAGCACTCTGGGAGGCTAAGGCAGGCGGATCACGAGGTCAGGAGATCGAGACCATCCTGGCCAACATGGTGAAACCCTGACTCTACTAAAAATACAAAAATTAGCTGGGCGTGGTGGCGCGTGCCTGTAGTCCCAGCTACTCCAACTCCAGAGGGTGAGGCAGGAGAATCGCTTAAACCCAGGAGGCGGAGGCTGTAGGGCGCCGAGATTGCGCCACTGCCCTCCAGCCTGCGCAATGGGAACGAGACTCCATCTCAAAAAAAAAAAGTTATGAATAACTTCATCGATATCATAGTCATAATTCTAGTAGTGAATGCATACTGTACTAAATGTTTCCTAGGTAGCACAGACCATGCTGACTGTTCTGCATACTCAGGATAATGGAATCCTCCCAACAATCAGTCTTTTACAGATGGGGAAACTGAGAATTAGATGGGCTAAGTAACTTGCCCAGGACCAAAAAGATGGCAGAGCTAGGATCTGAACCCAGATGTGGTTGATCACAGAGTCTAAACTCTGAACAACTATACTTCTTAGAATATCATAGATCTACTCCATATGACAAAATATCCACACAAGTTGATGGGGGAAGGAATAAATTACATAACAAATGGGCCTGACTCCATATTATATCACAAAATTATTTCTAGCTATTAATAAGTATAAAAAGTGAAAGGAAACCATTAAAAATAGAATATAAATTGTATCTTAATTTATAAAAGAAAATAATTTTTTAAAAATAGAAAATATAGGTAACTATTTTACTGATTTGGGGGCGTAAGGGAATTATCAATAAATTTACTGATTTGGGGGCTTAAGGAAATTATCAAAAATTTACATCGTATAGATTATAGGTAAAAGTATCACCAACAAAATTAAAAGACAAACTACAAAGAAGGAAAAAGATTTGCTACTAGTATGACTGAAAAAGTACTAGTATCCCTAATACATAAAAATCTTTTATTCAACAGTAGGAAAAATGGTGACATCTCAATAACAAAATGGCAAAGGACATGAATACAGAATTTATGGAAGAGGAAACATAAAGGACTAATAAATTACTAAAAAATACAAATTAAAATAACAAGGGGCTGTCATCTTTTGCCGTTATTATTAAGGGTGATAAGAATGATGATATGAGTATCTGCCAGATGTGGAAAATGGTGACATTCATAGACTTTAGTACAAAGGATTGGTAGAGCCTTTCTGGAGAGCAATTTGGCAATATGTATCAACATTCATAGAGTGCCTTCACCACTTGATGTAGTAATTCCCTTTCCAGAAGTCTATCTAAAGGAAAGAATTAGCAGGGTGGCAAAGATATCTCTATAATAAAAAGATTATAAATAAAAGTTTAATAAAAGGGAATATACTTCCACTATTAAAAATCATATTTCTGAGGCCGGGTGCAGTGGCTCACCCCTGAATTCCGGCATTTTGGGAGGCTGAGGCAGGAGACTTGCTTGAGCCCAGGAGTTCGAGTCCAGCCTGAGCAACGTAGTGAGACCTCTGTCTCTATAAAAAAATAAATTAAAGACATCATATTTCTATACAAAGATGATCATTATAGCATTATTAATAATCCCTTAATTTTGAGAGGAAATTGCTGAATTCAATTATAGGAGAATTATTGAATAGAATATAGTACATTCAAATGAAAGAATATTATAACTTGGTCCTGCTTTCAAGAAGTTTTAACACCATTGGGAAATTCTAATATGTTAAGGGAAAGAGAAGATAGGCCAGGTGCAGTGGCTCACGCCTTTAATCTCAGCACTTTGGGAGGCTGAGGCGAGTAGATCGCTTGAGCTCAGGAGTTCAAGACTAGCCTGGCTAACATGGTGAAACACTGCCTCTACTAAAAAATACAAAAAATTAGCTGAGCGCGGTGGGCCTGTAGTCCCAGCTACTCCGGAGGCTGAGATGGGAGAACTGCTTGAGCCTAGGAGGCGGAGGTTGCAGGGAGCCATGATCGCACCACTGTACTCCAGCCTGGGCAACAAAGCAAGATTTTGTCTCGAAGAGAAAAAAAAAAGGAAAAGGAAAAACAGAAGATAGGAATTATTTAATATGTATCTTGTCTTTATCTTTGGGTCATGAGAATATTATTTTGTCATGCTTGCATATTTTGGGTTATATTTTTTACTTGGTTGTAACTAATATTTTATCTATAATGAGCAATTTATTCAATTCACCTGTGTATAATCATCCTGTTTACTTACTCATTTATTTGCTTATTTACCAATTTATCCACTTAATAATTTGTTTATAGAGACTGGGCTTGAATTCAGGTTCTGGCAGATAATAATTGTGACTTTGGGCAAATTACCAATCTTCCCTAGTCTCTGTTTTCTTGTCTATAAATGAGAAGAAATACATCTACTCTGCATGAGTAAATGAGGTAATGTATATAAATACTCAGCATGATAACTCACTCCTAAAAGCTTCTCAAGAAATAGCAATTGATATTATTTCATTATTGTTATTTTTTAAGTAGATGCAAAGAAATAGTGGGGAACCAAAAATGTGTGGGCAGAGACCTTCACATTCTCCCAGTCAAGGGACTTATTGAAATTATAATTTTAAAACAAGAACTGTAAAATATATTACATTTTTGGAACTTAAAGGGAATGTAAATGTCAATGTAAATCAAGGATCAAACATTGAAAAAATATAACCTTAGAAATAATGCAGTGCACTGAGTAACCCCAGGACGTTCTCCAGTGTTGCTTAACAACTATGCCATTGCCACCTAGTGGAATTAGTGATGCATTACATAGCCCAGAAAATTTGAGATTTTATTTTGAAGTATTAAATGGTTTATATAGAAAGGCCAAATTACACAAATATTCTCCTATATGTCCCCATCATCTCCTTTGGACTACTGAAATACTCATCTAACTAGTCTTTCATCTTACATCAGAGCCCCAACCC
This sequence comes from Pan paniscus, assembly GCF_029289425.2. NCBI lineage: Eukaryota > Metazoa > Chordata > Mammalia > Primates > Hominidae > Pan > Pan paniscus. The sequence continues at coordinate 33,960,417 of NC_073260.2, forward strand.
ATTCTCCTACACAGAACAGGCAGAGTAAGCTTTCTAAGATATAAATCAGATCATGTTACTTACACAGATTGAAAATGCAAAACACCTTGCATGGCGTGGAAGCTCTCCAGCTTCATCTGTCCCAGCCTTGCTGATTACGAGTCCCAGTGACCATCTTTCCAGTAAGAATTTTCTGCCTCAAGGCTCCCAAATATACAGGGTTTTTTGTTTGTTTGTTTGTTTTTTGACAGAGTCTTGCTCTGCCGCCCAGGCTGGAGTGCAGTGGCATGATCTCGGCTCACTGCAACCTCTGCCACCCAGGTTCAAGCGATTCTCTTGCCTCAGCCTCCCAAGTAGCTGGGATTACAGGCACCTGCCATCACGCCCGGCTAATTTTTGTATTTTTAGTAGAGACGGGGTTTCACTATGTTGGCCAGGTTGGTTTCGAACTCCTGACCTCAGGTGATCTGCCCGCCTCGGCCTCCCAAAGTGCTGAGATTACAGGCGTGAGCCACTACACCTGGCCCCAAATATACAGTTCTCTCTGCCTAGAATGTTCTTCCTCAGCTTTTTACATGCCAAATTCGTCATCCTTCAAGACCAAACTTATTTCCCTCAAACAGATCTTTCCGCAACTACATTATGTACCTCTATTATTTTCTCTCATAGTATTTTGTTCTTTTCCTTTATGACATTTCATCACAAATTATGCTCAGGTATTTTTTCCTGTTTGGTTAATACCTGTTTCCCCCTTCAAACTGTATGCACCATGTTTAACAATGTATATGTCAAAGCTTAGTACTGTGTAGTACAATAGTATGTGTGCATTAAGGAATCTATATAATGGAATGCCATTTAGTCACCAAAAATAGTGTGTTCGATGGGTATTACTGACATAGAATGTTGTACACGATATAACTTTAAGTGAAAAAAGTAGGTTTTATGGTAATACAATCATTTTTGTTTTTAAAATATGAATATATACTACATACATATTTACCATATACTCCAAATGTATGTGTTTAAAAATCTGCAAGGTGTTACCATGGTTACTTAAGTTAACAAAATGTGAGTGTAGTTAGTTTTCTTTCTTTCTTTCTTTCTTTCTTTTTTTTTTTTTTTTTGAGATGGAGTCTTACTCTGTTGCCCAGGCTGGAGTGTGCAATGGTTTGACCTCGGCTCACTGCAACCTCCGCCTCTTGGGTTCAAGCGATTCTCCTGCCTCAGCCTCCCAAGTATCTGAGACTACAGGTGTGCACCATCACGCCTGGCTAATTTTTGTACTTTTGGTAGAGATGGGGTTTCACCTTGTTGGCCAGGCTGGTCTTGAACTCCCGACCTCAAGTGATCCGCCTGCCTTGGCCTCCCAAAGTGCTGGGATTACAGGCGTGAGACACTGTACCCGACCAATTTTCTTATTTTTGCTTATCTTTTAAAATACTAATTATTTATCACCATTGTTGATATAATAGTTGAAGTTGAGATCTAATGGGATCATATCCTATATGGGACTGAGAAAGTTAGTTAGTATGACTAGTTAGCAGTAAACATTGCATTCAGGATAACTACTAACATTAGTGAGGTCTGAGGCAAGAGGACAAATGGAAGACTCTGCTCCCATTCTCTTCCCACTCCTCGCCCCAGCCCACACTAGGAGGGGCTGCTCACGCTTACCTGTGGACACCTGAGCCCACAAGGGCAAGCTCCAGCCACATCCCCTGCTACAATCACAGCCAGTATCCATCCTTAGGAAGAAGTATCTTGAGAAGAAACTCATACAGGCCTTGTCTTGGGAGGGAGTTCTAGGGTACTAGGATTCTGGAGAGTGGTATTAGGCTTAGGGTGGGCCTGTCCCCTTAATCCCATGGTGGACTCCTTGCCCCATGGAAGAGGACCAGAGAGAGGAGGGCAAGAGCAGGGAGCCTGGTGTTCAGGATCTAAAGATTGTACTGATTGCATCTAATCAAAATTAACTCTGAAAAATCTCTTAAATCATCCATAAAGTACAATACTGTACATATGTTTTATGTATGCAGCCCTATATTATTATTTTTAATTTTTCCTTGTGCATATTTCCCTATGGCTCTCAATTAATTTAATTTCATCTTCCATGATGTTTGAATCAACACCCACTTACCTGGTTACTTGAACAATGTTTCCTTCTATATCCATGGTGAGTAAACCCTTAAAAGCATTCAGATTTTCTTGATAGATTGGCTTTTAGGCTTGATGACATCTATTGCTCTCTGAAGTTAATACATCTATAAGATGACTCCTTGTATATTTTGGAAAATGGCAAGACTCGAAATGACAAGTTGAAAGAAAGGGAAATTCAATGATTCTAGGTTACCAGCTTGAACAACTGGTTTAACAGTGTTACTATTTACTGAGATAGGAAAGGTTAGAGGAAGAAGCGGTTTAGATGTATTATAATTCATTCACCTGATTCTCTATTGTTGGGTATTCAGGTTGGCTGCAATATTTTATAACAAGGAACAATAGTCTGATTTGCAGCAAAATCTTTTCACATGTCCTTCATTTCTAAACACAGAATTGCTGGATAAAAATGTGCACATTCTTGAGATTTTATTTTATTTTATTTTATGAGACCGAGCCTCGCTCTGTTGCCCAGGCTGGAGTGCAATGGGGCAATCTCGGCTCACTGCAACCTTCATCTCCTGGGTTTAAGTGATTCTCCCTGCCTCAGCCTCCTGGACCAGCTGGGATTACAGACATGTGCCACCATACCCGGCTAATTTTTGTATTTTTAGTAGAGACAGGGTTTCACCATGTTGGTCAGGCTGATCTCGAACTGCTGACCTCAGGTGATCCGCCCACCCTGGCCTCCCAAAGTGTTGAGATTACAGGCGTGAGCCACCACGCCTGGCCCATTCTTGAGATTTTTAATACACGTTTCCAAATGACTTTCAAAAGAGCTGTTTCCTCACACTGTTAACATGAGAGTAGATTTCAAACACTCAAATTCTGTCTCCCTCCCTCTTTCCTTCCCTCCCACTTTTCCTTTGTTCATTCAATAAGTACCTACTATGTCCCACACAGGGCCTGACATAAATCTAACTTTGCTCCTTGTTAGGGGTTAGGAGATGATCGGGGAGAAGGAAGTGTAATGGAGAACTCTAGAGTTTTTAACATGAGTGACTTGGATATTCTACCCACAAACTCGTTTGATTCTGGACACCAGACAAGATAAGCTAAAATTCCCTCTTTATTTAAATTGGTGGTGCCACTGAGAGTTTGTAAGAAAAAATGTTCAACTTCACACAAACCAGAAGTAGGACACTGGAAATAGGCTTTGCCCCCAGGGAATTATAATTTAGTGGGTACCATTTTACAATGCAAATTTGGCCCTCTAATTAGTCAAATGGCCACAGCAATTCTCCAGCATATGAGGTAGGTCTGTCCTATCCGGGGATCTGTCTCATGGCCGCTGATAAAGGATGGGGCTGGGCACGGTGGCTCACACCTGTAATCCCAGCACTTTGGGAGGCTGAGGGGACAGATCACCAGTTTAAGAGATCGAGACCATCCTGGCCAACATGGTGAAACCCCGTCTCTACTAAAAATACAAAAATTAGCTAGGTGTGGTGGCACGCGCCTGTAGTTCCAGCTACTCAGGAGGCTGAGGCAGGAGAATTGCTTGAACCCGGGATGCAGAGGTTGCAGTGAGCCGAGATGGTGCCACTTCACTCCAGCCTGGCTACAGAGTAAGACTCTGTCTCAAAAAAAAAAAAAAGGATGGAGCAGGAGGCCCAAGGTCAGGGCAGGAGTCCTGCATCATGAGATCATGAGGGCCCCTTTCTGTGCAGTACAGAGGGACCAGCTTCCACGCTGCTGATTTGAGGGGAAATTTCTAACTACTTGGCTTGAGTACCTAAGTTGCTAGATGTAACTCTGACCTTGAGGAAAAAAAGGAAGTTGGTGGACTTCCTTATTGTCATCACTCAGGTAGGAGAGTCCAACCTAACGCTGTCACCTCTCTCAACTGGCACTCAGTGAAACACTTGAGTATGCTCAGTACTGTAGTCACTTCTACCAGAGGTCCGAACTTACTGGAAAAGTTAGGCCTGTGCAAGACTGAAAAATACTGACAATGCACCAGTGTGCTGAAGGAATTCAAAGCAGATTCCTGGCTGGGCGCGGTGGCTCACGCCTGTAATTCCAGCACTTTGGGAGGCCGAGGCGGGTGGATCAAGAGGTCAGGAGATTGAGACTATCCTGGCTAACACGGTGAAACCCCGCCTCTACTAAAAATACAAAAAATTAGCCGGGCGCCGTGGTAGGCACCTGTAGTCCCAGCTACTCGGGAGGCTGAGGCAGGAGAATGGCGTGAACCCAGGAAGCGGAGCTTGCAGTGAGCCGAGATCGCGCCACTGCACTCTGCCTGCCTGGGCGACAGAGCGAAACTCTGTCTCAAAAAAAAAAAAAAAAAAAAGAGATTTCTGAAGTCTTGTGAACCTAATGCAAGATTGGATTATGAGTGTCACTGCTCTATTCTCTGAATGTGGATTACTATATAAACTCCTGTAATCCAGAACTCTTTTAATGACTGTGGCTCTAATGCTTAGTTGAATAACTTGCCAGAGGCTCTCTGACCTCTAGTAATATAACTTAAGTTTCTGAGTCATTGTGATCTCAACTTTAAAATGGGAACGACTCTCTGTCTCATGATTCTTACAAGGATTTAAAGATAATGCCTAGAAAGCCCTTAGCACAGTGGCTTTTGCTTACTAGGCAAAAGGAGAAAAAGTGTTCAGTAAATGATAGCTGTTCCAGGAGCAATGTATGCCATTCCAGCACATCTAATTCATAAAATATTAATGCATTCCATTTATCACATCATATATTTGAAAACCAGAGGAACCACTTCCAGGTATTGTTTTATAAGGAAAATAAATAATTTTAAGGTGAAATTGTTTTTAAAAGGCTTAACACCTGCCTTTTAAAAATATATGATACGGTTAAACCTATGGAACTCTGGATATTTGTTACTTTATTCAACATTTTCTGAATTGTTTTTATTTATCAAAATTATGCTATATATCTGTGTCTTTCTGAATGGACTCTTGCAGTGCTTAACTCAGTAGGACATCAAAGCAACACAACAGCACGTCTATCTAGACCATCCTTTTTTTTTTTTTTTTTTTGAGATGGAGTTTCACTCTTGTTGCCCAGGCTGGAGTGCAATGGCGCGATCTCAGCTCACTGCAACCTCCGCCTCCCGGGTTCAAGTGATTCTCCTGCCTTAGCCTCCCGAGTAGCTGTGATTACAGGCATGTGTCACCACGCCCGGCTAATTTTGTATTTTTAGTAGAGAGGGGGTTTCTGCCTGTTGGTCAGTCTGGTCTTGAACTCCCAACCTCAGGTGATCCGCCCATCTCAGCCTCCGAAAGTGCTGAGATTACAGGCGTGAGCCACCATACCCGGCCTAGAACATCCATTTTGGATAAGCTTGGCACTGACTCATAATCAGCTCAAAATCAGCTCAACTTTCTGGCACATTTTTAATTTGAAAGAAAAGAAAGAGATATATTAAAAAGGGATGCATGATTCTCAGTGAAAGAAAAGAGTCTTTGTAACTCTCCCTTTTACCTCACCATGCACATGTCTCCGGGACAAAGGAAAGAGTGTTTGTAACTTTTATTTCCCATGCCCAAGAGAATGCCGACATTTTGTAAATAAAAAAAGTCACCAATTTTCCTGACTTTTATTTAATCAAGTGTTTTCACTGCCTTGGTCTTTCTAGAACTCTAACAAGAAGTAAAATAGGACATTTGGCCTCTTTCCTCTGTTCCTGCCAAAACCTTGGGGTGATGCAAGGCAATAGGGCGCATTCTGCTAGGGTCAGGGTCAGGGGATCCTGGATGGGGAGGGCTTGGAGACCATGCATTTGTTCTGAATAATGGCAGACAAAAGAGACCTCTAATCAAATGCTTCCTCTAATCAAATGCTCGAAGAACTGCTGAACGGCATAGGCACTTGCTGTTCCAGAAGACAGAGCAAGGAGCACTGCATGGGAGGTAGGAAGCAACAGATTTTGCTCTCAACTCTCAGAGCAGGCAGCATGGAAACATATTGCCTTCTTTTTTTTTTTTTTTTTTTGAGACGGAGTTTCACTATTATGGCCCAGGTTGGAGTGCAATGGTGCAATCTTGGCTCACTGCTACCTCTGACTCCCGGGTTCAAGTGATTCTCCTGTCTCAGCCTCCGGAGTAGCTGGATTACAGGCACATGCCACCATGCCCGGCTAATTTTTGTATTTTTAGTAGAGATGAGGTTTCATCATATTGGTCAGGCTTGTCTCGAACTCCTGACCTCAGGTGATCCACCCACCTCGGCCTCCCAAAGTGGTATTATTACAGGCGTGGGCCACCGCGCCCAGCTAGAAATACATTGCCTTCTAAGAGAACTTCTGAACTAGGTAGAAGGTAGAAATTACTAAATTAATTTGTATTAATAATTAACAGTTGGCTATACCTGTAAGTTGGGAGTTCCAAAGCAAAGAAGAGGCTTCTCGGAGTATAGATGTTCAAACCTTCTAATTCTCAGATTGCAACATATGGTCTTTCCAAAGACTGGTTTTTCTTTTCCTGTCTTGTGTATGTCTTGAAAGATACTCTCTTTATAAAACTACAATGAAGGCACAATCTCCTTTCTTATCCTGTGAGCTTATTAAACACAGATAAAATTTACTTTGAACATACTTTAAAATCCTTCAAGTACAAATACAGCAGGGTAATATTTCAGGATCATCATTATCTCCCCATATCAGGCACCAGCTTTGTCTTGCAGCCACATTTGGGCAGGCATTTATATTAGTGCTGTTCTGTGCTACAGCTTTGCAAACTCACATTTTTTTTCTATAACCATATGTCTCTATGCTAACTCTAGCGTTCTTCAGCTTGTAAGTCTTTTTCTTTTGTGTCTTTTCAAACTTTTGTCACTTGGCTCTATTTTGATTGTCAAGTTCACTGCCAAATTTTGTTCAGTTACAATCTGCCAACATCTTGGCATTTACAGGATGTTACATTAAGAGTAGATGAGTGCAAACAGAGCAAACTACATGCAATGAAGACTGTCCCCAAAAATGTTGTCCCTCTAAGTCAAAGATTAACTTTTACCTAAATTTTTGAGAGTAAGGTCCTTTAGGCTGTTGACTTGGCCAATGAGCAAGAATCCACAGTCTGTTAGGCAATATCTGCTAATAAGAAAGTCACATTTCAGCACGAGTGGCTAAGAGATTCTCTCCTGATTTGGGGGCAGGCCAGTCAGGCACAAGCTGTTTATCTGTGCAACTGGGGCAGCTTAACCCATAGGCCAGTAAAGCCTGGCTTTGGGAATCATTTCGGGGTTGTGGCCCACGTCTAGTGGTGAGCAAATATTGACAGAACTGGGGTCCTCTTGGAACAACAGGGGAGTGGGAAGGGTGGGGGCTAGTTAATGAAGGGTGGGGGCTAGTTAATGACTGTCAGACTCCATACCCAAAACAGCTCAAAATCGTTACAAAGACATCAAGACAGAAAATCCGTAAGCTAAGAAGCGTGATTTTATTTAATTAACCTGTTCCAGAGGTAAGCCCCATAGGACAACACTGAACAGCATGATCTAATGGCCAATTACTACTGTTGCAGTGTGAACTGAAGGCTGTGAGCTTCCTGGTCTTTTAAAAATTATTTACTTCTAATTATCTTTTTCTTTCTTTCTTTCTTTTTTTTTTTTTGAGATAGAGTTTTGCTCTTGTTGCCCAGGCTGGAGTGCAATGGCGCGATCTCGGCTCGCTGCAACCTCCGCTTCCCAGGTTCAAGCGATTCTCCTGCCTCAGCCTCCCAAGTAGCTGGGATTACAGGCATGCACCACTACACCCGACTAATTTTTTGTATTTTTAGTAGAGATGGAGTTTCACCATGGCCAGGCTGGTCTTGAACTCCTGACCTCAGGTGATCCGCCCTCCTCAGCCTCCCAGAGTACTAGGATTACAGGCGTGAGCCACCGCACCCAGCCTATTATCATTATTTTTAGAGACAGAGTCTCATTCTGTTGGCTAGACTGGACTGTAGTGGTACAATCATAGTTCACTGTAGCCTCAAACTGCTGGGCTCAAGCAAAACTCCTGCCTCAGTCCTCTGAGTAGCTGGGACTATAGGCACATGCCACCATACCTGGCTAATTAAATTGGTTTTTTTTTTTTTTTGTAGGGATGAGATCTTGCTATGTTGCCCAGGCTGGTCTCAAACTCCTGACTACAAATGATCCTCCAGCTTCAGCCTCCTGAGTAGCTGGGATTACAGGTATAAGCCACCATGCCTGGCTGCTTCCTGGCCTTCTGATGGCCCACTGATATCAAGGGCAAGATAGAAAAAGAATGGAAAGGACTAGCATTTATTAAGAATCTGCTGTGTGTTGGGCACTGGTTTCAGGATATAATCACACTTTTCACTCAATCTTCAAGAGAGGGCATTATTAGCTCCTTTTGCCAGGTAAAGAAAGAGAAGTTAAGGAACTTGGCAAGGTGATGGGGTGGGCAAGATCCAAACTCAAGTCCATCAGATTCCAAATTCCATGCTTTTCCACCAGACCATGATAAGTGCATAAAGACATGCATGGTATGGCTGAAGACCAAGCAGGAGGGAGGAGGGTGAAACAAAGGGATTCTTTATCCTTCTTCCATGAGGGAAGGTCCTGATCATGTGTACGACCACAAAGTGAGCATCTTACCCATGTTGTGAAAGGCAACATGGTAATGTATCCATTATCACTTATTATTTTAAAAGCATGCGAAATTATGCAGAAAACAATGAATTGGTTTATTTCATGCCTCAGGTTCTAGGAACCAGTGCTCAGCGTTTGGCCCCAGTAAGGACACCGATGGGATTTTCTGGGGTCTGTGTGAGGGGAATGCTGTGTGTGAGTCCCTGTTAGGACAAGGAGAGGAGGCAGTGCAGCAGCTCACACATAAAAGGCACAGAAATTCAGCTCTGTTAAATATCTACATTAAAACTAAAACCAAAACCTTTTACAGCACACAGGTCAAATGTAATTACCAGAATGCTAAGATACTTTCCAAAGGGACTGGGACTTTTTGTGTTTAATCTGCATGAAATTCTCAATTAATAGATATAATCTTAGGCCTTTTGACTCAGTTTTGACCACTGTCAGATAAATAGGAGGTTCTGTACTTGGTGCATTGATATTCCAGTGGGATAAACAACCTGATAAAAAGCAAATCTTACATTTAAACTATTCTGTGGTTATTCACCACCTACAGGATAAAATCTAACCTTCTTGGCAGGTGGGTGAGACGTGGCCTGACTCCTTGGCCTCATCTCTTATCATTTCCAGCCTCACACTTTATAAGAACATATTATTTGGAGGTTACTGCTTTCCAAGTGCATATGCCGCAAATGCTATTTCACACCTTTATGCCTTAGCACACACCAGTCTCTTTTCTGGGAACTTCAGATCTGGCGATGTCTGTGGAGGATTTGGAAGATCACACTTTTCCCCTAGGCCTCAACTTATTCCTTGACCCACCCCAATGGAATGAATTGTTGCCCCCACCCCCAACTACTGTGACACATTATACACACTTCTATTGCTACACTGACCACACCTATACCCTCTCCATCCCTCAACTGTGAGCCTCCCTGAGAGGAATACTGGCATATAGTAGGTGCTCAGGAAAGTAGAAGAACCAATTTTTCTCTAAGATATCATGGTACTTTTTTTTTTTTATCTTGCCTTGAGTCTTTGATGTCAGATAAGAATTAGCTTCTTCTTATTTCCATAAAACAATAACAGAGAACAAATTCCCTAGTCAAAAAGTTCAGTAGGCTGGGTGCGGTGGCTCATGCCTGTAATCCCGGCACTTTGGGAGGCCAAGATGGGTGGATCTTTTGAGGTCAGGAGTTCTAGACCAGCCTGGCCAACATGGTGAAACCTCTACTAAAAATATAAAAACTAGCTGGGCATGGTGGTGGGCACCTATAGTCTCAGCTACTCGGGAGGCTGACGTAGGAGAATCGCTTGAACCCGGGAGGTGGAGGTTGCAGCGAGCCGACATCGCGCCACTGCACTTCAACCTGGGCGACAGAGCAAGATACTATCTCAAAAAAAAAAAAAAAAAAAAAAAAATTCAGTCAATCCTTTCAGAGAATATCCAAAAGTTGATCTTTTTCCAAATGAACGTAAAACGGGAACATTCATTCTAAGAAACATGTAAGATAATCGAAGGACAATATTCTTCAAGTATATATTGTTTCTACCTGAAAGCTAGTGAAAAGAGGATACACATATAAAAGTTAGTGTCCCATATCTGGGGCTTTTGGTATGTTAATTACCACTGTTAGAATGCAAACACTAAATGCCTTTAGTATTGGAGGCCCCATTAGAGAAAACACCTGTGTAGTTTCAGGGGTTGTTAATTGTCACTCTCAACCAGCAGGTGTCGCTAGAGACAAGCACATGTACTATGGCTGCCCTCTCAAGGACGACCACCCCAAAATCCTGCTCCAGCTGGAACTCCTGCCTCCCTCTAAGGTTCCGTCCCTCCGTGGAAACTTCAGCTGGAACAGCATGCGTGTCCATAGTTAGCAAAGTTTATTATACAGCAGAATCCTCTGGACTGGGTTGGGGTTTGTTAAAATGCAGATTTCTGTCTGCCGGCTGCAGAGATTCTGATTCAGCAGGTAGAAGTGAGACCCTGAGTAATTTCTGTTTTAAACGCTGCCTTTTTTACCTTCCTTGCACCCCCTATTGTGATGCCTTTTGAGAAACACTGATTTCTCAAAACTGTGGGCTTTGAGAAATCTTTGAACTGTGGGCTGTTCAAAATCATCTACTCAGGAACAATCAGGCTGCCAAAGGATTCATTTGTTGATTCACTCAATAAACCTCTATTGTGCCCTTAATAACTCCCCAGTTACCCTTGGCTACCTTCACAAAGTTGTGCAGCTCATCCTCCTATCTCAGGCTTGGGATCAACCATAGAACCCAGTAAAGTCTTGACCTTTCCTTTCTTATGTTTGATGGGTGAGTATCCCACCAAAGAACCTGGCTTCCACTCTGAGAGGAAAAAAAAAATCTCCTTTTCTCATCAAGAGCATTCATATATTTACAGAAACTCTGCCAATAAATAGATACCTAATGGTTATTTATGGGACATAAACATTCCAAAGTGGTGAAAATGCATCTTATTCCTATGGTTTTTTTTTTCTTTTTTGTTCTAGCAGGGTCTCGCCATGTTGCCCAGGCTGGAGTGCAGTGGCTATTCACAGGTGTGTTCATCACGTACTACAGCCTAGAACTCCTGGGCTCAAGAGATCTTCCTGCCTTAGCCTTTTGAGTAGCTGGCACTACAGTTGTGCACCACGGTGCCCAGACTACTATGATTTTAAACACAGATAAAAATAATAAATCTATTACTATCTAAAAATTAAAATGCTGCTATGTTTTACGGCAATATTAACTTTGTAAATCCAAGATAAATAAAAATTCTAGTCGTAAAAAAGGGGATAAATTAGATTGCTACAAATAAATTACAACAAAAATTTCATTAGAAACTTAAAATTGCTATAACATGTTTACCCAGGGGGTGCTGAGAGAGCATGCACTCTTAGGAACTTTAATGAAAATCATGGATCCAAATGCACACTACAGCTAAAAAACACTAACTGTCGGCTGGGCGTGGTGGCTCACGCCTATAATCCCAGCACTTTGGGAGGCCGAGGCGGGCGGATCACGAGATCAGGAGATAGAGACCATCCTGGCTAACACAGTGAAACCCCATCTCTACTACAAAAAGTTAGCCAGGCATGGTGGGTGTGCCTGTAATCCCAGCTACTTGGGAGGCTGAGGCAGGAGAATTGCTCGAACCCGGGAGGCAGAGGTTGCCGTGAGCCAAGATCGTGCCACTGCACTCCAGCCTGGGCGACAGAGCAAGACTCTGTCTCAAAAAAACAAAAATACAAAAAAAAAAAACCCAAACACTAACTGTCCAGGGAAAGCTTAGCATGCCCTGAGTCCATCTATTTTTTTTTTTTTTAACTTTCTGACTCTTAGAAAAATTTTTGCACTAGAATAGACTTTAAAGGTCATTGAATTAGCCTTTCACTCTGTGCTCAATACTGCTTTACAACATCCCAGCTGCAAAAGTACCACCCAGCCTCTACACACATTCCTTCGTAGTCAGGGGGATCACGTCTTCTCCTGGGGTTAAGTCCATCTTGGTAGTGTTCCAGTTTTTAGGAAGTCTTCCTCACATTCTGTCTGATAGGCAGGAAAAGCCAGTGACTCCACTAGGTGGCCTTTCCCCTCCTAGGACTTAGCACAGTGCCTGGATTAGGACTGCATCTCAGCTGCATTTAACAGAAACCTATTATAGTGGCTTAAACAAGAAAGGGATTCATTCTTCTCACGTAACAGTAAGCCCAGAAGACAGCAAGCCCAACTGTGGAGAAATCAGGCAAGAATGCTTTCTGGGAACCAGGCTCCTTCTATCTTTTGGTTCTGCCATCTTTGGTCTGTGGTTCTGTTGGTGTTTGTAATATGTCTTTTGTTCTTTCGAGTAGGATCACATCTGCATTCCAGACAGGCCAGAGAAGGGGAAAACCAGGAAGATGGGTGGCACCTATATCGGGAAGGCGAAATTTTCTTGGAAATTGCCAGTATTCTTCAGCTTATATCTCATTGGGCAGAACTATGTCATACGGCCACTTCAAGCTTCAGGGAAGTATGGAAAGGTGAGTATTTTAGTAAGGCATTTTGCTAACCAGAATGATATCTGGGTTATATTCATGAAAAAGATGGGCAGAAGAGCAATAGCAGGGCAATCAGCACTCACTGCCACAGCCTGATAGTAATAGGTGATTAACATATGTTAACTGACTGATGAAACAGAAGTCTTTTTCCAACCATTAGAACCCTTTAGGGGCTCAGGACATGACTATAGACACCATTTCTTCTACAACATCCCTTTAGATATTTGAATATAGTAATCATTGCTTTTCCCTTTCTCTACCCCAAGATGTCTCTTTTCCCAGTAGATATCTTCTCTAGGCTTGTCTCTGAAAACACTCTCATTCGTTTATATTCCAGGTGTGGATTGACCTATAAAAAGTAATGCAGAGTAGGCAGGGCGCGGTGACTCATGCCTGTAATCCTAGCACTTTGGGAGGCTGAGGCGGGTGGATCATCTGAGGTCAGGAGTTTGAGATCAGCCTGGCCAACATGGTGAAAACCCGTCTCTACTAAAAATACAAAAAAATTAGCCGGGCGTGGTGGCAGGTGTCTGTAATCCCAGCTACTCGGGAGGCTGAGGCAGGAGAATCGCTAGAACCCAGGGGGCAGAGGTTGCAGTGAGCTGAGATGGTGCCACTGCACTCCAGCCTGGGTGACAGAGTGAGACTCCATCTCAAAAAAAAAAAAAAAAAAAAAGTAATGCAGTAATTTCCTTTCTCCTGCTGTATATCACGTGGTCGCTATTATCAAATAGCTACCACAAAAGCACATATTGTGCCCAGACCTTGGTTTCCAAATACCAGTTTCCATTAAAAGGAACCAGGGCTTTGAAGACTTGGCTGATTACAGAGTTGAGACCAGGAAAGCATAAGATGAGCTTGGAACATCTGGTTGCATCAGTGAACAAGGAAGTACTCAAAGAATGATGGGGACAGATCAAAAGTACAGGAGCCAGCTTGAATGGGCTCCTATTGGCTAAATCTGAGACAATGTGGGCATAAAAATAAATGAAGATAACAGAAAAAAGTAACAATCTGGGATTTGATATTTATTTATTTGATGAATAATCAATATTTATTCAACAAATAAATATGTATTTGATGACTAATTAAAACTTTATTTGACATATATTATTTGATGAATAAATATTTATTTGATGAAAAACTAAGTGGGTGAGAAGAGATTTTCCTTACAGTAGAACACCAGCTAATAAATATAGGAAGAATGATGAAATTAGAAAATCATCATTATATGAAAACACCAGTAATAGCTGTTTCAGAGAAGAATGTGAATAGATAATGTGAAAAGTTGATGAGAAATAGGACTTTTACATAGTCTCAAAATATGTCTCCACAAGATACTTATTAATTACAAAGGGAGAAACAGTACATTTACATTGGAGAGACCAGGAAGATCCACCTTAGCCAAATGATCAAAGTTAGCACACAGTAATGGGACAAATGAGATCATGTGCCTCCTGATATGATGCACTGAGAAGGACACAGTTATGCCTTCTGTGGTATTCCTGCCAAAAAGGCATACCTTGGATCTAATCATGAGGAAGCTTTAGACAAACCGAAATTGAAGGTCATTCTAGAAAATAAATGGCCTGACTCTTCAAATACATCAAGGTCATGAATGACAACAAAAGACTGTGCAATTGCTCCAAGATAAAAGAGATTAAAGAGACATGAAAATGAAATGCAATGTGTGATCCTAGATTGGATTGTTGACCAGAAAAAACAAAAGCTTTTTTCCATAAAGAACATTAGTGGGACAACTGTTAAAATTTAAAGAAGGTCTGTAAAATGCACACACACACACACACACACACATACACAGAGAGAGACCAAGAGAGATGGAGACAGAGAGAAATGGAGACAGAGCAAGAGAGAGGGAGGGAGAGGTAGGAAAAGGGAAGCAGGGGAAGGGGAAGGAGAAGGGAAGAAGGATAGAGGAGTGGAAATGAGAAAAAGCAAATGCATTAAAATACTAACATTTAGGGAATGTAGATGAAGGGTATATATAAAAATTCTTTGAACTATTCTTCTAACTTTTCTGTATGTCTTTATTTTTATTCTGGTAAAATATATATAACATAAAATTTACCACTTTAACCATTTTAAAGTGTACAATTCAGTGGTATTTAGTTCATCCACAAAGTTTTGCACCCATCACCACTATACAGTTCCAGAATATTTTCATTACCCAAAAAGGAAACCGTATTTCCAATAAGCAGTAATTCTCCATTTCCCCAGTGCCTGATAACCATGAATATGCTTTCTGTCTCTATGGATTTTGCCTATTTTAGATATTTCATATACATGGAATCATACAATATGTGGCCTTTTGTGTCTGGCTTTTTCCCCTTAGCATCATGTTTTCAAGGTTCATCCATGTTGTTGCATGTATCAGTACCTCATTTCTTTTTACAGCTGAGTAGTATTTTGTTGTATGGATATACAACATTTTGCTTATCATTCATCAGCTGATGGACATTAGTTATTTCTACTTTTTGGTTATCATGAATAATGCTACTATGAACATTTGTGAGCAAGTTTTTCTTTGAACACCTGTTTTCAATCATTTGGGGTATATACCTGCATCCCATGGTAATTCTATGTTTAACTTATCGAGAAACTGCCAAACTGTTTTCCAAGTGGTGGCACCATTTTACATTCTCACCAGCAATGTATGAGTGTTCTTGTCAACACTTCTTATTGTCTATTTGTTTGAGTATAGTCATTCTAGTGGGTTTGAAGTGGTATCTCCTTGTGGTTTTGATTTGCAATTCCCTAATGACATTGAGCATCTCTTTATGTGCTTCATGGCCATTTTTAAACTTCTTTGAAGAAATAGCTCTTCAAGTCCTTTGCTCATTATGGGTTATTTTTTTGTTGTTAAGTAGTAAGAGTTGTTCACATATTCTGGACAGTAGACCTTTATCAGGTACGTGATTTGCAAATATTTTCTCTCATTTTGTGGGTTGTCTTTTTGTACTTTTGATTATGTCCCTTGAGGCAAAATTTTTTCAATTTTGATGAAGTCCAATTTATCTATTTTTCTTTCATTGCTTGTGTTTTTGGTTTCATAGCCAAGAAACCATGGCCCAATCCAAGGTCATGAAGATTTACTCCTATGAGTTCTTCTAAGAGGTTTAGGGTGTTAGCTCTTATATTTAGGTCCATTTTGAGGTAATTTACTTGTTATTTTGATAACATTTTGAGTCAATTTCCTTGTTATTTATTTCTAATTTCACTCTATTTTGACCTAGAATATACTTTATATGATTGAAATCTTTTAAAATTTACTGTGATTTGTTTTGTGGCCTAACACGGTTTAGCCTTGAGAATGATCCATGTGCACTTCAGAAGAATAGTGTTGAATAAAGTGCTCTACAGATGTCTATTATGTCTAGTTGGTGTATGATGCTCTTCAAGTCTTCTATTTTCTTCTTGATCTTCTGTCTAGTTATTCTATCCATTTTGAAAATGAAATATTGAAGTCTCAACTATTATTGTTGATTTATCTATTTCTCCATTTAATTCTGTTAGTTTCTGTTTCATGTACTGTGGATTCTCTTATTAGATGCACATATGCTTATTTTTTATTTTGTCACCAAGGCTGGAGTGCAGTGGCGTGATCATAGCTCACTGCAACCTCGACCTCCTGGGCTCAAGGGATCTTCCCACCTTAGCCTCCTTAGTAGCTAGAACTACCAGCACACGCCACTACACCCGACTAATTTTAAAACTTTTTGTAGAGACAGGGTCTTGTTTTGTTGCTGAGGCTGGTCTCGAACACCTGGGCTCAAGTGACCCTCCCACTTTGGCCTCCCAAAGTGTTGGGATTACAAGGGTGAGCTACTGCACCTGGCCCACATATGTTTATAATTGCTATATGTTATTGATGCATTGTTCCTTTTATGACTATAAAATGTCCTCTCTAGTAACAATTTTTGTCTTACTGGCTGTTTTGTCTGATATTTCTATAGCTACTCCAGTTCTATTTTGATGACTATTTGCATGGAATATCTTTTTCCATCTTTTCACTTTCATCCTATTTGTGTCTTTGGACGTAAATTGAGTCTCTTGCAGATATTATATAGTTGGAGTCTGTTTTTTAATCTATGCCACTAACTCTGCCTTTTAACTGAAGAGTTTAATCCATTTACATTTTAAAAAACTGGTAAGTAAGGCCTTGCTTCTGCCATTTTGTTGTTTATTTCCTTTATATCATATCTGTGTCTTCTCTTATGTTTAATTGATTTTTCTAGTGTATTATTTTGATTCTCATTTCCTTTTATGAATGTATATTTTTAGTTATTTTGTTAATGTTACCTTGGGGGTTATAATTAACATCCTAAATTTATAATAATTTAGTTTGAATTAATACCAATTTAGCTTAAATAATGTACAAACACCGTGTTCCTATGTAGCTCCACCTTCTCCCTTTATGTTGTTATTGTCATACATTATATCTTTATACATTGTGTGTTCATTCAGATACATTTATAATTATTGTTTTATGCATTTGCCTTTTAAATCATATAGAAAAAAAAGTGAGTGACAGGCCGGGTGCGGTGGCTCACGCCTGTAATCCCAGCACTTTGGGAAGCCGAGGTGGGTGGATCACCTGAGGTCAGGAGTTCGAGACCAGCCTGGGCAACATGGTAAAACTCTGTCTCTACTAAAAAAGACAAAAATTAGCCAGATGTGGTGGCATGCACCTGTAGTCCCAGCTACTCAGGAGGCTGAGGCAGGAGAATCACTTGAACCCAGGAGGTGGAGGTTGCAGTGAGCTGAGATCATGCCACTACACTCAGCCTGAGCAACAGAGCAAGACTCTGTCTCAAATACAACAACAACAACAACAACAACAACAACAGAGTGACAAACAAAAAATACAATAATACTAGCTTTTATGTTTACCTATGTAGTTTCCTTACTGATGTTTTTATTTTTTATTTTTTTGTATAGCTAGAGTTACTTGTGTTCTTTCATTTCTTCCTGAATAATTTCCCTTAGCATTTCTCATAGGGCAGGTCTACTAGAAGCAAACTTCCTCAACTTTTGTTTGTATGAGAATGTCTTGATTTCTTTCAGTTTTTTGTTTTTATTTTATTTTATTTTTTGAGACGGAATCTCAGTCTGTCGCCCAGGCTAGAGTGCAGTGGCGAGATCTCGGCTCACAGCAGCCTCCGCCTCCCAGGTTCAAGCAATTCTCCTGCCTCAGCTGGGATTACAGGCGCCTACCGCTACGCCAGATAATTTTTGTATCTTTAGTATAGACAGGGTTTCACCATGTTGGTCAGGCTGGTCTCCAACTCCTGACCTCAGGTGATCCACCTGCCTCGGCCTCTCAAAGTGCTGGGATTACAGGTGTGAGCCACCGTGCCTGGCCTTGTTTTTATTTTTTGAGACAGAGTCTTGGTCTGTTGTCCAGGCTGGAGTGCAGTGGCATGATCTCAGCTCACTGTAACCTCCACCTCCCAGGTTCAAGTGATTCTCCTGCTTCAGCCTCCCAAGTAGCTGGGATTACAGACATGTGCCATCACGCCCAGCTAATTTTTGTATTTTTAGTATAGACAAGGCTTCCTCATGTTGGCCAGGCTAGTCTTGAACTCCTGACCTCAGGTGATCTGCCTGCCTCAGCCTCCCAAAGTGCTGAGATTACAGTGGGATTACAGGTGTGAGCCACTGTGCCTGGCCTTCTTTCAGTTTTGGTGGAGAATTTTATTGAATACAGGATTCTTGATTAACAATTGTTTTTCTTTCAGGGTTACTATACATCATCCCTCATTCTGATAAATCAGGGAATAATCTTATTAAGGATCACTTATATGTAGTGAGCTGCTTCCCTCTTGCTGCACTCAATATTTTCTATGTTTCTTTGTCAACAATTTGGTTATAATCTGTTTGAGTGTGGATCTCTTTAGGTTTATTTTATGTGGAGTTTGTCGAGCTTCTTAGATGTGCATTCATGTCTTTATCACTTTTGAGAAGTTTTCAACCATTATTTCTTCAAGTATTTTTTTCTTTATAGCCCAGACCTTATAAGACAATATTTCTTCAAATATTCTTTCTGCTCCTTTCTTTCTCTCTTCTCTTTCTGGGACTCCCATTCTGTGTATGTTGGTATGCTTGAGGGTATCCCACAGGTCTCCTAGGCTCTGTTCAGTTTTCTTCACTCTTTTCTTTTTCTGCTCCTTAGACTGAATAATCTCAGTTGATGTATCTTCAAATTTGGTGATTCTTTCTTCTGCCTGCTCAAATCTGCTACTGAACCCCTCTTAGTGAATTTTTGATATCAGTTATTTTCAACTCCAGGTTTTCTATTTGGTTCCCTTTTTTATCATTTCTATATTTTTATTGATGTCTTCTATTAGGTAAAACATTGTTCTCTTGATTTTCTTTAGTTCTTTGTCCTTCACTTTCTTTATGTCTTTGAGCATATTTAAGACAGTTGATTGAAAGTCTCTGTTTAGTAAGTCAAATATCTGGGCTTCTTCAAAGACAGTTTCTTTTTAAAAAAAATTTTTTTAAAGAGATGAAGTCTTGCTCTGTCACCCGGGCTGGAGTGCAGTGGCTCAATCTCAGCTCACTGCGGCCTTGAACTCCTGGGCTCAAGGAAGCCTCCCACCTCAGCCTCCTGAGTAGGTGGGACTACAGATGCACGCCACCACGTTCGGCTACTTTTTCTATTTTTTGGTAGACATGGGGTCTCACTATGTTGCCCAGGCTGGTCTTGAACTCCTGGCCTCAAGGAATCCTCCTGCCTCAGCCTCCCAAGGTATTGAGATTATAGGTGTGAGCCACCACGTCTGGCCAGTTTCTGTTAATTTCTACTGTTAATAGGCTGTACTTTCCTATTTCTTTGTGTACCTTGTAATTTCTTGTTGTTGAAAACTGGACATTTTGCATATTATAATGTGGCAACTCTGGAAATCAGATTCTTCCTCCTCCCTAGGGTTTGTTGTTGCTGGCTTATTGTGGGTTATAGTTGTTTATTTGTTTAATGACTTTTCTGAACAATTTCTTGTAGAGACTGTATTCTTTGGTGTGTGTGTGTGGTCACTGAAGTCTCTGTTTTGTTAGTTTATGGTCAGCTAGTGATTTGACAGAGTTTTCCTTAAATACCTGGAGCCACACAAAAAAAGAGATCACCTTCCAGTCTTTGCACATTCATTCTTTATGGGGGCACTGCTTAACACTTAGCAAGACTGTTTACAACTCTGCTGTAGCCTTTACTTCCTGCTTGCATCGAAAGGTTAGCCAGAAGCGAACGTTTGCGGTCTTCTCAGATCCTTCCTGTGTCAAGCCCTGGGCATGTGTGTGGCCTTGGACATTTCCTAGTATATGCAGGAGCTTTTGAAAGCTGTTATTCCTCCATGTATGTCCTTTTCTAGCCTCTTCTTTCCCAGGCTTCCATCTGTCTGCTGTTTGCCGCATCTGTTATTCTTCTCCACAGGTTGCTGCAGCTAGTATATAAGCCTTTAAGTGCTATTGACAAATGTCACTTGGGAGATCACTTCAACCCTAAGAAGCTTCTGAGGCATGTGACACAAAGATAAACCCCTGAGTTGATCATTCAGGGAGCCACAAGACAATTCAAAACACACAACCACAATTTTTTTTTTGAGAACAAGGTCTAACCACACATTGCTTACTTGGGCATTGGCAAGCCACATCAGAAACATGAGCCACCACTTTCACAGATGCTGCTAAGCTGGTGAGTGGAGATGGTATGCAAATAAGTTAACATGCCTCAATGCTCTTACTGAAATGTCTTTATTTAGCATTTGCCTAGGTGTGTAAGTTCTTTATTAGATTCTAGAATTTGGTAAAAATTGATTGGACAGTTTTTGCCAATTTGATCATTGTTTTTGTGGAATGATGGAGTTTTGGAATTTCCTGCTCTGCCATTTCAATCATATCATCCCACCATTAGCTTTTTTTTTTTTTTTTTTTTAAATGGAGTCTTGCTCTGTCGCCCAGGCTGGAGTGCAGTGGCACAATCTCGGCTCACTGCGACCTCCGCCTCCCCGATTCAAGAGATTCTCCTGCCTCAGCCTCCCGAGTAGCTGGGATTGCAGGTGCCCGCCATCACACCCAGCTAATTTTTTGTATTTTTAGTAGAGATGGAGTTTCACCATGTTGCCCAGGCTGGTTTCGAACTCCTCACCTCAAGTGATCCACCCACCTTGGCCTCCCAAAGTCCTAGGATTACAGATGTGAGCCACCGCGCCTAGCCACCATTAGCTTTTATACATAAAACTAGCATGGAGACTCTAGCTTGTTCTGTTCACTTTTATATTCTTGGCTTCTAACACATAGTAGGTACTCATTAAATATCTGTTAGCTAATGAATGAGTGAAATGAAAAAATTATCATTGTCTTACACAATCCCTATAAAACATGACTATTCCCATTTTACAAAGGAAGATCCTGAGCCTCAAAAAGGTTTTGTGGCTTTCGCAGGTTACCCAGCTTCTACAGCAAGAGGCAGAGACAGATTCAAATCTATATCCATAGTGCCAAACCTTTGTTCTCTTCCTTATACGATGCTGTCTCCTTTAGGCATCAGAAAATAAGGAGATAACAACTCTGTTGTATTTAACTGCTTTCGAAGCATATTCCTATCCCCTAAGTTCATTTATTTATCATCGTAGTCCTACAGCACAGGCTGAGCATATAACATTTTATAGTCAAGAAAACAGGCAGAGAGGACAAACAACCCATGATTGGACTGGAGGCACTAGCAATAAATTCAAATACTCCAAATCCTACGTCAGTGCTTTTTCTGTTATTTTATCTTTTCTCTTTATGAAAGTAAATACGGCTTCATCTTAAAGTGGTTCTTTCCAGGTGAAAAGTAAATTATTTTCCAATGCAGCATTGCATGCAAACCAGGACCTGGAGATTCACGCTTCACTCCTGTCTTTCTTTCACTTGGCCCCTTACACCAACCAATCATCCGTTTTTGATGATTCTATCCCTCCATTAGCTTTTAAATATATCCCTTTCTCTCCATTCTTTTTTTTTTTTTTTTTTTTTTTTTTTGAGATGAGTCCTGCTCTGTCACCCAGGCTGGAGTGCAGTGGCACAATCTTAGCTCACTGCAACCTCCGCCTCCCAGGTTCAAGCGATTCTCCTGCCTTTTCTCTCCATTCTTATTGCTAGTGCCCTAGTTGGAATTCTCATTCTGAATCACATGGTATATTACAATGGTCTCTTCACTTTGTTTTCCTGGCCCAGAAGCAACTCACCCCATGCCATACTCCCCACTGTTGTCAGGGTAATTTTTCCCCTGAAAGGCAAATATCTCCAAACATTCCTTTGGTTAAAATCTTTTAGCAAGTCCTCATTTTCTGCAGCATAAAATCAAGACCGTTAGGGTGGCCTGCAAGACCCTCGAGATCTGATCCCTACTGACCGCTCCAATTTCATGTCCCCACACCTACAATTCAGTACAGATTCACAGACACATCATCATTTCTTCACACACGCTATTCCTCCTTGGAACACTCTCTACTTCCCTTTCCCCAAAGGCTTATTTACTTATTACAGCCCCACCTCCCTGCCCCTCCCACCTTCAGGTGCGTCTCCCTGCTACTCCTGAGTTAACTCTGTTAGAGTGGCTGGCGCACTAGATTACAATCATCTGCTTACTCCTTTGCTTCCTAAATAGGGTGTGAGTTTTCAGAGGGCAGAGGCTGGGTCTCTTATTCTGGTATTCTTAGCTAATATAGAACTCAGTGAATGTATCCGAAATAAATGAAGACTTATCTTTCTGTTTTATTTACACCCAAGAACCATGTCGTGTAACTCATAGTAGAAACCGATCTAAATAAGGTATGAGGTAACAACTTCAGTGAAAGCATCAGGAAATTACATGCTGGGACTTCCCCAGCTTAGCATCCCCAAATCCCAATTTAAGAGCCATATGTGGGTTATTTTTGCTTCCACAGTAAACTGAAGAATGCATAAACCTTCTTCTACCAGAGAATAAAATTCTATCGATCTTTGTGTTTTCCTTTCCTATCAGGTTGCTAAGAAAGCTGAAAGAATTTAAGGCTTCAATGCACTGTGACCATATTAGTCCTAGAGTCTAGCATATTTGTTTCTTCCTGTTTATGTCTTTGCTTTTATATTTTTAGTTTAATAATCTTTTCGGGCTGGGCATGGTGGCTCACACCTATAATCTCAGCACTTTGGGAGTCTGAGTTGGGAAGATTGCTTGAATCCAGGAGTTGGAGACCAGCCTGGGCAACAAAGTGAGACCCTGCCTTTCCAAAAAAAAAAAAAAAAAAAAAAAAAAGCTGGGTGTGAAGGTGCATGCCTGTAGTCTCAGCTATTCTAGAGGCTGAGGTGGGAGGATCGCTTGAGCTATGGAGTGTGAGGCTGCAGTGAGCTATGATGGGATCACTGCACTCCAGCCTGGGGTTAAAAAAAATCTTTTTATATATATGCCTTTTTGGAAAACAAAAGCAAAATAAATATATAAACAGACACTAAAAACATATTGCATGTTATTTCTTGTTAGCATAGAAGCACACCAATGGTTAGCGTGACAATGTAGAAGAGTAGAGTTGGAGTCATTGAGAGAAGGTTTGTCTGCAACTACCCAAGCGACACACGCCTTTGTTATGTGGGGAGCTGAAAACCAGAAATCATTATCAGGGAGTGGAAAACATTTTTTGCTGGCACAGATAAATATTTTCAGGACCTCTAACTCTAATGGACTCCTTCCTATCACTACAGAGATTTTACAACAGTTAGCATGGAACAGAAAAGGTAAATATTTCCAATATTCAATGAAGTAGAGAATCAGAGCTTAGATGAATTTGACCATCTGGCAAAAGCCCCTATCTCTAAAGGAAGAGATGGCACACGTCATCCTGAGTATAGGCCTTCATGATTTATTTTCCCTTTCCCTCCAATTTCATTAGTCACCAAGCCTGTTGGATTTCCCGCTGGAATCCTGCTCTTTTCCAGTCTTCCTCTTAGGCCCCGGCTCAGGCTTCCTTCCTCCCAAGTCTTTCTCTTCTAGATTTCCACTCTCAACGCAGTCTCCATATGGCTAGATTGCTCCTCTGCTTACAACCTGTCACAGGCTCCCCACAACTCACACTTTAGGTCTGAACACACATGTAAGAGTCCTGTATCCTCTCCAGGGTCACCTCTTGGTGCAAACGCACATCTTCTTTGCTCTGGACATCCTGAATGACTTGTGTTCCTCATGTTGCTATATGAGTGCCAAAGTGCTTCTATTCTGGGTAGAATCACCCTCCCACCCCTTCATCATCTGGCTAATCCCTGCTTATCCTTCAAGACTCAGCTGAGACAGTTTCTCCTAATGACCTCAACACCTTCCTGTGTTCTCCAAAGCACTCTCTACTATCACTGCTCTCTGCGTCCCTCATTAGGCTGTGAGCTACTTAAGATCAGGGAGTATTTAGAACTGAGCTCCCAGAATATAACTCTGGCTGACCACAAGAGGTCTCAGGAAATGCTTGTTGAATGAAAGTGGATACATTTAGCACGCTGCTGTGAGCATGCTTAGGAAATGCATCTGAAATGGGCCTCGCACATCACAATTTCCAGGAAATGTGAGATGTGCATCTCCCTAATCCCCACCTATCATTTCCATCATCCTATTATTTCAAGTTTATCATTTCTATTATTTCTTCTAATCTTTCTAATTTTATCAGATCCTCTCCACTCCTCCTCCTGACCTTTCCCTGGTCTAATAATAATTAAAAAATCCTAAATCCATTTAGATTTGACTTAGATTTGTTTTCAAATTGAAAGCCCATTGTCCTAAATTACAATTTATTAAATGGACTCTTTCCTTCCTTATTCATTTTAGGTATATTCTATTTTAAGTATAATCCCTTATAAATAATACGATTTGTTTTGGAAACTTTCTCTTCTATTCCACTGGCCTATTATCACACTGGTTTAGTTACTATCATTTTATTATCTTACCCAGCTATTTGTGTTTAATATAATTTTTTCCTGTTAAAAACTATAGAGGAATATTTTAAATATACAAATAAGCAAAGGAAAAGCTAAAATTACTCATAGTCCCACAAAACAGAGATAACCATAATCATCATTTTTATGTAAATAGATGGCTTTCACAGCTGGCTTTCACTTAACCATTTTGCCAAATAAACCGATCTTTTCCAAGCTTCTGTAGAATGTACTGGCTGATGACTGTCGTATGCTGAATGTTCCTGGAGAGGGGCTTCCACTCAGAGGCCTGTGTTCCATGTTCTCATTCTCAGCATCAGGAGGTTGTGCTAACAAGGGTCAGGTGTGTATATTTCAACATGTTATGCCAGGTGTAGTGGTTACACTACTGCCAGGATTTTTTAAATATTACGTATATTGATAAAAACAATGAATATGAAAAGAGTAGTTTCTATAAAAATTAACCCTTTGAAAAGTTGAATACCTTGCAAAGGTTCAATAAAGGTAAGTGCTAAAACTACTACTCTCAAGTTATGTGTAGGTGAGAAATACAAACATTGCAAAGAAATTATAAAAACTATAAAAAACCTGGGAACCTATATTCAGTGGACTTTGTAAGCATTTCTAAATTTTTTAATCCATTTTAATAAATCAATATTTCATATTATTGCACTTTCGGGAGGTTACATTATTGGTGTCTTTAATGTCAAAGACAGTAGACAACTTCAGAAGAGTCAGGAGTCAGAAAGAAGAATATACCTATGTCAACAATTGGCCAATAAACATTGACATGTTGTAGTTTAAAACAATTTTCTTTTTCTTTTTCTTTTTTTTTTTTTGAGATGGCGTCTCGCTCTGTCACCAGGCTGGAGTGCAGTGGCACAATCTCGGCTCACTGCAACCTCCACCTCGCTGGTTCAAGCGATTCTCCTGCCTCAGCCTCCGGAGTAGCTGGGACTACAGGCATGCGCCACCACACTCAGCTAATTTTTGTATTTTTAGTAGAGACGGGGTTTCACCATGTTGGCCAGGACGGTCTCGATCTTTTGATCTGGTGATCCACCTGCCTCAGCCTCCCAAAGTGCTGGGATTACAGGCACGAGACACCGCGCCCAGCCTTCTTTTTCTTTTGAGACGGAGTTTCACTCTTGCTGCCCGGGCTGCAGTGCAATGGCACGATCTCGGCTCACCGCAACGTATGCCTCCCGGGTTCAAGCAATTCTCCTGCCTCAGCCTCCTGAGTAGCTGGGATTACAGGCAGGTGACACCGTGCCTGGTTAATTCTGCATTTTTGGTAGAGACGGGGTTTCTCCATGTTGGTCAGGCTGGTCTCAAACACCTTACCTCAGGTGATCCACCCATGTCGGCCACCCAAAATGCTGGGATTACAGGCATGAGCCACTGCACCTGGCCAAAAATTTTCATTTTCAATGATTCTCCTCCTTAACCCAGTTTTTCAATTAACCAGTTAACTACCAGTGCCTACAGGACTGAGAGAGCACCTACTATATTTTAAGATGTCTAAGAAAATTTATTTCATATAAATGAGATCATGCATTGCTTGAGCCCCTGCTTTCTTCACTAACTATATTATAAACATTAATCCAATGTATTAAATATTATTTACATCATTGTGAATGCCTGCCCAGTCCTTCCTATTGAACTTTTATTTATGCTTTTAAAAATTTAACATTAAATATGTACCTTTCTTGATTTCCTCTTTGACAGGACTAACAGGAAGCTTGGAATTTAGTCATATGCCTAGCCTGGGATTCTTACATAGCTAATCTCCTTTTCTCAATTTTTTTCAATTTGCTTATTACACAACTTGTGTGTGTGTGTGTTAAAATTGTTTTATTTTGTTGTAAGCGGTGAGAATCCTTTCTGGAAGATGGAGTGAGTAGACCAACCTTAAATACCTAATAGCCTGTCTCCCAATGTGAGGTTACAGGATGCAACCTGAGATTGACTGAAAGCCGCTTTGTTTTGCCTTGAAGGCAGTTCCTTACTGTTGCCTCTCTAGTCTGACAGTCCTGGCCAGGGAGCTTGTAAGTACCTAGAGTGCTTTAAGTTTTCTATTGAAATTGCTGATAAGCCCATGAAATGGTCTAATAGCTTAGCTTTACTTTTTCTGGAATCCTAAATTTAACCTAGGTGAATCTGCTAAAATTATTTTTCTTGGAATTGGGACAGTAAATGAGGCACATCAAATTAAAAGCATAAAGCATTTCTTATTTTCACTACTACTTGCCACAAGTGAAAAAACAATGTGTAGAGCAAGCTTGTCCAACCCACGGCCCGCGAGACGCATGCGGCCCAGGACGGCTTTGAATGCAGCCTGACACA
This sequence comes from Pan paniscus, assembly GCF_029289425.2. NCBI lineage: Eukaryota > Metazoa > Chordata > Mammalia > Primates > Hominidae > Pan > Pan paniscus. Next base: position 33,987,473 of record NC_073260.2, read on the forward strand.
AATTCGTAAACTTTTTAAAAAGATTTTTTGTGTGTGCGATTTTTTTTTCTTAGCTTATCAGCTATGGTTAGTGTCAGCGTATTTTATGTGCGGCCCAAGACAATTCTTCCTCTTCCAGTGTGGCCCAGGAAAGCCAAAAGATTGGACACCCCTGGTGGAGGCAGAAACTCACTGGGTTAGTTCCACAGCATCTGATCAAAGATATGAGACCAAAGAGCCTCTCGAGGTACTGGCTTCTTTCTGAAGCCTTCAACATGTGTAAGAGTTTTGAGCTGTACAGCTATTTAAAGCAGCTAAAATTTTAATCACTACTTACATATTAAGATAGGGTGTGTAAGTTTTGTGCCTCCTGAAAGAATCCTCTAGATTTGTCTTTATTTCCTTCAATTTGAGGTTAAATACAGAGTACGCTTTCCATAGTCAAACAGAAAGAAAAGACTTTCAGGTACCTTTCAGATGTGAGGCTTTTCACAGGCTCTTTAATCATTAGGCGGTCTATATAATAGAAATTACGTAAATCTGCATCAGAACCACTCGAAAAAAGAACAGTCCAGATTGGTTAATATTCTACAGAATCTCAAATTCCTCCAGTGTTTAAGACTCCTCACGATTATTCTGTAACAACTCTTTTTGGCAGGATGGTGTAAACAACCAGGACTATCATCAGCTCACACTTGCTAATAAAAGGCAGTTTACAGTGCAGCCTCTCAAGAAAAATCCAAAATAACAAAACAAATTAGGAGAGGTTTACGGTATTCCAAAAGGTCTTCCACTTAAGAAGAACATCCCTTCCTTCGTCCCTAACATTACCTAAAATTATTGGTTTTTAAAAAGCTTGATTTTTCTAAACTTTAAATGGGGCACAGCTACTGCCTAAATGATGGCACACCACACAGTTTCACAAACGCACTAAACTCATTACAGATCCAGGCTCCAATTCACGTGCAGGGCACTGAACCAGGCACAATGAATGTCTTCCATGATGGACACTGTCCAGCGGAGGCTTTTCTTTTCTTTTTTTTTTTTTTTTTTTTGAGACCGAGTCTCGCTATGACCCCCAGGCTGGAGTGCGGTGATGCGATCTTGGCTCACTGCAAGCTCCGCCTCCCGGGTTCAGGCCATTCTCCTGCCTCAGTCTCCCGAGTAGCTGGGACTACAGGCGCCCGCCACCACGCCCGGCTTATTTTTTTGTATTTTTTTTAGTAGAGACGGGGTTTCACCGTGTTAGCCAGGATGGTCTGGATCCGTCCGCCTCGGCCTCCCAAAGTGCTGGGATTACAGGCATGAGCCACCGCGCCCGGCCCAGTGGAGGCTTTTCTATTCTGCCTGATGATTGAGTTCAGTTGCAATCTTAGCATTCACGTGGCAACTCAGACTCCAGCTATGAAGCCTGGCCAGGCAGTGGATGAACTTTGTACTTCAGAAATTGGTTTAGGTACATTTATAGTTGCTATTCCGAAGCCCCCAGAACATGCTGTGAGAGACAGAAAGGAACAGCTGGGAAATTCTGGGGCACCCTTGCAGCATACTGACCTAATTTGAAATGAAGACGTTGCCCATGATTTTATCAGTCACCACCCTGGGCATGGGGAAGTGTTACAATACAGTAGACAATAACATTCTTTCCTATAAAATTTTATTTATTACATAAAAAATTCTATACATTTGTTAGACTAAAATACAGTTTTCATTATAATTCTGGCAACTGAGTCAGTACACAGAGAAAACTTAGCATTAGATCAGCACTTTTCTTTCTAGTTCGTATTTCTGCACAAGAAAAACATTTCAAAGCTCCGTTTCATATAGGCTGATTGTTCTCTGAAGCCAGATGGAATTCCATCCAATTCAGAGCTCTTGGAAGTTAATTTCCCAGCAAGATTTGATAACTCCAACTCCAGAAAGTTAATTGCTTAATATACATATTTTTAAAGTCCTCTGAGAGCATAATGCTCCATCTGTAAAGTCTGCACTGTGTCAATAACGACCGTCACAAATACTAGGGCTACAACTGTGTCTGTGGGGCATGTTCAAGCACCTACATGTTTGTTCCCCCACATGAATACAGTGTAGTGACACTGTAATAAGAAAAAAATCCAAAATAATGGTAAGGTAAATGATTCCAAACTATGAATTCATGGAAGGCTTAACTGTGATCCTCCAGTTTATAATGGACAAAGACAAGACAAGATACAAAAATTCATTTTGGCACTATGAAATAGGATGCAAATGGCAAAAAAAAAAAAAAAAAGACAAAAAGGCATCAGATTGAGAAATATGTGGCACCACAACATACTTCTCATGCCACATTACACAGCTGCGAGAAATCAAGACACACTGATGTGTTTTCTGCTCATATCACCCCATATGCTGGGCTGGGCTTGACACTGGATGTGAAGACTCAGTGCCTGAGAGATCAATAGCAGGTCCCTACTGTATTGACTGATCTTTAAATTTGGCCGCCTTATTATTCTAGGAGCTCTATTCTAAACTCAAGGAGTTCAGAAAGGCTGTGCCAGCCAGTAAGTAAAGTTGGACCTTTGGTCTTCAGAAGATAGGGTTTTGTCTTTGGTTGTTTTTTGAAGCCCCTGTCATTTTGCTTGATGCCCTTCACACTTTTCTCCCTGCCTTTTTGTTAAAGTTTTTTTCCTCCTGTAATAAAATCAGTTAATAACCACTGAACTAACTTCTTTAGATTAAAGCTCTATTAGAAGTGCATTCAGTGGTCCAGAATATTCTGAGAAAGTATAACAACTTCTTTCATTATGGAGCTCTCAGTATCTTTTTATAGGGAAGAAGTCAGAAAACTCCAACAACACAACACAATCTAGTAGCATTAAGGCAACACAGCAGAAGAAAAGTTAACTGTCCCCATGTGATCATCTCTGAAAACCAAAATAGGCAAAAACAATAGGGGCCAAAAACCAAGTTCGGAGCACAGACTACAGGAACCTAGAAGATGGGGAAAATCTACTTAATAGTCCCTGTTTCAAATCACCAGCCCCCAAAGCTATCCTATTATTGTCACATTCCTGTGGGGTATCTAATACAATTTACGAAAAAAAAAAAAAGTCACCACCTGATTATCAACATGGTAAATGAAGAAGGAGCTCACATTTTCTAGTGGCAACTAGAATGATCCATGGAACCCATTCTATCTGCCCAATTATTCCCAAGTCTTCTTTTCAATGCCTACTTTTTTTACTCATATGATTTAACACATGCTCCTGAAACGACAGTTCAAATTATAATCCTAGCTGACAGGATGGGTGGATCAGATTCATACACGAAGGTCAGAATATTCCCTTTAAGTCTTACACTTCTGTGACAAAAGGACATATCACATTTAGATACTTAGACTGGACTTACGCCCTTTTCTATCCAATATGGGCATTTCCACCAGTGGTCTCTGCATTTACTACTGTGGAAGTTTCATTAAAACTCTTCTAGGCCGGGCGCGGTGGCTCATGCCTGTAATCCCAGCACTCTGGGAGGCTGAGGCGGGTGGATCACCTAAGGTCAGGAGTTCGAGATCGGCCTGGCCAACGTGGTGAAATCCCGTCTCTACTAAAAATACAAAAATTAGCTGGGTGTGGTGGCACATGCCTGTGGTCCCAGCTACTCAGGAGGCTGATGCAGGAGAATCACTTGAACCTGGGAGGTGGAGGTTGCAGTGAGCTAAGATTGCGCCACTGCACTCTAAGCTGGCGATAGAGCGAGACTCCATCTCAAAAAAACACCAAAAACAAACAAACAAAAAACCCGCCAAACTTTTCTAGGAGTGTGGGGCGGGGTAGGGGGCTGACTTTTCTCCTTTCTTCACCAGCCAGTTATGATATTTCCACTTTCTTCAGCCTGAAAAGGTAGGAAACGGTTTGATGCCTGACTATAAGTCATGAGCCACTGGGATCAAATTTCACAAGAACTTCAAACCCCTTGATGAGTTTCTGCCTGCTTTTTCAAGGGCCCAGGGAGCCTTCCATGTAGATGCAGCACCCTTACCTAATAGTAAGGTGCAGATGTGAAGAAATCCACATGCTTCCCTAAAGAAGATAGAGTAGGTAAGGGACTGGGGGCGGAGTTCTATTGGCAGAGGAGTCTGAAGCTGCTCTAGTGGGTGACTGGAAAACACTAAAACAGAACACACCTCCCTGATTTATGCAGGGAGAAAAAACATCTTTTGCATTTCTACCTTCAGCATCTGCTCCTCCAACTTTCTACCAAATTTATTTTTTGCCAACTATGGACTACCCTTGAGGTTGCTAATTTATCATCATCTTCAACTGTTGTTGGAACTGGACATGTTGACAAATATATTTTAAGACAGTAGTATACTGATAACACTAAGCCACATAATGTCATAATGTCATAGCTGAGCTACAATAAAAAGAATCAAGTGTTTTGGTAGATGGATTGATTACAAGGATTCCCTATTTATTTCTTCTTGGATTTTTTTTTTGGCTCACTGCAAATAATCTGGTACCTTGCCCCCAAATAACCGCCAGGACACACACACACACACACATACACACACACACACACACACACACCCTCATACCTCCAAGGAAAGAAAATCTTACTGTCATGAAGATTCAGTGTTGATCATCTTGTTATTCCTTCAGATTAGTGTGGTTTCTATTCCCTAACCTGCTACTAAATTACATAAAGTCTTTAAGTTATAAAAATGATTCCAGGTCAGAAGGTGGTAAGCATCATCTCAAAAGTATCTCTAGTGGAGGCCTAATCACTTCCTCATTTCAAAACACATTATCAGAACAACTTTAGAGCAGCCTTTTGACTTGGGTTCATTAGCCCCTGAGGGGGTACAGGGGTGGAAGCTGGCAGTCTGAGGGCCCTGAAATTCTATGAGCATTTTGAGTGTTCACAGACATGTGATGTGCATTTGAAGGAAAGATAGTCCATAGCTTTCTTAAGCTCAAAGAGACCCATTGTCTCTTCAAAGTAACTTGTTTTTGAATATCAAATATTAAATTGAGGTCTTAGCAAATAAAAGTGAGAAATTTCTGAGACATTTGTAAATTACAATGTTTCCATGTTCAACTAGATCTTCACTAGACCATTAATAAAAGCTTTATTATTCTGAGCTCCGTGTCCTGGAGAAAATCATTTAAGTTGTAAAACTGAGCATCAAAACTGAAGAATAGCCTAATAGGTCTCGAACAATCTCACATGTTTTTCACAAATTTACTAATGAATTTCCTTAGAACACATTCTGTCCATATAATTTACAAAGTGGCAATTGTTCATGCAATATTGAAACTGAATCATCATTTGTCTTTACATGTACAAAATCAAGATGGGAAGAAAGGGCACTACAGTATTTCTATAGAAAAGAAAGGTTTTCCACAGAAATCAGTAAGTTTAAAAACTGCATTAAAGTTTTCTATAAGAAAGATATTTTCAAAGATTTAAATCTTGGATTAAAATTATCCTTTTAAAATTAAAACATGGAGTATAAGAATTTGGCTCAAATGTATGAAATCTGAATGGAAAAAGTGTGCTATTCTAAAATCATAAGTGTACACGACATGTGTAATTTTTGTTTTGTTTTTTAAGTTTGCTAGCTTTAGATTTTCTCTTGGCATATTCAAGGGTCTTGCTTTTTAAAAATTTGGACTATGTGCCACTAAGTTAACAAAGATGAGTTAATTCCAAGAAGCTACTGTGTATGAATAGTGCCTACTTTTCAAAAGGGCTAACATGCATTCTTAGCACACAAAGATACATGAATATGCATTTAAAGCAAAAGGCAGCCTACGCTGTGAATACAGAATACACAAATATCTGCGTTACGCTTTTACTTATGAACCCACATTTTTTCAATATACATTCACAGACCACTTCTTACCAGTTCTAGGCAAGCCATTATAGTGCACTCTTATGTGTCAGATGAAATGTATGAAAAGAATACAGAAATTAACTGTGGCAGGTGCACTGATAAGCCTCCAGACTCTGAGAGTTTTATTTGTTGTTGTTGTTTTTTTTTTAAAGTAGCAGTAGAAAAGCAGTAAAGAACTTACTTATTGAAAAGCGAAAGCTTAAAGATCTTTCTGGAGGAAACTTCTCAGAGGCCATGTTAAGGCTATTGGAAAGTCCAATTTAAATGACAAGGTTACTGACCAAAAATCAAATAAAATATTCAAGTCACCATTACTGGCAGTTCTGGTTTTGGAACTGATCCCAGAATTCTACCTTGCAGGCTAGGAGATCTCTTAAAATGGCTGTTAGTAGCTAGTAATAGTGCATGGTGGAAATAGTTGAAGCCTCAGGGGCAGTGATGTGGCCTCACACATATGTGGTGCCTGCAGTTCCTGTAGCTGTTTTGAAGAGGGAGGGAGAGGTATTAACTCTGCTCTAAAGCAGTTTGGGTCCAGAATAAAGGGGTCAGTGCCTCATACCCCCTACTAGGGTGAAATCCTAAAACTGCCCAGGGAAGGCAAGGAAGCCCTTGGCAGATACCAAGATCAGTGGTATTGGAAATAACTTACAATCAGCAGCCTAATGCCCTCACGGAAAAAAAAAAAAAAAAAAAAAAGAGAGAGAGAGAGAGAGCATCTCTACAAAAGAAAAACATTTCTAGCATAACTTTAAAATAAACTCAGTAAGTGCCTCCTCCTTAACCATTATAGAAAAAGTTTGGGTACCAACATACAGTTAAGCTACTTAAGTTGTAGTGACTTAGGACTTAATTATCTTATAGGATAAAATAAAAACTTTAATCCTAAACATTAGCCATTGCATTAAATGCTTTAAAAGAACAACTGGCTTTGAGCTCTGCTCATCCATGCAAGGATTATACAATCTCAGTGCTCTAGCTAAATTGCTAATGTTTTATTACTAATGCACTGGTAAGCCTCTCATAGAAGATGGGTCTCTTGGATTTACACTGAAATATAACTTTTCTCTTCCATATTATGGAAGACCTTATTCTTCAGGCAGGAGCTTAGAAAGTCTAAATTATGCACCAGAGCCTTAATTATCTGATGGCAAAAACCACGATACTCTGGTCACTACTACAATTGACAATAGAGGACCCCAATTAAAACTCTAGAAATATGAGTCCTGAATGCAGTTTTGAAGATTCACCACAGAAGAAGACAAAAACCACCACACAGAATCAATGATTTATGAAATTATTCGGGTATCCACATTCCACAGAGAAATTTCTGTTCTTCATCTATTCTTCTCACTTGGGCAGAAGATGGAAGCAGTGAGCGAATAGCAATAAGGCAGCCCATAGCTAGCTGAAGAATGACTTGAAATGAAAGAAAAGAGGCAGCAGGAATATCCAAACATAACCTCAACACATTTAAATATTGCTTAAAATCCTCTGTGAGGCTTTATCAAATTAATCAAGGAATAAAGCTCATGAAAGAGTGATATTCCACATATTAAATATCTCTCTGTGTGTGCCTGTGTAATGCATATCTGCATATTTCTACATGGCACATGAATTTACTTAAGGAAAACAGCCTGGCAATTAATTTGCAACTCAAATGACATGGTTACACATAGATTATAATTTCTAAACACAATGTTAGTAAAACAAAATTTATTTGTAAAACAGGACCTGTTATATAAAATGGCACACAATCAAGTTATACAAAAATACAAAATTTCTTTCTGATTACAGTTCTAGTTGCAAATGATAATTAGAAAGCATTCCTGGTGGCTTCCAAATAGCTGAGATTGCGAGCATATGGAACAGGGAGCAGCAACAGTCCATGATGCAGGGATGTCCAAGTGAGTAGAACCTAATTTCCAAGTTCAGGACTTCCATCAGGTCACTTTGGAGGGACACCTCTTAAAATTGCTAGCTCCTGGAATGTCTTCTGTTTTGATACCCATCTTCTAGACTTTTGCCAATTCTAAATTTAGTTCCCAATGTTTGTGAAAGTCCAAAATCTGTGCGGCTATGAAACAGATGGTATTCTGAATTTTCTCACATGATTTGCTCTCTCATCTATTTGGACAATTGTTAGTTATATAATTATATTTATTCATTTCAAATGAATAAAAGAGAACAGCGATACTGTTTGGTGATACTAGATGTTAGATGTTAACTTCTGGAGAATTATTCTTTCAAAATAGCTACTCTCGCAATGTTGGTTTCCCAGATCTTGCTAAGACATGAGCTCTTAATTGTGTGTATGCACGTGTTTTTTAAAATCCAGACTCTTATTGCAAATATTCTGAAAAATCAGAAATATTACATGAACTTTTAAAAGAAATCAAGGCATTTAGCAAATTTTAGCCTAGCTACAGTAAAGAACACCAATACTTAAAAAAAAATACAATTTACCTTTTGCAGCAATTTAAAGGTCCAACCCTTTGAAAGGAAGCACATTAGCAAACGGCTGCTTATTAAGCCCTAGTGACATTACTTGTATGCATTTCCATAATACCGATCTAATTCACTGTCTAGTTCTGGTAGGAGGCAATGCTTTCTTTCAAAAGATTCTCCTTCCATGGAATGATAAAATGCTGAGGCTTTTTTTTTTTTTTGTACAGAGCCTATATTTAGTGCAATAAGTTTAAAAAATTTGCTCTGAAATATTTACTTTACATTAACAAAAATAGCTTTTTTTAAAAAAATTGTAACAAAAAGGAGTTATCGCATAAACAGATCATGAATTATTCTTAGCAAATTACACCTTTTTTTCTTAAAGCATTCACCATTACAATAAGCAGAACAATGGAGTATTAGCCATTCATATCTGGTAAGCTTCAGGAATAAAAAAGCAAAAAACCCCAAACCCACCCCCAAACAAAAACAACAGTCACACTGGAGGATCAAAACATTAGCCAATTCTTCAGTTAAACATCGTAGAACTCTGGATACTCAATGAATTGCCAAGGAGAGGAGCACCTGCCAGTGTGTTTTCAGATTGTATAGCAAGCATTTGAATAAAATGGCCGTTTAACCCTAAGCCACTGACGTTACTGTGAAGCCGAAGCCCAAGCACCGGAATTTTCAATGCTTTATGTTCCATGTTTCTGTCCCTTCTTTATTCCTCCCAGCATTACTTAATCTGCAAATCAATACACAGAAACTTAAAGGCTAAACTCGCTGGGTGCCCCAGCTTCCTTTCAAATCAGGCACACAAATGTGTGGAGGATGCTACTAAAGTCAAAAAGGAAAGAAAGACAAAATATAAGGGAAAAGTTTGCATACGAAAGATTATCTACCCTTTTCTTTTTTTACCTACTTTCTTTTAAAGAAGCGTTAGGGTAAACTACAAATACCTGAGGAGTTGGTTACCTTTTAATGTTGGCTGACAAATGTATGAACTATTATGAAAATTCCCATATTGGGCCCACTTGTATGTTTCTAAAAGTAAAATGACATGGCTTCGATTGGGGAAAACTGATTGGAGTAATTCCTTATTTATCTGAAAGCATATGCCTAGTCTTGACCCACTAGGACTTATGCATCAGTAAAATAAGATCTTGATTTTATACAGACATCAGGGAAATTACCCCTGAATAAACTTTAGACATAATTAGGTACAATAATTTTACCTATTTTTAAATAAAGTTAAAATCTCCTCTAAGTTATTAAAAATGTTAATCAGATATGAATTTTAACATTTCCATTAAGACAATTACAGTTGAAAACATTAAATGACGGAAGTTGCCTTGTAAAAGCCACCCGTATGAAAGGAGTACATGTTTGACAAAAATAAGCATAAAAAAGGTATTAAATCCCTGTTCCTTTTCTCTGATTTTGGCTGATTTATGTGTGTGTGTGTATATACATATACATATATACACACATACATATACATATATACACACACCCACACACACAAATACATAGTTATGTGTATATATTGTTTTGGAATGTCAATGGGTTTCCATAACCGTCGGCTAGGTTCAAGCAGAACTTGCTCCCGAAGCCTAGAAAACAAAGTCATACAGAGTATAATCTTAGACAATTACCATTAAAAGGAGATCATGAATGATGTTACAAATATACACATGGTCACAAACAGCAAGACAGCAAAATGGACTGAGAATCCTTCTCCCCTGAATTCCTGGAGCTGAAATTCTTAGGAATGTTGAAAGTCACACTTTATCCAGGATCATCTCTGAGATACACAGAGCATACTTCTCTAGCCCATGTTCCTACAGTGTCTAGGATTTTTCCTCCCTTTTCTCTTTAAGTTCTTTCCTATATGATAGCAAGCAGACAGTCAGAAAATCTCTTTCCTAAACCTCTTCATCACTTTTGGTACATTTTTCCAAAATCACTTTCAGAGAATCATAAAAAAATTCATAAATCTTTAAAGTTTCCTTAACTAGCGAGCCTCTCTCAGGGAAAAGTTCAAGAACAAAACTGGAAGTTCTCATGTTTAGTTCAATGATCTCCTGTGAAAAGGAAAATATAAAACCTCATTTTACTGAACATTATTTTATAGGCTAAAAATGAAGCCTAAATTAAAATATCTCATTGAGGAGGGAGGAAGATAGTGAATTCAAACAGCAGCAATGTTTCTAGAGCTAATGCAAAATAGGCATGATGCTCTTTTATAGAACTTTCATCTACAGCAACAATATGTGAATTATATCAAGCAAATACAAATAAGCAATCCTAAATTCTATCAATCCCCAAACTTTCAGTAGAAATTTCTGAAATACTTTTTTAGAAACACATGCAAAGGAATGGTGTTAGTAGGGGCCAACTCTAATCATGCATACTATGGAAGAGAAATAAAGAAGGTACTAAGGTGCTGAAAAAATAAAACTACTCTGTGAGCAGCATTTCACACTTGTCTTCTGGGAACTTTTTAACCATTTAAAACATCATTCTTAGGGACCCAATGCTACAATGTCCAAAGCACCAGAACAATGCACATAGAAGATGTATTTTGGGATGCAGCAGAGGGTTTTTGCCATTAATCTGCAAGCAATGAACTGATGAACAGCATAAAATGAAAGCAAAAATTAAATAAAGATTTTAATGCATTGTTTGAAGTAAGGGACACTATTTCAAAACTGAAAACACTAATAGGAAATAACTCTTTCTAAAATATTTGGCATCTGGTAGAATGCCACATAACCTGGGCAATTCTCCCAGGATTATTACCTATAAATTAGGAGTTTAGGTAAGGAAAGTATACTTGCATTCTGATCTACTACAATTCATCTACCATTCATTAAAGAATACTATAGAAATCTGTGCCAACTCATGGCCAAATTACCTAGTCTTCAACCTCGAAATATTTCTCCCTTTCTTTAAATGCTTATTACTGAATGATGTAATGAAAGCTTCAATCACTAGAAAGACAGAAAAGGGGGAAAAGCTTGGTTTATATTTTAAGATTTCATATGTCTTGTTAAGTTTTGGGCTTAGAATCGATTTGCTGAACAATTAGGACCTCCAAGCAGTAGAAGGAAGGAAGCCTTCCTCATTTCTCCATGTTGCCACAGGGTTGGCAGAATCTCCACTGCTGCCCTCCTCAGCCTTTGTGAAATAAGAGGGATACAGAAAGGTGTGGAGGGCAGGCATGGAATCTGATGGGAAGATTACTGGTGCGCCTCCATCTGCCCAAGCAATCACGTCTAGGTGATGCAAACTTAAAATTCAGAGCTATGTGGGTACTAGAGTGATCTGTGCTCTGGGATTCTAAACATTTAAATTTGATTTTATAATTATTCATGCTATTAAGTAAGAGTAACACCAAAATAGGCACTGGAAAGGGTTACAGAGGAAAGGTTTTATATCTAAATATTTTATTGAGGCTTTAACTTAGGTTGAATATGCGATTAGTTTGAATATACATATAGCCTCCTTGCCTCCCTCCATAAATAAACCTATTTCCTTTACTCTTAATTAAATGAGCTTATTTTATATCATATATATATATACATATATATATATATATATATATATTTTTTTTTTTTTTGAGATGGAGTCTCGCTCTGTCGCCCAGGCTGGAATGCAATGGCGCCATCTTGGCTCACTGCAACCTCTGCCTCCCAGGTTCAAGCAATTCTCCTGCTTCAGCCTCCCAAGTAACTGGGATTATAGGCACATGCCGCCATGCCCAGCTGATTTTTTTTTTTTTTTGGTATTTTAGTAGAGACAGGGTTTCACCATTTTGCCCAGGCTAGTCTCAAACTGCTGAGCTCAGGCAATCCACCTGCCTCGGCCTCCCAAAGTGCTAGGATTACAGACATGAGCCTCCATGCCTAGCCTACTTAAATGAACTTATTTTATAGCATATATTTTAAAGTTGAAAACCTACAAATCAGGGGTATCCAATCTTTTGGCTTCCCCAGGCCACCCTGGAAGAAGAACTGTCTTGGGCCGCATATAAAATACATTAAGGATAGCTGATGGGCTTAAAAAAAAAAAGGCAAAAAATCTCATGTTTTAATAAAGTTTACGAATTTGTGTTGAAAGCCTTCCTAAGCCATATGCGGCCCACAGGCAGCAAGTTGGACAAACTTGCTATAAATCAAATCATTTACTAAAGTGTAAAGAAGACAGAAAGGAAAGTCCTTACCTCACACTTTTGAACATTATATGCAGTCAGGGGACACATTGTTTAAAATTATTTAAGGATGCAGACAATTATATAATATTTGAAAATAAACATGCTATTTAAAAAAATACGTGTTTAAATTAGGAAGTAATTAGACCAATATATGATAGAGGCATCTGTTTCTATGCTACAGTGACAATATCCATGTGAAAAGCAGCTCAAGGTTCTCTTACACTCATTAAGCTGCTTTTTTCAAATAAAAGTGGAGTAGAGAGATGTATTTGTGTACATATACATATATAATATCAACTACCAGAAATAATTTATCCATCTCACAATTAAACTGGGAGAAGACTAGATTGTCTTACTGAGTGGGAATGTGGGTATTGATGAAAACAGCCTTGTTTGCTACTGAAAAATAGCTTAAGAAACAAAGAAAGTACAACCTAGGCAACAGAAGAAAAAGTCAGCCAAGGGAAAAGGACAGCAATGTAAGCAGAACCATACTTTTAAAAGGGGGAGTATGAATTTTAGCAAGTTGAAAGGAATTGCTATGATCACCTTCCAAAATGATAAAAATCAAACCGTCAGTTCAAGTGTACACCAAAATGTTCAGTCTGATGAAAGCCAAACACTGACAGTTAAAAAGGAAACAAGAGCAACAGTTGTTTTACCTTAGGGAAAAAACCATCATCCCCCACCCGCCCCCGCCGAGCACTGACGAGGATGCTGTTCCTTTCAGCTTACTTTTATAGAAGGTGGTCTCAGTTGTGACAAGAATTCTGCCATCCAAGTGATGGGTAAGCACACAAACAGAAAGAGCAGCATGTCCTGCGTGATACAGATAACAAAAGCTTCTCCTGAAGAAGTGCAGTCAGTGAAGACAGAGAGAGAGAGGAAGTGAAAGTGAAATTCTTGGAGGGCGGCCACCTCCTCATCTCCACCTACCATCGGCTTTAGCTCTCTGGCATCAGCGACGCCTCCCTTACCAGCTTCTTTCATTGCTTTCCTACTGTTTTCCACAAACTCCTGCAAAATATGGACCATATTGAATAAATTCTTGGGTCCTTTCAGATTTGTTAGTAGATGAATTCTAAAGAACATTTACATTTTTGACTCAATCTTGGTAAATGGATGGCTTAAAAACATAGCAATAAATAATGTTTAGTATCACACATGAGAGTTGCTAAATTTGTAGAAATGGACTCTGCAATTCGCTGATTAAAAAAATCTTCTTTCCATCCATTCATTGTGACAATCTTACTAAGGCTCCAAGAGATAATGTTAGTTCTACCTGGAAGAGAAAATACCTAACATTTTTAAGAGGCTATTTTCTCATACTCAGAAATCATTTTATTTGTTGTTGTTTTTTTCTATATCAAGGTTAAATGAAACAACAAGAACATGTTACTCCATAAGCCCCCACTTTTAAATAACCATAGAAGGTAAAAGAACACATTGATACTGCTAAGCACATAATGCTTTTTTTCTTAACCAAACCATAAACAAACTACTCTTTTTAAAAAAAGTGTCAATCTGACCATGACATTACTTCATGAAGCAGGAAGACAGGGTGTATCAACCAGAACCTATGGTTAGTAGTAGTCGAAATGGGAATGTGCCCAAAGGGAACATTTCTATTCTGTCAACGTTTACGGGGCACTTCTTCATTAAATATCCTCACCATTCCTACAGAGAAAACTGAAGGGTGGAAAACAGTTATTTTTTACTCTGCTTTTCATCAGTGACTTAAAAAACAGTAACACTCTTCTAAATGCTTTAATCACAAAAGAGATGCAATAATCATGATCAAATTCTATTAAGAAAATAACCAGTTAGAATTAGTTTAGACATTAAGAAAATGTCCACAATTTAGCTGATGTTGCCAGAAAAAGAGAAAATCAGTGCCAAATAGGTCAGCTAAATCATTTGGAATTCTTGCTATTGAAAAGAAAAAAAAAATCTAGGCTGGGCATGGAGGCTCACACCTGTAATCCCAGCATTTTGGAAGGCCGAGGCAGGCAGATCACCTGAGGACAGGAGTTCAAGACCAGCCTGGCCAACATGGTAAAACCCCATCTCTACTAAAAATACAAAAATTAGCCAGGAGTGGTGGCACACGCATGTAATCCCAGCTATTTGGGAGGCTGAGGGAGAACTGCTTGAACCTGGGAGGTAGAGGTTGCAGAGCCAAGACCATGCCACTGCACTGCAGTCTGGGTGACAAAGCAAGACTCCGTCTCAAAAAGAAAAAAAAAAAATCTAGCTTATTTATTAATACACTTATTTTAGATTTAACTGGATAAAATATGCTCCTGGAAAATGACTTGTTATTTCAATGATTAATGCTTAGTATTCAATATTACCCATTTTGAGATAGAAATATTTCACAGCTTAATAGCAAACTACTATTATTTAGAAAGCATCTTTACTTTGGTAACATTTAACACTGATTATAACAGTACTTAAACCATTTAATAAGGTTTTCAAATTTTTAAGAAATTTAATTGAGGTTCTAGTATGAAAAATCTGCATATAATATCTGTGTAAAGGTTCAGATCTTGACTAATAAATAACTATACACTCTACCAGTCATGGGTCTGTTATCGGTATTCATCACAAAATGCTTTCAATTTGGCCTACCATATTTAAGATGATGAGTTTTAACCAGGGTTGACAGCAGTAATGTTTGGGGCAGTGGTGGATAGAGAAAGACAGCTAGGCACTAGGACCTGGGAAACAGGATATTTTGTCTTTGAGCCCCATTTCAGGAAAAGGCTAGAAGCTAGTTTAAAAAGTCAATTCAAATCTATCTAACTGCAGAGAGAGGGGCAGCAAGAATAGGGTGAACTTAGGACTATTAACGAGTACTGCTCTAGCTAGGTGGATCTGAAATGATCTTGTCCATGCCAAGAAGCCTTCCTCCCTGACTTACCCTAGATTAACCTCATTTATGAGTCAGTGCTACGGGGTTAATTCTAAATTACTCAGTTGCATATAGTGTGAATTAAATATAGAGAATGTTTTACAAAATATTTTTATTGGTATTTTTATCCCTAAAATAGGAAAGGGCATTTGAAGTACTTACCATCAGCACTTTATCCATATAGAATTCTCTGCCAGGGCTCCCATCATTGTATTTTGTATCAATGGCAAAACACAAGAATAATACATCCACTACCATTTCATAAATAGACAGGAAGCAATGAGCGACTAGGAAAGCAAAGAGGCAGACGATGATCAGAGGCAGCACCCATACTGTGTAGTCCTGCTGGTAGTTGAGCAGCATAATCCCAGCTAAACCTGTGCTGCAGACTATCAGCACCTGAAGCAGAGAGAACAAAGATCATATTTAATATCCTACTGAAGAAAGCCACTCTTTTTTCACCATTTGCAGACTTAAAATTCTACTATTTATAAATGATGGTTGCATGAGGCCATTCCATCTCAAATGAGGAAATATAATCCACATATTCTCATATACACCCAGAGTTATACATGCTTATCATATAATATAAATTTTAAAATCATACTTTAAATGATTCTGGTTTAAACATAATTAAGTTTTCCAAATGCTATGCTGCACCCTAAAACTTAATCTATTTAGAATCTGTGGCAATTTTTAAGATACATGTATGCATATTTTAGAAAAAATTTACACGCTCTTAGCACTCAGAAAAAAAGTGATATTTCAGTGTAATGGTATGTATTTTTTTCTAAGCATTTTCACATATATGAAATAGCATTATATAAACAAATCACTATAAGCTTTTCATTAATATACATAGAAGTATCATTATAAATGCTTCATATTTACTCAGCTACATAATTTCATTTTATGAGTGATTTAAAATACATGTAACCATTCTCTTACTGTTAGAGATTTATATTGTTTTCAGATATAAATAATGCTGCAACAAACATGTACAGTCTTAGAACTTGTTCTGTGTTTCATATTTTATTTCACATAGAATATGTGGTAAATATAATTTGCCATGAAGTGTATATTTGGACTCTCTGTGAAGAAAGAGGTTGCCAAAAACATCCATGCTAAAAGAATAAAAGAAATAGCCAATTTAGTTATTGTCAAGAACCACCCACTCTGATGCTTCATCATTTCACATGCAGCATTTTAAATTTTTTGTGGTTTTTAAAATACATTTTATTCCAGCTTTTCAATAACCCTATGAATGGTTTATGGCAAATATTATCATCCCATTTTATAGCCTTGGAAACACACTTACAGATGCCAGCTGACCTGAGTAGAAAAAAAGGAGTAGATCCAAGGTCAAGGTCATAAAAGTAGAAAAAAAGAACAGATCCTACTCAAATAATGGTCTTATGATGTCAACTCCAGTGCTCTTTTCAGATAAAAACTCAGAAATATTTGGATATTGATCCAAAGCAGTAATGGATTCTACTGAATTCTAGACACACTCTTTCCCAGCCCTTTATTTTGTCTTGTATAAGGCTTTAAGTAAAGGGAAAAAAGAGACCCCTAGAATCATGGCAGCCTCTTCTTGTCTAGCATTAAGAATAATAGGCAGACCATGAATTCTTCTTTGGCATTTTCTCCAATATTTATCAACATCAAGGCATTTCTCATTCACCATTATCTTAACTCAGAGTTAAAATGCATTAGATGATACATTGGTTAAGCTATAAATTGATCCCTCTCTCAGATGCTTCTAGGGAGCAAATCTGGGTCTGCCCAAGCTTTGGAAGACTCCCCACCATTTTTGTAGCAACACACTTATGAATCTTCTCTTATAGTGACTTATTTTCTGGGGTTATTTCCATAGATGGTTAATTACTTCCATTTTCTTTTCTTTCTCATTTTCTGGGGTTATTTCCATAGATGGTTAATTACTTCTATTTTCTTTTCTTTTTCTTCTTTTTTTTTTCGAGACAGAGTCTTGCTCTGTTGCCCAGGCTGGAGTGCAGTGGCATGATCTTGGCTCACTGCAATCTCCACCTCCTGGGTTCAAGCAATTCTTCGCCTCAGCCTCCCAAGTAGCTGGGACTACAGGTGCTCGTCACCACACCTGGCTAATTTTTTTTTTTTTTTTTGTATTTTTTAGTAGAGACAGGGTTTCACCATGTTGGCCAGGCTGGTCTCGATCTCCTGACCTCAGGTGATCTGCCCGCCAGGGCCTCCCAAAATGCTGGGATTACAGGCGTGAGCCACCGCGCCCGGTCATTACTTCCATTTTCTTCCACTCTCCTGGTTTCAATTTTAGAGTGAGTTATTTCCTATACTCTCCAAATCTTGCACATTCACCCTCTTGGAGGGCTGAGGTTCTTCATGCTCTCACCATGCCATTAAAAGTTAAACCCCTTTGAAATGGTAAAGTTAGTTATAGAAAAAAGGTATGGCTCAAACAAACTAGACGTTGAGACAAAAAGCTGGTGAGATGGAAGGTTAGATATTCTCATGCAGGAGGTAACTTCAACAATTAGTGATGTTTAGCCAAAAAAATGTAGTAGTTATTCCCAAATATAATGAAAGAGTGTTATGCACTTATTCAAACAGATACATTAATGGTTCTCAAACTGTAGAAAGGCTAAGAATGCAGATTCCTGGGCCCTAATCCCAGAGTCTGGTTGGTTGGATCCATGATAAAGCCCAGTAGTTTGCATTTAAAAAGTATCCCAGGTGCTGATAAAGACTATGTCTCAAGAAGTACTGGTCTATATCAGTGATCTCCATGGTGGATGGAGATCCACATGGATGGAGATACCCACGTCCTAGGGAGTATTTAACAGGATCACCTGGGACTTCTATTATATTTCTCATACATTTAAAATGTCTTCTTTCATATGCTTTATAAGGCATATATTAGTAACAGCTATATATATAAAAATAAATATTTACATTTATTTGATAAATATTTGATAAATAAATGTAAATATATTGAACAACTGTGATCAAACTTTTTTCTTAATAGGGGGCATGACTTTAGAAGTTAAGAGATCCCTAGCTGGGCATGGCGGCTCACACCTACAGTCCCAGCTACTCAGGAGGCTGAGGCAGGAGGACTGCTTGAGCCCAGGACTTCAAGACCAGCCTGGGCACAAAACAAGATTCCGTCTCAAAAAAAGAAAAAAAAAAATAGACGTTCCTGTTCTAGAGGATAAATTATTGGAATGCAGTAGAAGAGATTCATGCTTTAGGTAGGATGTGGGAAGCAGGAAGGAAAGGATACTAGTTTTGGAGTCAGAAAGATGTAGATTTGAATTACGGAATTAGTACTTAGTTTTGTAACTCTAAGCAAGTTCATTTAACCATTCTGAGCCTGTTTTTCCATCTTTAAAAGAGACATAATAATACATACATCCCACGATTGTTAAAATAAGCATTCTAAAAGTATTTAATGCAATGCCTGGCAATGTTTTCCCCTCTCTCCCTTCCTTTCTTTTCTTGCCATCATAAGTGCAACATTTATGACGCTCTTTCTCTAGAGAACCTACATTTTGAAAGATATTATTTACAAATAAAATAGCATTTATAAGTAATAATTCATATTCTCAATTTTTATTAACCCAAGTCAAATAAATTGTCAACTAGAAGATATAATTAGTGTGAGAAAAGATATTACCAAATGGAAGTAAAGTAATTTCACACAGAAGCAAAGGAATTTGAGATTGAGGGGTTTTGGGATAGCTTTATTAGGACAAATATCAATACTTAAAAATATTTAAACTGGATTATAAACCTCTATTCTTACCTTTAGGACCCTATTGGCCAGTGACCATATGTTACAAGTCACTAAACTAGAAGAGCTAAGGTCCCTTACAAATCTAATTCACATTCCATAAAAACTATTAGAGTACCATAGAAATGGAACCCATAATGATGTCTTTTTTTATTTTTAAATTCAGAGTTTTAAAATTGAATTTAAAATTTAGAGGTAGTTGTGAATTCACATGCAGTTGTAAGAAATAGTAGAATGGTTCCACGTACCCTTTACCCAACTTCCTTCAATGATAACATCTTGTAAAACTATAGCATACTGATATCACAACCATGAGATTGACATTGATACTGTGAAGATGCAGAATATATCCATCATCACTGGAACCCTTCACTTTGTTATTTTACAGCTATTTCCCCTCCTCCTCAACCCGATCTCTAACCACAAATCCATTCTCCATTTCCATACTCTTGTCATTTTACTTTTTTTCTTTTTGAGAAAGAGTCTTGCTCTGTCACCCAGACTGGAATGCAGCGGTGTGATCACGGCTCACTGCAGCCTCTGCCTCTGGGCTGAAGCGATTCTCCCACCTCAGCCTCCCGAGTAGCTGGGAATACAGGCGCACCCCACCATGCCAGGAAAATTTCTGTATTTTTTTGTAGAGATGGGGTTTCGCCATGTTGTTCAAGCTGGTCTTGGACTCCTGGGCTCAAGCGATCCATCCTCCTTGGCCTCCCAAAGTGTTGGGATTACAGGCGTGAGCCACAGAGCCCAGCCCTGTTGTCATTTCTATTATATAAATGGAATTAATCTTCTGGGATTAGATTTTTTCGCTCAGCATAATTCCCTCAAGATTCATTCAAGTTGATATGTATATGAACAATTCATTTCTGGCATCATGTTTTATAATGTTTATTATGATCTATTAGTTGAACTACCTCATTAGAAACAAATTCTGCATGCTAGCAGTCATTGAATTGTAATGAAAAACTCTTTTCAAAAGATTTACTGTATTCTATGACCAGAACTATATTTTTAGGAAAGAAAAACTAAAGAACATTTATATTAAAATGTTAGAAACCCAGAAGCTTTCTCTTCCTCTTATTTTTCTCTTTTCTGAATTTCTCAATTAAAAAAATGTATTTATCTTTTATGGTTTTTAAAGTCATTTGAAATATTATAAATATTACATTATTAAAAATATATCTTTCTGGAAAGCAATCTGGCAATGCACATCAAGAACCCTAATTAATTCTAATTCTAGGATTCTGGCCTCAGGAAATAAAGATTGATGTGGGCAAGATTTACACACAAATACAAACTTTAGGTTAGTAAAAAATTGAGCACAGCTCAACTGTAAAAAACAGAAAACCTGAGGATTGATTAAATAAATGACACAACAGTTGTATAACCATAGTTAGAAAAGTTTTAAGAAAACAAGAAATGCTCATAATGTAACACCAAGTGAAAAGAGGGATACAAAACTGCCTTCTCTACTAGGTTTCTTTCGTTTTTGTTTTTGAGACAGAGTCCCGCTTTGTCGTCCGGGCTGCAGTGCAGTGGCGCTATCTCAGCTCACTGCAACTTCCACCTCCCAGATTCAACCAATTCTCATGCCTCAGCTTCCGAGTAGCTGGGATTACAGGCATGTACCACTATACGCCTGGCTAATTTTTGTATTTTCAGTGGAGACGGGGTTTCCCCATGTTGGCCAGGCTGGTCTCGAACTCCTGACCTCAAGTGATCCACCCACCTTAGCCTCCCAAAGTGTTGGGATTATGGGCGTAAGCCACCGTGCCCGGCCCTCTACTAGATTTTAAATTCTATGTATTGATCAGTATATAACCAGGACCTGTAACAGTCCTTACCACATTACTAGTAGACACTCTATAAAGATATGAATAAAAAGATATGATAAAAAGTTCTAACAGGTCACTAGGCTGCTAAAAAAAGCCAATTTTAGAACATCGTGTTTTATCATCTTTATATTCTTCTCTCTCTTTTTTTTTTTTAAGACAGAGTCTTGCTCTGTCGCCTAGGCTGGAGTGCAGTGGTGCAACCTCTGCCTCCTGGGTTCAAGCGATTCTCCGCCTCAGCCTCCCGAGTAGCTGGGACTACAGCCACTCGCCACCACGCCCGGCTAATTTTTTTTTTTTGTATTTTTTAGTAGAGATGAGGTTTCACCACATTGTTGGCCAGGCTGGTCTTGAACTCCTGACCTCAGTTGATCTGCCCGCCTTGGCCTCCCAAAGTGCTGGGATTATAGGCATGAGCAACCGCGCCCAACTTATCTTTTTATTTTTCATTAAAAAAATAATGCATACTCAATATAGAGAACATTATCTTACTACAATAAAGTGGGGTAGGGGTTTGGAATTATCTATATTTTCAATATCCAAAAGCAATCATTGTTAACATCTTGAGATATTCATTTCCATTCTTTTTCTTATAAACATTTTTAAACACTACTAAAGCCCAGTAGTTTTACTCAGCTTTTTCATTTATTACATTATATGCATTTCTTCATATTGTAAACTCTTAATAAAAAACATGGCTTAGTAGGTGAATAACAGTCTACTGACTATTATTCCCAACCATTTCTCTATTGTTAGGCATCAGATTGTTTACAATTGGTCACTATATAAATAATGCTGTATTTGTTGCAGTTACTACTACCAGGAGTGGCTTATCATTGACTCAGAATTACTGAGTCAAAAGGCTTTTAAAAACAATTTTAAAAAGGCCCAAGGACAAATTTAATGTCAGCTGAGGCAATTATAGCACACAGTGATTAATAACTTAGAAGTCAGACAGACCTGAGTTTGAACGGCCACATTCTAGTTCTCTAAATTTGGCCAATTCAATTTTTCTCTAAATTTTAGAGTAGAGAAAACCAAAGATAATACTAGTAGCTCACCTTACAGGGGAGGACCAAATGTAACACTTAACAAAAGCCCTTCACTCATTGCCTGGTACCCAAAGTATCTTAATCAGAGTTTACTAAAATCATCATCATCAAATATTGCCACTTTTAGTATCTCCCTTATTCCTCTAAATGGCTTCTTATTTCCCTTTGTAAAAAACGCTGTGGGCAGTGGCTCATGCCTGTAATCCCAGCACTTTGGGAGGCCGAGGTGGGCAGATCACCTGAGGTCGGGAGTTTGAGACCAGCCTGACCAACATGGAGAAACCCTGTCTCTACTAAAAATACAAAAATTAGACGGGCATGGTGGTGCATGCCTGTAGTCCCAGCTACTTGGGAGGCTAAGGCAGGAGAATCGCTTGAACCCAGGACGCGGAGGTTGCGGTGAGCCGAAATTGTGCCATTGCACTCCAGCCTGGGCAATAAGAGTGAAGCTCCATCTGGAAAAAAAAAAAAAAAAGCGGTGTGTGTAGTGTGTGTGTGTGTGTGTGTGTGTGTGTATACATATATATACTTTTATTCTAAGTTGCTTCATATCTTTCTTAGCTGTAGGGATAAATTATAAATACGTAAACAAAAACAAAAATAAAGATGGTGAATTCTGAATCAGCT
The DNA here is from genome assembly GCF_029289425.2 of Pan paniscus. Classification (NCBI taxonomy): domain Eukaryota; kingdom Metazoa; phylum Chordata; class Mammalia; order Primates; family Hominidae; genus Pan; species Pan paniscus. The sequence goes on from NC_073260.2 coordinate 34,010,212, forward strand.
GTAGAGACCCGACCCACTTCATCACACACGATGCTATATATACTTCTCCATGCCAAACATATTTTCTTTACAAAAACACTTAAAAAATACAGTTGGCTAGAGCAACCTAAGGGTTCAATAGTAAGAGAATGTTTACAAATAGTATTTGGTGGATATTTACCATGGTAATAATGAATAATTGTGAAGATTATCAAAACAAGATGGAAAATGTATATGATGTAATGTAAAGAGAAATGGGCGGGACAAACAGGTACGTATGCTATGATTGTTATACTATAGAAATACAAGCCGATAAAAAAAATGGGAAGAATTATATAGAAATAAGTTATTTAGTTATAGTGGTGGTAGTATAAGCCTTTTTCTTTCCTCAATTTAAAAAATTTTCTGAGCATTTTATGGTTTAATACTCAGATACAATGAAATCTAATTATGTTATTGAATATTTTGCAGTATTTTAATAGTATAGAATAAAATGCCTCTTGTTCGACACTTCTAAGGAAAGTATAAGTCTCGTTCTCTAACAGCTCTATTTTGAAGGGGCTTATATATAATACTGTAATAATAATGATGACAACTAACATTCACTGAGAACTTAAAATGTGTCAAGCACTCTCCTAGATACCCTACATGTATTAACAATGCATTAATCTCATGACCCTAGGAGTTTGGCACTATTATATTCCAATTTTACAGATGAGCAAACTGAGGCACAGAGTGATTCCCTTATCTAACCTGCCCAGGTCACACAACTATCAGTGATAGAGTCAGAACTGAAATCCAGGCAGTCAGGCTCCAGTTGCAGTAGCACTAACCTGGAGGAAGACTATTTCCTAATTCTTTACAGTTCAAAACACGTAAAGAGGGCCGGGTACAGTGGCTCGTGCCTGTAATCCCAGCACTTTGGGAGGCGAAGGCGGTTGGATCACCTGAGCTCAGGAGTTAGAGACCAGCCTGGCCGACATGGGGAAACCCTGTCTCTACTAATAATACAAAAATTAGCCAGGCGTGGTGGCACGCCTGTAATCCCAGCTACTCGGGAGGCTGAAGCGGGAGAATTGCTTGAACCCAGGAGGCGGAGGTTGCAGTGAGCTGAGATAGCACCATTGTATTCCAGCCTGGGCGACAAGAGCGAAACTCCGTTTCAAAAACAAACAAACAACAACAAAAAAACAACACAGAAAGAGAAACACAGGCACATGACCTAGCCTTTCCATGTCTCAGTTTCCCTCTCTGTAAAATGAGGATAATAATGGAACTTACCTTAAAAATTTATTGTGAGGATTAAATGAGCACAATATATGTCAAGTACTTATCACAATGCTGGACACACAGTAAGGGCTTTCTAAGTACTCGCTATATATTACTTTTAGTTTTTTGGTGGCCTGAATATTTTTAAAATAAAAGAGCAAATAAATATATGCAAAATTTTACTGTATGTTGCAGAAAAAATACTTGGTTTTACCTTGCCAAGGAATAACATAAAATCTCCTACTGTGTTGATGGTAGCCACTCGCAAAGCATTCTCCACCAGAATGACAAAGGCATCCTTTGCTGAGGTGCAGAAGTTGGTGCTGTTGATAGCTGTGGCTGTGTATGCATTCTGGACAAAAGCAAAAACAACATTTTCGTCAACAATTGAAACTTCCTTTGTTAAGATATAAACTGAGCATAGCTAAAACATAGCTTCTAAAAATATTTCAGTCAAACACATGGCACCCTTTAATGAGGTACAGATCGAGACTGAGTACAAGAAAATATAAGATTTAAAGCCTCATATGGTAAAAATAACTTTCCATTTGGCTTAGTTTTGGTCCTTTAAAAACATTGTTATTTATTAAAACATACACAAACCTTTCTAACACCCATTAACTTCTTCCCTGTTTTAGTAAATCAAACATAATTTAATCTTTCCTAGATGTCTCAGGGTTGTGACTGTGAACATCAGCAGTGCACTGTAATCATTTAGGTGATGCTTTAAAAGCTGAAGAGGCAGGTGTGAGCATCAGATTGCTATGGTGTTTTATCTGGACTATCCACTATCTCCTCCTTGGTGGCTTTCTTCTATCCTCTCACTTCTCACAGCTCTTGTAGTACATAGCTCTTTGATGGCTGGCATTTTATACCACTCCTCTTCCTGGGAGCAGAACCCTAAATCTTTTTTGAGAAAACAGTCTTACCCCATTCCCTGTCTCAGTCCCAGTGAGACTGTCACTACCTCCAGCTCTGGGGATGGGTCTTGATTGACATAAGCCAATTAGCATACTATACCTACTGGCCACAATGATTGGTTCAGAATTGGTGAATAAACCAATCAGAGCCAATGAAAGCAAAAGTGATGTTCCCTGGGGCTTCTGGGAAAAAAAGGCTTTCTTTCTCTTCCATAGGTTCTCTTGAAGGTGTGAGGGTTTGAATGGCTATAGCTGTTTCGCTAACATAATGAGAAGAGCTGCTGAAGGTCACCGTGTAAAACTGAGGGTGAGGCCAACACCATGAAGTCAGAGCAGGGAGAACCAGGTACTTCAACCTGGTGACAGTTGGGACATTGGGAACTTGCCAGATTTCTGAACTTTTCAGTTATAGAAGCTAATAAATTGCTAAGAATCCCAGCTCTTCCCTGCTCCACATTCCCCTCCCTCTCCCTTGTTCAGGTCAGATTGAGCTGAGCCTTCTGTTCCTTAAAATACTGAGTTCTAGCTGACACGTTTTCATTCAATTATACCTGCTTCTGCTGCCCCATGTGCTCTTTGACCTACTAGTCATAGACTGATTTTTTTTCCATTCTTTTTTATGTTACATTCTAGAACAGCATTGATGTTTTCTGGGAAATGTGAAAAAGTATTATAACATCAAATATGTTTGAGTCTTAGGAAGGAAAAGTATATGAACTTTGTGACTAAAACTTTTGGTCCTGAGGAATTTGGGTTTAGTGCTGACTTAAATTGTTTCTAGGTCCCAAATGTTGAGATTGCTGGGAAACTGTTGGAGATAAAGGGCTTACTTTATACTGTGTTGTCTATAAAGCTTTAACCACTGAGCCCAGAAGAGATAGTCTACAATTTACGAATATTCTAATTATAAGCTTGTTAGTTATTAGGAGTCTGTAATGAAGATGAGGTTTGAATTACCAAAAATTTAACTTGCCATTATATGATTAAATTCACTGATTAAAAATGCAGAACATTTCAGAGCCAAAGAGAGTATTGTACTGAGCAGGTCACTACTTGTGGTTCTTAAGCTTTTTTCAGTAATGGGGCAATAGGAAATAAATTATGGTGCTCTTTAAGAAACACAGTATGAAGACGGGTGTGGTGGCTCACGCTTGTAATCCCAGCACTTTGGGAGGTTGAGGCAGGTGGATTGCCTGAGGTCAGGAGTTTGAGACCAGTGTGGCCAACATGGTGAAACCCCGTCTCAACTAAAAATACAAAAAAATTAGCCGGGCATGCTGGCATGCGCCTGTAATCCCAGCTACTCGGAGGCTGAGGCAGGAGAATTGCCTGAACCAGGGAGGTGGAGGTTGCAGTAAGCTGAGATCGCGCCACTGCACTCCAGCCTGGACCACAGAGTGAGACTCCATCTCCAAAAAAAGAAAAATAAAACAGAAATACAGTATGATTTTGATATATAGAATTCCATCATACAAATGGGGAAGTTTATTATCATCCGAATATTATTACTATATTATGTTTGCAAGTCTTTTTATCTCAAAAACTAAAATACAGAACATCTTAAAGAAATCATACTAAGTGTTTCTGTTAGCATCCACCTGCTTCTTGCTCCCTTATATTGTCATCTGTCAGTGCTTCTTATCAGATAAAAGACAGCAGGCACCACACAGTTAACTACCTAACTGCAGTGGTCCAAGTGTTTTTTTTCCATCTTCTACAAAAGCTTCTTTTGAAATACTCTGCCAAGTGCCTCAATGAAGTAAAAATAAACTATGCTTTTGATCTTGTGTAACATTAACCTTGCTGAAAAACGATGAAGAAGAACTGCCCCAGCCAGTTCTATTCTGAAAGAACACAGATTGGTTCCCAGTTCACACCAGTTTCCTAAGTACTCACAAAAACACCCAGTTAACAATTTATTCTATAGCAGGGGTGGTCAACCTACCACCTGCAGGCCATATCTGGCCTGCCAATTACTTTTATTTTTTTTTTTTTTTTGAGATGGAGTCTCACTCTGTCGCCCAGGCTGAAGTGCAGAGGCACGATCTCAGCTCACTGCAAGCTCTGCCTCCCGGGTTCACACCATTCTCCTGCCTCAGCCTCCCGAGTAGCTGGGACTACAGGCACCCGGCTAATTTTTTGTATTTTTAGTAGAGACGGGGTTTCACCGTGTTAGCCAGGATGGTCTCGATCTCCTGGCCTCGTGATCCGCCCTCCTTGGCCTCCCAAAGTGCTGGGATTACAGGCGTGAGCCACCGCACCCGGCCTGCCAATTACTTTTGTAAATAAAGTTTTACTGGCACACAACTGTGCTCATTGTTTACATATTGTCTATGGCTGCTTTCATGCTACGGTGATGGAACTGTGCAGTCGTGAAAGATCCTGTGTGGCCCACAAAGCCAAAAATATTTACTCTCTGGTCCCTCACAGAGAAAGCTTGCTGACCTCCTGTTCTAGAGTACTGCCAAGGATTAATATCAACCTCATCTACTCACTCATCTACTGTATGTGGAACCCACCCTCTTACTGGAAATACAAACCACATTTGCTCATTTCAAGTTTTAGTAACTTCCTCCACAACTTCCAATCTTTCAGCATCTTTCACTGTAATTCTTCAGTTCAACAATTTAATTGACAAAGGTCTTCAGTGATCTGGGATATAACTCCTTTGAAGAGAAATACCTTATTTCCCACATTCTAAGATATAATCAAGAGACTAATGAGCCAGTTATTCATAACAAGTTTTCAGGAGAAAATATCCTACCATAATAAATACACATATTGATTATGAGATGCATCCTGATGCTAAATAGCTTCATAATGTCTAGAATCAAGGAAATTGGACAACCCATTTAAATCAACTAGGTACTAGCTTATGTTCACTCCCACCCTCAATGGGAACAACTCACTCTTAACTACAGTGTTCTGCCCTTTCCAGTTTACCATGAATTTCCTTGAGACGGAAGCAAGAAAGGACCCACACGTCTCCATTCTCTCTCCTCTGTTATCATCAGACCAGCTTACATGAGGAGAATGCCCAACACTTCCAAACTAAACTATAAAAGCTTTTTTGTTTCCCTCATTAGTTTTTAGAAGCTTCATTTCATTTGAGAATTATTATTATTCCTCTTTTGCTTCTTTCTTATCACCCCACCCTGCCCCATTCCATCTGCTTTTAGGGCAGAAGTCTATTTGTTTGTAGATAAGCAGCAATAATTTCTTTTCTCCACCCCTCTGAGAAATTTCTGTGAGGGTCGAATGTCCAGAAATTTAGCCTTTTAAAAGGCAATATTTCTATGGATCTATGCAATTCCTTTGTATTCAACCCAACTGAAAAAAAGTAGGTGGATATTTTGCAAGCTCTTTCACTCACTCCCAAGGTAGGAAGATGAACTGGATACACAAAGGTCAAGATGACCTCTTCAAGGAAGAAAAATGTGCTGCAGATCACAGCAGGCAAATGAAAATTCCCTCCTTTTCTATACTTCCTAGTCTAAAATAATTCTTGCTTAAGTTCTTAAGAATTTCGGAGTCCTTTGTGGCTTTCCCTGATAACTATTCTCTGAGCTTTCTTCAGACTTCTTGGTTGAGATTTTTAGAGTCCACCCACCTTCTCAGACAGCCTTCCTTATGTGGAGTTAAACTGCCCACAGACAGACATCACTGATTAACATTTAGCCCACGCTCAACATTTGCTTGGGCAGGACACAAGCTTGAGAATATTCAACCCCCAGGAGCAAGGTGAAGGATGACCACCATCCAGGAATCTTTTTAAAGGATGCCTGTTAGCCTACGCAATCCCTGGTTGTACTTTTGTGTGATGGGATATAGTTAAAAAGTACTGATCGTGTGAAAGAAAATATGTTAGGGCAGAGGGTCACCATGCATGGAACAGGCCTGTGTGGCCATCTGTCCCAGAATACAACTTCTTCATTTTCACATCTTCTTTCCTTTCTCTAGTGAAGGACCCAGAAATTCTCTTAAAGTTTAAAATATTCACATAATGACTCACTTAATAGGGGCAAGCTACACAACAATGCTAAGGGAATATAGGGTATGTGCAGTTCTGTGTGGATTCGTATAAATTAAATAAATGAAAGGGTAATTACAATTATTCCTTTCTTATTTGAGGCAAAGGGGAGAAGGGGAATGCTATGGTCTGAATGTTTGTGTCTTCTCAAAGTTGGTATGTTGAAACATAGTCAGCAAGGTAATGGTATTAGTAGGTAGGGTCTTCAGGAGGTGATTAGGTCATGAGGGCTCTACTCTCATGAATGGATTAGTGCCCTTACTTAAAAAAATACCCCAAAGAGCTGTTTTGTCTCTTCCACCATGTGAAGTCACAGCAAGAAAGCACCATCTCTGAACCAGGAAACAGGCCCGCACAAACCACTGAATTTGCTGGTGCCTTGATCTTGGATTTCCCAGCCTCTAGAACTATTGGAATAGTTCTCATCAACTACATAACTATGAAAAATAAATTTCTGTTGTTTAGAAGCCACCTAGTGTATGGTATTTTGTTATAGAAGCCTGAACAGATTAAGACAGGGCACAAAGTCAAACCCATACTGTAGGCTTTATCTAATTTTGTTCTAAATTCTTAGACTTTTTCAAGGTAATAAAAATTACAAGTGTGTTGCAAATCTTAATTTCAACAGGCTTTCTTTCTTTCTTTTTTCTTGACAGAGTCTCACTCTGTTGCCCAGGCTGGAATGCAATGGCTCAATCTCGGCTCACTACAACCTCTGCCTCCCAGGTTCAAGCGATTCTCCTGCCTCAGCCTCCGGAGTAGCTGGGACTACAGGCACGAGCCAGCACACCTGGCTAATTTTTGTATTTTTAGTAGAGATGGGGTTTCACCATGTTGGCCAAGATGGTCTCGAACTCCTGACCTCAAATGATCCACCTGCCTCGGCCTCCAAAAGTGTTGGGATTACAGGCGTGAGCCACCGTGCCTGACCTCAATAGATTTTCTTTAAAAACATAATTGTCGTAGTTTACAGAATGAATCATTACAATTTGAGATGTCTGCATATTTTCTATAATAAACCATATTTTTGTTTGCTTACACCACTCAGAAATGTATATATATTTATATGTATATAAGTGTGATATAATGGCAGCAGTGTGATATACTGGAAAGAGCGAGGCAAAATGATCTGAAAACTTCTTCCACCTTTAGGTCTCGTGATTTGCTACAAGATGCCAGTCTCAATTTTCTCATCTATGAAACAGATGAGAAAATAATGCTAGCCTTACAGAGTTGTGTTGACCACATTTCAAATGTGGCATTTCCTATGAGCCCAGGAGATATGAAGCTCTGCAGGTGATCAGTCCCCACATTGTTGCACTTTGTATTCCCAAATAGAACTACAAAGTATGAGTTCAGAATAACTCTCCCTAAGCCTTTCCTCACATGTTTGATTTACTACTATTTTAATGTTCCACTTAAAACTTCAAACATCATGCCTACGAAATGCTGATCCAAAATGGACAAAACCTGTTAAAAAAAAAAAAAAAAAGACCAACATCTCAGGGTTGTTGGTATTAAATCACTGACTAATGTTTAGCTTGGGATATGCTGAAAACCTTCCATTTGTTAACCTTTTATCGACTATCTTGATATCATATGACTTGTTTTCTTCCTTCAGTATAACTGCACATCTCCTTTTCAGGATTTTTATAGTTTTGTATCACCCTGTTAGTCTTTTTGAGTCTAAATATTCACTAATATAATTAACAGTTCATTCAGAAAACACTTAAAGACCACCTATTGTATACTGGGCACTGTGCTAGCTTCTGAAGAGACCAAGAAAAAGAAGAACTTTACTTTAAAGGAGCTAGAAGTTTAAAGGTAAAGTTAACAGATAACTTCAATATAGTGTTGTTAGTATTTGAATACTAAGGTATGACCTCAGCTTCTAACTCTGCTGAGTTAGAAGCTCAGCAGAGGGCCTGGGGTGAAGAGGGATGGCTTCTTGGAGGTGACGCTCAGGCAGAATCATTAAGATTCAGTAGGAACTAGTCAGATTCCAGGCACATTTGGAAAACTGCAAAAGCAAAAGGTGCCTGGGGGTACGGCAGTAGGATTGAGACTAGAGATCTGGGCTTAGCACATCTCTCTGAGGATAAGCTATTTAGTGATGGGTATAAAAATGCAATCATGATCATCTTTAGTGTATCCATCACCTTTCTGATAAAGATGACTTGGCCTCAAACCAATTTTAAAGAACACAATTTTTCAGGTTGTTATGGCCTTACTAATTATTTTAAGAATGAGCTTCCAAACACTTGTACATCCATAGGGAATATTATGACCTATAAGAATGTATTTTGCTAATGAAACATCATACCTACTTTCTCATACTAACCATAGAACCCAATAAAGCAAAGTCCAGGCATGCTTAATACCATGGGCATAGAACTATCAACCTGTGACTATCTTGGAGTGAATGGAAAGTGCAATGCTACTCTTCAGTCACTTAGCAGTAAATGGTGAGAAAGTCAATTTTATCTCTGGCCTATTAGATGAGGGCATTAATACATTAGAATTGATTTTTAAGGAATGGAAAAGTAACTTAAAAAAATAAAGAAAAGAAGGAAGGAGTACCCCACAGAGACTCCCAGATCCTCAGATATAGAAAGATAGAGGACTAACCCATTCCCCTAGGCCCTTTTATCCTATAAATATCAATTCTTCCATTCAACCTTATAAGTAGTACTTCCTTTGATAACATTTCCCAGGCCAATATCATAGTGTTTAGCAGTTGGGTCAAAAAAAAAAAAAAAAGTATCAGCATAGAGAGCACACTAGTTCGAATGATAGTAGCTAGTTGCAAAGAGGGATAAAGTGTCACAACAGCTTCACAATGAAGTTTTCAAACAACATTTTTAAAAAGGAAAGGGTAATCATAGCCACAGTAGTCAGATTCTTAGGGAAAACTTAAAAAATGAAGGAATGTGAATTAAGGGATGAGAGATAAATGTTTTTCCTGAAAGACGAACCAGAGTGATGTTTTATCTATTTATTAAAATAAAAATAATAACATATGTAACAAATCTGTACATGTACTCCCTAAACCTAAAAGTTGGAAAAAATTAAAATAATAATGAGCCTTGGTAAGCATATACATTAATTTAAAAAATAAGAATGATTGAAATAGACATACTTTATCAAGGTACAATGTACAATACCACAAGAAAAACATAACATCTTTCAATTAAGTTTATCTTGGGAGAAGAAACAATGAACCTATCTTTGAAAGTAAATATTAGATTTATTTTTAAAATATTTTACCTGATTTAAATAATTTAGGCACTTTTCAAGACACCAAAGGCAACAAATGCAAGATTTCAGCACACATCGTGCACAAGCATTTTCCTGGATGGGGGAAAAATGGAAATAATAAAAAAACCAAAGAATCAAACTGTCACATAGAAGACTTCAAACGTTAGAAAAATAAATAAAAATTTAAAAATCACAATTTATGCTTCAAAGCCTCCATACTTGTCCACTTCCTCCTTAAAACATAATGACTAAATTATTTTTAATAAGTTCAATTAAATATTTATTTAGTCTCTACTGCATATACAGTGACGTTTATAACACCTGCAAGGAACTTACAATCTAGTAGGAGAAAAAAAATACCAAACACAAAAAAGGTTAGAATCAGCATATAGTATAGATACTAAGTGTTATGAGAGTGGAGAACAAAGAGACAGCATTATTTGGGAGATGGGAGGAATCAGGAAAGGTTTCTACAAAGGGGTAGAATTTGAGCTAAACTATGTTGAAGTGCATGTTATTCCCACAGTCAAGGATAGGGAAGAAGTTCTAAGGAGGAAGGTATTGAGTCAACAGAGAGGAAGAGCAGCACAGGATACTTCTAGTTACTAGTGACTGGATGAATTTTGCCAGAGCATATGGAGTGCATGAGTGGGAGACAAGGGAGAAGGGCTGGATTTTGCCTTGTAAAGACTTTGAAGAAAACACAACTTTGTATTTAACATTATTGGGTGCTTTACTACATGCAGAACTGAGGTCTGGAATGTGCCCACAGAAAGTACAGAAATGCATTTTCCCCTTACCTTTCCTTTGAGCTGACTGTGAATATACATAAGGATCATTCGCGGAATTTTGACTAATGTGATAATGAAAGACCCTTTTGCCACCGTACCTAGGTGGTAACGAATAAGGCGATTTACTGATGCCAAAATAGGTGTAAATGGCAAATTCCTTTTATCCCTATTTAAAAAATGACCAAAAAGACAATTAAAACAAAGCCTAGATCAGGATGGAAACACAGGTATGGTTTACAGTCCAATGCAGTGAAAAAAAAAATCAGCTCATCATTCTTATTTTAGCTTTATGACAAAATGGCCAAGTGATATATAACTATTACAAATGCTACAGACATCCTATATAAAATTAATGTCATTGCTCTATGGTAGTTTGGTGGGGTTCTGATGCTCTAATACTTCAGGTTAAATAAAACTGTGCTCTGAAAGCTTTTATTAGTGAATACTTAATGGGGTTATCAGAAAACAGAATTTAAAAAGATGTTAAATTTAGACTTGGCATCTAATTATAATAGAAAATTATGAGACCTAAACTTTCATATTTGGCTCTAAAGTTAGCAAAGGGAACTCACACTTGTTCCAGTCTAAACGAACTAAAAAGACTTGTTGTCCTTTGATGGACTTTTATATAAAGCAAAAGTACATATGGCACCACTATAAGATTTATTCTTCTGCTAAATACAATTCGTGACATCGCAATAAATTTTATGAGACAACTGCAGAAAAGTATAAGGAATAAAACAACAATCTCTCATTTGACCACCTCCCAGAATTATCAACTATATATAACACTCTGTCATATTCATTTCTAATTCTTTTGTTAAAGAAATGAAACTCCTGCCAGCCCCAGTCTGATTCCCTTCCCCTCCAGCCTGCGGACACCATTCCTTAGATGAACTTGAGTTTTCTAATAACAACAAATTCTTACCTAGTAAAATAGTATGTTACCACAGCTCCTGCCACTGTCATCTGCTGACATGCTAGAATAAATTCACTGATCCAAATCAGGCCCACCACATGGTACCACCACATGTACTGCAGAGGCCCAGAAATTTTGAACTCCACAAAGCCTTGCTCATTCTGAACAGGACTGCCTAGGAAAATATCAAGGAAGGAAAGAAGAAGCACATAAAGTACAAATCCAGAAATATGGCAGTTAAGTAGAAGGCAATAGGTCCCTACCCCAAGCCACAAACCTTCTGATCCGTGTGGTATTTCATAAAGGGACAAAAATAACTATCACTTGAAAAGTTGTGAAATTAAGAATTGTACTATTATGCATTTTGATGTCCTCAAAGGCATCATATAAAGCTTTTAAAAGTTGTTCTATTTAATAAAACTCTTCTTATATTATCAATTATTTAGTTTAAGCATGAATTTTCAAACACTTCAGTTTTTTTCAAGACCTATTATTTATCCAATCATTACAGATTTCTTAGCAAAGTACAGAAATTATTATTATATTCAGTTGCTAAGTGTGTGTGCTGAATGGGCAGATAAGTTACATAGTTACATAAAAGTTTACTATCCTTATGATACTCTTTACAATTAGTTCCATTTAAGCTTAACCTTTGATATTCAGTACGGCTGTAAGAAAGTCTGAGTGTCTAACTATGAACTATATCATCACTTGGAGCTCTAGCTAGGGTCAGATCATTTCGAAACCAGAAAATCCCAAGGAAGTAAGTAGATCCTTGGCTATACCTGGGATTTGAGGTAACTCCTGAGTGACATTGCATTCACTGGTTCATCTTAGAATGAATCTAAATGTCTGAGTCAGTATTGGAACTTACTTCAAATTCATGATCATTTCAAAATTAGAGTGCAATTTCAGGCCTTCCCTGATCTAGACTTACATTGCTAGGATGTTCTAAAAAATCATGAATATGGGCTGGGCACGCTGGCTCACGCCTGTAATCCCAGCACTTTGGGAGGCCGAGGTGGATGGATCACATGAGGCCAGGAGTTGGAGAGCAGCCTGGGCAACATGGAGAAACCCTGTCTCTACTAAAGATACAAAAATTAGCCAGGCATGGTGGTGCATACCTGTAGTGCCAGCTGCTCGGGAGGCTGAGGCAGGAGAATCGCTTAAACCTGGGAGGCTGAGGTTGCAGTGAGCTGAGATCACACCACTGCACTCCAGTTTGTGTGACAGAGAGACACTCTGTCTCAAAAAAAAAAAAAAAAAAAAAGGCCAGGTGCGGTGGTTCACGCCTATAATCCCAACACTTTGGGAGGCCAAGGCAGGCCTCCTGACCTGATCATGAGGTCAGGAGTTCGAGACCAGCCTGGCCAATATGGTGAAACCCTGTCTCTACTAAAAATACAAAAATTAGCCAGGCATGGTGGCATGTGCCTGTAGTCCCAGCTACTCAGGAGGCTGAGGCAGAAGAATCACTTGAACCCGGGAGGCGGAGGTTGCAGTGAGCCAAGAGAGTGCCACTGCACTCCAGCCTGGGTGACAGAGCAAGACTCTGTCTCAAAAAAAAAAGATGAATATGAAGTAGGTTGTTGAGGAGCCATAACCACTACAAGTTCTGATGGCTATTGGACCTTCATCAACAAATGTCTGAAGAATTACCTCTCTCTGATGTTCTAAAATACTGGAATGCAAATCACGTTTGTCACTAAGAGAAAGAAGCTTATCTTCTTACCGGTAGTGCCAAGAAAAAGAAGTGTCATGATCCAGTACACCCAAAACAAGACAAGAGCAAAGAAAGTCCAGAAGGGTTGGAAGACTAGCAGTGGCAAGTGAATGAAGACCTTGCCAGCTACGTGGAACAAGGCGATGGTAAGAGCAACACGTTTGCGCATAACCAACATTATCAGGAATAAGACCACCTGTATGGAGAGAATGGTTTCAGTTATTATGATAAGTAGTGAAAACAGAAACCGAAAATAGTAGAAATTTTTAACATAACCCTTCAGCCCCAAACCTGGAGGTAGCATTCTTTGAATTTCAATAATATTTTATCAGTAAGTATCTCTCTTGCAATATTTATTGTCAATTTTATATTATGGTTACCAAGTGACCTTTAAAGCAAAACATAAAAGGATTTCTCAACTTATTAATACATTCTAGATTTTTTTTCCTTTTCCCTTTGCCACTCATTATGAATCAAAACATACTGTCAGTCAGGATGAGACTCTTTATTTATTTAAACAGATACACCACAAAAACGAGGTTTTTATTTGTATCTTCCTTATTAGACCAACAGCTCCTTAAAAGTGGGATCTGTGTCAGATTCACCCTTTGCCTCCTCCCACCCCCACATCCCATCTTCAGCAGCTGGCACGGCAAATTGTACCTAAAATGAGATTTCATTCATATTTTGTTGTAATATCTGTATAACAATAACTAACAAATATCTTTTGGCACCAATGGTTTTATGATGGCTTTATTTTTTGTTTCTGATGCTCAATAAAAAGCTTGGGATTGCTCTTAGAAGTAGACTGATTTTTTTTCTTTTTTCAGAGAGAAGACGATGATGAACCAAAGGTATACATATAAATTATTTAACCACACGTTAATTGGTAAATTTATTGCTTAATACCTAAGCAGCAAATCTCACACACACACACACACACACACACACGCACACACACACACACACGCACACACACGCACACACAAACACACATATATATTTTGGAGACAAGGTCTCACTCAGTTGCCCAGGCTGTAATGCAGTGACACAATCATGGCTCAAGTGACCCTCCCACCTCTGCCTCCCGAGTAGCTGGGACCACAGATGCACACCACCATGCTCAGCTGATTTTAATATTTTGTGAAGACAGGGTCTCACTATCTTGCCCAGGTTGGTCTAGAACTCGTGGGCTCAAGTGATCCTCCCACTTCAGTCTCCCAAAGTGCTTGCATTATAGGCATAAGCCACTGTACCTGACCACACCTATATTTTTGAAATAACGCCATAAAGTTAAATGAAAAGTTTGAAAGACAAATGGAAAGATAATTAGCGAACAAGTAAATGGAATGATATATTTTTTAACATACTTTTTTACAGTAAAGGGAACCATTTTTAAAAAGTAATTATCTTATGACAATAAGAAATATGTTCTTGTAAGCAAATGGTAATGTAAATATTCTAGGTGAAAATCCTCTCTCAAAAAGCAGACAGGGTAGAAAAAATGTTTCATCAAATAGCACTCATCCATGAGGGAAGCCTTCAAGAGACTTTTTAGTGTTTCATACACTATGGCACAGAGATATTATCTACTGGAGATCAGGGTTAGGAATGCAAAAGCTAGATTTGAGTTTCTGCTCCATTAATGATCTCCTGCAAACAAAAACACAAAACCGAAAGACACGCCAAAGCCTAAACTCACTGTGAACACTGTAGCTGAAATGGCATAAATGAGGAGCGCCCGAAGATTGTCTTCAGCTATCTGAAGCTGCTCAGGAGTAACAGTTTCTTTGGGAGACCTTCTTTGCTTTGCATACAGCCACCATAGTACACCTGTGCCTCCTGGAGACAAAAGACCCAATTGTTAATGCAATAATTAGGATAAGAAAATGTGTAACATAAATTCTCAATTTTCTTGACCCTTCCTACAGATCATCATGGGACTAATGCAGTGACAATCCATTTGGCTGGGAAGTATATAGCTATAACTTTTTGCCAGCATAAAGAAAGTGTCCATTGCTCTATTATCATCCTCCACATTAAGCATTTATAAATCCTTCAGTGTATCAAATAAGCTTCCTTCAAATGTATTTATTATTGACTATGAAGCTAAGAGCGAGCCAGTAGAAACATACACCCCTGACAGGAATTGATCACAAAGAAAGAGCCTCAGCATTTAAGCTGAGGAGGCTGGAGGAAGGAAATAAGCATCACAGAAAACATCAATGAAGCTTAAAGAGGGCAAGGATCTTCTCTGTTGTACTCATCACAGATACCTCTGTGACTTGCACTGACACAGTAATGCAGTTGATTAAGTATTTGTACAATGAATAAATGCAAATCAAAAGAACAGTTCCCACCAAAGGGAGGAACAAAGAGGAAATCTCTGATAGTGGTGGGTGCCAGGGATGAGCATTTTTAAATCTCCAACACCGGTTGAGAGATTCAAAGAACCAGACTGAAGAGGGAGACAAACCTACCTCCACATATGAGAGCTGACTTATATACCTACTTTCAACCCATTCAGCATTTTGAATGCTACAGCACCTATTGTTCTAGCTGGAGATAGAACAGTAAACAAAGCCAAGTTCTTACTCTTGCTGCTCATGGAACTTATATAATAATAGGGAAACAAAAAAATAAGAAAACAAGGAAAAATACAGTATATTAAGTCTAAAGAAAAAATGATCTCCTGGTAAGAAGGATATAGAGTGTCTGGGTAGGGAAAGGTTTGCAATTTTATATAAGATGGGTAAGCAAGGCCTCACTGGTATTAGTAAGATGATATCTGAGCAACGGTATCAAAGACAGAGAGCAATCTATGACACTATCTAAGGAAAGACTGTCCCAGGCAAAGTTCAAAGAGACTGAGGTAGAACCATGCCTAGTATGAGAGAAAGAAGACCATTGTGGCTACTGCAATGAGCAATGCGGAAAGTGGTAGAGATGTGGGCAGAGAGGTAGCTGCGGACCAGACCACACTGTAAGGCCTTGTAGATCACAGTGAAAAAATGGATGATTCAGAGTAGAGACATGCGTGTGTGTGGCTGATATGATAAATGTCTGGGATATAAAAAACTGAAGCAAAGTCGATGTACATCAACATCTGCACTCAAGAGTTAATGAGGTCAAAGGCAAATTCCATTACCTATTTGTTGGCAAATACCAAGTACAAATTTTCCATCTGTTGAAGAGAAGGAAACAAATCAAAACTACCAGAAATTGGTGAAAAACATTTTAGAGCAAGGGAATGTTTCCATTTTGAAGTCTTGCAGGCACAAGAAAATTGTCTGGAAAAATGTTTAATATATTCAGAAAATGGAAGAAAATATGTTTCCTACATACAGAAATGAATTATAGGAGAAAAGCTGAAGTTAAAAAAATAGAATGAAATTGAAATAATGATGTCAAGGAGGAAGCTGTTCACAATAGCCATGGTAGACAGTATTTATTATTAAAATTTAAATTTGTATTCGGAACTGTGCTAAGTCCTTTATAGATGTGATCTAATTTAATCATTATAACACTATTCATATCTAGAGTTTTAAAGTTTTGTCTAATTCTGAATCTTAATTAAATTTGCCTATGATCTTTTGGGGGAATCTTTTTCAATTCTGAAATTTTTTATTTCTGTATTTGATTATTGTTTCTGTTCCATTGGTTTTTTTCTCCTAAGGTCATTGTTTATTCTTCTGCTGTCATCTTCTAACTTAACAGTTTACTTTTTTGGTAATTTTCCTTTACATTCAGGAAGACTTCTTCAAATTTATTTCCAAATAACTGATTTAGTTTTCCTTACTAGCAGTTCTGTACTACTTTATGGAAGAAGGACCAGTAGTTCCTACTAAAACTAGTCCAGGAAAACGTAAATGTAAATATAATTATAAAAGTTTTTAAGGCAAAGATAAACAAGAGTTTTAAAAAGATACAGCAGGTGAAAGCAATATTTTAACTTTAATTATAACCCGAGTACAAAAGCTCAGACTATTTAACAAGGGCGAAAAGTGGGAGGGAGCAGAAGAGAGTAGGGGATGAAAGGAAGGAAAGTTTATGTTAAATTTAAGGGAGGCAGGGAAGAACTCAACATATATCATCTTATTTCTGACTTTAATAATCACAGTAGTCTAAAGAATATTTTCTGAAAACAACTGTGGAAGTGAAAATGTAACGTATACCATCAAAACAAGGGTGAAGATAACCAAAGAAAACATAGTTCGTGTAGCAAAGAGAGAAAACAAGAAAGAATGAATTTCAAGAAAGACAGAACAGATGAGAACAGTAAGACCAAACATACCAGTGAAGATGATAAATGTAATGAGAACAAATTCCATTACTAAAAGGTTTCATATTCAGCTGGTAAAATTTAACTGCGTATGTTTATATACATATGCATAGAAAAAAGGTCTCAACTTCAAATGCCAACAGTGATGAAATGAGGGGAGGGGCAAATATAATTATAAGAAATTTTAAGGCAAAAATTAACAGTCTTCCTTGAAGATATAGCTTGTGAAAATATAATTTATTTTCTTCTTTATATTTCTATTTTCTACCAAAGTAGTTAAGAGGCTGAGGTAGAAAACAAAGAAATAAATAGCTTACCAAGTGAACCGAGTATGACCAGAATCGTTAAGATCCACACAAGTACTCTTGATATATACCTGATTATCACCATCAAAATCATGGATAGAACTGCAGGGAAGATAGAGAACATATAGAATATTATTTGAAAATGCAGGTAAATATAAATAAAAACGCTTTAAATGGTTGCTTTTTTCCCCAGGGAAATAATCTGTTGCTATTGACCACAATTTAGATAAGGAAGGAAACTAGCTGCTGTTGTATTTGACTCTGCTACCTGTACCACTTAAATAGCATCACTCAAAACCAAAGTCACCTAACCGTGGGTTTATAAACTACAGAAAAAAATACATGCAAATGCACATGGTGACTCAAAAACAGCACAAGACTGTTGTGGATTCACCACGGGGAAGACATCAGACATGCAAACATACATGCCAGCACACAAAGTGTAGAGAATGACATGTCATGTTGGTGACAAGAAAAATTACTACACATAGACAGAGATCAGTTAAATTAGGAGCTACGCTTTATTGAGTAATCTATGTATTTCAGGAGCAACTAACTTCTCTGACAGTCAGTCAAGAAGCTAAATGCCATCTTATCCTTTTCTGGCTGTTTCTCCTCTAGAACTCCAAAGGATGGTCCGACTCTGTGGAATAACATCCTGAAGCCTACTATGGCCGAATTTCCTCTGTCTAATTTCTCAACTGAGGTCAGGGGTCCCAGGTGAGGAGACCTTCCTCAAAAAGGAGCAAAGCTGTTTGAGTTATACAGCCAGTTCTTCTACCTGCCCCAAGCTAAATCCGATGTGCTATAATCCTGAGTAAAAATCTTAAAGAAGAAAGGAAAGATTTAACCCTTGCATGGGAAATATGTTTCTGAAATAATAATTTATAAATTTCTTAATTATCTAAAGGCCCATTCCACAAACAAATGAACAAATATTTTTAAAGTTTATATTACACTCTTAAGCCTCAAAAGAGAATCATTCTAATAAAAAATAGAATTCTGATGGCGTAGCATTATTGGCACTATTTTTTAATTGGATCTTTAGTTTTTGGTTAAAGTTTTAACTATTTCAAAAACCAAATAATTTTGATATAAAGCTAGACTAACAGTTAAGTTTCTTTGGGCCACTTGCAAAGCCAAATAAATGGTTGGGATTTGTGTCTAGGTAACATTATTAAGGTACTCACTTTTGCAATAAATGTACAGGAACCAAAAACAGATGGGAGCCTTTCAAATATCACAGAAATAGATTTTCATATGGACAGCATTATTTCAATTGAGTCAAGTACTACCTAAGCAAAAAGAAAATACTCTCTAATGACAGGAAAGACGGAAATACAGCTTGTATCTTCTCAATGGCTATAATTGTTAACAGGCATAAATACTAAGTTTACTTATATAATGAAATAGCTGTTGGTTCCTACCATAGTTTACTTCTCCCAACTAAGAAGGCCTATACATTCTGATAAGGTACATATAGTTCTAGAATAATATAGGGAGTTTTAATCTTGAAAATAACATTTTTGTTTGATTTATTATCTATTTATTGACTAGAAAACTCAGTGGCTAATAGGTGGAGATTTCCTAATTTTTCCAGCAATACACTGATACTATGCACTGTAGCAATGAAAAAAAAATTACATACTTCCAAAGTAATCTATCAGAAATCTATGTTCTTAGATGGGAATATATAAGAGAATATGTCGCCTCCTGTATAAGTAAATACACCTTTTAGGAATCATAACTAAAAACAGAGGGTTGTTGATTCATTAAAAGAAGCCTCCTGCTCTCATATTAAAGTAGCTATAGACTTAGTAAACAACGTTTGGGAAAACACTAGTTTTCTCCAATGAAAGAAAAAAAGAAGGGAATGAGTTTCAGATATATATACATACTTATATGTACATATTCTTAACTATATATAATCTGAAACAATGATTTTGGCTATGGGAAGTTAAACATTTTACAAGTATCCCCAGTTGTATTCATATTTTGGCTAAAAGACAAAACAGTCTTCTTCTGCAATACTATGCAATAGCTAATAATGAGAAAAACAATTACCTAGTGATAACAAGCAAAGTCCCAATATAATTTCTTTGCTGGTCATTACTCCACTAATCAGCCTGTGTAAGACACTATTGTCACTGACAAAGGTGATCAGGGCCTCTGCAAACTTGGCATAGCAGGAAATGTTCACAGGAGCACAGCGATGGAAGAATGGAATAGGTGCACTGGTGACACAAGAAAAAAAAATCAGAAAAAAAATTACTCCTACTTAATATAAATGCCACATCAAACACACAAATGAAAGGTGAATATGGCTGCAATACACTCCACCCTCCACACATCATTATGGGAGCTAAGAGCTGTGTGCTTAATGCTATGAGGATGACTGTCATGGGTAGTGATGCAAATCTTACCACAAGCCTTATCAAAGAGGGTGGAGTGCATGTTCCAACAGAAGACATTACCCTCCCCTTCTGAAAAGAAACGCACACACACACACACATACACACACAACTACCAAAAGCAAAACCAAACACTTAGAACTCCTTAGCCTGCACATCTACCAGTCAAGGGGCAGATGACAAAGCTTACAAACACATACTTTATTGAACTGAAAATGAATTTTTGCCATAAGCGATTTAAAAATAAAAAGCACATGCTTTTACTTGAAATGTGCCACCATTAATAGAATGTTTCCTCTAACAAAACAGCATACAAAATCTCAGATTAATAAAGGTGTTTACAGCATAAGCTTAATACCTCTCATATAAACAAAGTCATGCTGAGACATCAACAAACAGCGTAATAGGCAGCTATTTAAAACAGTAACCATGAGTACTAATATATGGAAATGCTTATAATGTAATAATATAAGGGGAAAAGTATATCTAATGTGATATCTCTGCATAAAAGATTACACATAATCATGAGAACAGAAAATAATTAACAAGTGAAAAATACTGGACTTGTTAGGATCACAGAATTCTGGGCTATTTTCTTTTTATCAGTTACTATTAATCTAAGATTATCTGTGTCTAAAAAGATGTAAAATAACCAATTACTTAGTCATTTATATTAGGCTTATATGGACTGAAACTTTTACTTGTGAAAGACTAGAGCTATGTGTAAACTGTGACATTAATCTGTTTTGTTACAACATGGTTCAACTTCTGAGAGGACAGTATACACTAATCAATAAGAGATTTTAAGCAAAGAACTACGAATATGCCTTTGGTTGTGATTTACTCGGATTCTATGAGAGCCATACGTATGTCCATGCATAAATACACACTTATATGTGCATTATGTTAAAATTTAGCCATCGTTAACGTGAATCCCACATTTCCAGAATTGTTCTTACAACTTTTTTTAAATGGTATCCATGAAAATATGTTCACAGAACTTTAAGTCCCAGCTACAACTACATTTTTAACTGGAATGATACAAATGTGTTCCTCAGTCTTGGTTGGCACTATATTTTGGTCCAATGAGCGGATAAAATTACATGGTTGGGCACTACAAGGTTTCTAATCTCAGCAAAGCAACTTTGTATGACCTGAAGCAAAACACTATCCTTGTTTCCTTCCTCAAAAAATGCTTCTTTTCAAATAAGAATATAAGCACACTATGTATTAGTTTCCCTTAAATGTTAGTAAATGAGCACCATTGATGGTAAGAAAAAGTAACATCTTTCATGCTGTCATATTTGGTGGAACGTTAAAATAATATAATTTTAAAGATCTAGCCTTGCCTTAGTCTTGCTTTAGCAAATATATCAAAAAATGATGACATAACAATATGACATGAATATTTGTGTTTTAAAATTGCCTCTTGCATCCCTGTGTATTTCTGTCAACCTCCAAAATGGTATTAGTGAAAGTTAATGCCAAAGGTTTGATATTGTATCAGAAAGCACAGGAAGCCACAGCATTCTAAGAAATGCTTGAATTACAGGTATTCAAATCATTGTTTTTTAACCAAAAAGTGCTTCACTAATGATGCAAAATGATATTAAATTATAGAATACCTTTAAGTGAAGTAGATTTAGTTAAAAATATTATGAGAATCAAAAAGGATTAACTGTAGATTTCTAAGTCAATAGAAGCTGATGTGTGACAGAAACCTTTAAACTGACAACTTTGTCATGATGAAGCCTCTTTTCTGATGTTGTCTGGATGCCATCTCTGCAAGTTAATATCTCTGCCTAAGGACTCTTCTAACCATATTTTAAAAATAAAGCCTGGTTCTCTATCCTTCAAAACTAAAATCCTCTCTGTTTCATGATTATCTATAACTCCATCCTCTTTATTTATTACCCTATCATGTGTGATTTAGTCTCTGTTTAACTCACTTGCCTCCAACCTTGAACATAAAATATATTCACTTAAGGATACTGATGTCTTTTTCTTGTTTTCAGTACCCACTATTTTTCTCGGCCCTGCCTTCCTGTTTTCTTTTTCCTGCTAGGCAACTACAAAAGCCCCAATTCTTCTAACCTTGCACCCTGCCTGTAACTCCATCTCTCTCTCTTACTTTCTCCATTAGTTAGCTGAAAGAGTAGGAGTAAGCACTCTGTAAGTCTCTTCAGATCATCATCATCACCATCCAAGAGGGCACCCATAAATCGATGATACAAAATTATATAGGAACAGGATGCCCAATATGTTCAGTGTTTTTTTTCTTTTCAAATTTAGGATGAGAATAGATGATTTTAAAAGAGAATGACCAGAACTCTCAAAATGAAAATCCTTCATTTTTATTTAGGAGGAAATGCTGGGTAATATCTGCCCTGAACTTAACCTTTCAAACATTTTTACACTGTTTATTAACAGTTGGCCAATTGGAAAGAGTACTTTCATAAGTATTCTTCAAAGAACTGGAGCAAAATAACAACAGTCCTTTGCACCAAAATTCAATCTATGTCAGTTAAAAAAAAACAACAACCTGATACTCTAAATTTAAAGGTATAAAATTAGCACATGCTGATTAACTACATTGTCTAGCTGATAGTCAAAATCTGTTCCTAGTGGTAATGAATAACAAAAATAGAAGGCAAACATAAGAAGAAATAATATATAGGCACATTATTCAAAAATAAGATGAAATACTTAGCTTTAAAGTAAAAAGCACTAGATTCCCTTGTTTGAAATCTAAACAAACTAGATTTCCTTATTTGTCATTCTTTTTCTCAACTTTTCCCCAAACAAAAACAACTCTGCCAGCCACAGGGTTTTGATATTTCAACTGTTTTCTTATCAAAAAAAATTAAGTAATAATCGTGTCATTGAAATGGTTTGTTTTATATTTTAGCGTTTAAATCCCATGTGATTTAATGAATTTAGGTGGAGGTGAATTCACCGATTTCATATACCTCTGAGAAAATAATACTTTTGAGGAGCTAGTATTACGAGATCGTTTCTACTTTAGTATCTTACCTAAATGACACATTTTGTGCTTCTTAATTAAAAGGACAAGCATAAAGTATTCTATATACAGTAAGTTTTTCTACCTTCCACCAAATATTGAATCTTTAATAAGTTGATGTAGTCACATTAGGAAGTGATGCTGTTTTACTTGCTGAAGCAGTCAACAAGAACAAAATGAACTTATAATGAGTCTTTTAAAAATTTTTACATTAGTCCCTCATATGAAAATTATATCTTACCTTGGCAAACATACTGTCCATTTGCCTTTAAGTTCAGATCATCACAGTTAATAAGCTCCCTAAAGTATGATGACAAACAGTGCCTAATACCACTTGCCCATTTGCCTTCACAAGAAGGCAGGGGTCTGCATCTCATATAATTACTTTAGAACCTCAGGTTATAAACAAACAATTACACATGATTTCTAGCCAAAGTTTTATTTAAGTAAGTATAACAATAAAGTATCCTGGCAATATCTCTATAGTACAGTAAAGGCAGGAATTACGAGTCTAAACATGGAGTGGTGTTTCTTTTTTCTCTTCTTTCACCCTTTTAAAAACATTTTTATTATTCATTTATTTATGTTTTATAGAGAGAGAGGGTCTTGCTATGTTGCTCAGGCTGGTTTTGAACTTCCAGACTCAAGCGATCCTCCCACTTTGGTCTCCCAAAGTGTTAGGATTACAGGCATGAGCCACTGTGCCCGGCCTTCTTTCACTCCTATACTCTTTGTTGTTGTTGAACACTCACTGTGGTATAGACTACAACATCCTGGATTCAAATTCCAATTTGCAACAATTAGTGGTGTGGCTTTAGATAACTTAACCTCTCTCATCTTCTTTTTCCTCATCTACAAATTGGGGGCAATATCTTGACAGATTTTTGTGAAGGTTAAATGAGATAATATATATGAGAGATACTGTGGGATAGCTGGCATGTAGTAGATGATTTGTAAATGTTAATTTATCCTTGAATCCTCCATTGAAAAATATGAACAGATAACATTTTTTTCTTGGTTATTAATTTCTTTCTTTCTTTTTTTGAGACAGGGTCTTGCTCTGTTGCCCAGGCTGGAGTGCAGTGGCACAATCTTGGCTCACTACAATTCCACCTCCCAGGTTCAAGTGATTCTCATGTCTCAGCCTTCTGAGTAGCTGGGATTACAGGCATGCACCACCATGCCCAGCTAATTTTTGTGTTTTTGGTAGAGACGAGGTTCCACCATGTTGGCCAGGCTGGTCTCAAACTCCTGGCCTCGAGCAATCCACCTGCCTTGGCCTCCCAAAGTGCTGGGATTACAGGCATAAGCCACTGCATCTGGCCTTTGGCTATTAATTTGTCATCTCTACATTATTGTATCATTAATTCCCCAGCACCTAGTAACCTTTCTGGCAGCCAGAGGTGCCCAAATACATGATGAATAAACTGAATTTATGTAATCTGTTTCTACTATTGCTGTTCTCTCTGGCTATTTCTAAAAGCACTGTAAGTATACTGGCTAGCTATTCCCCATATTGCCACCATGGTTGGCATTTCACCAACAGAGAGTTATGAATTTGGATAAAATACAACTCTTTCTAGGCATTTGTTTTTAAAATTCAAAAGCTTTTAGGAATGGTAATCATCTGGTTATTATGTGTCACTAATGCTTCATTGAAAATTAGTTTACAATTGCTTTTCTCTAAAACAGGTGCTGCTTTTAGCTGTAGAAGGCCCCTGGATACCCAAGAAAGATGGGCCAAAGGAAGAGGTTCTAGAAGTTTAAAGAAATACCTCCTAAGTCAAGTGCCAAGCACATAGATGTTTAATGTATATTATCTTGTTTAATTCTTACAAATCCTTGAGGGGAGTATGACTATTCCCACTTCACACATGAGGAAACTTGGTTTACAGAGAGGTTAAGAGACTTGCTCAAGGTGACAAACAGAAAGCAATTATATGGAATTCACCCCAGACTTATCTCAAAGTTCAGGTCCTTCCGTCCCAGTAGTATGCTCCTAGAAGGACACCAAAAGAGATGTGAAGGATGCTGAGGGGTACTTGCCTGCCTCATAGTTTTGCCTGGTGCTGGTCTTTTGCCATTAAAAAAAAGTCACCAAAAACATAGTCCCTACTAGACTATGAGTTTAAAGACAGAGACTAGGTCTTACTCATCTTTGGAGACTTGGTATCTAATACAATGATGGGTGGAATGGGGTGATGCCTCAAGTCTTTTTATTAAAACAAATTTATTCTTATTCTCAGATCCTTTCAGTTTGTTTATCTAATACTATATAGCTCTGGTATTTACAAGATTTGCCTTCTTTCTATCAAATGTTCTTCTCTTTTACTTTCCAACTGGCTTAGTTCAGACAAAAGTGATAACATACTTAGACTGTGATGCACTAAAATAAGTAAAACATAAGGATCTTTAAACACAGCATAAACACAGCATGCCGTCAGTTTTCAGATGGTATAGGTTCAGCACTGCATTTTAGATTAGTGAGATATCAGATGATGACCTTGTTAGAAGCCATTTCTGTCCATCTCTAAAATCTTCTCCCCTAATACTATTCTTTGTCTTCCAGTGAATACCCCTAGGACATTGTGAGATGCATGTGTGTACCAAAAACTGGAAAACCCAAAGTAACCAGGAACAGGCAGTCCTCAACATAGTGGCATCAGAGGTCAGAGGCGGGGAAGGATGTGCAGGATGAGCTGAGCTGCCCCCACCTGACATCCTGCCCCTATTACACAGGAGCAGAGACCTCCCTCTCACACCCAGGCTTTCTGGCTATACTGTCATAATATGTTTTAATCTTGAGAGCATGATTCTATATTCAAAGAATATATTTAAAACAGACTTTACCAGTTGGATAGATAAGGGTATAGAGCTTTTCTAATTTTTATATGGATAAATTTTCTCCTAAGACTATTCAAAGGATCCCCTTTTCTTTACTGCCACAGCCTCCCTAATATTCTCAATTTATATGAATGTAATCTCCGTAGCTGTTGGTTTAAGGCCATAATTTGTAAGTCTCTCTTACTATCTTTTAAAATAGTCCCTTTAGTTTTATGTCTACAGGCTTTAAATTTTGATTTTTCAATAGCAACTTGACAAGATTAATGAGCTGAAAATATATTTAACTGATATATCTTTTTTCTACTTTCAACAGAAAATTTCAAATTCAAGTTAATAAAACCCAAGTTACACCCATAAGTAATCCAAAAGAAAGTAGACATGAGTCTCAAAATTTTTTATACAACAGCTTCCTATAATATATTGAGATACAATTAAAGTGGCCTCAAGTACATTTTCCTGGAGAAGTTGACTCATGTTACACACAGTTGGCAATATACACTAAGGTTGTGATCTGACCAACACTCCAAAGTATGTGGGGGTGTGTGTGTGCACAAATATACATACACACATATACAGATACGTATACCTACCTAATTCTGAGCATATATTTTACAATGCTTGATAATTCATTTCCTTTCAAAAAATCTATTTATAATTTTAAATGTTGCTTTACTTATCACTACTTTGAGGTCCTTCCAAAGAACATTTCTTGTTTCATCTTTGTATCCATTATGCACAGTAGGTACTTAATAATAAATGTTTGTTGAAGAAGACCTTGGATAAGATATAGCAAACAACCTAATACAGAGAATGTTACCTAAAAAATATAACCTGAAAGAAACTATGGGGAATAATCACTGGCAGACTTCCTAAATTTACAAAATAAATTTAAAACAATCCCAGTAAATATTACTAGGATAAATCAAAAAAACTCTTTGGAGATTGTGAGACTTGGTTTCTAAGATTGTTGCAGATTTTACAGCAGTTCAGTGGTTTTGTGCACTTAAAAATTATGGCATGAAAATAAAAACAAAAAAAGCCCCTAAAAGAAATTTTAAATATGTCAGAACAAGAAAAGTTGGTTGCCTATGTGTTGTTTTTAAATATTAAATATATAATGTCATTTCTATTGCTACTTTAAAATTTTTTTTATAAAAGTATTGGACCTGGCCAACAGGTATCAAATGACTATTTTCTCAGAATAACATATATTGTTTAAAATTTACCTACAAAAACAACAGTCACAAGTTAACAACTTTGCAATAAAATTTACCTCGCTGGAACTGGTAGTTTGGGGCAGAGAACAGAAGATTTTGGAGATGTAGTGTATTCAGAAGGCTTTAGGTTGTAGCTACATAGGGCTGAACCTGTTGAAAGAAAAATTATATGTTAGGTGGCAGAACAGTCTGAAAAAATTCTCTTATTATTCATTTTAATTTTGTATTATTCAACATATGCAACTTTCCAAACATTATAGAATTCATAAAAATCTGATTTGATCCATATTATAAGTCCTCAATCATTTAAAACTGATTCTTCTCTAAAATTACTATTAATGTAATTCATGCACAAATTTTAATTAATATTAAAGGTAATAACAATAAATACTAGAACCACCTTTATTGAGTGTCAGGTTCTCTGCAAGATGACATTTATGTATTATACAATTTACTATAATTCTGTAAGGCAGGTATTATTAAGCCTACTTTAAAGAAAAGGAAATAGAGGCTAAGAGATAAGGTAAATAACTTGCCTAAGAACACAGAGCTAGTAGGAGTAGAACTGGGATTAAACACCACATCTCTTTCACTACAAAGCCTGTGCTCAGCTACACATTATGCCAGTTTTTCCTATGCTTTCAATTACTAAATGCTTACAATTAATGCATATAACACATGTAAATTCAGATAATACATTACTTATTTAAAAAGCAGGAAACATTCCTAACTGTAAATAAACTGAAAAAATTGATAAAACTGATAAATTGATAAAAATGATTCCTAGTTTTCAGAGTTTAAGACAGCTTAAATTCAACTTTAGATTGGCTATGCAAAAAAAATTAATTTTTCTGATTATATGGCCAACACATATCTAATATATGTAAAATGTACACAATGTAAAATTTACATAATACATTTATGTGTTATATAATTTACTATAACTCTATGAAGCTGGTATATACATTGATTTCCTTAGTATAGATAATTGAGATGGATAAAGTCCACTAAATCCAATATACGTCTTATTTTCCTGATCCGTTAATTTTAAAATACAGCAACTAGAATACTGGAAGGTTCATTGTATAATATATTGTTAAGCGAGGAGACCCAGGCTCCAGTTCTAATTTTGCTGCATTTCATCACATAAACTGTTTATATTTGATTAACTGATGTTCACACCAGATTACTAATTTGGTCAAATACTTTATTATTAAATAAACAGAATAGCTTTGCATTTGTATTATGAAGATACTGAACTTTTATATTGTACCACCATGGAAAAATCTTAAAATATAATGTGAACAGCAGACTGCAACACTGAGTTAATTATGGAAAAGGCATGTGACCATATGAGAAGGAACTGGAAGGGAACATAGAAAAAAGAATATAGCTTGATTTAATGGGACAACAAAATTGGGAGCAAATTTATTTCATTTATATCTTGTCCTATCAATCAAAATAATTTTTAGAAAGGCACAAACCACCATTTAATTTAGCAATGCTGCCCCAAACCAGCGAAAAACCTAAGTGATTAAATATGTGAGCCTTAATAGCATACTGAAATGAGTGCATGTAGCATATATTTTATATAATGATAATCTGAGTAATCTGACAATGCAAAATATTTTTAAAGCAATAATTACAAGTTACATGGCACTGTTCTTCAAGCTTTTTAAGCTTAAGGTAGGCTCAATAAGAAACTAAGTTTTAAAAATTGTGCTTGACTATTCTTTTCCATTTTAATGATCTATTTTTTAAAAAGCTAAGCATGAATATTAAATATTTAACTCTTCTAAGAGTACTGTCTTTCATATTTGAATATAATGCCACTAGATTACATTTATAGCAGTTTTGCAGAAAACATGACAATAATGGCAAACAAACATTTTAGACTAATCCTGAAATAGCTAGGAGTCCTAGTACAGAATTGCTCATGAAAAATAGCAACTGCGCCAATAAGTGCAGAGGACCCAATGTGATTATCAACTTCCTGATCTGAATTGTCAACTTATTTCTTTCAGAGTCCAAGATGGAATCGATTTGCACAAAACAAAAGGCCCTAACTAAAGCACTTTGTGTCAGTGCTGCCAAATACACTGCTTCATCTGAATTCAGTTAGCATAATCTCTATCCCCACCCCTTCTTCATTTAAAAAAGGAGGTCAGCAGGTGCAATGGAGTTCAATTTTATAAATACTTTCCCAGGATAATACTCAATGAAAGGATAATAGCCTTATCTCTGATGGTATTCTGGGACACAGGCCAGTACTAAATAGATCCTGTACTAAACGGATTAAAGGAAAAAGATCTTCACAATGTGTTAGTAGTAATAATCATAAGAAACCTTATACTGCTTCCTGCTCAAAGGGTTGATGAACAGAGAAGCCTCAATGAAGAACATTAAAACAATGCAAACAGCAAACATTTTACAACTGTTTTTCTTTTCATGTTCATTAGCTAAGGCATTTTCAGTTAACATTTTGAAGGTAGTATGTGTTTTTTTTTTTTCAGTGAAAGTATAAAAAATACTTAGCACAAGAGGTTTGGATATAACCAGTAAGACAAAGTTTTCCTTCTAATGCAAAAGCAGGTAAAAGTTATACATGAGTAATGAAAAGTAGAAAACTAAGAACAAAAGCTTATCTAAAGCACACCAGAGGCAATCCATGCAACTCAGCCGATGTTACTCAAAGACTACCAAAATGAGTGATCTTAGGAACCTAACTTTAGTGTATAAACATTTATCATGGTAAATGGTTGCTATGGCCCCCAAAATGTTTAACTACTACAATTTTTCAAATGCTGTATAATAGTCAATTATTTAGTCTTAATTTATTATTCTTTAGTTCAGTATCAGTTATATCAACTCCCCTAAGAGGTATGTTTCCATCACCACACTCCAAACATTACAGATGAAAAAAAAAGTAATATTTCCAAGGCCTTAAACACAATCACTGGCATATTTAGAAGTGGAATTCTTTGCCCCTTAAGCTGCCATGCTTCCTTTGTGCCATTGCTAATACTCATAATTGGGCAAGTATTCAATAAACTCCTGGGCCAAAAAACATACGTTCTACAGATACCTCAAAAAGAACATCTTTGGAGAAAAATTAGTTCCACCAGGTACTTTCTGATTTTATATTTTCTGTCCTGGCTAATGGTTCCATCATCCGTGAAACATACAAGTTATCCTACATTTTTTTATCTACTGTTTTCCTATACCATTCAAGAGATACTACATCCTGACATTAGACCTTCCTATGTTATCTCAGACCTTCATGACCTCCTACTGTGTCAGTTAAAATACTGTAAAGTGTTTCTCATCTCCATTCTGCATATAACCATCAGAATGGTCTTTGTACAATGCAGATTAGTCATATCATATCCCTATCCTCAGGATGAAGTCCAAATATCCTGGATTCAAGGTCCTCCTAAAGCAGGTCTCTACCTAAAACTCCAGACTCATCTCAACATAATAAACAACATACAATCAATGCTTGCTGTTTAACAAGCTTCCAGGCTTTCACACATGCTGTTCCCTCTGCTTGCGCTGTCCTTTCCCAGCTAGCACCTGAGTGTTGACGTCTGAGCAGAATTTCTACACACTACTCAAACTTCATCTCTTCTGTCAAGCCTTCTCTGACCAACCCAACAAAGCTATTTACTACTTAGCTCTATGATAAAACATGGCATATTCTTTTGTAATTTTTTGTTTATATATCATCTCTATTTTTATAATGCAAACTCTTTGAGAACTCGAACCTTATGCCTTTGAAATGTCTGGAACCTGTATTTCCTAATACATAGATGTCATCCAAAGCCTTCTGTTGAATAAAACAGATATCCTGAGTGGAGAAAAAATGAAATAACTGTTTTTAATATCTTATGTTTTGGTGTTATATGCTATATACAATGTTCGGATGCTTTTCACCATTTGCTACAAATATACTACCTAAAACAACATTCCTCAATCTTGGTATTATGACATTTTGTGCTGGACAATTCTTGGTTGTAGGGGGCTGTCCTGTGCATTGCAAGATGTTTAGCAACATCCCTGGCCTCTATCCACAAGATTCCAGTAGCCTCCCCCTAAGCTCTCATCCAGTGTGACAGCCAAAAATGTCTCCAGACATTGCCAATTATCTTTGAGGAGGCAAAAGCACTTTTAATTGTGAACCAATGGTTTAAAACATCACATTATTTGAAATAAAGATACAAAACAAAGAGTTTCTATGCTGGGGGCTAATTTTTCTTGCTTTAAAATTTTGTTTAATTTACCACCACAAAATTTGCAGGACAGATTAAAATTAAGGAAAAATATTCCTTAAAATATGATTTAAAAATTTGCAATTAATAAGAAAGTCTCTCAATGCAGAACAGTTTTTATTATGAAAGATTTCCATTGCCTTGTGATGTCTAATGAATTTAACCTCTTTTTCACTAATTAAGAAACACTACATGCTGGGAGAATGGAAGATAATTTTCCAATTTTAATTCCTAGTAACCCATGAAAAATATGGACATATTTGCAATTCCCAAGAAGCATCCACCTACAGAAATTAGCCAGGTAAGAATGTGGCATCGTCTGTCAACCACTGTTGGCACACACTAGGCACACATAATAAATATTTGCTGAGTGAATTAATTTTGAACATCTATGTACAAGACTTCTACTAGGTGTTGTGGAGGAAAAGGAGAATTCTGACTCAACTATACTGCAAACTCCTTAAATGTGGGGACTGTACTTTGTATCTGATGCATACTTAATGGGTACTAAGTATTTGTTGAATGAAAGAATTAGTTTAAACTGCATTATCAAATGAAGGATCTTCCTTCTTTTTAAACAACCAAGCATCATTGCTGATCTCTGACTTGGAGACAATTAATTCGGTTGCTAGAGTTGATCATTTCATTCATTTATAAATGATATCAAGTCAAATCTTTTGACTTACTGTGCTAAAAAGAATACATAATTACTCTGGGGTTTAAATTTTATTCATACTGACTGGTAAGAAAAAGGGTAATATACTGATCATCTATTGATACTGATTAATCTAACAACCAGATAACAATAATCAAAAAGACTTATTAGTATTCACAATTAGCATTATCTGAATAGATCACATAATCTGTTAAAGTTTTTAATGGCTAAACAGTAATCATTAAGAAAACACAAGCTTCATGGCTCTACTCAAAATGTGAACACTATCTCAAGGGCAGATTATAAAGCTCTCAAATTTTTTTCAAAATACAGTACATTGAAGAAGCACTCATAAATGGGAGTGCTTTTTCCACATACTATAAATGGGAGGCAAACAAAAGGAAAATAAGATTTCTGCCAGACTTTACTACTGTGTTAGGGAAGATAAAACATGTATTATAAAACACTTTGATAAGAATAATGGAAACGGTAATAAAAATTCCATGTGAACTATTAGCACTGAGAATCTATAGTCAGCCCCTAACTTACTCACAGGTTATGTTCATTTCTATTTATTTATATATTTATTTATTTATTTTTTTAGAGACAAGGATCTTGCTATGTTGCCCAGGCTGGCCTTGAACTCCTGAGCTCAAGTGATCCTCCCGCCTTGGCCTCTCAGTAGGCTGGGAATACAGGCATGCATCACTACAGTTGAAAGATTGTGCTCATTTCTAAACTGCCATTTAGAACTTAGATAGCAAGTGCAAAAATCAAAACAATACGCAAAGCATGTGGTGCAGTCCATGGCATACAATAGCTACCAATAAATGGTATGTTGAAACAAAACTCAGGGCTTACGTCTGATGTTTCTATTCCAATTCAGATGCCCATGCTGAACAATGGGGACAGTGGAGTGAAGTGAAGGGTGGTCTATGGACCAGAGATGCTGGGTCAGAATTAGAGTGGGGAGAGAGAAAGGAGAAGAACTGTCTGAGCAGGCATTGTCTTCCCCTTCCCTTCACCACCTGTCTTGGTATGGCTGGGCTGAGATGAAAGCTGAAGGAGGGAGATTCTCCTCTCCCACTACAATGTACATAGTTCCCTCTGATCCATGGGAATACATTCCAAGACCCCTCGGTGGATGCCCGAAGCTGTGGATAGTACCAAACCCTCTATATGCTATGTCTTTTTGATCTGATAACTGATAGGGCTACTAAGAGACTAACTGGTGGGTGGCATACACAGTGTGGATATGCTGGACAAAGGGATGATCTGTATCTGGGTGGGATGGGGCAGGTCCGTGCAAGATTTCATCATGCTACTAAGCAAAGTGCACAATGTAAAACTTATGAATTATTTTTGGAATTTTCCATTAAATATTTTCAGACTGCAATTGACCATGGATAACTGAAATTGAACAGTAAAACTATGGATAAGGGAGAACTACTGTATGTGTTATTTGAATTTTCAAAAATAATTATAATAAGCAGGAAAGTAGCCTGTTCATCAGACTGAAGAGAAGGAAAGTGAAAGTAAGATGGAATTCATGCCCTGCTGAAAATAAGAACTCAGATGAGAGCATTCACCAGATGGTTTCAGTTTTCTCTGTAGGGCATAAGTTTTGGAAAGAGTACAAACAAGAGGGCTTAAGAGAAGAAGAGATATGAATAATCACTTGGATAGTATGTATAAGGGAGATAAATGAATGAATAAAATGAGTTATTTAGAGATGAATAAAAATAACTGATTTTACAGAAATACTGGTTAGATTGGAGAACAATTTACCTGCTGGTGTCAACTCACACAGATACAGAATTGAGGATAAAGTGTTCTGTGAGAATGAGAAATTATTAAGTGGCAATAGAGTAGAACAGGGAAATCCAGCCCATCATTCTTTCAAAAAACATTTATGGATATCTACTTATCTACTGCGTGAGCCTCTATATTAGGGCCTGGATATTCCCAGATGAATAGAGCATGAGCTTGCCCCTAGGAAATTCATACACAACTGCAAGAAGTTTGATACTGAGTCCTTATGGTATTTGGCAACTTCAATTTTTTAAAGGCAATTTTTAAACTGTTTTCTTCTCTAGCATTATGTATTTATAATATTTGTGTTATATGAATTATGAACCATAAAAGTAAATGCACATTTGTACCCCACCACCCAACTCATGTACTACCATTCACAGTTCTTTTATTATTATTATTATTTTCTTTTTCTTTCTTTTTTTTTTTTGAGACGAAGTTTCGTTCTTGTTGCCCAGGCTGGAGTGCAGTGGCATGATCTCAGCTCAGTGCAACCTCCACCTCCCAGGTTCAAGCAATTCTCCTATCTCAGCCTCCCAAGTAGCTGGGACTACAGGCACATGCCACCATGCCCAGCTAATTTTTGTAGTTTTAGTAGAGATGAGGTTTCACCATGTTGGCCAGGCTGGTCTTGAACTCCTGACCTCAGGTGATCCACCCACCTTGGCCACCCAAAGTGCTGGGATTATAGGTGTGAGCCATGCACCTGGCCAGCCCTCACATTTTTATATTTGTCTGTCTGCCTTTAAAAGCCTTTGTAATATGACAGCATCTCCACAATACCAATCTAATTTCCAGCTATTTCTTCCAAACTGTCTATTGTAGTCATACTTGACAGGGGCATTCCACAAACTCTAAGTGCCCAAGAAAACAACTCCTTTTTCTTGTTTAAAAGAAACAAAGATTTGAGGAAATAATTTATTTGCCTAGTAAATACATTTCTTACAACCACCACCATAGGAACTGAGAGCTTCTTCCCCTTTAATATCTAGAGGTAATAAAATTTCATGTGAATGGATGGTTGTAAGTGCTAAAAAGTACTTTCAAATGTTGTCATGGAAACTTAAAATTCTTTGAAAAGCATTTATATTATCTTCTCATTCTAGTAAGAAACATGTTATATTGCCTTGCATCTTAAAATAAGGTATAAAATTAGCACTTAAACTGTTACTACCTCAAGTGGGACTCTTTCATGAACTTAATAAAAATTATGATAAAATAAAGACAACATAAAATTACTATCTTAATCATTTGTAAGTGTACAGTGCAGTGACATTAAGTTCATTCAAACTGTTGTGCAAGAATCACCACCATCCATCTCCAGAACTCTCTTCATCTTACAAAACTAAAACTCTTCACCCATTAGACAATATTCCCCTTCCACTCTCCCTGCCACCCTGGCAACTATCATTCTACTTTCTGTCTATATAAATTTGACTACTCCAGGGTGGAATCATACAGTATTTGTCCTTTTGTGACTGGATTACTTCACTTCGCATAATGTCCTCAAGGTTCATCCATGTTATAGCATGTGTCAGAATTTATTTTCCTATTTCTTATTGTGGTAAAAAATGCATAACATATAATTGACTGTCTTAACCATTTTTAAGTGTACAGTACAGCACTATTAACTATATGCATATTGTGGTACAACAGATTTTTAGAACTTTTTCATCTTGTAAATCTGAAACTCTAGTCATTGAACCACAACTCCCTTTTTCCCTCTCCTTCAGTTCCTGGCAACCACACTTCTACTTTTTGTTTCATGTAAGTGGAATTACGCAGTCTCTTTCTTTTTATGACTGACTTATTTGACTTAGCATAGTGTCCTCAATTTTCATGCAAGTTGTAGCATATGCCATTCTTTCCTCCTTTTTTAAGGCTAAAATAATATTCCATTGCATGTATACACCACATTTTCTTTGTTTTTGTTTGTTTTTGAGGTTTTTTTGAGACAGGGTCTCACTCTGTCACCCAGGCTAGAGTGCAGTGGCATAATCTCAGCTCACTGCAACCTCCTGGGCTCAAGCGATCCTCCTGCCCCAGCCTCCTGAGTAGCTGGGACTACAAGTGCATGCCACCATGCCTGGGTAATTTTACTTTTTATAGAGACGAGATCTCACTACGTTGTGCAGGCTGGTCTTGAACTCCTGAACTCAAGTGATCTTCCTGCCTCAGTTTCCCAAAGTTCTGGGACTACAGGTGTGAGCCACCACGACTGGCAGTTCACCATATTTTCTTTATCCATTTATTGGTCTACCGACATTAGGTTGCTTCCACCTCTTGGCTATTGTGAATAATGCTACAATGAACACGATTATGCAAATATCTCTTTAAGATCCTATTTTGAATTCTTTTGGATATATTCTCAGAAGTGGGACTGCTGTATCATATGCTAATTTTATCTTTAATTTTTTGAGGAACCTCCATACTACTTTCCATAGCAGCTGCACGGTTTTACATTCCCATCAACGGTACACAAAGGTTCCGATTCTCTACATCCTCACCAACACTTGTGTGATTTTCAGTGTTTTTTTTTAATAGTAGATCTTCAGATAGTCTAGATATTAACTGCTTACCAGATATCTGATTTATAAATATCTTCTATGGGTTGACTTTTCACTCTGTTGATTTTTGTCCTTTGATGTACAGTTTTTAATTGATGTAATCCAACTTATGTATTTTTTCTTTTGTTGCCTGTGCTTTTGGTGCAATTTGGTGCCATCCAAGAAATTATTGCCAAATGCAATGCCATGCAGCTTTCTGCTACATTTTCTTCTAAGAGTTTTTGCAGTTTTAGCTCTTACATTTAGGCTCTTTCATGGACCTTTAACTAGCCCCTCTTACTGATTTGAAAATTTCCCACTTAAGTTTGAATTATATATTAAAGATATTCCTCTCTGAAATTAATGATTGAGGTCTATATATTTGAGGCTAAAGGGTCTGTGTATTTTCTAACAGAAATATGCTGTAACAACATGCAGACATAGATTCTAATAAAAATTATTTGCTACTCTTGAATCAACTTGCACCTCAAATGATAGAGAGGATAACTGAATGGCCAGGTATCTGGCTCATACCTGCAATCCCAGCACTTTGAGAGGCCGAGGAGGGAGGATCGCTTAAGGCTAGGAGTTTGACACCAGCCTAGACAACACAGCAATACCTCACTGCCATATAAAGTAAAAAAATTATCTGGGCATGGTGACACATGCCTGTAGTCCCAGCTACTCAGGAGGCTGAAGCAGGAGAACCACTTGAGCCCAGAAGTACAAGGCTGCAATGAATCATGATTGTGCCACTGTACTACAGCCTAGACCACTGCACTTCAGCCTGTCTCTTAAGCAGGAAGAAAAAGAAAAAAACCAGATAACTTAAAAAGACAAAAGAAGGAAAAATAATGCAAAAAGCAGAGAAATAATTCTCTCAGCGATAAGGATAATATTGGAATTAAATCTTACCAGGTCTAGTTTTAAGTCACCAATTTAAACAGCAGGATAGGTTCTTTTGAGAAATTCAGAAATTTCAACTTAGGGTTGCTACTCAAATAAGGTATTTAGGCCTCTATACAAAAAAAAAGGCTCTCTCTCTGATATAATTTTATAGCTTTTCTATTTGCCTGTTAAAATTTTGTCTTCTCTATCCTCCATTGTTGTGCTTCTGGATGCTGTCATTTTTTTATGGCTACCTTATTGACTTACTATTCATACAGCTGGCACAAAACCCTAATGGTGCCTTTGTAGCTAGGCACCAATTTAAGAAGTCTGTTTGCTGAAATAATGTTTATTCATTAATACATCTTGAGCACCTACTTTGTGCAAGACACAGTGAGAAATACAAAGCTGTAAAACCCACCAGGAGGGTCTTCTTAACTAGACCTGAACAGGCCACAGTCAGTATCATATTCACTTAGAAGGATACCAGCCTGGAAACAAAGCATACCAGCAGGGGACCATAGGGCATTTCTCCCCCAGTGAACATCTCAGCAGGCCACACAGCCAATAAGGACCTAGTTCTCTTCTAGCCCTCCAGATGACAGGGCTCAGGTTCAAGGGACCAAGACTCACATCCAGTGGGTTTTTTGAGAAGATATATTGGAAGACAGTTCAAGACTAGATCATAGCTTTGAATGATAGCATAAGACATACAGACTTTTATTTTTTACTATGGATGATTTCCGAGCAAGGGGTTAGCATTGATTGAAGTTCTAGGAATGTTAATATGTCAGTAGTATGTAAGAGAGCTAAAATTAGAGAGAGACTGGAGGCAGAAAGACTATTACATTCCATTAGTGGAATAATAATAATTATAATTATAATAGCAGCAGCCAATAATTTTTCTTAGCAACTTAATATTTGCCAGATACTGTTCTAAGCATTGTTCATGTATCAAGTCCTCATAACCATCCCATGAAGTATATTAGGTACGAATATTGTCCCTATTTCATAGATGTGGAAACTGAGGCAAGGAGAAGTCAAGTAATTTGCCCAGGGTCTCACAGCCAGTAAGTGGTAGGAGCAACATCTGAACCCAAACAATAGGACTCCGGAGCATATACTTTTAACCACTCAACCACACCACTTGTCAGAGTATACTCACATTGTCTAAAATTCTGGAAAAACCCTTAAGGAAGGGCTCACCCCTCCCTAAGAAACCTTATAATGATGAGGCTGGCATGAGGCTCAGCAACAACACATGTGGGGATACAATATGGGAATAAATAATGAGATCGTGAAGAGTGGTTGGCACTTCTTTATTCAAGTACCTACCAAGTGTCCAGTATTCTTCATACATCATCTTATTTAATCTTCATAACAACTTATGAGGGAGTATTATTTTTAATCCACATTTTTTCAGATGAGGAAACCTAGGCTCAGAGAACTTTTACCCTTTACCCTCATTACAGAGCCAGTCAGTGACAGTCAGCACTGGAATCCAGACCCAAATCAACCCATGTTATCCTATGCTGAGGGCATGGAACAACGGAACAGGGATACTGCCAGCCTGGGAGGCTGCAGTCCTCCTGCCTTCAGAAGGCTAGCATCCCCAACTGGAAGACACTGGAGCCATGCTAGTGTGTGTAGAGCTATGGTTCCAGGCTGTCTGTCCACCCAGCTAGAAGTTGTACCCACTGGATACTTGGGTCGTTCCTTGTTCCAAGCAACCAGCACTAGCCTGTGGATCTGGGCAGGATCAAGGCAGCTCTGAGGATTCCTACACACAAAATACAAGCATGAAACCTCAAGGAAATTCAAAAATACAGGCCTCTACAAAGGGTGGTTAAAAAAACGATTCTCTGAAGAGAACTGAGGCAAGCCATGTGGACCTGAGGATGGTACTAGAGATAAAATGCCTCAGAGAACAAAGCTAGATTTCAGGAAACTATGTTCGTTTTCTCAGCTAATTCCTCTATCTTTAGCCTCAAAGTTGCTCACAATTATTATCAGAAAAAGAGCTATGACAGAACGTTAAATTTAAAAAGCAGAACACAAAACTATATACACACCAACTCATTGAAAAAGTACTGATGCTAGAATGTAAATTTCTACTTCTTATTTTTTCTGAAATTTTCAAATTTCCTATAATATGCATATGTTACATTGCTAACCAGGGAGATCTATCTATCTATCTATCTATCTATCTATCTATCTATCTATCTATCTACACACACACACACACACACGTATGTATATATATTGTTTCAACATATAAAACTTGTTTCAATTTATATATATGTGAATTGAAATACTTTTAACCAATACTTGGGAAGGGGGAACAAGAAACAAATTTTACATAGAGTGGTTTAGTAATTTCCAAATACTCGATAGACTACATCAAAGTCACCTGAGATATTTATTTTAAAAATACTAACTTCCAGAGCACAAAGACCCACTCAGTCAGAATTTCGCTGGGTGGGGCCCAGGAATCTGGAGTTTAACAAGCTCCCTGGGTGACTATAATATTTTTTAGCAAGGAAGCCCAAAATTACTTCAATTATCTAAGGTTCCTTGATAATTTATTTAACACTAGGGCAAATTTATATTTAACAAAGAGAACAAGGTGACAGGACATAGATTTGGATGGCCTAATGTCTCACCATTTATCTCTGCAAACTTCTGAACATCACTCAGAGTTTTCAGTTCTTGCCTTGGACATGCTGCTACACACAGTGCTACAGACTTAATCTTCCGGTTTATCAAGTCCAGGTTGCATGGATCCAAAAAGAATACATACCTAAAGCATGGAGAAAAAAACTGAGATATTATTTCACAAAACACATTGTGGGTCCCTGCATATTTGACTAAGCCTAGAGCAAAGAACATCTATTCCACATTCCTCCACGATAAAAATCTCATCATAAATACATTTAAAAAAAATTGCTTATTAACAGACTAACAGTGGGAATAGGGGAATTGTAGGACTTATAATTTTCACGATCTATTTTTCTAATATTTAAATGTTTGTATTGTGCACATGCATATTTTATAATCAGAAATCATCGATTTTAGTTTTCTTCAAATCATTAATTTTTTCTTATTTTGTCAAACGTGTACCAAAAAAAATTATTGGAATATCATAATACTGCTATATAATATAGCATGAATAACAGTTTATATATAAACTGTAAACTTTAGCTAATAAATGTAATTCATTCATTATATATAATTCATATGAACAGAATTATATAATTCCAAAAATGAATATATATTATAGATATCAATGAATATATACAACTGAATATACAAAGTTAAATGGGGACTAGAGGGAAATACACCAACATTTCAACTACAGTCATCGCTGGGTGTTAAAATAAAGTGATTTTTAATTTATTTTACCTTTCAGAATCCGCACCTTTAGAAAGAATGCCAATTACTTTTGAACTGATATAACTGCAGTAAATATTGTTTATTAATAGTTTAAATACTGTCCATTACAGATAGGCAAAATAATCCCCAAATCTGAAATTATACCCTTTACGTCCTGTATACTTGTATTTTAGAAAAGGGAAGATTAATTAGAAAGCATGCCAAAGCATGTATTTTTAATGTTATAAAGTAGATGAGATGATAAAGATTGTAGATGCTAACATTTGCTCAAAGAGAAAGTAAGGGCTAAACATTCTCAACTGAGATAAGCTAAGTGTAATAACACGGATCAAGGAAGGGAGTACAAGAAGGAATGCTTCCACCTAAAATGAATCTCCAGCCAGGGTTCAATTCCACTGAGTCCATAGGAAGTTTTATAAAATCATGCATCTGTCAATAGCCTTTCACACAGTTAAACTCTGTTGCTATGCAAAATGTGGTTTCAAATCTGGAACAGGAAATATAACCTAATATAAAAATTAGGAGAACAAACTGAAAAGCAGAAAAGGTAAAGTCAATACATATGCTAAAATGGAAACTATAAAGGAAAAAAAAATAAGTAGGAAAAAAAAAGGGGGGCTACTACAGAGGCCTTTGCAGATCAAGTAACACTGCACACTTCAGCGCAGCAAGGGGACTGGGAACCCGGCATGAAGGTCAGGTATAACTTACCAAACTAAAAAAAAAAAAAATGTGTGTGTGACCCTATCAGTGACTCCAAACCCATTAATGTTCTATCTATGCAGATAGAAGGAAAGAAAAAAAGCCAGGCAGAAAGATGAGGTTTAGAAGTAGGTTTTGTGGACTGTTTCCATGGCTGATAACAAGGAAGCAGGGCATAAAGAGAACTGTTTCTGGCAACTTCTGAGTAGAAACAAG
The DNA here is from genome assembly GCF_029289425.2 of Pan paniscus. Taxonomy (NCBI): domain Eukaryota; kingdom Metazoa; phylum Chordata; class Mammalia; order Primates; family Hominidae; genus Pan; species Pan paniscus. Next base: position 34,051,665 of record NC_073260.2, read on the forward strand.
CATTCTCTTACTAATTCTCCCTTCTTCTATCCTGGGCGTCTGACTAAGCATGTCTATGCCTTTGACCCTGTATAATGAATTGCACAAACACAGATTCTGGACAGGGAACAATCAGGTCCTTGAGAAATGTGTCATAAAACCTTTGAATCAACCACTACTGCTACCACCACCACCACCACTATCACTGCCACCATTGCCATCACCACCACCATCACTACTAAGAATACTTCTTTTTTTTTTTTTTTGAGATGGAGTTCTGCCCTGTTGCACAGGCTGGAGTGCAATGGTGTGGTCTCAGCTGACTGCAACCTCAGCCTTCGAGGTTCAAACGATTCTCCTGCCTCAGCCTCCTGAGTAGCTGGAATTACAGGCACCTACTACCACACCCGGCTAATTTTTGTATTTTTAGTAGAAACGGGGTTTCACCATGTTGGCCAGGCTGGTCTTGAACTCCTGACCTCAGGTGATCCACCCGCCTTGGCCTCCCAAAGTGCTGGGATTACAGGTATGATAAGCCACTGTGCCTGGCCTAATAATACTTAATGATAAAAACTTTTAAAAATGATAGCCAATTTTATTGAGTACTTACTATTTATCAGACACTGTATTAAACACTTTACATGTATTAACTCATTTAATTCTCACAGTAATTCTGTTGTATGTTTCTCTATGGGGTGGGAGGTGGGCAGTGGAATTGGGATGGGAGAGAGGCATTGAGTACACAGTTGTAAGTGATGAGCAATGCCTTGAGAACCATCTGGGAAAATCACATCACAGTAGAAAAAGAAGCTTAGGGAAAAGGAAAAAAAAGCCAGAAGCTGCCAGGGCCTTGCTGCTGGGCCTAGGCTGGATCAATGACAACCTCTTGAGAACAGATGCACTGTCTGTCCTGTAGGCTTCAGCCTCCTCCAAGGGCAAAAGTATCCCTATTATATTTCTAACTTCTTTTATACCTTAAAACATATTCCTTTGATTTATGCTAGTGACTGGGCAGCAACCTTATCCCTTGCTTTAGTCAGACCAATGTGAACTTGCTTTCTGGTTCTCTCTTAATAGTTCTCTAACCTTGGAAAATATATTTATCCTTCTGAGCCTCAGTTTCCTTATCTGAAAAATTACATATCACCTATTTTATAGTTTGTTGTAATGTGATCAATAATATATATAAAGCACCTAACATAGTATGCACTCAGTGATTCGTGTCATTACCATTAAGAATAGTATTTGCTTTCCATACATCTTGCACTTCATAGTAAGGAACTAAACTCAACACTTTCTTATATGGGCATAAAACAGGGATACAATACTAACATTCGGTTTTCATTTAGGAAAAAAAAATCTGTGTAGGAGTATTCATGACTAAGGGTAAGGTCATTACCCTTGAGAACCATGTAGGCCCCCAAAATAGATCCAGCACAAGGAAAACAAGAACAGGAGGGTGAGAAGAATGCTACCATGACTACAACACTGTGAAATTAACACTGCACATTTTTCAGCCTGTGTATATGGTTTGAAAAGATCTAAAAACTTATTTGAATAAGAAATACACATCTTCAAGAAATACACACTCACATACATCACATGTTTACACTCTGTATCTTACCTGCCTTCCATAGTCTAAGAATATATTAAGCTGGCCAGGTGCAGTGGCTCAAGCCTGTAAACCCAGCACTTTGGGAGGCCAAGGTGGGCAGATCGCTTAAGGTCAGGAGTTGGAGACAAGCCTGGACAACATGGTGAAACCCCATCTCTACCAAAAACACAAAAATTAGCTGAGCGTGGTGGCAGGCACCTGTAATTCCAGCTACTTGGGAGGCTGAGGCAGGAGAATCGCTTGAACCCAGGAGGCGGAGATTGCAGTGAGCTGAGGTCGCACCACCGCACTCCAGCCTGGGCAACAGAGCGAGACTGTGTCTCAAAAAAAAAAAAAAAAAAAAACAAAGAAGGAAAAGAAAAGATATTAAGCTTAATTCTCTATGCCTTTCACATATTCAAATGCACACACATGAAGTTAAAAATAACATACAGACCTTGACCTTAGGTTCAGATTCTATTAACATTTGTTGGGTGTGTAGGTATTAGTCACTGTCACATTCAAGAACTTATTTGATCTTTGCAACAACTCTGTGAGGTAGGGGCCATAACCATTCCAAAGATGTTAAAACTGAGGCTTTGAGGCCTAACCACCAGGCCCAAGAGAGCTAGTAGGTGCCAAAGCATGAATTCAAACCTAGTACCTCTGATTCTGAGTTTCACTGTTTCCATTCTGCACTATTCCAAAATATTTCCTACAAATATCATTAGTAAATTTAACTGTTCTCTATTAACTTTGAATATTCTGTTTCCAGCATTCTGAAGTTCATCCAATCCATGGCAACATGCTTAAAAGTAATTATACTTTAACTAATTCATATTTAACTGAATATTTATAGGAGGCCAACTGCTTGTATCAAACCAATTTATGATTTATTAAAAGTGCACTTTCTTGCCTTTTGATTGGAAAATGTCCTTAACCAGGTAAATAAATGCTTACATTAGTTTTTCAGTTTTCACTTTAAACAAAATGAACTGATAGTTTTATTTTTATTTTTTGACAATGAAACAAATAATCATAATAAGCATGGTATTGACAAACCAGATTATTGTAACTGAAAACTACAGATGAGTATTTCAGCTGAGAGGGTAACATGCAATATCCACCTACTTTCACTCCCGACAGGGCAAGGATCAGGAAAGAGATGCAGCACATACATTTTGAAAAAGCTTCTCAGGCCAACTCTGATTATGTGCCTTGGCCTCCATACCTCCTCCTTCCCTATGCCATCTCCAAGGTGGAGAGCCCATGTCACAGATAATCCATAAACCTAAGTTAAGAGCAAGTTTGTCATTGTTATCCTCAGTGAATCTTTTACTAAGCTTATTAATAACTTAAATACAGCTTTAAGTTTCATATCCTTTAGAGGAACAGGAATAAATAAAACACCAAAAGTGAGAATGAAAGACAAGAAGCAGTAACAGAAAAATACTCTATAAACAAAACAGCCTAGACACCTGCAGGCATTGGCATATACAATATGCACATAGCATGATCAGATGATACAGAAATGCATTTGCAAAGGGAATTGCAAAACAGCCTAAGTAAGCTTTGAACTTAAAAGGTAGATGGGAATGGAGAAAAACGCTCAGACCAAACTGCAAAGCAAACATTACAGAGGACAGCAGGTAAGGCATGTAAATGTGTATTTATTACAGTTGGGGTGGTTTCCAGAAATTATTTGAGGAAGAGGAAAAGGTTTATTTTTAAATGGATATTTTTGAGATACAGTAACAAATTATCCCAAAAGGCAGGAAAAGGAGAGATGTCTGAATAAAATGCTCTGTCTACAAGGTGAACGAGGGGGACAGATGCACCAAAGATGAAAACAGGGAAACGAGACAAAGGTGGGACATTATACCACTGAAACTCAGGAAAAAGAATAAGAGCCACAAAAGAAGTGACTTTTAAAGCTGTACTCAGAGCAAGATTAAAATGAATGATATGATGCCACAGAAGGTTTAAAACTGGTTTAAACTTCTGTTTTGCTTTTACTTTCTTTACTGAAGATAGGAGAAGGTAAAGAAAATAAGATTCACCAATAATTTACTTTGAGTCACAAAGCATTACAGGCTTTAGCCTCACAACATCCTAATTCAACAAATGATGGAACTGACTGGCAAGCTGGGTGACTAACCTAACTTTCCAGTTCAAACTGTAAAGTTTGAATAAATGCAAAGGAAAGTGAGTTACAGACCAGCAAGTCAGCTGATTAAATCAGTGCAATCTTCTGGGATCCCTGGAGATCCCTAATCTTCTGGGATCCCTGACAGACAAAGCCCTACCTGTACATGATATAGGGCTGTACTCTATGTGGTATGCAACACTCACGTGACAGGAATTAAATAGGATAAGAAAAACTTCATTTATAACAAACATTACTAGGTGTATACTCCTGGGCCAGACCCTTTGGATACCAAATTCATAAAATATAGTTCTTGAATGCAAGTAAGTTACAGTCTAGAGAAGAACACACAAAAATATATACAGTCATTTAAAAACCATGTGATAGGAGGCAAGGCTGAGATGGCAGTGGAAATTGTGTAATTCTGCATGGAGGATAAGGGGTTAGAGAAACCATTAAGGAGGAAGAGGCAGTATCCAAGCCATATTTTGAAATTGAGTAGGAATTTTCCAGACAGATGGGAAAGGGAGCACTCTAGGCAGAGAAAACTGCATGTCTAAAAGCACAGAATCATGAAAGAGCATATTTAAGGAACTGCAAATAATCTGATAAAGTCGACTATAGGATGGGGTATCAAAGAGCTATGCACCAAGGAGAAGCAGGGGATAGAAAATGTAGCCGTCCTTAGAATCTGGAAGATCTTACAGCTCTTCCATTAGGCAACACGTACTCAAATGGCCACGGAACAGTGATACCCTGGTATGGCCAGCCCCTCGAATTGAAGGCTAGAGAGGGAATGGCTGGGGAACAGCAGCGCTGCTCCAGAGATGAGCCTTTGCCATTAAATTGCCTCCTGCTGCCATGGCAACTCTGTGACAAGACTTTTTGGAGCAAAAGGTGGCAAGCAGATACTAGGTCTGCTGGCCGCCTCCTGCCGAATTTGGCTGCCTCCTGCCGAATTTGGCTGCTCTCCTCTCTAATCAGGATGAAAGCACTGCAGCACTAAAGCTGGAAAGCAGGCTGAAAAATCCCTCTGTCACCTTCTGCTTTAGTGATTCTTGATATGTGTCTTCCCCAGAGGGGAATAAAAATGGAGTCTGATCATTTTTCCAATTATTACCTCATATCAATTTACAATTTATAGCCCCTTTCCACAGAGAGTGTTGCCGTGAGTGAATCATACCAAACTGAAAACCATGACAGCCTAGCGGAGGCTTGCTATTGCTAAACATAGGCTACAGAGAGCCCCGCAGATCTGTACTCCACCCACAGTGGAATTCTGCCCAGAGGAGGCCTCTTATTTCCAGAGGGGCTGGTGTTGGGGTACCAGCAAGGCAAGTCCAGTCATCTAATCTGGGGTGAGACCCAAATGCCCCCAGAAGAGCCCTGTTATACTAGGAGAGAACTATGGGGCCAGCACACCAGAGTTGGTGAAACCCAAGAAACCCAACCCATGAGGTTGCTGACAGGGGTGTGCCTTTCCCCACTGCTTCCTCAATCCTAATTAGGAAGAGGCAAAAATCTCCTAAGGAAGAGGTGCCATTTGTTAAAACTAAAACCTAAAGATCCATCTCACCAACCCCCAAAGAGACAATTGAATTCTAAACAGCATGGCAGCCTCCTCCGCCAGCACTTCTGTAGACCTTGATTTACAGGCAACTGCTAAGAAGAGAAACTTTCATGGCCCTTTCTGGTAATTCACAGCACTGAGAGCTGAAAATAACTTTAAACTGCAGAGGAAGCCCAAGGATCAGACTAAGACAGCAATACTCAGAGAATGTGCACCTCTCTAACCTCACCTTCGCCTGGTCTCCCACTGGTCTCCTTTCTGTTCCTCAAGCAACCTGGCACACTCTCACCTTGGGGCTGCTGCACTGCCTATCTGCCTGGAATGTTCTTTTTCTAGAGAGCAACAGAGCTAGCTCCTTCCCTCCTTTGAAGTCTTCACTCAAAAGACATCTTCTCAGTGAAGCCTTCGCTGGCCAGCCTGTCTAAAATGCCAACTTTCCACTCTGATGTGTCTTCATCTTTCCTGCTTTGTTTCTCCTCAGACTTACACTTGTTCACACACTGTGTATTTTACTTATTTATCTGTTTATTTTCCACCACCACCACTAGTAGAATATCAGCTCCAACAGGGCAGAGATATTTGACTGCTTAATTCATCCCTACATCCTTAGTGCCTAAAATGATGCCTGGAATAAAGAAGAAGCTGCATATTTCCCAAATTAATAAAGAGATGGTAATTATATAAGATTTTGCTAAGTGGGGCCAGAGGGGAGTGAAGGTAGGGAAGAAGATATTTCAGGAACAGAGAAATACTCTCGTTTATTCAAAAGAATTTTATCAAACACCTATTCTGCCAGGTGTAGGCCTAAATAAGTACTAAAGATATGATGATAAATAAGACCACACAAGTAAGTGTCTCCCTTCTTAGTGTTCACAGTCCAGAGAGTAAGAAGACAATTACAAACAGTGTGCTAGTGCTAGAGCAGGGAAAACAGGATTATAGAGGAGGCATCAAACGTACCCCATTAATGGAAAATCAGGATAGGTGTCCTGAGGAAGGGATATCTAAAGCTGGGACCTAAAGAATGAGTAAGAGTTAACCAGTGTGGATGAAAGGGGGTAGGAACAGGGCAGGAACAGAGCAGGCAAAGGCAAAAAGATGAAAGGGAGCATGGCACAGCTGAAAACAAGAAAATGGTCAGGATGGTTCATAGACGGCTGGACAGGCAAGCTGATGCTAGATCACGCAGGGCCTTATAAATGGTACGCCTGTAAATCCCAGCACTTTGGGAGGCCGAGGTGGGCAGATCACTTGAGGTCAGGAGTTCAAGACCAGCTTGGCCAACATGGTGAAACCCTGTCTCTACTAAAAATACAGAAATTAGCCAGGTGTGGTTGTGTGCGTCTGTAATCCCAGCTACTTGGGAGGCTGAGGCAGGAGAATTGCTTGAACCTGGGAAGTGGAGGTTGCAGTGAGCTGAGATTGCACCACTGTACTCCAGCCTGGGTGACAGAGTGAGACTCAGTCTCAAAAAAAAAGATGTTAGAAAGTCTGGAGTTCATCTTAAAGACACTGGGAAGCCACTGGGAGCTCACCAGCTGCAAGGTGCAGAACGAGTCAGAGGCAAGCAAGAGAAAAGAGACTGGCCAGGAGGCTACTAAATTTCTACCAAGAAAAGATGACTTGAACTAGGGTGGGAATGTGAATAAAAAGGAGATTTCAAAAGTTTAGACACAATGAAGAAAACTTTATGACTGATTATACATAGGTGGAAAGGAAAAAAATTAAAGATAATGCTTAGCATCTCAGACTAAATGGTTAGGACATTCTGGTTTGGAATCCTGCTCAATTCTGTAAGATAGGGGACTCAGGAGGAGGAGCAGACTACTGAAGGACAAGGATGACGTTCCAACTGCAGAGAATTTAAGTTGGAGATGCCTATGAAGTGTCCAAATGGACCTATACAGTTGGCTGTAGGATTCTAGCAGAGAAATCTGGACAGGCGACAGTGATTTTGGAATAATCAGCATGTAAATGGTAGCTTTCCCCTGGGAGTGCATGAGATCACCAAAGTCAGTGTGTAGGGTTAAGATTCTTAACCTGGGTGAAATCTGTGAGCCTCCAGAAATCATAAGCAAAATCTGATGTGCAAATCCATATGTATTTTTCTGAAGACAGATTTTATACTTCATAGTTTCGAATAGATTGTCAAAGGCCTCGTAAGAGTAAAAAGCAAGATGACGAAAGAGCCAAAGAAGATACTAACATTGCAAAGCAAAGGCATGGAACTGGAAAAGCACGGGGGAAGACTCCCCTATTTAGCTACAATGCCTGTCTCCTGCTTATCCATGTACCATGGAGGGAGACATAATTGTCAGAATGGCAACCAAGAGTCACTTATAGCAAATGATATTACTTATAATAAACTGAGGCAAGAAAGTAAATTAAAACAACTTTAGCTGGGTGCATTAGCTCTTGTCTGTAATCCCAGTACTTTGGGAGACAAGGGCAGGAGGATCACTTGAGGCCAGGAGTTTGAGACTAGCCTGGGCAACACAGCCAGACCCCATCCCTACAAAAAATACAAAAATTAGCCAGATGTGGTGACACACGCCTGTAGTCCCAGCTGCTTGGGAGGCTGAGCTGGAAGGATTACTTAAGCCCAAGAGGTTGAGGCTGCAGTGAGCCAAGGTGGTACCACTGCACTCCAGCCTAGGTGACAAAGCAAGACCTGCCTGGTCTCTTAAAAAAGAACATTTCACATGAAAAAAACAATTTTCTACTTAGTCCAATAAATTGAAAGAACACTCCTAAATCAACTTGTTTCAGCACTCATACTGAGAAATAATATGTGTCATGGGCCAATGGCCAGAAATTTCATTTTCTTTTTAGTTTATCAGCTTTTCTGAAATATAATTAACATACCATAAAATTCACCTGTGTAAACTGTGCAATTCAATGTTTTAAGTATATTTGACGGAGTTGTTCATCTCATTACTACAATCTAATTTTAGAACCTTTTGTCACCCCCAAAAGAAACCTCCTATCCATTAGAATTACTCCTCATCTGTTATGGTATAAATATTTGTCCCCTCCAAAACTCATGTTGAAATTTAATCCCCAGTGCGGCAGTATTGAGAGGTGGTGCCTTTAAGAGGTGATTGGATTATGAGAGTTCCGCCCTTGTTAATGGATTAATGAATTATCATGGGAGGGGAATTGGTGGCTTTGTAAGAAGAGAGATGTGAGCTAGCATATTAGCACACTCGACCCCTCATCATGTGATACCCTGAGCTATCTCAGGACTCTGCACAGAGTCCCCACCAGCAAAAGGCTCTCATCAGATGTAGACCCTCCATCTTGGACTTCTCAACTTCCATAATTATAAGAAATACATTCCTTTTTCTTTATAAATTACCCAGTTGCAGGTATTCTGCTGTAGGCAACAGAAAACAAGTGAATACATCATCCTTCCATGTCCAACTACTCCCCAGCCCTAGGCAACTACTAATCTACCTTATGTCTCTATACATTTGTCTATTCTATACATTTCATATAAAGAGAATTGTACCATATGTGGCTGGCTTCTTTTATGTAGTATAACACTTTCAAGGTTCATCCATGCCATGGCATATATAAGCACTTCATTCCTTTTAATGGCTAAATAACTTTTCATTGTGTGGATATACCACATTTTGTTTATCCTGTCATCAGTTGATGTACATTTGTGCTGTTTTCTGTTTTTGGCTATTAGATGCTGCAGCTGCTATGAATGTTCATGTACAAGTCTTTGTGGGGACATCTGTTTTTAGTTCTCTTGGGTAGATACGAAGGAGTGGAATTGCTGGATCATATGGTAACTCTATGTTTGATATTTTGATGGACTGTCAGATTGTTTACAAGAGCAGCTATCACATTTTACATTCCCAGCAGCAACGTATGAGGGCTCCAATTTCTTCACATTCTCACCAACATCTGTAACTGCCTTTTTATTATAATTATTCTAGTGGATGTGAAATAGTAACTTATTGTGGTTTTGATTTGCATTTCTTGATAGCTAATGATGTTGGCTATCTTTTCATGTGCCTGTTAGCCATTCACATAGCTGTTTTGGAGAAATGTCCCTCGGAATCCTTTGCCTATCACAGATTTCTTTCAGATCTCTGAGTAAGACAGAGTAAGGCACAGATATTCACTAGAAATTGTCACAACATTATGAAAAAATTATATTACAACAAAAAGCAAGGATAACAGTAGAGTAAAAACAGTACTTGGAGGCCAGGCATGGTGGCTCATGCCTGCAATCCCAGCACTTTGGGAGGCTGAGGCAGGTGGATTGCTTGAGGCCAGGAGTTTGAGACCAGCCTGGCCAACACAGTGAAACCCCATCTCTACAAAAAAAATACAAAAATTGGCCAGGTGTGGTGGCACACAACTGTAATCCCAGCTACTCAGGAGGCTAAGGCAGGAAATCACTTGAACCCAGGAGGTGGAGGTTGCAGTGAGCCGAGATCACCCCACTGCACTCCCACCTAGACCACAGAGTGAAACTCTGTCTTTAAAAAAAAAAAAAAATTCCGGGCGCAGTGAATCACGCCTGTAATCCTGATCACGAGGTCAGGAGATCGAGACCATCCTGGCTAACACGGTGAAACCCCGTCTCTACTAAAAATACAAAAAATTAGCCGGGTGTGGTGGCAGGCGCCTGTAGTCCCAGCTACTCGGGAGGCTGAGGCAGGAGAATGGCGTGAGTCTGGGAGGCGGAGCTTGCAGTGAGCCTAGATCGCACCACTGCACTCCAGCCTGGGCGACAGAGCAAGACTCCGTCAAAAAAAAACAAAAACAAAAACAAAAAGCACTTGGGAGAAAGTACAGGAGTCAAAGGACTAGAGGTCGAAGAATGGCTGTAGTGGGCAAAAAAGGACATGCAATGCAAGATGGAAGGACAGAAGACCATGGTGAGAGTGGGGAAAGTTTAGAATTACTCTGAATTGATTTTATAGGTAGAACAATTAAGGGTGATGACAAAGACCAAGCTGTGTCTATGAAAAACGGAACCCTGAAAGCCTCCCCTGAGAAAAAATTTAAGCAGTTCCCAGGGATAGTGAGAATCAATGAGACAGAATATGTGAGAGTGCTTTGCAAACTACATAAATTTAACAGTTGGTTAAAATAGCTGTGTTTTCCCCATCTAGGTTAAAAAGGGACGAAGCCTTGATTAAGTAACTTTGAAGCTTGTTTTAGATGATGATAATGAAGATGATTATAATAAACAACAGTTAACGTTCACGATACCAGGCACTGTGCTAAGGAGTATACATGATTTATGATCTTTACTCCTCTAAAACACCCAAGGAAGTACTGCTACTATTTTCATTTTACAAATGAAGATCCTTAGGCCAAACATTACTGTTGTTATTTTCAACAGTGTAACCTGTCCTTTGATTATCTGCCTACTGGATCTACTCGTACAGATACATCCCCAGTTGCATGAAAAATCTTACCTATCATAGAAAAACTCTAAATGTTGTTCCCATTGTATTGCTTTTATATCAGAGAATCAAATTTTTGATAATCAAACATGCCTACCTTGGTATTATTTAATTTCTTAATTTTTTTTTTTTTTGAGACGTAGTTTCACTCTGTTGCCCAGGCTGTAGTGCAATGGCATGATCTCGGCTCACTGCAACCTCTGCCTCCTGGGTTCAAGCAATTCTCCTGTCTCAGCCTTCCAAGTAGCTGGGATTACAGGTGCCCGCCACCACGCCTGGTGGTGTATTTTTTTTTTTTTTTTTTAATAGACAGGGGGGTTGGCCAGGCTGGTCTCAAACTCCTGACCTCAAGTAATCCGCCCGCCTTGACCTCCCAAAGTGCTGGGATTACAGACATGAGCCACTGCGCCCAGCCTTACTTAATTTCTTTATTGCCTCAACAATGTATCAATTATTGAAATTATACAAAGTATAATATTCATTTATAATACTGAAATTATACAAAATATAACAACCATTAAAGTATAATATTCATTCAATTATACAAAGTAGAACATTGATTTTAAAATATTTAACCCATGTGGAACTTATTTTGCATGGTATGAGATTAAAGTAGATCTAAATATAGCTTTCTTCACAGTATCACTCAACCCAATATTTTTTGTTAAACACTGACTACTTTCACAGTATTTATTTCTGCTGTTTCTATTTTGTTCCCATCACTGTTCTTAACCTATGTCCAGGTAGTCTTGTTGTTGTCCTTTGGAACAGGTTTCGGCCTAGAATGGCAATACCCCTTTCATTCTCCTCTAAGTGACACAATTATTAATTAGATAATGACAACTATAGATACACGATCTGTACTCACACAATGAGTAACCCTTCACTCCCACCTTTTATTTGGCTAGTATGCTAACTGCCAACATTTAAAAATCATAAGACTGATACACTCTTCTACTCATTAACAGACTTCCGGCTTCTTTTGAAAACTTAGCATCACTGGCCCCATCTACCCATATGCCAAAACTCACCCCAATTAGCAGCTATCTCCTTTACATGGGGCACACACACGTAAAGTCCAAAGTGTCCAATATTCCCTGTTGTCTTATATCCAACCCATGGTGAAACCCATATGTTTCCCTTCCTGCCTTCAAAACCAGAAAGTTCACAGCTAATTTAGTGCTTTATGTCAGTAACTACACTTAGCCTAGATTTCTGGTCTCATCTCTTCTCCACTTCCACGGTGTGCCTTCTGATCTTTTTTATTCCCATTTCATTGTCTTACAATATATGCACCTACTTCTAATCCTTTCAAATTATTTTGTGAATGAGAAACAATTTAAAAACCTTTCTCCTCTGAAATTCTTCCCTGATCCTTTACTCTGTGATTTATACTATCAATCCAGTTCAATGCACATCCTACTGGGATCTTAACTGGCACTTTATTAAATCTATATATTAACTTTGTTAGTATTGTCATCTTTACTATATTAAGACTACTCAACCAGAAGTAGATTATATCTCTCTTGTTTTTTTTTTTACTTAAAATACTATAACTCTCTGTATTTGGTCCCACATATAACCTGTTAGATTTTATTTTAATAAAACAAGTATTATATTTTTCATTGTATTTTCTGTGCACTGATAAGACAAACGACTGACTTTAGTTAGGCATCTGCTTTATAACCTATAATTTAAGCGCCTCATTTCAAGATATGTTTTTGTTGAATCTCCTAAACATTCCAGGTTATAGTCCCTTGTCACTGGCAAATAGTATTATTTTTCTTTCTAACTACCTATACATATTCTAGTTATCTCTTTCATTATGATTTGCTGCAACTAGTTATTTAAAATAGTGCTATTAAAAAGATGATGTCCTTGCTTATTTAATTTGAGGTAAACTATTTCTATTTCTCCATAATACTGGTAGCTGCTATTACTAGAAACTCCATCAGCCTCCTTTCATGCCATCAAACCTATAATAAAATCTATTTTTGACAAAGGTGGCAAAGTAATTCAATGGGGAAGATAGTCTTTTCAATAAATGCTTCTGGAATAACCATATTTTTGTATGGGAGAAAAAAGATAAACCTTGACCTTTTCTTCACACCATAATCAAAAATTAAATCAAAATGAATCATATATATCAACATAAGCGCTAACTAAAAAACTTTCAGTAGAAAGCACAAAAAAATCATTGTGAATTTGGGGTAAGGCAGTAATTTCTCAGATAGTACACAAAAAACATGAGCCATTAATAAAAACAAACAAATTCAACTTTATCAAAATGTAAAACTTTTGCTCATCAAAAGATGCCACTAAGAAAACAAAAAGCAAACCAAAGATTAGAAAAAATAATTGCAAAACACTTACCTAACAAAGGTCTTGTATACAGATTTAGTGCTCATAACTCATTAAGACTAACCAGTTTGTTTTAAAATATGCAAGATATGAATACTTCACAAAAGAAAACAGATGGATGGTCAACCAGCACTTAAAAAGATGGTCAACATCATCGGTCATTAGAAACATGCAAATTAAAACCACAGTGAGATACCACTACAGATTCACTAGAATGGCTAAGAATAAAAAGAACAGAGACATGCATGGTGACATGCATGGGACTGTACCTATAGTCCCAGCTATATGGGAGCCTCAGGGTCACTTAAGGCCAGGAATTCGAGGCTGTAGCGTGCTATAATCATGCCAATGAATAGCCATGGCACTCCAAACTGTGCAACATAGTGAGATCCTATCTCTAAAAAAAATAAAATAAAATAAAATGTAACAAATAACAAAAAGTCTCATAATACAAAATGTTAGGAGGAAGTGAAGCAAATATAACCCTCCTACTATTGTAGTGGGAATGCAAAATAGTGCAGCAACCACTTTGGGAAACAGCTTGATAATTTCTTATAAAGTTAAACATCCTCACCACATGACTCTGCAATCTCAATGCTATATATCTAACTCTCCAAGAGTAATGAAATATATTAAATTACATACACAAATTGTTAAAGCAGTATTACTCACAATAGTAAAAAAAAAAAAAAAAAAAGTTAAATATTGAAATAACCCAAATAGCAAAAAACCTAGTGAACAGATAAACTGTGTTATAGCCACACAATGGAATATTTCTCAGTAATTTAAAAGGAACTAACCACTGATGTATTTAACAACATGCATGAATCTCAGTAGCATTATTATATGTTTTAAAAGGTAGACACAAAATACTACATAATATATAATTATTTTGTATATGACATTCTAGAAAAAACAAAACTATACTACGAAAAGCAGATCAGTGGTTGTCTAGGGACAAGAATGGGGGCAAGGACTGACTACAAAGGGGCACAAGGTAATTTTCTAAGAGCAAAAGAAGTATGGATTGTGATGGAGGATGCATGACTGCATATAGTTACCAAATTCAAACTACACTTGAATGAGTAAATTTTACTATATGTAAGTTATAACTCAACAAAACTATAAAAATGAAATATTTTTAAATTTCTTCCTGAAAATCGACTTTACAAAATCCAATTTAATTTAATGAGCCCCAGTGTGTAGTAAGAATTTAACCTTACTCAGAAAGAGATCTGGACTTTGCCCTTCACTTCTGGGAGTTAATTTCTAAGCCTTATAGGAGTGTCTTTGTTTACTTGGTGCTCTTGGGTCACAGAAGTCTAACAATGTGTTTTAGGGTTGGGGTAGACCACTCCACATAGTATTTAGGGTGGGCGTCGACCACCCTAGAAAGACCAACAATGTTGTTTAGATTAAGAGTTTGGGATCACATGGTATCAAATTGACCAGAGGAGCTGGAGACTGGAGCCTGAGTCAGCCATATAATGGAGTCCCAACAAAAATTATGAACACTGAGGCTTAGGTGAGCTTCTTTGGTTAGCCATACTCTGCGTATTGTCACACACTGACACTGAGAAAGTACTGTGCTCGGACTCCGTGTACTCCTCTCTCCCCAAGGGAGACAACAATGGAAGCTCTACCCCATGCACTCATTTTGTTGGCTGATTTTACTCTATATCCTTTCCTAAAAATAAACCATAACCATGAGTACAGTAGCGTTCAGTGAGTTCTGCAAGTCTTCCTGGCAAATAATTTGCCAGGAAATAGGTGGTTTTATGGACCCCTGATCTTGCAATTGGGGTCAGATATAAGGGTGGTTGTGTGTGGACTGTGTGCCCTCTAACTTCTTAGGTGCCCTCAACTCTGACACCCAGGTAAACACAAGTGGGTGGCAAACCCACTTGATTGCCATCAAACTCATAGTTGAAGCAGTTAATAATTACCTGAAGTATATTACAAAGGTCATTGTCTATCAGCTCATGAACAATGACTAAAGCTTGTAAAAATCTTTACAGGTGTCAGGTAACCGAGAACCAACTCAAGTAGTGAGACTTCGGATTGAGCATTTGTACCAGCTGTTTAACTTAGACATGGCAAATATATACATCTAGTCAAACAACATGGAGAAAAACCAATCATCCCTTCCTTGCCGCCTAGCTGCATACATGTCATCTAATTCTGTTAAACAGGTTTTCACTTCCCTATTTAGAATTGGCAAAACATTTTGACTTTCAACTCCTGCATTTTCTAAGGTACGTAGCTGGATCTCCTCTTTCAAATTGCTCGCAGTATTTTCCACAGCAAGTATTATCCTAAAGGCAGAATTGCACTAGCAATACAGATGTTACCTTTGTAAAGAGTTTAAAAATTTAGGCTAAAGAGTAGTATGGTCACAAAATATGACAAAAAATCTCCATAAATTTACCTTCAGAATATTTAGTTAGCATCTTTACAACTTCTAATATTTTCCATGAGAGAGAATGAAAGTTGAGAAAAAAAACTGTATAGGCCGGGTGTAGTGGCTCACGCCTATAATCCCAGCACTTTGGGAGGCTGAGGTGGGGGGAACATTGAGGTCAGGAGTTCAAGACTGGCCTGGCCAACATGGTGAAACTCCATCTCTACTAAAAATACAAAAATTAGCTGGGTGTGGTGGCAGGTGCTTGTGATCCCAGCTACTTGGGAGGCTAAGGCAGGAGAATCTATTGAACTCGGGAGGCGGAGGTTGCAGTGAGCTGAGATCTTGCCATTGCACTCCAGCCTGGGTGACAGGGCGAGACTCCATCTCAAAAAACAAACAAACAAAAAAACCTGTATAAATAATACAATAAGTTTTCATTTAGAACGTCACAGATGTTACTATTTCCAAATGCTTGTAAATTTGGGAGGAAATAAGTTCTCAAATACAAGTTTATGTGAGGTACCTATCTAGGCTGCTCTTTTCCACTTTATGCTAAAGTGGGAGTGACAGTAGGTTAGAGTTAGAATCAGAGAGTACTGACAGGAGACAAAGAGAGGAGTGCTTTCCCTCAAAGCAAAGCCAAATTCATCAAAGGCTTAGAGCATCTCCATTTGTTTAAACGTATCCCTAAGTGTGGGAAGAAGTAGGTGATCTACTGGGCTGCTCTGAGGAATACCTTGACAACAGGTAGGGAGAATACTCTGTAAAACTTCAGAATTAGTCCAATGGACAAATGTATACCTCTCTTCTTCTGAGCTTCTACAACTCCACAAGATGGAGTCAGGAGTACAAGATAGAGTCAGGAGCACCTTCCTGTGTGTGCCAGTCTTCTCTGGGCTTTAGGATGGCCAACAAGAATTCCAACCTGTAGACTCAACCACACTATTCCTCAGACAGTGAGAACCAAGCTTGGTATTCTAATCAGAATTCCATCTTCACTAGAAGATGGGCTCCTGGAGCCACCTCTCAGTCCCCAAACCCTCATAACCATCTATTCACCTCTTCGTCCAATCACCATTATGTGTACCATCCTTCCACAGCCGACTTTACTTGACTTTACCCTGATAAAATGCAAGCCCTGCCTTGAACCCCCAAAATATGACAAAAATATTTTCAAAGACATCTCCATAAACTTACCTTCTGAAAATTTAGTTAGCATCTTTATACCTAAATGAGGCTCCAAAACTCTGCCTAAAATTACCCTGTCCCTGAACCCCTGTCACTGGCTGAGAGTCTTCAACTCATATGTACAACCTGCAACCAAGATGCTGCCCTAAGGGGAGGTCAGAGAGATTCAAGACTGAGAATCTGACCCAATTTTGCTGGAGGAAGGGAGTCATGAGCCATAGAATATATGCTATAGAATATATGTTACCTCCAGAAGCTGAAACTGACTCTCAGTTTATAGCCAGCAAGGAGATAGGAACTCAGTCCTACAGCCATGTGAAACTGAATTCTGTCAATAGCCTCAAGGAGCTTGGAAGAGGATTCATTCCCTAGAACCTCAAGAAAAAAATCACAGCCCTGTCAACACTTTGATTTCAGCCTTCAAAACCCACAGCAACCAGCTAAGCCACGCTGTGCACAGACTTCTGATTTACAGAACTTCGTTGTTAAAAGCAATGAATTTGCTTCAGTTTCCGATTTACAGAACTTCATTGTTTAAAGCTTCTTACTTTATGGTAATTTGTTACAGCAACATTAGGAAAGTAATACAATGGTGGTTCCAGTACTATCACCAAATTGCCTTCTTTTCCTCTCCCCACCAGCCTGCTGTTAGGAACTCAGGAAAGTGGAGTCACTCAGCTTTCAATAGACAACACTTTTACATGACATTTCATCACTGAACTGTCATAATTTCTCCATGTATTTTGTCTTCCCCACTAGAATGCAAGGTCTTCAAGCACAGGGACTACAGATGTCTTTTTATCCTTTTTTTTCATTACCCAAGTAATGTATATATCGATTATAGAAAACTTAGGAAAAAAGAGATAAGTATAAAATTAAAACCATCCATAATTCAACAGCTAATCACACTGTTCACATTTTCATGTCATTCTATACTTTTCTATGTACACGTATATTTTTACATTTATAAATAAAATCATGCTGTACATACTGGTTTGCAATTTATTTTTCCCTTAATAATGTTATGCATATATTGCATGCTATGGACATACTTCTACAGCATCATTTTTACTGACTCCACAGTATCTAAGACCGGGCCAGGACCTCCCATTGTAACCTTTCTCACGGCCTTCCCATTATAACCTCTCATACCCTTACACCTCTCTCTTCAAAACACTTCCTATAGCTATAATAATTTGTGATTGCATGATGATTTTATTGTTGTCTCCACAAAACTGTAATTCCCATGAGATAAAAAAAAAAGTATGCTTATTTTGCTCAAGACTATAATCTCAAGTGCCTAACTCAAAGAAGATGGCCAGGAAACAGAGTTCACAAATGAATGAATGAATGAATTTAACCAAACGCTTTTTTCAACCACTTAGGTCACTTGTTATTTTAGTATTCGTAATAGTGGTCTGTAGCACACAGCTGATTTTCCATAAATATTTGCTGAGGGCTAAATAAAATAATAAACATAATTTTCAAAAAAGGTGAAGGATAGTCACTCAGTAAACAGCAATATGATTTAAGTCATCACGAGGAAGAGAAGTCCTAGTCACATAATGAAACACTGTACAAGTACTTAGCTGATAAGAGGACCTTCCACGCAAATATTTTAGCATATTTTATCTATATTTTTCTAGTTCTTTTTCAAACAGGAACAGGTATGCACAGTCAATAAGATTCAATAACTCTTTAAAAAGTCTTCAAAAGAGGCATGTTTTACATGCTAATTAAAGAATAATATTCTCCCTAAAATAGATGGTTATGTGGTATAGTACAGGCCCAGAAAGTTTGGCAATCATTTAAAGTGTGAGCACAGTTTTCATATTGGTACAATCCCCTAAATAATCCTCTGCATAAGTTAATATGTGATCACGGGGTAGACTGAACCAGAGACACTAAAGATACAGGACTCTGACTTTAAAGAAGGTGATCAGTGGCCACTAAAGTCCTATTCTGTATATGTGTAGATATTGCAAATATGGAGTTTCCTTAAAATAAGACCACTGTTTATTAAACAATCAATTATCTTACTTAAAAAAAACCCTACTATCAATTTGAAGCTAAGTATTTTTCAGTAAATATTGAAAACATACAAATGGTAAAAAAAAAAAAACCAAACAAAAAAACGCAGTTCATCATCACAATTCATATTCTTTATTTGACAGAGAAAGAAATGACAAAATTGCCTTCAAATTACTCAAAGCCTTCCTAGATTGTATAAGGGCTTTGGTTCCTTTTTTAATGTGAATGGGGACTCGTCAAGTTCCCCTAAAAATTTCTTTCATCTTTAAACGTTAGGAGGGAGAAACCCCCAAAGCAAAAAGGTGGGAAACTGGAATTACCATACAGCTCACCAGATCTATTTTAGTGTATGATGCGAAGAGCACCGACTGAGGGTGAGAATTGAGTGCTGGTCTGTCTCCATCAAGTCACTCATGTTTCCTAGACTCAGTTTCTTCACCTGTAATATGATCTCAAGGATTGTTTTAGCACAAACATTTTAAACTTTGAGTATCTTGCCAATGAGAACAATTAAGAGAAAGAAGTAAAACTCACACTCTGATTCTGTTTTTACTAGGTAATCTGGTAAAGATTATGCAGGAAATTGAAAAGAGCTCAAATAAAATGCACCCCCTATAGATTTTACTCATACATAGATGCTATCATCCTCCGCAGACCTCTAGTTCTTTACATCCTGTTAATACAGATTATCTGACATTGGAGAGGCATTTTAGGGCAATGGAGACTTTATCAGTGATTGGGACTTTAAATGGCTTCCTTGGAAGAAAGACAAAAAGATAAAAAAGAAAATTAGATTTGTGCAAAAATGTATCTTTAAAACCTCTATGGAATAATTGATACTGATGTGTGAGATACACTGGGAAAACTTCTTGGAGTAACAAAGAAAGTAGACACTAAGTTCTGTGTTAGGACTGTTTGAAGAATGAGGGAAAAGTTCTAATAATGACTTAATACTTATGTCAAAAAGATTAAGAGCAGTTCCTTACTTACTGTCACCCAGTTTTACAATGATGACCTATGCTTACTAAGAGCTACCACCACTTTGCCATATCTTCTCCCATCTCAGGCACCCAGCACATGGGAGCATCTTTGATAGAAGCACAACACCCCTGCCCTCACCCCAATCTTCTCCCCAGAGGCAAACAAAGCTAGACCTTTTGTCCCAGCTCAGTCCACACACTCACTAATTCAGGCATCTTGCAACTAAACAGGACCATTTCTGCTCTGTCCAAATTGATATGGAAGACAGCGAGCTTCCTCTCTGGCAATAATAACAACATTAGTAATAAGGCTGGGCGCAGTCGCGCATGCCTGTAATCCTAGCACTTTGGGAGGTCGAGGTGTACAGATTGCCTGAGCTCAGGAGTTCGAGACCAGCCTGGGCAACATGGCGAAACCCAGTCTCTACTAAAAATACAAAAAAAAAATTAGCCAGGCACAGTGGTGCATGCCTGTGGTCCCAGCTAACTCAGGAGGCTGAGGCAGGAGAATCACTTGAACCCAGGAGGCAGAGGTTGCAGTGAACCAAGATCACGCCATTGCACTCCAGCCTGGGTGACAGAGAAAGACTCTGCCTCCAATAATAATAATAATAATGATAATAATTTTTTATCTAAAATTGACATATATACTCTAAGCCTACTTATATATTATAGACCTAAAGATTGTAGACAATCTAGAATGTGACAGAAAAAGTATGTTTTTGGAATTCCCAATCAGAGTTCAAAATATATTACTACCACCCTGATCCCCACCATCAAAAAAATGGCAGCCAGCAAGGAACAAAGGGCCTCAGTCCAACAGCCCTCAAGGAACTGTATGCTGCCAACAACCACAGGAGCTTAGAAGGGGAACCTCCCCTCACTGAGCCTCAGATGAAATCCCAGCCCTGACCAACAATTTAAGTGCAGCCTTATGAGAGACTCTGTGGCTGAAGACCCAGGTAAGCCACATCCAGATTTCTGACCTACAGAAAGTGATCACAAATGTGTCTTGTTTTAAGCCACTAAGTTTACAGTAATACTGTTACCTAGCAACTGCCAATTAATACAGAGGAGAAACACACAATATAATTAGAGTGCAAACTGAAGGCAGTAGAATAACAAGTATAATATAGGGATGTTCAGGTAATCAAATTAAAGGAAAGCTCACTATGGATAAGGTTAGTTTTGAAACATTTCATACAGAGGTTAGTTATGAGACGCATCTTAAGTGTTTCAAGAATTCAGACTGGCAGAAAGGTAGAAGGAACAGCAAAGAGGTAAGAATCAATTGAATGTCCCAGACAATAAGAACATCACACTGAGGAACAGTGGGAGGAGACTGAATAGGTGAAACGGGTCCAGATCACAGGAGTCCTGGAAGGGCAGGGCTGAGTGGGCTCTTCTTTGATGCTATAGACAACACCACCAAAGGAAAGGCTCTTGAGGAGGGAAATGACAACATAAGAGCCCTATTTTAAACAACTTAATCTTATCACAGTATAAAGGATGGAGCAGATTAGAGATAAGACGACCAAGAATAGATACGCTAGCACAACAGTCTTCATGAAAGGCTAACAAACATGGGGACAAAAGGTTCACACTCATTAATAATCAAAGACATGCAAATTAAAACTATAAAACACCATTTTCTGGCTTAAAAAATTAGTAAATAATAAAAACTAATAATACTAGCAAAGATAAAGCAATCTCAAACACTGTTGGTGGGAATATAAATGGAACGGTCTTTATGGAAAGCCATTCAGCAATATGCATTAATAATTTTAAAATATACAAATCCTCAGACTCACTAATTTACTTCTTAAAACATATTCTAAGGAAATAAATTAATTTATCCATTCAACAAGCATTTAAATGTGTGCCTACTATGCTCTAGGCAGTGAACTAGGATCTGAGACATAGCAGCGAATCAAATATATCTCATTTCTTCTCTCATGGCACTTAGAATACACATTTAACAAATAATCAAAAAATAAGTATATAATTACACATATTACAGGATATAATGAGAGTACTTTTGAATATTGGATTTAAATTATGAGAACAAAAAGACCTCTCTGGGAAGTGACATTTATGCTGAGAGCCGAAGGATGAGTAGAGTTTAGCCATGTGCAGATTGGGAGGAATTTTTTTTCTGATAGAAGAAACAATATTCATGAAGTCAAGAAAGAGCTATAGTTGAGATTTTAGAGGACTGAGTTGTTGACTTTTTCAACAAATATGTATAAAGGTCTTAGTAAGACCAGCTACTGTACTAGCGGCTGACAGTAAGGAACAGGAGAAACTGATCAAGGTTAGGCTGAAGTATTAGCAGACAAAACAGGTGTAAAAATACTATATAGCTACACAAGGGCCCACAGTTCATAAGGAAGCAAAGAAGTACGAGGAAATAAGTGTAAAGGAAGGAAACCAATGCATTTTCAGGAGAAAGAAGAGGATGGAATGAAGGTGACAAACACAAAGACTGCTGCTTTTCTGTCTGTTTTCAGATCGAAATATTATAGACTTATCTGAGAAGGGTAAAAAAAAGTCTGTTCATTTTTTTTACAAAAACACTTATAGACAGAAATACTTAAGTAGGTTAGCACTAAAAAGGTCATACAGTAAGAGAAGATGAAGTAGAAATCAAAAATAAATTTTAAACATGTGTACATGAATTAAGGAACAGCTACACCTGGGAAACTATTTTCCCACTGTATGAATGGCTCTTGACTATGCTAAACATTCAGGGAATAGTGACCACTTTTTCAGAATCATAAGTAGCCTCTCTTGGAAGAGGCTGAAAGGTACATAGAATAATCCAAGTATTTGCAGCCTGCTCTACTGAACAGATGAATCACCACAAGGTTAAACATGAAGAGTAGCATTTACACAAACTTTATGGTGAGAACAGGCTTGGAGTCACGGCAAGTTATGAAAGGAGCCATAAAAATGATTCCAATCCCATGTAAGCAGAAGACCTGACGGAGCAGATCCCTTTTCCTCTTATCTCCTCAATTATCTAAATTGTAATATTTTATATTTGATACCTGTCAGCAGCATTAAAGAGTTAAATAATATTTTACAGAGTAGATCCTATCTACAAAAAATAGTACTGTGGAACTCTGTACTATATTTGCAACTTATATGAGTCTAAAGTTATTTCAAAATAAAAATAAAAAAATCATAGTCTTGCTACAAGAAATAACAAAGTCTAAAATTTGCATTAGTTTCATGAAGCAATCATAAAGAAGAAGAAATGTAACAATTCTTCAAATTGCTAAGAGTCCAACTTTCACTTCTCTCAATGGATGCAGGTGCATATCAAGAGAAAAACTCATCTTCTGGGCTGGATATTCTACAGCCCACCAGACATGTGACTTTGGGAAAATTACTTCAATCTTCCAAGCCTCTGTTTCACCTACCTCACAGGGTGGTATCACATGCTAGTTGACTTTGGGATGCCATACAAACACTCATCGCTGTTATTTACAATTTTGTTTATTTAAACTGCATTATCTTATCTTCATTAATGGGAGGAATAATGCTGAGAAATTAACTATTTGGATTTCTTCAGGTTTGTGACATTATCAAATTAATCTTATACTTCCCACTAGGGGCCCAGATTTAACTGACAGATTTATATAATAATAAATACAGTTATTACATACCACCTTCCTGGAAAATGCTTTATAATAGACCTATAACCTTAAAAATGATACCTGCTTAGCCTTTTCCTATAAAGTGCATTAACTGGATTAGTTAGCCTACTACCTTAAAATTAGTTTTGTTAATTCTGAAGAACAAGTTAGATACTTAAAATGCCTAATAAGGTTTCATGGGGCATAAATATATAGTCTGTACAAATATATTAGCATCATACATAAAACATGCTAGATGAAATCTATTTTCCCTACAGGTATTAAAAACAAAATGATAGCCCTTTTGAAGAAAACAGTCAATTAAGTCAGGAATTTCATGAAATCTAAAAGATGAATATTGAGAACCCAAAGCAAATTTTAAAGTCTGACAAAATGTATCTTTTATAAAGCTGGAAACTGATGTATACTTATAAATGATACGACATAAAATATTTTCTATTATGTTAATATTTCAAAATCCATTATCATCCCTCTGTCTCCCATTAAGCATAATCTTAGAGGAAAAAATGTTACAGGGTTAAAACTAGTGTATAACTTAAAGGCTAAAGAAAAAAAAGAGTAAAAGAATAACCTTTTCAAATCAAGCCTTTACCCATTAACATGGGTAAAGGTAGCCCATTTTAACATGGTAGCTAATTCTGTTTCCTGAAGAATGTATTTGTAGACCAATAAGAAGAATCATTCAAGGGTTCAGTGAAAAAAAATCAAACACACCAACAGAAGTCACATAAAAATAATATTTGGTAAGATATTATCTTTAAAACAGCAAGAACAGCAGGATTTTCTCTGTGCCTCTTTCAAAGTTTCCATGTGTTCATCATTCAGCAAGTCTACTCACTTCCGCTGGGTGTGGTCCATGCCACTGTTTGGTATTGCTTCCAACTTTGTATTTTTCTGCCCACAGATATTTCCATAGCTGTCGTATCCTGACACTAGTCTTGCTGCTGCACCTGTTGCTATTGAAAAGCCACAAATAAATCCCTAGGAAAGAAACAGAAAAAAACATACAAATAAACCATTTCAATAGCCAACAGTCACTAGTTGATACGATAATGAGCTTCTTTTTGTCTGCTGAAGGGAACAAAGAGCTATCTTTTCTTACTGCAAACACTATTCCACTGTTTTCCTTGGATTGCACATAAACAGTACAAAGAAGTCCATAGGGAAACACTATTTACTACCATAACAAAACAAATCCCAACCTTTACATCATAAGGTCAACTTTGAATTTTATAATAATAATAATAGTAATAATAGCAGCTCCCCTTTACAGAACATCTGCTCTGTGCCAGTTTGTGTACTCTTAATAGGTGCTTGTAGTATGTTATCTCTAATCCTCATGATGAAGATACTGAGGCCTAGAGATGTTAAACAAGTTATCCAAGGCCATCAAAGCTAGTAAAGATCAGAGCATAGAATCAAACCCAGCTTCCCTCATTCTCTAGTTTCATTTGGTTGTAAAGGGGTTCCGTTAAGTGAACATCAGCAAAGGATGAAAGAAAAAAATTCAAAGAACAATAGGAACGTGGGTTTTGAATCATTATCACTTCAGTGCACCCAATACTTCTGTTTCCTTCCTGCAATAAAGCTGTATACAAGTCAAAGAATTACATCGTGAAGCACTGCCATGCTCTTAATATTGAAGACTGGAGGAGAGTAAGGCACTGGCTTTGTATACTGCAAAGGTCACTTCATTTCATGGGAATATGCTTCATCACAGTACTAAAGGCAAATGGTAGATACTTCAGAAGCACATCATGCTTGCTAAGTCAAGCATGCACTGACCAAAACAAAGCAATAAAAGCCTACGCTTGACAGCAAGCTACTAGCCAGAAGAACAGAAAGTGAATCACTACTGATAAATTGATCGTATTGGTGGGAAAGACTGAGGTTAAGAACTATTCTTGCAATCTGATCGTTAAAAGGTTACATTTTTATTATCTTTAGTAAACTGGCTAAGAAGGCAGAGACTATCATTATTTAATTAATCACAGCCAAGTATCACGAGTAGTACTTATGTAAATAGCCCTGCTAGATCCAAGGCCTACAGTGGAAAATACTATACTCATATGCAATTCCTCAGAGAAAAGTATTTCCCCTTTAAATATACTTACCCAAAAAGGCAAACAAACTGTGTTCTAAATAAGCCCTGTACTTTCATTGTGCAGGTAAGGGAGCTACAAGGAAAGAATAGAGAGCATAGCTACAGTCAGTAGAAACTTCGTGAAGCTATACTTCGTAAAAAAATAGACTGAGAGTAGAGACTAGCCCTGATTTGCTACTCACTAGCTTCAACTTTCTGTCTCAATTTACTCATCTGTAAAATTGAGATAATTGTAGCTCGTCAGGCTGTTGTGAGGATTAAATGATGTAATCCAGTAAAGTCGTAAAAAACCTGCCTGGCATATAGTAAGAGCTCAATAAAGTCTTAGCTATTATAGTTGTTAGGTACTATTATTAGAAATGAGAATATGCTATAAGGGAAAGATGGTGGGCTTTGGGGTCAGAAAAGCCTGTGTTGATCAATGGAATACTGATGAGTCCATTTTCTTCTTGGATGACCTTGGACAAACTTACTTAATTCTGTGCCTCAGTTTGCCATCTATAAGTTAAAGTTAAAACCACTTACCACAAAGGCTGTTATGAGAATTACATGAAATAATACATGTTACATGTAAAGTGCAAGTCTCAATACATGTTAGTCTCCTTCTGCCTCCAAGCAGCACAAACTGCTAGCAGCAGGGTTAGACACAGCTGGTCAGTACTTACTCATTCACACTCACCCTGTTGCCCCTCTCCCCCTCTCCTGACTCCTCCAAGGACACTATAGGGCAATCAATCCCACCTCAGAACTTCAACCCAATGCTAAGACATAGAAAAAAAATATTTAATCCTCTGCATACATATTTGCATATTTACATGTGTGAATCAGCATACCATTTTAAGCATATCTTTGAATTCCAAATTAGGAAGCCCTGTGCTGAGTAAAAACTGGAAAAGGAGGTTAAGTATTAGGAGGTTTAATAGCTAACCTTTCCAACACATTTTTTTTTTTTTTTTTTTTTTTAAGATGAAGTCTAGCTCTGTCACCCAGGCTGGAATACAGTGGCACGATCTTGGCTCACTGCAACCTCTGCCTTCCAGGTTCAAGCGATTCTCCTGCATCAGCCTCCTGAGCAGCTGGGAGGACAGGCATGCACCACCACATGCAGCTAATTTTTGTATCTTTAGTAGACACAGGGTTTCACCATATTGGCCAGGCTGGTCTCAAACTCCTGACCTCAAGTGATCCATCTGCCTCGGCCTCCCAAAGTGCTGGGATTACATGCGTGAGCCACCACGTGTGGCCTCCAACACATGTTTTAACAAGAAGACTCAGATTAATGGTAAGGGAATGGACTTCGTATTCAGTAAGACCTGGATTCAAACCCTCACTCTGCCAATTACTATCTGTGTAATTTTGATCTAATTACATACTTAGACTCTGTTCCCTCCTCATCTCTAATACAGAGTAATACCATCTATTTCACGGCCTAATGATGAAAACTAAATGAAATAATGCATATCCGATCCCTAGCTGAATGTCTGGTACATGGCAGGTGATCAATAAATGGTAGCTGTTAGGGGTGAATTTGAATGGGAAAGTCAGACTAAAGAGGTTAACAACAGTAACTGGGCACTAACAAAAACCCCTTTGGTTCTCTATTTTAGAACAAAAATTTCTAGGGGGAACAGTGAGAATGCCAGTAATTTCGTTACCGTACAAAAATATTTTCAGACCACAATTACAATCTTCTTTCACTACTAATCTAAAATAGCAAAGTTGTTACATAATTAAAAGGTTATGCTCTTCTTTTACTTTTTATAGGAATTTTCTTCTTATGTTTGATAAGTACATTGTGTTACAGATACCTTTAAGTGGTTTCTGATTTCCTTTTCTGACTATTTTTAACTGTACTGTTGGACATGTGGGTTTTTTTCTTTATCATCATAAGCCACCTCACAACCCTCTCGGATGTAGGCAGGGGTATAAATTGTAAATGTTACATATATATGCTAAAATGGGACACTGACATATTTTCACATAGGCCACTTAAACTTCTTAGTAGCTTCCAGAAGCATTAGAGAGGGTGGGAAGCTGCCAGGGGTTGGGGGTGGGCAAGGAGAATAATAAGCTAATAAGATGGGAAAAAACCATGACTATCATCCTAGGGACTTCTCACACGGTACAAGCATTGACAATGGGGAAGTAGGCCAAATATAATTAAAAATACAATCTCTTTAAAAAGAAAAATTCTAAAATCCGAATGTGGGAAGCAATATAGTTTCAGAAAGGAAAAAATGTGGCACATGAAATTAAAGTGGGGTGAGAGAAACTTTACAGAATACACTCCATAATTTAATGGTTCAGCAGAGAGAGAGGGAAAAGGCATTCAACAGAAGGAAAAATCACATTAATGAAGCAAATGATAAGGGGATAAGGAAGGCTTTCATAAGCATGGAGTAGGAAGCAATCTTAGAGAGAAAGTAAGACTATTAGCAAGGAAGAAAACCACGGCTAAAATGTTCAAATGACTGAGCTATGGAAGTGCTTTCAGCACTGCTATTTTAAGAGAGAGAAGAGGAACAGACAAATTTATTCACAAATAGGAGGTGACTTAAATCAGATGAAGGCATACAGGGATGGTGGGTCAGAGGCATGACCTGGCAACTCATAAGTACCAACTGCCTAAGTGGAGAAAGACAATTTACTCATTAATGAACTGTGCTCATTTTCCCTTCATATCACAAGGTCTAGTTGTACCTAAGTAAGGGCTTTTGCTTAGTTTTATTTGCTATTAGTAAAAAAAAAAAAAAAAAAAAAAAAAGGACACACTTTTATTTCACAAGCATGTTTGAATTTTACACATAGAGCTTTTACTAAGTAACTGAGCAAAGCAGAAGGACTAAATTTAGTTTTGAAAAAAATGGTCAACAAAAACATGTATAGAGTGGGTGGGAGATGGTGTATGAGTATGGCAAAATGTTTCAAAATAAAAAGATAGGGAAAAAAGGAGTTCTGCTTAAAGCCCTCTCCCCTGGAATTAATGAAAACATATATTGACTCTCTTTTTCTCGGATACCACCTCCTTCACTTAACCTCTATAAAGCCCGTATCTCATCAGTGCTTGGGCTCGAGCTCATAATAACTGATTTGTAAAATCCTGGAACATTTGCCTTCTGTTTCGCCTCTTTTGAGAACCTTAAGATACAGAGGGCTATTGGGACCCAGCAGATAGGGCAGGATAAAAGGCCTGATGCAGAGTGAATATTTATGTAAACAAATTAAACAAAATTAATTATAAACTTGTATCAATCTGTCAGATTTCCAGACTTTTAAAAAAATGTAATAGGATGCCTCTCTCTAAGAATGAGGAAAGAAGAAGGAAAAAAAAAGAATGAGGCCAGGAGCAGTGGTTCATCCCTGTAATTCCAGCACTTTGGGAGGCTGAGGTGGGAGAATTACTTGAGGCCAGGAGTTCGAGACCAGCTTGGGCAACATAGTGAGACCCTGTCTCTACAAAAATAAAAATATTAGCCAGACGTGGTGGCACATGCCTGTAGTACCAGCTACTCAGGAGGCTGAAGCAGGAGGATTGCTTGAACCCAGGAGTTCAAGACTGCAGTGAGCCATGATCATGCTACTGCACTCCAGCCTGGGCAATAGAGTGAGACCTTGACTCTGGGAAAAAAAAAAAAAAAAAAAAAGAACGATAGAAAGTCTAGGGAATAACTACTCAATAAGCATTTATTGAGCATATACAAATGCAAGGTTTACCCTAAAAGAATTGAAGTGTCCTCAAGAGGGAAGAAAATAATCAGCATGAGGGAGTGAAATCATAGGCTTAATTTCATGGGCAGCTAAAACAATGAAAAGAACACAGACAAGGAAGACTGAAAACTGACCCTCACTTTGCCATGAACACTCCTTACCATCATGAGCAAGTAACTTTTTATTCCCTGAGCCTCAGTTTCCTTATCATCACAAGGATAGAATTAGATGAATCTCTAAAGCCCTTCCTCTTCAAAACTATTATGATTCTAAGGGAAAGCAGACACAGAGTACAATTTTTAAGAGTATACTTGCAGGGAGAAGTTCACACCCGTTTGGTTTACTACAGTGACTGAGACTAAATAAAGCAAAAGCAGATTAAAAACAAATGAATTTAACTGAACTACATACTTAAAAATGGTTAAAATGGTAAATATTATGTTAGGTACATTAATAAGTAATAATCACGATATTAAAATAAAGAAAGGAAACAGACTTAATAGAAAGTAGCAAGTCATTTGGATCAGGTAACCTTATGGTAATTTTTGGAATGTTGTTGTTCTTATTTTTGTGATCCCAGCAAAGAACAGCCCATCAAACAGGTGACTAAATACTGCAGTGAATCTCTCACTCTGTTCTGCACGCTCAACAATAGTTAATGAGGCAGAAACATCATGCCCTGGGAAGTAAATCAATGCTATATAAAATAGAAAAGGTCCTTCCTTGAAAGCAGTCTGAAGGGACAAACTATGAGATGATGTCCCCTAAATCCAACTCTAGTCCAGATCATTCTCCAAGATTCCAACTTTGCATTTCTAACTGCTTCTCCTTACTCACAAATTCTACATGTCCACAACTCATTTTCTCATTCCACACTTCCCTTTCCTCCATATACTCTATCTCCATTGGTGGCACCACTTATCTACTAGATGGCACACACAAGATATGAAGTGGAAGACTGCAGTCTCCTTTCTCCGTGCTTCTGCTCCTCACCCTAGCTTCCTAACAACACACTAGAGGAAGAGGTGATGCCAAGCGATTTGGTCAGAGCCTGAGATACTGATGAGACCATGTTTCACTGGCAAGCAAGGTTACTGGTCCTACAGGTCCATGTTCTGAACAACTTTTTCTGTTGTCCTCAATTCCAGGCAACAGAGTGGGGTCTACCTCTTGAGGCCTCCCCTTCTCCCTCTTCTCTTCTGGGTTCAGTGCTGCCACTATGTAATCTTAGACAGTTATTGAGCTTATCTCTATGCCTCTGTTTCCTTCTCTGTAAAATGGGAATGTGATAACGACAATGTATATGTCCTTGAGCAGGTGTGGGAATTAAATGAGTTTCTATATGTCAAGTGCTAAGAACAGTGTCTAGCTCATAGTAAGCAGCAATAACTACTAGGGTAAGTAAGTTGTAGGGGGTCTCTGTATCTTCTGTTTTCCATGGTAAGCACTCTTGTTAGGGCCATCCAGCCTCCTCCCTTCTTGCCTTTTTGTGGTAAGCTGATCTGGGCAGATTTCATCCAGGTAGATCTCCATTCTCTCTTCTTCTCCTTTTCTGACAAATACCTCTCCTTGAGACAGAATGAACTCAGACCATCCCAGATGGGAAGGAACTTTAGCCTTTTGGGCCCAAGCTTCATTCCACAAGTTATTTTTACCAGGGAGTACCTTATTGGGCATAATCAGGTATCTACTAATAAAGTGGTGCTTTATTTATCCATCCCACTCCTGTTTCCTGATGTGTACAGAAACCGTGGTTGAGAACCCAGGAGGAGCTGGGGTGGGATTTGAGCTGAGAAACCTATCCTGAACCCCTAATACAAGAACCTCTTAGTCATCCTTGATCTGTCTCTCACTTGTCTGCAACACTGATAACACCATTGATAAATGTTATGGATCCTAATTCTTCAATCTCTCTCTTCCTCTCCTTTAGCACTACTTTATTTCAGGTTTTTCACCTCTTATCTGGACCATTACATCAGCCTCCAGAGTGATCTGCCTGAAACCTCTTTCAACCTTCCAAGCCATCTTTAACATTAGCTGCCAGCGCCATCTTTCTAAACCTACTCATATCACTTCTTGCTCAATACTTTTCAGTGGTTTATCTGTGCCTATAATAGTGGGTCTCAACTTTGGCTGAACATCAGGTTTGCAGAGATTATATGAGAATCCCTGAGGTAGGGCTGAGGAATTAGGTTTTTTTTTTTTTTTTAGAAAAGATCCCAGCTAATTCTAGGCTGGGCACAGTGGCTCACACCGGTAATTCCAGCACTTTGGGAGGCCGAGGCATGCAGATCACTTGAGGTCAGGAGTTCGAGACCACCTGGCCAACATGGTGAAACTCCATCTCTACTGAAAATGCAAAAATTAACCAAGAGTGGTGCTGGGTGCCTGTAATCTCAGCTACTCAGGAGGCCGAGGCAGGAAAATAGCTTGAACCTGGGAAGCAGAGGTTGCAGTGAGCCAAGATCGCACCCTGCACTCTAGCCTGAATGACAGAGCAAGACTCTGTCTCAAAAAAAAAGAAAAGAAAGAAAAGAAGAGATCCCAGCTAATTCCAATGTACAGCTAGGGCTAAAAACCACTTGTTTACTGCCTTAATGAAATATACAAATTTATATTTGTATATTTATACAAATGTGCAATGTTACAAGTAATTCTTTGGAGCAGAGTTAAGTATATGCCCAGTAATTCCAAAATAGTGATGAAAGTTCAAATGTAGAAGATAGAACTTAAGAAGGCTGATAGCAACTTGCTTTGAAAAACACTCTAAGTTCTAGACAACTCAAGCATTAGAAAAACCTTGAAACTAAGGGAAGAAATAAAAGAGAAGTACAAATAATGATGAAGAGATGAACATGTATAAGATTTAATGGTAGAGATGAGTGAAAGATGACAAGATCTTAGAATAATTAAGAACTAGACCATAGGTATCAAAAAATCAGCACAAAACTGCAAATAAAGTCAGAGAATAAAGGTATGGTTTGAGTGTCAGGCTGCAAGATTACTAAGAAGAAATAATCTGTAAGAGAAGCAGGCAGCTGGGCCACTCGATTAAAAGGACATAGCCAGAAAGTTCCAGTTCCTATTCTATCTTTGCCACTTATTTCCAGCAGTATATTCTTAGACAAGCTAATATTTAACCTTGCTATACTTTGTCTATAAGCAGGGGATAAAACCTATTTCATTGAAAAAAATTAAAAAGATACATACAGATATATATATATATACACGTACTAAAGTGTGGAGCATAGATTAATGCCCAACAAATGTTTGTTAAATGTTTATTTTAAAAGTACTATAGAATGAAATCCAAAGAGAGAGAAATCGTCTAAAAATCGTTTAAAACAAATACTCAGAAGCCAAAAAATGCTGAATCTCTGTTGTGCCAAGGAATAGAACTTTGAGATTTCTTATTTCCACATGGCAAAATACGATGTTAGCTCAATTCCATGAAGGTAATCCATTAAAAGAATCATTCGAAAACAAATAATGCTATGCCAACATTTAAAAGTACACACAGTGGGTCTTAATTACCATCATACTGAAATCAACATTATATTAATTATCATTGCATTAAAATGTTTCAGTAAACAAATAACTCCTTAGTCTCAAGTCACTCCCAAATCAGCCTATTAACATTAATGATTGCACTTTCCTGACCTGTTTTAGCACAGAAAATCCAAAGCACCTCGGGTGGCATGGTACGTGTTTTTGTAAACAATTTTGAAAGGTCAGCTGCTATTTGTCCCAGGGTTACATTCAGGGAGTGGGGAAAGGCTGTGGACTAATTCTGTTATCAAAGAATCTTTCTACTGCAGGGTGCGGTGGCTCACGCCTATAATCCCAGCACTTTGGGAGGCCGAGATGGGTGGATCACCTGAGGTCAGGAGTTTGAGATCAGCCTGGCCAACACAGTGAAACCCCCTCTAAAAATTCAAAATTAGCTGGGCGTGGTGGTACATGCCTGTAATCCCAGCTACTTGGGAGGCTGTGTAAGGAGAATCACTTGAACCTGGGAGGTGGAGGTTGCAGTGAGCCGAGATCACACCATGCACTCCAGCATGGGCAACAAGAGCGAAATTCTGTCTCAAAAAAAAAAATTTTTTTTTCTCCACACGCTGCATAAACATTCATGCATGTTATATTTCAGCTGCCATTCCATTAAACTAAGTAAACTTTTGAGCAATATCTTTTAAGTCATTAAGTTAGGAGATGAGTATTTTGACCTTTCCTAAATATCCTAAATTTGGTGAAACTGTGCTTTTATCTTTAAAATAAACACTCCTTATTTTACTGGATTTATCGTATCTCATTAAAATGTATTGCTTTCTTTTCCTTTTCTCAGAGGCAGAACTGGTACCTACAATTGTGCCTATTAGCCAAGATGACAGTTGTTCTGTGATTCACAAATGGCGCTGGCCTGGTGGGCAGTCAGAGGAGACAAAGAGCAAGATTTTCATAAAGAAACTCTATAAAAGGTATAGTAAGAAGGGGGTTAAAAATACACATGAGTAGGAACAAGGCTGCCTGAGGTAGTGTAATTGCATTTTGAATTGTAGAAGACTAAGAAAGAGAGAGCAATAATGTATCTGCAGAGTCCCCTTGAGGAAGAGGAAATGGGGTGTTAGAAAACAGCATTGATCTGGAAGTGAACAGACCTGGGCTCTGTCCTCAGCTCTGTCATGAACTAGCAGTGTGGCCTTGGGATAGTAATTTCCATCTCTGAGTTTGATGTTTTTAATCTGTAAAATAAGGGCGATGGACTAGATGAGGATTTCCATGTCCTTTCTACTTCTAAATATCAGACCGCTTTAAAAATAGCAGTTTTCTATCTTTTCTCCAGCCCAGCACACTGGCAGGGACTCTAATGCCACTGAAGTCTGTGTCAGAAACTCCTGTAGGGCAGAGTGAGTATGCAATTGAATGTGCACATCCTTAATATCTTGTACCAGCAACTCTGCTCCTCCATTCTCTATACCCACTGGAAAATCACCAGGTCCCTTGATCTCTAATTGAAAGATGCCACTCATTACAGCGACACAGCAGGCAGCAGGGGCCATTGGAAAACCACCAGGTCCCTTCATCTCCAATCGAAAGATGCCACTCATTACAGTAGACACAGAAGGCAGCAGGGGCCTAGGACGGGCAGGAGGAAGGAGCAGTGAGCAACCAGCCTTCCATCTAGGAAGAACTGTGGAACACCAAGTCCCTGAGAGGAAATGACTGCCCTAAAGATAACCAACAAGTTGGTGTGACTGGGTTGGGTGAATATGCAAGGGCTCATGACTCATGGTCACTGTTTTGCTCACCACTCTATCAAGATAAACATTTAGAGACTTACGTCAAATGATTTGCTTTCTGAAATGGTCTATTGAATGGCATACGAGTCCCAGCTGCTCCTTAATTTGAGCTCAGTTTTCATGTATAAAACAAATCAAGAGTGACACAAAATACCACTGAATTGTATAAGGACTGGTATATTCCACAACTGCCCTCATTAAAACAACTACTTGTCATTCCCTTGGATCATGAGTCCAGTTTGGACCATCTGTGAGAGTTTCCTTACCATCCCAATGCAGAAGAGGATGAAGAGCAGCAGCCATGGTATGTCTGTGCAGCTACGGTCCTCCAGCGGCTTCCATTCTCGTTTGGAGCTCTAATTGGAAATACAAAATAAGAGAGTGTTAAATGTTAAGTTTAGTTAAAGTTAGAAGGGCACAAATACACCAGCTATAGCTAGAGCCCTTCTTTGCCAAACAAGTTTCTATTGAACCTTTAAGACACAACTCAAATATTTGTCACCTTTTCTGTGATGTTTATGCTAACCCCCACAGCTAATAACTCCACTGGCCCTACTCCCACCCCTCTTTCTGGCCAGGCCCGGTACTGAGTTCATCGCTTTTTTGGTACCTGTATTAGAGTTTTTAGCAGGCTAAATTGTCATTCTTATTTGTTATGCTGTGTCCCAGCAGACTGTGAGTGTCATAAGGAAGAGACCAGGCTTATTTCTCGGCATCTAACATGATGTCTGAGGGTTCATAATATGTACTCAGTGAGGGCTTTTTAAAAATGAATAAATAAATGAATACACTCTTC
Organism: Pan paniscus; assembly: GCF_029289425.2. Taxonomy (NCBI): domain Eukaryota; kingdom Metazoa; phylum Chordata; class Mammalia; order Primates; family Hominidae; genus Pan; species Pan paniscus. The sequence goes on from NC_073260.2 coordinate 34,086,920, forward strand.
CAACTTCAGTCTTAATGCTAGCTTTTTCTTTGTGTGTCCAGATGCTAAACTTAAAAAAAAAGTTAGAATGTGCTGTTTATATATATGTTCTCTTCTAGGAAAGATGCCCATCAAAATGGATTCCTATTCAGGCCGGGCCCGGTGGCTCACATCTGTAATCCCAGCACTTTGGTAGGCCGAGGCGGGCAGATCACCTGAGGTCAGGAGTTTGAGACCAGCCTGGCCAACATGGCAAAACCCCATCTCTACTAAAAATACAAACATTAGCTGGGCGTGGTGGTGGGCTGTAATTCCAGCTACTCGGGAGGCTGAGGCAGGAGAACCGCTTGAATTCAAGAGGCGGAGGTTGCAGTGAGCCGAGATCGTGCCACTGCACTCCAGCCTGGGCAACAAGAGCAAAACTCCATCTCAAAAACAAACAAACAACAACAACAACAACAACAAAAACGGGATTCCTATTCAGGGGTAGATTTTTCTAAGTCAAAAAAAAAAATTCAGTTTCTATAGACAGATCTGTGCAGCTCCTAAATAATCCATGCATTTTCATTTTGTTCCTAGAAAATGTTAGTTTCTAGATCAAACACAGAGAATCCTGAACTACAGAACTAGCGGCATTCTAAAAGTTAACTTGCAAAGTATTGACTGGAATTCCAACTGCATTTTTTTTTCTCTTATTTCAATAGTCTTAGGATCTCGGGTCAGCTCACAAATCCCTTTTAATGGAAATCTAACTGAAATAACCCCCCTGAGCTTTCTAATGAACAAAAATGCCCGAGTCTCACACCCTCTCCTGGAAAAAGTAAGCAGCGAAGGGAGAAAGAAGGTATCCTTGGGAAACCTATGGGAAAGGTTCCTCTGAGAAGGTTCAGGCCTCCAGTGGCTTCCGTGACAAGATCCAGGAAGCTATTTGGAAAAGTCTTGTCAGGAGGAAAGGGCATCAGCAGGAGGGGGCTGGAGATAAGGGAGCCCTCTGGTACAATTAGTATATATAGAGTGCAACCAGGCTTAGTTCTCTCTCCCTCTAAAACCATCGTGTTGAACTATGTATCCTTTGATAACCTGATGAAAACTACAGATTCTTTTCTTAATATGTAAGCACAGGCCAGGCATGGTGGCTCATGCCTGTAATCCCAGCACTTTGGGAGGCCGAGGCGGGCGATCACCTGAGGTCGGGAGCTCGAGACCAGTCTGACCAACATGGAGAAACCCCGTCTCTACTAAAGATACAAAGTTAAATGGGTGTGATGGTGCATGCCAGTAATCCCAGCTACTTGGGAGGCTGAGGCAGGAGAATCGCTTGAACCCGGGAGGCGGAGGTTGTGGTAAGCCAAAATCGCGCCATTGCACTCCAGCCTGAGCAACAAGAGCGCAACTCCATCTCAAAAACAAACAAACAAAAAAAGTAAGCACATATTCACATAATTTTCATAAGAATTTAGGGAATTCAAACCCCAGATTAAAAAACACAACTTTAAAATATCTGCCTATCAACAATGAGGGCAGAGAATTGGAGTTAAAACAATTTCTTCCTAACCCCTAAAGTGTTAAACAAATGCTTTGTTATGCCTTACACTGTACAATTGTTATGAACAGAACAAAACAAAAAACACAACCAGTTAGCTTGTTCCCAAACACCCACACAGAAAACAAAAGAGCACTAGTTAGTCATGGAAAAAAACCTTACCCTAAGACTCTAACTAGCATTAAAAACCAAGAATGAGTAGGCAGTTTTTTTTTTTCCAGAGGAATGTAGCATTGTGGCATAATAGATGAAGGAATGGTTCTCTCCCTGGCTCTGTCATTAGTTAGCTATATGAATTTAGATAAATTGCTTCATATCTCTGGGTGGCAGGAAGGAGTTAGTCTGGATCTCTTAGGTTCCTTCCAACTCTAAAATCTATGATCAAGAATGCACTTTTGTGGAAACTTTGTTATGACTAGGAAAAACTGCAAAATAATTTGACATAATTCTCTGTATTATTCATATAAGAATGCCTGTATTGTGGTCTGTATTTTGGAAGACAGTTGTTCACAGTGTGAATAAAGAATGTTTCTTTGTATTAAATAATTTCAGTCTTGAATAATACCCATTACAGTAAAACTGCTTCCAAACAGAGAATTTGGACACATGTTTGATATTCATTACATTTACTCTATGGTAATTTATAAAGCAAAAGCTGCTTTGAAATGCTGTATTTGTTTGTCTTAACAAACAGCATGTATGGGGAGGGAAGAAAGGGAGAAGCCTCAGGTTGGTTGTGTAGTTTCTTTATCCCCAACTATTTTCTTAGTATTTTTACCTTAGACCAACATTCAGTTCATTAATGCCTAAATTTTCATCTATAACATATAGAGACAGTTCATTTTTGACCAGAAAAATACAAAGATTCAACATCTCAACAAGTCCATTCAACTTGCTGTGGGTCACTTCTGTGCCAAATACACAGAAATTCTTTCACTGGGAATGAGAAGTGGAGAGAGGGTAGGAGTTACATATAAAAAATATTGACAGAGTCTTAAGTAGTATGGAAGAACAAAAGTGATCACCCTCACTTGGACAAAGGAACACTTAGCGGAGGAGGGGTGGCTTACTTCACAGGGCTGTTTTGAGAAGTAAATGTGAGCACCAGTCACACAGCACGCACTCAATTCTTGGTTATTATTATTCATCAATACTTTTCAGTTAACCCTCTCTCTGTTATTAAAATATCCTTTTACCAAGTGGACCTTCCCACTAAAAAGGATATAAAGAATATTAAACTCTTTTTCCCTTATACTTACTAAAATTTTGACTTAATGGTGGCATATTTCATTTTAGCTGCCATTGTTAATGCCATCAGTTATTGATTACTATTAATCAGACATTAGACTCAAAGCTTTACAAACATCATGTCTTCTACATTCAAAACAGCTCATGTAGGTATCGTCTCTATTTCACAGATGAGGAAACTCAGGCTCAGAAGTTAAATAATCAGCCTAAGGTTTCACACCTGCACAATCAGTCTTTGGCGCCCCCGCCCCAAGTCTGTGACTCCAAAGCCTATTCCAATAAGACTATTTTTTATTTGTACTAGTTAGTAAAAAGCAATAACCTCAATTAGTTTCTCCTCACATTGAAAAATTTGGGAGCCAACTCAATAATTTTAAATCCTGTTGGTACAGGGAAAGCAAGTGAGATGTGTTATGAGCCATGAAGTTTCTCAAGTGAGTCAGAAAACCGAAGAGCTGAAAATTTTTAATAATTCTTTAACAGATTTAACCAAGTGGCAACAGGATTTAATGCTGTTTCTTCCAATTAAAATTCTGCATAGACCTAGCAAAAGTAAACTGTTTTGCAACGGCACTTTTTAAATGTGATTTTACCCCTTTCTCAGATTCTACATGAGATTAATACCAGGCTTTCAGTAAATGTTAGGTCTCTCCCCTTCACAGGATCTTGCAGTTTAGGAACTGAATAGTACCAAAATAATCATATAATCCAAGCCTTTAGTGAGAGTGATTGAAACCCAGAGAAGAGAAGAGGCTTGCCCAAGGGCATACATTTATATTATCTATGACCGCATTTGATTCCTAAAACAATTCTGTTAATTACTATATACTCCTGACTTTTCTAATTTATAGAATAGGAAAACAAAAATCAAAGAAAACAAGTGGAAAATCTATGTCTGAAACCTGAGTCCTCAAACTCTAGCAGAAAAACAGGAACTGTAAGACAGGATCCAGGGATACTAAAAACAAACAAACAAACATGGTAACAAAGATGAAGAATGCCTTTCTCAGGCTCATCAGTGTACTAAACACAGGCAAGGAAAAAAATCAGTATACTCAAAGACAGGTTAACAGAAATTATCCAAACTGAAACACACACACACACACACACACACACACACACACAGACTCAAAATTTAAAAACCAGAATAAAGCATCCAAGAACTATAGGATAATAACAAATGATATGACATACATGTAATTGAAATCCAAGAAGAAGACAGAATGAGGCAGAGGAAATATTTGAAAAAAATGACTGCAAATTTTCCAAAAATAATGAAAGAAATCAAAGCACAGATCCAAGAAGTTCAGAGAATCCCAAGCAGAATAAATACACAAACACACACCCCCTACACCTATTATACTCAAACCCTTGAAAGCCAAAGATACAAAGATCTTCTTGAAGGCAGCCAGAGGGGTAAAAAAAGACACATCACATACAGAAAAACAAAGATTACAGTAGTCTTCTTGTTAGAAACTATGAAAAGTAGAAAACCACAGAATGACATCTTTAAATTGCTGAAAGGAAAACGAAAAAAAAAAAAACTACCAACCCCAAATTCTACGCTGACAGAAGATCTCTCAGACATGAACACTTTTCAAACCAAAAAACGTGACAGACTTTATTAGCCATAGACCTGAACTGTAAGAAATGTTAAGGAAAGTTCTTCAGGCACAAGGAATTGATACCAGACAAACTTGGAGGTACAAAAGAAGATTTAAAAGATTTCCAAAAATGGCTAAAATGAAGGTTTGAGATTTTCCATAATAAAAAGTTTTTTAATGTTTAAAAATAAGTGTGTGAATATATTCCTACAACAATATCCACAGTACAGGCTTTTTTTGCACACATATACAAGGTTAGTAATCTAGAAGGCAGAATTACAATTTCTAATACTACTACTGGAGAATTCAAGAACAATTCTAAGTCAGACCACAGCTGGCACATACATCTTGTTTGTACATTTATATCCTTAAAGTTAGGGAGGAACAATGTGTAACACCTTCACATGCCTTCCTATATTTTGTACAGCATAGATATCTAATTTTTTAGCTTCCATGGTATCTCTTATAGAAGTCATAGTACTACTATGTCTTAGACTCCACATTCACTATGAGCCCTAATAACTAAACCCAAGGCCTTCTGGTGAATTTGATATGCTATACTAAGGGTGTATTTTTTTTAGTAAATAAATCTGTAAAATGTTTTAATCTAAATTTCCATGTTATTGCAAATAAAGATACAGTTGTTGAATAAATGTATTTGCAGATAATAGTAAAACACAGAGGTTTTGGTAAGTGATATGTTATAAACAATTAGGTCAAATTAGCCATCACTGGAGGTATCAACAGTGATATGGCAGGCAGGGTGGGCCAACGCCAGGGGCCAATTAAGTAGGAAAAGGTCTGGCAATTATGCATCAAGTGCACAGAATTAGGCCAGGCTGGCAGGATTAGGAAGGTATCAAAAGATCAGACAAGCATTATCAACGATCCAGATTACATACAAAAAGAGTTACTAGGTCTCAAATATTGAGGCAGGTAGGGTCCAAAACCCTGGAAGTCAGAAGACATCTGGGTAGTATCTAAAGGCAAAGACTGAATATTCCTGCTCCCTTTTCATACTCTGTGCTTACTGCCTGTATGACTTTCTCCTAATTAAGGCAGAAGTACAAAGCTTCCCAAAAAATTCTTATAAGTAATACAATAAGAGTACTACCTAATGCTATCAATCTTTCCTTCATACACCAGGTTTTAAAATAATGGAAAATGTGCTATAAAAAGGTTAGAGTCAATTATATGAAGCTGCTTCATTTTCAGAAAATATTCTTTTTTTTCGAGACAGGATCTTGCTCATTCACCCAGGCTGGAGTGCAGTGGCACAATCACGGTTCACTGCAGCCTTGATCTCCCAGGCTCAAGTGATCTTCCTGCCTTAGCCTCCTGAGTAGCTGGGACTACAGACACACACCACCATGCTCTGTTAATTTTTTTTTAAAACGGATTGGGTTTCACCATGTTGCCCAGGTTGGTCTCGAACTCCTGGATCAAGCCTTGGCTTCCCAAAGTGCTAGGATTATAGGCGTGAGCCACCAGACCCAGCTTCAGAAAATATTCTTATGCATTTCTTTGATTCTTCAAATAAATACTGGGCACCACACAAAATACTTGAGATGCAACAAGACAGCCCCGGAGCTCTAGTTTAAGTGGGAAAGAGACAAACCAAGTACTACGATAGCATGAGCTTTGCCAAGATAGAGACAGAAAAGGTACTGCAGGAATAGACATGGGGAACATTAAGGAAACGTTTGTGAGAACTGTTGAAATTACCTCATAAACTTTTGCAGCTTATATTCTGAGGCAAACATTAAAATGATCTTTCAGCGTCTAAAATAGAATGTGTTTTGTGCCCCAAAACATTCTAAAAATTCTTGGTTGTTATCATGGGGAAATATTGACTGCTAAATAAGAATTATTACACCCAGAAATGTTTAGTAGCAAACAGGACATTAAGTTGCTTTAAAAAAAAAAAAATCAGCCATTTCTCACTTCATTTCAAGATTTTTTTACACACTAAAGATTTTGCGGCTCCAGTTAGGAAGAGGCCTTTCAGCCTCAGAAATGAGGAAAAATATCTTCCTTTGTTTTCTGACACTTATTGTGTAGGGTTATATTTACTAAGCTACTGGAATAATATTTTCATGTAGATGTCACTGGTGAGATTCCTACTAACAATGAGTTAAGTACTATCTGGTCACATATATCTAGAGGTGCTGCAACTTGGAATTTCTGACAGGCTAAAGGACTACATGCTCCTTTGGCATTCCCCCAGACTAAGCCAGAGAACTGCATTCTCCGACATTCAAAGTAACAATAAATAGCAGCCTCGGAGGCTGGTCCCAGGGAAGAGAAGTGGTATATGGGCAGGGTTAAGCCTGCAAACAAATAAGAGACCAACCATTATAGATTCCAATACCATTTGGGCTGCCATTTCACAATTACAGCACCACCCATATTCTTGTATTTTTTTCTGATCAACTGGGAGGTATAAAATTATTAACTACTAACAAAGTACTGAAGCTTAGAAATTTAAGCACAATCAAGAGTATCCTTCTGACAAGGTTATCAACATATACTTGTGTTCTTACAGGTCACTAGTAAGGAGAGTTAAGCTAGCAGGCCAGGAATCCCATATAACCTGAAGCCTATACCTCATGACAAGCAAAGGAATGCTATTCTTCCTGTGTGCCTAGACCTTTGCAGCACAGATCCATCACTGCTACTTTTCCCAGATTCTGATGAAAAGCCACTATACCTGAGAAGGCCAAAGCAAGCTAAGATGTACTCTCATCAAGCACAGAGTCCAGAATGTGTCCTTGGGTTGAATTGGGTAATTTGTTGAGTAATCAACCCCTCTCCCAATTTTTTGTTTGAACATCACAGTCTTCACTTCCTGAGGTAGCCGACCATCTCCAAAACAATCCCACAGTTCCAGCAGGTCTGCTGTAGTTTTCACTGTCCTAACTACTCCCTGACATACCTCAAAAGCCACTATAATAGTCACTGAATGCATCCATCTCCAAGGTCACCGCTGCGTAGACATTTGTGCGATTCAGGTGTGTATGTGGCAAACATTGGTCTGTGAAGACTTTATTTTGCTCCTGCCAGTTTTACACAGAAACCTCCAGTATTAAAGACAAATAGTTGTACATTCAGAATCTTTAAAGCTCCCTCCAAGGACATACTGCTTCATTAAATTCCCCAATATGCTTTTATTTGCACAGAGTGGTAACAAAAAAATAAAAGAGCTGATGTATACCATTTTTGCCAGTTTTCAATAGAGTGAGCAGACCTGATGAAGTTGAGTAGCAATAAACTATGGAGGCTCTAGCCTTCTGTTCCTAGCATCTGCAAATAAAATCTTGTAATAGGATTTTGAAAGACATTGCCTTTCCTTTGGGAAGGCTCTGTCAAGGATCTGGAGTGCATAACTACTTACGGTTACCATAAGTAATCTGTTTCATTTGCTAAGCCTGGTGATGGCAATTCATTATGGAAAGGTAAAACTAAAAGCATTATTTTAACAGACAGTTAAAGGTATTAAGATACACTGCGTGGAAAGATACAGGATTCTGTGCCCAACTGCTTTTCTTAGTTCATGAACTTTATGCTAAATCACAAACATTCATCCATTTAAGGAGAAAGGGGGAAATGGCAACTAGAGCTGCTTTGTAAGTTAGGTATTTATATAGTGATAGAAAGATCACAGAGAGATAAATTGCCAATGACTTCATTCTGCCTCCAGTTCCCCTAAAAAATAATTGTGGGCCTGTTACAAAGATGCCTCTCTTGCATCAGACTTCTCAATGACTGTCTTTCTTGCATATGAACATGTGATAATTACTGGGCAGAGGCCAAGTTAATCCTGCTCTGCAACATAGCTAATAACATATTTTACCTCTATTATCAAAGAAACAATCAAAATTATACAGAAAAGCCTTGCCTGCAATCCTCAAACAGTATCTCTAACTTGTCTTTCTCCTGAATCAGTGGTAAGCAACCTTTATAATTTAAAATTACTATTTAATTTTTTTAAATTATAGTTTTCATGGGCTTCATTTTTTTCCTATCACATCCTACAAGGGTCAGAATTTCTTCAGTACTTGATGATACCAAGGACAGACTGGTAGACCAAAGCTCTACTTCGCACCTCCCATCTGCTACAGTATAGTCAGTTTCCAGACTGTTAATGGGTGTATTGACTTTTTTGGCTATCCTGTAACCATTTTTTAAAATTTCATGCATATGCAATATAAATTTCTTACTCCAATCTTGCTCTCTTTTCCATGATGGAACAGATAAAAATTGACTTATAGGCCAGGTGCGGTGGCTCACGCCTGTAATCCCAGCACTTTAGGAGGCCAAGGAGGGTGGATCACCTGAGGTCAGGAGTTCGAGACCAGCCTGGCCAACATGGTGAAACCCTGTCTTTATTAAAGATACAAACAAATTCGCCAGGCATGGTGGTGGGCACCTGTAATCCCAGATACTCAAGAGGCTGAGGCAGGAGAATCACTTGAACCTGGGAGGCAGAGGTGGCAGTGAGTTGATATTCCACCATTGCACTCCAGCCTGGGCAACAGAGCAAAATTCCATCTCAAGAAAAAAAAAAACACTGAGAACTGACTTATAATGACTTATACAGAAGTAACACAAAGATTGCACTGATCATAATATAGCAAATAGGTGGGCAGAATTTGGTAAATTTATGTTCTAAATCAAAATTAGGTATTGTCTTTGTCAATTAAGATGTTTTCAGTTCACAGCAGTCACGCACTGAAACAAATATGTGTTCAGTTCTACGACAGTGGCATAAAACTCTTAAGTGAACCAAATCCCTACCGGAGGAACCCGTAAGGTGAACTAGGTTCCCGTCCTTTGTGTTTCTACAGCACACTATGTAAATACCATCACAGTAATTATCATTCCATATTATAATTATTTATGTTTTCCCAGTAGATGACCTTTTTGATGGTAACTGTAACGTGTCTATTTTTTGTTTAACCCAGGGATTAACATTGTTTATAGAAAGCACTCAAATATTCTTCAAATGAAAACCTATTCCATGCAAAACAATGTGTACAGAAGCTTCCCCTAAATGGTTGCATATATAATGTTCAGTCTTCCCACTTTATCGTCTACTTGGGGACAGGGACTTGACTTTGTTAACTCCTATGTCCCCAATAGTTACCGCGGTTAGCACATAAATAGGCTCTCAGCACATTTATTTAGTGAATAAATAAACCAGGCTAGGTCTCTTACCACTGGAGTGGCATGATGTTAGAACAGACAGCCTTACTGCTTCTCTTACATGAGATTTTTTACCCAAAAAGTATCTATTGCATCATAAGCAGATTCCTTTTCCCGCAGATATTATATGGCTGGCATTTCCCAAAGATGTTTGTTAATGGATTATATGAGAAAAATTAATCCCATTTTAAATAAGTTTTGGAAATGTGGGTTAACGAAGTCCAGTTTTTCAAGAAGGATTTCTTTGAGCCTTTATTGTAAGATTCTCCAAAACATATTTGGTCACACACCCATTGGGGTAAGTGGTTGCAGACAATGCTGACCTCTCTCATTATATTTCTAGAACTCAGAGAATAAGAATTCATATTTAGGATACTACTCTCACTGAAAAATTTCAGAACACTGATAACATTGGTTAAGAAACTGAAAGCAATGTAAATTGGTTAACCACTTTTAGAAAGTAATTTGGCAATACATTTCAGAAGCCCAAGGAAATAATCCAAAATATTAAAATAGGACCAGGCATGGTGGCTCATGCCTGTCGTCCTAGCACTTTGAGAGGCTGAGGCTAGAGGATTGCTTAATCCCAGAGGTTTAGTACCAGCCTGGGCAACATAGTGAGACCTCGTCTCTATAAATAATTAAAAAATTAGCCAGGTGTGGTGGCACACACCTGTGGTCCTAGCTACTTGGGAGGCTGAGGTGGTAGAATCGTTTGAGCCCTGGCAATGGACGCTGCAGTGAGCCGTAATCATGCCACCGCACCCCGGCCAGGGCGACAGAGCAAGACCCTGTCTCAAAACAAAAAACAAACAAACAAACACAACATTAAAATAGCTCCACATGTTCAATACAATGCTATTATGAGAAAAAAATTACAAATTAACTATCCAATAATAGAAAATAAATCTACAACTGGGATATTAAAGTCATAAAAATAACTATGAAGACTGTATAGTAACATATAAAAATGATTATAATAAACAGTTGTGTTAGAAACATGGTTTGAAATTGCATCTATGCTCTGATTATACAAATATGCAAAGGAGAATATGCAAATATGTAAGCACTAGAAAGGGATGATGCAATTTTTAAGTAATTTGATTTATAATGCATTTTTCCCATTCTGATTTCCATTAATGCTATTTAATGATGAAAGAAATAACATACATTATATATAATATATGCTCCCATTTATCCAGATTATGCTTTTTCTACTTCCTCATTATATCACCTATATATCAAAACCACCAGAAAATGTTTAAGTCATTTAACCTAACACTTATTGATGGGAGATTAGAACACTTCAAATTTCCTTAGAAAGCTGTATGCTGAGAATGACCCAGGTAGGAGCAAGATTTCTCCTGAAGAATGCAGGAAAACTGGCAATTTAGAGAGGTAAACAGGTATGGAGAGGGAAAGGAACACAAACCTGGGCTTGAATTCTAGCTAGTCTTCTAAATAGTAGTATGATCAGCTGAACTGACCTCCCCACCTGCAAGGTAAGGACAACTACCCTATAGCATGCATTGTTTTCAGGATAAATGATTTTAAGTTCCTAGGACTAGGCCCTAAATCATTGTTACGTCCTTTCCTAGTGGGATACAGGAAAATCTTCCCTATGAAGCATTAAAAAAAGTGAGTTCCCACAAATATTCATCTCAAACATCTTTAAGTTGTTCCCATACTGTACATATTATAAAATGTGTGTTTGAAAACTGAAAAACTAGTTGTAAGGGAAATACAACCAGAAGCAACGAATGAGTACACAGTTTTATAGACAATTGTGTAAGAAACAAATTAATAGTAACTTTCAAATGACAATACAATGAGAAAAACTGAAATGCCTTTTTTATAGCTTAAATTTTCCACCTAGCTTTACTGAGGTATAATTGAGTAGTAAAAAGTATATATATCTAAGGTGTACAACATGATGTTTTGATAAACATACAGACTGTGAGGTCTTAAAGTTTTAAAGGAAGTTGAAGGAAACTTCAATTCTGAAACCTGTAATCAACCAAACTTAAAAATCCATTCATTCAATAAATAACTTATCATATAAAAGGAAGGGTGCTTGGAGCTTAAGAGATTGAGCTACTTTACTTTCACCTTTCTGCTGTTCTCTTGCTAATTTACCTTCCTTATCTCTGGGTTCTACCCTTTCTGTCCTCCCTTTCATATTTTATTTTATTTATTTTTTAAAGAGAGAATCCTGTTTTGTCACCCAGGCTGCAACGCAGTGACAGGATCATAGCTCACTGCAGCCTCAAACTTCTGGGCTCAAGTAATCCTCCCACCTTAGCCTCCTGAGTAGTTAGGACTACAGGCATGCACTGCCATACCTGGCTGATATTGTTATTTTTTGTAGAGATAGGGTCTCGTTTATGTTGCCCAGGCTGGTCTCAAACTCCTGGCCTTAAGTGATCCTCCTGCCCTGGCCTCCCAAAGTGCTGGGATTACAGGCATGGGCCACTGTGCCTGGTTGTCCTCCCTTTTATAACACAACCCATTTGAGTTCGTAATTGAGGGTTGGCGAAATTATAGGAAAAGCTGCACGTATTAAGGTAGAAAAAGATTATAGATCAATCAAAATTAAGACTATTACCAAAATGATGTTTTATACAAGTACTTAAAGTGACTGTGTAACACTAAATCATAATACCATACAAAGAGACAGATTTTAGCTAATATTATTGAGCATATTCCATGTGCCATTTTGCCTGTATTAACCCATTTATTCTTCAGAAAAAGTGTTATGAAGTTGATGTTGTTATTATTCCCATTTTACTGATGAGGAAACTGAGACAAAGGGGGTTAAGTAATACACCCAACTCAAATGGTCAGTACGTACTACAGCAGGAATGTGAACCAGACAGTTGGGCCAGGACCCATGACACTTTGCTGTGCTCTGTTTACTGTGGTTAGCATATCCTGTGTAGACATTGTGGAATGAACTATGTGGAAAAAAGGAGGGAAAAGAGGAAAATGAGAGGCATAAGAATTGCAGTAAAAATACCGCAGTACATTCTACAGCTTAATTTATCTAAAATAAAAAAATTTTTTTGAGACAGAGTCTCACTCTGTCGCCCAGGCTGGAGTGCAGTGGCGCAATCTCGGCTCACCACAACCTCCACCTCCCAGGTTCAAGTGATTCTCCCATCTCAGCCTCCCAAGTAGCTGGGACCACGGGCACATGCCACCATGTCTGTGTAATTTTTGTATTTTTAATAGAGACGGGGTTTCATCATGTTGGCCAGATGGGTGTCAGGCCTCTGAGCCCAAGCTAAGCCACCATATCCTCTGTGACCTGCACGTATACATCCAGATCACCTGAAGCAACTGAAGATCCACAAAAGAAGTGAAAATAGCCTTAACTGATGACATTCCACCACTGTAATTTGTTTCTGCCCCACCCTAACTGATCAATGTACTTTGTAATCTTCCCCACCCTTAAAAAGGTTCTTTGTAATTCTCCCCACCCTTGAGAATGTACTTTGTGAGATCCACCCACTGCCCGCAAAATGTTGCTCCTAACTCCACCACCTATCCCAAAACCTATAAGAACTAATGATAATCTACCATCCTTTGCTGACTCTTTTCGGACTCAGCCCGCCTGCACCCAGGTGAAATAAACAGCCTTGTTGCTCACACAAAGCCTGTTTGGTGGTCTCTTCACACGGACGCGTGAGACAGTGGGTAAATTATTTTTTTTTTACATGGTTAACTTTTTCTTATAGGAAAATTATAGGTCATAACCAAGAATAACATGTTATTAACATATTTTGTCTTTTGATTTCAAAGGTAATTTCCAAATGTCCAAATATTACTCTTGATATTTGAAGAAAACACCTGCAGTGATATTTAACAGGCAGAAACAAACTGTTGTTTCCTCCTAGCCATCTGTAACTTCCACCTAAATTCTGTAAAACACTTGATTGTATTTCAAAAACAATAATACTTAAAGTGCTACTTTGCTATTAAAAAAAATCACATACAATGCCCATCAACTGATGAGTGATTAAACACAATATGGTACATCCATGCCATAGAATGTAATTTTGCAATAAAAAGGAATGAAGTAGTGATACACACATGCTACAACATGAATGAACCTTGAAAACATTCTAAGTGAAAGAAACCAGGCACAAAGCCCATATATTATATAATTCAATTTATATGAAATACCCAGAATAGGCAAATCTATAGAGACAGAAAGTGGGAGTTGAGAGGAAATGGGGAATGACTGCTAATGGGTATGGGGTTTGTTTTGAGGTGATAAAAATGTTCTAAAACTGATTGTGGCGGTGGCTATTCAACTCTATGAACATACTAAAAATCATTTTGTATGGTATATGAATTATATCTCAATAAATTTGTTGTATGTATAAAAGAAATCACATTAAAACACTTCAAAGGGTCCACATTGGCCACTTCACCTGCAGAGTTCTGCTGACTTCATGACAGACTCCATATGAACACTTTTCATATAGCTACCGCGTCAGATATACGAGATGAAAGTGGAAGGTCTTTAAGGTAAAGACTTGGGTAATAATGAAATTTGATGAACAAAATCATGTTTCTGAGAAGTCAGAAGTTACTAGAATTACTAGATAAGGTGCTGACTTTCAATCCCTCTGTAGGCAACACAAGGGAAGAGGGTAAATAATGTTGCAGACAACTAAAATATAACATAAAATAGATCTGAATTAGAAAAATCATCTTATAGAGATCAAAGGACTCACGTGACAAGGCAAAACCAGACTGCAGTATAAACACAGCTACAGAAAGATTGTACTTGTCAGGACCGGGTGCAGTGGCTCATGCCTATAATCCCAGCACTTTGGGAGGCTGATGTGGGAGGATTGCTTGAGCTCAAAGTTCAAGACCAGCCTGGGCAACAAAGTGAGACCCTATCTCTTAAAAAAAAAAAAAAAAAAGACTGTATTTGTCAGAAAATAGGAAATGGATAGGGCAGGTAGACACATACTACTATTTACTTAGCACCTATTAGGTGCCAGGATTTGTACCTGGGTAGTTATAGTGAAAAATAAAAGTGTGACAGATAAACCTTGATACTGCCCTTCCAAACTGTGTTGGGGAAAGGGTCCTAGAAGAGTGAACTCTGGCACCTAGCTTCTCATGCAGATGTGCTTTTATTGCTGAATAGACAATTCAGGCTACTGAACTGAGGCTGCACCATGGGTCATCCAGCCTACTCCCCTTCCCTTCATCTGATTCCATGTCATCAGGCAACCTTCTGACTGTGCTCTTGCCTTCCACAAGTTGACAAGTGGAGTGTACAACATAACTAGAGAACTACAGAAAAATAAAGCAATAGAGCAATGGAGCTTATTGCAATTACAGACACTTGGGAAGAATATATACAGACTAAGCTGCTAACACTTGTTATCTCATAAGGTGGAATGAGAAAGGACTCGCACATATTGGGATTGGATTTTTAAAAAATAACCATACTACTTTTCTATTAAGAATAAATGTAACAGTTCTTAAATAATAATAATTTGGCTTTACTTTCATGCTTACCAAACTGACAAAAAATTTCTGGTCTGCCTGTCAGTTGATTCTTTAATAAATTAGCCTGCTGGGTTGATAGGTGTGTCTTATGATGTAGTTTTACATGAATTCTACGTTAAGAGAAGAGTACACTTTAAATCTGGCAAAATAAAGTTCTAAGTCTCCAAAGCCCCAGAGCTTTGTGGATTCTAAGGTCAATGACACTTAGCAGAGCGCCTCTTCACAGCCATCAGCTGGCCTTCCTCGGTAAAACCTAAACCACACCAAGTACTTCCCATTCAAATTCTACAAGCAGAAAATATTAAAGAACTACAATTTAGACCGTTTCCAGAGAACTTCTCCTAGCATTTCAGTATAATTTACAAATAAGCAGCTCTTAGATCTGCAGGCTTGCCTTACTATCTTTGGATAAAACAAGGTTGTTTCTCCACAATCAACCAACCTTCAGCACCCGCTCCACGCCCGGAAATAGATCAGAACCATGGAGGAAGTCCTAGGAGCATGAGAGTGCTGAGTTTAACCTGGCCTTACAATTTGGGTCCAAAGTCCAACTAAACTCCCACCTGTGGCCCAAGGTTTAAAATTAAAGGTTGAAGTATCCTGCAGCACGGGCCACTGAATGTGCACTGACATTTCAGCATCAGATAACCAGCTGACCTTCAGCTACCCCTAAGTATGACCAATGGGTTATCTCCAAGTGACTGCTGCATATGTAGATGATATATCGTCACAAAACCCCCAAATCCTCCTTCTTGGCAAATTCCAACTATTAAAAAATCAAGACGTGCCAGGCGCAGTGGCCCACGCCTGTAATCCCAGCACTTTGGGAGGCCAAGGGGGGTGGATCACGAGGTCAGAGTTCAAGACCAGCCTGGCCAACATGGTGAAACCCCGTCTCTACTAAAAATACAAAAATTAGCCGGGCATGGTGGCGCATGCCTGTAATCCTAGCTACTCAGGAGGCTGAGGCAGGAGAATTGGTTGAACCCAGGAGGCGGTGGTTGCAGTGAGCCGAGATCGCACCACTGCACTCCAGCCTGGCTGACAGAGCAAGACCCTATCTCAAAAAAAAAAAAAAAAAAAAAAAAAAAAAAAAAAAAAAAATCAAGACCCAATCTATTATTAAGAAGGAAGTAGAGAAGGAAATAATACAGAGGACTCAAACATCAAATTGACAGTCTGATCAGAAGACTATTGCAGTCCTTTCCAACTTTGACATTCAATGGTTCCATGATCAGCAAACATTCACAAGAAAACATATGGGCACACCAGAAGCTGAGTTAAGGAAAGCCAGCTAAAGATCAAAAGTGATTAGATTAGACACACTCAAATAAGTGAGGGGGAACAGTGAATCATCAAATTAATAGCTCTACAAATGAGAGATACTAAATTTGTTCTTAAAAAAAAAAAAGGCAACCAAGAAAAATGAATGCTAATAAGCCTAACTTGAATAAATAAATGCTCTAAAAACACAGGTATCTATAAACCTCCACACCCAATGAGTCATTAAGACATCCCACTTGTAAAGCCAGGTCCCAAGCTCAGACAGACCTTGACTGGTTTGTATACAATTACGGCAATTTATCTTGCCCACCAGCCAGTCTTCTATGTGTCTGTTACAGCTACTTTTCTCACAGTGTAAAATTAATCTGTGTTAATCCCACAAAAGTAACTATTTTCTTCTCTCCTCAGTCTCTGTACCCCATCCCACTCCATGTCAATTGGTTCTTTCTGTACTGCCCTAAGTAATGATTCTCAGTCACAGGCTTCAAATAACTATACAACTTAAACAATATGGCTCCCAAATTCACAGTCTTCATTTCTCTGAAAGCCAGTTAAATCCTGCTTCTTTCCACAAAGTCCACCCAAGAATAACCTGATCTTCTATTAGAACTACAGATGCAATCACAAAGGAACAACCCATTTTAAGATGGCACATGTAAGCCTGGGTTACGAAATGACCAGCTAGTAGTCATCCACTGTAGAATAAAAAGTGCAAGCCCCTGATGGAAGCCCTATGTCAACAAACATGGCAAAGGACCCCAAGCCTCTATACCTTCAAACCTCCCTTCCTGACGATATCATGTCTGCCTGGCCCATATGAGACACATCCTTTACAACAAGATATCACCTGAGTCGTCACTCCTAGACACAACCCTTCATGCATTCATATACTACCACTGCCTCCATGACTCATCTTTCTGGTGACCACATTTATGAAAAATTTATAGGCAATAATTAAACAATATCAAAAAGATAGTAAAAAACAAAGAGAAAGACTATAAGCACCTTACCAAGGAAGAGAGTAAAACACATGTGTCACTGCCAAGAATATCATAGGTTTCGGAAAGAGAAGAAGGCACCAGAGGAACATCTCTGTTCTGGTCCAGAGCATTTGCCTAGCAACACCCCTCTCCTTAATCTTCAGTCATTGTATGCCTTTGTTCCCAAAGAGGCTGCTCCCAGGGCAGGCCCCAGCCACCCTACAGGGATTTCTCTACTGAGAGCATCTACAGGTCCAGCTCCCTGTCAAGGTGCTCTCCATGACAACAGTGAATTTTTTGCTCTGTTATGTCTATCTTATGCTTCCTGGGGAAGGCAACTACAAAAAGGAATGTGCTCTGGCCTGGGAGTCACAGGTTCACCTCGGTGGGCTGGGTGATCTTGAGAGGGTTTCTCAGCATGTTCTGCCATGTCTGTGCCATTTGTGTGCTGCAGTGAACTCACATTGACTCACACCAGCTCATGAGAGACAACCTTGCACATTTCTTCCTAACTTCTGCTCATGGACTTTACATCGGTAGCTTAAAATTAGTCATAGTGGGAGTATATACACCATGGAAATCAGCAAATGTAGCAAATCTGGATTTTTTTTCTTCACTTGGAGAGCTGGTTGTTAAACACCAATACAACACTACTTGTGCCTCAGTTTGTTACCCAATTTGTTTTTCTTTTTGTGGAAACAAATTTTTGTACAGCCAAATCAACTTGACTTTAGACCTTGTCTCAACACTTTAAAGCTCTTCAGCTATTTAATACTGTTTTCTTCTATTAATACCTGTTTATGGTTTCATGGAATTTATTTTGACGTATAGTGTGAGTAATACTCACTGTTAATTCAGAACAGCTGATTTAACAAATAATAAATTCTTATTTATACTATGGTCTATGTGTAGACTATTACCTTCCATTAACTTTTGGTCAACAACAAAATAGCAACTAACATCTTTTTGAGTACTTCCCAAGCAGCAGCAATTTGCTCAACTCTTTATCTCATTTAATCCTACACTTTACAGGTGAGTAAAGTTATCCTTGAAGACATTAGGTACCTGGGCCATAGTCATGTGGCTGATAAATCAGAGCTAGACCTGGAATCCTATACTCTACCTCCAATACCTCAACTCATGACCATTATTGCTAAACTGCAACACAGTGTTGACCACTATTTTTTAATTTTGATATTAGTCCTCCCTTTACGCTTCTTGCTTAGAATCATTTTGTAAATCATTTTGTCAATTTTACTCAAATCACGTTAAATTTAATTGGAACAGTGACATCTCAATATTCTAGTTTTTGTATTCAGAAACAATGTATGTCCCTCTAGTTCATTTATTTATTTTAAAAACCTCAAGAAAAGTTTTATAGTTTTCTTCATTTCAACTGGACATATTTGTTAGGGTTATTTCTAATTTTATATTTGCTGAAGCTTTGATAAATGGGATTTTTTTACGCTACATGTTTCTAACTGGTTATTGCTAACACTTGAGAAAGATACTGATTTTTGTATACTTACCAAATACAGCACTTGTAATTTTTAGTTGATTTTCTTTTTTTTGTATTTTATCTCCTTTCAGATCATTATACTTACTTTGGTATGGTGGATTATTGCACGAGTTAGAACTTCTAGAACAATGTTAATGGTGATAGAAGGTTTATATATTCCTGATGTAAACTGAAGATGCTCTACTGTATCACTGTCGAGTACAAGACTGACTTGTTGGTTTAAGACAGTGGATCTTATTAAAGATATAGTTTTCTCGGCCAGGCGCAGTGGCTCACGCCTGTAATCCCAGCACTTTGGGAGGCCGAGGCGGGCGGATCACGAGGTCAAGAGATTGAGACCATCCTGGCCAACATGGTGAAACCCCGTCTCTACTAAAAATACAAAAATGAGCTGGGCATGGTGGTGTGCAGCTGTAGTCCCAGCTGCTCGGGAGGCTGAGGCAGGAGAATCAGCTGAACCCGGGAGGCGGAGGTTGCAGTGAGCCGAAATTGTGCCATTGCACCCCAGCCTGGGCAACAGAGTCAGACTCTGTCTCAAAAAAAAAAAAGTTTTCTCTTCCTAGTTTTAAAATGGCTTAAAAAAAAAGATGTTGAGCTTTTTCAAATGTTTTTTGAGCATATTATTAAAATAACTTAAAGTTGTTCTTACTGAATACCTTTTTTTTTTCCGAGTCTTGCTTTGTCGCCCAGGCTGGAGTGCAGTGGCGCGATCTCAGCTCACTGCAAGCTCCGCCTCCCGGGGAATACCTATTTTAAACTGAAAAATCGTAGACTATCAATAAGGAGGTAGATCTGAGTTTGGTTCCCGGGTTGAAGGGCAAATCTAAGGAGTCCTAGGTCAGCAGCACAGTTTGTTCTGCTGCAGTTTCTTTGACAAGCATTACCTCATATCTGACTGGCAACAGATGAATGCTGTTGGCATAATGGTGAAGTCACATTGGCTCACATGCAATTTTTCTCAGCATAATAATGTTTTCAAGCAGAGACAAGTTTTCTCATGATTAAAGAGAAAGCCTTGGCAATATAAGATGACCTTAAAGGTGGAAAAAAAAGCTGAAAGTCTACAGAAGTGACTTACTTTAGCATATGTGGTAGTTGATTCAGTGGCTTCAAAAACCACTATACTTTCCTTCTAAGTTATCTGGCAAAGCTGCAAATGCAGATAAGAAAGCTGCAAATACAGCCAGGCATGGTGGCTCATGCCTGTAATCCCAGGACTTTGGGAGGCCGAAGCGGGTACATCATTTGAGGTCAGGAGTTCGAGACCAGCCTGGCCAACATAGTGAAACCCAGTCTCTACTAAAAATTCAAAAAGGCCAGGTGCGGTGGCTCACGCCTGTAATCCCAGCACTTCAGGAGGCCGAGGCGGGTGGATCACGAGGTCAAGAGATCGAGACCCTCCTGGTCAACATGATGAAACCCCATCTCTACTAAAAATACAAAAAATTAGCCGGGCGTGGTGGCGGGCGCCCGTAGTCCCAGCTACTCGGGAGGCTGAGGCAGGAGAATGGTGTGAACCCGGGAGGCGGAGTTTGCAGTGAGCCGAGACCGCACCACTGCACTCCAGTCTGGGTGACAGAGCGAGACTACGTCTCAAAAATAAATAAATAAATACATAGAAAAAGAAAAAAAAATTAGCCAGGCGTTAGTGGCACACCTGTAATCCCACCTACTCAGGAGGCTGAGGCAGGAGAATCACTTGAGCCTGGGAGGCAGAGGTTGCAGTGAGTGGAGACAGCGCCACTGCACTCCAGTCTGGGTGACAGAGTGAGACCCTGTCTTAAAAAAAAAAAAGAAGGCTGCAAATACATTCCTCCCTGTATTAAAACAATGGATTAAGAAGGCTATATGCTGGATCAGCTTTTCAATTTTTATCCAAATGGTCTCTATTGGAAGCAAAATACCCTCTAACACCTATTTCCCAAAGAAGAAAGCATGAGCCCCAGGGTTTACAGCTACACAGAATTTTCTGACTGTGATACTGGAAACAAGTACCAGTTAGAGTTGACTGTGCTGGCTCTTGTTTTATTTTGTTTTTTAGTACTCTTGTGTCAACAACAGAACTGCCACTAACATTTTTTGAGTACTTCCCATGCACTACTTGGTTACATGGGAAGGACCAAGCCCTATTAGGCTACTTGGTTTACAAAGTGCCTCAGTTTTAGTTGGTCCGTCCCAACTCCCATCAGCTCTATTGTTTTCAGTGCCTGATTTTGCAAACATGGGTTGTTTATTGTATTTTTCAATTATTGTTGAGGCTTCCATTTTATTCTGTTTTTGTTTGCTTGTTTTTTCCAGGTTCACCTATATGGTGTGGCAGCAGAAACATTTGGGTCCCCATAGAACCACTGGATCTTGTGCTACCTGCTTACCAGAGTGTGGCCTGCTTGAGATTTGAGATTTTCTTTGAAACCCAGTTAGCTAACAGGCACGAGTACCTGCCATCAGGGAATCTAAGACACTTGATTTAAACACTGAAAAGTTTAAATCATTATCGTGAATGGAGTAACTGCAGTAAAGAGAGGGTTGTGCAAATTTCTGAAGTGTATTCAAGAGATGAGGCTGACCACACTCACGTTCCATTGTCTCATCCACAACACACATCTATTACCAACTCCTGATATTCTACCCAACCTGCTCCACCAATAGCCTTCCCTACTTCAGTAAACAGTAATTCCACCTTCAGGTGTTCAGACTGAAAACCTTATTGCCACTTTCTCACAGCATCTATCCAGTTCATCAAAAAATGCTGATGGCTCTGTCTTCCAAATATGGCCAGAATCTGACCACGTCCTATCAGTTCTCCACTGCTACCACTCTCGTTCAAGTCACCATTATCTGTCACCTCTATTACTGCAATAGCCTTCTATCTGCTTCCACCCGTGTCCCCTCAACACTAGTTTCAATAACGTGATTGGAAAGCCAGATCTTATTATTCCTCTGCTTGAAACCCCATAATATCTTCCTGTCACATGCAGAACAAAAGTCAAGTTTTTATAATGGCTTGGAACAACACCCTAGATGCTTGGGCACAAAATAGCCTGGATCTGCTGTTCCCTTCCTTCCACTTCTCAGACCACTCTGGTTTTCTTGATGCTACTGAGCTCTCAGGATTGCCTCCTGACTTTTGCACTTGCTATTCCTTCTGCCTGGAATGTTCCTTTCTTAAATATCAAGTTTGTTTGCCCCCTCATCCCAGTGAGGCTTTTCCTGACAACCCTATTGTAAACTGCAGACACATACACACACACACACACACACACACACACACACACGGCTCCCCATCCCCGTTTCCTAACTTAATTTTCTCCAAAACAGTACATATCTTCATCTGCTATACTGTATATTTTACCTGTGTCTCTGTTTAGTCCCCTTAAAAAATAAGTAAGCTTGGTGTTCTTTGCTGTATCCCCAGTACATAGAATAGTTCCTAGGGCATAGAAATCTCAAAAACTACTTACTGAATGAATGAATCAGGTTCACTGCATGACATGATGAAAGCAGTGACAGATTGAGATTGTGACTCTTCAGTCACCTTAATCTTCACAAATCCAAGAAATATTTGAAGAGGTGTAAAGAAGTTGACTTTATTTTAATGCAGTCATATGGCTAGGCTGTGAAAACCTGTTCAAGAGATTTATTAAGCTGCTTCCTCAGATCAAGGACACTTGGAATTAAAGGGCTTGGAGTGGCTCAACTTGTCAGACGCCCTGGTGACTCTAAGATTGTTCTTCCAGGCAGGCACGGAGGCTCACACCTGTAATCCCAGCACTTTGGGAGACCGAGGTGGGCAGATCACCTGAGGCCAGGAGTTCGACACCAACCTGGTCCAACATGGTGAAACCCCATCTCTACTAAAAATACAAAAATAAGCCGGGCATGGTGGCAGGCACCTGTAATCCCCGCTACTAGGGAGGCTGAGGCAAGAGAATTGCTTGAACCCAGGAGGCGGAGCCTGCAGTGAGCTGAGATCACGCCACTGCACTCCAGCCTGAGCGACAGAGTGGCACTCCGTCTCAAAAAAAAAAAAAAAAAAATTGTTCTTCCATGATGTGACAAGACATCTGAACACACCAAAACTGAAACTACAGGGGGAAAAAAGCAGTAGCACTGCTGATATGATCAAGGAAACACAAGTGCTCTGATTCAAACCAGACATGTGGATCAAATAATAGGAGACTCCATTCATTTTTCATAAGCTGACCAATCCTCAAACTCAACAGAATCACTAAATTTAAAACTTTGAGAATTATTTCCTAGAACTCAATTTCAAAAGAAGGTTACAAATTTTATAAGGAATCACACTTTCGTTGTCTGTGTTTACCTCCAAGGTGGATCCCTCAGGGATAGGCCTGAATTACCAAGCATTTATCCCATTGCATGGCTCACATTTTCATGAACAAAATGCAAGAGCTGAAAGCAAAATATGACCAACAAAAACTCAATATTCATGACATTCTGAAGATGAATTTACTAAGCTTAGAGCTATGCCAAAACTTCTGACATGCACTCAACTTTGGAACTTGTTTACAATCCCTGATGCTGTAAAACACATTATTTTCCATGAAAGATCTAAAATCAAAGCTGAAGCTACCATCTGTGATGTAAATCTAGCATTAAAACAAATTGAGATAGGCCTCCCTAATACATGCTACGGTTGTATAGTTGTTTCTTAAACACCACTCTCCTGTCAAGACTAGCTCCAAGCCTTTAACTTTGTACTTCTGAAGAAAAAAATTTATTATTTTTCAAACTGACTTCAAATTAAATTTGAAATCATAATACTATTGAACTGTTTTATATCATTATTGTTAAGAATTTAAACTTCACATGGGTCCACATGTGTGGATTTCAAATTATATAATTCATTGCTCTAAAAGTACAGGTGCTTACTTTTCAATAGGATCAAGGTTATGAAAGATAGAAACACCTGAGAAACTCACAGATTGGAATGGATGAGATAACTAAGAGTTCCTGGGCTCTACTAAAAAGAAGCTACTACATGACATAGGCAAATCACTTAACCCTATCTATGTGTGCCTTATTTTCCTCACCTGTGACAGTTGTGAGGTTAACCACGGTATATGTAAAATACGTACCACTACATATAGCAAATAAGTAAACAATGGATACATAGTTGTGTTACTGTTATTTACTCTACCCATACTGTTCAACAATATGTTATTAAATTCTGGGCAGAAGAACTTGTTTCATGATCAGAATGATAGGGCCTCATGCTATGCTTTAAAAGATTCAATATTTCTATAGGTAGGTGACATGAAACACTTAGTTAACAATAGCCAAGGTAATTTATGCTGTGTTCAGAGAAGGAGGTGGTCAGTGTGGACTGAAGAGGAAGGCTTCTTGAAAGGAGGGAATATGAACTGGCTCATCAGGATAGGATTCAGATAGGAGGAAGAAAAATTCCAAACAAGAACATCGTAAGTAAAAGCAGTGAGGCAGGAGTGAAGATGCTCATTCAAAAAGGCCAATACACCTCCACGAGTACAATTCTTGTTCAGTGACAAAGGCCAGATGAGTAAACTGAGGGCACAGTCCAGGGGTAACTTTGAATCTAATGCTGATAGAAAAGATATATTGCAAAATAGAATCAAAGCAGAAAAGGAGTAGCTTCATATTGCTTAAGGGGAACATCTGGTAAAATGCGAATTAGTGGTTTATCTAGTGAATGAATGGTTTGCTATAATGAGCATAAGCAAAACCTCACTGATGGATATATCCTTTACTGGTTTTTTTATTGGCTTTATTCACTACTTTTCCCTCTAACATCAGTGTCAGTATTACTACCCTACCCTGTCTTTAAGTACCATGAAACATATTTATATGCATAAAGAAATAATAACCTACAGAACTATCATATTCATTAACATGTGACTGTGTGGGTGTGTAAAAGCAGAAGACAACAGGGTGGAAGATTCCTTGCAACTTAAAAATGCTGTTTGATCTCTAAAGAGCATCACAGCCAGGGAAAGTAGATTATTATTAATCCTACTAATAGAAAAAAAAATCAGACACATATTGTTGAGGAAAAAAGCAAAGACAGTGATTTTAGAGCAATACAAAACTGCTTAACGAAGTATGATACGGCTATGTACAATGGTATGAACTGTCACTGCTCTGTGACTGCAGGTAAAAAAAAAACTCAGACAATATACTCAGAACATAACATTTGCTAGTAATGGACTCACATCTTCAAGATTCCTACTGCTTGAATGAAATTCACTCAGTTGCAATTTTACACAAATCATCCACCATGAAATGATATAAGAGCCCAGCATCCTGAGTTTACATGTGAATTTTTCAAATCAATCCTGTTCAATAAGAACTAGAAAAAAGCAAAAAAGGAAAAATACAGCTTGTAAGCATTCATAAAAGCCAAATGTAATCCATTCATCTCCACAGTCTACATGAACCATGTTGACAATAAGGAATAACATCCACCCCCTTCTAATTCACCAATAACTCTATGTTTTAGGAATAGATTTTGGTCACTCATACTCTAATCAAACTTACTGTAATAAAAATTATCGGGCTGGGCGCAGTGGCCCATGCCTGTAATCCTAGCACTTTGGGAGGCCGAAGCAGGTGGATCACCTGAGGTCGGGAGTTCGAGATGAGCCTGGCCAACATGACGAAACCCTGTCTCTACTAAAAACACAAAAATTAGCCAGGTGTAGTGGTGGGCACCTGTAATCCCAGCTACTAGGGAGGCTGAGGCAGGAGAATTGCTTGAACCTGGGAAGCAGAGGTTGCAGTGAGCCAAGATCGCGCCACTACATTCCAGCCTGGGTGACAGAGCAAGACTTCATCTCAAGGAAGAAAAAAAAAATTATATATACATACATACATACATATATATATATATATGAAAGAAAATTAAACGTACTGAATGAAATTATTTTAACATTATACTTACTGTGGCATAAAATAATATTTACTTTTCTTTTTATTACCTACTTTCATGCATGTGTCACAAGAAAGGCTAGAGGCTTTGAATTTGCTTATATCCCTTAGCAGATGAAGAGACCTACTTTCAGCATTTGTGCTAGCCAGTGCTACACAAATTGAATTTTTTCAACTGACCAGTAGGCCATTCATCAACCTTAAGTGGAATTTGGGATACCTAAAAAATAGATGAAAGAAAATAATATAAGACCTGTGTTCTAATTCCAACTCATTTGCTTACTAGCTAAATAATCTTAGACCTTTAACCTTTATGAATCAGCTTGTTCACCTGTAAAGAGAATAGTGATACCTAATATATACGGCTTTTTTTTTTTTTCTCTCAGCCTTTCTCAAAGGTATATAAGTTTGTTCTTGATGGTGGTTCCAGATTTTCTGCATTGAGGGACACACGCAGTTCTCTGATTGGAAGGAGGTACATGAACATGCCTCTGCATAGCACTGCATTGAAGATTATGAAAAGATTAACTGTCCTATCAAAGAATGGGGACTTGACGGAGATACTGAGGAGTTAAATATCTCCCAAGCCCCTCTCCTTGATCCCAAGACTGCCTGTTGTGGTGATTACATATTACAAAAAGGAAAAGTGAGGTAGGAGATATAAAGAAGACAAAAAAATGAATATCTACAGTACAGACTCATATAAGGTGTACAATTAAAAAAGTTATGTATTTTCTCCTTTTGATTAATTCAGTAGAAAGAGTCCAGGCTTCTAGATTTTCTTGGGAAAATTAAACCCTTTTATCAGAATTCAATTCAACTCAACTTTGAACTCTTATTATGTGCAAGCTACTCTATTAGATACTGTTGAAGATGAGGAAAAAATAAAAACAGACTCTTGCTTTCGACTAGTATGTAAAACATAACAAAATAATTTCTACACCAGAGAAACAAAAATATTATGAGACCAAAGTACAGACTTCCATAACCCTAAAACTAGCATTTAAGATCACAATCAGGCCAGGCGCAGTGGCTCACGCCTGTAATCCCAGCACTTTGGGAGGTCGAGGCAGGAGGATCACCTGAGGTCAGGAGTTTGAGACCAGCCTGGCCAACATAGCGAAACCCCGTCTCTACTAAAACTACAAAAATTAGCCAGGCGTGATGGCAGGTGTCTATAATCCCAGCTACCTGGGAGGCTGAGGCAGGAGAATCACTTGAACCTGGGAGGTGGAGGTTGCGGTGTGCTGAGATTGCGCCACTGCACTCCAGCCTGGGTGACAGAGTGAGACTCTGTCTGAAAGAAAAAAAAGAAAAAGATCACAATCTACCTTTCCGGCCAGACTTCACACTAGAGATAAACACACACTCCAGCCATCCCAACCACTTTTGCCAAACACATTACACATTTCACACTTCTATGTGTTTGCTCGTACCATTCCCACAGACTAGAGTTCCTTTACTGATATTCCAATGAAGTCATTATTCATCCTTTAAGACCAAATTCCATTCCTTTTCCTTCCACCCACTTGGAATTAAGGGAGGTAATTTAGGGGGAAAAAAAGATACAAGGGAACATAGGAGAGGAATGAAAGATTCTGTACCAGAGGAGCAATAAGATAAATGAGAGTAAGGATTTGTCAGAACCTTCTAGAAAACCATCATTCCATGCTATACAGAAAATTAACAAGCCTAACAAGGTCTGACAGCAGGAATCCAAGAGGTGAGAGAAAACCTGTCAAGATTATGGGATAACAAGAAAACCAGCAGCAGAAATTTGAGAAATGTGTCCAGGAATTATAAAACAGAAGGACTTAAAGCCACGCTTGGTCTTTTCATCTATTATTCCAACAGGAAAGAAGCGTGTGAAAGTTAACCACTGATTACACAGATGGCATCAAAGAACAGAATTTAGTTTTTACCGTTTTAAGATGCTGCAAAGATTAAGCACTTAACCCTAGAAGAGGGAACCTAATTAAGTCTGGAAGAATGCCTTTGTTCAGAAACGCCTGTCTCATCCAAAGGGCTCTGAACTAAAAATAGAGAGGTAGAAAGAAACAATGTAAGTTGATACAATTACTGCATCATTCATTCAACAAACATTGACCAGGCACTGTTCTAACACTGGGGATACAGCAGTCAACAGACCTGACAAAATCCCAGTGCTTATGGTGGGAGAAAGCCAATACAAAAAATAGATAATGATTTCAGGTGATGATCAGCTTTGAAAAAAATACAGCCAAGTAAAGAAACAGAAAATGACAGCTAGGGTACAAGGTGTAGAACTGAGGGAGGAAGTCTGGCAAATCTAAGGGTAGAGCCAGAGAGAAAAGGAAGGCCCTGAAAGACGAAGGATCTCGAGGTGTTTGACAACAATGAACTTGGCCAGAACATAATAAATGAGAAGGATGGTAGTGGGGAGGTGAAGAGGGAGGCAGAGCCAGAGTAAGGTAGAGAAGAAGTCTGGATATTATATTTAAGTGTGATGGAAGCCTCTGGAGGGGAGAGGATGTGGAGTCTGAATCACCTTTTTGATCACTCAGGCTATTGAGTGGAGAAAGGACTGTAGGCAGCTAAGCACAAGACGACCATGAGTTGGGCTAGGGTGGCAGCAACAAAGTTGACCCATGTCAGATATGATTACGTAAAGAAAGACTACAGACAGTCTTAGGAGAAAATTTTTTAGAAAAAGGGACATCACATATGCCACCTCCAATGTCAATAAACAAGTGGAGAGGATGATCATGCACGAAACATCACTGAGTTCCATGACAGTAAGAGCTGTCATGTGTTGTGATCTCTCCAAAGCCCAGCACGACGCTTGGGACATTAGCAGGTACTGGGAAAAGATATTTTTTTCAATAAATTTTAACACTTTAACACAAGAAAGCACCTTACATGTATAACCAAAATTTAGTGGGATGGGATTCAATATTGGTCTATAAACATTGAAGCTCTAGTAGGTGAGTAAACTGTTTCAAATAAACAAGCTTACTGAAACATTTACTGAGTGTCTTCTACATGTTACCAGTGTGGCACACTAAGAAGAGAGAGTTTAAGACCTGCCTCTCCTGTCTCCCAAGTTAGAGTTCACACCCTGGTGGTCCAGACAAGTCACACGCCTGAACAAACACCAAGAGGATTTGTGCAAAGAAGACTGCTGGCAGCTGTCAGTAACCTTCAAGCAACTGTAGAGAACCACAGCAATACAACACAGAGAGGAACATGGCAGCATCCCTGGTTTTAAAAGGGGGAAGAAAGTGAATGCTACCCACTTAGCAATTGAGCATAATGTCAACTCTCAGTAAAACTGTACAACAAAATATCAAAGGGAGGGTTTGTGGGCACTTACACAAGAAAGAGGGGACCTAAGAGCCAACACATGCACCTGAGTAAGCCATTCCTGGCTAAAGTCTTGTCCTTTTTTGATAGAAGAATGGAGATTGGGAAATACATGATATACCTGAATTTTATTAAAATTTATTAATCCTAACTCTAGTAATATTTCAGGGGATAACATGGGAGGAAATGGACTAAAGTACAGGTCAGCTGTGTAGGAAACTGCCAGAATGGTCTTGAGAAAAGAGGTGACCAGTTAAAAAGAGTGTCTAAAGAGAGGATCTGAAAGGAAATGTTTAAAAATAAAAACAAAGTGATAAATAATATCAAGGCCAAAAGATATTGTCATTAGGGGTTTCTCAAGCAAACAGGCCAGCCAGGCCACCCTACAGTGAATGCCACAATTAGGAGGTGTTCCCTAAATTAATATGCAGACATAAATTTATTAATATTAATCAGATAATAGAAACCTGGGAAAGGAAGAGCACATACACTGGATAATAAAAATAAAAGCTCATGACAGTCTATAAAGCTGGGCAAAAATCAACAGCTTTAAATTTCTTGGGGAAAATTCCAACTTCATACTTATGTTTTTAAAATTCTACAAGAAACAACAGCACAAAAGGGAAAGTTGGCTTTCTTAAGAGCTTTTGGTGAACGGCAAGGTAACGTAAGTGAAGTTGTTGAAAAAGCGAATTCAACATAAGGCAACATTAAGAATCCAGAAGAAAGGACTACCTATATCTACTTTAGTGAGTTGCTTTTTGCATACCCCACTTTAAGAAAATTGTTGGCCAGGTACGGTGGCACCCGCCTGTAATCCCAGCACTTTGGGAGGCCAAGGCGGGCGGATCACCTGAGGTTGGAGTTCGAGACCAGCCTGATTAACTTGGTGAAACCTTGTCTCTACTAAATACAAAAAATTAGCTGGGTGTGGTGGTGCTTGCCTGTAATCCCAGCTGCTCGGGAGGCTGAGGCAGAATTGCTTGAACCCAGGAGGTGGAGGTTGCAGTGAGCAGAGATCACGCCACTGCATTCCAGCCTGGGCAACAAGAGCGAAACTCCGTCTCAAAAAAAAAAGATCGTTAAAATAGAACTCAGACCAATGAAAGAGATTTGGATAGTCTACTTAAGAGTAAATGTTGACTAACTGAATACATGCACTGAATTTGGCTCCCTTCCAAAACTCCACTGAAATAATAGAGGGATTTAAAACATTTGGAACTACGAAGTAGGTGGGAGAATAAATTGACCTAGTACACTCGAAAAAGCTGAATCCCGAGCCAGCGGTGGGAAAAGATAGGAAGTGAACCCACTTACACCACAAAACTCCCTCAAAACTCAGGAATTCATGGTTTAATATATCTCTGGAACTGGAGATGACAATGGGGCTAAAAATGAAGGATTCATTGGGTTGCATGAGAGCATTCAGATCTTCTGTGCAGTTGGACAACTGCCCCTCTTCTACCCAGAAGAGTTGGACCACACACAGGTACCACACAGAAAACAAAAGGATGAAGTGGAAGTTTATACACTGAATATTGAAACCAACACCCACCCCAACCTTCTTTCCCTGCTTGAGTCCCAGGACTCTGGCAGCCAGATTAATATCCTTTCCAGGCGCCCAGAAGAGACTTGTTTGGGGAAATCTGATGAGTCCAAGAGAAATGACCAAACGATACTGACACTTAGTGTTTCCCAAAGAAAAAGGCGAGCCAGACCACTCTACAGAAAATGCCACAGCCAACAATCCCATACCCAAATAATACAATGCTTTCAAACAATCTTTTAGGGCCCCGTTCCTAAATATTAATAATAACTAGATAGCTAAGGATGACCAGACAGTTAAGGAATCTTTTACCATGACAAACAGGAAAAAATAACTTGGAAGAAAAAGATGATGCAGTTGCAGAGAGAAGTGAAATTAAAACACACACAGAGAGATAACAGATGATGTAAAAACAAAAAAGAATACTGAAGAGAACAAAAGCACCCACTAGGAAATTAGAAATCATAGCAGAAATAAAAACACAATAGAAATACTGAAAGGTAAATTAAGGACATCTATTGCAATGTGGAGAAAAGACAAGGAGTTCAAAAATACTTTTAAATGGTAAGAAAATTCAGAAACGGGGAAGAAATGGGGGGAAAAAATCCAAGAAAGAATTAAGAAAAAAATTTCCCAATTGCAAACCAGAAATTTCCAGATTGAAAGAGCCCATACTGTATCCAGCATAATGGATAGAAGGCCCATCGCTGAAAAATGTCAGAACTTGGGTTATAAGGAAGATCCTAAAAGGTTTGAGAGAGAATAAGTTTAATATGAAGAATCAAGAATCAGAATAGCAGACTTCAACAGCGACCCTAGAAGTCAGAAGGCAATGGAACAACTCATTTAAAATTCTGAGGAAAAATAATTTCTAACCTAGAATTCTGTATCCACTCAACTATTACATATGTGACATAAAAATAAAAACATGCCAGGTGTCAACAAACTTCCCTCATGGAGCCTTTCTCAGTAAGCTACTGAAGGAGGTGGTCTACCAAATCAAGGGAATAAACCAAGAAAAATAACACCAGTACAGAGACACTGATGGGAAGAAAAAAAAACTCAAAGAAGGCTTAAATAAATGGAGAACTACATCACATTCATAGATTGGAAGACTCAGTATTATTTGACAATTAATTCTTCCCTAATGGATCCATGCATTTCAATGCAAGCCAAATCAAAATCGCAGCAAAATTTTTTGTAGATATTAACAAGCTGATTCTAAAATGTATAGGGGAAGGCAAAAGAACTACAATAGTCAAAATAACTTCGAAAAGGAAGCAAAAAGTTAAAGGACTCACATAACCTGATTTCAATATATACTATAAAGCCACAATAATTAAGACCATACAGTACTAGTATTAAGACAGACAAACAAATGGATGAAACCAAAGTTCTGAAATAGATCCACACATATATGGTTGATATTTGAGAAAGATACAAAGGCAATTCAATGGAAAACATAGTCTTTGTCAATAAATTGCACTGAAATAAATGGATATTCATACACACACACAAAAAACCAACTCAACCTGTACCTCAAACCTTATATAAAGATTGGCAAAATGGATAATAGACCTAAGTGTAAAATGTAAAACTAGAAAATTTTAGAATAAAACATAGGAGAAAATATGTGTGACCTTGAACTAGGCAGTGTTCCTAGCTATGATATCAAAAGCATAATTCATTCCCGAGCCAGTGGTGGGAAAAGATGAGAAGCGAACTCACTTATACCACAAAACCCCTCCACTAAATAAGCAATGAAGGCCAAGTATGGTGGCTCACACTTGTAATCTCAGCACTTTGGGAGGTCAAGAAAGGAGGATCGGTTGAGGCCAGCAGTTTGAGACCAGCCTGGGCACATAGTGAGACCCCGTCTCTACATAAAAATAAAAAATAAATAAAAATTAGCCAGGTACGGTGGCACACACCTACAGGCCTAGCTACTTGAGAGGCTAGGACAGGAAGACTGTTTGAGCCCAGGAGTTTGAGGCTGCAGTGAGTTATGATTGCACCACTGCACTCCAGCCTGGGTGACAGAGTTAGACCATGTCTCTTAACACACACACACAGAGAAAGAGAGAGAGAGAGAGCAATAATTTGAAAGATACAACACCAAGAAAGATATACAGATGTTAAATAAGTACATGAAAAGATGTTCAACATCTCTGGTCACTAGGAAAATGCAAATTAAAACCACAGTGGGATATCACTAAACGTCTATGCCAACAATTTAAAAAATAAACTGACAATACCAAGTGCTCACGAGGATATGGAACAATTAGAACTCTTCTTATACGTTGCTCATGGGAATGCACAATGGTACAGCCCATTTGGAAAACAGTTTGGCAGATTCTTATAAACATTCACTTACCATACAACCCAGCAATTCCACTCCCAGATAGTTACCAAAGATAAATGAAAACATTCACACTGCATATAAGTGTTCATAGGAGCTTTATTAATAATCATCCCAAACTGGAAACAACCCAGTGTTCTTCAACTGGTGAATAAACTATGATATATTCATATAATGGAATACTACTTAGCCATAAAAACAAACTATTGATGCATGCAATAGCATGGATGCATCTCAAATGCATTACACTGAAGAAAAGAAGCCAAACTCAAAAGGTTACAATACTGTATGATTCCATTTATATGACATTCTGGAAAAAGCAAAACTACAGGAATAGATCAGTGGTTGCCAAGGGTAGAGGAGTGATCTGATGACAAAGGGGCAGCTCAAGGGAATTTTTGGAAGTGAGAACTGTTCTGTATCTTGCTACTGGTGGTGGTGGCTCCATAAGGCCATGCGTCTGTCAAAGTTCATACAACTGTAGAACAAAAAGTGAATTGTACCGTATGTAGATTAAAAAATAAACTAAAAAAGCACATGGGATCCAGATAATTGGGAATCCAATACAAGAAAGAATGGGCCTGGCACGGTGGCTCACACCTGTAATCCCAGCACTCTGGGAGGCCAAGGTGGGCAGATTGTCTGAGGTCAGGAGTTCGAGACCAGCCTGATCAACATGGAGAAACCCCGTCTCTACTAAAAATACAAAATTAGCCAGGCGTGGTGGCACATGCCTGTAATCCTAGCTACTCGGGAGGCTGAGGCAGGAGAATCACTTGAACCCAGGAGGTAGAGGTTGTGGTGAGCCGAGATCGCACCTTTGCACTCTAGCCTGGGCAACAAGAGTAAAACTCCATCTCAAAAAAAAAAAAAATTCCAGGTATGATGTGAAGGGAGATCTTAAATTGACAGCTTTGTAAAAAAGCAGGCCTGAAGAGTATCCAGCCCAGTTTGGAGGTATGGGAGAGATCTATTCAGGAAATTGAAACTGAAAGAATATCTAAGGTATCTGAGCTTACTCAAAGGAGAGTCACACAACTAGGTGAGAGTTTATAAGCCAATTAGTTATAAGTGCATATTAATAGAAAGCTGGGTAGACAGTAGAACAAGACAACCACGATCTCCAAGAGTGACACATGATGAAATACTACATGACTCGGCTGTTAAGAGCAACCACTTAGTCATAAGATGAAGACTAAACATTAGGCAAAGTGCGAGGGCTCACGCCTGTAATCCCTGCACTTCGAGGCCAAAGCAGGAGGATCACTTGAGCCCCAGAGTTTGAGACCCCCCTGGGAAACATAATGAGAACTCATCTCTACAAAATAATTTTTAAAAATCAGCTAGGTGTGGTGGTGCAAATCTGTGGTCCCAGCTATTCAGGAGGCTGAGGTGGGAGGATCACTTGAGCCTGGGAGGTTGAGGCTGCAGTGAGCTATGATCACACCACTGCACTCCAGCCTGGGTGACAGAGTAGACTCCATCTCAAACAAACAAACAAAAAAGACTGAACATTGATCCAAACAAAGTTATGATGATATATCTGCAGCAGAAGGATAAGGGCAACCCGAAGCAGGTGCACAGGGTAGGGCAGAGGATGGTGTTGGAAGACAGCTCAATCTTTATCTTCTACAGTGGAGTCCAAAATTAATGTCAAAAATTGAAAAGCGAGGAGGTAGCAGTATAAGCATATTAAAGATATATAGGGGGAAAAGCAAAAGAATTAAAGATTTAAAAGTGGTGGTCTCAGGGTAGCAGAAAATGGGGGGGGGGAGCTTTTTAAAATAACAAGCCCTAGAAATGCTTAACTCTTTAAAATACAAACATATGAGCTGGGCGCAGTGGCTCACATCTGTAATCCCAGCACTTTGGGAGGCTGAGACGGGTGGATCACCTGAGGTCAGGAGTTCAAGACCAGCCTGGCCAACATAGTGAAACCCTGTCTCTACTAAAAATACAAAAAATTAGCTGGGCATGGTGGCGGGTGCCTGTAATCCCAGCTACTAGGGAGGCTGAGGCAGGAGAATCACTTGAACCCGGGAGGCGGACGTTGAGTGAGCCAAGATCGCGCCATTGCACTCCAGTCTGGGCAACAAAAAATACACACGTGTAACTGATAAAAATAAAAATTACATAGATTTAATCATGAAAGCATAAAAGTAAAGTAAAGAAGTGGCCCAGAACAGTAAAGTTTCTGAAAGTCTGACATTCAGACATGGTTGTAAAAACTAAAGGTGTTTAACTTTAAAACACACACACATACCTTGGCACACACTAAAGGCCAATTTCGGTTTTTTATTCTGTTTGGCTAATGGGTGCAGAATCAGAACAATGAAGTTACATGGACACAGAGCTCGGTAGTGCAAAATGAAATTTCTAATAACTGCCTGAATGTAGAACAAATGTCTCAGGAAGCAGTAAGTTATCTGTTGCTGGAAGTGTTTAAACAAAGACTGAACAAAATCCATGTAGAGGATGTGATATAAAATTCATGGCTACCTTGGTAGACCTCTTAAGCCCCTGACAGTTGTGTAATTCTGTAAAAGGATTCCATGTGACAATTTCCTTTGAATCAGTATCATTCTAAAATAGGACTAGAAACACTGGTAGGTGAAGAAGCTCAGGCACTCAGTACATTTGTGCTTCTTTTTCCTTTTATCCCACCTCCACCTCCTTTCAGCTTTTGGCTTTTCATTTCAAAAGTCTTAAATATATTTACATTTTATTAAAAATTACCTAAAACATTTTTGGAACCAAATGAGATTTAAAAACTTAAAGAGCATAAACAGAAAATGTATGTCTGAATGGCAGAAAGCTGGAAGATAAATGGAAAGGTGGTCTGATGTAGTGGTAGGAAACAAATTGAATACTTAGGTGTCCCTGAATCCATTCTGGACCCTGTAGTTAGTTCATGGCCATGGAACACTAAACAGGTCACTGTGCCCAGTTAGGTATGAGACTTTGGGACTATGGCAAGAGCACATGGATTTCCTGGCAGGGTAACAGGGCAGAGATACATGACTAAGTCATAAACACATAAGAGCAACAAAAGAGCCACCATAGGTTAGTCAACAACGACAGAAGAATACTTTTGATGTGTTCTACTTTAAAATTTCTAGAATCTGCTCTATCAAATAAGAAAACTCATTTATTAGCTTAAAAGCTGGTCATTTCAACATGAAAATTAAAATATTACCCATATTATAGGTACAATCTTTTCTATGGGACTGCCTCAAAAGTCATTGTGACTTGCATACAGGCATCTGAAGCTGTTATTTTCTTACTCAAGGACAATATTTTTTTCACTCTGTATAATAAAATGCTGTCATGCCTACAGACACAGTAACTTTATCCTAAAGTTTACTGAACTTCATCCTTACCAGTGAAGCACAAACACAAACCAAACTTCAAAAATAACATCTATGTTCCTTTAGGGCACTTTTGTATTTCTAGTTTTTAGTTTTGAAAATTAGTTTAAAATCTAGCAAGGAATTATCAGTGTTTTACACCTTGTAAACTATACTAATATTTAGCTATATAAGAAACACAGGGCCAGGCGCGGTGGCTCACACCTGTAATCCCAGCACTTTGGGAAGCCAACGCAGGCGGATCACCTGAGGTCAGGAGTTCGAGACCACCCAACCAACATGGTGAAACCCCGTCTCAACTAAAAATAAAAAAATAAAATTAGCTGGGCATGGTGGCGGGCGCCTGTAGTCTCAGCTACTTGGGAGGCTGAGATAGGAGAATCACTTGAACCTGGGAGGCAGAGGCTGCAGTGAGCCGAGATCGTGCCATTGCACTCCAGCCTGAGCGACAAAGTGAGACTCCCTCTCAAAAAAAAAAAAAAAAGAGAGAGAGAGAAACACAGATTCAGCTGGGCTCTGGCACACTGACAAAGCTACACCCCTCCGTAGCATCTCCCTTAACAGACTGCACACTTACAGAAGGAAAAGTCTCATTCTTTGTTGAGCCCAGTACTTAGCCTGACAGCACACCAGCCCATGAACATTGAACAGAACCAAAGCATGCAGCCAGCTTGGGATTCTCTTTTTATTCTACCGATATTCTCGGTTCTTTTATTTTACTTTTCAGCATCTTCCCTTTGTCCTGAGTTTCCTCATTGCTGCACTGGGCAGAAGCAGTGCTGCTTGTCATCTTCCAGGTCACACTCTGAACAAAATACTTAAGACTGGAGCTTTACCCAGTCTACTCCCAGGCAGGCACTGAGAAAATGGGCCAGAAGAGCTTTCATTATGCTCTGTGGGCCAGAAACAAGAGGTGTGTTGCAGGGAAATGGGGGAAGGGGGTGTGGCAGAAGGGAAAGAAGGCCCTCATTCTTATATAATAAATCTATCGTTCAGTGCTGATTACCTGTCATACTGAGGTTTTGATGAGGCCCAGAGGGTTCTAGCTTATGATGTGCCTTTTTTCCTGATTGGCTAATATTAATGTATACACCAAGACTTCATTATAACCTAGGAACACATGCTAGCAAGGTAGAATTCAAAAGCCCACCAGAATTAAACAGTTTGAACAGCAGCTAGTTTTAATTTTCAGGTTCATTCCCATTTCTCTCCATTGGCAAGTTGTATTTGTTTTAACCATAATCTTGACAAGTATCAGCACCACAAACTAAATGTTTAGTCTCTGAATACTCCATCCCTGTTCCATATGTATTCAATAAACATTTATTGAGGATCTATTATTTGCTTGGCCCATCATCCCTATCCTCAATTCTTTCTCCAACCAAAGATAGCATTCCATCTCCGGATGGTCATTTGGAGTTTAAGTGATAACTGTAACTGCCCCTCTGCTGCAGCAGACTTGAAGAAAGGAGAAAATCCTCCAGTGCAGATCATAGCTCCCCTTCTTGCTGTTGGCCCAGCTGACCCCATAGCAGTTCATATTATCAAGTTTCAAACTTGAAGGATTCTTTTGTCAATCATTTACCCTACCTAATATCCCTTGGAGATCTCAAATCACTAATCTGAGAAACAATGATTCACGTGAAAGGGTTTTAAGTTATAATATACTTGAGTGACTTGAAATTTATCTACTTTTGCCAATATCTTAAAGAAGAACATGAAGTTTGTGATGCACTTAAAGTCAGTTTCAGAGCTGAGTGATTCTTAGTTAAGAGTCACCTGATCCAACAACCTTATTGTTGCTTCTGGTTTCACCATAATCACTTTTGTTGTCATTTGGGAGAATGAAATTGAGAAGCAGTATTTCAAGCAGTGTTACTCAAAGTGTGCTGTGTAGGAGAGCAGTTCAAGATATAGTGAAAAAAATTTTAAAGGACAGATAAGTCCAATAAAGGCCAGTTAAGCAAAGTTAAACTGGTTTCCTGGGAGGCAGGGCAATGACCCTAAATATGTTAATATGCATGATTACTTTTCAAATGGGGTTGGGAGGCCAGTGAGGGGGTGGTATGAAGTGAGCAAGAAGAACCTCTCAAACTTTTCTGACCTCAGAACCCTTTTTTTGGCAGAACACCTTGTAGCCCTGGTGCTTTGGAAGCACATACTTGGGAGAAATCCTGATTAAGATATTCTTACATAAGAAACATTTAAATCTTTCAAAGTGATGCCGTGTAGAGCACCATCTATCATATCTTAGAGCCTGATTTAAGTAGCAGATCCTTCCTCACCCAGAAGGCTCCCAGCTCAATTTGCTTGTTGCAACCTCAAGATAAATAAGTGTTTCCACTTGGTCTTGGTTTACTTTCTCAGATTACATTAAACTATAAACTTTTTAAACTAGCAGCAAACTACAATTGCTTTCAGTTTTAAAATGAAGTGCCTTATTAAAGTATTATTTCCAAACTTTCATAACTGAAATCTGCTTCTATCAGCAGTGTACACTGAAAAATGTTTTTCTTGATTAAAACTATGGCTAGTTTCAAAATATGTCAAAATATATTTAAAACTTGGTATCTTTAGAATTGTCTTCCAACACCTGTGGTTTCAGAATTGTCATGAAAATACAAAACCACATGCAAAATAGATTTGGAAAAACTTTGAGGCTTAGCAAGCAAGGAATAAAACTCTCTTAAATATGCTGAGTTTTTAAAATGAAGTTTATTATTTTAAAAATTCCTGCTCTTGCTCCGATGGTAGGAATCTCTGCCTTCGTAATTTGATCTTAATGTGCACACTAATCATCTGCGCTCCAGAGTCAACTTTATTGAGGCCATTTTCTTCACCCTTTCCTCTCTTACTGCTCTCCAGAGCCTTGTTGGCACTCAATATTAATAACACAAGCATCAATTATATTAACCCTTTCGAAGGCCATGAATCTCCAAAGACTGACTAAACATATAAATATCCATTACTTATTTAAAAGTGTACTTTCAGGAATTGGTGAATTATGGGGAAAGAACACAATTACAGTAACAAGTAGTAAACTTGCTGTCATGACAGACTTGTTCAGACTTAGTTCTTAGAAGAAAATATGGAAGGGCCCTGGAGGATACGCACAGTAGCCATTGGTCCTTACTTAGAGTCTGAAGTTTATAACCACCACTTTCAGACTCTGCTCCAAACTGTCGTACCCTGGCCTCCATAGTTTGAGGTGCACTGATTTAAAACCAACCTACACATAGACTTTAAATAGAGAACAAACAGGCGTGGTGGCTCACACCTGTAATGCCAGCATTTTGGGAGGCCGGGGCGGGCGGATCACCTGAGGTCAGGAATTTGAGACCAGCCTGGCCAACATGGTGAAACCCCATCTCTACCAAAAACAAAAACAAAAACAAAAATTAGCCAGGTGTTGTGGTTGGCGCCTATAATCCCAGCTACTTGGGAGGCTGAGGCATGAGAATCCCTTGAATCCGGGAGGTAGGGGTTGCAGTGAGCCAAGACCGCGCCGCTGCACTCCAGCCTAGGCAACAGTGCAAAACTCCATCCCAAAAAACAAAACAAAACAACAAACAGCAAACAGCACACACAACCTCTGAAATTAAGAGACAAAAAAGTGGTATCTAAAGTACATTCAATCTACCATTTAATATAGTAGTCCTTGGAACAGCAGAGGGAAATACAGCAGGAAGTGCACAGGCTTGGAACTACTCCCAGTTTTACACTACTTGGGCGATCCTAGTCAAGGTACCTAGCCTTTCTGAGTTTCTGTTTCCTCCTCTGTAAAATGAGGCTAACTGGGACCCACCTCAGAGTTATGAGAATAAAATAAGAACTGCATGTAAAGCGCTTAGCCCAGAGGCTACCACACAGTAAATCCCCAGCAATGACTGGTGTTCTCTATATTCTATATGCTCATGACTTAAAGCATTTTCTGAAATCCAGTTCTGGGTCTTCAATTCCCTATGGAAAATACCGCCTGGAGGTATTAATATCAGTACCACCTCAAGTCAGTCCATACAAAATTGAATTCATCTTCCCCTCTCCACAAACTAGTCCCCATCTCAACTACCATGTCTAGCCATTATAATACCCTTCTTCCATGATGCGGCGTTCAAAACATCTGTTCTTTCCTTCTCTTTCATCCCACATATCCAGATTAAGTCAGGAAGGTCTATTTTATTTTGACTCCACAATAACTCTTCTCTGTTTCCTGTTTACACTGGTATGAGTTACTGAACAGCTTCCTGGGCGGCCTCTGCCTTCTATTTCTCCCATTCAGGTGCAGTTATGCTGTCAAATTAATCTTCCTTAAACCACTCTGAAAACTCCTCCATGGCTGCCCATTTTCCTCCCCTTCAAATATGAATGCCTTCCCCACATGCAACATAACATCTCTTCACTCCACTCTGGTCAGGTCTCCTTTCCATACTGACAAGCAGCAAGTTATTGTCTGCTTCCTTGCCTTTGACCAACTGTTCTTTACACTGGAATTCCTCTCCCTGCTTTCTACTAAAATCTGTCTGCCCTTCACTTTTTCTAAACCCCATTCTTCCAGACCAGATCTTTTGCTGGAGAATCATTTTCAGGAAGCCCACTCCCCAACTATTCTTTCCTCTCTTGGTTTCCCCGTCCCCTGAACTCCTTGCCACCCAATTTAGCCTCTAATTATTTATGTTTGTTTCTCTCTTTGCACTCATTTTCTAGACACAGTTTACAATCTGGGAGCCAGGCACGGTAGCTCATGCCTGTAATCCCAGCACTTTGGAGGCCAAGATGGGTGGATCCCTTGAGCCCAGGAATTTGAGACCAGCCTGTGCAACATAGGGAGACAAGACCTCGTCTCTACAAAAAAATACAGGCCAGGCACAGTGGCTCACGCCTGTAATCTCAGCACTTTGGGAGGCCAAGGCGGGCAGACCATCTGAGGTCAGGAGTTTGAGACCAGCCTGATCAACATGGTGAAACCCCATCTCTACCAGAAATACAAAATTAGCCAGGCGTGGTGGCACATGCTTGTAATCGCAGCTACTTGGGAGGCTGAGGCAGGAGACTCGCTTGAACCCGGGAGGCGGAGGTTGCAGTGAGCTGAGATCATGCCACTGTACTCCAGTATGGGCAACAAGAGCGAAACTCCGTCTCAAAGAAAACAAAAACAAAAACAAAAAAAGGCCGGGCGCAGTGGCTCACACCTGTAATCCCAGCACTTTGGGAGGCCAAGGCGGGTGGATTACCTGAGGTCAGGAGTTCGAGAGCAGCCTGACCAACATGGTGAAATCCCACCTCTACTAAAATACAAAAATTAGCCCTCTGTCGTGGTGGGCACCTGTAATCCCAGCTACTCAGGAGGCTGAGGCAGGAGAATGCTTGAACCTGGGAGGTGGAGGTTAAAGTGAGCTGAGATCACGCCACTGCACTTCAGCCTGGGTGACACAGCAAGAGTCCATCTCAAAAAATAATAAAATAAAATAAAATAAAAATAATACAAAAATTAGCTGGGCGTGGTAGTGCATGCCTGTAGTCCCAGCTACTTGGGAAGCTCAACCAGGAGGATAGCTTGAGCCTAGGAGATTGATGCTGCAGTGAGCTGAGATCTCACCACCGCACTCCAGCCTGGGTGACAGAGAGAGACCCTGTCTCAAAAAACAAAAAAGAGTTTCCAGCCATTTTGTAATCTTAAGAATGAAAGCCATATGCTTACATAATGAAACCAAAAGGAGAGTGGGTCTTTGATAAACAAGGAGTCTCATATTAGCCCTGAAACACTACTTCTGGACTTACTCTGGGTAAGAAATACATTTTTATCTGGTTTATCTAGTTTCTTTCAGTTTTCTGTCATATGCAGCTGGATCTAACTCTTAAATGATACTCTGTCTCACAATAAAATTACCACAAGAATATAAACCAGGCTGGGTGTGGTGGCTCATGCCTGTAATTCCAGCACTTTGAGAGGCTGAGGTGGGCAGATCACTTGAGCTCAGGAGTTCAAGACCAGCCTGGGCAACATGGCAAAACTCCATCTCTACAAAAAATACAAAAATTAGCAGGCATGGTGGTACATGCCTGCAGTCCCAGCTACTCGGGAGGCTGAGGTGGGAGGATTGCTTGAGTCTGGGAGGTGGAGGTTGCAGTGAGCCGAGATCCACTACTGCACTCCAGCCAGGGTGACAGAGCAAGACCCTGTCTCAAAAATAAAAATAAAATTTTTGGATGTCAGGGTAC
Source organism: Pan paniscus (assembly GCF_029289425.2). Lineage (NCBI taxonomy): Eukaryota > Metazoa > Chordata > Mammalia > Primates > Hominidae > Pan > Pan paniscus. Next base: position 34,129,575 of record NC_073260.2, read on the forward strand.
CTTTCCAAAACTCAAACACAAAAACATTTTTAAGGGAAGGATTAATGGTTATTAGAACATCAGGGAGATTTAGTTTACATTAATATTGTAATTTCTGAGATACATTCATGAGTTGTGCAGTTTGCTAGAAGTATCTGAGGCAAGTTTTATTATTGTTTATATTTTATAGCTGGTGAAACTCAGGCACCAAAGGTTAAAGAATGTGGTCCAAATAACTCAACTAGTGACAAGGTGGGATTCAAATCGATATAGTCTGGCTATAGAGCCCACCCTCCTGCCAGTACACAATGATGTTCAATCCTCTGGATTCTAACAGCTGTTTAGAGAAGAAATAGCGAAAGGACTTCTGAGGAAGGCAAAAGGCTACTCAATGACTAAGGCAGGATCATTTAGTTGGCAATGAGGAAGTATAACAGACTAAATTCAAATGGATTTTATTAAGAAACAGGAAGAAAGTTTTACAGCAAATATATGATGTTTTAAATTAAACTTTTTGCCATTATAAATAATGCTACAATAAAAAGATTCTTACATATAGCATTACTCAACTTTAGAATTACCAAATAAAGGATGTTAACTTTTTTATGGCTTTTAATGTATCTCAAGAGGGTCATTCCAATTTATTCAGCAAATCAATAAAGTATATTTGAGTCAAAACCACTTGGGCAATTAATATTATTTTGTTAACTATTACCAAAGTTACAGCTGTGAAAGGATGCCTCTATGCTTTAATTTGGTTGTTAACAAGATTGAACATTATTTACACACTAGTTTATTTCCTTCTGTAAATTATGTATTGCAAGGATGCACTTTATATACTGTGAGAACTCTTTATATCAGAGATATTCTAAATAATGACATGACTTTTCAGTTTAATTATTTAAAAAAAAAAAAAACCTGAAAGTAAGCAGGTTAAAACAAAAGAAAACAGAGGCACTCTTTTTTTCCCTCTTTAGTAGATTGTACTCATTATTACAGCTCCTTAAGTGTATCAGCTGGAGGTGGAAAAAAAATAAGGAAAATAAAAACTATCAGTTTTTTGATACTCAATTTTGAAACAGAGATAAACACAGACAGAAGTGAGACTTCAAAAGAGGTAGAAAAGGAGATTGTAAGCTAGAGAGAGAAGAGGTTATACTAACAGCCAAGGTGCTCTTGAAGGACCATGGCTTGCAAGAATACTAACTCACCACTTAACCATTATTCCAACCTCAAATGCTCTTCTTCATCTGAAGCTGTCCTTAGCTCAGAATGGGAAAGATGCAGTGGGGGTGAGCAAAAAAGAAAGACAGGGGTTTCAGCAATGGCTTGAGCAGCATCACTAGGACAAGAAGATAACTAACTGTGTGACTTTGAACTACGAACTGTGAAGTTCATAATGGGGCTATAAGTAAAATGTTAGGAAACACTATAGAAGTCTGATTTAAAGACAAAAGAAAATGGCAAAACCATAGCAGATAGTATTGGCTGCCTACCCAGTCACCATGCTCGATCCTGCATCCCTGCCGCCACCTTGCTGGCAAAGTCCTCCTTTTGTTCCGGTGTTGCCCTGCCCCTCACTTGATTCAGAGGGAAGTCCTGGTTAGTCTAAACCAATTGCAGAGTCCTTTGCCTTCCTCTTGTTAGAGCTTGTTTAGGGATGAGTGTGCAGCCCTCTCTAATTCCCATGAAAGGAAAACCACTGGAGATTGTCAGCTCAGCAAAAGACGGTAAGAAGAGCCATAGCCATCTTGGGATCTTGAGGGGAGCTAATTAAGAAAAAGCTACCTTCCGTAAAATGACAAAAAAGAAACAAGGAGAGAACTTACGTCCTTGCTGACATCAAGCCACTGAACTAACCAACCTGAAAGCTACCCGACCCCTTGACCTATAGGAGATAATCAATTTTCCTTAATGTTTTAGCTATTTGGATTTAAGGGTTTTTTTAATTATTATTATTTGTTTGTTTCTTTGTTTAAGACAGGGTCTCAGCCAGGCACAGTGGCTCACGCCTATAATCCCAGCACTTTGGGAGGCCGAGGCAGGCAGATCACAAGGTCAGGAGTTCGAGACCAGCCTGGCCAACGTAGAAACCTCGTCTCTACTAAAAATACATAAAATTAGCCAGGTGTGGTGGCGGGTACCTGTAGTCCAAGCTACTTGGAGGCTGAGGCAGGAGAATCGCTTAAACCCAGCAGGCGGAGATTGCAGTGAGCTGAGATTGTGCCACTGCACTCCAGCCTGGGCAACAGAGCGAGACTCTGTCTCAAAAAAAATAAAGACAGGGTCTGGCTCTGCCACCCAGGCCGGAATACAGGCACGATCATAGCTCAATGCAGCCTCAACCTCCCAGACTCAAGAGATCTTCCTCCCACCTCAGCCTCCTGAGTAGCTGAGACCAAAAGCACACGACACCATACCTGGCTAATTTTTTTTGCTATTTTTCGTAGAGATGGGTCTCACTATATTGCCCAGGATGGTCTAGAACTCCTGGCTTCAAGTAATCCTCCTGCCTCAGCCTCCCAAAGTGTTGGGATTATACGTGTGAGCCACCAAACCCAGCCTTTTTTATTTCTTATAGCTGTAACATCATAAGTAGTTCAAAATGAAGAATTTTCTGAGATCATAATCATGATTATATTATCACAAATCTACAAAAACAAACTTTAATACCTTCCCTGCTACTTAAATATCTTGAAGTAATCATGTTTCCAATTTTTCCATCTTCCTGCTGGTTTTTTTACTTTACATATTATAAACATATCCAGAAGTCAAACACTTCCATTTAATAATTTTCAGCATTTCTGGCAACCTTAAAAATTTGAATAAAAGTTGCTTTTAAGGGTTTTCCTACTAAATCAGTCTAAATATCTGGTTGTGGGATATTGTAGAGAGTAAAAGGAATAATAATATTTTCACAAAAAAATAAATTCCAGGGGTTTATCAACCAAATGTTTGTTAAATGAATCCTATTATACAACATTATCATATTATACAATTACAAAGGAGTCCCCCAGAGGGGAAAAACTGGCATCCCTCTATTGAGTATAATAAAACATACTGAAAAATGTAAATCTGTTTTTTAAATTGCCAAAAAAATTACTAAATTTTATACAATGCATAAATTCAAAATTGGAACATTATGCTATGCTATATTCCAAATAAATTAGAAAACAAAAAGTATCAAAAAGGAGGAAATATTACTGTGTCAAAAACTTTAACCATCTTCACAGAGTGAATTCCCACAGCAGAGATAACAATGTCTAACTCTTTAATGACTTAAATTTTTCACCAGCTCAAACACGTTTTCTTTACAACGCTTGCCATAAAGTCTCACCCATTTGTGCCTGCTATAAAAACATCACCACTGTAAATCTGACTGGTCCATTACTTGAGCGCACTAGCCCTTTCCCATCCACCTTGACCCAGTAACTTACACCTTTATAAGTATACTTGCTCCATACGTGACATGTATACCTTCAACAGACAAGCTGCTTAAGAGAGCCCTGAACATTCTGTTAAGAATCTTCCAAAGAAGAATCGTTTTAAAATTCTTATAATGAATTTTAAAACCCCAGTGTTCTAAGGTAGGAGTTCAATCACCTCTATCCATGGAGGGAAACAGAATATCTGTTAATTCATTCAAATATTTCATGAGTACCTACCATGTATTGGTACCAGCTAAGCACCAAGATGGCAATAAACAAAGCAAACATGGCCCCTCTCTTCATCAACTCAGCCTAGAGCAAGGGTCAGCAAACATTTTCTGTAAAGGGACACAGAGTAAATATTTATGCTTGCAGGCCATAAGGCCTCTGTCACAACTACTCAACTCTGACACTGTCATATGAAAGCAGCTATAGACAAGTAAATGAATTAATATGACTGTGTCCCAATAAAACCTTGTGAATGAAATTAAAATTTCATAATTTATTAAATAAATTTCTCATGAAATCATATTCTTTTGATTTGTTTCAACCACTTAAAAATGTAAAGACCATTCTTAGCTTGTAAGCCATACAAAAACAGGTAGCAGGTCAGATTTGGCCCATGGGCTGTAGTTTGCCGCCACCTAGTCTAGACATTAATATTAACTGTAAAATTACGTGTTTACTGCTTTAAGTGCTCACAGGGAAAACACATAAGGCTATGAGAGTTTAATGAGGAGACATGGCCTAGTTTGAAGGGATCAGAAAAGGCTTTTCCAAGGAAGTGACTTTCAGACTGAAACTTAAAGCAACCAGCCAAAAGCCAGGGAGCAAAGCAAAGAGCCTCCTAGACAAGTGAACCACATATGCAAAAGCCCTCTAAGAGGAAGGAATACAACCAGCTGAAGAACCTGTGAGGCTGCAGTGCAATGAGCAAAGAAAAGCACACCACAAGGTGACCCTATAGAGAGATGGAGAACAGCCACACACAGGGTCTTGTTGTCCAGGGTCAAGGGTTCTGGTCTTTGTCCTAAGAGCAATGGGAAACCATTAAAGGGTTTTAAGTAGGAGAGGAACACAATTAGCTTGGGATTTTTCAAAGATCACCAAGACTGCAATACAAAGAAAAATTAGAAGGGAGCATGAACAGTTACGGAGAGATCTGTAACCAAGGTACTGGGCTGGAGATGACAGAAGCTTGAACCGGAGTGCTGGCAGTGACGTTGAGAAGGTCAAAGAGGCAAGATGTGGTGACTAGATATAGAAGAGTGAGAGGCAGGTTCCCTACAGGACTCGAGTCTCCAGTTTCCACAACCAGGGCATTGGTATCATTCGGTGAACCAGAGATAAACTACTGAAAAAGCCGGGGGTGAGGGGTACGATTTTGAGGACAGATTTAAACATGCTGAGTTTGAGTTGCCTGTACAATATTCTAGTGTAAATGCTAATTAATCAGTTGGATATAAAGATCAGCGACCAGGACAGTAATTTAGTTTGGGAACTGTTAACATACAGACTGTAACTGAAGCCATACGAGGGATGAAATTACCTAGAGAAAGGGTAAGGAAGAGTGGCTCTCAAACTTGGTGACACACGAGGGCTACCAGGGGAACTTTTAAAAGTTTTGATGCTGGCTACTCTGGGTGTACTACTATGGGTTAGCCCTGCTCTGCAAGAAGCACTTATAATACAGAAAAAAAAATTTTTTTTGATGCCCAGCCCGCAGTCTTGGACCAATACATAAGAATCTTCGGGAATAGGACCCAGGCATCACTTCCATAACATTTGTAAACTTCTCCAAGTGATTCCAATGTGCAGCCAAGGATGAAAGGAAAAGAAAGCCTGAGACATTAAGAATAGTACTGTACTACAGAAAGGACAAGAGATTAAGAGATTAAGCAGGTTTCTAATCCCAGCTACCTCATAATGTATCTCTCTGACCTCAGTCTACTTCATATCTCTACATTCTAGTTTAGATCAACAGAAAAGTGATAGTAGGTTTATCTCATATATCCCCTATAGTCCCAAAAATCTGAGGCAAAATTACAAAATTGAAATATTTCATTCTTTCTTTGCAGTTTGAGCAGGGGAAAGGGGAGCATAGAAAAACAACTATCAACCAATTACTGGTAGTAGAATATATTTTTATGAATAATTTTCCCAGGCCAATAACATTTTTAAATGACTGTACTGTTAACACATCAAATAGTATTTGATAGTATAGTATTTGTTAAGCCTGGAAGCATTCTAAGTGGACTAGCTTTGCTGTACCATGCTACTCTCCAGATGGCAACTGTAGAAAGTTCAAAATGGTGGTGTGAAATTTAACTTGGAAATTCCTTAATTCAAAATTTTATCTTTAGAAAAGTAAACGTTTTCTAAAGATAAAAAAGTAGGCCGGGTGCAGTGGCTCACACCTATAATCCTAGCACTTTGGGAGGCCAAGGCAGGAGCATAGTTTGAACCCGGGAGTTTGAGACCAGCCTAGGCAACATAGTGGGATCCTGTCTCTACAAAAAATTTAAAACATTAAAAAAATAGCCAGGCGTGAGCTCGTGCCTATAGTCTCAGCTACTCAGGAGGCTGAGGTGGGAGGATCACTTGAGCCCAGAAGATCAAAGCTGCAGTGAGCTATGATCATGCCATTGCACTCTAGCCTGGGTGACAAAGCAAGACCCTACGTCACACACACACACACAAAAAAATTAGTAAACCGCAATTTAAGATTTGGGAATTGGCCGGGCATGGAGGCTCATGCCTGTAATCCCAGCACTTTGGGAGGCTGAGGCGGGTGGATCATCTGAGGTCAGGAGTTCGAGACCACCCTGGCCAACATGGTGAAAACTCGTCTCTACTAAAAATACAAAAAAAAAAAAAAAAATTAGCTGGGCGTGGTGGCGAGCACCTGTAATCCCAGCTACTTGAGAGGCTGAGGCAGTAGAATCACTTGAACCCGGGAGGCAGAGGTTGCAGTGAGCCGAGATTATGCCACCGCACTCCAGCCTGGGCGATGAGAGCCAAATTCTGGCTCAAAAAAAAAAAAAAAAAAATTACCATTTCTACATTATTTTCCAATTTTGAAATTAACTTTGATTTACATATTTTGAGGAGTAGATCCTCTATGCTAACAACACAGTATTCAGAAGATGAAGGAAAGAAAAGGCCATGACTTCTGTTCCCGTTAGATGAAGTTTACTTTGCAGGTCATAATTTAACTGAGCAACTTTAGTCTCTGTGGGTAATTCCCACTACACTCTTCAAATTTAATTTTTACCATCTCACTTCAAACTCCACAAAGCTGATAGAGATGATGGTATTATTAAAATTGTTAAAGCACAGTTAGCATATGCAAATATTAACCAGCATTTGTAAACCACTTCTGATTGTTTTTTATTACTCCCAAAACAGAATATGAGTGCTACAAAAAGACAGTTAAATATACAGCCTTCAATTTGAAGACAATGGGATGAGACAGTGGACAAAAGTCTCCTAAAGCTAGACAGACAAGGGGCAGTTTGTTCAACTTGAAAGATTCTCCTCCATCCCTCTTACAACATTTAAGGTTAGAACTGAAGGACACAGAACTTCACAGAACTTGCAAAATCTCCTGGCCTCTAAAGCACTGCTGTGAGAAATAATCATCTAGCCATTAAGGACAAAGACTTACGGCAATTTGCTAAGTAATCTTTCAAAAGATTCATTCAAACTGGTTTGTCAATGGGAAAGAGCATTTAATAAATCTGAAGATTTACAAGTGAACTTTGAAGTTTAACATTACAAGGATAGAAATTATGTCAGGTTATACCAGAACAAACGAATTATAGGGAGATGGGAATAAATTTTAAGAGCCTTAGGGAGGATTAGTACTGTAAAAAGAAACTCAAGACTATCTTACTTTTACGTTCCCCTCAAAAGACTTTTAGGCAAAGACTATCCTGTGTTGGTTTGTATTGAGCAATTACCAATATTAGTAAACAACTTGTAATGGTCACTAATTTTTAAAAAATAATTTAAAAAGTTCCTTAAGAGCCCTGACTCACTAGACACTTTTAAGATCCTAGGTGTACATAGCTGATACAGCACAAATTATTTTGCCAATAATCTGCTCCTCTAGCAATGAAATGCTAGTATAGAATGTGACACTTTTCTTTGATCTAAATCCTAAAACAGTATAATTATTTTGATGGAAAATCATGATACCCAGACACTGCCAAGAAAATGAAAATAATACCAGGACAGATTACAAGAGATCAAAGTTTGGAAGACCACAAACTCTTTTATGAGAATCTACAACATAGCAAGAGACTGTACGGGAAAATAAATTATATTTCAAAAGTGAAGCCCTGCTACAAAAAGAAAATGCACTTTATTTACATTGATAAAACCTGCCAGAGCTTTAAAGTTGCTGAAGATACTGCTGAGAAAAGCTAAACTGAACTGCAGATTACCTCAAAGCACACTGTTTTCACGTGTTGTGTAGGTTGTCATTAGAGTTTGCAGACAAGCTCTTTTAAGATGTTGTAGCCACTGCTCCATCTAAAACATACACATTAAGCAGGTCATCAGGAGCAAAGGAAAACCTTGAACAATTTTGCAAGCTGATGGTACCACTGAAAGAACAGGAAGGGATATAGAAAAGGCAGGTAAATTTTAACTTAAACAGTCCAGGTTTGAGTTTAGAAGAGGATGGCTTGGCAAAATTAATCAACCAGCCCATAGAATTTACAAACAGTGGATGGGTCAGGTCTAGATTCACATTCGATGCCACTTGCCAGCCAGAGGTTCAAATATATGTCTACATATTCCCTCCAGTGACTACTGCTGAGCAACTATTAAGTACAAGGTACAGTGAGGCACTGCAGTAGATACACAAATAAGGAAAACAAAAACAGTTCCTGTGCTCAAGAAGCTTACAATCCAGTAGAAGGCATGAAACAAACATATTCTGAGTGAAAATACATTTGAGACCCCTGATAGGGAGCGGTGGCTCATGTCTGTAATACCAGCACTTTGGGAGGCCGAGGTGGGTAGATCACCCAAGGTCAGGAGTTCGAGACCAGCCTGACCAACATGGCAAAACCCTGTCTCTACCAAAAATACAAAATTAGCCAGACGAGCTGGTGCATACCTATAATCCCAGCTACTTGGGAGGCTGAGGCAGGAAAATCGCTCGAACCCAGGAGGCGGAGGTTGCAGTGAGCTGAGATCGCACCATTGCACTCCAGCAGCCTGGGCAACAAAGCGAAACCCAGTCTGAAGAAAAACAAAAAAAAGAAGAAAATACTTTTGAGACCCCTAAGAGAGGCTGGAGAAGATGTGGAGTTGCAACCCTATTTTGTTTAAAAACACATATAGGAACAACAGTATTCTAAAACTGGTGATGCTCCTGAAAGGAGAGTTAAAATACCAGCCGATTAGTAACATTTCACAAATGAAGAAGGATGCCAAAAATCTCAAATAGGAAAAAAAAAAAAATGACCAGCTCTTTGGCACAAAACCTGCTCCTCAATGCTCCACTGAACACTACAAGTCCCTAAAGCTGAACTTAAAAGCATGTGACAGCTGTTGATAGGTTATAGGAATCCACAGGAAAAAAAATGCACCCCTTGGGTGCATGACATGCATCCTATCTGTGGAACAAGGCATGTTCTACAGTGAGAGGAGGTAAAAGAAAAGAAAACGTATACGATATAGCATTCTGAAAAGTATGACGTGGAGCTAGACAAATGCAAGACCCACTATCGGTTTTAAAGCAGAGTTCTGATGCAGCACCCATCCCTCCCAAATTTAACTGTTCACGCACTGAACAAGCTATCCATAAACTATCAATACTTTTCTGTCTTAAAGGCATTTCACCACCAAAAGGGAATGTAAATTAACTCAATTCTGAAAAGAAAGGCAATCTGAAAAACACCTTTTTGGTGAAAATTATATTTAAGTAAATATTAAAGAGCACCCAACTAGACCCCCACAAATTCCTAACTAGTTGAAAGTTATGTGCAATTCTACACCTTTATATGTTAATATGAAAACACTGATATACCAAGCCTCTCCCTCCTAACACCTCTACGTATAGTTTTACTTTGCTATTATAACTGAATAGGAATCTTTAACTACACCAAAAAGCCTGACTATAATGCTAGCAGAAAAAAAAAAAAGCTAACGGGTAAGCAAACACTCAAAAAAAAAAAAAAAAAGACTGGAGGAATAGGATGATAGGATGGATACCTAATAAAACACAAATGTCCCCCATTCATCTGCAATTCTAGTCATTTTCTCTCTAACAGATCTCAGATTTTCAGAACAAGTATGCAGGTTATTTAAAACTGAGTTATATATAGTCATTTAGCAGCAGCAAAAACACTTCTGGCATTATCACAGATGCTAGATTTCTGGAGGAATTTTTTCCCCCCAAACTAGCATTTTTCTTCACCAAGAACCAACCATCCTTTATTTCTAAAAACAAGAGCCCTTTTCTGCCCCCTAAAACAAACAAATCACAGACCACAGTTAATGAAACTACGCTAATGACACTGTGAGATTACATCCCAGGCGTTGTCAGAGCCTATTTTTCATACACCACCACAAGACAGTTTGATGCAGTATTCCTGATTGCTTTTTATAGTATTTGTAAATACACTCGCTAATCCACTAAATTAGGTAATTTACAAACAGGTCCTCTCAGTTATTAGTGGCCAGTAGTCGAGTTCTATTACATTTGATCCTCGTACAGTTGTCTAAACATTTCCACCCAGGTTAAGGGCTCGGATCCGAGAGAAGGAGGTTGGCGAAATTTGGATGGGGGCAGGGTAGAAGCTGAGAGAAATCTCTGCATCTCAGCCCTCAGCGACAACATTCAGCCAGTGCCCACAGAAAAACTAAATTCGGAACCTCTTCCTCCTGTTACACTGGCAACAAAGAGGGAGTTTCCGTAGCGCTCCCGTCACCCACCAGGTGCCCAATCTCCTTCCCAGCCCAGAGTCGGCGCTCCCGCAGGGGCCTCCGAGTGCGGGGAGGCCGCGGGGCCCGGGTCACGGCACTAAGGGGGGATGGGGTGCAAGCGAGCAAGCAAGGTCTGCGGAGCGGGCCGTGGAAGGGCTCCGGGACCCGCTGAAACCATCTGAACCCAGCCAGGGGGCAGCGGGCAAGAGAAAAGGGACAGAATATCTAATGAAGCAGAAACTGGAATTCGGTGGGAGAGGTGAAGAGCTCTTGCTGGGGGTACACCTGCGAGGAGCACAGAAAACGAGCGGCGGGTGGCGGGGAGACTCCACGGAGGTGGAAGAGAGGAGCCAGGCCCGGAAGAACAGGGAAGGGGATGCCACCTGGGGCAGAGGAGGCGCCAGTGCAGCCTCTACCTGCAGGCGGGCGGGACGGGCCGCTCAGGTGTGACTGGGAGGAGGGGGCCGACTGGGGAAGGGGCCGGGAAGAGCTGAGGGCGCACTAGGAGCCGCGCAGAGGCGCCTGCGAGTCGGCAGCCGCGGAGCCAGCGCACGGGCATCGGCGGGACCCGGCGGACGGAAAGGCGGAGTGGGGGTCTTTGGACTGCACGGTGCGCTCAGGGGAGGCTGGGGACAGCGAGAGGTATCGGGCGGCGGGCGCCCGCCGCGCGACGCGGCGCACGGGAGGCATCCGGGCGGGCGGCCGGGAGGCGGGAGCCCCTCACCTGCGCGGCGGAGGAGGCGGAGCTGCAGCAGCCCATGGCGGGGCCGAAGGAGCCCGGAGGCGGCGCCGGGCGCGCAGCTACGCCCCGGAGCCCCTCGGCATGCGAGCCGGCGGGCGCCCGGGGAGGGCGCGGCCTGGCACCGCACGGCTAGGCGGCGGCGGCGGCTGCAGCGGCGGCTGGTACTCAAGAGGCGGCGCGGCTAGGGGCAGGCGCCGGCCACATCCCCCGGCGGCGGCGGCGGCGGCGGCGGCGGCTACGCGTCTCCTGCTCTGCTCCTGCTGCAGCAGCTGCTCCCCAGCGGAAAGGGGCGGGCGGCGGCGGCGGCGCCTCCCTCTGTCCCCCCGCCTCCCGCCTCCCGCGCCCAGTCCCTCTCCCGCTCCCTCTCCCGGGCCGCCGCCTCCTCAGCGCCGCGCGCGTCTCCCATCAGACTCCCCGCCCCCAGTGCAGCGCCGTGCGGGTGGCAGGGCGGCGGCAGCCAGAACAAGGCCGGGCCCTTCCGCGCGTGTCAGAGGCTGCGCGGCGCCGGGCTTATTTAGCTGTGGCACCGAGGCAGCTCTCTGCCTCGAGGCTGGAGGGCAACGCGGTCTGAGGCAGCCAAAGACCGGGCCAACTCGCTGCCAAAAAGGGGCCGGATTGCTTCCGGATCTAGGAGGCAAGCGGGACTTCTCCCTCTCCCTACTGGACGCACAACTCAGGATCCTGATGGCTTCTTACCGCTCCGTCGGCTGTTTTTTTCTCCAGAGGAAAGCGTACACAAGAAACCTTTCCTGGAGAAGGAATAGGTGATAAGAAGACGGGAAGAAACAAGCATCTGTTGCTACTGCCCCCATTTTGCTGATGTGGAAACTGAGGCTTGAAAGGGACCAAGAACCTAATGAAATGTCCCCAAAGTTGAAATGGTAATAAATAGCCAGAAATGAGGAAAAGGCAAAAAGTTATCCAGGCTCGCAAGTCAAAGCCATACTGGATCTAAGCTAAACTTTCTTATACAGGATAGTCTACAAAAAACAATAAGGGGACATTAATTTATTCATATTAAAAATACTTACTGAAGACACACTACGTTCCAGTGACTGGTACTGGGAATAAAGAGGCGAACAAAAGAGACTTAACAAGTTCCTGTTGCTAAATCAGTAAGACTCAAGGAAGTAGCAACAAGTTAGAGTAGACGTGGTAACTACCTTCAAGAAATTTACAATTCCAAACGAGTCGTTAGGAAATACAGTATGAGGTGAAAACAGTTAAAAAGTGAAAGAAATAAAACTAAAGATAATGATGTTAAAAAAAAAAACCCACATTATCAGGCACTGTTATAGCCTTCATATGTCATTTCATCTTGTCAAAGAATGTCTCAAAAGACAGCCACAGGAAAGAAAAGAAAAACTTTATTTGCAAAGCTGCAAGGGAGTGAGACTTCCAAAAGGACTGATTCACCAAATATGAGACATCAAGTTTTAAAGATTAGTTAAAGTGTAGAGGGAAGAAAAGAACACAGAATTAAATTGACTTTACATGCACTGAAAGGGAATCTAAGCCAAGGAAAGTTGGAATGGTAGCCTGTAAGGGGACAGCTACAGAAAGGGCCAGGGAAGAAGAATTCCTAATTGATGTTTTCCTATGCCATTTCCTGAGTTCGTGACTGTGGACGAGTTATCTCTCCAAATCTCATTGTCCTCTTCTGTGAAATGCTGGTAGCAGGGATGACTGCAAAGGCTTGTGGTCAAGATTAAATAACATAAGAAAGTGCTGCTAGGTCAGCAAGTACTCAACTGCTTGAGATCTTGAATTCTTCTGCATTCTTTCTAGTTTCCTTTCAAGTTAATCAGAGGGTCCACCATACCACGGAGCTGGCGAATCCTACATGTGTTTCCCATAACCATTAAACCAATAAATACAAGTGAAGACATAAAACTAATGGTTCTAGTCCCAATTCTGGTTGTAAACTCCAGAATTAGATTGTAAACTCCCTGAGAACAAGGAAAAGTATTTTCTCCTTTGTATCTCCCTCAGCTCTCTCAAATGTTTGTTGAATTATTCAGTGCAGCCAAGAATAAAAAACATTCCCTTGAGATTTTCCCTCAAAGCCAGAAAAGTACATCTTGTTTTTAACTCGGGGAGGAGGCTGAAAGTAAAATTACAGTCCTAAACAAGAAGCCATCTGTCTTCCTTCTTTATAGTCAAGGAAAGGGGAGTTGTTTCTCTTTGCAGAGTCAATATGGGAGCATTTCTCTCAGATTAGAAAAATCTTTTTGGCTAGTGCTGCCGTTCCGTGTAGTAGCTAGTGCTTATTCTGTAATTGGAAATGTAGAAGGAGATAAATGCGTAACAGACTGTGGCAGTGCTTCATAAAATGTATTTTGCTTTTTTAGAGATCTCTTTCCTAGACATAGATAATGGGTGAATATAATTGAAAGCAAGCACAGTCCATTGTGCTTCACTGATCTGAACTCTGGTTTTCCCTTTAAGGGTTAATAGAACTAAGAGTTCTAAGATTCTGCAAGGTGCTTTGCAAATACACCAATTATGTATGTATGCACCATATATGCATATGAATGTGATGTTTCAAAATTATACTTCGTCATTAGCATGAGGGAAACTAACAGCTCTTGCATTGATATGCTGTACCTTCTAAGAATGAGTCTCTTTCCCATCCCCCTCATGCCCAAAAAAAGCCTCGTAAAAGGAGTGATTTAGAGAGGGGGCAAATTACTATTCCTTTTCACTCTTATAAACAAGTACACACAGCATTCAATGAAATTAAACCACAGCAAACTCAGAAATCACAAAAGGGATTTGTTTTTTTCTTAAGCCAGTGATCAGGGTACTTATCTACCATGGTGAGATGTTACCAGGGCAAGCCCCTTCGTAGGGGCTTAGGTTTTTTTTCTTTTTCTTTTGGGAGAAAGGAGGTTTTTAGAAACTTATGTAAAAACCATCTGCGCTAACCAGGATAAAATTATAAGGTCTATCAATCTGGGTGCTGCAGGGTAAAATCGGATCACCAGCTGAGCCAGCCAGAAATGCTTCCCAGTGTCTGGTATTGCATAATTGGCTGTGTGAATTCCAAGGGTTCCAGCTTCAGATGGAGGTCTTGGTGCTGGTCACTCACTGAGGGAAAACATTGAATTAATGGTCTTTCCAGTGATTTTTATGAAGCCTGACTTGTTGTTCACATGATTTCAGGTTTTGGGGTAACAGAAATACAAATGCGTCTCTACATGTATATGTCTATAACTGCTCAGAATAGTCCTCTTAATTTAAAAACCGTGGCATTTGGTGCTGTGGCTGTGTTATTTACATTTTAGCACATACTGTGCTCACAGTCACATCCCACAAGAGCTTATTTGCTTCAGCAGAGCCCTAGCTTCCAGATTTGCCTCACAACCTCTTCCTCCTGAGCATTCACATATCACCCCAGGGAGATGCTCCAAAAGCCAAAACTAATTGTAACCAAGGGCTGTAACTGTTCATTCATTGCCAGAGAGGCAAGAGCAGTCTCTATTTGAGAAGGTAGAAATGTATCTCAGCCTCCCAGTTAAACCAGAAGTTAGAAATCCACTTTACCTGAAGAGAGCTTTCCCTAACTCAGGCATGCAACAGAAAAAGACAACATTGTATTCAGCAAGACTGGCAATTCTTAAGTCCTTAGCTCTGCAACTTTGTTTCTGGTCACACTTGTAAGTTGATGTTCCTCCAATATTTATTAATAACTCTGGCTTTTATTTGTGGTTTCACTTGGATTTTTGTTGCAAGATCAAACAATGTATGAATTCTCTTTAAAATGCTTGTTATAAACTTGTGTTTAGAGGGGTGTATCTTCCTCCTACTACTTTTCTGAATGACTTTTTTAAACATTGTAGTCATTCAATTCATTTAATAATTTTTATATTGACTGCTTTCTATGAGCTAAGCATGTTCAATTTTGATTAAGTAGCCTGTGCTCATGCATCAGTCCTCAGGGATTTGAGCTGTTTCCAACATAAAATTAGTGTTGGTTTTTCATTTTGGGATGCTGGGATGAGGAAGGAGAGGAAATGGAAGCAGGGTGATGAGTATTAATTTGAGAAGGAAAGAAGAAATTTGTAAAGTAGGGAAATCTATTTATTTAACAGTGCATGTGTTGAGCCATTATAATGAACCAAATACCTAGCTGGGTGCCTGGGATTCAAAGACGAAGTACACTCCTTGCCTTTAGATCATTCTTAAGGGGTGGAAAGATATTTAAACCAAGAACAGAGTATAGTTTAAATGTAGTGAAAGGGAAAAGTTCACATACTATATAAGCGTAAAGGAGGTCCACAAAGATTGATTTTTTTTTTTTTATTTAAAAAATGCTGTTACATTTTTTTCCCTGTTAACCCTTTCTTACTTCCACTAGACAAGTTCCCACTGTGTACCAAAAGCCTAGAAAACAGTTTGGTATCCAGGAATGTTTCATAAATATTTATTCAATGAATGAATGAATTTTGTCAATGAGTCCCTAGGAATTTAGATTTATAAATGCCTAGAATGTCTCAAAGGAAAGCTTATCTTAAATATTAGATTACTACTTTTTAAAATACTTGTTGTTGCTGTTGTTTTACTGTAAAACTTCTGGTATAAGATAGGTTTATTTTTCTGGCTGGGCACAGTGGCTCATACCTGTAATCCCAGCACTTTGGGAGGCTGAGGCAGGCAGATCGCTTGAGCTCATGAGTTCAAGACCAGCCTAGGCAACATGGCGAAATCCTGTCTCTACAAAATATACAAAAATTAGCCGAGCGTCGTGGTGTGCATCTGTAGTCCCAGCTACTCAGGAGGCCGAAGATGGGAAGATGGCTTGAGCCTGGGAGGCAGAGGTTGCAGTAAGCCAAGATGGCACCACTGCACTGCAGCCTAGGCAATAGAGCCAAATTTTGTCAAATAATAATAATAATAATAATAATTTTTCTAATATTGGAATTATAAAAGGCTTTTCTTTGGATAACACTAACCTAATACCATAGTAAAAGACAGATAGGATTAACTACATAAACATTTTAAAACTCCTACATGCAAAAGATACTACAAAATGAATACAAATGACAGATAAATAATACTTGCAAAGTCTATGTAAAGGTTTACATAATACACAAGAAGCTCCTATTTAAAACCAAAAGAAAAAAGAAAAAAAAACCCACTCCACAGAAATATGAGTAAAGGACATAACAGACAAAATCCACAGTGAAAGAAATACAAGAACTAATAAAACGTGAAATGTTGCTCAGCCTTACTAATAATAAAACTGTAAGCTTAAAAATTAGGAGACATCATTCCTCACCTAGCAAATTGGCAAAGATTTAAAAGCTTAATAATAACCAGTGTGAGAGAAGGTCACAGTACTCTATACATGATTAATGGTGATATAAATAGTTACCCTCTTTCTGGGGAGAAATTTAAGAATTTGTATCAAAATGTAAAAGGTGTATTCCTTTAACCCAGCAGTTCTTACCCTGAGAATATCCAACAGCAATACAGTTTTGTTTTTAATAAGGAAAAATTGAGAGAAAACTAAATTTCCATAAACAGAAGATTGGTTAAGTAATTGCTTAAATAATAGGAAGCACTATGCAACTGTTAAAAAGTAAGAGCAATCTGTATTTAATGACATGGGCTATGCATAACTAAAATATACCATCAACTAAAAACAGTAGTTTACAAAACAGGATTATGATGGAATCCTGTTCATGTCAATCGTGTGTGTGTGTGATGTAAACTGTGTGTGCACAAGCACGTGTGTGCATGTTTGTGTAGATGAGGTTGTGAGAAATATGTACCAATCTGTTAACAGCAGTAATCTTTGGAGAGGAGGTGGGGATAAATCATGGTGAAATAGAACAAGACAGAAGAGAGACATGTTCTGAATTATAACTTTTGAATTTTTTGTAGTTTTGACAAAAGCATGTACTAAAAAAACTATATTTAAATATTTTAATATTATAAAACATTTTATTTTATTAAGGACAGGGAGGGGGTTCTCCTGACTGACCTGTTAATCATGAAGAACATATACAGTGTCCAGAGTACAGGGAAAGAACAGGTCACAAATGCAATGATTAGGAAAGGCTTCATAAATTGTGTTTCAGCTGGTCCTTAACACGTAGCTTTGGATAAGTGAAGATGATGGGAGAAAAAGAGAACTCTCAGGTATAAAATGACTTAAGCAAAGGTGCAGGCTTAGAAATCAATAAGATCTATTTCATGTTCCAGTTATCTGTTGTTGTATCCCAAACCAAACTAAAACTTGATGACTTAAATCATTCTCAGTAAACTATCGCAAGAACAAAAAACCAAACACCGCATATTCTCACTCATAGGTGGGAATTGAACAATGAGATCACATGGACACAGGAAGGGGAATATCACACTCTGGGGACTGTGGTGGGGAGGGGGGAGGGGGGAGAGATAGCATTGGGAGATATACCTAATGCTAGATGACGAGTTAGTGGGTGCAGCGCACCAGCATGGCACATGTATACATATGTAACTAACCTGCACAATGTGCACATGTACCCTAAAACTTAAAGTATAATAAAAAAAAAAAAAATTTTTCAATAAAAAAAAAAAAAAAAAAAACAATAACAGTCACCAACTCTCACTGTTGGGGGGACAGAGTAGGCTCAGCTAAGCGGTTCTCGCTTGAGGGTTGTCACGTGATTGCAGTTAGCTATGAGGCAGGAGTTATCTTGAAGTTTCCTCATGCCTGGAGGTTGATACTAACTGTTTGCCATCAGCCAGAATACCTACTTGGAGCCTTGCCACATGTCCTGGGTTTCCTCACAGCTTGGTAGCTGAGTTCTAAGGGTGAGCATCTTTTTTTTTAAAATTATTTTTATTTTTACTTATTTTATTATTATTTTTTTTTGAGACAGTCTCACTGTCACCCAAGCTGGAGTGCAATGGCACGATCTGGGCTCACTGCAACCTCCACCTCCTGGGTTCAAGCAATTCTCCTGCCTCAGCCTCCTGAGTAGCTGGAATTACAGGCACCTGCCACCACACTTTTTGTATTTTTAGTAGAGTCAGGGTTTCACCATGTTGGCCAGGCTGGTCTCAAACTCCTGATCTCAGCTGATCCACCTGCCTCGGCCTCCCACAGTGCTGGGATTACAGGCGTGAGCCACCACACTCGGCCAGGGTGAGCATCTTTAGAGGACCAGACTAACACTGCATTACCTTTTACTTATTTATTTATTATTATTATTATTATTTTGAGACAGAGTTTTGCCCTTGTTGCCCAAGCTGGAGTGCAGTGGCGTGATCTTGGATCACTGCAACCTCCACCCCCTGGGTTCATGTGATTCTCATGCCTCAGCCTCCCAAGTAGCTGGGATTACACGCATGTGCCATCACGCCTAGCTAATTTTTTTATTTTTAGTAGAGATGGGTTTTCACCATATTGGCCAGGCTGGTCTTGAACTCCTGACCTCAGGCGATTTGCCCACCTCAGCCTCCCAAAGTGCTGGGATTACAGGTGTGAGCCACCGTGCCCAGCCTGCATTACCTTTTATAACCTGGCCTCAGGTAGCACATAGCATCACTTTTGCTATAGTCACGGGCCCATTCAGATTCAAGGGAAGGGACCATCGGTGCTCTCCAAACCCTACCCTCGAGGAATTATCAATGTCACACTGTAAGAAGAGCATGTAGGTTGGGAGATCTTGGCCTGAGCTCTTCTGTTTGTCACAGTTTCAAACACTCTCTAAAGTCTCTTCTGACAGGGGCCAGTTTTTCCTATCTACAGTACCCTCTGGCATTCACAGGCCTTGGAATTTGTACCTCCTACAGATAAGAGAAATTCAGAGGGTTTTGAGTAAAGTAGTAATATGGTAGGCTTTTTGCTTTAAAATGATCACTATGGTGGTATCTTACAGGGAGGACTAAAGGGAGGAAAGCTTAAACAATAAAAACAGTAGTTGTTAGAGCTATGCCCCTACTCATCAACTCCCCTATTCAATTCAGAAAAATGGTGCCTACGTATGATTGACAGGAGTCTTCCATATTCCTTACCAAAGCCTTCAGTCTTCGGAATGCTTTCAGTGGGCCTCAATTCTTATAGAACCAGATGCTCCTGTGCCTGGCAGGAAATTACTAGGCCTTGGGAAGTAATTGAACTTTTTGAGAACACCAAGGTACCACTTCGGGGATACTAACTGATATTTCTCCCACTGAGCAAAGGACATAGACTCCTTGGAAATTAAGCCTGACTTGACCACCAACTTACTCACTTCCCAAGTGCTCCAATAGTTTGTCTCCTAGTGTGGTGCTACAGAACAACATGGAGGAATGGGGAGGCAGAGCGAGCTACAGGGTCTGCACACATTGCTGGACTAGCAATTTGAAGCTTAGCTACAATCATTCCCAGCTTCCCTCAAGTCCTGTTAAGAGATTTGTGTAAGGCAATGAAAAGTGTACTATCAGCTTGGTTTTTGAAGTTTCTTTCCCTATTATTATTTTATTGGACAAACTGTCAAAATCCACCTGTTCTTTCTCAGAGATGTCCTTTCTTCCTTTTTCATTGGTGCTAGACAGAGTCGTTTTCCCTAATACTATGTAATTTAGGAAAGGCTGTGTCAATTGCATAAAATATTTCTAATCTCCATAATTAAGATGCTGCTGGTCTGACAGTTTTGCTCTCTTACTCCCCCTCAGCTAGTTGCAGGGATGTAGAAAGACATTTTAAAAGAGTACTAAAGCAAAAATGACATGCTGTTCCCCTCCCGAAGGGCCTGCTCATGACTGTCACTAGCTTCCCTATGCTCCTTCCTGGAGAGTTTCATTTATGGCTTCCTCAAAAGTAGGAAAGAGAAACTATGCTAAGGTTCTCCAGACTGTCTTCTCTCCATCCCCCAAAAATGTATACCCTGTCTTCAGTTTAAATTCAGGGGAAATCCAGATTGCCCCTTCTTTTTCTTGCTCTGTCTCCCAGGCCGGAGTGCAATGGCACGATTTTGGCTCACTGCAACATCCGCCTCCCAGGTTCAAGCAATTCTCCTGTCTCAGCCTCCCAAGTAGCTGGGATTATAGGTGTGCACCACCATGCTCGGCTAATTTTTTGTGTGTGTGTATTTTTAGTAGAGACAGGGTTTCACCATGTTGGCCAAGTTAGTCTCAAACTCCTGACCTCAAATGATCTACCTGCCTCAGCCTCCCAAATTGCTGGGATTACAGGCATGAGCCACCATGCCTGGCCCTGGTTGTCCCTTCTTATAGACCACTCTTGAAGTCAATTCCCAGCACAGCATTTGACAGAGAATAATCACTGATAAATCTGGGTTGAACACTTGAATAACCAAATTCTGAGGTAAAGAGAAATGTAGAGGTGAGAAGTAGCAGGACATTGCAGTTGCTGGCACAGAATCTTTGAAGATCATGTAGTCCAGTTTCCTATAATTTTGTGAAAAAAAAACAGAGAGATAACAAGTCACCAAGATTGCCATATATTCAGCTTTTTTCTTACCTCTTGGTAGATTGATAATGTATTCAGGTATAACATATAAAAGTCCTGCTTCAACCTTACAGTAAGTCTATTAAGTAAAAATTATTATTACTATTTTAGAGATTAGTCAAATGAGATATAAAAGATAGTCTTGATAGACTGTATTATGCTGCTATAACAAACTAATTCTCAAACCTAGGTGGTTTAATAGGAGAAAGTTTATTTCTCCCTCATAGTATGTATGACACAGCAGTTGGTCCAGAGGGAGAGATGGCAATAATACTGTCTGCTTTACATAGTCATTCAGGTGTGTCTAGGCTTATGAAGGCTCTAAGAGATTGTATTTTATTTTTTTGAGATAGAGTCTCACTCTGTTGCCCAGGCTGGAGTGCAGTGGCACGATCCTGGCTCACTGCAACCTCCACCTCCCAGGGTTCAAGTGATTCTCCTGCCTCAGCCTCCTAAGTAGCTGGTATTACAGGTGCATGCCACCATGCCCTGCAAATTTTTGTATTTTTAGTAGAGACAGGGGTTCGCCATGTTGTCCAGGCTGGTCTTGAACTCCTGACCTCAGATGATCCACCTGCCTTGGCCTCCCAAAGTGCTGGGATAACAGGCATGAGCCACCGTGCCCGGCCTTGTAAGGTATTTTAGCTGCACCCTGTGTAACTTGAAGTCTTCCAACCCTCTCTCTGCAAGAAGAGAGTGTTGGATAACTACCCATGGAATTTTTACTGCCTCAGCCTAGAAATGACACATACCACTTTTGGTTGCATTTTACTGGTTAGTAGTAGTCACATGTCTTCACATTATCAAAGGGGGATGAAATGTAGAAGAAGTGGATTATTTGGTAAGCATTGCCATTGTCACTGCTCCAAGAGATAATTTGTACACTGTCCAATAGCTATTAAGTAGCAAGGTTAGCATCCAAACTCAAGCTGTCTGATGCCATAGTCCATGTGATTTCTTTTCATAACTTGATAATGCCATGTTGGACATGGAAGTGGCCATAATGTGGAGAGGCAGCTGTAGCATGATGGGAAAAGCCCTAGACTTGAGACAATTGAGCTAACATATCCATTTTACCATCTACTAGTTATGAGACCTTGGGCAAGTCCCTCAGCCTCTGCTAAAAGCAATTTTTCGCCAGGCACAGTGGCTCATGCCTGCAGTAGTAGCACTTTGGGAGTTCGAGGTGGGAGGATAGCTTGAGCCCAGTTCAAGACCAGCCTGGGCAACATAGTGGGATCTCATCTGTACAAAAAATTTAAAAATTAGCCAGCATGATGGTGCATGCCAGAAGTCTCAGCTACTCTGGAGGCTGAAGTGGGAGGATTGCTTGAGTCCAGGAGGTTGAGGCTGCAGTGAGCTATGATCATGCCATTGCACTCCAGCCTGGGTGACAGAGTGAGACACTGTCTCAAAAAAAAAAAAAAAGCACTTTTTCTATCTATAAAATAGGAACAAACAGAACTCTCATAAGATTGTTGTGAAGGTAAAAGTATGAGAGCCTTCAGGACATGTAACACACCCTCAATGAATGTTGAGGTCTGAATTCTTATTTCTTCTTCTAGCCCCTCTTTCTGCCAACACAAGTACCTTCCTGGAAATGTAAGGCCTTCCATAGTGAGACTTTCTGCTGAAAGTTCTAGTTGAAATTTTGCCAGAGGAAAGACTTTAGTAACCTGATCCCAACACTTCCAGCATTTAAATTCTGATTCTATTACCAGACCTTTTGCTGATATCAGCAATTTTCTTCATGTGTTGCCAACCACAACTCATTCATGACTTCAGGGAAAAGGAAAGGATAATGTCACATTGGAATTAAAAGTTGTGGCTTGAGAGCAGTCTTGCATTTAAAAACACTGTAAATGTTGGCACCTCTCTAGGAAGTAAATGTCAAGGCACGTGTAATACAGAGTGAGCACCAGTGCCTTCAGGTATTAACCTATTGAGAAAGCCCATTTGGCTCATTATTACATCCTTGTCTCAACTCCAAAAATAGATCCTCTTTATTATTTTAATATTATTTAGAAAAAAATTAAATTTCTATTATGTGACATGAGAAAATGCCTTTGTTAGAAGGCTAATGGGCCTTTTTTTTTTCTTTTTTTTTTTGTCCTGAGAAAGGAAAGTAAATTGCTTCCTATGGAAACGTGCATAAACTCCTTCAGGCCCCTGGGTAATTGCTTAGGAGAGTATTGGTACAGATAATTGACAATCTAAAAACCAAGGTTCTTGGCAAAAGTAATGAACTTCCTTGAAGCAAGTCTCCTTTTTCAAAATGAACCTGAAGCTCAAAAACCTTTATTCCTCACTTTGCCTTTGTTGTTAGCAACTCAAACATCTTGACACACTGGTTACAATCTTGGGCTTAGGAGTGAGACAACTGTGGGATTGATAACCAGTCCAGCAAATTCTAGCTGTGGGACCCTGCCCAAGCTACAGAAGTTCTCAGAACTCCTCATCTATGACATTGCATCATGATTATTAAATGAGGGAGAGCACTTTGCAAGGTTACAATGGTGTATCTGGCATGCTTGACACAAGAATGACAAAACTATTAACAGTAATCATCATTTTCTTATTCTTTAGTTAGAAGCAATGAACAATTTAAAATAATACATTTCAATTTTTAAAAATGAAAATGTATGTTTTGTATGAACTGAAATTTATACTGTCTAAACAAGGTATTACACCTTGCAGTTTATACTGTTTCACTTTTTAAATTTTTAAACCCAAATTAAATGTACAAATTGTCATATAGCATGATTGAATTAATCCAGTTTTACTTCTTCGTCTTGAGAAACACTGTGCTATCATTATTTATATCTACTGTTTAAGTGTAGAGATATACTGTACTACAGGGATTTGGGACATGAACAATGACCTCAATGAGTTTGAACAGTTCCTAACCATTATGAACTTACTCTTGAAGCAACCCTATGCAGCCATGTCCACGTGTATCTGGGTGGATGCATAACTAGTGGTTGTCTGGATTTGTTTCCACGTAGAATATAATGCTTGGTAAGACATAAGTAATGTTTGCTAATTTGAAGCATATATATACACACATATAAATATAAGTATTAGATATATATAATATATATCTATAAGTATGTATATATACACACACACCACATTATTAAAATTCAATAGTTTTGAAGGTAGATCAACCAAATTTTTTTTTAAGGAAGAGTATTTTTATTACTGACATTGCTTTTTGTTTTGTTTTGTTTTCTCATTTGGGGTCTTGCTCTGTTGCTCAGGCTGGACTGCAATGTTGGGATTACAGGTATGAGTCACTGTGCCTGGCCAACATTGTTTAAAATTGTGGGCACATGGTGATAATAAAAAGCAGACAAATGAGGTTTTATTGCTTTTTCACATCCTCTGCAGACAATTCACCCCATATTGTTGCACCAGACTAGGCTCTTCCACTGCTCTGCCCTTGGAATACCAGTGCATAGTTCCTGGCAGATAGTAAGAATTGCATACCTGTAAACTATTATTATTTCACTACAGGTCTTTTAAAACTTGAGAGGTTCCTAGAATTTTCCTTTTTTCTTTCTTTCTTTTTTTTTTTTTTTTTTTGCAGAGACAGAAACAGTGACATGGAAATATGACTTAATTTCCCAATAAAGAAGTAGTATTATCAGGCCAGGTGCGGTGGCTAACGCCTGTAATCCCAGCACTTTGGGAGGCCAAGGTGGGTGGATCACCTGATGTCAGGAGTTCGAGACCAGCCTGGCCAAAATGGTGAAACCCCGTCTCCACTACACATACAAAAATTAGCCGGGTGTGGTGGCACATGCCTGTAGTCCCAGCTACTTGGGAGGCTGATACAGGAGAATTGTTTGAACCTACAGTGAGCTGAGATTGCACCACTGCACTCCAGCCTGGGCGACAGAGTGAGACTCCATCTTGAAAAAAAAAAGAAAAAAGTAGTATTATCTTAAAAAAATATTTTTTTCTGTGATAATAGTTTTGGTGCCTTTTAATTTAGAAAATATACAAAAGTGTTTTTAAAAGTAAACAAAAGAGGCTGGGCGAGGTAGCTCAAGCCTGTAATCCCAGCACTTTGGAAGGCCGAGGTGGCAGATCACTCCTTGAGGCCAGGAGTTCCTAACCAGCCTGGCCAACATGGTGAAACCCTGTCTCTACTAAAAAATAAAAAAAATTAGCCGGGCATGGTGGCACATGCCTGTAATCCCAGCTACTAAGGAGGCTAAAGCACGAGAATTGCCTGAACTCAGGCAGCGGAGGTTGCAGTGAGCCGAGATAGTGCCCCCGCACTCCAGCCTGGGCAACAGAGCGAGACTCTGTCTCCAAAAAATTTAAAAAATGTAAAAAGAGGTATACCAAAGACAATAAAACCCCCTATAGTCATGCTATCCAAAAGACAAAAATAACAATCATTTATTGATTACTCTATCTCAGGAGTCCTACATTCATTCCATTTATTTTAATCCTTCCTGGGAACCTATGAAGTAGTTTCAGGTTTTACATTTTTCTTTTCTTTCTTTCTTTTTTTTGTTTTTTTGAGACAGAGTTTCGCTCTTGTTGCCCAGGCTGGAGTGCAATGGCGCGATCTCGGCTTACTGCAACCTCTGCCTCCCGGGTTCAAGCGATTGTCCTGCCTCAGCCTCCTGAGTAGCTGGGATTACAGGCATGCGCCACCTCGCCCGGCTAATTTTGTATTTTTAGTGGAGACGGGGTTTCTCCATGTTGGTTAGGCTGGTCTCCAAATCTCAACCTCAGGTGATCCACCCTCCTTGGCCTCCCAAAGTGCTGGGATTACAGGCATGAGCCACTGTGCCCAGCCACATTTTTCATATTTTTTTTTTAGAGGAGGTTACTGAGTCCTAGAGAAGTTACAGAAGTAGCCCAAGGTTGTAAACCTGAGCTTGTAAGTGGCAGGCCAGGATTCAGACACAGCTCTGTTTGACTGGAAGCCTAATCTCTTAACAACTCTGCTGTTTTACAACAACTCTGCTGTTTTACAGCAACTCTGTGTTCCCCGCTGACCATTATTAATATTTTGGTGTTTGGCCTTTCAGTTTATTTTATGTGTATACGTATGTGTGTTTTCTAAATGTATATGTAGTTTTTTGAACAAAATTGGGATCGTGTTGTGTATAATGTTTTGTATCCTACTTTTTAACCTAATGTTACAGTGTAAGCATTTTCCGCATCATTATATAGGATTCAAAAGTATGATTTTCAATGGCTACATGATAGTCCATCATATGCTTTACCATAGCTGAACAAACAAATCCTCTTGTGTGGGACTCCACTTTGAATAAAGTTCTTAGAAATGTAGTTTGTTACAACCATTCTGAAAGTCAGTTTGGTAATATATCGTGAACTGTACAAAGCTCTTACCTTTATATCCTCGCTTCTAGGAGCTTATTCAAAGGAAATAAACAAAATTATGGTCAAAGATTTATGAATGAGGGTGTTTATCACAGTGATAGTAAAAACATATTTATGTGCATAGAAGAAAGATGAGAAGAAAATGATACATTAGCAATGTATCATTAGTTACTGGTATAACTTTTATTTACTGAGTTATTGATTATTTTTATTTTATTGCACTTTATTTTTTTTTATTTTTATTTTTTATTTATTTTTTGAGATGGAGTTTTGCTCTTGTTGCCCAGGCTGGAGTACAATGGCGCGATCTCAGCTCACTGCAACCTCTGCCTCCTGGATTCAAGCGATTCTCCTGCCTTAGCCTCCCAAGTAGCTGGGATTACAGGCATGCACCACCACACCTGGCTAATTTTTTTTGTATTTTTATAGAGACGGGGTTTCACCATGTTGGCCAGGCTGGTCTCGAACTCCTGACCTCAGGTGATCCACCCACCTCGACCTCCCAAAGTGCTGGGATTACAGGCGTGAGTCACTGCACCTGGTCTTATTGCACTTTAAATTGTATTTCTTATATATCTTTTAAAATGTTTATTATTTATTACATTTTTCAGTATTTTCTAAAATTCCTGTAATAAGCATGTATAACTTCTAAAAATTAAAAAGAAGTTATTTTTAAAATGTTGGTAATTTTTGGTGAATCTTCAACTCACCAATCGCTGAATCCTGATCTTACATACAAAGTTACAAAGTCTGATTAACATGTTCTGTACAGCTCACGCTTTCCAACAATATCTGGTCTAGGCTGGAATTAAATGTCATTTTGTCTTCTCCCACGGTTCCTTTAATCCTCAACTGTTAGTGGCTTTTACTCCACCAACTCTTTGATTGCTCCCAACCTTACCAGGGTGAAGGCATTCATTTACTTCTACAACTGCTTGTTTTAAGGATAACCAATTTATTTCTCTCATTAGGAAATTAAAGAAATATTGACAAGCCCAACTTTTTCAGATCAGATGAAATTTTTTTTCTAACTTCAAAAAAAATTCCTTCTGTGTACTAGCTCTCTCTAGAAATTTTGGATATGGTTAGCAGTTTCCATCACAAGCATAAGCTTCCTGTATGTCTGGGCAATGATATGTTAGCTGTTATCCTCAGCCAAGTCTGTTCACTTAGGACCCAGTTTTCTCATCTATAAAATGAAGACTTAAAGTCATTGAGCTGTAGGGTCTCTGCCTCCTCTTAATCCTTAGGTAAAAACCCACCAGTAAGAGACTGAAGGTTAGTTCTTTCTGGTCCCAATTCTGAAGGAGAATGTAAATATAACATTAAATATAACTGAAGACAGAATAAGAAAACTAAAAATAGGTTAGAAGAAATTACTGTAAAAGAAAAATATACTGAGAGATATATTTATTAAGGTAAGTATATCAATTCTCTGAATGATACCCAAGCAATGAGTTTAGTATAGAGGTTTAGTGTACTATTAAGGGAAGATGCTGAATTTAGAAATAAATAGGCCCCGAAAGGAGGCTTGACTCTGTCATTTATGAGCTGCATGGCCTTGAGCAAGTTATGTAAACCCATGGCTGCTTTT
This sequence comes from Pan paniscus, assembly GCF_029289425.2. Taxonomy (NCBI): domain Eukaryota; kingdom Metazoa; phylum Chordata; class Mammalia; order Primates; family Hominidae; genus Pan; species Pan paniscus. Next base: position 34,157,075 of record NC_073260.2, read on the forward strand.
TAGAGTTTCTCTTTGTCTTGATATTCTGAAGTTTCTGTACAGTGTCCAGATGTGGATTTATTTTTGCTTATTCTGCTTGGGAATGGTTGGGATTTTTGAATCTGTGTGGGTAGTACCTTTTATTAGTCTTAGAAAATTCCTAGCAATTCAAAATTCAAATATTGCCTATAAAAGCAAAACAATATGACATCTGGGAATGGCTTTAACATATTTTAACAAAGAAGGAAATAAAAATAAAGAAAGAAAATAAACAGATGTGGCAAAATCTTGATAACTGTGAAGTCTGGGTAATAGGCATATACAGTTTATAGTACTATGATCTACTTTTTTCTTTCATGTATGCTTAAATAATTTTATAATAAAAAATAAAGAGCTATAAGAAAATTAACAACCATTCTGTCTCCTTCTCCTTGTGGAGCTTCAGTGGAGTGTACATCAGACCTTGTTCTACACTTCATGTCTCTGAATGCTCATAGTTTCCTTATTTTTATCTCTTGTGATATTGTGAATAATTTTTTCTAACCTACATTTAGTTTACTTATTCTGTCTTCAGTTATATTTAATGTTATTCAGTATTTAATTTTGGTTATTATAATTTGTATTTATAGACATTCATTTTGGTTCTTTTTCAAATTTGTTAGGTTACTTTATCCCTTATACTTTTTCTCCAGTCAGAAGTGAGCTTTCTCCAAGTGTTAAAACACACACACACACACACACACACACACAGACAACCTCCTTCCCCAGCTATTAAAAAAATAGGCATAGTTGTTGTAAGTATATTGTTCTATAGCCTAAGTCTCATAATTCCAACATCAGAAATATGTGAAAATCTAGTATATTTTCTGTTTGTTCTGTGGTTTCTAAAAGTTCTTGTTCATGGTATCTTGCTTGTGTGCTTGATTATTTTTGACTGTGTGCTGCTTATTTATTTGAAAAATGATATGTGGGGTTTTTTCCTGGTCTAGGATAAAGGTGTTTTCCTCTAGAGTGGATACGTATTTGATTATTTGGTGTTCAAAGGCATTAACAATTCAGAACAATTTTTAAATAAATTCAGAAGCTGACAATTTTTTTTTGACTAATCAAATTCAGTGATGTGTCTGTAGGCTGCAAATTTGAGTGATGATTAACTTGTCGAAGCTTTTCAGTCCTTTTCCCTCTCTCTTAGGCTCAGCAACAAGGTATTTTTCTTGTAGCCCTTGGAGTAGGGGAGAGGTATAAACCTTTGGTACCCTATCTTCATTGGAGTGAAGGGGTCCCTCCTTAGAGATTCTATTTTGGATGGAGATTGGCTTTGATTTCCTTCTCCCTTGCCATGGGAGGCTATCAGCACTCTGGGAAAAAAAACAGCCTCAGTGTTTTCTCTTACCTTCCTGGAAAAAGATGAATGGTAAACGCTTCTAAGTTCCAATTTCTTCATATGTAAGATGAAGTTAATATTGCTTTACTTACAGAGTTGTGTGTTAAGCAAGATACAAAATGCCCTTTTTAAATTGTAAATTACAATATAAACTTACTCTGGAACCCAGGGCCCTTAAGGTTTGGGAAACCTCTTCAAGTTGCATGGATACTTGAGGGTATGTATATTTTTCTATGTGTGTTTCAGAGGGTGCTCATGTATTTAATGAGTTTCAAATAATCCACTGACCACCAAAAATTTTTAAAGCGTTTGAAAACGGAAATTATTATTTGAAATCAAATAAGTACAGGAAAGAGGCAGAAGATTGGATTTGTGTTTATTCATTTAGATGTTGCTGAAGTGGGCCAGGCATGGTGGTTCACACCTGTAATCCCAGCACTTTGGAAGGCCTCCTGATCACGAGGTCAGGAGTTTGAAACTGGCCTGGCCAACATGGTGAAACCCTGTCTCTACTAAAAATACGAAAAATTAGCCAGGTGTGGTGGTGCGTGCCTGTAATCCCAGCTACTTGGGAGGCTGAGGCAGGAGAATCACTTGAACCCAGGAGGCAGGGGTTGCGGTGAGCAGAGATCACGCCATTGCACTCCAGCCTGGGCAACAGAGTAAGACTCCGTCTCAAAAAAAAAAAAGATGTTGCTGAAATGTTTTAATCTTTGCCAATTACTAAAATAGTGATTATTTGCTCAATAAAACTATGTTTTATCTGTTCTCTTCTAGACTATAATTTCATGTGTGTGAAATTCAAGGGGAAAAAGGAAACAATACATAATCCAGGTAGGAAGAGCATTTTGTTCCTTTCGTTATTTATTCCTTGCAGACTTTCATTCATGGATGCATAGACTCTTAGAATGTTAGAGCTGCTGAATCCGTACAGATCATCTAATTTAACCTTCTTAGTTTACATTTAAGGACACCAAGGAAAGGAAACAGATAAATTTACTAGAATTATAAATGTGACAAATATTCCAGAGATTTTCTGCTAATTAAGATGTTGCTTTTGTCTAACAAAACATAGCAGAGTTTGAGATTTCCCCCCTTTTCTTCTATAGCATCACCAGTGTCACACTTCAGGGCCTGATGAAATGTTTTATCTTCTGAAAAGCTTTCCTGGCTCAGATGAGGTGACTCATGTCAGCCTACACAAAGGCTTCTTCATATACTAGAATTTCTACTATAATTTTTCAGCCTTTCCACAAAACAAGTCTTACCATAATCCAGCAACAGAGCAGAAGAGAAGTCAATGATGAGAAGCTTGATAATGTAAAGGTTTAGTTCTAAGGTGGGTAGCAGTCACTCTTTCACTCAACAAGTATTTATTAAGTGCCCACCATGTGCTGGGTGCTAGAATTACAATGATAAACAAAAGAAGTGGTCGTTATTTTGCCATTTTCACACCACCTCTTTAGTCACTACTTTTCTTTCTCTTTTGGACAACTCAATGTATCTCTAACTGGTGTTTCTGCTTATACTTTGATCTCCCTTTGATCCATTCTTCACCCAATAGTCAGAAGGATCTTTTGATCATTAAATCCCCTCCTTAAGCCTCTCAGAAGTTCTACTTGTGGAACAGCAGTGTAAGGAGCTCTATGTACCCACTCCCCAGAGTCAGCCATAACTATTGAGCATTATATATTTTTTAAAAACCCAATCATTTATAAATCCCTGGAAATTGTCCTAAGAGCATATAGCAAATGAAGAAACATTTATTAAAGAAAATCTATTAGATCTTGGCAGGAACAAAAGGAATCTTTGGCACAACCCACCCCCTCCCTCCTCCCTTCCCATCTCAACCTGATGACAGAAGTTCCAATCTGGTCAAATATCACCAAGAAAATGGGGCTCCTCTCCCCTCTGCTCCTAGTCAAGGGATATAGTAGCACTCTAGGAAGGGCAGGCCACTAGCATTTTTCATCACCCACCTCTGAATTGTAGAAGCTAAATTCCTGGTGAGTGTGGCTGAGGGATGAGGGGCTCCCTTCCTCCACCCAACTCCCACTCATAGATGGAGGCTCTGTCCTAGGCATGGGAGGTCAAGAGTACTGGGTTCACAGTAGTCCTTGTTCCAGCTTACTTTTAGGGTGGAGGTTTCATGCCAGGAGAGGCAAGACAAGATCTGAAGCTACCATTCCCATCTTCTACCTTGTTTGTAAAGCAGGGGTGTCAGTTCAAGAGAAGCAGGCTACTGTCCCTGTCCTCACTTTCAGGGCGGTGGCTCAGATATTCTGCCCTGGAGAAGAGGAAGTCCCTAAGAACAGAGAGCTCTAACACTCTCCCCAAAGAAACTGACTTTATTTAAAGCAGAATATGGGAAAGCTCAAGTCTAAAAATTCTCTCAAATACAATGGAGATTTTGGTGGTAAGCAGTTAAGAGAAGGCTGGTAACTCCATGGGAGCAGGAAGCTGAGCCATAGACCAGTTAGCTTACTAGAGAGAACCAGGGAAAGAGACAACTAAGAGGAATCCTCTCGGAGTCACAACAAACCTCAAAAACTGGGCTTAGAAACTACCTCTATTTTTCTGGGGTTTAAATCTAATTGGATCAGACTGCGGAGCAATTTATGTCCCAGGGCATTGCCCAAAAAAAAAAAAAAGCAATCACCTGACAATTAGGCAGTGTCTAACAAAGGCAGGTAGCTTAACAGAGGGATAGAGGAAAGAGAGATAAAGAGAGTCCCGCGGAAACTACTGTCACCCCACAGTTACTGTTCATGTCCAAGTCTGTGTATGTCCTCTGAGGAGCAACATCAGAGGCTTCACACTGTGAGGGAAATAGACTTTACTAAAATTATCTAAGCAAGTCACTAAATAAATAAGCAAAAAGGAACAAAAATAAGCCCTGGAGTTGAGGGGGTACTCAATATCTAGAATTGCTACAATCTATTACCTGAAATGTCTATACAAAGACATACAAAGAAACAGGAAAGCATGACCCATACATAGGCAGTAAATCAGGCAATAGAAATTGCCTTGAGAAGGATGGCCCAGATGTCAGATGTGATGGACAAAGTGTTCAAAGCAGGCATTATAAGTATGTTCAAAGAACTAAAGAAAACCATGCTTAATGAAGTAAAGAAAGGTATAATGTCAACATGTCATTGAATAGAGAAGATCAGTAAACAGATATAAATTATAAAAAATTAACCAAATGAAAATTTGGAATTCTAAATTTGGAAAGTGTAATAACTAAAATTAGAATTTCACTAGACACATTCAACAGTAGATTGGAACTAGCAGAAGAATCAGCACACTTGAAGATGGACTGATAGAGATTATGTGACTAAAGAACAAACAGAAAAAAGAAAGAAGAAAAATAAACAGAGGCTCAGAGAAATCTACAATCCAAGAAGTTTGAAGAGCTCCAAGTAGAACAAATGCAAAGAAATCCACACCCAGACACATGACAGTAAAAATGTTGAAAGAGAAATTTTCAAAGGGAAAAATTTGAAAGCAGCAAGAGAAAAACAAGCCAGGCATAGGCAGAGGCAGGAGGATAGCTTGAGCCCAGGAGTTTGAGACCAGCCTGGGCAATATAGCAAGACCCCACTCTACACAAAAATCATGGGGGAAAGACTCCCAAAAAAGGAGAAAAATGACTTATCACATTCAAGGGAACCTCAATAAGATAACAGATGATTTTTCATCAGAAACAATGGAGGCCAGAAAGCAATGGGATAAAATATTCAAGGTGCTGAAAGAACAAAAACTACCAATCAAGTATCTTATAATGTCACACGGTGAACCCCAAAATTGAACCTCAACCTGGGAGGTCACATGGGTTCTTGACTTCATGCAGAAAAGAATTCAAGAGCAAGCTGACAGTAAAGTGAAAGCAAGTTTATGAAGAAGGGAAAAGGATAAAAGGGTGGCTACTTCATAGGCAGAGCAGCCCCAAGGGTTGCTAGTTGGCTATTTTTATGGTTATTTCTTGATCATATGCTAAACAAGGGGTGAATTATTATTGGGTTTTTCAGGAAAGGTGCAGGGAATTCTTGGAACTGAGGGTTCCTCCCCTTTTTAGACCATATAGGGTAACTCCTGTGAGTTGTCATGGCATCTGTAAACCGTTGTGGTGCTTATGAGAGTCTCTTTTAGCATGCTAATTTATTATAATTAGTGTATAATAAGCAGTGAGGATAACTAGAGGTTGCTTTTATCACCATCTTGATACTGGCTGGTTTGGGCTGGTTTCCTTATCACATCCTGTTTTATCAATGGGGTCTTTGTGACCCACGTCTGGAGAAACAAGTCTTGCTAAACTCCTATCTCAAAACAAAAACAAAAACAAAAAAACCTCAAAACCTTCAGTATCTTTTAATTACTTTGGATGAAGTCAAATTTGCTTATCATGATCTACATAGTCTGCCCACCTCTCTACCTTCTTGAACCACACTTCTCTCTCGAGCTTGATCACAAAGGCATTCTTTTAGCCTGTTCCCTCCTGCCTCGAGGCCTTTTGACCATGTTGCCCCAAGTGTCTGTCTCACTATTCTCTCACCTCTTTAACTAAATATTACTCACCCTTAGATTTCAGCTTAAACTTTGCTTCTTCTGGGAAGCCTTCCCTTATCTCCCTGCCCATGTGAGATAGTACATACTGCCATGCATCTCTCGTCACCTCCTTCTTGAAATTTTACATGAATTGGTACATTTAATTAATGCTTTTATAATATAAATTTCACATAGATAGGAAATGTGTGTGTGTGTGTGTGTGTGTGTGTTGTGCTTTAGGTTGCAAAAACTAAAAGTCACTGAAAGGTTTTATCTGATGAATGGCATTGTCAGATTAGCAGGTTTAGGATGTTTTTCTAGCTGTGCTTTTAGAAAGTACTGGACACATTCCTATTGTGGATATAAGGAAGATGTTGTAGTATTCCAGAGGAGAGGTGATCAAATGCTCAGACCAGGTCAGGGTTTGGAGATGAAAAGTAGACCAACTTGAGAACTACAATCAGAGAGGAAAGGACAGTTATCACTGGGTGGAATCCTAGGTTTCTGACTTGTACAATTCAATACAGTGGTTCTATTTAGGAGGAGAGGGAGAACGAGAGAGAAATCAGACTATTAGGGGGTGTGGATAGAGGTAAATCATGATTCAGTTAGGAACTGTTGAACTTGAGGTGTCAGTGAGAAATCAGTGAGAACTCCAATAGAGATTTTAGGTAAGCAATTGGATACAGGATTCTGGAACTCAGAGAACTTGAGACTGCAGATATGCAAAGCCAATCTGGGGAAAATATGGTTGCCTGTGAGGACCTACTTCTCCTTCACTACCACCAATGCTGGCAGCCTCTCAGCTGCAGTTCTGCTTTGTCCCAAGCCTATCAAAGGCCAGAAATGTTGTTCTCCCTGCCCCTCCAGCTGATACATTCCTGCTTATTCTGTAACGCCCTCCTTTCTCTGAACCCCAGCCTGCAGTAGGGTTGTGCCTGGGCTCCTGGAGATTTTTTTGTACTGTGCTGGTCCCAAGAAGAACAACTTCTGAGTTAATAAAAAGCTCCTGGCCGGGCATGGTGGCTCATGCTTGTAATCCCAGCACTGTGGGAGGCCAAGGCAGGCAGATCACGAAGTCAGGAGTTCAAGACCAGCCTGGCTAGCATAGTGAAAGCCCATCTTTACTAAAAATACAAAACTTAGCTGGGCGTGGTGGCACATGCCTTTAGTCCCAGCTACTTGGGAGGCTGAGGCAGGAGAATCACTTGAACCTGGGAGGTGGAGGTTGCAGTGAGTGGAGATCGCGCCACTGCGCTACAGCCTGGGTGACAGAGGGAGACTTTGTCTTGAAAAAATAAATAAATAAAATAAAATAAAAAGCTCCTTTTGGTGTATCTTACTTTAATTTGATCTTCTCAGCCTGAATCCAGGAAGGGATATGCGTGTTGAATTCTGAGGGCGAAGGCATGTTTTTCTGCTTGCTGGATAGTTCTCAAAGGTCAGGCAGCAGGTCTTAGTCATGCTAATGGAGATCTAACCTTTCATGGAATCAGAGATTTTTTCCAGCTCAAGGGCATTTCAATAATTTTCCAAATGAGGCCTTTGTCTCCAAAACACAGTGATAATTACCAGCAAAGTCATAACTTGAACTCAGGTCTTCCGACTTGAAGCCCAGTGCTTTTTTTTTTACCCACAGTACTCCCATGTAGTATAGCATCTGGCTTCTGGATGGACTTTTGCAGCACCAACCACCATTTCTAAGACACAGTAGTGTCATAAATGTTGTTGAATGAACAAATAAAAGCTATTCTACTGCCCAATCCTTTCTTTTTCCCTAGAATAGCAGAGAGTAAAGAAAGCAAACCAGCAGAATGTATCTGGGGTTTCCAAGCATCATTATCAGCATGAATGCATGTCCTTTGGGAACTCTGCCACTGAAGTCATTCAATCAAGTAGAAATTGAATCAATGTCCATTCTTAGCACAATAATTAAAGGATACCAATATCTCAGAACCAGCTGGTGGAAAATAATCTCTGGTCTGTTTTATAAGCAATATCATATATAAAGGTGGAAGGCCTTCAGTGTTTTTCCCTGAACAGCTTTCTATGGTACAGAGCATAGACATCCAGGCAAAAGGAAGACAAGCTGGTTCACCGTCATCTCTGATTTCTCTCCAGTCTCCACACTACTTCCAATGTGATAGCTTTAAATGCAACTTGAGAAGTGTTTCATCCAAGATTATGTAGCTAGTAAGCAGTGAAGCCAAGACTACAGCCTGTGAATTTGGATTTAAATACTTTGCCACCCATTTATCACACTTTTGATCAGATTTGGATCCACTGTAATTGGCCCCTTTTTCTGACGGTAGCCATGTATTTTAGAGCTGCATTGTGCAATACAGTAGCTGCTGGCCTCCTGTGGCTATTTAAATTTAACTATGGTGGTGCATGGCTGTAGTTCCAGCTACTCAGGAGGCTGAGGCAGGAGAATCGCTTGAACCCAGGAGGCAGAGGTTGCAGTAAGCCAAGATCGCGCCACTGCACTCCAGCCTGGACAACAGAGCGAGACCCTGTCTTAAAAAAAAAAAATTAAGTGAACTAAAATCAATGGCTGGGCACTGTGGCTCATGCCTGTAATCCCAGCACTTTGGGAGGCCGAGGCAGGTGGATCACCTGAGGTCAGGAGTTCGAGACTAGCCTGGCCAACATGGTGAAACCCTGTCTCTACTAAAAATATAAAAATTAGCCGGGTGTGGTGGCATGCACCTGTAATCCTAGCTACTTGGGAGGCTGAGGCAGGAGAATCGCTGGAACCCAGGAGGGAGAGGTTACAGTGAGCTGAGATAGTGCCATTGTACTCCAGCCTGGGTGACAGAGCAAGACCCCATCTCAAAAATAAATAAATAAAATTAAAAATTTAGTTCCTCAGCCATACTGGTCCCATTTCAAGCACACACTAGCCACAAGTGGCTAGTGATTGTATGTTGGACAGTGCAGACATGGAGCATTTCCATCATCACAAAAAGTTCCACTGGACAGCACTGCTCTAGAGACAGATTTCCCTTTTTTTGTCTAAGGTTACTAGGGTCAGAAAGTCTGATGGAATATTTCCTCTCTCCAAACAGCAAATGAGGCCAATAGACAGATGGGAGACTATGAGCTACTTATTCTATTCCATACTTTCTAAACTCTTAAATGGAATTGATAGGGCCTAGCTACTCATCTCTGGGATGGGTAAATCTGCAACATGCTACTTAGAAAAGGATGATTAATCTGTTGTCATATCAAGTCCCTTGAACATACAATATAAATAAATATAAATTAAAGTATGCATCTCTCTGCCCTACTCTGATCTGTTATATGAGTGTCTATTTCTTGGGATTTAGAAGAACATTATGTTTCATTCTCAGGCTAGTGATTCATTAAGAATACATTTCTCAATGACATTTCCACAGATCATCATTCTCTAGGCAGACTATCTTCCTAGGTCTCTGGGCCCATTTTCCTTCCAGACTAAAATCCTCTGGGAAAAAGATCTAAACATTTCAATTCTAACAGGATGTAAAGCTCTCTAGTTGAAAATTTGTAGCAGATATTCAAATTGGGAAATGATAACTATGGTGTGAAATAAACTATATACAGAAATGTACAAGTGAAAGATTATATTGTCACCTATATACCACAAGTGAGTTATTCTACCAGAAAAAAAAAGATAGCTTACTTTGCTTTGTTGTATGTCAAATGACAACAACAACAACAACAATAAAAGATGAACAATTTACACACAGAACCCAGGGTGACCATTTCTTTTTTGCTTGACATAGTTTGTATTTCCAAACATTCCCCATTCATTTGTGTGAAATAATTGGAAAAAAAGCATGCGATTTTCACAAAATTGGAGAAGGAAGGGGGGTCAGCTTGCTGCTCTAGTGCTCCCTTGTTGGGTGGGTAATTTGGTATCAAGAGGTAGCCATGGTGACCATAAAACTTACTCATGTGACTAAGGATACAACTAATGATGCCCACAATTACTTAATTACAGGCATGCTTAATGGCTTTTGCCATTTTCAGATGGTGCTTATGGCTAATTGTGGCTGCAAGTGGGTAACTACAGGGGCAATCAGATACGTTCCTAATTTTTACATTTGTGCTGACAGCAGAAGAAGAAACCATTCCTTCTAAAATGAGGCGTTATAAAAAGAGAGCTGAAATTAGTTCTTTCAAGTCCACTGATGATAGAACAGCCTCTGACACAGAAACAAACACAAGTCATTTCATGTTGAAGCAGAGGAAAGTTCCAGATGATCAATGGACCTTTTGCCACACTCCAACCCCACCTGTGCATTCTCCCCTTTCTCCTTAGTGTTCTCCCACTTGAATTCCTGCTACTGCCACTACCAAAAGGGGACTTTTACTTTTTCCTTATAACTCTACAGTTCCTGTCCCATCATGGAATATATATTGCTTTTTTTAACGTTACATTGTCTGTATTTGAAAAGATTTTTTTTTTTTTTTTTTTTTTTTTTTGAGACAGAGCCTCAGTCTGTCACCCAGGCTGGAGTGCAGTGGTGCAATCTCGGCTCACTGCAGCCTCTGCCTCTCAGGTTCCAGCGATTCTCCTGCTGGGTAGCTGGGATTACAGGCACATGCCACCATGCCCAGATAATTTTTGTATTTTTAGTAGAGATGAGGTTTTACCGTGTTGGCCAGACTGGTCTCCAACTCCTGACCTCAGGTGATCTGCTTGCCTCAGCCTCCCAAAGTGCTAGGATTACAGGCATGAGCCACCGCACCCAGCCTTGTATTTGCAAATACTTTTAATACATGGCATGATACATATGTGCTCGAGTGACTTCTAATATATATCCTGGGGCAGATAAGTTAGCTTTTGAAGTTCTCTCATCAGGACTTAACACTCCAAAGATGGCTATGCAGTACTTTGAAATCCTTATCAAAATCTCACCTGAGGGATTTTAATCAGAGATAATTTTTTTTTTTTTTTGAGATGGAGTCTCAGTCTGTCACCCAGGCTGGAGTGCAGTGATGTGATCACTGGTCATTACAAACTCCACTTCCCAGGCTGAAGCAATTCTCCCACCTCAGCCTCCTGAGTAGCTGGACTACAGGCATGCACCATCACACCTAGCTAATTTTTATATTTTGGGGGGTAGAGACAGGATTTTGCTGAATTGTAGTTCCCAAATCCCCCTGTGTCATGGGAGGGACAGAGTGGGAGGTAATTGAATCATGGGGATGGTTTCCCCTGTGCTATTCTCGTGATAGTGAGTAAGTCCTCACGAGATCTGATGGTTTCATAAGGGCCTTCCCCCTTATAAAACTCTCATTCTTCTTTCTCCTACCACCATGTAAAGAAGGATGTGTTTGGTTCCTCTTCTGCCATAATTGTAAGTTTCCTGAGGCCTCCCCAGCCATGCAAAACCGTGGGTCAATTAAACCTCTTTATAAATTACCCAGTCTTGGGTATGTCTTTATTAGCAGTATGAGAATGGACTAATACAGATGGTGTCCTGTGAGTAAGCCCTGTACTCTACTAATTGTCAACTCTTCTTGTTTGGGGCCTGAGGGATGAACTTTAGCCATAGCCAAATGGCGGAACTGTGAAGACTTGCAAGTAATGAGGTGGAGAAAATGTTGGTTACCAGAACCGTCTGAGGGAGAGCCCTTTATTTGATTAGAAGAAATACTTTGAAATGACATTTGGGGTGGAAGGTGAAGTCTCAAGGGCTTTCTCCATCAAGAAAAAAATGTTTGCTAAGCTGCTTTGCATGAGACAAGGAGAGGAATTGTATTGCTCCTAAGAGACAGTGAAGAAGGGGGAGGGCAGGGAGATGGGGGAAAGAATGCAACCACAACACTGGCAGAAAGATATCTGCTGCACAATGGAAACTTTTGTGTCAGTGCACAAATTCTCATAAGATATACTAAGCTAATGAATGTCTAGTATGCATGATTATCTGTGAAGATTCGTGAAGAGGTTGAGTTTGCTATCTGGACTGAAGCTGAACACTATCTCTGAAGTTTGGCTCACAACATCCCTTCTCTCTCTGTCTCTGTCTCTCTCTCTCTCTCACACACACACACACACAAACCCATACACGTACACACACACTACACCCACCCCCACACTGTGATACAGAAAGGGCACTGGGTAGAGGCAGGTAAAAGGAGAATTATTCTATCACACTGTGACATGACAGGCAGGCTGAGGGTACCAGCAGGCTTGCAGAAACGGGCATGGTGCCCAGAGCCTGGGCAGCCACAAGTCAGAGGATGATTAGACAATGGAAATCAACAATTTATAAAGGCTGGAGGACAAGGCCACAGGGATTGTTCAAAGTCCAGGCACACAATCACCATTCAGGGTGTGTGCCTGTGCTGTGGGATTTGAGTGAGGTAGAGGAGCAAATGGCTGAAAATTTCTCTCAGCTCCGTGGTGTGCCTGACCCAGTGCTGGAGATTCCAAAGGGAGTAAGATGCTGCATCCCCCTTGCACTTGGAGAGAGAGCATCAGAATACAGTCATAAAATTAGGAAGCTCAGAAGAAGCTGGCAGGTTAGGGAAGGCTTGCACAAGGACATGGTTCTTGCTATGAGCTTTGAAAGGTGAAGAGTATATAGAAAGATTGTGAAGAAAGGTTTTTCTGGGCAGAAGGATTAGCCTATGTGAAGAGGCAGAGGCATGAGAGTACAGGGCAACTGAGGCAGGAGATGAGGGTCTCAAAGATCTGAATGGCTTTGCTTGCCATTTGAGGACTCTAAACTTCATCTAAAGGTACTGGGGAACCATGGAAGAATTTAAAGCTGGTGGAAAGCATGACTAAATTTGCCTCTTATAAAGATCTCCCTGGTTTACGTGCCCATCTTCTGGGTTCTCAAAGTATTGACCTGTCAGTGTTTCAGTTTTTTTTTTTTTTGAGACAGAGTCTCACTCTGTCACCCAGGCTGGAGTGCAGGGGCGTGATCTTGGCTCACTGCAAGCTCCGCCTCCCGGGTTCACGCCATTCTCCTGCCTCAGCCTCCCGAGTAGCTGGAACTACAGGCGCCCGCTACTATGCCGGGCTAATTTTTTGTATTTTTACTTGAGATGGGGTTTCACCGTGTTAATCAGGATGGTCTCGATCTCCTGAACTCGTGATCCTCCCGCCTCGGCCTCCCAAAGTGCTGAGATTGCAGGTGTGAGACACCGCGCCCGGCCTCAATTGTTTATTTCTCCACCTCACTACATTGTGAGCACCTTGTGGGGAAAAGCTGTATCTTTCATCTCTGCCCATAGTGTATTGTCCAGGGGACATAGTAGGTATTCAATGGATTTTTTTTTTTCTTTTGAGACAGAGTCTTGGTCTTGTCACCCAGGCTGGAGTGCAGTGGTGTGATCTCAGCTCACTGCAGCCTCTGCCTCCTGGGTTCAGGTGATTCTCCTGCCTCAGCCTCCTGAGTAGCTGAGATTACAGGCACCCGCCACCATGCCCAGCTAATTTTTGTATTTTTAGTAGACATGCGGTTTTGCCATGTTGGACGAGCTGGTCTCAAACTCCTGACCTCAGGTGATAAGCCTGCCGAGGCCTCCCAAAGTTTTGGGATTACAGGTGTGAGCCATCGCGTCTGACCTCAGTGGAATTTTTTTTTTTTGGAGACCGAGTCTCGCACTGTCACCCAGGCTGGAGTGCAATGGTGCGACCTCGGCTCACTACAACCTCTGCCTTCTGGGCTCAAGCGATTCTCCTGCCTCAGCCTCCCAAGTAGCTGGGATTACAGGTGTCTGCCACAACGCCTGGCTAATTTTTGTATTTTTAGTAGAGATGGGGTTTCACCATGTTGGCCAGGCTGGTCTCGAACTCCTGACCTCAGGTGATCCACCCTCCTAGGCCTCCCAAAGTGCTGAGATTACAGGCATGAGCCATCGTGCCCAGCCAGTGGATTTTTAAAATGTATCCTATCCAGAAATGAACAGTTGGAGGGTGGTACAATAAGACAGAGAAATGAGTGAGGAGGTTAATAGAGCAATCAAGATGGAGATAGTGAAAGCCTGAGGAAAATGTAATGGCAGTAGGGATTGAGAGAAGGACCCTAATCTAGAGATATTTATAAAGTAGAATTTACTGGACTTGGTGATTGATTCGTTTGTTGAAAAAATTGTTAGAAAAAAGTATCAAGGATGACCCCGAGTTTCTGTCCTTGGTAACAGCTTGGATCCTGTGAAAAACAGGAGGAAGAATAGGTTTGTTTTTAGAGGGGAAAGGGAGATTATCAGTTCCCTGAGTTTCAGTAGCCTATGGAACATCAGAAGAGATACCTACCAGGCTGCTACTGGATGGATTATGCTCACTATAGACCTAGATCTCTAACATGGAGACTGTGGGTTGGAAGTAAAAAGTCTACAGATGATCTTTCAGATGTGAGTGTAGAGGTGCTCTTATGGGGAGAGTATGTAGAAGAGGGTGGAGGATAAAACCATGAAAAATGCTAACATTAGTGAGGTAGATACGGAAAAGAGTTGCTCTTGAAGGAAGAGTTGAAGATGTAGGAAGAAAATTGGGAGATAAAAAATTATTACAGAAATTCTTATAATGGAAATGCTTATTCTTTTTTTTTCCTTTTTTTGAGAGGGAGTCTTGCTCTGTCACCCAGGCTGGAGTGCAGTGATGCAATCTCGACCCAGTGCAACCTCCGCCTCCTGGGTTCGAGCAATTCTCCTGCCTCAGCCTATTGACAAGCTGGGATTACAGGCGCGCACCACCATGCCCGGCTAATTTTTGTATTTTAGTAGAGATGGGGTTTCACCTTGTTGGCCAGGCTGATCTCGAACTCCTGACCTCAAGTGATCTGCCCATCTTGGCCCCCTAAAGTGCTGGGATTACAGGCGTGAGCCACCACGACCGCCTGGAAATAATTATTCTTCACCGCATTTGCATGAGCTCTTCCACATTTCCCAGTTCCCCTTCTAGAAGGTAGGGTCAAGTGGCTAGTTCTGGCAATGTGCTCTGAGTAGAAGGGGTATGTGTCTTTTCTGCATAGAAGCATTTAAGAGCTGGTGCGTGACCCTACAGCTATATCTTCCTCTGTCTTAGCAACCACAGAGGCCGTTGTTTTTTTTTTTTTTTGAGACGGAATCTTGCTCTGTCGCGCAGACTGGAGTGCAGTGGCGCGATCTCGGCTCACTGCAAGCTCCGCCTCCCAGGTTCATGTCATTCTCCTGCCTCAGCCTCCCGAGTAGCTGGGACTACAGGCGCCCGCCACCACGCCTGGCTAATTTTTTTTATTTTTAGTTGAGACGGGGTTTCACTGTGTTAGCCAGGATGGTCTCGATCTCCTGACCTCGTGATCCGCCCACCTCGGCCTCCCAAAGTGCTGGGATTACAGGCGTGAGCCACCGCGCCTGGCCCAGAGGCCTGTTTTTGACTTGACAGAGCCGCAAGATGGAAGTAACCTGGATCATGGAGTAACCACATGGAAAGCCCTAGGCCATTCACTTTTGCATGAGTGAGAAGTAAATGTTTGTTGTGCTAAACCACTGAGATTGGGGGTTAATTTGTAACTGCTACATAATTTGGTCTACCCTGACCAATATCATCAATAGGAGAGTTTCAAGAAAGGGAAGGCCAAATATGACAAAGAAATAAAGTAAAAACGATCAATTAGTGACTAATAGTGGATTTAGAAATTAGGACATGAGAAGCAAGGTGGGAGGGGATTTTATTGTGAGAAGTCAAGGACTGAACAGGAGGAAGGACAGTGGGAAGAGTGAATGCAGATGGATCCTTTGGAAAGTTTGTATAAGAAGTGAAGAACAAGAAGCAGTCACTGGAGGCGGACAAGGGAACATGTGGTGAACAAATTTGCTTTTGTCTTTAAGAAGGATGTTTATAGGCTTTTGGGGAAAGGGAGTAGAGAGTGAGACACTGAAGATATAGAAAAAGAAGAAGGCCAAGTATGGTGGCTCTCGCCTGTAATCCCAGCACTTTGGGAGGCCAAGGCATGTGGATCACTTGAGGTCAGGAGTTCATGTCTAGCCTGGCCAACATGGCGAAACCCCGTCTCTACTAAAAATACAAAAATTAGCCAGGCGTGGTGGCAGGTGCCTGTAATTCCAGCTACTCAGGAGGCTGAGGCAGGGAGAATTGCTTGAACCCAGGAGGTGGAGGTTGCAGTGAGCCAAGATCGTGCCACGCACTCTAGCCTGGGCAACAGAGCAAGACACCATCTCAAAAAAAAAAAAAGACGACGAAGATAACAGAGAAGGCAATGTTCCTGAGGATTTAGCAACCATAACTTCACTGGGACCAAGGCATGTGCAGGAGAACCACCCTGTCAATCCAACGCCCAAATAAATGTTTGTTTCTTTTCACTCAGTTCACAAGATGTTAGGAGGCTCCCTCAACCATAACCCATGGACTTTTAATGGACAGCAACAATGCTTTGAGAGGCCATACTTGGCATACTCCTATGACTCAAAATATGAGCGAGTGCACCTGCGGTTTTACCCAGGCCATTGTCCCTTTGGTGGTAGAGAATTTGGTGAAAAGAGTGAGGGCTGAACATTCTGGAAGCAGGCTACAGAGGGGTACACAGTGAACTGTACTGTCTCAAAATTTACAGGTTGAAATCCTAACCCCAAGTACCTCAGAATGCAACCATAATTGAAGATAGGGTTTTTGTTTGTTTGTTTGTTTGTTTGTTTGTTTGAGACAGGGTCTCACTCTGTTGCCCAGGCTGGAGTGCAGTGGCATGATCATGGCTCAATTGCAGCCTCAACCCCTTCTGGCTTAAGCTATCCTCCCACCTCAGCCTCCCAAGTAATTGTGATTACAGGTGGGCACCACCACACCTGGTGAATTTTTAAATTTTTTGTAGAGGCTTGCTCTCCCTATGTTGTCCAGGCTGGTCTCAAACTCCTGCCTTGGCCTCTCAAAGTGTTGGGATTACAGGTAATGAGCTAATAGTCAGCCAGAGACAGAGTTTTTAAAAAGGTAATTACATTAAAATGAGGTCATTATGGTGGGCCCTATTCCAATGTGACTGGTATCCTTATGAGAATAGGAAATGTGGACACAGACACATAAAGAGAAAAGAGTATGTGAAGGCACAGGGAGAAGCCATCTACAAGCCGAGGAGAGAGGCCTGGAACAGATCCCTCCCTCATCGCCCTCACAAGGAACCAACCCTGCCGACACCTTGATCTCAGCTGTCTAGCCTCCAAGACTGTGAGAAAATAAATTTTTGTTGTCTAGATCATCCAATCTGTGTTCCTTTGTCATAGAAGCCCTAGAAAACTAACACAGTGGGTTTGAATTCCAGTTCATCCACATCTCAGCTCTTCCATCTTGGGTAAAGTATATAACCTCTCTATGTCTCCCTTTCCTTATCTGTAAATCAGAGATAGTAATCAAAGCCTAAATTCAGGTCTCAATAAATGTTAGCTTCCATTATTATTATTACTATTGGTAATTGTTTTTAGCTTTATGATGTAGTTTCAGTACAGTAAAACTTAAATGGCTCCAAATTATTTTATTGTTATTTTTTTTTTTTAATTTTTTTGAGACAAGGTCTCACTCTGTCACCCAGGCTGGAGTGCAGTTGTGTGATCATGGCTCACTGCAGTGTCAACCTCCTGGGCTCAAGCCATCTTCCTGCCTCAGCCTCCCGAGTAGCTGGAACTACAGGTGCACACTACCACGCCTCAATAATTTTTGTATTTTTTGTAGAGATGGGGTTTTGCCATGTTTCTCAGGCTGATCTCAAACTCTAGGGCTCAAGTGATCCAACCGCACTGGCCTCCCAAAGAGCTGGGGTTACAGGCATGAGCCATTGTGCCAGGCC
The DNA here is from genome assembly GCF_029289425.2 of Pan paniscus. NCBI lineage: Eukaryota > Metazoa > Chordata > Mammalia > Primates > Hominidae > Pan > Pan paniscus. The sequence continues at coordinate 34,174,766 of NC_073260.2, forward strand.
CAAATCGTTTTATTAATTCCACTCTGTCTCAGTCATAATCATGAATGTAGCCATGCCTGCAGGAGTAACTCACAGCACTCTCTCATGCATCTGCAGTAGAAAATGTGTTTTAATAAAGAACCTTAAGCAGGTCCTTTCAGAGAGAGCCATGTGGCAGGGGCTGGATCCTTGAGATCAAGCATCAATCTAAGGAGCGGCATCTTGCTTCCTCCACTCTGGACCTTTTCCTGATACTTTTCAGAGCTGAGAAGCCAAAGCTTCCTCACAAGCAGAACACATCCCCACATCCAAAATATGCCTTCTTGTGAAACAGACTTCATATGCCTGCTGGCCACGTTTTGAAGGTAGCCCACTTACCTGTTGGGTTTGTTGTTACTTTGTTTTGTATTTTACCTTTTTCTTGAGAATCTGAAATAGATACAAAAGTGGACAAAATCATTTTAAGAACCCCAGATGTTACTCATGAGACCATGAACAAGGCTGCCCACCCATCCCCACCGCCCGTGTTCTTCTTGAACGTTCCAGACATTATATAATTTCACCATTAATATTTAAGAATCAATCTTTTAAAGATATAGATTACTATTATTATTATTTTTTGAGACAGAGTGTCACTCTTGTTGCCCAGGCTGGAGTGCAATGGCATGATCTTGGCTCACCATAACCTCCACATCCTGGGTTCAAGTGATTCTCCTGCCTCAGCCTCCCAAGTAGCTGGGATTACAGGCATGTACCACCACGCCTGGCTGATTTTCTATTTTTAGTAGAGACGGGGGTTTCTCCATTTTGGTTAGGCTGGCCTCGAACTCCCAACCTCAGGTGATCCGCCCGCCTCGGCCTCCCAAAGTGCTGGGATTATAGGTGTGAGGCACTGCACCTGGCCAACACTGGCAAGATTATTTTTATTTAAGAATAGTACCATTAGGCCGGATGCGGTGGCTCATGCCTGTAATCCCAGCACTTTGAGAGACCAAGGTGGTCAGATCACCTAAGGTCAGGAGTTTGAGACCAACCTGGCCAACATAGTGAGACTCCATCTCTACTAAAAATACAAAAATTAGCTGTAATCCCAGCTACTTGGGAGGCTGAGGCACGAGAATTGCTTGGGAGGCGTAGGCTGTAGTGAGCCGAGATTGTGCACTCCATCCTGGGTGACAGAGCAAGACTGTGTCTCAAAAAAAAAAAAAAAAAAAGTACCATTATTGAGCAGTTAAAGAAAATGTGGTGTATATACACCATGGAATACTACTCAGCCATAAAAAAATAAAACAATGTCTTTTGCAGCAACTTTGATGGAGCTGGAGGTCATTATTCTAAATGAAATAACTCAGGAATGGAAAATCAAATACTATATGTTCTCACTTATAGGTGGGAGCTAAGCTATGGGTACACAGAGGCATCCAGAGTGATGTAATGGACTATGGAGACTCAGAAGGAGAAGGGTGTAAGAGGGCACAAAGGGTAAAAAAAAAACTAACTATTGGGTCTAATGTACACTACACAGGTGATGGGTGCACTAAAATCTCAGACTTCACCACTATACAATTCATCCATGTAATCAAAAACCACTTGTACCCCCAAAGCTATTGAAATAAAAAAAATTTTTAAATAAGACCACTATTACATGACCCAAATAATTAACAATATCATATTATTCATAATATCATAATATTCAGCCAGTGTTTAAATTTCCTTTCTCTTAAACTCATTATATTTTATTTTATGTATTTATTTATTTTGAGATAGGGTCTTATTCTGTTGCCCAGGCTGGAGTACAGTGGTGCAATCACCGTTTGCTGCAGCCCCTCGACCTTCCCAGGCTCAGACTCTCCCACCTCAGCCTTCCATGTAGCTGGGACTACAGTTGCACGCTACCATTCCCGGCAAATTTTTGTGTTTTTTGTAGAGACAAGGTTTCACCATGCTGCCCAGGTCTAGAACTCATGGGCTAAAGGGATCTCCTTTCTTCACCCTCCCGAAGCCTCATTATTTTTTACATGATTTGTTACCACACCACCCCCAGCCTCATTATTTTTTACATAATTTGTTTGAAGGAAGATTGAAATAATTTTCATTGTTTAAATATGATTCACACATTGCAGTCAGTCAATATGTCTTTTTTTTGTTTGTTTTGAGACGAATCTAGCTCTGTCGCCTCGGTTGGAGTGCAGTGGCACGATCTTGGCTCACTGCAACCTCTGCCTCCCAGGTTCAAGCATTTCTGCCTCAGCCTCTAGCGTAGCTGGGATTACAGGCACCCACCACCACGCCCAGCTAATTTTTGTATTTTTAGTAGAGACGGGGTTTCACTGTGTTAGCCAGGATGGTCTCAAACTCCTGACCTCGTGATAGGCCCACCTTGGCCTCCCAAAGTGCTGGGATTACAAGCATGAGCCACCACGCCCAGCCAGTCAATATATCTTTTAGGTCTCTTTTAATCTATAGATTTCTCTGTGTTTGTTGAGGAAACCTGATTCTGTTCAGTAGTTTCCCACAGTCTGGAGTTTTTGCATTCATCCCTGTAGTGGTATTTAACATGTTCCTTTGTTCCTTGCATTTCCTGTTCATTGGTAGTTAAAACTAGAGTCTATATCAGACCCAGGTTCAATTTTTTAGCCAGACTACTTCATAAGTGGTGTTGTATTCTTCCATCAGGGGCATATAATATCTGGTGGTCTTTCTCCTGCTTGTTTTTCATTCATCCTTTCTCATATTTTCATATCTCACCTTTATGATTCCTGGAAAGGGGGCTGGGAGGTTGGGGGTCTGGCGGAGGGATTGCCAGCCTTTCTGCCTGCTCCTGTCACATTGCGTTGCTCTATTCCCTTGTGATTGGTCTATGCCATCAACATGGCTTTCCATTCCTATGGGGCATGATGGTGCTGCTAATGCCCTTCCCAGAGCTAAGGGGGGAACAGACATGTTGAAAAAACTTTAGAGGTTAACTTTTTTTATTGCTTTTCTTCTTCCATGCTAGGGAACGCCAAGTCTGAGCCCTGCTGGCTTGTTATTGGTTCAGATGGCAAACAGCTATCAAGCAGGGAAGGGTCTGCTGGATAGGAAAGTAGCTGATGTACTTCCTTCCTGATCCATGCAGAATGGGAACGTAATTTCCAACTATTATTTGGTGCCCAAACTTCAAATTTAATGCTTCAGGCCTAAAGTCCAAACATAGTTGAACGCCATAAGTGTTCCAGATTCCCTAGAGTTCGGTCAACATGGGACTGACATATGTGAAGGATTTGCCTAACCATATATTGCCCACAGCAATATTGAATCCTTGCTCAAATTCCAGGCTAGTGTGTTGATTAGAAGTCTAGAAAAGAGAAAATAAAATGTCGTCAGTCATTACAGCCAGCCTTTCTACAAAATAATCTTTTTTTTTTTTTTAAAGATTCAGTAACACAGAGTATTTGTTTCTATTTGACCTCAATTTCTTCATCAACTAATTTTACCTCGTTGAATCCTAAGTGTAGCAGATTCTGTTGATACCTAGCCCTGTATCACTCTGGCCCACCTTTGGGTTCGCATGCAGCTTGAGTGGGTCAGCTCCTGGCCACGTGGACAGGTGCCTACCTCATGTGCTTGTGACTCCCTACGCTTCGCCCAGAGGGTTTGCTCCTGTTCTACCAGAAATTATCAGACTGCTCAGGACATTGTGGAGGTACTGGGAACTTAAGATCCCCAGGTGCAACCCTTGACCCCTGAGAAATGAGAGTCAGTGGACACATCCCTCAGCTTCCCCATCCCTTGGCAGGATAATCCTGCGGCATGTCCTCCATGGAGCTTCAGAGGGTTCCCTGTAGGATTTATTGGTATTGGACTTTCCTGTTCACTGATGCAACTTTGAACTTTTGTTCCTTTTCAGTCTTCCTTTCTCCACTATTTCACTTAAGTTTCCTGCAATCACTTCCCAAATAAGCCACCTAAACCCGATTTATTGTGTCAGAGCCTGCTTTTGGGACAACACAAACTAGTCAGGAAATAATTTTGTAAGTGACCTCAAAACGCTTTGGAACAAGTGTGTGTAAATAACTAAATATTGAGCATTATGTGCTGGATACATCCACATGTGAGTCATCTCTAATCCTATGAGTGAGCTATTGATATCTCCACTTTTTTTAGATGAGAAAACTGAAAATATGAGACATGCAAAGAAATTGCCCAAGAACACATAACCCGTAAGAACGGAGATGCAAATCCATAAAGACCAGCAACATTGTCTTGGCTCTTGTTCTCCATTATGTTTTTGGTGGAAGATTTTCTCTAATAGCCGGCAGGTTTCTGTCTTTCATTCTTCCTTTTTTGAATTGTTCTATTTGCTTATCTATATTTTGAATGGGTGAATTTCCTGCCAGTTGAACTTCAAGTTGTAAGTAAAAAGGCCTATCTTGATGTGGTCTCCTAGCAACAATTTATGAAGCACTTTAAAGCAATTATTCTTCTCAAGCACGTCTCCAAATGTTGAAGCATATTCATTCACTTTGATCATTAAAATCTCCAAGAACATTCATTCTGTAGCACACAGTTCTGGTAATTATAAGCTCATCAACAGGTTGCTTAGTGAGCGGAGAGCAAGGACAAACCCCACTCTCCCCAGGAGCTGAGCACTTTGTTTCCAGCCTAGCAAGGCAGGGCAGGGCAGATCCACTCCTGCCCAAATGAGTCTTAGTTGATTTGTGGAGTGGTGAAGGGGGAAGAATATTTAAACCCCAAATAGCTCTCTGTAAAATGTGGAGTCCACGGCAACACACACAGTCCTAGGGAGGATTTGAATATCTAAGGCCTGAGTCTGCCATTCAGTTTTCTGCGCCTCTTCCTCTGGACCCTTCCCTCAGCCCACCCTAGATCTGGAGACTCAACATCAGGCAGAGGCCTCATCTCACCTCCCATGGGTCCTTAAACATGTAGTTCTGCCCAAATTAGCCATTGGCCCTTCAATTTGTCTTTCTTTCCTTGTCTTTTTCTAAGAATTCTCTTTTATTTTTATCTTCCTTTGAGTGTTTTAGGACACAAGTCTGGAAGGGGATCTGGATTGCTGGCAGTCACCCTGTAGGTTCAGCAAATAGGAATGTCCATTTGGCAAGCTAGAGAGTTGTCCATCTGGGCTATGGTTGTGAAACCATCAGGCCTGACTCCAACTCCACTGGAGAGGAAATTACAATCAGGATGGTGCCTGGGACAAAAATTAAGCACTCCTGGGATGTTTTAGATCTAAGAAAGGGGAAGGTTGACTTTCCTACTAATCCGGGAAGCTGTTTTTTTAAAAAAAACTCTTTATTTTGAAACATTTTAATTCACAAAAGAGTTTTTCTATACCTCTCACCTGCTTTCCCTAAGGTTAACATCTTATGTAACTGTAGCACACTTATGAAAATTAAGAATCAGTTGTATTGATAGTGTTCTTATGAAGGGAAATTGTACAAATCCCAGGATAGTAAAGGCCAGATGCATGCACACACACACACACGCACACACACACACCAGATAAACATATACAATATACAGACATACATACACACCAGAAACACACACAACATGCATACAGATATTCACACAAATACAGATACATACACAACATAATACAGATATACACAACATACAGACACACATCAGACACACACAACATACAATACACAGATATACTTAGAACATAATACAGATATACACAAGATATGCATACATGACATACATATAGATACATACAACATACAGATATACACATGTGCATGCAGCAAGACAAAAATAGACACATGCAACATACATACAAGCACAAAGTATATACAGATACACATGCAACATACATACAGAGATATATGAACACATACAACATATGTACAGAGATACATAGCATACATGCTCTTAAAATTATGGCTCATACTTTATATACTGAGAGTGCTTCTTGGTGGAATTTGAGCTGGTTGATGGAGGCAGAAAAGTGCTAAGAGAGAACTAAGGAAAAATGGTGATGAAGCAGTCAGGGCATGGGGTCAAGAATGACTCTCTCTACCTGGAAACTGTTATTTCTTTGTGGAAATGGGGCTGTCATCTACCATAGTAATAGTTTGGGTTGCAAAATCTGACCCACCAAACAGGTCAAGGGAGACTTGTTCAGATAAATTTTAGATATAAACTGTTCTGCCCCATTTCCCCAGTCAGGGTAGGGTAGGTACAGCCAGCCCAAATTTCCTGGGTTCCCATGCAGGAACAGGAGCAGAAAGGAGAGATGTTTCATCCTGAGACTTGGCTAAAATGACATAAGCATTTATTATCTCTTGTAGTTTCTGTAGGTCAAGAATTTGGGAGCAGCTTAGCTGGATGGTTCTCGCTCAAGGTGACTCAGGAAATTCAGTCAAAATGTTGGCCAGGACTACAGTCATAGGAAGATCTGACTGGAGCCAGGCAATTTGCTTCCAACACAGCTCACATACATGAATGGCAAGTTGATGCAGCCTGTTGGCAGGTCGGGGCTCAGTTCCTTACCACATGGGTCTTTCTGTAGGGATCCTGGGTGTTCTTCTTGGCATGGTGGCTGACTCCCCCAGAGCGAATGATCTAAGAGAGCAACGCAGAAGCCTCAATGAAGCCACACTTTGTCGTTTCTGCAGTGTCCTATTAGCTAACAGGTCAGCCCTATTTAGTGTGGGAGGGGACTATCCAAGGGTGTGAATATCAGGGGGCCATCTTGGAAGCTAACTACCACATGATCTTTTTTTCTGATGATTTCATTCCAATTTAATAAAGCACTTTTAGACTAAACCTCAAGGTATAGTCAAATATAGTCAAACTTGGTTTCAAAACCAAGTTGGTGAAGTTGGTGAAAGCTAAAGTTAGGTCTCCTAGATAAGATGATATTTGAGTTGGGAACTGAAGGAAATATAAGAGTTATGGAGAGAGTGGTGAGAGATGAGGTTAGAGAGGTGTGTGTGTGTGTGCGTGTGTGTGCACGTGCGTGCCTTGTAGGCCATTGTAAGGACTTGGGTATTTTATTCTTTCCATAATTTGAGGAGCCTTGCAGGTAATATATCCCTGAGTGCTTTTGTCTTCTTCTTCCTCCTTTCCCTCTTATGTGTGGAGTTCAGATGACATGTGGGATTTTGGTGAGTTGTGAAGGAAGGAGGCCAGGACATTTGAAACAGAAATGGAAAATTTGTCTGATAGAAGTCACTGTTGGCCGGGCCTAGTGGCTCATGTCTGTAATCCCAGCATTTTGGGAGGCTGAGGCGGGTGGATCACTTTAGGTCAGGAGTTGGAGACCAGCCTGGCCAGCATGGTGAAACCCCATCTCTAATAAAAATACAAAAAAATCAGCCAGGCATGGTGGCACGTGCCTGTAGTCCCAGCTACCTGAGAGGCTGAGCCAGGAGAATGGCTTGAACCCAGAAGGTGGAGGTTGCAGTGAGCCAAGATCATGCCACTGCACTCCAGCCTAGGCGATAGAGCAAGACTCTGTCCCCGCCCCCCCCCAAAAAAATAGAAGTCACTGTTTTGCCATGAACAAACTGTGCGTGTGTGATTGTGTGTGACAGAGAGGGAGACAGAGAGAGAGAAACGGAGACAGATATAAAGGGATTCAAGAGAGCAATATGGATTGGTAAAGCCTCTAACAATATTCTTTTCTTTTTAAAAGTTATTTTAACAAATTTGTACTTTAAAATTTTCCTGATTATCCAAGTAATATATGTTCATTAAGATAAGGCAAGAATCATGCATGATGTCAACACCCAGAGGCAATAAAATGCTTTGACATTTTCTAGATCCTTTTCCTGGGCATGTTTTCTTCCTTAAGTTGAGGTTATATTCCTTCTGTAATTTTGCATTCAGCTTTTCATATGCATTTTATTGAATTATTTAATAGCTTTTAATAACCATTAGAGAAAAAATGTGCATATGTTTCTTCTCTTGGTTTACATGCTTGCTGTAAACAAAACAAAACAAAACAAAACAACACCTACTGAATATAATTGTATTAGAGAGAAAGGAAAAGTACAGCCAAATATTACTTCCTAAACCACTGTTGATGGTATAGTTTAATATCCTTCCAGACATATTTTTCTGTGTATTTGTAAGTGCATGTAGATAACACTTATAAATAAGTATTTGGAAATGTTCTATGATTTATTTTACTTCAATATCACTATTATTAATGTTTTCCATGTCAGTGAGTAGTACTGCATCCTTTAAACATCTTATTTTTTTCTGATTACAAAAGTAAGAAATGCTTTTTCTAAGTATTTTTTATGGTTGTGTAATATTCCATCATATAGAGATATACCGTTATTTGGGTAATGATTACCCGGTTATTTCCATTTTTGTTATTATGAACAATCCCATGAGAACCACCTTTGTAATCCCCCCTACATTTCTGATTATTTTGTCTGGTTCAATTCTGAGTATTAGAATTTCCAGGTCAGGATTTAACAACTCTATAGTACATATTTGCTATTTGTTTCTCCATCATCATTCTATGCATTGTAAAAACAGTAAAAACTCTCAATTATTTTTTCTTAAAAATATTTAACAAATCCCTCTGTAATAATGTAAAATTTAAAATTTGAATAGAAATCATATATAATCTCTCCACCATAATAAATCAACTTTTTTTTAATATTCTCTTTTGATCCTTTTTTATGTACACACCTATATATACCTTTAGACCAGAAGTCAACAAACTTTTTCTTTTTTTTTTTTTTGAGATGGAGTTTCGCTCTTATTGCCCAGGCTGGACTACAATGGCCCAATCTCGGCTCACTGCAACCTCTGCCTCCTGGATTCAAGCGATTCTCCTGCTGCAGCCTCCTGAGTAGCTGGGATTACAGGCATGTGCCACCATGCCTGGCTAACTTTGTATTTTTAGTAGAAACAGGGTTTCTCCATGTTAGTCAGTCTGGTCTCCAACTCCTAACCTCAGGTGATCCGCCCGCCTCAGCCTCCTAAAGTGCTGGGATTACAGGCGTGAGCCACCACGCCTGGCCAGACTTTTTCTTTAAGAAGCAGATATTAATACTGTAGGCTTTGTGTGCCACATGGTCTCTATTAAAACTGCGCAACCCTGCCATTGTATCATGAAAGCAGCCATAGACAACATGTAAATATGAGAACGCCATAAAATTGTATTCACAAAACCAGGTGGCTGGCCTGTGTTTCTGGAGCCATTTTAGGCAATTGTTCTTTATAATCAGTTGAAACTATTTGATCATTCATAAACTGAACTAACTTTCTGAGTCCTTTTATGTGTAACTGTAATTATTTTTTTTACTTACTGTTATTTTCCCCAGATCTTGTTAACCACACTAGATTCATAGAGCTGAAGTTCTTACACTGATTTGTTTTTAGTAAAGCAATACATTCAATGCATTTACTGATTATAAAGATACAGAATATTTCCTTACTATGGGCTTCAAGGATGGCTTTTTTTTTTTTTCTTTGAGACAGTCTTGCACTACCTCCCAGGCTGGAGTGTAGTGGCACAATCTTGGCTCACTACAACCTCCACCTCCCGGTTCAAGTGATTCTCCTGCCTCAGCCTCTCGAGTAGCTGGGATTACAGGTGCCTGCCACCATGCCCAGCTAATTTTTGTATTTTTAGTAGAGATGGGGTTTCACCATGTTGGCCAGGCTGGTCTCGAACTCCTGACCTCACGTGATCTGTGTGCCTCGGTCTCCTGAAGTGCTAGGATTACAGGCATGAGCCACTGCACTCAGCCAAGGATGACTTTTAAAAGAAAGATGTTCAGGCCCAGGTGCAGTGGCTCACACCTGTAATCCCAGCACTTTGGGAGGCAGAGGCGGGCAGATCACCTGAGGTCAGGAGTTCCAGACCAGCCTGGCCAACATGGTGAAACCCTGTCTCTACTGAAAATACAAAAATTAACCGGGTATGGTGGCGGTGCCTGTAATTCCAGCTACTCAGGAGGCTGAGGCAGGAGAATCGCTTGAATCCGGGAGACAGAGGTTGCAGTGAGCTGAGATTGGCCACTGCACTCCAGCCTGCATGACAGAGCAAGACCCTGTCTCAAAAAACAAAATAAATTAATTAAATTAAAAAATAAAAATTAAAGAAAGATATTTAGCTGTAACTCCACCACATAGCAAAAGAGTTATGATCTTTTAATGCCTTGATCAATGAACATGCTCTTTGATGATTCTATTAAGGGAAAAGATGATAAAACAAGAGTAATTTTGAAAAAAAGATCACCTCTATTTCCACTAAACTGATGTATTTCTAGTGCTTGTCCACCTGCAAATGTGCCTTTATATGGCTGTAATAATATGTGCCTATCCTTATAAAGTATTTTTTACATTTACTGTAATGAAGACATATTTTCAGCTATTCCGTAGTTTTGATCTTCTGCAGGAATTTCAAAATGCAGTTACCCTATTCAGTGTATCTTCCTCCCTATCATTCTAAAGCAGTTTAATCTAATTAAATATTTATTTTTACATTTTCACTTTTTACTATGAAAAATTTTAAACACACAGAAAAGTTGAAAGAAGAGAATAATGAACATATACATACTAACCACGTAGATTCAGCAATGAATAACATTTTGCCAGGTTTTACATATATACACATGCATAGTTTTTTCTCAATCATTTGCAATTAAACAGCAGACATCATGATATTTCACTCCTAAATACTTTAGCACCTAACAATAAAACTGTTTTCCTGAATAACCACAATAATATTGTCATAACTTAAAACAACAAATAATAATTCCCAAATATCACCTAACATCCAGTTCATATTCACATTTCCTCAGTTGTTTCCAAAATGATCTTGCTTCTTTTTTTTTGAGATGGAGTTTCGCTCTTGTCGCCTGCCCAGGCTGGAGTGCAATGGTGCGATCTCTGCTCAGTGCAACATCTGCCTCCCGGGTTCAAGCAATTCTCCAGCCTCAGTCTCCTGAGTAGCTGGGATTACAGGCACCCCCCACCAGGCCAGTCTAATTTTTGTACTTTTAGTAGAGACAGAGTTTCACCATGTTGGCCAGGCTGGTCTGGAACTCCTGACCTCAGGCGATCTGCCCACCTCAGACTCCCAGAGTGTTGGGATTATGGGCGTGAACCACTGTGCCCGGCCCCCAAGATGATTTATACAGTTGGCACCCTTGGAGCAAGGATCCAATTAAGGTTCATGCATTACATTCAGTTGTCTCTTCAATCTCTTTTAAGAGAAAACAGTTCCCTGACTTTTTTTTTTCTCCTATAACATTGACTTTTGTAGAGAGCAGGACAATTGTCTTTTTTTCATAGCCTGGGTTTGTCTGATTGTTTCATCATGGTATCATTTAAGCTATTTATTGTACACTGTAGACTAAGTATAAAAGTGAAAGAGATTGAGGTTAAACCTAAAATAATAAAAATATTTTACCATTCACTCCTATCAACTTTGACTCATTAATATTCTTCTAAGATATCTAAAATTAAAACATGTTACAGATGGCATAGTAGACAAGATCTGCTTTCAAATCAGAGGTTTTACAGCTAGAGATCCTGGGAAAATGATTTAATTTCTTTGAGCCTCAGTCTCCGCATATGTGAAAAAGGTATGGTTGGTGCTCATAAATGTTTGCTCTCTTCCCCTAGTCTGTAGCTTCTCATGGATCGTGCAAAGCACCACCAGGACAGACATCTCAAGCACATTTGAAGAGCTCCTGTTTCCTAAGTAAGACAGCAGCAGCAAGACTGCAATCATTTCTGGGAAGGCAGTATCATCATAATGCAATATTAGCTACTGTGATCTTCTATCATTTCCTTCCTGGAGAGTTATGACTGTGGCATTGAAGATTTAAGACCTATAGCCTCAATACTACTTACTACAAATCTCTCACAAAGCTGCTGCAATAAATCTCATGGAGGAAAGTCATTGCATAAAAAAATCCTCAACTCCAGGGAGTTGGCCATTTATTTTCCTAGAAAAGGGGCTGTGATGAGAGACACTCCATGCTCCTTTAACTCCATGGAACAGAACCCAACAAAACATTCATCATGGAAAGTTGACTGATGGGCCCAATGAGACTAGCTGGGGAAGGAAGATGGAAAGAGAAGTGCCCCATCCAAGGCCTGCTCCTTTTCCTAGCTGCAGCCCGGAGGGATTTCCTCTTAGCCTGAGGATTGACTTTCCATAGAATCAGCACCACTGAGGGTAAGCTTCCCTGAAGACAAACTCTGTCATTGGAGAGCTCAGCCAGGGGTCTAAAACTGGACCCTATGGACTCCACAGATTTATTTAGTCTGCACAGTGTTTAAAAATGTTTTTAGTTAGGGCCAGGCATGGTGGCTCCCACCTGTAATCGCAGCACTTTGAGAGGCCGAGGTGGGTGGATCACCTACGGTCAGGAGTTTGAGACCAGCCTGGCTAACATGGCAAAACCCAGTCTCTACTAAAATTACAAAAATTAGCTGGGCATGGTGGCTCAGGCCTGTAATCTCAGATACTCGGGAGGCTGAGGCACAAGAATCACTTGAACCTGGGAGGCGGAGGTTGCAGTGAGCCAGGATCGCGCCATTGCACTCCAGCTTGGGTGACAAGAGTGAAACTCCATCTCAAAAAAAAAAAAAAAAAAGTTTGTAGTTAGTTCCCAACATAAAAAATTAACAATTTTGCAAAGAAAGATAAAATCCAGATTTTGGGCTCCCCTAAACAAATTGGGATATCTGAAAACAGTGGGCCACATTCCTACATTCCCGCCCCTGTTGACAGTATGCGCCTGCTCTGATTTTACTTCCCCTTTTACCCTAACTGCCCTGTAGGGAATGGAGTTTGCAGTCCCCATACTAATCCATCACCCTGCAGGTCCATTCCCCTCCTCCCTGACCTCTGTTCTGATAAAGGGTGAGAGAATGAACCCCCATATGTATTGAATGGAAAATACATGTATTGGCGAGGCACAGTGGCTCACACTTGTAATCCCAGCACTTTGGGAGGCCAAGACGGGCAGATCACCTGAGGTCAGGAGTTCAAGACCAGCCTGGCCAATATGGCGAAACCGTGTTTCTACTGAAAATAATTAAAAAACAAAATTAGCCAGACATGATGGCAGGCGCCTATAATCCCAACTACTCAGGAGGCTGGGGCAGGAGAATCGTTTGAACCCAGGAGGCGGAGGCTGCAGTGAGCCAAGATCGCACCATGGCACAACAGCCTGGGCAACAAGACGGAAACTCCATCTCAAAAAAAATAAAAATAAAAATACATGTATTGATGAGAAAATACAACTGACTAATCCCACCTAAACCATGACCTCATATAAATTCAGAAGATCTTTCCAACATGGCAGGGAGGCAGCCTAGTATAAAGCAAAGAGCACATGCTTTGCGAATGTAAACCAAAAATGAAAGTTGAAGGCCCTCCTCACCATATGAATGGTCTCCTTCCTTTGCCAGGGAACCCTAAAATTTAACTGGTTGAGGCCATGATGGGTAGTAGGGGTTGGACATGCCTCATTATACCCTTCCAGCAGTAACATCAACACAGACTTTAAGTCTGATAAGAAACATATACAGTCTATTTTCTCTAAAGCCTGCTACTTGGAGATATAAAACCTAGGTCTCCACAACCCCTATTGTAACCCAGCCATTTCTTTCTACTGATAATAAGTCTTTCAACCAATTGCCGATCAGAATATGTTTAAATCTTCCTATGACCTAGAAGCACCCCACTCTTTGGGTTGTCCCACTCTTCCAGATTGAACCAATGTAAATGGTTCAATTGATTGATGTGTTATATCTCCCTAAAGTGTATAAAAGGAAGCTGTACCTCAACCATCTTGGGCACGCGTCTTCAGGAACTCCTGAGTCTGTGTCACAGGTGTGTCCTTAACCTTGGCAAAGTAAACTTTCCATTACTTATAATGGCAAAAACTGCAATTACTTTTGCACCAACCTAATAAATGGATTGAGACTTGCCTCAGATACTTATTGGTTTATACCTAGAGGCAGACCTTGGCTCAAATCCCATCTCTCCCTTACTCTGGGATATTGTCCAACTTGCTCAGCCTCTTGAAACCTACTTTGCTTACAGCAAAATGGGTATAACGGGATCTTTCACCCAAGCCTTTTGTGAGGACTAAATGTGGTAATGGACATTAAGTGCCAGACCCCTTGAATGTGCCATCTTCTCTCAGCTTCTATAATGTCATGCTGTCAGTTCCCTCCTTTTCTTTTTTTCTTTTCTTTTTTTTTTTTTTTTTTTTGAGACAGAGTCTTGCTCTGTCGCCCAGGCTGGAGTGCAGTGGCACGATCTCGGCTCACTGCAAGCTCCGCCTCCCGGGTTCATGCCATTCTCCTGCCTCAGCCTTCCGAGTAGCTGGGACTACAGGCGTCCGTCACCGCGCCTGGCTAATTGTTTTTGTATTTTTCGTAGAGACGGGGTTTCACAGTGGTCTCGATCTCCTGACCTCGTGGTCCGCCCGCCTCGGCCTCCCAAAGTGCTGGGATTACAGGTGTGAGCCACCGCGCCCAGCCTAGTTCCCTCCTTTTCATGGCTTCTTTGCTTCATCTTTTCTGTCTCCTTTGAAGGTATGCCTTCCTGGAATATACCATAAATGTCAGTGTTCCTCAGGATTCTATGACCTGACTCCCCCCACCCCACTGCTAGCTTTTCCCTCTGTCTAATGCTGGTACAGATACATAAACTGATAGGTAGATTACAACACAATTCGATTTTCTGTTTTGCTTTTTTTTTTTTGCTTATTATTACATAAACTTTTTTTCATTGCTGCCATACATTCTTCAAAATAAACACTTCGGGGGGCGAGCTGGCCCAGCACTTTGGGAGGCCAAGGAGGCGGATCACTTGAGGTCAGGAGTTCGAGACCAGCCTGACCAACATGGTGAAACCCCCATCTCTACTAAAAATACAAAAATTAGCCGGGTGTTGTGGCAAGCACCTGTAATCTCAGCTGCTCGGGAGGCTGAGGCATGAAAATCACTTGAACCCGCGAGGCAGAGGTTGCAGTGAGCCAATATAGTACCACTGTACTCCAGCCTGGGCAACAGAGCTGCGAGACCCTGTCTCAAACAAAACAAAACAAAACAAACACTTCATGGCTGAACAATATGCCATTTCCTGAATAGATTGTAATTTACCTAATCATTTCTCTAATAGTGGACACTTAGCTTGTTCTAATTTTGAAAGGCAGGAATACCAAGAATGTTTTCTTGCATATGGCAGATTATTTCTCAGTATAAGCTCATCCTTTTGAGTATATGGCATCTTTTCTTCTTTCCCTCCTCTCTCTCCTCAGAAGTACTCAAGGCCCCGGAGATACTTTGGCTGTGTCCCCACCAATCTCATCTTGAATTGTAGCTCCCATGATTCCCATGTATCCTGGGAGGGACCCAGTGGGAGGTAATTGAATCATGGGGGCAGGTCTTTCCCGTGCTGTTCTAGAGATAGTGAATGAGTCTCACAAGATCTGATGGTTTTATAAAGGGCAGTTCCCCTACACAAGTTCTCTCTTGCCTGCCACTTTGCTCCTTATTTGCCTTCTGCCATGACTGTGAGCCCTCCCCAGCCATGTGCAACTGTGAGTCAATTAAACCTCTTTTCTTAATAAATTACCCAGTCTCTGGTATGTCTGTATTAGCAGTGTGAGACAGACTAATACAGCCCTTATATGTCCAGAAGTACTGACTTTCTTGGATGATACCTTAAGTAAAGCCTAATAAAGCTTTAGTGACTGATACATTTTTTAAAATGAAGTAATTATTTATGTGTAATGAGGCAAATTATTTATTTCAGAGTGTTATTTGCCTTACTCTCTTCCCCCAGCAAAAGGAGTCCTCAAGTGGCCAGCCACATTTTCTCATTTCTCCTTTCTTCAAAAACTCATGGGATCTTGCTTGATGAAGAGAAGTCACATAACAAGTGAATACAGCAAAGAGAGAGGGAAGGGGGAGGAAATAGCTGTTGGGAATGGAGTGTTGTTGGTTGAGCTTTGTGAAGTGTGGGAAGAGAAAGATACTAGAGGAGACCGAGACAAATGGCTAGGTGAAGAAACAGAATTTTAGTAAGTGGTGCTGTATGCTATATATGTGGATTTGCCTCAGAGTTTTAAAAAATGGCAAGCAGAAATGGAATTCTTTTTTAATAATCACCTTTGGTTATTGTATAATGTTATTTGATTATAATATAGTTTTGAGATTGATCGACATAGATCTTTGAATTAATAAAAATCACAATATATTTATGTCTGCCTTCTTCTCCAAAGGATTTGTGGCAGCTTCCAAAAATATACAGTGTACTACAGTAAAAAATTAAGTAGGGAAATCTGAGCAAACAGAAAAAAACAAAGGGTAGCCAGATTACAATAAAGTAGCAAAGAGTAGCAAATTATAGTAAAGCCAGAGATAAGGTCAGCATACAAAATTTTGAGGTCCTACGCATTGTTAAAGATGGGCCACCAACTTAAAATTGAGCTTCCTAAAACGAATGCAAAGAGGCCTTATTCACAGTGTACGTAAAATAAAGTCAAATTCCTAGAACTGAGAATGAAGAGAAACTTCTCTTGCGTAATCCTCCGGAAAATACTTTGTGACAGCCTTTGACAACGTGTCTATAAAAGGCTCCCAAACAAAATTTTTTTATGGTCTCTTAAAAATGATCTCCCTCCCTGTAGGTTAGTGTCAAAACACCAGCCACAACAAGCAAAAGCCAAATCAATTTTCTCTGATGGTTTGACTTGATCCAAAGATAACATTTTGATGGCTCAGAGGAATGGTTGAACTACACATCCTTTAGGTAATTCTTCAAAAATATTATTTTCTGCAACTGGAACTTGGATAAAGATTAGATACTTGAAAGTTTAGTGTTTTCTCTGGTGTGAACCTGCAAGAGAAAGGTTGTGTTGTCAAGAAACGAAACAGTCAAATGCTTTGACAAGCTACTTGTCAAAAAGGTCCTAAATAAGCCATTTGGAACCAAGGAGCAACAATTTAATGTACAAATTTTCTCAAGGTGGATTTAAAAAAATGAATGCCTAGGATCTGTGACACCTAGGTGATATCTAGGTGGGGCAATATCTCTGAAAGTAGGAATAGTCATTTCGCTGTCCTGGTACAGAGTCAGAGAAAACACCATCTAGAATAAGAAAGAGATAAGTCCCATCCATTTGAGAGAATATGTTAATTTGGAAGTAAAGGAGGAAGTGTTGGATTCAGTTAATGTATTTTAAGTGCCTGGCATGTGTTAGGCATATGGACTAGATGGTGCCATTGGTCCAGGATAGCTTGGCTGCTGAATGGAAATATACTGATAAAAGTGAGAAAGACAAAGTTGGGTTTGCTAGGGATGTGGGGGGCAACCATAACCACAGGTAAGGCTGCCAAAAGGGAAGCAGTGGGTAAACAGCTATGTGTGACAATTTGGCCCTTGGTAATTCAGTGGGTGGCTAGGGTTATCCTGGGACTGTACTACCCCCTATGGAGTAATGTCCCACCCGGGGTCACCAGGGTAAATTAATGAAGACAAACAACAACTTTACACTAAGTATTTTGGAGAAGTTTATTGTCCATGTGAAGCCAGCTGGTGGCACAGAAGTAGGCGAAGAAAAGTCTCAAGGTCAACTCAAAGTAATAAGCCGTTCCCCACATAGTTTTTATAGGTTAATTCCTTTTTCCTCACTGTAATATCTTCTTCACTCTCCACCAGATTTAGCATCCCTTTCCTGTTGTAGATTAACAACCGTATCCTTTAAGTGGGACTATTACCAAAAGAAGCAGAAATAGGAGCATTTGCTATTTCTCTTGGAGAGCCCATTCACACATTCCTCTTCTTGCAACTGCTTGGTGTCTTGAATCCCAAAGAGCCATAGCAGTATGTGGCCTCTTCTGACATCTTAGAACCAAGCATACTATTTAAATGCATGTGATTCTTTGCTACATTCAAGCAACTGAGCCACATAAATCTTAAATATCAAATAAAAAAGAAGGCTTTCTAACTGGTTAACGAAACTGGTTGTAAAAAACGTCTCCAACCGAGAGAGAACACAGACCTGCCTTTAGCTGCCTCTGTTCTTTAAAAGTGAAACTGCAGCATGTTAGAGAAAGTAAGAGAGTGGCAGCCTTCAAATTCTGTCTTGTAGACTGGAATAGTAAAACGAACCCCAATTCTGCTCAGGTGTCTTCCTTTAAGCCTAAGTGAAGACTCTAAGTGTATTGTAACAGCAATGGGGCCAGGCTCAGTGGCTCATGCCTGTAATCCCAGCACTTTGGGAAGCCAAGGTGTGCAGCTCACTTGAGGTCAGGAGTTTGAGACCAGCCTGGCCAACATGGTGAACCCTGTCTCTACTAAAAATACAAAAATTAGCTGTGCATGGTGGCATGCACCTGTAGTCCCAGCTACTCGGGAGGCTGAGGCAGGAGAATCACTTGAACCCGGGAGGTAGAGGTGCAGTGGGCCAAGATCGCACCACTGCACTCCAGGCTCGGTGACAGAATGAGACTCCTGTCTCAAAGTAAAAAGAAAAAAATGGGAAGCAAAGGGAGGATTTTGGCTGCTTTTGCATTTTGAAGCCCTGAGAGATTCATTTGCTTTCAGGGTACCTTGGAAAAGAGAATAGTTTAAGAGCAGCCTCAAGGGAGTCCAGACAACAGAAGAAAAGTTAGTCAGGAGGGTTTTGTTTTTTGGTTTTTGTTTTTTTTTTTTTGGAGACTTAGACAAATTTCAGTGTGCTGATGAATCCAACACAGTCCCAACTATCCTGTCATAGGAAATGAAATTTTGATCTGAAGTCAGGTTTCAGAAACACTCAGGAAAGTCTGTAAACCTAGCAAAACCCCAATTCAGCTGCTTTCTCACGCTCTTCAAAAGCACTCTGAATCCTGTCCTTTTCTTTCCCTTGACTGAAGTGGCTGTAGCACTAAAGAGTTGGCTAGCCAAGGTCATGGCTCTGGTGTAAAATGACCTAGTTTCCCGGATCACTCCTCCTGGGCAGCTAGACCCACTGTTGTCTCCTGTTTGATTGTGAAAGCATTGAACTTTCGACTTACAAAACCGCAAACTGAAAAATGGGTGTTGTTTTAAGTCACGAAATTTGTGGTAATTTTTATGTAGCAATAGAGAACAAATACAAACACCTTCCTCTTTCATTCCTCAGAAAAAAAGTTGAGAAGACCCCTTACTCAGCTGTATGCACGAGGAAAAAGGGCATTCCTAGAATATGGGTGTGGATCTCTATAAAACAGGCATTTGTGAGTACAACTCCCTTTTTGAGAAAGGATCTGGGTGTCTGAATCCTCACTAATGAAACCGTGGAAATACTGATTCCAACCTAATAGAGGAGTCTCTCCTCTTTAGAGTATAGCAGATCCAACTCAACGGTTGCAGCACATTTAAAGTCCGTTAAAATGTGCAGCGAGTATTGCACACAGTAACACAACGGGACTAATAACAGGATAAGAAAACAGAGTCTAGGGGCAGTAGCTCACGCCTGTAACCTCAGTGCTTTGGGAGGCCAAGGCGGGAGGATCACCTGAGGTCAGGGGCTCGAGACCAGCCTGACCAAGATGGTGAAACCCCGTCTCTACTAAATACAAAAAATTAGCCCAGTGTGGTGGCCCATGCCTGTAATCTCAGCTACTTGGAAGGCTGAGGCACCAGAATTGCTTGAATCTGGCAGGCAGAGGTTGCAGTGAGCTGAGACAACACCATTGCACTCCAGCCTGGGCGACAGAGTGAGACTCCATCTTTGTTGCTGTTGTTTTTTCTTCTTTTTTTTGAGACGGAGTCTCGCTCTGTCACCCAGGCTGGAGTGCAGTGGTACGATCTCAGCTCACTGCAAGCTCCGCCTCCCGGGTTCATGCCATTCTCCTGCCTCAGTCTCCCCGTAGCTGGACTACAGGTGCCCACTACCACGCCCAGCAAATTTTTTGTACTTTTAGTAGAGACGGGGTTTCACAGTGTTAGCCAGGATGGTCTCGATCTCCTGACCTTGTGATCCGCCCGCCTCGGCCTCCCAAAGTGCTGGGATTACAAGTGTGAGCCACCGCGCCCGGCCTGAGACTCCATCTTTAAAAAAAAAAAAAAAGGGAAACGGGACTGCTGGGGGCAGGGGGTGGCCAAGGTGGTTGACTAGAAGCAGGTAGTGTGCGTAGCTCTCACAGAGAGGAATCAAAGGGGTGAGTAAATACAGTACCTTCATTGAAACATCCAGGTACATGCATTGGGACTAATCAAGGAAACAACTCGACCCATGGAGAATGGAGAATAGCAGGGCAGGACAGTAGCTCACCCAGGAGTGCCACAGAGCCAGGGGAGCCTCCCCCTGCCCAGGGAAGTGGTGAGAGCATATGTGACCCTGGGAACCCACCCTGTTCCCAAAGATCTTTGTAATCCTTGTGTCAGGAGATCCCCTCGTGAACCCACTCCACCAGGGCCTTCAGTCTGACACACAGAGCTACATGGAGCCTTGGCAGAGCAGCTGCTCAGGTACATGCAGAGACCCAGGAGCCTTAGACACCTGGGCTTTCTGGGCTTCCTGACAAAAGTAGCTGCAATTCCAGCAAAGTGGGAGGTTAGACCCCCCTAGGAAAGGGGCTGAATCCAGGGGGCCGAGCAGCGACATTCTGCAGGTTCCACTTCCATGACACCTCACAGGATAAGACCCACTGGCTTGGAATTCCAGCCAGCCACCAATAGCAGTGCTGCACTTCCCTGGGACAGAACTTACAGGGGAAGGGGCAGGTCATCATCTTTGCTGCTTGGGCTACTTAGCTGTTCCAGCCCTGGCTTTGGCGAGTCCAGGCTGACCGGGCATGGAAGTAGTCCCCCAGCACAGCACAGCTGCTCTACGAAAATGTGGCCAGACTGCTTTTTAAAGCAGGTTCCTGTTCCCATTCCTCCTCACTGGGCAGGACCTCCCAACCAGGGTCTCTAGCCACTCTTGCCAGTGTTCTTCGGCTGACAGAGATTTGAAACCTCCCTGGGATAGAGCTCCCAGAGAGGGACCAGGCCACCATCTTTGCTGTTGGGCAACTTAGCCATTCTAGCCTTTGGAGAGTCCAAGCCAACCTGGGGCGGAAGCGGTCCCCCAGCATAGCACAACAGCTTTACATAAACTTGGCTCAACTATTTTTTAAGTGGGTCCCTGAACCTGTTTCTCCTCACTGGATGGGACCTCCCAGATGGGGTCACCAGCCACCTCCTACAGGTATGTTCAGGCCAGCAACAGATTCATACCTCTATGGGACAGAGTTCCCAGAGGGAGAGAAAGGCTGCTGTCTTTGCTGTTTTATAGCCTTCACTGTTGATACCTTCAGGTTCTAGAAAATCCAAGGTGACTAGGGAATGGAGCAGGCCCTCAGCATACTGCAGCAGCCCTACGGAAAAGTTGCCATACTTATATGGGTGTCCGTTCCCATACTTCCTTACTGGGAAGGTCCTCCAGGCCTGGGTCTCCAGCCACCCTGCCACCAGAGCTATCGAGTCAATGGAAGCTCTGCAACTCCCTGGACAGAGCCCTCAGGGGCAACTGAAAGCTCTCTGCCACCACCTGTGCAATGGAACTGCCCTTACTACCCTCAGACTAACATAGGAGCAAAGACTCTAAGTGCCTTATCCACACCTCCAGCAAGCTGCAGTTAACCCAAGGAGAGGAGGTCAATCGGTGTCCCACAGGAACCCCTTCCCCACCGATCTGCTCATCACTAGACAGGGAACCCCTGTCCCACAGCATAGACTCTCCATCCTGGAGTGATTGCATTGAGCGATTGCTGACCTGCATCACTCTGGGGTGGAGCCCCCAGTAGACAAGCAAAAGACCCTTGACCACAACCATTACTAAGGTCGCTTCGTCTCCTACCTCCAAGTTGGGGAAGGAGATAATCCCAGAGCTGCACTGGGCAGTCCAGCAGTGTCAAGCCATAATCTGCAGCCAGCACTCAAGGGGGAGAAGAACCCACAGTTTCAGAGCCACTTTCAGAACACTGAGAGGGAACATGGCTGCAACTGTGAGGAAACTTAGGGGCCATACAACTTAGCAAGAGTCTACCAACTGACCAATAAGTCTTAAGTGCCACCTGCTGGATTACACCTCAAAGCTTTCAACACAAAAAACACCTCACTAACATACCCTCCTCTGAAACCAGAGACAAAAAGCCAGCTTCAAGTAAAGACCCTGCACAAAGCTATGGCCTAGTGAAAACATCCAGAAAAGAAGTCTATTGACTGTACTCAATCTACACTGCAGTTAAAGGAAAATCCACATGATGAGATGAGAAAGAACCAATGCAAGTACTCTAGTAACTCGAATGGCCAGGGTGTCACATGTCCTTCAAACAACTGTACCAGTTCTCCAACAAGAGTTCTTAACCAGGTTGAACTGGCAAGAATAACAGAAATAAAATTCAGAATATGGATAGGAACAAAGTCATTGAGATGCAGGAGGATGCGAAAACCCAATTCAATGAGACAAAGAACCACAATAAAACAATACAGGAGCTGAAGGACAAAATAGCTGGTATAAAAAAGAACCTAGGCTGGGTGCGGTGGCTCATGCCTGTAATCCCAGCACTTTGGGAGGTCGACGCAGGTGGATTGCGAGATCAGGAGATCGAGACCATCCTGGCTAACATGGTGAAACCCCGTCTCTACTAAAAATACAAAAAAATTAGCCAGGTGCAGTGGCGGGCACCTGTAGTTGCAGCTACTCGGGAGGCTGAGGCACGAGAATGGCGTGAACCCGGGAGGCGGAGCTTGCAGTGAGCCAAGATTGCGCCACTGCACTCCAGCCTGGGCGACTCCGTCTCAAAAAAAAAAAAAAAAAAAAAAAAAAAAAGAACCTAACAGACCAGACAGAGTTCAATAACACAATACAAGAATTTCACAATGCAATCACAACTATTAACAGCAGAATAAATCAACAGCAGGCTCTCAGAACCTGAAGACTGGCTCTCTGAAAGAAGACAATCAGACAAAAAAAAAAAGAAGGAATAAAAAGGAATGAACAAAACCTCCTAGAAGTATGGAGTTATGCAAAGAGGTCAAATCTATGAATCACTGGCATGATTCATAGGGGAGGGGGAGAAAGCAAACAACTTGGAAAACATATTTCAGGTTATTGGCCAAGAAAACTTCCCTAATATTGCTAGAGAGGCCGACAGTCAAATTCAGGAAATTCAGAGAACTCCTGCAAGATTCCACCCAAGAAAACCATCCCCAAGACATATAATTGCCAGATTTTTCCAAGGTCAAAATGAAAAAAAGAATATTAAAGGCAGCTAAAGTAAAAGAACAGGTCATCTATAAAGGGAACCCCATCACGCTAACAGTGAACCTCTCAGCTGAAACCCTTCAAGCCAGTAGAAAATGGGGCCTATATTCAACTTCTTAAACAAAAAAATCTTGGGCCAGACACGCTGGCTCACACCTGTAATCCCAGCACTTTGGGAGGCCGAGGTGGATGGATCACCTGAGGTCAGGAGTTCGAGACTAGCCTGGCCAACATGGTGAAACCCCCATCTCTACTAAAGATACAAAAATTAGCTGGGCCTGGTGGCACATACCTGTAATCTCAGCTACTCGGGAGGCTGAGGCAGGAGAATCACTTAAACCCGGGAGGCGGAGGTTGCAGTGAGCCGAGATCGTGCCCATTGCACACCAGCCCGGGCAACAAAAGCAAAACTCCGTCTCAAAAAAAAAATCTTCAACCAAGAATTTCATATTCAGCCAAACTAAACTTCCTAAGGGAAAGAGAAATAAGATACTTTTCAGATAAGCAGATGTTGAGGGAGTTCATTATCACCAGGCCTGCCTCACAAGAGATCTTGAAAGGAGCACTAAATATAGAAAAGAAAGACCACCACAAACTAATAAAAAATCACACTTAAACATGCAGACCAAGGCCAGGCACAGTGGTCCATCCCTGTAATCCCAGCACTTTGGGAGGCTGAGGCAGGCAAATCACCTGAGGTCGGGAGTTCGAGACCAGCCCGACCAACACGGAGAAAACCTGTCTCTACTGAAAATACAAAATTAACCAGGCATGGTGGCGCATGCCTGTAGTCCCAGCTACTCAGGAGGCTGAGGCAGGAGAATCCTTGAACCCAGGAGGCGGAGGTTGCAGTGAGCCGAGATTGCACCATTGCACTCCAGCCAGGGCAACAAGAGCAAAACTCTGTCTCAACAAAACAAAACAAAACACACAGACCAATGACACTAGAAAGTAACCACACAAACAAGCCAGCCTAATAACCAGCTAACAATACAATGACAGAACCAGAGCCACAGATGTCAATACTCACCTTGAATTTAAACAGGCTAAATGTCCCACTTAAAAGGCACAGAATGGCAAGCTGGATAAAGAAGCAAGACCCAATGGTACACTGTTTTCAAGAGACCTGTCTTACATGTAATGACACCTATAGGCTCAAAATAAAGGGATGGAGGAAAATATACCAAGCAAACAGAAAACAGAAAAAGGCAGGGTTTGCAATCCTAATTTCAGACAAAACGACTTTAAGCCAACGAAGATCGAAAAAGACAAAGAAGGGTATTAAATAATGGTAAAGGATTCATTTCAGCAAGAAGACCTATCTATCCTAAATATATATGCACTCAACACAGGCATACCCAGATTCATAAAGCAAGTTCTTAGAGACCTACAAAAAGACATAGACTTCCACACAATAATAATGGGAGAATTCAACACTCTACTGACAGCATTAGACAGATAATCAAGTCAGAAAATTAACAAAGACATTCAAGGACCTGAATTCAACATTGAACCAGCTGTATCTGATAGACCTCTACAGAACTCTCCACCCCAAAACAGCAGAATATACATTCTTCTCAATGCCACATGGCAAATACTCTAAATTTGACCACATAATTGGACATAAAACTATCCTCAGCAAATATTAAAGAAATGAAATCATACCAAACACACTTTTGGACCACAGCACAATAAAAATAGAAGTCAAGACTAAGAAAATAATTCAAAATCATGCAATTACATGGAAATTAAAATAACGTGCTCCTGAATGACTTTTGGGTAGTTAATTAAATTAAGGCAGAAATCAAGAAGTTCTTTGAAACTAATGGGAACAAAGATACAACATACCAGAATCTCTGGGACACAACTAAGGCAGTGTTAAGAGGGAAAGTCATAGCACTAAAAGCGCATGTCAAAAAGTTAGAAACAACTCAAATTAACAACGTAACATCACAACAGAAAGAAGTAGAGAAGCAAGAGCAAATCAACCCCAAAGTTAGCAGAAGAAAAGAAATAACCAAAATCAGAGCTAAACAGAAGGAAATTGAGACACAAAAAAACCATTCAGAAGATAAACAAATCCAGGAGTTTGTTTTTTGAAAAAATTAATAAGATAGATAGGTTGCTAGCTAGACTAATAAAGAAAAGAGAATCAATACAATTAGAAATAAAGGGAATGTTACCACTGACCCCACAGAAATAAAAATAATCATCAGAAACTACTACAAACACCTCTATGCACACAAAGTAGAAAACCTACAAAAGAAAGATAAATTCCTGGACACCTACATCTCCCAAGACCGAACCAGGAAATTGATTCCCTGAACAGAACAATAACAAGATCAATAATTGAATCAGTAATAAATAGGCTACCAACCAAAAAAAGCCCAGGACCTGATGGATTCACAGCTGAATTCTATCAGATGTACAAAGAAGAGCTGGTACCATTCCTACTGAAACTATTCCAAAATATTGAGGAGGAGGAACTCCTCCCCAACTCATTCTATGAGGCCAGCATCATCCTAATACCAAAATCTGGCAGAGACACAACAAAAAAATAAAACTATGGGCCAATATTCTTAATGAACATTCATGCAAAAATCCTCAACAAAATACTTGCAGATTGAATCCAGCAGCACATCAAAAAATGAATCCACCACAATCAATAGGCTTCATCCCAGGATGCAAGATTGCTTCAACATATACGAATCAATAAATGTGATTTATCACACAAAAAGAACCAAAGACAAAAACCACATGACTATCTCAATAGATGCAGAAAAGGCTTTCAATAAAATTAAACACTTTTCATGTTAAAAAACTCTTAATGTACGAGGTATTGAAGGAACATACCTCAAAATAATAAGAGCCATCTATGACAAACCCACAGCCAACATCATACTGAATCGGCAAAAGCTGGAAGCATTCCTCTTGAAGCCAGCACAAGCCTTCTCTCACCACTCCTATTCAACATAGTATTAGAAGTTCTAGCAAGAGCAATCAAGCAAGAGAAAGAAATAAAGGGCATTCAAACAGGAAGAGAGGAAGTCAAATGATCTCTGTTTGCAGACAACGTGATCCTATATCTCAAAAAACTCCCGGTCTCAGCCCAAAAGAGAGCTGTTTATCAACTCCTTCAGCGGATAAACAACTTCAGCAAGTTTCAGTATACAAACTCAATGTCCGAAAATTCACTGACATTCTGATACACCAACAATAGCCAAACTGAGAGCCAAAGCAGAAAGGCAATCCCATTCACAATTGCCACAAAAAGAATAAAATGCCTAGGAATACAGCTAACCAGGGAGGTGAAAGATCTCTACAATGAGAATTACAAAGCACTGCTCAAAAAAATCAGAGATGACACAAATAAATGGAAAAACAGTCCATGCTCATGGATAGGAAGAATCAATATCATTAAAATGGCCATACTGCCCAAAGCAATTTACATAATAAATGATATTCCTATGAAACTACCAATGACATTCTTCATAGAATTAGAAAAAACTATTTTAAAATTCATATGGAACCAAAAAAGAGCCCAAATAGGCAAGGTAATCTTAAGCAAAAAGAACAAAGCTAGAGGCATCACATTACCTAACTTCAAACTATACTACAGGGCTACAGTAACCAAAATAGGATGGTACTGGTACAAAAACAGGCACATAGACCAATCAAATGGAATAGAGAGCCCAGAAATAAGACCACACACCTACTATCATCTGATCTTCAACAAAGCTGACAAAACAAGCAATGGAGAAAGACTCCCTGTTAAATAAATGGTGCTCTGATAACTGGCTAGCCATGTGCAGAAGATTGTAGCTAGATCCCTTCCTTACACCATATATACAAATCAACTCAAGATGAACTAATGACTTAAATGTAAAACCCAAAACTATAAAAAACCTGGGTGACAACCTGGGCAATACCATCCTGGACATAGGCATGGGCAAAGATTTCATGAAGAAGACACCAAAAGCAATTGGAACAAAAGCATTTTTTGTTTGTTTGTTTGCTTTTTTGAGACAGGGTCTTGCTCTGTCATCCAGGCTGAAGTACAGTGGCAAGATCTCAGCTCCCTGCAACCTTTGCCTCGCAGGTTCAAGTGATTCTCGTGCCTCAGCCTCCTGAGTAGCTGGGACTACAGGCGTGCACCACCATGCTTGGCTAATTTTTGTATTTTTAGTAGGGACAGCGTTTTACCACGTTGGCTAGACTGTTCTCAAACTCCTGGCCTCAAGTGATCCATCCACCTTTGCCTCCCAAAGTGCTGGAATTACAGGTGTGAGCCACTGCACCAGGCCAAAAGTTGACAAATAGGATCTAGTTAAACTAAAGAGCCTCTGTACAGCAAAAGAAAGTATTAACACAGTAAACAGACAACCTACAGAATGGGAGAAAATATTTGCAAACTATGCATTTGAGAAAGGTCTAATATCCACATCTATAAGGAACTTAAACTCACGAGAGAAAAACAAACAAACCCGTTAAAAAGTGGGCAAAGGACATGAACAAACACTTTTCAAAAGAAGACATAAATGTGGCAAACAAACATATGAAAAAAAGCTCAATATCATAGATCATTAGAGAAATGCAAACCAAAACCACCATGAGATACCATCTCACTCTAGTCAGAATGGCTATTATTAAAAAGTCAAAAAACAACAGAGGGGGAGAGGTTGCAGAGAAAAGGGAACACTTATACACTGTTGGTGAGAGTGTAAATTAGTTCAACCATTGTGGAAAGCAGTATGGCAATTTCTCAAAGAGCTAAAAGCAGAACTATTGTTCAATCCAGCAATCCCATTATAAATAAATAAATAAATGTCCATACATTCATACTGATAGAAATTCCAAATAATGGATAATTCCAAATAATGGATAACTCCATTATTTGGAATATCTATCAGTATGAATGTATGGATATTTATTTATTTATAGACAGAGTCTTGCTCTGTTGCCCAGGCTGGAGTGCAGTGGCACGATCTTGGCTCACTGCAACTTCCACCTACCAGGCATGTATCAGGTATACACCCAGAGAAACATAAATCATTCTACCATAAAGACACATACACCTGAATGTTCATTGCAGCACTATTCACAATAGCAAAGACATGGAATCAACTAAATGCTCATCAATGACAGATTGAATAAAGAAAACGTGATACATATACACCATGGACTACTATGCAAAAGGGATGAGATCCTATCTTTTATGGGAACATGGATGGAGCTGGAGGCTATTACCCTCAGCAAGCTAACACAGAAACAGAAAAGCAATGCTTCATGTTCTCACTTACAAGTGGGAGTTAAATGATGAGAACTTATGAATACAAAGAAGGGAACACCAGACACTGGGCTCTACTTGAGGGTGGATGGTGGGAGAAGGGAGAGGAGCAGAAAAGATAACTACTGGGTACTGGGCTTAATACCTGGGTGATGCAATAGTGTGTACAACAAACCTCCATGACATGAGTTCACCTATGTAACAAACCTTCATGCGTACCCCTAAACCTAAAAGTTTTTTTTTCTTTTTAATAAAAAGGGACTGCTTAGGAGGAACATCCTCCCACTGCCTCAGCCATGGATCAGGGAGGCACGCCAGGGAGTAACCCAGTTCTGCCCAGCAAGCTACACCCCACTAACTCTGGGCCCTGTGTGTGCTATTTAACATTTCATTCAAACAGGAGCTCCTGGGAAGAAGCTTGGCTCAGTATCCTTGGCAGATCACCCCTCAAAGTCTCCCTCAGGTATATTCTAAGTGAGGACGGATCCCATATATACCTCACTTAGGCTTTACTCTGCTCTGCAAGCACAGGCAAGACCAGCTACATCTTTGCACGCCACCTCTCGTTCTTAGTAGGCCAAGAACCTCAGAAACTGGGAGGGCACTAAGAGCTGTATTTTAGAAACTGTGTTGAGGTTACCTTTATTCAGCTTTGTTCTGGGTGGGCCCTGTACCTGGCACTGCTAACAAGTGTTTCAAGAAGGTGCAAAGGAGATATTTTTCCAGGCAAAATAGAATATATTTCCTCTTCAGGTTCATTTGACTGCTTGTTTAAAAAAAATATGAAGATAGTGCAGAGAGTTCCCATATACCCCTCATCTAGTTTCTCCTTTATTAACATCTGCCATTAGTGTGGTGTATTTGTCACAATTAATAAACCCATAGTGATACATTATTGTTGGCAAAAATCCATACTTCATTCAAATTTCCTCTGTTTTTTCCTAATGTCCTTTTTTTTCTGTTCTAGGATCTTATCCAGGATACTGTATTACATTTAGTCAGAGTGTCTCCCTGCGTTCCTCTGGAGAGGACTTTCCTTACTTTTGATGACCTTGAATATCTCGAGGAGTATTGGTCAGGTATTTTGTAGAATGTCCCTCTGCTGGGATTTGCCTAATGTTTTTTTCATGAGTAAACTGGGGCTATGTGTTTTTGAGAGGAAAACCAGAGTTAAAAATGCCATTTTCATTATATCATGTCAAGGGTACATACTGTCACTGTTGATGTTAACCTTGATTGCCTGGCTGAGTTAGTGCTTGTCAGGTTTGCCTACCGTCAAGTTCCTCTTTATCTTCCCTGTTTTCATACTGTACTTGTTGGCAGAAAGTTACTATGTACAGTCTGTGCTGAAAGAGTTAGGAGTTATGCTCCACTTCCTTAAGGGTGGAGTATCTACATAAATTATTGGGACTTCTGCACAGATTTGAACCTTCTCCCATTTATTTTTCAATCATTTATTTCTATCAGTATGAACATATGGATATGTATTTATTTATTTATTGAGACAGAGTCTCACTCTGTTGCAAGCTGGAGTGCAGTGGTGCGATCTTGGCTCACTTCAACGTCCACTTCCCAGGTTTAAGTCATTCTCGTGCCTCAGCCTCCCAAGTAGCTGGGATCACAGGCATGCACCACCGTGCCTGGCTAATTTTTGTATTTTTATAGAGACAGGGTTTCACCATGTTGGTCAGGCTGGTCTCGAACTCCTGACCTCAGGTGATCTGCCCACCTCGGTGTCCCAAAGTGCTGGGATTATAGGTGTGATCCACCGCACCCAGCCTAATGTATGGATATTTATTCTATATTTTGGATGAAAGTCCAATACTACTTTATTTATTTTGTTGTATATAATTTTATTTCAAAGTTCTGCTTCTTACAATATGTGGCTTGTGCTCTCAGTGAGATGTCAGGAAGTAGTATTTGGCTAAGATCTAAGATTGCATGCACCAGCATCCTTTTGTGCCTCAGCCTCCCCTCCTTGAGGTTCCCAGGGGAGATAACTGCCAGAGGACAAGGCCAGCACGAAGGAATCCTCTATTATCATTAGATCAGCCTCTACCCTCTGTTAAATTACAAATTTCAAAAGTGAAATAAAAATATGACTTGTATAAAACAACAGAATAAACATGTATTAAAGATGTTATTTAACTCATTAATTAGTGAAGGAACCAGTAAGATAGTGTACTAGTCAGGGTTTTCTAGACAGACAGAACCACTAGGATGTAAATAGAGAAAGAGATAGAGAGATTTATTTTAAGAAATCGGCCCATGCAATTATGGAGGTTGGCAAGTCCAAAACCTGTAGGATAAATTGCCAGGCTGGAGACTCAGGGAAGAGCCGATGTTGCAGATTAAGTCTGAAGACCATCTACTGATAGAATTCCCTCTTGTTCGGGAGACGTCAGTCTTTTGTTTTATTCAGACCTTTAACTGACTGGATGAGGCCCACCCACATTATGGAAAGTAATCTGCTTTGCTCAAAGTTCACCGATTTAAATATTCATCTCACCTAAGAACACCCTCATGGAAACATCCAGAATAATATTTGCCCAAATATTTGGGCATCATGGCACAGCAAGTTGACAAGCCTATTTGAGGAATGGGCTATTTGAAGGCAATTTTAAAAAAGAACATCAGAGTAAGGTCACTGGGCTAGATACATTGTTAATATCCTATAGGGCAATACACTACAACTTTTGGGAATTTCTACTTTTCAGAAATCATTTGCTTCTCTGCTAATCAAAAATCTACAAATTAACATGCAACATCACTGATGATTCTCAACCTTAATTAATAGTAAATAGCAAAGTCATAGATGATACTGTCTCATTGCATGTTACATAATTCTTGGATGAGCCTTTTCAACAATGAATGGTTCAGTGGGTCACGAAAGGACAGCTTGAGGGCAAGGTGCTGTGGCTCCAGCCTGTAATCCCAGCTACTCTGGGGGCTGAGGCAGGAGGATCCCTTGAGTGAAGGAGTTTGAGGCTGCAGTGAGCTGATTGTGCCGCTGTACTCTAGCCTGAGTGACAGAACGAGACCCTGCCTTAAAAAACAAATAAAAAAGAGGCCTGGTGTGGTGGCTTATGCCTGTAATCCCAGGACTTTGGGAAGTTGAGGTGGGAGGATCACTTGAGCCCAGGAGGACAAAGATTCAGTGAGTTGTGGTCTCACCACCTCACTTCAGCCTGAAGGATAGAGGGAGACCCTGTCTCTAAATAAATAAATAAATAAATGACAGGTTGTACTCTCTTGAACTAACGTTTTGGGTATTTTTCTTACCATGTCATACCCCAATGTCACCTCCTATGAAATTGCAAGAGAGCATTTTGCCAGCCTATGTCGACCTGGTGGCCTCTCCCTAGGCTTCACTTTGTTTCCACTCAAGGAAACAGAAGATCATTCCCAGTGGGGAGGTAGCTCCATGCCTCTCTCTCCCTAGTCTAGAAAGAAAGAGAAGACTGTGAAGAGATAACAGCAAAAGAGGTATCTGAGAGGGGCCACAGAGAACTTTCAGAGGGCTATAGAACTTTAGCTTCTTTTCTTCTCACACCCAAAGCACCACTTCCTGGCAGAGTGGTCCAAGAAATACTAAATCTGATCAATGGATTGATTGATTGATTGAGATGGAGTCTCGCTCTGTCGCCCAGGCTGGAGTACAGTGGTGTGATCTTGGCTCACTGCAACTTCCGCTTCCTGAGTTCAAGCAATTCTCCTGCTTCAGTCTCCCAAGTAGCTGGGATTACAGGTGCCCACCACCACACCTGGCTAATTTTTTTGTATTTTTAGTAGAAGTGGGGTTTCACCATGTTGGTCAGGTTGGTCTCAAACTTCTGACCTCAGGTAATCCACCTGCCTCGGCCTCCCAAGGTGCTGGGATTACAGGCTTGAGCCACGGCCAAGAAATACTAAATTTGATTGATTTATATCAACATCCTGTTCCTTGATGGTGGGGTAAAATGAGGCTTGATGGAGTGATAGAACCTTAATTTTCCTCAAGAAAGCAAAATATCCTAACGTGGCTTCCAAATTTTAACATCGCGCAATTGTACGAATTTTTATTTAATGCCTTTCAGACTGAGTGTTGAGGGCCAGGCTGTGTCTTCTACGGCTTTGCATTCTCCACAGCATCTGGCATTAGGCCCGGCATATTGCAGGCACTCTATAAATGGCAGCTGCCTGAATAAGGGGGTATTATCATTTGGGGGTTTTGTTAAAAATGGGATCACGAAGGAGAAAGTGTTTGGAGGAGGCTGCATGAACAACTCGCTATTCGTAAGGCCATGCTGTGAGGGGGTGTTTTGAGGACACACTATCCCGGAAGAAGTGGCTTCCAGAAGCACAAGAAAGCCTTTTATTTTGTGAAATGAGACCCAGATGGCAATACCAAATAACAACAATTATGATGATACATTTTTTATAAAAGATCCCAGGCCTGACAATGTCTGGCTTTAAATTATAAATTGGCTCATTATCAGGAAAAAAATATTTATTGAAACACAGCAATGACCAATGAGCTCATTATCCTAAGGTGGCAGCCAAGAAGTCCTAAGACACAGACCTGTTGTAAAAATCAGGCAGTTATTTGTACAAGCGGTATTTGGTGCATAGCTTCTCAACAGGGATAATTTTGTTCCAAGATGAGTACCAGGGACAGGAATCGGACTTTGGGGTCCTAGTTGATCATCTGGAAAATAGGTCTAACTGGGATGTGTCCCTTGGAGGTTTGCTTCATTAATTTCTGGTTGAGAGCTCAGAAAGCTTCGAATCAGACTCCTCAGCACTGTGCTCAGCCTTATTTAAATACCTACCTCAAACTGCTTAGTCTATTTCACTTTATTTCTTAAGCCTCTCTGTTTTTTGTTGTTGTTGCTACCTTAAGACTTTCTTAGGAATTTGCCTAGATTCAGCTAACCGTCCCTCTACTTCCTTCTTCAGAAGACTCTTCTTTGTGTCTCCTGGGGCATTTTAAATATTATTTAACATAGAATATACTGAAAGACTCGGATACCTCTGAGGTCACAAATAATAAAAGGGAATGTACCAGAAGATCACCTGGAGTGATGGTTTCTACAACAAGCAGCCTGGTGGAAAGAACTTATGTGTCAGATGGCTCTGAAAGGGAATCAGGAGTCTAAATGTACTAGGTATTTGACCTTAGACATGTTATTTTATTATTTATTTATTTTTGAGATGGAGTTTTGCTCTTGTGGCCCAGGTTGGAGTGAAATGGCATGCTCTCAGCTCACTGCAACCTCTGCCTCCTGGGTTCAAGCGATTCTCTTGCCTCAGCCTCCCAAGTAGCTGGGATTACCGGCACCCACAACCACACCCGGCTAATTTTTGTATTTTTGGTAGAGATAGGGTTTCACCACATTGGTCAGGCTGGCGTTGAATTCCTGATCTCAGGTGAACCACCCACCTTGGCCTCCCAAAGTGCTGGGATTACAGGCCTGAGCCACCGCGCCCAGCCCTTAGACATGTTATTTAGTGTTATTGGGCCTCAGTTTCCTCATCAAAAAGAATGAGAATAATACCTACTTTATAGTGTGGCTTTAAGAATTAGAAACAATGTTTGTGTAGTTGTTGCAGCATAGCAGCTACTTAATAAATGAAAGTAATTATTATCATCCTTCCAAGAATACCACAGTTAGGAGACCTGGTGGGGAGAAGAGGAGGTTTAGGAATTCTTTCCTAAGGTGTCCTGAGCTGGCAACAGTGGTAGTAGGAGTCCCTGGTCCTAAACAAATGTTGCCATCTAGTTCCCTTTACAGCCATCAGTGGTAAAAGAAACATGCTGGCAATGTTTAAAACTCAAAAAAAAAAAAAAAAAAAAGAAGCAGGAAATGGACTGAGAATCAAATAGACAAGACTGAAAGAAACAACATTTGTCACTCTCAACTAGGATACAGATCACCTTGCTTCATAAACCAGAAATTGAGGCTCATAGAAGTAAAATAGAGTAGTATTTAGGAGCTCAGACTTTGGAGCCAGACTGCAAGACATGCTCTAAATGTGTTTCAGTTTCCTTACCTGAAAATGAGGATTTATCAGTCAGGATAGGCTAGGTTATGCTGTGGTAATAGACAATTCCAGAAATCTCCAAGACAGATAACAAACATTTATCTCTTATTCATACTTTCTCTGCTTCATGAGTTGGCCATGGCTCCACATCAAGCTTTCTTTTTTTTTGAAACGGAGTTTCGCTCTTGTTGCCTAGGCTGGAGTGCAACAGCATGGTCTCGGCTCACTGCAACCTCTGCCTCCCAGGTTCAAGCAATTCTCCTGCCTCAGCCTCTCAAGTAGCTGGGATTACAGGCACCTGCCACCAAGCCTAGCTAATTTTTGTATTTTTAGTAGAGATGGGGTTTCACCATGTTGACCAGGCTGGTCTTGAACTCCTGACCTCAGGTGATCTGCCTGCCTCAGCCTTCCAAATTGCTGGGATTACAGGTGTGAGCCACCACATCCAGCCCATTCCAAGCATTCTTCATCCTCAGACAGAGCCACCACTAGCTGGGACACTGCCAGTCATCGTGGCACAGGAAAGGAGAACACGGCCAAGCACTCACTGATTTTTAATCCTTCTTGTTTGGAAGTGTCACATGACCCTTTATGACTTTTATTGGCCAAAGAAAGTCATGGGGTCACTCCTCTGTTCGACAGGGCAGAGATGGTTTAAACCTCCTTACCAGCAAGAATTCTGAAGAAGGGAACCCAAAGTATTTGGTGAATAGTCATCTGGTTTACTACAGGTGATGATAATGATAATAAAAGACCCCCTTGTGGGATGTCCTGACAACTGAGTTATTATTACACATAAAGAACTTAGAAGGGCAAGTGATGCAGTGATGCACATTTTTTTTTCTGAGACAGAGTCTTGCTCTGTTGCCCAGGCTGGAGTGCAATGGAGTAATATCGGCTCACTGCAAACTCCGCCTCCCAGGATCAAGTGAATCTCCTGCCTCAGCCTCCCGAGTAGCTGGGATTACAGGTGCATGCCACTACACCCAGCTAATTGTTGTATTTTTAGTAGAGATGGGCTCTACCCATCACCTGACCTCAGGTGATCCACCCACTGAGACTACAGGAGTGAGCCACCGCACCTGGCCACAGTGATGTGCATTGACTGTAACATGTGTTTGCTGTTATTATTGCTGACCATTATACAGGGGATTAGTGATGGAGCTAGTGAAATAGATCCCAGCTGTCCTAACTGAAAGGCAAAAAAAAAACAACAACAAACCCTTGTATTTGTACTGAGAGCTATGGATCCACAGACAACCAAGGGCAAAACACATGTAAAAACTGTCATAAAGCAGGTTTTAAAAAGAGAGAGAGTGAGGAAGCTGAGGTAGAAAGGATAGAGGGAAAGTGAAGGAGAAAGAAGTGAGAGGGAGGGGGAGAGGGAAAGAAAAGAAGTAAAGGAAGAGGCCAGGCACGGTGGCTCACGCCTGTAATCCCAGTACTTTGGGAGGCCAAGGTGGGTGGATCACTTGAGCTCAGGAGTTCGAGAGCAGTCTGGCCAATGTGATGAACCCCCGTGTCTACTGAAAGTATAAAAATTAGCTAGGCCTGGTGGCGCAGGCCTGTAGTCCTAGCTACTCAGGAGGCTGAGGCAGGAGAATCATTTGAACCTGGGAGGCGGAGGTTGTAGTGAGCTGAGATCACGTCACTGCACTCCAGCCTGGACGACAGAGTGAGAATCTGCTCAAAAACACAAACAAAAAAGTGAAGGAGGAGAGAGACGCCACCCTGTGAAAACACAGGGACAGAAACTTCAGGGAGACGGGGGACTCAATAACTCCTGAAGCACCATGGTAAGAAGCTAAGCTGCCTTTGTCAATTCCTTCTTTTGGTTTGGACTGGTCTTTCTAGTAGGCTTGTTTTGCCTTTCATTAAACTACTGATTTCCTTCTGCAGCTAGCACCTCTTCCTTTAATTGTTCTCATCAACTTGTGTCAATGGTGGATGGAATGGTCAGGGCACTCACTGAGCAAGGAAATTTCCCCTGGATTCTAGCCTTAGGTGATGAGAGCAATCCTGTCTCAGTTGTATTCAGTGCTGGGGTAAGATCAAGTTGAAAGTTAGGCTCAGGTAGAGGGCTGGACCGCTCTCTTCCCAGGCTCCCAACTGTGACACAAGGTGCAGTGGTAGAAGGTAGGGATGCTGCCTGAATGTGGGACAGGGGATTGTCCCTGAGTCTGCTTACTGGGGCCAATAATAAGAAGAACTAACCTTCAAATATCATTATGTGTACAACACTACTAAGTGCTCACATCTATTAACTCATTAAATCCACAACTCTAGGCTGTATGAGTATTGCTTCCATTTTACAAATGCAGAAACTAAGGACACATTGGCACGTAGCTTGCCTGAACTCACGCACACAGTTCACAACAAGCAGCTGAGCTGGGATGTGATTTCCGGCAGTTTACTCAGAATCCACGCTCTTGACAACTATAATGCAACATCCTCCTTTCTATTGCCTGCTTGGGGTCCTACTTCAATTTTTTGTGGCCTAATAAAGAGAGTCCTGCTTTTAGGTTCTGGACGTACAAAACTTAGAATTTAGTTTGAGGGGCTCATCCTTTCCATGCTTATAAGCAAAGAAAGGATTTTTTTGCTTATAAAAGAACAACTTACTGCTTTAAAAAAAATGCTGCTAATTATTATTACTTTGGCTTCATTTGCCATTAATTTGTCTCCAAGAAACACAATCAGCACAAACATTGAGAGCTTCCTTATAGCCTACCAGGAGAGTGTTGGTGGGTCTCAGCAAAGTGTTCCCTTTTGGGAGGTGGCTCCCCAGAGCCCTTGGACACAGAATCTGCTCCCAGATCCTCTCAAGCGTCAATCTGCACTGATTGCCTGTTCTCAACTCCCACAGGCAACCTGCCTCCTCTTGACTATCAATAGCTGTCACAGCCTAATTTGATTGCTGAGTCAGACAATCAGTCTTAATTGCCTGTTTCCACCTCCAGCTGTATCTCTTCCTTGTGGGTGGAAAAGCCTCTCTCTTGGTGCACTGCCCGTCCCCTTGGATCAGAAGCCCAGGTAGCGGTCCAGGCCACCTATAGGATCATCTGCAACTTCTGATCCCACGGTTCCCCATTTTCCTGGGCTGGACCTGGAGGGAGGTGAGGGTTTTGTTCACACACTGAGTCTCTGCTATTAGCCTGTACACCACCCTCACTTGGTCCTGCTCTAGTAGCAGTAAGTTCTTTTATAAGCAAAGAATACTTTCTATGGGGTGGAGAAAATGAGCCCCTGAAACTACATTCTAAGTTTTGTATGTCCAGAGCCTAAAATCAGGGCTCACCTGCTTTATTAGGCCACAAAAAATTTAAGTGGGGCCGGGCGCAGTGGCTGACGCCTGTAATCCCAGCACTTTGGGAAGCCGAGGCAAGCAGATCACTTGAGGCCAGGAGTTCAAGAACAGCCTGGCCAAAACATGGCGAAACCCCACCTCTACTAAAAATATAAAAATTAGCCAGGTGTGGTGGCGCTTGCCTGTAGTCCCAGCTATTCAGGAGGCTGATATGAGAATTGATATGAGAAATTATATGAGAATTGCTTGAACCTGGGAGGTGGAGGTTGCCATGAGCCAAGATTGAGCTCCAGCCTGGGCATCAGAGTAAGACTCTGTCTCAAAAAAAAAAAAAAAAGAAAAAGAAAAAAAAATTGAAGTGGGACCCACAAGCAGGGATTAGAAAGGAGGATGTTACATTATAGTCATCAAGAGCGTGGATTCTGAGCAAACTGCCAGAATTCACGTCCCAGCTCATCTGCTTACTACGAACTGTGTGCGTGGGCCTGTATCCTCTTTTTGGCTCTACAGACTCACTCTTGCTGTTCTCCAGGCTGCTACCTGTCCCGGGAGCCTGACCTTTGAGGATCAAAGGGCTTCTTTGCTTTTTGGCTTCTGGCTGGGTTCGGGGAGTGAGCAGCCAGAGAGAAGACCTGAGGTTGTCAGGACACGTATTCCCCTAGCATCCTCCCTGTGGGATTTCTTCACATTCTTTCAGATGGAAGGTCAGGCCTTCCCTCAAGGGGTCTTCTCATGACTTTCTGGATTCTATTACGGGCTTCCCTCCCTTGCTTTCAGAGTGTGCTGCAGATGAATTATTGGACTTAATTCTTCACCCCTCCTGGTTTCCATGCTCTTTGCCTGAATGTGACTTTGTAGTTACTCCCCCCCAAAAAGGAGGCATATATTTCCCCTTGCGTTTGGGCTTGGTTTTATGACTAGCTTTGGCCCATGAGATGTGGGTACACCCAACCATCTGCGCCAGTTTCAAGCCTAAGCCTTAGCATTAAGAGGAAAGCCATTGCATGGGGGTTGTTTTGTTGTTTTGTTTTTGTGCCTGTCATCTTCACGGGAAGAGCTTCCCCTGGGCAACTGCTGCCTCTTTAGTCTGGGGCCCAGAATGAACACATGTGGAGTAGCCCAGAGCTTGATCGACAAAGAGGAGCCAAGCCCAGGTGGAGACACCAGCTTGAAACAGAGCCCCCAGCTGACCGCCATTCAACCTGTATGCCCTTGAGAAATACATGCGCATGGCTGCATTCCACCAACAGCATGAGAGAAAGCTGGTGACATCCGCTGCTTCCAGCACAGGCATCCCTGCAGGACTCCTTGTGCTTTCTCTACACTCTGCTTCTACTCCATAAATACTTCCTTTACTAAGCCCTCAGGGAACCATCCTAATTTGAGTGTCAGCTGTTTCCTGTACTGACACTGAATGAATGATACAAGCACTGGGCCCAGTCCAGCCCCACAGCCATGTCACATTGTCAGCAAAAGTTCAAAATACTACACTTGAGACCAACTGCCCCTACCCCCATTTGTTTCCCATTTGCTATTTAAACTGAAACCCTTATCTTAGAAGCTGGTCATGAGATCTTATTTTATCCTTTTTATGTATTAGTTTTTAGAATTTCAACTTGTTATTTGGAAAAAATTTCAAACATATACACAAGTAGAGACAGCATTATAACAAACACCTATGTACCTGTGATCCAGCTTCAACAATGATGGACATTTTGCCACTCTTATTTGATCTATTCCCCTACTGTTTTTTTTTTTTCTCTCTAAATCTAATGACCTTTCAAATTCCAGAGGAATCTAGAGATTCCATCGTACTTCTAATCTTCTGTAATCTCTTGGCAGCATTTGCTACTATTGCTCACTCTTGCCAATCTGCCATTGCTGTCTCCTGGTTCTTTTATCTCTTGTGACTGCTCTCCATTTCCAGTTTTTGACCCCTGGTCTGGCTCTTAAATGTCAGTGTTCCTGAGGGTTGGCCTTGTTCTTCACCATCTTCTTTCTCTCTATGCTGCCTTCCTGAGTGGTCTCATTCACTCCCATGGCTTAATCTGTAAGCCCACTCCATTTTCCTGGGCTATCCTTTCTGTCTGTCCACTAAGGATCTTCACTTGGAGGTCTGTAAACCCTTCACATTGAGCATGTCCAGCCCCAGCCAAACTTCACAACTTCTTCTCGAACCTTCTCCCTCTCCACTTCTTTTTCTGGATTCTTTCATACCTTCTCCAGTACCCTGCCACATAACTAGATATTGTACACCTCTCCTTACCCAGAGCTGACTATTCCACTTCTGAATGGTCTTTCCAATCCTTCCCCTGTTTCCATTTCCACCCCCTTGGCTAAGACCCTCATCATCTCTCACTTGGGACATTTTAATATTCCCTCTGACTAGTCTCTAATGGCTGTTTCCTCTGCTAAGTAGTAGCATCACTTTTCTAAATCACATTATCAAAACACGCTAACCCCAGCTCCAACTTATAAATCTTCTATGGTTCCATTCAGGATATATTCTAAACATTTTGGCATGACATTGAAACCTCTTCACACCTTTTTTCCCTTTTTCTTTCTTTCCTTTTTTTTTTTTCTTTTTGAGACGGAGTCTCGCTCTGTCACCTAGGCTAGAGTGCAGTGGCGCGATCTTGGCTCACTGCAACCTCCACCTCCCGGGTTCAAGCAATTCTCCTGCCTCAGCCTCTCAAGTAGCTGGGATTACAGGCATGTGCCAACACGCCCAGCTATTTTTTTTCTATTTTTAGTAGAGATGAGGTTTCACCATATTGGCCAGGCTGGTCTTGAACTCCTGACCTTGTGATCCACCCACCTTGGCCTCCCAAAGTGCTGGGATTACAGGCATGAGCCACTGTACCCAGCCCTTTCACCACCCTTTTTCCTAATCTCACCTTCTGACATTGTCCTCTGTGTACCCTGTCCTCCAAATAATGTGGCTTTGCTTTTTTGTCCCCTAACATATCATGCTTTCATGTGGCCTTTGACATGCTGACCACTGTCTTGTTTTGTAGGATAAAAAATGAGGTTCTAGTTCTGAAATAACAAACACCTATGTACCCATGAACAAAGGTGTTTATTGTTTGAGATTTCGAAGTGCCCCTTCCACAGCTCTTGCCCTTCTGAGATTCTTGATGGCATTTGAATTTGTTCCTCCCAAAGGAAATTGTCAACATGGTATTTAACTTTTTTTTTTTTTTTTTTTTTTGGCAACAGAGTCTCACTCTGTAGTCCAGGCTGGAGTGCAGTGGTGCGGTCTTAGCTCAGTGCAACCTCCGCCTCTTGGGTTCAAATGATTCTTGTGCCTCAGCCTCCCAAGTAGTTGGGATCACAGGCACGTGGCACCATGACCAGCTAATTTTTTGTATTTTTGGTAGAGATGGGATTTCGCCCTGTTGGTCAGACTGGTCTTGAACTCCTGACCTCGTGATCCGCCCACCTTGGCCTCACAAAGTGCTGTAATTACAGGCATGAGCCACCGCACCCAGTCCATATTTAACTTTTTGAGCAATCTCCTTAGAGTTTCTCTGTTCAAAAGGGGCCCATTTGCCATGGTAATGGTATTGTCTCCACAGACATACTGGCAATATAAAGTTTCTAACTCTTCTGTAGGACTTTGGGTGTCCCTGAGGCAGAAATGATGTGTTACTCATCTTTTTATATATCCCCAGTGCCTGGCACATATGAAATACTCAGTGTTTGTTTGAATTGCATCTAAATTAGTATTGAGACTAGGGAGTAGGATCTGGAGAAGGCACAAATGTTGCCAACCAATTGCAGAGAAAGCTGCCAAACATATAATCTATGAGCTGGGAGGCTGGGGTCACACCATTCCCTGCAGTGAGGGCCTCCAAGCCTGTCGGATGTCAGTAGCATCTGCAAAACTAGGAGTTCAGGTGGAAGGTTGGATTTTTCTTTATTAAACTTGTCATTCCCTAAGGTGGGGCTCTGACAGAAGCCCAGTGAGATGTCAAGCTAAGACAGCTGTTGCCAAACCTGGTGGAGGCATTTCAGACAGCTGGGGATACAGCTGCTGCCCCAGACTTCATTTGCAACAGCCTTTTCTTCTTTAAGGAGGTCAAAATGCTTAAAAAATACATAGCAATAGTAAAGCAGCTATGGTATGATGCAGACAGAATTGGAGCTGAGTCAGATCACGTGGATCAAGTATCAACTCTACTTCTTATTAGCTGTGTGACTTTGAACAAGTTATGCCACCCCTTTGAGCCTCATTTTCCATACTCATAATACTGACTGCTGTGAAGACTGAATGAGGTAATGTATATGGAAATGTTTTATAAACTGTAGAGCACTGCTCAACTATTAGGTATAATTGGAATACATTAAAATTACATTCAGTCTTCATCTCTCACACACACACATATATACACAGAGTATAGAATAGTGTAATGATTAATTACATGTCAGCTTGACTGGGTCATAGGATAGCCAGGTGTTTGGTCAAACATTATTTTGGGCCTGTCTGTGAGAGTGTTTTTGGATGAGATTAACATTTGACTTAATCCCAGCTACTCGGGAAACTGAAGCAGGAGGATTGCTTGGGGCCAGGAGTTCAAGGCTAGCCTAGGCAACATAGTGAGATCCTGTCTCTAAAAAAATAATAAAATTATTTGGGCTTGGTGGCATGTGCCTGTAGCCCCAGCTACTCAGGAGGCTAAGGTGGGAGAATCACTTGAGCCCAGGAGTTCAAGGCTGCAGTGAACTATGATCATGCCACTTGCACTCTAGCCTGGGTAACAGAGTGAGATCTGATCTCTAAAAAAAAAAAGCAGATTGCCATCCCTAATTTGCTGGGCCTCACCTAATCAATTGAAGACCTGAATAGGACAAAAGGTCTGAAGAAGTGGGAGCTCCTCCTACCTGACTGTTTGAGCTGGAACATAAGTCTTTTCCTGTCTTCGGGCTTGAATTAAAAAACCAGCTCTTCCTGGGTCTTGAGCCTGCTGGCCTTTGGATTGGTATTTACACCATTGACTCTCCTAGTTCTCAGGCCTTCAGACTCAGACAGATACTTAAAGCATTGAGTCTCCTTGTTCTCAGGGTTTTGGACTTGGATTGGGACTATACCATCGGCTCATCTGCATCTCCAGCTTGTGGACTGCAGATTTTGGGGGCTCTCAGCCCCCATAATTCTGGGAGCCGATTCCTTATAATTATCTATCTATCCAGTCAGCCATCCATCCTATCTATCAACTATCTGATATGGTTTGGCTGTGTTCCCACCCAAATTTCATCTTGAATTGTGATCCCCACGTGTCATGGGAGAGACACAGTAAGAGATAATTTAATCATGTGGGCGATTACCCTCAGGCTGTTCTTGTGGCAGTGAGTGAGTTCTCACAAGATCCGATGGTTTTATAACGGGCTTTTCCCACTTTTGCTTAGCACTTCTCCTTGCTGCTGCCATGTGAAGAAGGACGTGCTTGCTTCCCCTTCCACCATGATTTTAAGTTTCCTGAGGCCTCCCAAGCCCTTTGAAACTGTGAGTCAATTAAACCTCTTTCCTTTATAAACTACCCAGTCTTGGTTATGTCCTTATAGCAACGTGAGAACAGCCTAATACACTATCTCCTACTGGTTCTGTTTCTCTGGAGACCCCTGACTAATGCAAATGGTCAAATTGCGTCAAATTTGCTTATTGTCTATTGTAGGCCCAGCTCTCCACTGGGAACTGTGATCAATGCATAAGTTAATATAAGTCATATTTTCCTGATATTAAGAAATTTACAGTTGATTTGGGAGATGAGATCAATTTATTCTTCAATCCTTGTGTTTTTATAGAGGGGAAGACATTTCTACTCCACAATCATGTAGAGCATTTTTCGTGTTTCTTCACTCATTCTTCCCAGGGGATGAGAAGGAACTTCTATAATTAGTGAGCTTGGGCAAA
This sequence comes from Pan paniscus, assembly GCF_029289425.2. Taxonomy (NCBI): domain Eukaryota; kingdom Metazoa; phylum Chordata; class Mammalia; order Primates; family Hominidae; genus Pan; species Pan paniscus. Next base: position 34,218,514 of record NC_073260.2, read on the forward strand.
AGTGTTGCTGTGATGAGCATGGTGGCTGAGCACCTGTTGGTTTCTCATTTCCTAAACTGATAATTGAGAATGCATGCGTTCTGTATTCTTTGCCACAAAAGTAAGCCTTTGCATCAGATGGGATTGGAAAAGAATGATGATTGTCCAGATCTTTCTGTGACTATATTGGTAGCTTAAGTTCTGGAGAAAAGTATTGGGAGGTGCATTGTACTTTGGCATTTAATACCAGTTCTTATTCTTGATCTCATCCTAAGATATGTTTATTTCTTTAAATATTTACCATCCTAATCTCCTTCCATTTTGGGGGAAGCACCAAGGTACAGATCAACCCTACAAAAAAGAAGGGTATCATGTTTTATGAGCTGCTTCATGATTGGCACATCCTCCACTGCCCACAGTGGAGCTGATCTTTCTCATTATTTTGTGGAGGAATATTAGTGTCTTTCATTAGTCACTTCCTGCTTTCACAATTTTGTCTCTTCTCAAGCTTGCCAGAAATAATAAATTGGGTCCATTAGAGAACCACATGCCACCTGATGGCCACTACCAAGATTACCCAAAGACCAGGTGAAAGCGTTGAATTTGCTTGTGTGGGCATAAACAAAGTTCTATCCTCTCCTTCTTCTCTTTTTTCTTTCTTTCTTTTTTTTTTTTTAGACATAGTCTCACTGTAACCTCTGCCTCCCAGGTTCAAGCAATTCTTGTGCCTCAGCCTCCCAAGTTGCTGGGATTACAGGTGCACACCACCACACATGGCTAATTTTTGTGTGCACACACCACACATGGCTACTTTAGTAGAGATGGGGTTTCACCATGTTGGCCAGGCTGGTCTCAAACTCCTGACCTCAAGTGATCCGCCCACCTTGGCCTCCCAAAGTGCTGGGATTACAGGCATAAGCCACCATGCCCGGCTGGCTCTATCCTCTTGCCCTGTGGTCTGGGGTGGAGTAGAGGGAGTGAAGTGATGGGGAGGGAAGTTTCATTCTTTATTTTTCCAGAATAGCTTCGTTTGGATTATTTTATTCTTCTAATTTTTAGAGTCTTGGCTTTCATTTAAAAATTAATGTTTAAGGGACAGGTAGAAAGTATATCCATCTGGGTAGCAGTGGGGAAGGTAATGGACATCCTAAATAAGGGAGTCTGGATGACGTTTTTCTTCTCCAATATTTTCCAACACTTCTGGCTCCCACCATGGCCATTGTTTTAGATTTGTTGGTTTGTCCAACATTGTCCAACCTATCCTTCTTTGAGTAATAAATCCCACTCCCTGACCACAGGAATGGATACACGATGCTTGTTAGTTAATCTAGCTAACAAGCATCCACCCTTCTGGGCACAGTGATTGACTTGAGGGGTAGGAACATATTCAAGCCAGGCCAATGAAGGATTTAAATTTTTTCAACATTTACAAAATATTATATTATTTATATGAATATTAAACTTCCTTTAAAACTTAAAATTATGGTACGTATAAAATACAAAATGATAGTACATGTGCAGTTTAAAGAGTAACATTAAATGAATACTCACACCACACCATCTAGGTTAAGAAACAGAATATTAGTGATTAGTAGTAACTTGTTTTATGAATTTGATGTCCTTTTTTCAATTATGTCCCTCTTCCTGCTATATGTAAGCTCTAAAATACAAAAAAAGTACTATATGTTATTGAATAAACATTTAAACAACATGCATAAAATAATAAACACCAAATTCAAGACAGTGGTTACCTCTCTGAAGGAAGGGGAATGGGATTCGGTTGGAGTACACGGTGGTTCAACTGTATTTGTAGGGTTTTTTGTTTGTTTGTTTTGTTTTGTTTTGTTTTGTTTGTTTTTGAGATGGAGTCTTGCTCTGTCGCCCAGACTGGAGTGCAGTGGTGTGATCTTGGCTCACTGCAACATCCGCCTCCCAGGTTCAAGCAATTCTCTGCCTCAGCCTCCTGAGTAGCTGGGATTACAGGCATCCGCCACCACACCTGGCTAATTTTTATATTTTTAGTAGAGATGGGGTTTCATCATCTTGGCCTTGAACTCCTGACCTTGTGATCCACCCAACTCGGCCTCCCAAAGTGCTGGAATTACAGGCATGAGCCACCGTGCCCAGCCTGGCTTGGTTTTTCTTGAGACAGAGTCTCACTCTGTCGCCCAGGCTGGAGTGCAGTGGCATGATCTTGGCTCATTACAACCTCCGCCTCCCAGGCTCAGGCAATTCTTGTGCCTCACCCTCTCAAGTAGCCGGGACCATAGGCACGTGCCACCACACCTGGCTAATTTTTGTATTTGTAGTAGAAATGGGGTTTCACCATGTTGGCCAGGCTGGTCTCAAGCTCCTGACCTCAAGTGATCCTCTCACCTTGGCCTCCCAAAGTGCTAGGATTCCAGGCATGAGCCACCATGCCCAGCCAGGTTTTATTTTTTTTAAAATGATGTCAGAGAAATGGGGAAAAATGCTTAGATCTAACTAGATATTTATTATATTATTCCCAGAGGGCATAAAGGTAAAATGGCACAATGGATGAACTGCACACATTCAGGGGCCAGACTGGTTTAGATTCAGTTTTGACTTAGTAAACTGCTACAGAAATTGCATAAATTACTCAGTCTCTCTGTGACTCAGTTTTTCTCAACTATAAAATAGGGATCATAATAATACTTATTGACAGTATTGTGAAGATTGCATTACTTAGTTTATGGAAAGTATTGGAATAATGTTTGGTATATAATAAGCATTTGATACATATTAATTATTTTTAGTAGTAGTTTTACATATTTCATAAGCTTTTCTCAAGAAAGTGAAAGCATATATATATACCCAATCCCAAAACTATAGATCCACAGTCATTTATTTGAAGCTCTTGGGGAAGATAAGTTTCATAATTGAGAATTTTGGGTTGTATATTATACAACACTAGTGGGGTCTAGGGGAGACCTCCCTAATGAAACACATTATTATTTTTGCATTGAAAATTATGAATATTCACTAAGTGGGATAAATAAAGACTCTAAATAGCTTCATGTCAGTTCAGATCGGGTTTTACCACCAGATGAATTTGCTGTAAATGTACCAAAAACATTCAGTTTTCAGAATGTTTTGGATCTAAAATTGCATATAAGGGATTGTAGATCTGTACTTCAGTGCATCTGCCTGATGAATACTAGTTTGTCCTTAAAAAGAATGAGATAGACCTATACATACTGAAATGGAAAGGTATATTGTTAAGTAATAATACTATATATGTTATAGTATTTGGCAACTGACCGAACAGTACATATTGCCTTATCTTTGTCATACTTATAAAAATAGACATCTGTATCTTCATACATATACATGATAAATGTATTGAAAATAGACTGGAAAGATACCTGCCAAACAGTTGAGAGTGGTCACCTCTGGAGAGGGGATGGGGAAGGCTAAAGGCAAGCTGCCACCTTTTTCTCTGTATACTTCTGAATTTGTCTTCTATGAGAAGGTGTTCACACATATCTAGGTAATAAAAATGAAAAGGCCAGGTGCAGTGGCTCATGCCTGTAATCCCTGCACTTTGGGAGGCTGAGGTGGGATCACAAGGTCAGGAGTTCGAGACCAGCCTGGTCAATATGGTGAAACCCCATCTCAGCTAAAAATACAAAAAAAATAGCCAGGTGTGGTAGTGGGCACCTGTAGTCCCAGCTACTCAAGAGGCTGAGACAGGAGAATCGCTTGAACCCAGGAGGCAGAGGTTGCAGTGAGCCAAGATCACACCACTGCACTCCAGCCTGGGTGACAGAGCAAGACTCCATCTCCAAAAAGAAAAAAAAAAACTGCTTAGAAAACGAAATCAGGGAAGTGTTGTGGAGAGCCTGAGAAGTCTGTATTTAAATCTAAACTTGAGGAGCTATGGACATGTTTGAACTAAGTAGTAACAGCAGGCTCAGGAGAAAAAGTAGTTGGAACAATATGGTTTGGATTTACCTATGGAAAGAAGCGATATTGAGGATCAGTCTGAGTAAATTTTCCAGTTGAGTTCCAGCTTCAGAATCAGTATAGTACTCTGAATTATTTCCCCAGTGTGTGCAACTGGGGAATAATGAAGTACCCAGGAGATGTTCTGTGGTGACAACAGAAATGAACCTAAAGGGCTTCTTAGCCTCTACCAGAGACGAGGAATGTTGCTGTGTCGCAGAAGGCAGGAGAAGAGAGGATTTCACCAAGGAACAGCAGGGTCAAGCGGGGCTTGCATTTGTGCCTCTGCCCAGTATATTCTCCATGCAGCAGTCAGGGGCATCTTTTAAAAGCACAAGCCTGGTTGTGCTACTACTTCAGTGGCTTCCCTAGAATATTCCTAAGTAGAGCTGGTGAGAAAGGGCCCTTGGTTCCTTTCTGGTTATAAGCCTAGAGTTCCTTGGGGTCATTTTTTCCTTCCATTCTCCTGCTGGAAAAAGGTGGCTTGAGAAAGAGATGCTGACAAAGCAGAGCAGTAGAGATGGAAAACAGAAAGGGAGGGCTAAGAGTATTTGAGTCCCTAAATCTAGTCTTACCTTGAGGCCCAGCTGGCTATCATTCTTTCTGAATTTGGCTACCATGTTTTTGCCCATGCTAGTTTGAATTGGAGTTTTTTCACTTGGAACCCAAAGACTCCTGAATAAAACCCTCCTCTTCAGTGCTGGATTCCCTGGAACGTTTAACTGGGACTCAAATTTGATCTGCGTTAGCAGTACACTTGAACTGTTGTACTGGTGAGGTTGTTGAGCCTAACAGTCTCTAGTCTCTGCCTTATGCAAACAAAGAATGCTACATAGCTGAAGGGAAAGGAGTGGGAGTGACTCCAGGAGTCATCACGTTTAAATCTGAATAGGTGTTGGCTGGGCGCAGTGGCTCACGCCTGTAATCCCAGCACTTTGGGAGGCCGAGGTGGGTGGATCACCTGAGGTCAGTAGTTCGAGACTAGCCTGATCAATAGGGTGAAACCTCGTCTCTACTAAAAATACAAAAATTAGCTGGTCATGGTGGCTCATGCCTGTAATCCCAGCTACTTGGGAGGCTGAAGCAGGAGAATCACTTGAACCGGGGAGGCAGAGGTTTCAGTGAGCTGAGATGGTGCCACTGCACTCCAGCCTCTGTCTTGACAAAAAAGTCTTTCTTATTTTACTGTATTTTTTCTTTTCTTTCTTTCTTTCTTTTTTTTTTTTTTTTTTGAGACGGAGTCTCGCTCTCTCACCCAGGCTGGAGTGCAGTGGTGCGATCTCAGCTCACTGCAAGCTGCGCCTCCCGGGTTCACGCCATTCTCCTGCCTCAGCCTCCCGAGTAGCTGGGACTACAGGCGCCCACCACCACGCCCAATTTTTTGTATTTTTAGTAGAGATGGGGTTTCATCGTGTTAGCCGGGATGGTCTCGATCTCCTGACCTCGTGATTTGCCCACCTCTGCCTCCCAAAGTGCTGGGATTACAGGCGTGAGCCACCGCGCCCGGCCATTTTACTGTATTTTTTTCGAAGTCTCTTGTTGGTAGTGATCTGATTCTTATCAAACTTTTTCATTGTTAACTCTACTAGTACTATTCAATTTGAATACACTCAAAACAGAGGCCACTCAATTTTATAAAAGGAAACCTTCTAGTTCTCAAAATTCCATTTTAATTTATGGTGGTTTGCTGTACTGTTCTTGTCTTTGCGTTATGCTCATTCTTAAAAAACTGTTTGTCTGGGTTTCTAGGTCAGAATTTTACATGTAGAGCAAATGGTCTTTATGCACATTTACTGTATTATTTGTTGAAGATGAAGTATGCGAAGATTTTCAAAGGATTGGGGGTAAATTTTACTCAGTTTAAAGGTCAGAGGTTTACAATCATATGCTAAACTATAGTGCATTTATAACTTTTATATCATTGTGTGTGTGTGTGTGTGTGTGTGTGTAAAATCACTGCATAAGGTCACCTTATGATAATTCGAATTTCTCTATTTCTGGTAGTTGTACTGTCCGAGTAATTCAAGCTGGAATTCTTTATTTTTCCCAAATTTGATATATAGATTTTGGTACTTGTTTATTGCCACTCACTGTAGAAGTCCTGCATATTTAAGTAATACCTTGGTGCCAAGATTTTGGGAGCATCTAGATCATCTGGGAACTTTTGCAATTCTTATGACTGGGTGTTAACATGTCACAAGATGCCAACATCCTATATGAAGGTAAAATAATCAGGTGAGACCCTGGAGGTGAAGCTCAAATTTGTGGATGACTGTGTGTGTGTGTGTGTGTGTGTGTGTGTGTGTGTGTGTGTGTGTGTGCGTGTGTATGTGTGTGGTGTCCAGGGAGGCCACAACTAGTAAGGGGAAAGGAAACCCAGAAGTGGTAACAACATTGATCATTGTGCGGAATGATCTTGTGCAGAAATCTGGCAAGAAAAATATGACTGTAGCCTTTATTGACCTGCTATTGGCCTGTCACTCTAAGTAGCACGAGTTCAGTAGAGACACTGCATTATTGATGCTCCTACAAAACTTGCATTTTAATGCCCCTCAAGAATTCAGGATTGATAGAAATAGTGTTATAGCTTAATCAACTGAAACTGTAGATAAAAATAGATGGCTGCTGTCCTGGAACAGGAGGGTAAATGTCCTCCTAGGTGCTGATGAAATGGTTTTAATGTCATGGCCCAAGAATGTCCCTAGTAATTGGTTCTGAGTAATTAACCATTGTCAGTACTTTTAATGCAAAGTCTTCCAAAGATAATATCATAATTATTGGCAGATATTTCCCCAAATTCATTTGACTTAAATAACAAAATCCCCCACAAAACAACAATCACAACAAAACAGAACCCAAATCCATCTAACAAGTACAGTCATTCAATTTCCTTGAGACTCATTCATCCTGTCAAACCCACTGGAAAGCCATAGGATTTATTGATATATTATTGAGAGTTTTAAATAACCATTGGGGTAAATGTTGATATTTGCTTTGGATATTTTTTAGTTCATAGTAATCTCAACCATGCTTTATGGTATATAATTTTGTGCAGAGAGATTCAGCCCACTTCCTGAAGAAAAAAATTAACCTTGCCAGCAGATTAATTTCTATGTGGATCCTGGTTAGGCACCTTAATTTTAAAAATAGGGCAACAACATCACTACCTGTGCAAGTATGTTCTCACACAGCACTGGAGATGGTTCTTACTGGTTTGTTAGACTGTGTGCACCTTTCTCCACATCCATGTTCACTGATGTCAAGTTACTAGCTTGAAATTGGTTATAGCAGGAGTATTTACACCAGTGATTCTCAATGAGAAAGATTTTGCCCCCTAGGGCACATTTGACAATCTCTAGAGACATATTAATATTTTGTTGTCATAACTGGGGGGTTGCTACTGACATCTAGTGGGTAGAAGCCAGGGATGCTACTCAATATTCTTTAAAGGCCAGTGCTTCGTAAGAATTATCTGGCTCCAGGCCAGGTGCTGTGGCTCACACCTGTAATCCCAGCACTTTGGGAGGCCGAGGTGGGCGGATCACAAGGTCAGGAGATGGAGACCATCTTGGCCAACATGGTGAAACCCCGGCTCTACTAAAAATACAAAAATTAGCTGGACATGGTGGTGTATCCTTGTAATCCTAGCTACTCGGGAGACTGAGGCAGGAGAATCACTTGAACCGGGGAGTCAGAGGTTGCAGTGAGCCGGTATCACACCACTGTACTCCAGCCTGGCAACAGAAAGAGACTTCGTCTAAAAAATAATTATCTGGCTCCAAACACCAATGGTGTGGAGGTTAAGAACTCCTGATTTACACCATGGAAACTGGCAAACATTATAAGTTTGGACTTCCTTTTGTTTTCTTTCTTTCTCTTTTTTTTTTTTTTTTTTTTTTAAGAGTACCAGTTTATCAGCTTCTAAACCAAAAAGTGAATTCCTAGGACTTCATCACTATATCATCTGTAATTCTTATTAGAAGCCAGCTGGAGGAATGGATGTTTTTGGAAGACTGAAAGCCATGTTCTCCCTGGGTAATTCATACAGACCATGAATTGGCAAACTTTTTCTATAAAGGGCCAGATAGTAAATATTTTAGGCTTCTCAGACCACACGGTCTCTGTTGCAACTACTTATTTCTGTCGTTATAGTGTGAAGACATCCATAGGACAATATTTAAATAAATGAGCATGGCTGTGCTCCAATAAAACTTTATTTACAAAGCAGGCTGATAGTTCACTGATCCCTGACTTAGACTATTAGTTTAGCCCCATCTCAGACATTGCTTTCACGGAAGATTTATTCTGATGCCATGAGCCATCTGCTCAAGCTTTAAAAGCTTCCTCTCCAGCTCTTGCTGACACATTGGGCCAATATGAAAAGGTGGGCCAATATCAAAAGGTCCTACAGATGCCAGTCACTTAGATTTGTATTCTCTAATCTTGTCCATGAAGTTTCTACACAGGATCAATTTCCTTATTAAATGTCACTGCTGTTATCACCAATGTTCTTGGGAAAATGGACTGAAACTGCTGACAGAAGCACAGAGGAGACCCCAAAGAGCCTCTAAAGAATCATAGTGGGCGGGGCACAATGGCTCATGCCTGTAATCACAGCACTTTGGGAGGCAGGCTCACGCCTGTAATCACAGCACTTTGGGAGGCAGAAGCGGGCAGATCACCTGAGATCAGGAGTTCAAGACCAGCCTGGTCAACATGGCGAAACCCCATCTCTACTAAACATACAAAAATTCGCTGGGCATGGTGGCAGATGCTTGTAATCCCAGCTACTCGGAAGGCTGAGGCAGGAGAATCACTTGAACCTGGGAGGTGGAGGTTGCAGTGAGCCGAGATCATGCCATTGCACTCTAGCTTGGGCAACCAAGAGTGAAACTCCGCCTCAAAAAAACAAAACAAGAAAGAAAAGAAAAGAAAAGAAAAAAAAGAATCACAGTGATTCTATGTTTCTTGCATAGAACCTCTGGGGTCCCAAGTGGCCATGGAGGCCACAGTTCTACTTCCGGCCCTAGCCCCGCCCCTACCCGCCTACCCACCATCGCAATGCATGATGGGCCACCACTTCACTTGGGCCACATCCACGGGACCCGAAGCTTCTTTCAGGTGGTGTGTGGCTGCCCCGAATGCGCTTTGAGAACATCCACTCCTTCCCCAATTTATATTGGGGGAATCAATAGTTTTTGTGCCTATCACCTCGTGTAATCGCAAAGATTTGTGCATAAAAGTTATGCCAGGCCGTGCACGGTGGCTCAAGCCTGTAATCCCAGCACTTTGGGAGGCCTAGGCGAGTTGGATCACCTGGGATCAGGAGTTCCAGAGCAGTCTGACCAATATGGAGAAACCCCGTCTCTACTAAAAATGTAAAAATTAGCCAGGTGTGGTGATGTGCACCTGTAGTCTCAGCTACTCTGGAGGCTGAGACAGGAGAATTGCTTGAACCCAGGAGGCGGAGGTTGCAGTGAGCCAAAAGCGCGCCACTGTACTCTAGCCTGGGCGACAGAACGAGACTCTGTCTCAAAAATAAATAAATAAAAAAGTTATCCCATTTCAGGGTAAGGGGATCACTGTATTTATTCCTATTTTTAAGTCCAGTGGAAGTTAGGGATGAAATTGCCCAATGTGAGCCATGCCTTTTTAGTCTCGTAATTTGTTTCTCCCTGGAAGTCCTTAGCAACAGGCAGGAGACAGCAAAGTTCCCAGTGCACTGTGCTGAGTGGCAGAGGGTAGACCTGGCTCCATAGGAAGTCTGTCAGCCACAGACTGAACAGCTCCGTGGCTTTTGACCATATTTGCAGTGTCTCCCAGAGTTGTGAGCAGAAGCAGAGAGAGGATGCTGTGCACCAAGCGCTTGTAGGATCAGGCTTGCCCTGGCAGTCAGGCCATGGCTCTGGTGTCCAGATAATGGAGGGCAGGCCTCTCTGCTGTTGTAGCCGGGCTAAGCAAGTATGTTAATCTTCCTTTGTCACTAGGTGGCAGAATATAATTAAGATGTCAGAATTTCTTCCATAACATTGGAAGGCGTTTCTAGTTCCTTCTTAATGACCTCCTTCATTACTTTGCAGTATTTGCTAATGCCATTTAGGACTGAGGCAATGAAATAAAATTTCCTTCTGCAAACATTTTCTATATTTATCCAGGATTCTACTTTTTTCATTTAACTGGCTTGCCTCTTAGGGAGAAGCATCCTTAACATAAAGTACATTCTCTTCCTAATGGCTACTGTTTGGACAATCCAAACTTCTTATTTTTATATATTATTTTGTTACTCTTTGTGGGGTAGAAATAAATACTCTCCTGTCACATGTAAAATTTCAAATAGGTTTATTATAATGCATAATGTGATAATCCATTTTATAAATTAAAAATACATGAGTCCACATTGATAATAAACAGCTTTATTGATTTTCCTAACTATAAAGGCAATAGACGCTCATTTAAAAAATTCTGAAAATACAGAAAAGTATAAAAAAGAAAAAATAATAACCAGTAATCCCACTATTCAAAGAGACCAAGCAGAAGGATGATAGAGTACCCCTGAATAATTGATCTTATCAAGTTGATGAAGCAAAATTCTAAAAAAAACACATGGGTAAATATATGCCTCATAAAATATAATCCTGGGCTACCTGAAGGCCTGGGTCAGCACTTAACGCTTTTTTTTTTTTTTTTTTTTTTTTTTTCAGATGGAGTCTCACTCTGTTGCCCAGGCTGGAGTGCAGTGGCATGATCTTGGCCCACTGCAACCTCTGCCTCCCGGGTTCAAGCGATTCTCCTGCCTCAGCCTCCCGAGTAGCTGGGATTACAGGCATGAGCCACCACACCCAGCTAATTTTTGTATTTTTAGTAGAGACAGAGTTTCACCACGTTGGCCAGGCTGGTCTCAAACTCCTGACCTCAGGTGATCTGCCCACCTCGGCCTCCCAAAGTGCTGGGATTATAGGCGTGAGCCACTGGGCCCCGCGAAAACTATTTTTTATTAACATTTTATTATGAAAAATGTAAAGCATATACAAAAAAGTAGGAAGAACTTTATAACAAACCTGATGTATCCACACCCAGCTTCAAAAATCATCAATACATGGCGAATCTTGTTTCATCAATGCATGCTGACTTTTCTCCTCTCTAGTCTAGATGATGTTGATGATGATGATGATTACTGTTATTATTTGAGATAGGGTCTCACTCTGTCTCCCAGGCTGGAGTGCAGTGGTACGATCATGGCTTGCTGCAGCCTCAACCTCACCAGGCTCAAGCCATCCTCCCACCTCAGCCTCCTGAGTAGTGGGACTACAGGCAGATGCCACTACACTTGGCTCATTTTTAAATTTTTCCTAGAGACAGGCTCTCACAGCGTTTCCCTGGTCTGGCCTCAAGCAATCCTCTCTCCTTGACCTCCCAAGGTGATGGGGTTACAGGTGTGAGCTATCGTGCCTGGCCCTGGGCTAGATTATTTTGAAAGAAATCCCAGACATTGTTTCTCTTAACTTATACATATTTTATCTGTATTTCTAAAATAAGTTCTATAGAATCTGTGCAGTTTTGATGATTAACACATTAAATAATGCAATATATTCCTGTGAATTCTACTAAGGACTCACACGGTTGCCCACAGAAATGCAGCTTTGTAGAGGGTGTGGGTGATCTGACTGGAGTGGGCCAGATCTCTTGCCTGTGGAGTTGGAGATTTACTCTGCTGGGGAAAATACATCTCTGACCCAATGTGTTATCTCCCTTCAGCCTTCAGATGAGTGTATGCAAAGAGTTTCAGTGAACAGACAGCAACAGACCAAAAGTATAGATAGCATATACCAGCTGAGAGTCTCCTCCAATGCCAGTGTTTCACATGCCCCCTGGTCCATTTTCAGTCATCAGAGGAGCAGAGAGTCTTCAGCTGAATCTCCTGTGCTGGAGGTCTTTCTCTTCTGGGGTCTTAGTATCGTGCTCCATTTCTTGCTTTTCCAGGAACGGGCTAAACTCCTACCATTTCCTCAGCTGAATGTTCACCTTCCTCATTTTCCCCTGATTAGCAGCAGCTCGCAGTACTCCTTTTACCCTTTTGCCCTAGCTGGGTTAGGTACACCTTTTCTGCAAGGGTTGCTGTATTTTCCTCCCTCCTCACTTCCTCTCCAAGCTCCCACTATTACACAAAGGTCCTAGTCAGTTTACTTTTCCAGAGTGCTAATACCACAAAACTTGGCTGGTTGGTCCTGCTGCTTCTCTTTTCCCACTTCCACTTCCCCATGTACTGGATGCTTGCTATGGTATGTCAGGGACTGCACTCTGTGCTGGGGATAAAAGAATGAAAGAAACAGAACCCTGCCTGGAAGAGCTTGCAGACTGGCTGGAGGATCTAGGTGAACAAGAGAGGGAACATAAATAAAGACAGTGAAACATAAAATGTGCCAGAAAACATGATGACATCAACAGTGATGACTAACGTTATTAGTGCAAAGTATTACTACCAAGAACTAACATTTAATTGTACGGCTACTGTGTATGAGATGCTGTAACTCACTCCTTGTTTACTGTATTTTTAAATATTTTTGTTTCCTTTTGCTGTAAAATTTTTACATGTTTGTTTTAAATTTATTTACTTAATTGTAGGTAACTTTTTAAGCCACTTTAAATCCATTTGGAAACAAAGAGAGGAATAAAAGGTAGGCCAGGCATGGTGGCTCACACCTGTAATCCCAGCACTTTGGAAGGCCGAGGTGGGTGGATCACTTGAGGCCAGGAGCTCAAGAGTAGTCTGGCCAACAGGGCGAAATCCCATCTCTATCAAAAATAGAAAAAATTAGCTGGCCATGGTGGTGTGTGCCTGTAATCCCAGCTGCTTGGGAGGCTGAGGCACAAGAATCACTTGAACCCAAGAGGCGGAGGTTGCAGTCAGCCGAGATCATACCATTGCACTCCAGCCTGGGTGACAGAGTCATACTGTGTACCGAACCCCAAAAAAGGGTGAGCTTACTCTGCTTGGGGGAGTCAGAAAAGGCTTGCTCAGAACAAGCATTTTCTTTTTGTATTTATTTTAATTTTGAATCTGATTATACATTCATATAGTTCAAATGTATAACATAAAAATTATAAACATATATATACATACACATATATATACATATGCACACACACATACACATATATATATATGCATATATACACACACATATATATATCCCCATTACCCTTTTGTCCATCTCCACATTCTCCAAAGGTAACTACTGCTATTAGTTTCTTGTGTGTCCTTCCAGAATTTCTGTGTGCATACATGAGCAAACATAAATAAGTTTCTTTCTTCCTCCCCAAATGTAGCATATTATACTTACTGATGGGTAGTTTGCTTTTTTAAAAAACATTTTACCATTTAGTGGTTAATAAAATGGACTCTGGATTAGAATGCCTACATTCAAATCCCAGTTCTGTAATTTACTAGCTGCATGAACTTGGCAAGTTATTTAACTTCTTTGTGCCTTAATGTCTATTTCTGTATGTGAGGTCTTCAAAATCTTGCAACTTTATTATAGACTAAACTTTATCATGTACTTTATGCATATATATGATGCAACTTTATCATAAACTGAAATCTCTTATGGACATTCTATTCTGTTCTATCGGTCTATCTGGTCATATACCTATACCACAGTTTTAATTTTTGAGGTTTTACATCATATTTGCTATCTAATAGGGCTGGACCCCAGAAAGGGATTTGAAAGATGAATTGAATTTGAAAGATAAATGGAATCCTCTCGGCAGAGATGATGACATCAACAGTGACAACTAATGTTATTAATACAAACTATTACTACCAACAACTAACATTTAATTGTATGTCTACCATGTATGAGATGCTGTAACTCACTCCTTGTTTACTGTATTTTTTTTTTTTTTTTTTTTGAGATGGAGTCTCACTCTGTCACCTAGGCTGGAGTGCAGTGGTGCGATCTTGGCTCACTGCAAGCTCCGCCTCCCGGGTTCATGCCATTCTCCTGTCTCAGCCTCCCGAGTAGCTGGGACTACAGGCGCCCGCCACTACGCCCGGCTATTTTTTTATATTTTTAAGTAGAGACAGGGTTTCACTGTGTTAGCCAGGATGGTCTTGATCTCCTGACCTCATGATCCGCCCGCCTTGGCCTCTCAAAGTGCTGGAATTACAGGTGTGAGCCACCATGCCCGGCCTGTTTACTGTATTTTTAAATATTTTTGTTTCCCTTTTGCTGTAAAATGTTTACATGTTTATTTTAAATTTATTTACTTAATTGTAGGTAACTTTTTAGGCCACTTTAAATCCTTCTGGAAACAGAGAGGAATAAATAGAAAAAAAAACAGGAACTGTATCAGGTGCTTTGCGTAATAAATCTCTAATCTTTATAATAACCTGTCTTAGTCTGTTTGGGCTGCTATAACAAAATACCTTAGACTGGGTAATTTATAAACAATAGAAACTTATTGCTCACAGATCTGGCAGCTGAGAAGTCCAGTAACTAGGCATCAGCAGATTCACTGGTGAGGGTCTGTTTCTCATAGATAGCCACCTGCTATGTGTTCTCACATGGCAGAAAGGGCAAACAAGCTCTCTGGCTTTTTAAAATAAGGGCACAATCCATTCACCAGAGCTCCACCCTCATAACTTAATCACCTTCCAAAGGCCTCAGCTCTTACTATTACTACATTAGGAATTGTTTCAACATCAGTTTTAGGAGGACACAAACATTCAGACCATAGCACAATCCTACAAGGTAGATGGTATTATCCTCCTTTTACAAATGAAGATACTGGTGCTTGTAGAGGTCAAGTAATTTTCTCAAGACTGTAGAGCAAATAAATATAAAGTCAAGATTCAAACCAAGGTCTGCTGATAATACACTCTCTGTGGTTCCTGGTACTTATTTATACAATACTGAATGAGGTTCTTCATTAAGGTCCTTATAAAGATAGTAGAAAAAAAATACCTGAAAAAGAAATAGAATGGCTGGGCCTTGTGGCTCATGCCTGTAATCCCAGCACTTTGGGAGGCTGAGGTGGGCAGATCACTTGAGGTCAGGAGTTTGAGACCAGCCTGGCCAACATGGTGGAACTCCATCTCTACTAAAAATACAAAAATTAGCGCGGCGTGGTGGCAGGTGCCTGTAATCCCAGCTACTTGGGAAGCGGAGGCAGGAGAATCACTTGAACCTGGGAGGTGGAGTTTGCAGTGTACCGAGTTTGCGCCACTGCACTCCAACCTATATGGCAGAGCGAGACTCGGTCTCAAAAAAAAAAAATTAAAAAGAGAAAAAGAAAGCATGATAGGGAATAATTATATACAGTTTTCCTAATAGTGAATAGATACATATAGTAAATATGGACTATGTCAATGCATCATTACCATGTGATTTAGGTGTTAACCACTGTGCTAGGTGTCGAGGATACAATGATAAATGCGATCTGGCCCCTACCCCTTAACTCCTCCTCTGAGAGTTAGCTAGCAGACCTTTTTGGCCTAGACTATCCATCTGTTGCACCCTAGGAATCATCTAGTCTGTTTCTTTATCCTAAGCAGCTTTATGCCAGCCGTTTTTTGTTTCAAAGTTGTTAATGCATTTATGATTAACCAGTAGTGGCTTCTTGAAGTGCTGTTTTAAAGAGTATACGGTTATATCTGGAGTCAGTGGCAAAAAATGCAGTGATTAGTCATGCCTTCCATGGGGGCAGGCGGGAGAAATGAAGGCAAACAGAACGTCTATTTGTTATACCTGAACTAGTTGTCCAGAATGATCAGTTTCTCTCTGCAACTGTTGCAAATGATCATTTTGTTGCTGGAACTCACCATTTCTTAAATCAGTGTATAAACTATTCCCCTCTTGGGAAGTCCTAGAGCAAAGGAATCCATTTAACTTCGTTGTCACAGTATCACAAACATATTTTTTTGTCCAAGGAACCTGTCTCTTCTTCATTGCTAATTATATAACCCATACCAATGCTGGAGGTGTCACTCTGCTCCAGGTCTGTAGATGTGTTCACCATCACTGCACGTGAATGCTCTTGATTTCCCAGTGTTGTCATAGTGACTTTTGTTGAGGTGGGAAACCCCTGGGCTGAATGCTACCGTGTTCTATGGAGACCCTTATTTAACAGCTTTTCCCTCTATTTTGCCATTTAAAATTTCACTTCCTGTCACAGCTGGAGTTAAAAATGCTTACTAGTTGCCTGTCTGGAGTTTTTCTCTTTAAAATTTTCAAGGCCACACACAAATGAGTTCTTGCATTTCTGAGGTGTATTAGAGGTAGTTTTGTTTATTCTATTTGTTGGCTGAAAGCCGTGCTCATCAAGGAAATACTCTCTCTAAGAAGTTAATCCTTAAATGTCTTTTACTTTTTGGGAAATGCATTTGGACAGCTAAGGAGGTTTCTATTCTCTTGTGACTACCTGTCTGGCCACAGAAGGTGGAGAGAAAATGGAGGTTGTGCTATATCTTGGTGTAGTCTTGGAAAGAGTATTGCATTTAAAGTCACTAGTGGCCGGGCACAGTGGCTCATGCCTGTAATCCCAGCACTTTGGGAGCCCGAGGTGGGCGGATCACTTGAGGTCAGGGGTTTGAGACCAGCCTGGCTAACATGGTGAAACCCTGCCTCTACTAAAAATACAGAAATTAGCTGGGCTTAGTGGTGTGAGCCTGTAATTCCAGCTACTCGGGAGGCTGAGGCAGGAGGATCACTTGAACCTGGGAGGCAGAGGTTATAGTGAGCGAGATCACGCCACTGCACTCCAGCCTGGGTGACAGCAAGACTCGGTCTAAAAAAAGAAAAGTCACTAGCTCTGGATGTAAGTCCTGGTACCATTGCTTAGTTGCTATGCAGTCTTGAGCCAATTAATGAAACTGAACGTCATTTGACTCAACTATAATATAAAATGAAGATTATTATAATATGGAGTTGTTGAGAGGAATAAATGGGATGGTATAGGAAAGCACCTTTGCAAAAGCATTATTGTTAGATGTCTGGGTTTGCATTTTTCCTTGTTGGTTTCTCTATTATTCTTGTCTTAACCAGATGCAGTGTGTATGTGAAATGCAGTCTTTCCTGCAGCATCCAGATGTGCTTTTTATGAGAAGCTGGTAGACCAAACACCTGATACTAAATCCAACTTGGTTTTGGTGGTGGGACTCATCTTGTTTTCCCTTCACTACTCTTCTTGTTCATCATGTAGATCTTCAGCACAGTATTGATCATCATTTATAAATTACACCTTAATTGTAATGTCTTTTAACATGTTTGTGAAGAAAAAGAGGTGCTCTCTCTCCCACAAAATTTTATTATTTTTTATTTTATAAATAAAAAAATATTTTTAGAGACAAGGTCTCACTAAGTCACACAGGCTGGCCTGGAACTCCTGGGGCCAAGGAATCCTCCTGCTGCAGGCTCCTGAGTAGCTGAGATTATGGATGTGCACCACCATACCCACCTCACAAACCTTAAAAAAAAAATTTAGTTGAGCGAATGCAGCAGCTAGCTCATGTTCTGGGAGAAATGGGAGCCTAAGAAGGAAAAGACAGAATGTTAGAAGAGAATTACCGGCCAGGTGTGGTGGTGCACGCCTGTGATCCTAGCACTTTGGGAGGCCAAGGCGGGTGGATCACTTGAGGTCAGGAGTTCGAGACCAGCTGGCCAACATGGCAAAACCCTATCTCTACTAAAAATACAAAAATTAGCTGGGCATGGTGGCAGGCATCTGTAATCCCAGATACTTGGGAGGCTGAGGCATGAGAATCGCTTGAGCCTGGGAGGTGGAGGTTGCAGTGAGCTAAGATCGTACCACTGCACTCTAGCCTGGGGGATAGAGCGAGACTCTGTCTCCAAAAAAAAAAAAAAAAAAAAATTAGTCAGGTGTGATGGTGCACGCTTGTAATCCCAGGCAGTCAGGAGGCTGGGGCACAAGAACCACTTGAACCCAGGAGGCAGAGGTTGCAGTGAGCCAGGATCGCACCACTGCACTCCAAACTGGGTGACAGAGTGAGACTCTGTCTCAAAAAAAAGAAAAAAATAAAAAGAGAGAATTACCTATTTGACAAAATGTTGAGAGTCTGTACTCTGCATCTTAACTCAGGTGAAGATGATGATCCGTGAGGTGGGATCCCATTGCATAATGCACAGCTTCCTGCCATCTCTCTGGCTCTATCTCACTCCTTTTTCTTCTGTCAACTTCTCTTTCCTTCCTGAAACAACTGTCACATTCCTTTCTAGTGGACATTTACACCACTCAGACCCCTTTTAAGAAGGACTTGCTGCCCGTGTCCAGGGAGTGGGTTTGCAGACAGCCTCCAGCTGTCCAGCAGCTTCAGGGTCTATTCAAGCAGGGAGAGCTGCCTTGCCCAGGGTCATGCTATTCTCTGGGGAGCCCACATCCGGTGACTGAGCAGGGTAGAGGCATAAAGGCTGGGCCATTTCAGCCTGATGGGAGACACTCTGATGGGCATACTTGCTCCAGAGCTCCCTCCCTGGTTAGTTGTGGCTTTAGTGGGCCTGCATCACAGGTCAAACTCTTCTGCCCAATCCTGCCTCCTCCTCCTTTCTTTCACAGATATTGATTCCTAATAAACACTTTTAAAATATGTTTAAAATATATCAGTTTTATTGAGATATAATTTACATATCATAAAATTTGCTCTTTTAAAGCATACAGCTAAGTGGTTTTAGTGTATTTATAAAGTTGTGCAATCATCACCACTATCTAATTCCAGAATATTTTCATGACTCCTAAAAAGAAGCTCCATACCTATTAGCAGTCACTCCCTATTTTCCCTTCCCCTATCCCCTGGCAGTCATTACTCTACTTTCTGTCTCTAGATTTGCCTATTCTGGATGTTCCATATGAATGGAATCATATAAGTGGCTTTTGTGACTGGCTTCTTTTTTTAGCTTAATGCCCAGCCTGGGCAACAAGAGCAAAACTCCATCTCAAAAAAAAAAAAAAAAAAAAATTAAAAAGGGAAGAGAGAAGGACCAGTTGAGAGGTGATGCCAGAGGGACTGGTAAGGGCTGCATTATTAGTGGCATTTATGTTATGATGAGATATTTGGACCCTTCCTGAAGCAGTGGAGACTCAGAGAAGGCAGGTAAGGTGTGATCAGATGTGCCCTCGCTTCATTTGTGGATTACAAATGGTGGGCAGCTCTTCTGTCTTCGAAATCATTCTGAGTCAGTCGGAGCCTGGGAGGAGGGATGTTGCTGTAGGTGAAGGGATGAACTGTAGGTTGAAGAGGGCATCAGAATGAATATCAGGGGTGCAGGATATGCACATGAGACTCAAGGGAAGGTGGAAAGGTAGCAGGGGAGACAGGCAGTGTGGCATGTTGCAAACAGCATGGGCTTTGGAGTCGGACACACCTGGGTTTTGATTCCTTTTTCATCTCTTAGCCACTCTGTAGTGTTAGGCAGATTACCTAACTTCTTTGATTGGCTCTTTCTTAATCTTTAAAAGGAAGATAATAACCCTAACCTCTCAGTATTTCCTTGTGAGGCTGAAGTGAGGTAACCTATATAAGGCAATCAACTCCTCTTAGCTCATTTTCCCTGTCTCCATTCCTAGGGCAGGCCCAAGAGGTAGCACCCAGGGTGGAGGCCTAGAGTTGGATCATCAGGTAACCAAGGGCAGAGGGCAGGGAAGGTCAGGGGAGCCTGGACCAAGGAACAGGAAGTGGGAGGGAGAGGAGGGCCAGAATTTAGGGAATTGCAGGGCTGGACCCAGGCAGAAGTATCTCTGTATGGATGAAATTTTTTTGAAGCTTAATTCTTTCTGAAGTTCCAGAACTACCTTTCTCTGAAACACAAATTCAGGCCTCTGTGCAACTGTGAATGGTGGCCACTGGGGTCCATTTGGATGATGGAGCCTGACAAATCTCACACTGAATTTTAGCCTCTGACAGTGGGCCAGATACAGTGAAGCCAAAGGCTGTGTTTTGGAAGGCACAACTGCCTAGGGATGAAGAGTCTGTAACCAGCCACCTCTATCCGTTCTTGCTTTCTTTTTCTTATTTATTTATTTTTTGGAGACAGAGTCTTGCTCTGTCACCCAGGCTGGAGTGCAGTAGTGCCATCATGGCTCACTGCAGCCTTAAACTCCCGGGCTTAAGCGACCCTCCTGCCTCAGCTTCCCAAAGTGCTGGGAATATGGCCGTGAGCCACCATCCCTGGCCATGTCTTGATTTTTAAAAAGCTATTTCGCATCTGTTAGTTTTCACTTCCAAATGATACATGGTTGAGATCCATGGCCTCTGCAGCAACTTGCCACCCTGTGATGCTGGGACTGAGAGTCAAGTGGAGTTTGGCAGCTACTTCTGAGCCATCCTGGACACTTGCCATCCCAGATGCTAATCTCATCCATCCTGGGATCTGCCACTTATCAGCTGAATGGAAAAACTGCTGGCCTCCAGAATCGTAAACACAATGCAGAAAACCATGCATTTGACCTGTTAGAGATCACTCTTCTTCTGTGGGGAGATACTGCCAGCCTCCCAAAAGAAGAAAATGATACAAGAGCTGTGTGTTGACCTGTTGGGAATCTCTCATGGCACCACCATGTTTAAGAGTGCAAGGATAATTGAGGCATGTGGTAAGGAGCCCAAGGCCACAAGAAAACCTAAAGCGCTTCCTTTCTTTGATGCTTAATCAGGATTTGTGGGTATGTGATTGTTCCGTGTTCATTTATTTGGCAAATGTTTGCCCAGAACTTCCTATTACTCTGGAATTTATGCAATTGCGTTTTTTTGGATTAAAGATGATAAAATAGAAGCAGTTTCCCATGGTTTGATCTCATATATGACAGGCACCATGCCAGGAGCTGGAGATGCGAAGAAATGAAACATAGATTCTGGCTGAAGGCGCTTACAGAGTCCAGAGAGGAGGTGGACACAAATAACTGGAATTCAAGTGATACGGGTTCTATTACAGATGTGTACAAAGGGGTGTGTGGTACATACCCAAGAGGGAAGGACCAAAGCAAAGGCTTCCCAGAGACACCACTTGGGTTTTAGTATATGGAATAAGAGTTTTTTTGGTGAGGCCGGGCTCAGTGGCTCATGCCTGTAATCACAGCACTTTAGGAGGCACAGAAGGGTGGATCACCTGAGATCAGGAGTTCAAAAGCAGCCTGACCAACATGGTGAAACTCCGTCTCTACTAAAGGTACAAAAATTAGCTGGGTGTGATGGGGCATGCCTGTAATCCCTGCTCCTTGGGAGGCTGAGGCACGAGAATCTCTTGGACCTGGGAGGCGGAGGTTGCAGTGGGCCAAGATCATACCATTGTACTCCAGCCTGGGCAAAAAGAGCAAAACTCCATCTCAAAAAAATTTTTAAGAAAAGAGAGAATTTTTTTGTGAAATTCTCAAAATTGATCAGCTATGCTAGGGATACACAGTGAGGTGGCTTTGTACTATGCCAGGTTAGCTTAATGTCTATAATAAATTCTTTATTCTACATTACCTATCATCGTTCCACTTCTCTGATCGACCCCTGACTTGTGCACATGGTTAGTCTCCATTCACACTGCTGTGTTTGATTGATCAGCATTCCATAGTTAATGACTACGTTAAGTAGCAAGGAATGATGTATTTTCAAATGTCAGCAACTACAAAGATGCCCCGGAAACTTTCTTGCGGGGAAGTCTATCATTGCTTTCCCAAAAGGCATCATCACTCTATTTTCTTTTCTCTTCTCCTGACCCAGCCCATCAAGTCCAGATCCCAGGATGTATAATAGGAGGCTCTGGAAAGCCAAAAGGCTTGAAGGATTTAGAGAACATGCATCTGAGGAACATCAGTGACAGATAGGACTTCTGACCGGGGAAATGGTCCTCTCCCCACTGACCCCCACCATTAGTGTGTGACAACTCCTAGGAGCTCTGCTAAGCTATAAAGAACCTTGGTGCCCTTAGTAGCATTGCTCTCAAAAGAAGTGTTGTTGTGAGGATTAAATGACACAATGTGTTTATATCTCTTAGCATACTGTTCCTAGTACATTGTAAGCACTCAATAAACATTAGCTTTCACTATTCTTTATTGTGGTAAAATATACATAACATTAAACTTACCACTTTAACCACTAAGTGTACTGTTGAGTGTATTAAGTATATTCACATTGTCTTTCAACAGTCACCACCACTCCATCTCCAGAACTTTTTCATCTTCCCAAACTGAAACTTCATACCCATTACACAATAACTCCCATTTCTCCCTCCCTCCAGCCTCTGGCAACTATCATTCTTTCTGTCTCTATGAATTTGTCTACTCTAGGAACCTCATATAAGTAGAAACAAACAATATTTGTCCTTTTGCAACTGGCTTATTTCACTTAGCATAGTGTCTTCAAGGTTCATCCATGTTGTGGCGTGTATTCGAATTTTCTTCCTGGCCAGGGCTGGTGGCTCACGCCTGTAATCCCAGCACTTTGGGAGACCTAGGTGGGTGGATCACCTGAGGTGGGGAATTTGAAACCAGCCTGGCCAACATAGTGAAATCTTGTCTCTACTAAAAATACAAAAATTAGCCGGGCATGGTGGTGTGTGCCTGTAATGCCAGCTACTCGGGAGGCTGTGGCAGGAAAATCGCTTAAACCTGGGAGGTGGAGATTGCAGTGAGCTAAGATCGCACCACTGCACTCTAGCCTGGGTGAGAGTGAAACTCTGTCTCAAAAAAAAGAAAAAGAATTTTCTTCCTTATTAAAGCTTTATAATATTTCATTATACGTGTATGCCACATTTTGTTTATATGTATAAACCACATTTTGTTCATCTGTTGACTGGCACTTGAGTTGCTTCCATCTATTATGAATAATGCTATGAACATAGGTGTACAAATATCGTTCGAGTCCCTGCTTTGAATTCTTCTGGGTGTATACTCAGAAGTAGAATTGCTGGATGATATGGTACAGTCATACATCACTTATTGACTGAAATACAGTCTGACAAATGCATCATTATGCAATTCTGTCATTGTGCAATTGTAGGGTGCACTTACACAAAGATGCACCCTACATGGTAAAGCCTACTACACACCTAGGCTTTATGGTGTAACCTATTGCTCCTAGATTATAAATCTGTACAGCATGTTGCTGTACTGAATGCTGTAGGCAGCTGTAACACAATGGTAAGTATTTGTGTATCTAGACATATCTAAACATAAAAAAGGTACAGTACAAATATGGTATTATAATTTCATGGGACCATTGTGGTATGTGTAGTCTGTTGTCAAACAAAACGTCCTTATGTGGTACATAACAATAATTCAATGTTTAATTTTTTGAAAAACTAGTTTCCACTATCATGATCAGTTATAAAGTTGCTTCTCTAGGGAACAAAGGGGACAGAGAGACTGGGCAAAGAAGAAAGTGTCAAGGTCCCTTGCAGCTTGAGGAATCCAAGCCCAGTGCTGTGTGTGCCATGGCCCCAGCATTTACTCTGTCGTTGTGCACCTTCTTCCTCTGCCTGAGTTGGAACAGGACATGAGAGGAAGCCAATGGAAGGAGGGATGGTGGGAAGGATTAGGTTACATAAATGGAGAGAGCAGCCCTATATGTGTCACAGGGGTGACTGGACACCTGAGGCTTTGGGTGTGCAGCTCAAGTGTTGCTCTGTTTTCCTGCCCCACTGGGGGGTGTTGAGAGGGGCACTGGTGCAGTGGAGAGAAAGGCCTGGGGATGCACACTGTCATGGCACTTCATCCTGTAGGACCTGGAGCCAGGTAGTGAAGGCAGCATGAAGTTAACTGAACTGGCAGCCTTGGGGAGCCTGAAGGCCAGGGCTGCTCAGGACCTGGAAAACATCTGGGAACTTATTCCCAAAAAACCTCAGAGCCCTAGTTTTTAAAAATGGCTCCCTCCTTCACAGGGGGGCCAATAATGTGTATGAAAGTTCTGGAAGATATGAAATGGTATCATCCGTGGCTAAGTTCCTTCTTCACAAATGGCTGTTACCCTCCCAGATCCCTGGCTTCTGCTTCCTCCTGGTGGGATGCTGTCGGGTATCTCTTGGGCTCAGCCATGTACCCAGTTATGAGCCAACATTCCCCTCAGTGCAAGTACGTAGAAATGGGCGACTCTCTCCGATGCATCAGCACGCAGTTCTGCTCTAATTCCTAGATTTCCTTTGGTACAAATCAGACTCCAGTTTTTTTCTCAAAGGTCACCCTCCTTCACTCAATATCACATAGCCCAGGAGTTACGAGGCTTCTTTGCCAGCCTCCTTCCCAGAGATTATTGGGGGTGGCAGTTCTCCTTCATAAAGAATCTCAAATTTAGACTTTTGGGGTTCTTTCCAAATGTGGTTATTCACACGAAGATACAGGATAAGAAGATCACATTCATTACACAACCATGAACTTGTGACGCATTACTGGTCATTTTGACAACAGTGTACTATAAGTTATTTTAAAAACAAATCTTAAAAGTGTCTTGTCAATGGAATAATTATATCATGTTTGGGGTTTTTTTTTTTTTTCGCTGTTAAAAGCATTAATTTAATATATTTAAAATATGTCATAAATTTGGTATCCATTCCTGGTTTGGCTCAGCCTGCAGAACTCATCTATCCCTTAGTCACTGTGGTTTTATTTCTAACTTCAGAGTAGGAGTAATGTGCTAGACCTCAAAGCGGAGGCCAGAGCCCTGCTGTCTTGCACGGTTGAACCAGACCTTTTTCTAGGACTAGCGCAGTTGCTGCAGAGGTTTTTTTGGGTGGGTTGTCAGTGGTCACTTTTGTGGATTCTAAGCGGTGATACCAGGTTGGAGTCTCCATTGCTGGCCACAGGTCACCTGGTTCTGTCTTGAGTAAATTGTCTACAGTTTAAACTCCTGTTTTTTTTTTTTTTTTTTTGAGACTGATTCTCGCTCTATCACTCAGGGTGGAGTGCAGTGGTGTGATCTTGGCTCACTGCAACCTCTGCCTCCCAGGTTCAAGAGATTCTCCTGCCTCAGCTGGCATTACAGGCGTGAGCCACCACACTCAGCCGTACTGTTTAAATTCTGTTCAAGACTGTTCTCAGGCACAGATTCTGGACCTCCTGGTTGCATCTGTGGAGTAAAGCCTGAGCATATTTAGGCCAGTTTTCTTGGACCCTTCCCCATAATGGTGTGTATATTTTTACCAAGCCCAGTGATATAATTATTTCTTGCTGCATGATAGATTACCCCCAAATTTAGCAGCTTAAAACAGCAAGGATTTATTATCACACACATTTTCTATGGGTCAGCAGTCTGGGAGGGGTTTAGCTGGGTAATTCTGGCTCAGGGCCTCTCACGAGGCTGCTGTCAAGCTGTCAGCCCAGGCTGCAGTCATCTCAGGGCTGGAGAATTTGTTTCTAAGCTCACTCCCTTGGTGGTTGCTAGATCTCAGTTCCTCATTGGCTGTTGGCTAGAGTCTCCCTCAGTTCCTCACCATGTGAACCTCTCCATAGAGTGGCTGACAACATGGCAGCTGGCTTCCCCCAAAGTGGTTGGCATCCCCCAAAATGAAAAAGAGATCCCAAGCTGGAAGCCACAGTCTGTAATGACCTAATCTCAGAAGTGACATGCCATCACTCCTGCATATACTACTGATCACACAGACCAACCCTGCTGCAATGTGTACAGGGTGCTGCACAAGGCTGTGAATACCAGGAGATGGGGATCACTGGGGTTCATCTTGGAAGCTGGCTGCCCCACCCAGCTCCTCACTTAGCAAGCCATGCCTCCAACTCTCGCATTATGATAAAGGCAATTGTTTAATCCAGGTAGTACCTTCTAGGGAGTTCCTAGTAGGATCTAGGCACTGTCCTAAGAGCTTTGCGTGCATTAACTCACTGAATCCTAGTAACCTAGAGGTTGATACAAGGGTTCCTGTTTTGTGATTTCAGAACCTGGAGCACAAAGTGGTTAAGTAATCATTACTTTACACTGTGTCCCGGAATGAAAGAGATATTGCTCAGAGCTCCACATATTTCTTCATTTTGCCAACTTTTTGGCTAGAAATAGAGATCCTTGATCTCTATTTGTTTATATGTATAAACCACACTTATATGTATAAACCCCTTTCGGGGCTGGCTGTATTGTCTGCCTTTCCCAGTCAAAGACTGAGTTCCTTAAGGAGCCCAGGGCTCTGACCCTTCAAAGGACCCTGGAGAAAAGAGCTTGCCTTTGAATTTCTCCTCAGGGGAGGATCTCCCTGGGCCTGCCGTCCTCTTCTCTGCTGTTACTTCAGGACACCAGTTGCTGCCAGTCTGAGCCAGGGGAAGGGAAGGGTTCTAAATTTCAGAAGATAGAACAGTTTAGCAGAGGACTGAGCCTTGAGAGGAAGGAGAGCGGGGAAGATACAAAGCTACTGCTCCAGTCTACAGTTTAAGGGCGTCTGCAGTCTTCTCACCAACCTGCCTTCCCAGGCTATTTCCCATCTCTCACTCCCAGAAACAACAAATCACTCATGGTTAATAAACACATTGTCATTTTCTTTGCCTTTGTGCCCTTGTTTTCCGGTTCCAGTTCCCTGCTCCCTCCTACCCTTCTCTGCCTACTAATGCCTACTGACTTCAAGACCCAGCTAAAAATCACCCTGAGATATCTCCCTCTGGGCCGGTTCATCACAGATTTTAATGTAAACAGAGCCCTTGTGCAAGAATTCATTTTGAGGCCCTGTTAAATTACAGGCTTTTATTCGGTAGGTCTGAGGTGGGGCCCGAGAGTCTACAACTGAAAGAACTCCAGGGTAGCGTAAATGCCATTGATCTCTTAACCACACATTGAGTAGCAAGGTGCCACATCTCATCTTTCCTTTCGTCCTTTTTGGAAATGTAAGCCTATTTCATGGTAGAAGCTATTTTAAGGGAAACCAGATGTCTTATACTGGCTAAAATTAATTTGGCATTCAGCAATTATTAAATTATTTGGTAGATATGTAGGGTGACCAATGCCCTGATTTGTCTGGCATTGTGGGGTTTCCTGGGACGTGAGACTTCCACTGCTAAAACTGGGAAAGTCTTAGGAAAACCAGAATGAATTAGGTATCTTGCCTCTGGTGGTTAGAGTGAGGGCGATGTGTCCCTTTCCTTATAACCTTTCCACCAGGTGCAGTCTTAACAAAATTTTACTAAAGCTATGAATGTTTATTAGCCAGCAGGCATAAGAACTGTCCTAGGCCGGGTGCAGTGGCTCACACCTGTAATCCCACCACTTTGGGAGGCTGAGGCGGGCAGATCTCTTGAGCTCGGGAGTTCGTGACCAGCCTGGGCAACATGGGGAAATGTTGTCTTTATATTTAAAAAAAAAAAAAAAAAAAAAAAAAAAAATATATATATATATATATAAACCAGGTGTGGTGGCATGGACCTGTAGTCCCAGCTACTCAGGAGACTGAGGTGGGAGGATCCCTTAAGCCCAGGAGGCAGAGGTTGCAGTAAGCCGAGATTGCACCACTGCATTCCAGCCAGTGCGAAGACCCTGTCTCAAAAAAAAAGAACTGTCCTATGCTGGTTCTTGGGGCTTTGGGGAGAGCCATTCTCTGCCTCAGACACTACAAATAACACAAGCATGGTCGGTTCTCTCTAAAATAGACACAAGGAAATTACAGTGACAGGACCAACTAACCTTATAGTAGGTTAAAGTTATAGCCTCTATGGAAAGAGACACAGCACCAAGGGAACAATAGACCTTGTCACTCCACCAAAAATAATAGACTGCTTATTGAATCTGTATACTTCATTCAAACATGAGCAGTGAGCATGGTCTTGCAGTTAGTGAGGAGCCCTGAAGGTTTCAGAGGCGAGTGCCTGTCTCAGGGCGTTGAGTCAGCCAGGGAATCAGCTCTGTGTCTTTCTCAGTTTCAGGTTTTGTTGGTCTTTGTGATATTTTGCCTGGAGGATGGGTGGAAGGTCACCTCAAGAAGTGACCACAACTCAAAGTTATTTTATTCTACATTGCAAAGTATGCCAGATAGAAGAAAACGCCCTTTAGCTTCCCTTTGTCATTCAACACCAGGAAGAAAGAGGAAAATGGAATTGGTTTTCTCTTTTTTTTTTTTTTTTTTTGAGATGGAGTCTCTGTCACCCAGGCTAGAGTGCAATGGCGTGATCTCGGCTCACCGCAACCTCCACCTTCCAGGTTCAAGCAATTTCCCTGCCTCAGCCTCCTGAGTAGCTCGGCCTACAGGCGCCTGCCACCATGGCCAGCTAAGTTTTTTGTATTTTTAGTAGAGATGGGGTTTCACCATGTTGGCCAGGCTGGTCTCAAACTCCTGACCTCAGGTGATCCACCCACCTTGGTCTCCCAAAGTGCTGGGAGTACAGGCGAGAGTCACTGCGCCCTGCCTGGAGTTGGTTTTCTTTGGGCTCTGAGGAACACACCAAACAACAAGACCCGTCAGAGTTCAGAGAAACCAATCTCATGGGGCTACATTGGAACAGCTGAAGGTTTTTTCTTTTTTCTTTTTTTTTTTTTTTTTTTTTTACATTTTTAGACTTCCCTTTGTTTTCTTACAAAACATAAAAACTCAGACTTTAGTTGCCTCTAGGCCTTTCAGAAGAAGCCAGCTGTGGGGAGGGAGGCCGGGGGCCGCTAGGAGTTCTGTGAACAGATTTTTCAGAGCAAGTGTTAGCATCAGCGGAGCTCTGGTCCTCCCTGTGGATTTGTAAACCAACCTCTGACACCCATTCAGCAAAACAACTTCACCTTTCACCTACTTTCTTTGTTTTCCAGCTGTTTGGTGCATGTTCTGTGTGCATATGTAAGCAACTCTTGATGATTTTGTTTGCTTATACTATTTCCTTCTCAATAAAGAGAAAGAATAGGGCATGAGTATGTCACTGTTGGGCGGGACCCCAAGGGGATCTAGAGATTGTGACCCAGCATCAGATGACAACCCTGGCCTCAGACAAAGACCCTTTGTTTCACAGATGAAGCAACTGACACCTGGATGACTTGCTCCATGCTGGCAAAGGAGTGACTGGATCTAAAACAAGATTTTTTAATGCTCTCAATTAAAATTCAGAGTCTCAAGGTTGAAAAGGACTTTGACAATTACATATCCAACCTCACACAGATGCTTGAATTCTGGTCTCTAACGAGTGTACAGTGGCCGGGCGCGGTGGCTCACACCTGTAATCCCAGGACTTTGGGAGGCCGAGGCAGGCGGATCACGAGGTCAGGAATTCGAGACCAGCCTGACCAACATGGTGAAACACCGTCTCTACTAAAAATACAAAAATTAACTGGGCGTGGTGGCGCATGTCTATGATCCCAGCTACTCAGGAGGCTGAGGCAGAAGAATTGCTGGAACCCAGGAGGGGGAGGTTGCAGTGAGCCGAGACTGTGCCACTGTACTCCAGCCTGGGTGACAGAGAGAGTGAGACTCCATCTCAAAAAAAAAAAAAAAAAAGAGTGTAGAGTGGCCACGTGGCCACTACTGGTCTCACTGGAAGATGAGGAGATCACAACTGTCCCAGCAAATGGAAGCTCCTTCATTTATTTCCATGGGTGCAGGATATCGCCCAGGCTGCAGTACAGTGATACGATCTTACCTCACTGCAACCTCCACTCCTGGGTTCAAGTAATTCTCCCTGCCTTAGCCTCCCAAGTAGCTGGAAATTACAGGCATCCGCCACCACACCTGGCTAATTTTTGTATTTTTAGTAGAGATGGGGTTTCGCCATGTTGGCCAGGCTGGTCTTGAACTCCTGACTTCAGGTGATCCATCCGCCTTGGCCTCCCAAGGTGCTGGGATTACAGATGTGAGCCACTGTAACTGGCGAGCTCTCTGTTTTTGAATCCATTACTTTCTATCAGAGTTATACAAATATCAATGAATTTTCATTAAAAAGGTATTTCCTGGAGCACACTTCATTTACCTTTGATCAATTAGTTGGAGAACACTGAGAAGCCTTTAATTTCCACAAGGGATATAGCCTTTCCTAAACATAACCTGCTTATTTGAGGCAGAATATCTTGTAACTCTAACCTGACATAGAACAAATTTAGGAAAATGCTGGTTTGAGCTATGGAATAAAATTCTTAAAAAGGTACATGTTAATTAATTTTTTTGTGAGTCAAATATTTTAAATGTAATAAGAGGAATTTACCACTCAAAAGCAACCAATGGAAAATATATTGCTAAATATAAAGAAGATTATGTAATATAAATAAAAATGTTGGTGAACATATTCTGTATTATGAATCATTCTGGAATGATGTATGCAAATCTCTCACTCATTCTTTTCGAGATAGGGTCTCACTCTGTCACCCAGGCTGGAGTGTAGTGACATGATCATGGCTTACTTTAGCCTCAACCTCCTGGGCTCAAGTGATCCTACTACCTCTCAGCCTCCCTAATAGCTGGGACTACATGTGTGCACCACCATGCCCAGCTAATTAACAAAAAAATTTTTGCCCATGTACGGTGGCTCATGCCTGTAATCCCAGCGAGGCAGGAGAATAGGGCCTGGAGATAGGGAACATGAGGCTGATCCACACTGACTTCCTAGAAGTAAATCAAACAAAAGCACTTCGGCAATGACAGAAATGTGAATGGCTTTGTAACTTCAATTCATGCTCTCCATTTACATAGATCACATACACCAAGTAACATCCTCTCCATTTACACTAGGGTGCATTCTGAGTAAACGACTCTGTGACTTAACTTCATTCTCTTCATTTACATAGAATATTTGCCAAGTAACCAATGGGAAACGTCTAGAGTATTGAAACCTCAGAAAATTCTGTGAGCGGGGCTCTTGAGCACCTGTGCTCAGGCCTACTCCCATACTGTGGAGTGTACTTTCGTTCTCAATAAATCCCTGCATTTGCTTTCCTGTCTTTGTAAGTTTTGTCCAGTTCTTTGTTTGAGACCCCAAGAACCTGGACACCTTCTATCAGAACACCAGCACTTTGACAGGCCGAGGGTGTGGATCACCTGAGGCCAGGAGTTCGAGACCAGCCTGGCCAACATGGCAAAACCCTGTTTCTACTAAAAAAAAATTTAAAAATTAGCTGGGCGTGGTGGCGTGTGCCTGTAATTGCAGCTACTCAGGAGGCTGAGGCAGGAGAATAGTTTGAACCCTGGAGGCAGAGGTTGCAGTGAGCTAAGATCAAGCCTCTGCATTCCAGCCTGGGTGACAGATGGGGGAGTCTCACCACATTACCCACGCTGGTCTTGAACTCCTGGGCTCAAGCAATCCTCGTGCCTCAGTCTCCCAAAATGTTGGAATTACAGGCATGAGCTACTGTGTCTAGCTACAAATATCTTAATGCTTACTTTGTATGTAAAATTTTGGGGAAACTTTTATTTTTTAATTTTGTTTGGCTGCATTTTAAAAATTTCTATATTGGGCCAGGCACAGTGGCTCATGCCTGTAAGCTACTCGGGAGGCTAAGGCAGGAGAATCACTTGAACCCGGGAGGTGGAGGTTGCAGTGAGCTGAGATCGTGCCACTGCACTTCAGCCTGGCGACAGTGCGAGACTCCGTCTCAAAAAAAAAAAAAAAAAAGAAATTCTAAATTGAACACAACTAAGTTTTAAAAAAGCAGCCCCAACAGCAAAAAGACTCAAGACAAGAAATGACAGATCCTATAGGAAACTGAAGAATGTGTTTGGTAGAGAGAATAAGCATTATTTCTTCTTTTATCTCTTGTTTGTTTGTTTATTTGTTTTTTGAGACAGAGTCTCGCTCTGTCGCCCAGGCTGGAGTGCAGTGGCCTGATCTTGGCTCACTGCAAGCTCCACCTCCCAGGTTCAAACCATTCTCCTGCCTCAGCCTCCCGAGTAGCTGGGACTACAGGTGCCCGCCACCATGCTGGCTCATTTTTGTATTTTTAGTAGAGACAGGCTTTCACCATGTTGGCCAGGCTGGTCAACTCCTGACCTCATGATCCACCCGCCTCGGCCTCCCAAAATGCTGGGATTACAGGCGTGTGTCTTTTATCTTTTGTGTAAGCCAGGGAGATATTCTCTCTCTCATCCTGTGTCAGAAATGCATGGCTAAAGTATCATATTCCTCGTATCATTTTTCTGATCAAAAACCTACTGTAATATCTGCCTATAAATGAAGTCTAACCTCCTCTGTCTGATTTTTAAGATGCTGTGTAATCTAACCCCCTTTTATCTCTCAGATTTACCTAATGCTGGTTCCTTTCTGATAACATGCCACTCCAGCCAGGCTTACTTTTTCTTTCCATTCCTTTTGTCCCTATGCTCTTTGCTGCTTCAGTGCCTTTGTTTATGTTTTTCAGACCAGAATGTCCTTTCTACCTCTCCAAATTCAAGGCCATTTGTACCCCACACTGATTTTTCCTTTTCCTGACCTTTGACGGCATTTCTAGACTATACCATACCATTTATCATTGACTGATTCACTGGGCTTACCTAGGCTCAGCCCTTGATGCTGACTGGCAGAGGCAAAACTTAGGTTGCTGGCTGCCTAGGTTGCTGGTGTTACCAGAAAAGGGGTCCGCATCCAGAGCTCAGGAGAGGGTTCTTGGATCTCACGCAAGAAAGAAGTCAGGGCAAGTCTGCAGAGCAAAGTGAAAGCAAGTTTATTAAGACAGTAAAGGAATAAAAGAATGGCTACTCCATAGACAGAGTAGCCCCGAGGACTACTGGTTGTCCATTTTTATGGTTTTTTTTTTATGATATGCTAAACAAGGGGTGGATTATTCATACTTCCCCTTTTTAGACCATATAGGGTAACTTCCTGACGTTGCCATGGCATTTATAAACTGTCATGGCGCTGGTGGGAGTGTAGCAGTGAGGACGGCCAGAGGTCACTCTTGATGCCATTTTGGTTTTGGTGGGTTTTGGCTGGCTCCTTTACTGCAACCTGTTTTATCAGCCAGGTCTTTATGTCCTGTATTTTGTGTGACCTCCTATCTCATCCTGTGACTTAGAATGCCTTAACCGTCTGTGAATGCAGCCCAGTAGGTTTCAGCCTCATTTCACCCAGCTCTTATTTAAGATGGAGTTGCTCTGGTTCACACGCCTCTGACACTGGAATTGAATACCTGGAGGTCATGTTAAAAGGGGAGAAATAGCAAGGAATGAATCGGGAAGTTAGAGTCTAGAGAAGCAGACCAACTAGACATCAGTTGGAGTGGCTGAACAAATGAAAAGCTAGAGAGATGCTAGAGCAAGTAGAGGCCCAGTGTAGATAAAGATACAGAAGATGGTGGCTGTCTTGTTCCTCTTGTGTTGGGTTTGGTGTGTTCGGCCTGCGGTGGGGACAGCCTGCCACTGCATACTGACACCCTGTTTAATCATACCCTGACAATGAAAGCAAAGTTAGGAGTTCCCAGGGGGCCCTTCTGGAGAACTTTACTTTTTTTGTGCCACCATATAGTGTCATCAGAAGTGCAGATTGACTCTGACACTTTATCACCAAGTAGAAGAATCTCAGGCTGGAAGCAGCTTAGGCAAAAAACGCAAATGTACTTGCTCATGGAATCCAATAAACAATCAGGTGTAGCTTATCATGCCTGCAAACCAAACTGCAGGAAGCATGGCTGCAACTTGGTCTCAGGAACAACTGGATCCCGAGACTTGGATGCTGCCAATAGCTCTTTTTTACCTCCCTAGCCTCTGCTTCTTTTTACCCTTTCACCTTCTCTAACTGCAAATAGCACTTCTTCTCATGGTTGTATATGCGGCTATTAAAAGCTCCTGAAGTTTACATCTTTCAACTTCCACCACCAAAGGGAGACTGATTCTTTTATTCTAGTAGGGATGAATCCCAAGCAAGGCTCTGATTGGCCCACCTTGAGTCAAGTACCCAACCTTAACTGATCAAACATGGAAAGAGAAGACAAGACCAGATAAGAACACGCCATGTGGGCCAGGCGTGGTGGCTCATGCCTGTAATCCCAGCACTTTGGGAGGCTGAGGCAGACAGATCACCTGAGTTTGGGAGTTCAAGACCAGCCTGACCAGCATGGAGAAACCCTGTCTCTACTAAAAATACACAATTAGCTGGGTGTGATAGTGCATGCCTGTAATCCCAGCTACTCAAGCTGAGGCAGGAGAATCGCTTGAATCTGGGAGGCGGAGGCTGGGGTGAGTCAAGATCACGCCATTGCACTCCAGCCTGGGCAACACGAGTGAAAATCCATCTCAATAAATAAATAAATAAATAAACGAACACACCGTGTGGACAGGGGTGGGGTGAGTAGTTTCTAGGAGGAGAGGGTTTGGGGCGAATAATCCTATAGATGTCCAATATGATAGCATACCAGCAACTGCATCCACAGGCATGTAAATTGGTATGTTGGAAATCAGGAAGGAATAACTGTAGTCTAGCACACCGCCCTTCCTATTGCCACAACAGTCAGGAAGCCTTTATTAAGAGTTGCTCCTGGGAACTTGATAATTGTTGGAATAGCCTGCAACTCTACGCTGTCATTTTTTCTTGCTATGTTAACCCCAGGACCTTCAGCTCTATTCAGACACCTAATAACCCTGGCATTTCTTTGCTCTGCAAGGAACCGCTGATGGCACTGTTATCTTTGCGTTTGTGACTGCTGAGTCACTTCATTTCCCAGAGGGAGAATGGTGAAGTCACCAACACCACCAGGTCACCAGCAACCTTAAGCTCTGGATGGAATGATGCTAGGGAAAAATGTGAGTAAGAAAAGGAGCCTGACACTATTTCTTTTAAAGGAAGGCCATTAGCTCATCTTGGGAAAGTCAGCTGGCTGGCGGGGAAGAGGAGGTAGGAGGAGCGTTAGCAGAAAATACCTAACTCTTGCTGTACAGGGTGGCTCACGCCTGTAATCTCAGCACTTTGGGAAGCTGAGGCAGGCAGATCACCTGAGGTCAGGAGTTTGAGACTGGCCTGGCCAACATGGATCCTGTGTCTACTAAAAATAAAAAAAACTAGCCAGCATGGTGGCGGCACCTGTAGTCCCACCTCCTTGGGAGGCTGAGGCAGGAGAATCACTTGAATCTGGGAGGTGGAGGTTGCAGTAAGCTGAGATCATGCCACTACACTCCAGCCTGGGTGACAGAGCAAGACTCTTTCGAAAAAAAAAAGCCTAACTCTGGATGGCTCTTCCCCAGTTCTAGAAGGCACCAATGTTAATAAGTTCCTGATGCGCAAGGCTGGCAGAGAGTCAGCTGTGGGAGATAAATCAAGAATAAAGCTGTGAGGTAGGGAAGGCGGTGTAGCATAAAGACCCAGACAAACATGTCTGGGTCACTCTGTTCCATTTCTGCTTGCTTGGCTCTGGCCTCTGCTGCTGATCTGGCCTTCCCAGATGCCCGCCATGCCATTGCTAACACCTGCTTGGCCTTTTATCTGGCTTTAGACTTAGCATTTACTTTGGGATTTATGCTGTTGCTTCTCTCTTCTGCATATTGATGTTTATTGGGCTCTCCAGTGGTCCCTTGACTTGTCTGTGGAGCCCTTTCTTTTTGTCACCTATTCTGAAGGGAGTTTCATCCAAGTGATGCTGATCAGGCCATGCTCCACGTCCCTCCCTGGCACCTGGCTTCGAGCTTATAGGTGCAGCTCCCTTGGGATTGGAGCTGCTTTCTCCACGGAGCCCCCATGGGTGCTGTGTGGGTCTTAATCCAGATTCTACTAAGCATAGCCTGTTTACTCATGGCTGCCACCCCTCGAGGCTGAGTCTGTCTCATCTCTGTCCCTGCAGCATCCAGCACAGAGCCTGGCACAGAGCAGGCTCAGTCCTGTTTGTCACAGGATTGGGGAAATATGCATGGTGGCCTGACTGTGGTTGGTACCCTGCTTTTCTCTGGTCATCCTCTGGGTTCAAGTGCAGTTTATCAGACCTGCTCCTTAGAGTCTCATGTTTTGAAATTGCTTCTTTTGAGAAAGCACAGAGTCCCTTCTCTACTCTGGAGCAAATCACAGACACAGGGCCCAGCAAAAGACTTAACTAGAAATAAAAAGACCTGCTTTCCTACCTTCCCCCCACCAGTCTGTCTGTAGTGTATTGTAGTGGAGTGTAGTGGTTAAGAATATGGATCCTGAAATCATACTACCTGGTCTTAAATCCTGGCTCTACTACTTAGTAGCTGTGTCACTGGTGGCAAAAGACTTTGCTACCTGTGCCTCAGTTTCCTCATCTGTCAAACAGGAATAATAACAGGACCAACTTCATAGCGCTATTAGGAGAATTAGATGTGTTAATATGAGTAATGTGCTTGTAACAGCATGTGGTATGCAGCAGGCATTCTAGAAGTGTTTGCTGTTGCTATTGTTCTCTACCTTCATTACTGACTCCAGTAAGGGTCCTCTGACTTTGTTCCCTCCTATGTTCCTGGACTAACCCCTGACCTTCCCTCTCCTGGAACTCAACTTTTAGGCCTCAGTCTCATGCTGTAGTTCACATAGTCAAATACTTGCAAACATGTATTTCTAATTGGTTACTCAGTTATAAACCAGGAGATGTCCAGCCTCATTCTTTTTTTGCCCATGCTAAAGTGTGGTGGTATGATCTCAGCTCACTGCAACCTCCACCTCCCAGGTTCAAGCAATTCTCCTGCCTGAGATTCCTGAGTAGCTGGGATTACAGGCACCTGCCACCATGCCCGGCTAATTTTTGTATTTTTAGTAGAGATGGA
The DNA here is from genome assembly GCF_029289425.2 of Pan paniscus. Taxonomy (NCBI): domain Eukaryota; kingdom Metazoa; phylum Chordata; class Mammalia; order Primates; family Hominidae; genus Pan; species Pan paniscus. Next base: position 34,255,032 of record NC_073260.2, read on the forward strand.
GTTTTGCCATGTTGGCCAGGCTGGTCTTGAACTCTTGACCTTAAGTGGTCTCCCCGCCTTGGCCTCCCAAAGTGCTGGGGTTACAGGTGTGAGCCACCGCGCCCGGCTGCCTCATTCTTTGTGTTACTGTCACCTGACCTACTCCTGGTCCTTTCCTCAGGTAAGTCCTGGCTCAAACATTGTTTTTTTTTTTTTTTGAGATAGAGTTTTGCTCTTGTCACCCAGGCTGGAGTGCAGTCTTGGCTCACTGCAACCTCCGCCTCCCAGGTTCAAGTGATTCTCCTGCCTCAGCCTCCTGAGTAGCTGGATTACAGGTGCCTGCCACCATGCCTGGATAATTTTTTTGTATTTTTAGTGGAGACAGGGTTTCACCGTGTTGGCCAGGCTGGTCTCAAACTCCTGACCTCAGGTGATTCACCCGCCTCGGCTTCCCAAAGTGCTGGGATTACAGGCATGAGCCACCGTGCCTGGCCAAACGTTGTTCTTTTAATGGCCAATTAGGGTGGCTGTAAAGGAGTAAGGTTTGTCTAGTTTGCTACACCAAGAGTTGGCAAACTTTTTTTGTAAAGGCCTAGATAGGAAATATTTTAAGCTTTGTAGACCACCCATGGTCTCTCTCACTCCTCTTTCTCCTCCTCCTCCTCATCTTCCTCCTCCTTCCTTTTGTTCTTCCTCACAACCCTTTAACAACGTAAAAACCATCCTTAACTTGAGGACTGTTTACTGAAAGAGGTCCTGAGCTACATTTGGCCCTCAGGCCATGATTTGTAGACTTCTGTGCTAGGCAACACATTCCATGAGGGCAGGAACAAGTCTGTCTTCTCTGTGGTCTAGCTACTAACCTGGAACATGGCAGATCCTCTATTTGTACCTGTCAAAGGAATGAATAAATGGATTCAAATGAGTCTCTGGCTTCCAAACTTAAGAGAAAGAATCCCCATGTAAATTCTATAGTGAACAGAAGAACCCCTGGGAAGGGATCTATTAAGTTTGGCTCTTTGCTCTGTCTGCAGTTACCCAAGGGCATAGGTGTCTTTCCATGGGGTGCACCTTAGCCTAAGTACCTACCTGCAATTCTAGTGCCTTCTTTTTTCAGCCAAGAACAGAGTTCTTCCCACAGCCTCAGTTCTATAATAAACTATGCCAGCGGTGTGCTGGTAAGTATTTAACAACCAGCTGCCCAACAAGCAAGTGAACAATCCCTGACTTATATAGCATTTGCCAATTTCCATGGTGTAAATACTTCCGCCATGGCCAATTTCAAGCTACAGATGTGAAGACACTAAACATGAATCTGGGAGGAGATAATGCACAATCAGCTCTTTCCAGCTGTAGCTTACCACTAACCATACTCTCTTCCCTGCCCACTCCTGCAGCCCTATGGACTACACACCTCCTGGGAGAAAACTTGACAGAAACCTTAGTTTCCACTGTTGCTGCCCCAGGATTAGGCTCTTCTCTGTGTTTTGGTGGATGGGTAGCATTATCTTACTCTCTCAGACTTCCTGGATTTCAGCTTTGCCTGCTTTGATCCCCAATCCCTGACTGTTCGTTTGACCCCCTGACTCCCTGGGATTCTTGCAGAGTGCAGGAGGCCATACAGTTCCTGATCAACCCTGGCTTCCTGGCTCTCACATGTCTGACATGCTTCTGAGCACAGAGAAGAATAAACACTCCACCGCCTGCAGGGTCTTCTGTTTTTCAAGCTGGGGCCTGTGTGGTCCCTCCCTTCCAGTTCTTGCAGCACACCTCTCTTGACTGCCCCGTTCCCTTCTATCCTCAGTTCCCAGCTCAGTTTTCCTTTCCTATCCTTTATTCCTATCTAATTAGCACCATCTGTCTGCTAACCCCGTACATGCTCTTCACCTTTATTGTTTCACACAAAAATTAATTACTGAGTACTTTTTGTGTGCCAGACTCTGTCTAGGCCCTGGGATACATCAGTGAACAAAACAGATAGGGATTCCCTGCCCTTGGGGGAACTTTATATTAAAGTGCAAAGGGCTGGGCATGGTGGTTCACATCTATAATCCCAGCACCTTGGGAGGCCGAGGCCGGCAGATCACTTGAGGTCAGGAGTTCGAGACTAGCCTGGCCAACATGGCAAAACCCCGTCCCTACTAAAAATCCAAATATTAGCTGGGCCTGGTAGTGTAGGCCTGTAATCCCAGCTACTCGGGAGGCTGAGGAACCCAGGCGGCAGAGGTTGCAGAGAGCCAAGATCACATCACTGCACTCCAGCCTGGGCGACAGAGCGAGACTCTGTCTCAAGAAAAAAAAAGTGCAAGTAAGCACATGCTAAGCAATAGGCATAATAATAAAATAAATAATACATTATAAAAGAAGATTATACGCATGATGAAAAAGTGAGCAGGGAAAGATGGGTTAACCATGCTGATAAGGCAAGTAGTTAGAAAAGCATTTTGAGAAAGTGACATTTGAGCAAAGTATTAAAAAAGGTTCTGTGTGTCCAGTAGCCTGATTCACAGCACTTAATTCAACATCAACGTCAGGTCATACAGGTATGCAGCTTGACTTCAGCCTGAGAACTTCCAAGACTTTAAGTTTCTCACAGAGACACTATTTCCGGTAAGAGAGAGGCAGGAAGTGTTGTGGTTATTGTTTGAGCTTTGTTGTAGAAAACATGAGTTGGAATCCTGGCTCTGAGGCCAATTAGGGCAGCTGTAGAGGCCTGAGGTTTACCTAATCTGCTAGATACTGGGTTTCCTGAAGGTGGTGGCTAAGTCTGTCTTGTCTACCAATATAGCCTAGTGCCTGTGCCTAGCAGAGTACTGTCTGACACATAGGGGGAACTCTGTTAACACTTGCTAAATGAAAGAGTTCAAAGTTATGGCTTTGGTTTGTTTATTAACCCCATTGTCTGGGGAACATTGGTTAACCTTTCTGAGCCCACAATTCCTTATGTGCAAAATGGGTATGTTAATCATGATGGTACCAGTTCCCACCTCACAGAGTTGCTGTGTGGATTAAATTGTAATAATTCATAATGCATGTAGAGTACTTGGCACAGCGCCTAGAAGACAGTGAGTGCTCACTCAATGTTAGAAATGGTCACTTGTTAGAGTCAGCATACTGAATTAAATGTTCTCCAATTTGCCGGGCGCAGTGGCTCACGCCTGTAATCCCCAATACTTTGGGAGACCGAGGTGGGTAGATCACGAGGTTATGAGATCGAGACCATCCTGGCCAACATGGTGAAACTCCGTCTCTATTAAAAATACAAAAATTAGCTGGGCGTGGTGGCACATGCCTGTATTCCCAGCTACTTGGGAGGCTGAGGCAGGAGAATTGCATGAACTCGGGAAGCGGAGCTTGCAGTGAGCCGAGATTGCGCCACTGCATTCCAGCCTGGTGACAGAGTGAGACTCCATCTCAAAAAAAAAAAAAAAAGTTCTCCAACTTGAGATAATAATATGAAAAGATTCCTTGCTTCCTTAATAACTTAGTCTCGTGGACTAAGCCCTCACAGTGCCTATTGTAACCACTAAGGGAGTGAGAGGTGTGTGTGTGCATGTGCAGGGGAAGTAGATGCTGGATAGAGTGGGGCCTGGGAGCCTGCGGACAGAGGAGACAGCCCAGACATCAGGACTGAGGTCTCTGGAGCACCATAGCCAGAGCAGAGGCAGTTGTCTAAACAGCCAGGATTGGGACAAGGATTTACAGTGTCCATATAACAGCATAGGGCAAAGGAATTAATAAAATATTAGCTGAGAACATGCTGGGCGCGGTGGCTCACGCCTGTAATCCCAGCACTTTGGGAGGCCGAGGCAGGCGGATCACGAGGTCAGGAGATCGAGAGCGTCCTGGCTAACACGGTGAAACCCCGTCTCTACTAAAAATACAAAAAATTAGCGGGCGTGGTGGTGGGTGCCTGTAGTCCCAGCTACTCGGGAGGCTGAGGCAGGAGAATGGCGTGAACCCAGGAGGCGGGAGCTTGCAGTGAGCCGAGATCGTGCCAGCACACTCCAGCCTGGGTGACGGAGCGAGACTCCGTCTCAAAAAAAAAAGAAAAAAAAAAAACAAAACATAGCTGAGAACAAAGAGAATAACTGTTATGAGCAGATGGGGATTGCAGGTGGGGCTTGAGGACAAGGCCTAGACCCTAAGTCCTGTGTCAGGGTCTTTCTTCATCTTAAAGTGACCATGTTTTCCCAATGATTCAAAAGCTAGTGCCTGGCATTTCTCAGCTAAGCCCTTTTTTCTCTGGCTGCTGAGCAGGATGTTTCTCTTCTCTCTTGAATGTTGAGCCAAGCTGAGCTATCTTCCTGAATTCACAGGTCTCCTTAGAAATCAGCTTTTGTCTGAGTCTGTCAGTGTAGCCTGGGCTCAGCCTGGACAGCCTTGCAGCCTGAATTCCCTGGCTTTCCCAGCAGTTCTCAGCATCTACTGAACTGACTTTCTTGCCTCTTTGATTCTATCTCGTCTGGTCTCCTGGGTTTGTTTTTTTACGAGGTACTCAGTCTGGAAAAAGAACCCCTACTCTCTCTGTGGGCATGGTAAGAGGTATTGCTTATGAAATCATTGGGCATATAATTGTCACTTTAGTCATTCACAATGAAAGATACACAGAAGGCAGCATCCTGACCAAAGAGGCCCAGGAGGTAGAAGGCTTCTCTTCCAACCAGACTCCTGGCTGGAAGCAAGATGTTGTATAGAAGTTAGTTGCCATCTAGAAAGTTAGCAGCATTTATTTGGGACCCGCTGCACGTCTATCCTTGTAATGAGGGAGACAGTATTTCAATGCAGAAAAGATAATGTTCCTCATCAGAATCTCTGATTATTTCATGATGACTGAGTCCTAGAAGTGGCTTTATTTTTCCAAGAAGTAAGAACACTTAAGGCTTTTTGATACATGTTGCCATATTGCCTTCCAAAACGGCTGTACCAATTCACATGCCAACTCGTTGCATTTGATTGTACCCACTTTATCTTACCTTTGCCAATACTGGGTATTATTACAAGTTTGGCAATCTATATAATGGGGAGGCAAATGGTATTGCTTTGATTAAATTATCATTTTTAAATTAATGAGGAGGTTGAACATTTAAAAAAAATTGTTTGCTATGAGGATGATACTTGGTATCCACTCCAGGGTGGGTCTGGAGGAATGTTGACTAGATTTTTTTTTTTTTTTTTTTGAGATGGAGTCTCACTCTGTAGCCCAGGCTGGAGTGCAGTGTGCGATCTTGGCTCACTGCAACCTCTACCTCCCAGGTCTTGGTTCAATCTATTCCCTTGCCTCAACCTCTGGAGTAGCTAGGATTACAGGCATGCGCCACCGTGCCCAGCTAATTTTTGTATTTTTAGTAGAGACAGAGTTTCACCATGTTGGCCAGGCTGGTCTTGAACTCCTGACCTTGTGATCCACCCACCTCAGCCTCCCAAAGTGCTGGGATTACAGGTGTGAGCCACCGCGCCGGGCCTGACTAGATTTTTTTATGGCTGAGTTTTATATGTTATTTATTTTTAAATTTTTTCTTTCTTTCTTTCTTTCTTTGAGATGGAGTTTCGCTCTTTCACCCAGGCTGGAGTGAAGTGGCGTGATCTCAGCTCACTGCAACCTCTGCCCCCTGGGTCCAAACGATTCTCCTGCCTCAGCCTCCCAAGAGGTGGGATTATAGGCCCTTGCCACCACGCCTGGCTAATTTTTGAATTTTTAGTAGAGATGGGGTTTCTCCATGTTGGCCAGGCTGGTCTTAAATTCTTGACCTCAGGTGATCCACCCGCCTTGGCCTCCCAAAGTGCTGGGATTACAGGCATGAGCCACCGCGCCTGTCCTATTTTTAAATTTCAACACAGTAAAATTTACTCTTTTATTGTATAATTTTGTGATTTTGACACATACATAGAGTTGTGTAACTACTTACACAACCAGAATATAAATGGTGATCTCATTCCCTGAAATTCCCTTATGTAACCTCTTTGTAGTCAAACCCTCTGTCAATCCTTAACCCCTGGCAACTACTGATCTATTCTATACCTCTATATTTTTGTGTTCTCTAGAATGTCTTTTTTTTTTTTAGATGGAGTCTCGCTCTGTCACCCAGGCTAGAGTGCAGTGGTGTGATCTCGGCTTACTGCAACCTCTGCCTCCCAGGTTCAAGCAATTCTCCTGCCTCAGCCTCCCAAGTAGCTGGGACTACAGGCATGTGCCACCATATCCAGCTAATTTTTGTATTTTTAGTAGAGACAGGATTTCACCATGTTGGGCAGGCTGGTCTCACACTCCTGATCTTAAGTGATCCACCTGTGTCAGCCTCCCAAAGTGCTAGGATTACAGGTGTGAGCCACCGTGCCCGGCCCAGTGTCTTTAATAGAGCAAAAAATGTTAAGTCTAACTTATTCACAGTGTGCTTTTGTTGTCCTACTAAAAACTCCTTGCCTAATCCAAGATTATTAAAATTTTCTCCTATATTTTCCTCTAAAAGTTTTCTAATTCTACCTTTTACATTTAGATCTGTAATGCATTTTTAAAAATTTTGTATAAGGTGTGAGTTGTAGGTCGAGATTCATGTTTTTGCATATTTATGTCCAATTGTTCCAGCACCATTTGTCAAAAAGTCTATCACTTTTTTATTTAGTTGCCTTTGCACCTTTGTCAAAAATCAATTGACCATTATGTGTGTAGGTCACTTTTTTGCTCTATTAAAGACACTGGGCCAGGCACGGTGGCCTCTCTATCTATCTTATACTCAATATCACATGACCTTTTTTTTTTTTTTTGAGTTGGAGTCTTGCTCTGTTGCCCAGGCTGGAGTGCAGTGGCGTTATCTTGGCTCACTGAAACCTCTGCCTCCCGAGTTCAAGCAATTCTCCTGCCTCAGCCTCCTGAGTAGCTGGGACTACAGGTGCATGCCACTACACCGGCTAATTTTTTGTATTTTTAGTAAAGACGGGGTTTTCCCATGTTGGCCAGGCTAGTCTTGAACTCCTGATCTCAAGTGATCCGCCTGCCTCGGCCTCCCAAAGTGCTGGGATTACAGGCATGAGCCACCGTGCCCAGCCACATGGTCCTGATTATATAGTAAGTACTTATATTTTTGCTTCTTCCAGAATGACATATAAATGGAATCATACAGTGTATAAATTTTGGCCGGGCTCGATGGATCATGCCTGTAATCCCAGCACTCTGGGAAGCCAAGGCGGGTGGATCACCTGAGATTAGGAGTTTGAGACCAGCCTGGCCAACATGGTGAAACCCCTCTCTACTAAAAAACAAAAAATTAGCTGGAGGCTGGGTCCAGTGGCTCACACCTGTAATCCCAGCACTTTGGAAGGCCGAGGTGGGCAGATCAGGGGGTCAGGAGTTTGAGACTAGCTGGCCAACATGGTGAAACCCCGTCTCTACTAAAAATACAATTTTTTTTTTTTTGGAGACGGAATCTCACTCTGTTGCCAGGTTGGAGTGCAGTGGTGTGATCTCGGCTCACTGCAACCTCCAACTCCCTGGTTCAAGCGATTCTCCTGCCTCAGCCTTCTGAGTAGCTGGGATTACAGGCACATGCCACCACACCCAGCTAATTTTTGGTGGCAGGCACCTGTAATCCCAGCTACTCACGAGGCTGAGGCATAAGAATCGCTTAAACCTGGGTGGCAGAGGTTGCCGTGAGCCGAGATTGCGGCACTGTACTCCAGCCTGGGCAACAGAGTGAGACTCCATCTGAAAAAAAAAAATTAGCCAGGCGTGGTGGTGGATGCCTGTAATTCCAGCTGCTTGGGAGGCTGAGGCAGGAGAATCTCTTGAACCCAGGAGGCAGAGGTTGCAGTGAGCCGAGATCATGCCATTGCACTCCAGCCTGGGCAACAAGAGTGAAACTCTGTCTCAAATAATAATAATAATAATAATAATAATTGAGTCTTCTAGCTTATTTCACTTAGAATAATGAATGACTTTGTGATTCATTCAAGTTGTGTACTTAGTCTTTCAATTATTCGTATTGCTCAGTAGTGTCTATTTGTTTAACCACTTACTTGCTGTTCTTATTTTTCAAAGTTGGTTTGGCTATTCTAGTTCCTTTGCCTTTTTAAGAATCAGCTCGTACGTATCTATAACAATTTGCCCCCTTGATGAGGGTACTGTCTGGATTTCCATAAATCTACAGATCAATTTGGGTAGACCTGTTGTATTAACAACATCCAGTCTTCCAATCTATGAACATGGAGTATCCATTTATTTACCTCTTAAAATTTCTTTCGTTAGTGTTTTGTAGATTAGCTTATGCCTAAGTAGTTCATGTTTTGGAACTGTTAGTGGTACTGGTTTTAAAATTTCAGTTTCAAAGCATTCATTGCTAGTATAAATAAATCCAGTTGTTTCTTTGTCTATTGACCTAATTCCGATTTTGCTGTCTTGGAAGCCACCTGCCATGTAAAGATGGCCAGGCTATCTTGGTGGAAAGACCATGTAGAAAAAGGCCCTGGAGGATAAAAGACCATGTGGCAGACAACCGAAGTGTCCCAGATGGTAGCTGACAGAGCAGGAGCACTGTCATCTCTGACAAACACTGCCACTTTAAGTTCCAGCTCCCTTTCTAGCCTTATGCATTTCAAGGAAATCACTTCTCTTCTAACAACAAGCAGCGAAAAGGAGCAGACAGTAAAACACAGATAAGACCAGCTAGGGCACAGAGGGAGGTTAGGGGGAAGTCTCTTGGGTAAGTGCCAAGCTAAGCTTCACCCTCATACAATGGGTCCCAGTAAAACAGTAGGCCTTAATAAGCACATTCCTTTCCCTTCAGGTGCACTAAGATAGGGAAGCTAAAAGCAGACTCAGGGGTATGCCTGCAGGTGCAGGAAGATGTATGGGAACATACACAAAACTCTCCCTCCCAGATAAGCACAACAAAGAGACACAGAAGCAGTCCAAGCCTCTGATAAACTCTCCTGCCCTGAATCCTTAAATACTCAGTCTGTAAGACTGTGTCTCTGACCTAACTTGGCCAGAAGCTCCTCTCAGGTTTGTTTTCTCTAAAATAAACCTGTCCTTAACTGTCAAGCCACCTTTCGTGTTTCTTTCGTCTTTCTTTAATTCTTACAGTAGCCAGCACCAACTGCCAGACATGAGAGTGAAGCCATTTTTGATGTTCAAATCCCACTGAGTTCCTAGCTAAATGTAGTCACGTGCGTGAACCCAGCTGGCATTACTGAAGAACTGTCCATCTGAGCCCAGCCAACCCACAAAATTGTGACAAATAACACATCTTGGTTGTTTTATTTTTATTTATTTATTTTTCGGAGACAGAGTCTTTCTCTGTTGCCCAGGTTGGAGTGCAGTGGCACAATCTTAGTTCACTGTAACCTCCGCCTCCTGGGTTCAAGTGATTGTCCTGCCTCAGCCTCTCGAGTAGCTGGGATTGCAGGCATGCACCACCATGCCCGGCTAATTTTGGTATTTTTAGTAGAGACGGGGTTTCACCATGTTGGCCAGGCTGGTCTCGAACTCCTGACCTCAAGTGATCCACCCGCCTCAGCTTCTCAAAGTGCTGGGATTACAGGTGTGAGCCACCATGCCTGGCCATCTTTGTTGCTTTAAACCATCAAGTTTTGGGATGGTTTAAAATGGAACAATAGACAACTGATATAGGGCTTAGCAACAGTTCAGTTCTTCAGCCCTGGGCTCCCTGGCCTGGTCATGACTGCTGGGCTTTGATATGCCTTCCTGAGTTGTCTTGTTGCCAGTCAGACTAGGGGCTTATGTCCCCAGGGATAGCAGTTGGCTGCCAAGTCACAGCTTTCCCTCTTCCCTACTCACTCCAGAGTGGTGTAGTTCAAATGGCCTGCATCTCTGCTTGAGCCCATGTTTCACTGCGGAGAGGCCTCTGCCATCCTTGCTTGTACTGATCCCTAGCTGTGGACTGCTTCTGCTTGCCCACTTGATTGACAGCTGCCAGTTTTCATAGCTCCCTGGGTCCCCACCACAATGCCTTCTTGGTGCCCTGATGGAAAGTCTCAGGAATGACCATTTGCAGCACCTTTTTCTCACCTTCTGATATGAGCGTCTCCTCTGTTGGGCCTGTTTCACTCTGCGACAAGTGATTAGTATTCCTCAGGCCTGAATCCCCAGTTACAGTTTCATGAATTGGTAGCCATTTAAACCTGACCTAGAACCTGCAGAGTGGTTTGATTTTATTACCTGTTTAGTACAAAGACTTGGAACCCTGGGGCTAGGTTAATTAGTTTTGTTTTTTTTGTTTGTTTGTTTTTTTTTTTAAACATGTAAGTCAGAGCAAACACCTCCTGGCCTGTCCTTACTAGCTATACAGTCTGGGAAAAGTTCTTAAGCTCCTATAGACCTCATTTTCTTCACTTGTAAAGTAAAGATAATAATACTTGATAAGATAATACATGTGCATTGCTGATCAACATGCCTGGCACACAGCAACTGTTTCATGATAGTAATTATAATTAATATTGAAAGTCAGAGATAGAGGGGCCCTTAGGGATTATTTAATCTAAGATTTTTCAGTGGGAGAAAGTGAAGCCCAGGGAGACTGAGTAATTTGCCCAAAGTCACACAGCTCATTAGTAGTTGAACTAGAACCTTAGTTTCTCAAACTCTAATCTCATATCTTTCCCATTGCATCACAATTGTTTCCCTTAGGAGGTCTTGGAGGGAAAAAAGTGATAGAAAGGAGCTACCAACCACCAAGTATCTACTTTATTGGTGCTTTACATACCTCATGTTATTTTATTCCCATAATAATTCTGGGCGTCATTATCCTCACTTTATTGATGAAGACACTGGACTCAGAGAAGTTAAAATCTTGCCAGCCAGGCACAGTGGCTCATGCCTATAATCCCAGCAGTTTGGGAGGCTGAGGCAGGCTGCTCAACTGAGGTCAGGTGTTTGAGACCAGCCTGGCCAACGTGGTGAAACCCCATCTCTACTAAAAATACTAAAATTAGCCGGGTGCAGTGGCACACGCCTGTAGTCCCAGCTACTCGGGAGGCTGAGGCAGCAGAATTGCTTGAACCCAGGAGGCAGAGGTTGCAGTGAGCTGAGATCATGCCATTGCACTCTAGCCTGGGCAACAGAAGCAAAACTCTGTCTCAAAAAAAAAAAAAAAAAAAAAGTTAGAAGTTAAAATCTTGCCTGCAGGCCCCACAGGCAGTAGAATGGGGACTCCAACCCGGGCCTGTCTGACTCAAAGCCAGCCCGTGCTCCTCTACCTCTCCTGCCCTTCCTGGGTCAGGCTGGAGAGCCTGAGAACCACAGGGAAGAAGGGTTTCTTCAGGGTCTGGCACCACCCTGGCTGCATTTCTTCTTAGTCCTCAGACGCAATAGCTGGTCTGCGCGCAAGAGCCTTTTATCCTTCCTTCCACACAATCCTTTTAACTGAAACCAAGTGGCCAAAGCTTAACTGTAATTCTACAAAACTGGTGGTGAAAGGCCTGGCTGGGGCTCGGGCCACTCACCCCAAACGTGATGTGCATAGAGAGCGGGGCTGACATTGTTTAGCTCCCTGCCTAGCAGTGCCCAGCCAAGCCTCCCAATCTAAATTGAGCCCTTAATCGTTTTCCTGGCATTTGCTCAGACAGGATTTTATTTTCTAGTAATAAAAGCTCCTACGTTGTAGGAAAAGAAACCAATCTGCCTTTTCTCCTGTTAGCTTTTGTGAATGCTTTGCCACCTGTCCTTTTCCCCCTTGTCCTTGTGCTTGGGGCAGAGCCACGTTGTTTTGTGCCCACTGTCAAGTTTTGAGGAGTTCTGAGTGGGCAGAGAAAAGCACTTACATTCACTGTGCCTCTTCGATCATTACTGGCAGCTTCCCATCTCATGGATGGACAGGTTTCATCCTACAGGCTTGACTTCTGGGTCTGCAGGTGGTATGAGGAAGATAGTCCCAGGGAAGTAGGAGCAAGTGAGTCACCGAGGGCCTCCCGCATAAGCAGCTCTTGATGGCTGGTGTCTAGCTGCCTTGGTCTTCTGCTTAAGAATTTTCAGTGGCTCCCCAGTGCCTGCAGCATGAAGCACACACTTTCTAAAACAGTATTCAGACCACCCACCTCCTCGACCTCTTCTCTTTTTGTTGGTGAAAAAAATAAAAAAATAAAAAAATAAAATGCAGAATAGAAAGAGTAAAAATGAATCTCTCCAGAGTCTTCATCGCCAAAATCAATGCTAACATATTGACATATATCTTTCCAGATCTATGCATAAATATATATATATTTAAATTTGTGAGGCCTTTTCAGTTCTAACTTTCCTTTGTAGCTTTATCTTTTACAACTCCCACGGTACACTAAACATTATCTACACGTAATTCACCTGTGTATAGGCAAATGCGTAGAATGTGCCTATTCCGATTAAAGGAAATGTGAGATGTGTGTGTGGGTGGGTGTGTGTGTGGGGTGTGTGTGTGTGTATATATATAATCTATACCATGGAATACTACTCAGTCATAAAAAAGAATGAAATTTTCTTTTATAGCAGCATGGATGGAACTGGATGCCATTATCTTAAGTGAAATAACTCAGAAAGTCAAATACGCATGTTCCCACTTATGAGTGGGAGCTAAATTATGTAAATTATGTATATATATACAGACATGGACATAGAGAGTGAAATAATTGACATTGGAAACTCAGAAATGTGGGAGGGTGGGAGGGAGGTGAGAGATGAGAAATTACCTAATGGGTGTAATGTACACTATTTGGGTGATGGTTACACTAAAAGTCCAGTCTTCACCATTATGTAATATATTCATGTAACAAAGCTGCACTTGCACCCCCTAAATCTATAAAAATAAGTTTTTTACAAGAATTAGCCTATCCATATAGCATGCACTTTCAGATTTTTAAGAATTCACACCAGCTGTTCGCTCTCTCTGAAATGCCCTTTACACAATGCCTGCACATAGTAAGCTCTAACAAAACTCTAGCTGTTCCTTTTAATTTCTTTTCCTGCCTGGTGAGCTCCAACTTAACTATTTAAAACTCTGCTTAAATAACTCTACATCTAGGAAATGCCCCTCTCTCCCTAAACCCTCACCTGTCTGCTCACCAGTTGGCTACTCACCACCCGTTTTGGGACCCATCGATCCACTGCCCTCCCACCCTATCCTGTCCTAAGCCGGCTCTTCCAAGGCAGTCAGGGGTCATGTCTCTTTCACTCAGGCCCATGATTGACACTCAGTACAGGCTGGGAAAATGGACGTCAGACTGTCAGAGGCAGCAGTTTGCTGGATGAAGCTAGTCCGAGGCATACTGCAGGGGCCCAGGGCACTGCTGGACAAGTCAGAGTGGCTGTGAGCTGGCATTTGTACAGAGATTCCAAACTGCTAAGGAGACCCCTGTTGTTGGCTGGGCTCCTCCCTGTCTGGCAAGAGCTAACCTTCCACCTCAGAAAGCATTATGGTGCCAGAGAGCTCTCTTGGCAGACCTTGGATGAATTATTTACTCTCTCCTTGTTGAGTGAATGCAGGCACATTTGAGGCTCCTCTAAAGATGCTTGATCCAGAATTCTAGCCTTAATGGTGGTGGGCTGCAGAGAAAGAGAAAATAAACCAATGTCCCCACCCTTGGCCAGACTTCCTGCCATATCTTTGGGGGGGCATTTTGTTCACTTTGACTCACCTTTGCCCCCAGCTCCCTGCACTGTCCCCCAACTCCAACTCCACTTAAAAGGGACATTTTGGCCAGGAGCGATGGCTCATGCCTATAATCCCAGCACTTTGAGAGGCCAAGGTGGGCGGATCACTTGAGGTCAGGAGTTCTAGACCAGCCTGGTCAACAGGGTGAAATCCCATCTCTATTAAAAATACAAAATCAGCTGGGTGTGGTGGCGCGTGCCTGTAATCACAGCTACTTAGGAGGCTGATGCAGGAGAATCACTTGAACCCGGGAGGTGGAGGCTGCAGTTAACCGAGATTGCACCACTGCACTCCAACCCCGGGCAGACAGAGCAAGACTCTGTCTCAAAAAATAAAAAATAAAAAAAACCCCGGACATTTCACGTTTTCTTGTTGGTGCACAATTTGTTGCTCCTCTTTCCTCCTTTACACCTCACCATGCAGCTCCTGTGTCATAATCTTACACATCCTTCTGTCTGCATTCCCTCAGCATTGGAAAACTCTGAGATGAGAACCAAGAGCAATGGTTTACTGGACACTGCAGCAGCTTTAAGCAGCATTTGTTGAAAAGTACACATTGGGTACTTTCCAATACCTCGGCTCACTTCTGGGTGGTCTTTGTTAAGAGAAGCGGCTTCTAGCCTCGCTGGGTAACACATCTTCCTTCTCAGGTTCCCTGAACAAATGAAGCAATTGAAGCAACTGGAAATAGCAGCTACTGGCATGGGAACACACATGGCATCTAACACTCATCCTGACAGAAGAGTCGTGTGGCCGAGTTTTTCCAGGCCTCACCCACCTGTGAGTGTCACTGTTGGGGTCATATTAGGGGCAATGGCCTGTCATTGCTGACCCTTGCCCCTGAGACTTTGTCCCCAGGAGCATTTTGCAGCCACTCACAAGTACTCCTGTTACACTTCCTCTCTTCCCGACATTGGCAATGTCTCCAGGTCACCTGACAACTCCAGGGGAAGGTGCAGCAGATGCCTTATATGCTGTATCTGCATGGAGAATGTGTTCCCCTGGTGAGGAAACTCTTCAGGTGATTAAATGGTGACAAACGCTCTGGAATTCTCCCTGTGCTGGGAAGACAGCATGTGCCTTCACGTCCACCTCCTTTTCTGCATTTTAGTTTGTCAGCAGGCCCGAAAGCGGCAGTGGTAACATCACCCTTTGAAAACAGTGAGGAGCCCCTCTCTCTGCTGAGTTATTATTTTTTTTATGTGTTTTTTTGAGACAGAGTCTCACTCTGTCACCCAGGCTGGAGTGCAATGGTGCGATCTTGGCTCACTGCAAACTCCACTTCTCAGGTTCAAGTGATTCTCCTGCCTCAGCCTCCCAAGTAGCTGGGATTACAGGCGAGTGCCACCATGCCCAGCTAATTTTTTTTTTTTTTTTTGTATTTTTAGTAGAGACGGGGTTTCGCCATGTTGGCCAAGCTAGTATCAAACTCTTGACCTCAGATGATCCACCCCCCTTGGCCTCCCAAAGTGCTGGGATTACGGGCATGAGCCACCACGCCCAGCCTCTTTGCTGAGTTCTGACTTCCATCCACAGAGCCAGGTTAGGCATAGATATCTGAAGCTTCCCACATGCTGCCCAGCCGTCTTTGCGTCTTTTTCTGGCATGTGAGCCAAACCACTTCCTCATCCTCACACGGAGTGACACCCAGAAGCCCCACAGACCAGGTCATCAAACACACCCAGGCATGGCTGCAGCCCAGTGCAGACTCAAGTTGAGACACCATTAAAATAAGAAATGTTTTTCTAGCTCTTTAAAGTTTACAAAACCCGTGCATATACATGACTTCCACTTAATCCTTGAAACAGCCCTTTGAAGTTTGGGTTGTCTTTATTCTCATTTTATAAGGAGTAAAACTGAAGTTCAGGAAGGTTAGAAAAGGCAGACATGACTATTTAGTAAGTGACAGAGCTAGGGATTTTCAGTCCTGTCATATGGAACCCTACGTTCCCTGTGTGATAAGATTACAAACCTGAGACTTAGTTAAGGGAGACGTAGATCAAGTAGCAACAGCTGTGCCTTCAGACCTGTAGTTCAAGGCAGCTGGCATCACCCAGAGGCAGTTAAACTCTCGGATAGAGTGATAATTAGAATTGGGCTATCCAGGCAAAAATAGCCATGGTCCCTTCTCAAGAAGTTTAGGAGACTTTTCTTTTCTTCTAGGTGTTCTTCTTTTTCCCTCTGTGCTCCACAGCACTTGGATGGGACTTCTCACAGAGTTATTTCTGTGAATCTCCCATCGTGCTTGTTCTACTGTAGGACCCTTGAAGCCAGAGACTATGCTATGAACATAGGAGGTACTCAATAAATGTTAGTGGAATGAAGGGCTGTTTCTTAATGTCACTCCATTAGACCTCTAAGTAGGAAATTTAACTGTAGTCATTTCTTTCCCATGAGCACCTCCACCAGAGAGTGGGCATGCATGGTGCACAGTAAAGCAGAATAAGTCAACCCTATTGACTTCCTGCCTCAGTTTCCATGCCTTTATGTTGCCCAGCTGCTTCCCTTTGGGTCCACCGATGCATCTCACTTTCAGCTGCCACCCTCCCACCCCAGCTTCTGAGTCTGAACAAATTCAGGCAGGAAGTAGATTAACCACCTCAGTGCCTCTGGTGGGACTTGGTGCGCAGTCATCCACTGAAACTTGGAGGTTGTTAGTCCAGTAACATCCTCTGACAGTCATATTTCCCCGAGTGATATCTGTCCTCTCTCTGGCTATTGTTGGCCCAACCCAGAGATCCAGCTTCTACCTGATCCCTAGCTCTCCCGCCCAGAGGCACGGTCCCCTTTTAGGACTGCACACTGCTCCTGAACTCAGCCTGGGAATGGGCCCTGGCATACTATGTGGCACTTGCCAGCCCTTTTCCCTGGTACAGAACCTGGATCTTATCCATTACTACCCATGGACAATGTGTCTACAAATAACCTCCTACCTGCCTGTCTGCTGGCCTGTGTGCCTGACTGGGGAGGGCAGACAAGATGCTTGGATTCCTCTCCATTTGCTCCACCCATTTGATTAGAGAGTTGCTTCAATCACGCCTGGGCTTCCTGTGTCCTTTGGCCATTGTGTCTCACCCATCAGGCTACCAGTCTGATATTTGCTTTTGTAGCTGGGCTTATTCCTCCTGCCCAAGATTCAGCTGTGTAGATGCAGGGTCAGGTTTTGTTTCATCCTCTCTGTCTGATCTGCATGGCTGTGAGATGCCCACAGTGCCTTGTTTATGCCCAAGCTAAAACTTCATTTGGTTTCATCTTATGTGCTCTTTAAGAGGTTTGGTGTGGAAGAAAGTTTGAAACTAATAGGCTAAACTAAAGATTAATGGTTGGGATTATTTTTATTGATTTATTCTGTCTCCAATATTAAAACTCTATTATCTTTTTTTTTTTTTTTTGAGACATTGTCTCGCTGTCACGCAGGCTGGAGTGCACTGGCCTGATTTCGGCTCACTGCAACCTCTACCTCCCAGGTTCAAGCAATTCTCAGCCCCCCAAGTAGCTAGGATTACACCATGCCAAGCTAATTTTTATACTTTTTTTTTTTTTTGAGACAGAGTTTCGCTCTTGTTGCCTGGGCTCACTGCAAACTCCATCTCCCAGGTTCAAGCAATTCTCCTGCCTCAGCCTCCTGAGTAGCTGGGATTACAGGCATGCGCCACCACGCCTGGCTAATTTTTGTATTTTTAGTAGAGACAGATGGGGTTTTACCATGTTGGCCAGGCTAGACTCGAACTCGTGACCTCAGGCGATCCACCCACCTCGGCCTCCCAAAGTGCTGGGATTACAGGCATGAGCCACTGCGCCCGGCTGCATGATTTCTTTAACATTTGGACTTCAAATGTGATCCCTCTGCTTGGAGTCTTCTTCCCTGTACCTCCTATGCCACCATCTAGGTCTTAGTTTGGATATGGCTTTCTTCAGAAAGTGGTAAGGCCAGCCTGGCTTTCCAGGCTGAGTTAAGTGTCGTATCTCTGAATTCCCATGTTATTCAGTTGTTCCTCCTCCTCCTCTTCCTCTCCTTCTCTTTCTCCTTCTTTTTCTGCTTCTTCCCCTCCTTCTCCTTCATCTTCTTCTGAGATGGGGGTCTCACCATGTTGCCAAAGCTGATCTTGAACTCCTGGGCTCAAGTGATTTTCCTGCTGCATCAGCCTCCCAAGTAGCTGGAATTACAGGTGCAAGCCATCATGCTTGGCCAGTTCTCTCTCTCTCTTTTTTTTTTTTTTTTTTTTGAGACAGAGTCTCGCTCTGTCACTCAGGCTGGAGTGCAGTGGCGCAATCTCTGCTCACTGCAGCCTCTGCCTCCTGGGTTCAAGCGATTCTCCTGTCTCAGCCTCCCGAGTAGCTGGGACTACAGGCATGTACTACCACGCCTGGCTAATTTTTGTGTTTTTAGTAGAGACTGGGTTTCACCATGTTGGCCAGGCTGGTCTCAAACTCCTGACTTCAAGCGACCTGTCCTCCTCGGCCTCCCAAAGTGCTGGGATCACAGGCATGAGCCACTGCTCCCAGCCTCAGTTCTTCTCTTTTACCATATTGAACTGCAAGTATCTGCCTCCCACACCAGATCATAGGCTCTCTGATGGCAAGAACTATGTCATCTTGTTCATGCTCGTATCTCCAGTATTTTCAAGTGTGCCAAGCACAGGTACTAGTTTCAGTGAATAGATGAATGAATAACTGAGGTTTGGTGTTGTTATGGGTTGAGAACTGTGTCCCCACAAAAAGATATGTTGAAGTCCTAACCCCGATACCTGTGAATGTGACCTTATTTGGAAATAGGGTATTTGCAGATGTAATGAGGTTAAGGTGAGGCCATATGAGATTAAAGTATGTCCTAAATTAAATGACTTGTGTTCTTGTAACATAAGGGAACTTTAAAAACAGACACATATGGAAGAGGAACAAAAGATCCTCTCATAGTACCTTCAGAGAGAGCACGTCCCTGCTGATTTTGGACTTTTATCATCCAGAACTGCAAGAGAATAAACTTCTGTGTTTTTCTTTTGTTTTATTTTTGAGACGGAGTCTCGCTCTGTCATCCAGGCTGGAGTGCAGTGGTGCGATCTTGGCTCACTGCAAGCCCCACCTCCCGGGTTCACGTCATTCTCCTGCCTCAGCCTCCCGTGTAGCTGGGACTACAGGTGCCCGCCACCACACCCGACTAATTTTTTGTATTTTTAGTAGAGATGGGGTTTCACTGTGTGAGCCAGGATGGTCTCGATTTCCTGACCTTGTGATCCGCCTGCCTTGGCCTCCCAAAGTGCTGGGATTACAGGCGTGAGCCACCGCGCCCGGCCCACTTCTGCTGTTTTAAGCCACTAAATTTCTGGTACTTTGTTACAGCAGCCCTAAGAAATGAATCCAGGTATATAACATATGTCAGATAGATTGTAGTCCAGGTTCCTTTTGGAGGTGTCATATTTCACTTGGCTAGATCTCCTACAAGTCTTGGAAATTACACCTTGGCAATCACCATTTGTGGACTCTTTTAACATAATTGTTGGAAGATATGTAGTCATAGCTTTCTTAAAAATAACAGTAAATTGCAGTAGCATCTTTAAAAAAAAAAAAAAAAAAAAGAGTAATACACATTGGCCAAAATGGCTGGTAGATTGGATTCAAGGTGTGAAGGAAAGAGAAGAGTTAAGGAGTAAATTATATTCCCATTTAGAAAAGTAGGTGAGGGCTGGGTGGCTCATTCCTATAATCCCAGCACTTTGGGAGGCTGGGTGGGCGGATCACTTGAGGTCAGGAATTCTAGACCAGCCTGGCCAACATGGCAAAACCCTGTCTCTACTAAAAATACAAAAATTAGCCAGGCATGGTAGCACACACCTGTAATCCCAGTTGCTAGGGAGGCTGAGGCAGAAGAATTGCTTGAACCCACAGAACGGAGGTTGCAGTGAGCTGAGATCATGCCACTGCACTCCAACCTGGGCGACAGAGCGTGACTCAGTCTCAAAAGAAAAGTAGGTGAAGGGACACAAGGTGAAGTATGGAAAAAATCATGTCACAATTTGACAATGGAGCAGGGTAAAGACCTCAATCTTCAGAGAAAAAGCCTTACCATTTTACCTCAATTAAAAAGAAGTTGAAAATGCAAAATAAATAAATAAATAGGAACATATATGGAAGTGTTAAAAAGGAAAACATTGAGTTTGACCGATACTATCATAATTAAATACTATTGCTTTGCAAGGAGGTGGAGGGACTGGATAGCTCAATTCTTTCAAAAATCACCTCAGTTCTCTGAGCCACCTCCACTTGGTTTTCTAACAGACATTTCAAATGCAACTTGTGGCTATCCTCTTCTCTTCTCATTCCCTATCCCTCTTTCAAAACTGCTTCACTCAAAGCCATCTACATTTCAGTGATAGCATCTCTCTTTCTTTCTTTTTTTTTTTTTTTTTTGAGACAGAGTTTCCCTCTTGTCACTCAGGCTGGACTGTAGTGGCGCCATCTTGGCTCACTGCAACCTCCGCCTCCTGGGTTCAAGTGATTCTCCTGCCTCAGCCTCCCGAGTAGCTGGGATTACAGGCATGTGCCACCATGCCCGGCTAATTTTGTATTTTTAGTAGAGACAGGGTTTCTCCATGTTGGTCAGGCTGGTCTCAAACTCCCGACCTCAGGTTATCCGCCCACCTCAGCCTCTCAGAGTGCTGGGATTACAGGCATGAGCCACCGTGCCCGGCAATAGCATCTCTCTTTTCCAGTTGTTCAAGCCCCAAACCTTGAGCTCATCCTTAACTTCTTTCTTTCTTTCACACCTCGAATCCAATCTATCAGACATTCTCTGAACTCTGTGTTCAAAATACATTAAGCATTTGACGGTTTTCCACCATCTCCATTGTTACTTCACTGGTCATAGCTATCATTGTCTTTCATTCCCTCCTTCCAATTTATTCTCAATGTAGTCTTCTGCTTCGGCCATGGTTCTTAAAGTCTGCTGTGGCTCCCCAGTTTACTCAGAGTAACAGCCAAAGCCGTTCAATTACCTTTCTGATTTCTCCTATCACTTTCTCCTTTGTTTACTCCATTCTAGCCATGCTGACCTTGCTTTTCCTGGACTATGTCAGACATGTCTCTGCCTTAAGGCCTTTGCACTGGATACTCCCCCTTCCTCCTCCTTCCAGATTTCTTCCCCCAGAAATCTGATATCAGCTTGACCAACTCTGTATCATCCTCTGAATCTTTTCTTTTTCTTTTCTTTTCTTTTTTTTTTTTTTTAAGACAGAGTCTTGCTCTTGTCACCCAGGCTGGAGTGCAATGGCGTGATCTCAGCATTGCAACCTCCACCTCCTGGGTTCATGCAATTCTCCTGCCTCAGCCTCCGGAGTAGCTGGGATTACAGACTCGTGCCACCACGCCTGGCTAATTTTTGTATTTTTAGTAGAGATGGGGTTTCACCATGTTGGCCAGGTGGTCTCAAACTCCTGACCTCAGGTGATCCACCCACTTTAGCCTCCCAAAGTGCTGGGATCACAGGTGTGAGCCACTGCTCCCGGCTGAATCTTTTCTTAAATGTTACCTTCTCAATGGTGCTTTCCAGGACCACTGTTTCAAATTCTGCTCCCTGCCCCTCTGTCTCTTCTAATCCTTTTAACCTTATTTTACTTATTTCCTCATAGTATCTATCACCTTCTAGCATACTATCATAATTTATATATTATGTCTATTGTTTACTGGAAAGTTTTTAGCACAGGGTCTTTCTTGCCTAGAGTAGGTTCTTAATACAGGTTAATTCTTGTTTTTGTCAGAGGTTATGACTTAAAAAAATCTTTTGATTTAGATTTGCTTTGCAAAAGGTATAACTTCCATCTTTTAAACATTATTACTATGGAGGTAAGAGTCACATAACAGAAAATTAACCACTTTAAAGTGAACAATTCAGCTGGACGTGGTGGCTTACGCCTGTAATCCCAGCACTTTGGGAGGCCAAGGTGGCTGGACCATTTGAGGTCAGGAGTTTGAAACCAGCCTGGCCAGTATGGTGAAACCCCATCTCTACTAAAAATACAAAAATTAGCTGGGCGTGGTAGTGGCCACCTGTAGTCCCAGCTACTCGGGAGGCTGAGACAAGAGAATTTCCTGAACCCGGGAGATGGAGATTGCAGTGAGCTGAGATCACGCCATTGCACTCCAGCCTGGGCAAAAGAGTGAAACTCTGTCTCAAAAAAAAAATAATAAATAAAATAAAATAAAAGTTCCTCTATGTTTATAGGCCTTAAAAAACAAACCAACTTTCTGTGAAGGTGAATGATTTTGTTAATTGTTTCAAGATGTTGAGTGTTTTAAACTATGTTGTAAAAGCCCTACATGATGGCAAAACAAAACTCATTAGTTAGTTTTTCCCTGTTGGGCTTTTACTTAAAAATATAAAATGTAGACATTCACAGGCAATTTTACAACTGCAAATTTAAACCAAGTATAATCAGAAAAGGGGGAAAATGACATAATATTGATATATCTGCTTTGTTGAGCTAGATCTGAGAGTAATATATCTCACTCGCTTCATTGTCTCCTTGATCCTTCAGTGTGCTATAAGGTTAATTCAAGAAAATTTCTGGAAGGATACAAAAGAAGCTGTTAACAGGTTTTTTTCTTCTGAAGCAGGGTTCTAGGAGGAAGACTTATTCTATAATTAGATAATATACCTCTTTATACTGTTTGAATTTTTACCCTAGGCTTGTATTACAGTTAAAAAAATATAATAATAACAATGTCAATAACAAAAATCCTAAATTTGTGTTAAATTATCCCTCTGTGTTCCCCACGGTTCTGGGCATGTATTCGTCTGGACTCTTTTTTTCTTTTCTTTTCTTTTTTCTTTTTCTTTTTTTTTTTTTTGAGACAGGGTCTTGCTCTGTTGCCCAGGCTGGAGTTCAGTGGCATGATCTTGGCTCACTGCAACCTCCACCTCCCAGGTTCAAGCAATTCTCATGCCTCAGCCTCCTGAGTAGCTGGGATTACAGGCATGTGCCACCATGCCCAGCTAATTTCTGTATTTTTAGTGGAGATAGGGTTTCACCATGTTGGCTAAGCTGGTCTCAAACTCCTGACTTCAGGTGATCCACCTGCCTCAGCCTCCCAAAGTGCTAGGATTACAGGCACGAGCCACCACGCCTGGCCTGTCAGGACTCTTTAAAGTGATGGAAACCCAATTTAAACTAGACTCTGCAGAAAAGGGGGTTGCTGTTACTAGAGCACAGAGCAGGAATGGAGTAGTTTACAGAACTAAAGGAAGAACCATGATCTCAGGGGCTAGCACTGAGGCCTCCCTGTGACAAGCTTGTTTTTTCTCCTGTTCTCATGATCATCATTACTTGTGTTTGCTCTTCTGTTCATGTTGGTGTCATTCTCTCTTGCTTCTCCATATGGACATGGCTGTTGGTAGTCCTAGCTTAGGAACCCCAGAGAAGAGAAAAAATATCTTTCTTCCCAAGTCTCTATTTTAATCCTGATGAAGGTTCTCATTGATTTTGCTTGTGTTGCTTGCTTCCCCTTGAACTATCACTATTGCCAAGGGAATTGGCCAGACCTGCATCATTTACCCAGTGTGTGGCCAGCATAATGGAATCTCTTAACAGAAGGAACAAGTGAAAGCTTCCTGGGAGGAAAAGTAAGTAACCACAGTCTGCTACAGTCTACCCCTTGACTGCTTAGTCTAATACAAACTCTCCTCCCATAATAGTATTCCAAGACAGTTCCTGGAAATCACACAGCCCTCCTACAGATACCTAAAATATATTCACCCCCTTTCCCACAGCAAAACAATTTGATGTATTTAACAGCAGGTTAAGCTCCAAGTCCAAAGTTCTGGGGGATCTTTCTTCTTCTTGGGCTGCTTTGAATATGACTTCTCTCGGTTCAGCGACCCATGTTTAATCGAGGAATGTAATACAATAAAAAACTTTAATTTAGAAAAGAGGAAAAAAAGGGCCGGGTGCAGTGGCTCACGCCTGTATTTTTTTTTTTTTTTACCTTGTCCCCAAAGAGCCTGTTTTTGGCCGGGTGTGGTGACTCACACCTGCAATCCCAACACTTTGGGAGGCCGAGACAGGTGGATCACCTGAGATCGGGAGTTCGAGACCAGCCTGACCAACATAGTGAAACCCTGTCATTACTAAAAATACGAAAATTAGCCAGGCATAGTAGCGCATGCCTATACTAGGAGGGATGAGGCAGGAAGATCACTTGAACCTGGGAGGCAGAGGTTGCAGTGAGCCGAGATCGTGCCACTGCACTCCAGCCTGGGCAAAAGAGCAAGACTCCATCTCAAAACAAACAAACAAACAAAAAACCAGACTGTCTTTTTTTGAACTATTTGGAACTAGAAGAAATCATTCATCTTACTTTAAAGCAGTGGCTACCTTCCTTAAAATAGAATCTGTATGTCCATGCTGTGGTTTGAATGTGTCCCCTCCATAATTCAGGTATTGAAACTTAATGGCCAACGTGATGGTATTAAGAGGTGAGACCTTTAAGAGGTAATTAAATCATGAGCGGTCCTCCTCTCATGAATGAGATTAAAACTGTTATATAAGAAGCTTCAAATAGCATTGGACTCACTTGTCCTTCTACCTTCTGTTATGTAAGGACACAGTGTTTCTCCCCCTGGAGGATGCAGCAACAAGGTGTCATCTTGAAAGCAGAGAGCAGCCCTCAAAACTGAACCTGCCAGTGCCATGATCTTGAACTTCCCAGCCTCTAGAACTGGGAGAAAGTAAATTTTTGTTCTTTATAAATTACCAGTCTCAGGCAGGGCACAGTGGCTCACGCCTGTAATCCCAGCACTTTGGGAGGCTGAGATGGGTGGATCACAAGGTCAGGAGTTCGAGACCAGCTTACATGGTGAAACCCCGAGTCAACTAAAAATACAAAAAATTAGCCAGGCATCATGGCGCGTGCCTGTAGTCCCAGCTACTTGGGAGGCTGAGGCAGGAGAATTGCTTGAACTTGGCAGGCAGAGGTTGCAGTGAGCTGAGATTGCGCCACTGCACTCTAGCCTGGGCGACAGAGTGAGACTCCATCTCAAAAAAAATAATAATAATAATAAATAAATAAATTAAATTACCAGTTTCATGGCTGGGCACAGTGGCTCATGCCTGTAATCCCAGCACTTTGGGAGGCCAAGACGGGGTGGATCATCTGAGGTCAGGAGTTCGAGACCAGCCTGGCCAAAATGGTGAAGCCCTGTCTCTACTAAAAATAAAAAAATTAGCTGGGTATGGTGGCACATGCCTGTAATCACAGTTACTTGGGAGGCTGAGACAGCAGAATCACTTGAACCTGGGAGGTAGAGGTTGCAGTGAGCCAAGATTGTGCCACTGCACTTCAGCCTGGACAACAGAGCGAGACTGCGTCTCAAAAAAAAAAAAAAATTATCAATTTCAGGTGTTTTGTTATAACAACACAAACTGTACTAAGACAATCTACACCTATTTCTTAATCTCTATCTCTCTCTCTATTTACCTACCTATCTATCTGTCCTCTGTCTAGCCTCCCTTTCCTTCCAGGAAGTGAAGATTTAGGCAATAGTGTTTTGAAGACTATTGTTACAAAAATGCTTCCATGCTCTTGAGAAAGGGCTACTATTTGTTGCTCATGGCTTAC
This sequence comes from Pan paniscus, assembly GCF_029289425.2. NCBI lineage: Eukaryota > Metazoa > Chordata > Mammalia > Primates > Hominidae > Pan > Pan paniscus. The sequence continues at coordinate 34,280,255 of NC_073260.2, forward strand.
TTTTTTTTTACCCTGCTTTGGTTTTTCATTGGCCATCAAAGTTCTTACTGATGATCCTGAGTCAACTCATTAAGGACTCTGATGGGGAATTGGGAGGGAAGGAAGAAGGAATAAACCTTCAAGTGTGAAAGGATGAAAGGGATATAGTGAGAAAGTAAGAGGGACCATTGATCCACAGTCAGAAAAGTGGCTCAGGATTGGGGTCACCACCTGAAAAATCTGGACAAGTGAATTGAGAAGATGTCTATAATCAGCCTTGTCTTTGTGCCCCCGGAGTCATATTGGATTAGAAACTTTGCCAGCTGACTGTGCAGTTTTCACAAGATTGAAAGCCTTATATTACTTATCCCCTAGCTTCTGAAGATCAGGTATTCACCCTTCACGAAACCTTGCTCATTTTACATCAGGTCTCCTCAGTAGTTTTCCTTCCTGTAGAAGCAGTGCTCACCTTGAAGCATATATCTATTTCTGCCACTGGCCAATTACCTCTTACGGTATTTCTACCAAAATACCTTTCCTCTTTGTTAGACTAAAGATGACTCCTAGACCCTCAGAGAAATGATGGGAAAGAGTTTCCACACCTGTACTTAGATGGCTTAACTAAGACTACCAGATCTCCCAAGTTGGGATAGCAATAAATGGATTCTACCAGTCCCTCAGAGTGTTCTTTTTCCCCCTAATCTATTTCAAGCCAGGCAATCTGGAACTGAGTTTTATCTTTCCTCTGTCTCACGATACTCTTCTTAAAGTTACATGGAGATGGAGACTGAAAGTTAAAGTTTAATCAGCTGATTCTCAAACTCTATATCTCAGATCTCACACCTCCAACTTTTTTATCTGGGGTGGAAGGTGGTGATGGGAAGGGAAGAGAGTATCACAGTTCTACAACAATCATTCCTAGTTTCCTCTTAGTGCTTGTTTGCAATGCCTCTTCCTGGGACCAAATTATTCTCAGGAACTGTTTGGTTGCAAGGAAGAGAAACTCACTAAAATTAACCCAAGTAAAATGGTACATTTATTATATGGCTATAACAACTAATGTCCAGGACAGTGAGGCCATGTTATAGACATTTATGGAGAAGAAATAAGGTATACATAGTTGGGCCTCAGAAAGTCTATAAAAGGTAGATAGAAAGTAAGGAAATAAGGCTGTTCTTTTCCTAAGACCCTTTCATCTTTCATCTCTGCTTCTTTTAATTCTGGCTTTCTCCCTGCAGAGAATAAGTTTCTCCTTATTCATGGTGTCTTTGACCCTGTAGTTTCAGCTTGGTTCACTGTCTCACAGTGGGGGAAAGTGTGTTATCCAATAGGAAACTGGAGTGCTATTAGGATAGGAGAACAAACTCTAGGATGCCAAAATATGAAAAGTTACCATAATAATGACCAATCTATCCAAGCTAATTCAAGTTGGATAAATAGTTTGCCATATCTGAAGTGGAAGTCACCAAGACACCAATCCATAGTGCCTCACTCTGTCCCTGGAACTTGAAGGCACCCAGTAATTGTTTGCTTAGTGGATGAATAAATGAGTGAATGACTGGAGTTGAATGCAATTCATGTCTGATTTATTTTGATTCATCTTGGTAACACTCATAGCACCTGATATACTGGTGTGTGTGTGTGTGTGTGTGTGTGTGTGTGTGTGTGTGTGTGTGTATGTTGGTATATGGTAAGTACTCAATAAGCAACTGGATACTTGCTGAGCACCAACCTAATATAATACCTTACTGTATTAGCAGAATAACTCTCACCTCCTTTAAGTATTGTGCTTTTTAAAATGGCAAAATTGGCCAGGCACGGTGTCTCACACCTGTAATCCCAACACTTTGGGAGGCCAAGGCAGGTGGATCACCTGAGGTCAGTAGTTCGAGACCAGCCTGGCTAACATGGCAAAACCCTGTTTCTACTAAAAGTACAAAAGTTAGCCGGGCATGGTGGCATGCGCCTGTAGTCCCAGCTAGTTGGGAGGCTGAGGCAGGAGAATCGCTTGAACCTGGGAGGCAGTGGTTGCAGTGAGCCAAGATCGCACCATTGCACTCCAGCCTGGGTGACACAGTGAGACTCTGTCTCAAGAAAATAAAATAAAATAAAATGGCAAAATCATTGTATAGTATCGTGGTCTCCAGTGTAGAATGTGTATGGCAACGCACCATATAAAAAATTATTATGACCTCTAAAAGAAAAATTGTGTTGCCAATATCTAATATACAGGTTGACATTTGTGTCTTCACATAGGTCAAATGTCAAGAATAGTTCATGAGTTCTCTAAGGGAAGAGTGGGGCTTCCACAACATGGAGGACTTGACTGAGTTGTCTTCTTCTGGGTGTTGGCTCTCAGCATCCTGTGATATATTGCAGTTTACTTGGGCCAGTGTGGATTCTAAGAAAAATGCATTATCTAGTTTGAACTAAAGTAACTTTCACAAAATGAACAAAAAGCTTAAAAAGATACCTGTAATGAAATTGTAAATTTAAGACAATACCTATAATGGAAGCATAAGGAAACAATGAGAAAATGGCAAAACAAACATTTCTGCTCTGTTATGAGCTCTTTGTCTGCCACATTAAGAGATAAAACAATGATATCTAGTGAGATCTGACAAGAGGTGTCGAAAAAATTAGACATTATCATGGAGCCCTGTTTGAACTGTGGATTTAAGTCTAACATCACTGACAATGAACATTGCCCCAAAGTATATCTTGTGCTTGAGTTTTATCCATAAAATTGTCATGGTTATCATGACAATTAGAAATGAAGCATCTAGAGTATGCAGTCCAATCTTACAGCTTTTTTACAGGGATGTTTTAATCAGGCACTGCTCAATTTCACTTAATTTCACTAACTTTATAGATTTTAGCTTAACAGCAGAGGTTAAAAAGCTACATACTATTAGAGAAATATGTGTTCTTCTGCCCTGGTAAAACTTGGCAGAAATAATAAGAAAAATGTGTTCCTTTGTCAGCAAATATCATTGGAAAATGCATAGAAAAGATTGCTGAAGATCTGAGGAAACAAGCATTAGGGTAGATTTGACATCGTGGAAGGTTTCTGATATAATTGGATGAAAGTACAGATATTTCTAACTTGACTCAATTTATGATACTTGCTGGATTCTGGTTCAATAGTGAAATACATAGAAAACAATTCTCTCTATCGCCATTAAGAAAAATGTATCTTGGAGGGGCTATATTAAGATATAATTATACCTTCAATTATAATTATAATTACTTCTTAAATACAAGAGGGATAAGGCTAGAGGAATAGAGCATAAGTGAAATTTAATGACCGCATCATTCATATGCAGTTACTGTAGCAAAGAAGTTAGAGCCATAATAATTAAAATTCCAGGAATTTTAGGTGTGATAAATTTTGTGAAAACAGAAACTTTAATCTTAAAAACTTCATAATGATGTATAGCAGAAGTTGGCAACCTTTTTTGGTAAAGAAGATAGTCAGTATTTTAGGTTTTCCAGGCCATATGGTCCCTATTATAGTGATTCAGTTCTGCCACTGTAGGGTGAAAGCAGCCATAGACAATATGTAAATTAATGAGTGTGATTGTATTTCGATAAAACTTTATAAAAACAAGAGTGGAATGGATTTGATGTAAGGGCCATAGCTGGACCCCTGCTTTATAATGAGATGGGGTAGCCATAAACACAGAGGTTCATCGTTTATCTTCTGTCAAAACACTTTAAAAGGTTGTTGAAGTTAAAGACAAATCTGCCATTTATTGATTTTCTTTTTTTGAGACAGAGTCTTGCTCCATTGCCCAGACTGGAGTGCAGTGGTACAATCACAGCTCAGTGCAGCCTAGACCTCCTGGGCTCAAGCAATCCTCCTACCTAAGCCTCCAGAGAAACTGGGACTACAGGTATACACCACCACACCTGACTAATTAAAAAAATTTTTTTTGTTGGCGAGGTGCGGTGTCTCACGCCTGTAATCCCAGCACTTTGGGAGACCAAGGCGAGTGGATCACGAGGTCAGGAGTTCAAGACCAGTCTGGCCAAGATGGTGAAACTCTGTCTCTACTAAAACTACAAAAATTAGCCAGACACAGTAGCAGGTGCCTGTAATCCCATCTACTCGGGAGGCTGAGGCAGGAGAATTGTTTGAACCCGGGTGGCAGAGGTTGCAGTGAACTGTGATTGTGCCACTGCACTCCAGCCCGGACAACAGAGTGAGACTCCGTCTCAAAAAACAAAAACAAAAACAAAAACAAAATAAACAAACAAAAAAAATTATCTAGAGATGGGGATGAGGTAAGGGGTATGGGTGTCTTGCTATGTTGCCCAGGCTAGTGTGAAACTCCTGGACTCACTTGATTTGCCCGCCTCAGCCTCCTAAAGTGTTGGGATTATAGGTGTGAACCATTGCACCCAGCCAATTTATTGGTATTTTATGTATCAAGTGGGTGTCAATAGTATGCTACCTAGCAGATAAATTAAAGGAAAAATAAGAACAGATTAAATAGCTTGTTTCTTCAAGGTAAAAGTGACATCTAATAATGAGAAACAAACTACTTTTTAAAAGATACGCAGAGGACATTTTCGAAAATGACTCTGAGGAAATGTCTCTATTGGAATATTGTTGTGGAAAGTACATATGTTTGTCATCTGCATGCTGAATGCACTTGGAAAAAGAATTTTCTAATATGTTTAATAATCTCCTAAAGAATTGTAGTGGGTTTTGAATCTAATTGTTAAAAAATATAAACATGCAACCCCTTCTAATTTGCTTGCTGGGTAATTTTTTGGCATTAAGAATGATGGAAATCAGGCCGGGCACAGCGGCTCATGCCTGTAATCCCAACACTTTGGGAGGCCAAGGTGGGCGGATCACCTGAGGTCAGGAATTCAAGAGCAGCCTGGCCAACATGGTGAAACCCCTTCTCTACAAAAATATAAAAATTAGCCAGGCATGATATCGGGTGCCTGTAATCCCAGCTACTCAGGAGGCTGAGGTGGGAGAATTGCTTGAACCCAGGAGGCGGAGGTTGCAGTGAGCTGAGATGGTACCATTGCACTCCAGCCTGGGAGACAGAGTGAGACCTCATCTCAAAAAAAGGGCTGGACATGGTGGCTCATGCCTATAATCCCAGCACTTTGGGAGGCTGAGGTGGGCGGATCACTAGGTCAGGAGATCGAGACCATCCTGGCCAACATGGTGAAACCCCATCTCTACTAAAAACACAAAAATTAGCTGGGCATGGTGGCGTGTGCCTGTAATCCCAGCTACTTGGGAGGCTGAGGCAGGAGAATCACTTGAACCAGGGAGTTGGAGGTTGCAGTGAGCCAAGATTGTGCCACTGCACTCCAGCCTGGCAACAGAGCAAGACTTCGTCTCAAAAAAAAAAAAAAAAAAAAAAAAAAGAGTAATGAAAATCTATGGGCCAAATTTCAACAAAAACCTCTGCATGAATGATGGATAGGATTTAAAAGATGGCAATTATGATTTAGTAAGTGCAGCTAAGCAAGAGAGTTCTTCCATTTGGTTCTATTTGGAACCCCCATGTGAGGTTCTTTTTCCATCTATGTCATCCATTAGAATTAAGTGTTGATCATAAACTGAACTTAGATGCAGGCCTTCAAATTGCTGTGACACAAAACATTAAACTAAGATTTTTATTTATTTTTATATTTACTTTTTAAAATTTTATATATATATATATTTTATTATTATTATTTTTTGAGATGGAGTTTCACTCTTGTTGCCCAGGCTGAAGTACAATGGCATGATCTCAGCTTACCACAACCTCTGCCTCCTGGGTTTAAGGGATTCTCCTGCCTCAGCCTCCCAAGTAGCTGGGATTACAGGCATGCACCACCATGCCCGGCTAATTTTGTATTTTTAGTAGAGACAGGGTTTCTCTATGTTGGTCAGGCTGGTCTCCAACTCCTAGCCTCAGGTGATCTGCCCACCTTGGCCTCCCAAAGTGTTGGGATTACAGGCGTGAGCCACCGTGCCCAGCCTATTTTTAAAAATGTTTTGAGACTGAGTTTCCCTCTATTGCCCAGGCTGGAGTGCAGTGGCTCCAGCAACCTTGGCTCACTGCAACCTCCGCCTCCTTAAACCAACATTATAAAAATAATGAAACACATTGAACACATCGCTTACAGATATTTTTTGTTCTAGAAATTAATAAAATAAATATTATTTAAAGATTTTATTTCATACATTGCGTGGCTTTTAACTATCTTTCTTGTAATAAGTTTTAACATGTAAAGTAGTACTTGTATATTATATAAATATATGAATATGCATATTTTGGTATTTTGGAGTCTGTATGCTAAACCTTTAAAAAATTGTGGTGATGGGCCAGGCGCAGTGGCTCACACCTGTAATCCCAGCACTTTGGGAGGCCGAGGCAGGCAGATCACAAGGTCAGTAGATCAAGACCATCTGGCCAACATGGTGAAACCCCGTCTCTACGAAAAATAGAAAAATTAGCCGGGCATGGTAGTGGGCACCTCTAGTCCCAGCCACTCGGGAGGCTGAGGCAGGAGAATCACTTGAACCCGGGAGGCAGAGGTTACAGTGAGCTGAGATCATGCCACTACATTCCAGCCTGGTAACAGAACAAGACTACATGTCAAAAAAAAAAATTATAGTGATATATTATCCAAAAAGTTTGGAGACTATCATTTGGGGTAGGGAGGTAGTATGCATAGCAGAACATTGATGGACTTTGGAGCTACACAGACCAGCTGTGAGTAATAATAGTAATTACCACTTAATGTCGCTCCTATGGCTAGGCACCATGTAGGATGTGTTGCAGAAATTATCTCATTTTATCCTGTCCAAAACCACATGTGAGAGGAAAACATGGCTGCATTTCCTTTTTTCTCTGCACTGGACACATTTCCCAAGATGCTTTGGGGCAGACTAGGTCTTCTGCTCCTATGAGCCCCGTGGCCCTCAAATTCTCTTTAACTCTAAGATTGCTGCTCTAAAATTAGGCTCAAGTGTGCCAGGCTCTGGAAAGCATTTAAGGGGATTTCTATGTCGTTCATTGAACAAAAGGGAAAAACCCATAACATCACTTCTTAACATATTATTATATAGTGAACTTTCAACTTTAGATTCAATGGGGGTATTGGCAAGTAAGGATGGAATGGCAGGTTCAGAAAAATCCAAAACCACAGTTAAAACAATATTATAGTCAATGCTCCATTATTTGGAGAAGATGAACTATAATTATATTGTTGGCTAGACCTGGGAGGGGTTCATTTTTTCACTGAGGCTGGGCTTTGGAAGAGGGTCAGACTAAGTCCATACATTCAGGGAGACTCAGAAGGCAACTGGTCCCTGCTCAACCTGCCCCTTGTTGGAGTAGAGGCTGGTAATCTGAACTCATTAATTTCTGCCTAATCACTAACCCTGCAGGTTGGGGAGGTCTGCCCCTCTCAGATCCATGCTGCACTTGACTGCCATTGCTACACCCTAAATAACAGAGTGTGGACTGACCATTACATTTAAAAATAAGAAAACTGAGGTTTAGAGAGATTAAGTAATTTGCATACTGACAGAAAGCCAGTGTCAGAGTTGGAGTTGGAGGCCAGGTCTGGCTGATTCCAAAGCCTCTGTGTCTTCCACTACCTCAACTTGTGCAGTTTGGTCCTTGGCTACTGTGACAGAGATATTTTTGGATAGAGGCTCTTTTTTCTTGACTCTCAAAGTATTATATTGGCATATGCCAATTCTGCTTATGCCAGATGAAAGCCTTGTGATTCTCCTTTTCTGTGACTTTGCTAAGAGTCATAAGGGACTTTGAAATCATCCATTCCAATGCTCTCATTTTGCAATGAATAAATTAATACCCAGAAAGATAGAGTAACTTCCCCTAGCTCCCCACAGTAATTAGTGATGGCTGTAAACCTGCTTGATCTGAACTTTTTTTTTTTTTTAGGTAGATTCTTGCTCTGTCACCCAGAGTGCAATGGTGCAATCTTGGCTCACTTCAACCTCTGCCTTCTGGGTTCAAGCAATTCTCCTGCCTCAGCCTCCTGAGTAACTGGGATTACAGGTGTGTGCCACCACACCTGGCTAATTTTTGTATTTTTTAGTAAAGATGGGGTTTCACCATGTTGGTCAGGCTGGTCTTGAACTCCTGACCCCAAGTGATCCACCCGCCTCGGCCTCCCAAAGTACTAGGATTACAGGCGTGAGCAATCCCGCCTGGCTTCGATCTGAACTTTTGAACTCTTCACATATTGGGAAAATGATCCCAGAATATAGATGTGTGTGATTCAGCTTCAGTTTTCAAACATCCATAATTGAGCACCAGAGTTATAATTTTCTTTAAAAAAAACAGACCAAGCATGGTTTCCCACCAAACTTGGTTGAAAATTTAAACCTGTCTGGGGCAGTGGTTATAGTGTATTAATCCTGGGTTTGTTTCTTTTTCTTATTTGCCTTGATTTGAAAAGATGAGCCATATGATTCCCAAGTGTTTGGATGCTTTTCTGATGCTTTCAATAATACAGCATGTAGAGAGTAGGACTTTTTATGGTCAAGAGATGGTACATAACCATCACAAAATCCTATCCTATTTCTTTGGAGGTTCTAGCAGGGGAGTGCAGCTATTCGTATACCCTTGACTGAAGACTGGTCCTCCTCTACTGGGGATGATTGTCCTCTTCGACCAAGTGTGCAGCTTCAGCAGGGACACACATGGAGCAGTGAGGGTGGAAGGGGACACCCGCCTAGCCAGCCAGATCAACCAAATCATCCCTGGTGATCAATGGGTGGCAGATGTCGCAGTCAGATTGCCCTCACATCCATCCTATCCTATTTCTAAGATTGAATTTCTAAAAAACTCTGATTAGGTTGTGTGTGTGTGTGTGTGTTTGGCTTACACCTGAGCCTGTAGAGTTATGCCAGGCCTCTAATTTTGTCTTCCTGTTATAAATAATGAATGAATTTACTAAGTGACAGCTAAAAGCAGAATTTTTTTTATTGCTTTCACTCCTTTATTCAAACATTAAAAATACATTGAGTACCAGGCCGGGCACAGTTACTCATGCCTGTAATCCCAGCACTTTGGGAGGCTGAGGCAGGTGGATCACCTGCGGTTGGGAGTTCGAAACCAGCCTGACCAACATGGAGAAACCCCATCTCTACTAAAAATACAAAATTACCCGGGCATGGTGGCACCTGCCTGTAATCCCAGCTGCTTAGAAGACTGAGACAGGGGAATCGCTTGAACCCAGGAGGTGGAGGTTGTGGTGGTGAGCCGAGATCGTGCCATCGCACTCCAGCCTGGGCAACAAGAGTGAAACTCCATCTCAAAAAAAAAAAAAAAAATCGAGTACCTACAATATGCTAGACTCTGTGCTTATCCTTGTCCTTGAGAGTTTCATGGTCTAGAAGAGGAGATAAAATTATAAAGACATATAAGATTTGAAAAGACACATCATGACTATTGTCATAGAAGTGTGTGGGCACTGAGAAGCTTATATTTGTCCAGAGGAGTGGGGAAGACACTGGAGGAAGCAATATTTGATCTGAGTATTAAAGGATGAGTAGGAATTCATCAGTAGGGAAGGGGAAAGGTTATATCAGAGGAAAAGACTAATGCAAACAAAGGTAGAGAGGAGTGGATCCCCACTGGGTTGTAAATTCTTGGTGGTTGGTAACTTAAATGTGAATGACTAGTATTTCAACACTTAGGGCCCATAAAGACTGATTTCAAGCTTTTAAAATCCATTTTTAAAAATTAATTTTTAAAGCTAAGTTGTAATTATTGTTTGGCTTTGCTGGCTATTATTTATCTGGCATCTATTATGTGCTCTTAACTGTGTTAGGTGCTTTAAATATCTAATTCCTATGGCAATTCTATACTGTAGCTACCAAAGAGGAAACTGAGTATCAGGAAACTTAAATGCTTTGCCACGGTCTTGACGTGTAAGAGGCCAAGCAAGATTTTTGCTCTTCAAACATACTTGTACTCACCAATGTCATTTATTTTTAACTGAAGTAATAGTCTCTACTATGAAGTGTAAAACAGATCTTTAAGAATGAACGCTTTTGTTTTTGTTTTTTTCTGAGATGGAGTCTTGCTCTGTCTCCCAGGTTGGAGTGCGGTGGCATGATCTCAGCTCACTGCAACCTCCACCTCCTAGGTTCAAGCAATTCTTCTGCCTCAGCCTCCCGAGTGGCTGTGATTACAGGCATGCACCACCATGCCAGGCTAATTTTTGTATTCTTAGTAGAGATGGGTTTCACCATGTTGGCCAGGCTGGTCTCGATCTCGTGACCTTGTGATCTGCCCGCCTCGGCCTCCCAAAGTGCTGGGATTACAGGCATGAGCCACTGCGCCCAGCCCAAGAATTATTTATTAAAAGAACTTAAAAGTATTATAGAAGACTATTTAAAAGCAGCTCATCTAGCTTTGAGGTATAGATCAAGAAAGTCATCCAGAGAGGTTAGGTGACATGCTCATGGCCCAGCCAGTTAAGATAGCTTGCTGATACTTGATCCTCTGCTTCCTTCAACACTGCTCTGGCTCTTTGACACTGGATCCCAATTATGCACCTGGGAGATATAAAAGTGAATAAGAAATACTGCTTACAGGAAAGCTCAATAACTTGCCTAAGGTCACAAAGCTCAGGAGGAGTGGAGCTGGCACGGAAGCCAGGCAGTCTGGCTTCAGAGTCCATGGTCTTAACTATGCTCTTATAGAGGTGTAGAGATGGGAGGATAGGATGGGCAGCCTCTCTTTAATCCTGCCATTATTTGCTCAGGGACCTACTAAAGACATTACTTAGGCCAGGCGCAGTGGCTCATGCCTGTTATCCCAGCACTTTGGGAGGCTGAGGCAGGTGGATCACCTGAGGTCGGGAGTTTGAGACCAGCCTGGGCAACATGGTGAAACCCTGTCTCTACTAAAAATACAAAAAAAAAATTAGCCGGGTGTGGTGGCACATGCCTGTAATCCCAGCTACTTAGGAAGCTGAGGCAGGAGAATCACTTGAACCCAGGAGGCAGAGGTCGCAGTGAGCCAAGATCATGCCACTGCACTCCAGTCTGGGTGACAGAAAAAGACTCCATCTCAAAAAAAAAAAAGACGTTACTTAAACATATTTAGTACTTTAATGTTCCCAATCTGTAGTCACATTTGCCTAACATGTCACCATTTACAAAGTACATTAATAAGCTTGACTTCGATGGCACTTCACAACAACTGTGGGAGTTATAGCCAGGGCGGGTTTTGTTATGCTTATTTACAGATGAGGAACCAGGCTCAGAGAGACTAAAGGAGTTGTTCAGCCTTACGTATCGCTATGCAGAGATGGGATTAGAATCCATTACAAAGTTAGTAGTCACTGTCTTCAAGATAGTTTATATAATATAAACAGAGGCAAAATCATGTCTGAAAATGAAAGGCAAAATGTGATGTGTTCTCTAGGACATACTGGGTAGGATGATTGGAGGTTTAGAAGATAAGAAAATTGTATCCCATTGGCTTTCTGTCAGAGGGGGCATATGAGCTAGCTAATAAATATGGAAAATATATAGACAGGTGGTAATAGTGAGGAGGGCATTCCATGGGAAGCATGAATAGACCTGGGGTGTGAGCTTCTGTTTCAACCTCAGCTCCTGGCAGCTGGTTCATTCATCACTGTATTTGAAGGCTCAGCCTGTCCAGGCCAGTCTAAACAAGAGGCAGGTAGCTTGGCTCTCCCCTTTTGGATCTGAAAGTTTCCAAAATGTTCCTGGGCTCCCACAAAACTTCTCAAGCCATGGCCCTTTTGCTTTGGTTTTTGCTGCCCTGGTTATTGACTGCCCCATATTTAGAGCCTGCCTGATTTGCTGTCTAATATCTGTGGCTTTGCTGTTCCATGAACACATACATGGATGATGTTTCCTGCTATCACCACTACACAGAGCTGATTCCGTGCAGTTAATTACTCAGGTAGCTGTGGGCTGCACCCCACCTTCCACTTCTGTCTACTCAAAATGCTTCAAGCAGTGGATTTCATCTGCCAGAGAGCTGACAGAGAGAAGGTACTTCATAATACTATCAATCCTAAAATAACCACTAAAATAATGCAGCAAAAGTTATAGCTAATAAGCCAATAAAAGAAATAGAAGGGAATAAAAATAAATTAATGAATCCAAATGCAGGCAGAAAAAGAGGAAAAAGCAGAGAACCAATGAGATAAATTGAAAGCAAATAGCAAGTGGGTAGATTAAAACCCAACTGTACCAATAATCACATTAAATGTAAACGGTCTAACACCCAAATGGAAAAACTGAGATTGTCAAGTTGGATACAAAAGCAAATCCCAACTATAAGCCACCTGTAAGAAACCCACTTCATTTATTTATTTATTTATTTATTTATTTATTTTATTTTATTTAATTTTTTTTGAGACAGGGTCTTGCTCTGTCACCTAGGCTGAGTGCAGTGGTGGAATCATGGCTCACTGCAGCCTTGACCTCCTGGGCTCAAGCAATCCTCTCACCTCAGCCTCCCAAGTACCAAGTAGCTAGCTGGGACCATGGGCATGCACCACCATGCCCAGTCTTTTTTTTTTTTTTGTAGAGATGGGGGTCTCACCTTGTTGCCTAGGCTGGTCTCATACTCCTGAGCTCAAGTGATCCACCTGCCTCAGCTTCCCAAAGTGCTGGGATTACAGGCATGAGCCACCGTGCCCAGCCAAGAAACCTGCTTTAAATATGAAGACATAAATATGTTAAAAGTAAAGAGATGAAGAAATCATCTTCATCTTTCTTCTCTGGGAAATTCAACCCTAGAAGGTATCCTAAAGGGATTCCTGCCCTGGGGCTCTAGGTCTCTCAGGAAGTCCCCAAGCAAGGAAAGTGAACTGTTTCTGACCTTCATTTCCATTAGGTGTTTCCTTCATTATACTGTAGTGAGGGTCCCAGAAAGGTTATGCTCTCTGCACTCCCCTCAGGCTCTTGGATCCTATCTGAGTTATAACCTCCTGAGCTTTCCGCAGAAAAAAAAATGAGAGGAACTTGGTGATTGATACCAGCTTTCCCAAGATGTTAGTTTGGTCTTGATGAAAACACTTTAGTGGGCCGGGCATGGTGGCTCATGCCTGTAATCCCAGCACTTTGGGAGGCTGAGGTGGGAGGATCACCTGAAGTCAGGAGTTCGAGACCAGCGTGACCAACATGGTGAAACCCTGTCTCTACTAAAAATACAAAAAATTAGTTTGGCATGGTGGTGTGTGCCTATAGGCCCAGCTATTCGGGAGGCTGAAGCAGGAGAATCGCTTGAACCCAAGAGGCGGAGGTTGCAGTGAGCAGAGATTGCACCACTACCCTCCAGCCTGGGCAACAGAGTGAGATGCCGTCTCCAAAAAAAAAAAAAAAGAAAGAAAACACTTTAGTGTTATACCACTGCACTTAGAATAAAGGCAAAATTCCTTAACCTAATTTACATGGCCTTTTATGACCTCCCATTAATAGGCACACATGAAAAACATAATAAATATGAGTTCAATAAACAAATATATGAAAACATTTAAATAGAGAGGAGAAATAGATTAGTCTTTGTTCACCTGTCCAGTTCTTCTCTCAGTGTGTCCATCTCCCCATCGTATGCTATATTCTAGCCATACTCAGCCCTTGCAATTTCTTAAAATCTCTGTGCTTTCTTTACTTTGGCTTCACATATACCATTGTCTTATTCTTGAAACATTCTTTCTTGCTTTCTCACACTGAACACAGACACACACACACACAATTACCCATCTCCCATCCCCAACACCCCACACTTGCTTAAATAAGTCCTCCTCATTCTTCAGGAGTCAGCTTAAAAGTTGTTCAGAAAGTTTTTTCCACCCTTTTAGTTGGTGGGCCTCCTGTGAGCTCCCATAATTCCCTGTGCTTCTCATTTATAACAATTATCATTTCGTGTTGTAGTCATTTAATTGTCTATCTTCCCTGTTAGATTGAAGCACAGGAACTCAATAAATTGCTTTTTAAAAATTAATGAATAAATTCATGAAAGATTCTACACTCAGAATGAAAACGAAGGCTGTCCCACCTCTATGGCAGGATATCCCAGTTGGGCAGAGAGAAAGAAGGAGGAGCTGAACCTTGATCTGGAGCCCAGCTTAGAGTCCCTGGGGAGGGGTATTTGTGTGTGCTATCATTCAGCCTTTTCAGGGAATGTGAAGAAAGGAACTGTCATACTAAAAAGGGCTACCCACCTATGAGGGAACTAATAAAATGTCTCTTCAACAGCTGACTGTCCAAGGTCTGGCTGTCCAAGTTCTGGCTGAAGGAGCTGGGCTCCATATCTCCGCACTCTGTAACAACCTTTGAAGGTCTGAGAGTGGAATAGCATGTGTGAGCATGGGAAGGGATGCTCAGCCAACTCCAGCAGTTTTGCAATGACATTTGCTACCATCAGGAAAGCATCAAGGGTCACTAAAGGAGATCCGTGAAAAATAGTTTCCAGTGAAGTAGCAGGCAAAAGACATTTCTAGAAACCAAATCTTTATGCTCATTGTCTTTCCTTTTGAATTCAAAGACTTTCCATTGGAAATAACTTCCTAAAAGTGTGAGGAAAAATTACGGAAAAAAGGGGCTAAGCAGGTGATTGTGGTTTGGAATATCAGGTTTGCTGACCCAGGTGTCATACTTACATCACTTTTAGAGGAGGTAGCATTTTTGTGATCCTGGAATTTCTCTCTGGCCATCATGATCTCATCTCCTTCTTCAGGGCCACAGAAATTTCAGCAGTGGTCTGGCTTTTCTTGATCCTCTCTTCTTTTTTTTTTTTTTTTTTTGAGACAGAGTTTTGCTCTCGTCACCCAGGCTGGAGTGCAATGGTGCGATCTCAGCTCACCGCAACCTCTGCCTCCTGGGTTCAAGCGATTCTCCTGCCTCGGCTTCCTGAGTAGCTGGGATTACAGGTGTGTGCCACCATGGCTGGCTTATTTTTGTATTTTTAGTAGAGACAGGGTTTCACCATGTTGGCCAGGCTGGTCTCGAACTCCTTAGCTCAGGTGATCCACCCACCTCAGCCTCCCAAAGTGCTGGGATTAGACATGTGAGCCACCGTGCCAGGCCTCCAAATGTATTATGACCACAATAATTAGTTTCTTGCATTACCTTCCAGATATGTTCTGTGCTTAAAGTATTTTGGGGAAAATGTCAGGAGAGAGAAATGACTGAAGCTTGAAAATTGCTGGAGAGGAAGTGGGCAAATTTGGAACACAGGGGCCTTTGCAGGAGCAAAGGATTCAGAACGCTTCCTATGTAAGAGTTAAAATTACTGAAAGCGATTGGGTTGCACCTGATTGGCAGAGAAGCCATTAAGACTTTTAGGATAAAATCTCCATCAAAAGAGAAAGAGATGGGCGTTGGGCTGAAAGTGTTAGCTAAGATGGTTCTGCGTCTATGTGCCAGATAGCTTCCCTTTGCCCTTTTTCCAGCCTGATCTCAGCCCCACTCCAACCCTCAGGAGGCTGACTTGTACAGACTACTATAACACTTCATCAGGCTTCCTTGTCTTTTGGCCTTTGCTTGATTTTTTCGCAAATGAAAATCTCCAGCAGGAAATCAGAGGAGGGTGTGGGAGGGAAGTCTGGATATTTATTTCTCGGGCTCACTCTCTGCAGTGTTACCCAAAGCAGGCTATATCTCTAGACTGAAGCGCACAGTTCCCCTCAAAGTGGACTTCTCTGCATGAGTCTCTCTATTAAGGTTCCAGTAGCTGCTCCTTCCTCTCATCTTTATGGGCATGAAGGTGGTAACATCCCACTGTTACTAGTCTGGGGTTACTCCATTGTCCCTTGTGAGTCCTTTACACCTACTTTTTATAAATAGTCCTTTACTAAGAACTCAAACAATTCTAATTTGAAAGCACCATCAACCTTCTGCTGTGATCCTGAGATATAGTCAGTTTGGCAGCAGACTCCAGAACCTGTCCCAACACAGCTATCTTAATGGCAGGCTAATGTCCTGGGGAAATGGCTAGAGGACTGGTTTGAAGGACTTGTAACACTGGAAGCCTAAGTCAATTTTGCCATGGAGCAACCATCTCCAAATATGATGCAGAGAGAAGTGTCATCTGC
Source organism: Pan paniscus (assembly GCF_029289425.2). Classification (NCBI taxonomy): domain Eukaryota; kingdom Metazoa; phylum Chordata; class Mammalia; order Primates; family Hominidae; genus Pan; species Pan paniscus. Next base: position 34,296,320 of record NC_073260.2, read on the forward strand.
CCTTGCTTTTGAGAAATAGCATCTTCTGGGCAAGAATTTTCACTACCATATTGGCAGCAATTGGAAGCAAAAGCTCAGCCCCAGCCATGTGGCTTCAGACATGCCAGGCAATAGTGGCATGGGTATGTATGATCCTGTACCAATTATCTATTGCTGCATGTCAAACCTTCCCAAAAGAGAATAGCTTAAAACAGCCATTTTATTACTCCTTATTGTTCCATGGGATTGTTGTGGGCTCAACAGGAAGGTTCTTGCCTGTGGTTTATCATGCAGTTGCAGTTAGATGGTGGCTGGAGCTGGAGTCACCTGAAGGCTTGACTGAGTTGAATATCCAAATGGCATCTTCATTCTCACATCTTGTAAACTGGTGCTGGCTATTGAATAGGATCAAAGCTGGAACTATCAACCAGGCATTTGATTTTCCTCCACAGGGCATATTTACATGGGTAGCTTGGGCTTCCTCATAGCATGGTGGTCTCAGAGTAGTTAGAATTCTAACATGAAAGCTGGCTTCCCCAAAAATGCATTTTCCAAGGGAGCCAGGTGAAGGTGCATCATTTCTTATAACCCAGCCTTAGAAGACATTCAGTATCACTCCAGGCACATCTATTCATCAAATTTAGTTCTAGGCCTGCCCAGATTTAAGGGAAGAGAGTGAATATCCAGAGCCATGGATTACTGGGAGGCCATCTTTGGGGAATAACTACTGTTAGCTCCAGGGGTGGTTATTTTAGCACAAGTGGTGGCAGGAGCAAGAATTGCAGGTATCTCTTTGGAATGTCAAGGTTTCTGCTGTCGGCAAGATAACAGCCTTGAGAGCAAACATAATTGGCTTTTCATTTCATCCACATATCTGCAGGCTAGGGGAGCTCCTTGGGAAATCAGGAGAGGGACTAGACTAGGAATCTTGCAAATCCAGGGGCTTAAGTGTCCTACTTTAGGATACATTGTAGTAGGAAGGCAAAACTACCCTGGTTTGACATAGATGAGCAAGTTGAGGCTGAAAGAAATTAGTGGTAGAATCAAGATTCAAACCTAGGCCTGGCTGCTGTTCAAAAACTCTTAACACTAAGTCAGAGGTAGATTACTCAAAATGTCTACAGGGGCCAGACACGTTCAATAAATACATCAAGCTAGTGTAAGACAACTGGCAAGAAGCAACCTATGTTGCAATCAAGCTGAACACCTGTTTTAAAACATCTGCCTTTTAACATACTTGTAGACAAATCCAAACTAAAACAAAATTCAAAATTCAGCCCAAGGGCAGTGGTGTGGGTGGTGTAAATGGTGCCTGCAAACAACGGAAATGAGTTTGAGCCTTTTCTGCCTTTGGAAGGGGCTAGAATTTGCAAAGATTGTTGTTTTTCACCACTTTCTTAGGGAGTGGCACATAGAAATGTTAAGTTCTCTGCTCATACTCCTTCCCATATCCTTGCCCAAAGGCTGTCAATTTACAACCTACCTACTAAATTCTACTACTACTTCCCCAAATATATATGTATGAATGTATGTGTGTGTATATATATATGTATACACATATGTATATATGTATATATACACACACACATATATATAAATATATATATAAAATATATATATATATATATATATATATATTTTTTTTTTTTTTGAGATGGAGTCTCACTCTGTTGCCCAGGCTGGAGTGCAGCGGTGCGATCTTGGCTCATTGCAACCTCTGCCTCCTGGGTTCAAGCAATTCTCCTGCCTCAGCCTCCTGAGTAGCTGGTACTACAGGCATAAGCCACCACACCCGGCAAATTATTGTATTTTTAGTAGAGACAGGGTTTTACCATGTTGGCCAGGATGGTCTTGATCTCCTGACCTCGTGATCCACCTGCCTCAGCCTCCCAAAGTGCTGGGATTACAGTGTGAGCCACCACACCCAGCCCCCAAATGTATTATTTTATGTAATCTTCACATAGCCTTGTAAGGCAAGAATTACTGAAACCACCTTTGCAAAAATAATAACAGTTAGAAATTATGACAGTGAAAGAGATCTGGTCTGACCAACCCCCATCTTGCTTTTAACCTCCAAACTGCCCTTAATCATTCCTGGGCTTAGGTCATGCTAACTTTCGGAGACATTTAGTTTATAGTTTAAATGATAATAGTCTTTCCCCCAAACTAAACCACATTTGTAAAGTTAATGAAAGACCACTAGGTTAGGAGGATGAAGAGCCTGAATTCTGCTAAAGTGTGGCTGTTGTAAACCAAAAAGTATCTGAAACAAGCCTCAATAAATTTAGAAAGTTTATTTTGCCAAGGGGAAGGATGTACCTGTGACAGCCTCAGAAGGTCATGACAACACGTACCCATGGTGGTCACAGACAGCTTGCTTTTATACATTTTAGGGAGACATAATACATCAATTGATACATGTTAGATTTACACTGGTTTGAACTGGAAATGGGGGACAACTTGAAGGGGGGAACTTCCAGGTCACGGTAGATTTAAATATATTCTTTTTTTTTTTTTTTTTTGAGATGGAGTTTCGCTCTTGTTGCCCAGGCTGGAGTGCAGTGGTGTGATCTCGGCTCACTGCAACCTCTGCCTCCTGGGTTCAAGCAATTCTCCTGCCTCAGCCTCCCAAGTAGCTGGGATTACAGGCGTGTGCCACCACACCCAGCTAATTTTGTATTTTTAGTAGAGACAGGGTTTCACCATGTTGATCAGGCTGGACTCAAACTCCTGACCTCAAGTGATCCACCCACCTTGGCCTCCCAAAGTGCTGGGAATATAGGCATGAGCCACCATGCCGGCCAATTTAAATATATTCTATTGTTGTTAGTTGATCTGTTCCAAGATGGCCGAATAGGAACAGCTTTGGTCTGCAGCTCCCAGCATGATCGACACAGAAGACAGGTGATTTCTGCATTTTTTTTTTTTTTGAGACGGAGTCTTGCTCTGTTGCCCAGGCTGGAGTGCAGTAGCGTGATCTCGACTCACTGCAAGCTCCGCCTCCCGGGTTCCCACCATTCCCCTGCCTCAGCCTCCCGAGTAGCTGGGACTACAGGCACCCGCCACCATGCCCGGCTAATTATTTTTTTGTATTTTTTAGTAGAGACGAGATTTCACCATGTTAGCCAGGATGGTCTCGATCTCCTAACCTCGTGATCCACCCACCTCGGCCTCCCAAAGTGCTGGGATTACAGGTGTGAGCCATTGCACCCGGCTGATTTCTGCATTTCTAACTGAGGTACCTGGTTCATCTCATGGGGACTGGTTGGACAGTGGGTGCAGCCCACAGAGGGCGAGCCGAAGCAGGGTGGGGTGTCGCCTCACCCGGGAAGTGCAAGGGGTTGGAAGATTTCCCTTTCCTAGCCAAGGGAAGCCGTGACAAACCATACCTGGAAAAACGGGACACTTCCACCCAAATACTGCACTTTTCCAGTGCTCTTAGCAAATGGCAGATCAGGAGATTATATCCCACACCTGGCTCGGCAGGTCCCACGCCCACGGAGCCTTGCTCACTGCTAGCACAGCAGTCTGAGATCGACCTGCAAGGCAGCAGCCTGGCAGGGGAGTGGTGTCCACCATTGCTGAGGCTTGAATAGGCAAACAAAGTGGCCAGGAAGCTCAAACTGTGCGGAGCCCACCGCAGCTCAACAAGGCCTGCTGCCTCTATAAACTCCACCTCTGGGGGCAGGGCATAACTGAACAAAAGGCAGCAGAAACTTCTGCATACTTAAACATCCCTGTCTGACAGCTCTGAAGAGAGCAGTGGTTCTCCCAGCATGGTGTTTGAGCTCTGAGAACGGACAGACTGCCTCCTCAAGTGGGTCCCTGACCCCTGTATAGCCTAACTGGGAGACACCTCATACCGGTGGGTGCCCCTCTGGGACAAAGCTTCCAGAGGAAGGATCAGGCAGCAATATTTGCTGTTCTGCAGCTTCCGCTGGTGATACCCAGGCAAACAGGGTCTGGAGTGGACCTCCAGCAAACTCCAACAGACCTGCAACTGAGGGACCAGACTGTTAGAAGGAAAACTAACAAACAGAAATGAATAGTGTCAACATCAACAAAAAGGACATCCACACCAAAATCCTATCTGTAGGTCACCAACATCAAAGACCAAACATAGATAAAACCACAAAGATGGGGAGAAACCAGAGCAGAAAAGCTGAAACTTCTAAAAACCAGAATGCCTCTTCTCCTCCAAAGGATCACAGCTCCTCACAAGCAACGGAACAAAGCTGGATGGAGAATGACTTTGACAAGTTGACAGAAGTAGGCTTCAGAAGGTTGGTAATAACAAACTTCTCCAAGCTAAAGAAGGATGTTCAAACCCATCGCAAGAAAGCTAAAAACCTTGAAAAAAGATTAGACGAATGGCTAACTAGAATAAACAGTGTAGAGAAGACCTTACATGACCTGATGGAGCTGAAAACCACGGCACGAGAACTTCGTGATGCATGCACAAGCTTAAATAGCTGATTCCATCAAGTGGAAGAAAGGGTGTCAGTGATTAAAGATCAAATTAATGAAATAAAGTGAGAAGGTTAGAGAAAAAAGAGTAAAAAGAGACGAACAAAGCCTCCAAGAAATATGAGACTATGTGAAGAAACCAAATCTATGTGTGATTGGTGTACCTGAAAGTGACAGGGAGAATGGAACCAAGTTGGAAAACATTCTTCAGGATATTATCCAGGAGAACTTTCCCAACCTAGCAAGGCAGGCCAACATTCAAATTCAGGAAACACAGAGAATACCACAAAGATACTCCTCGAGAAGAGCAACCTTGAGACACATAATTGTCAGATTCACCAAGGTTGAAATGAAGGAAAAAGTATTAAGGGCAACCAGAGAGAAAGGTCGGGTTACCCACAAAGGGAAGCCCATCAGATTAACAGCGGATCTCTTGGCAGAAACTCTGCAAGCCAGAAGAGAGTGGGGGCCAATATTCAACATTCTTAAAGGAAAGAATTTTCAAGCCAGAATTCCATATCCAGCCATACTGAGCTTCATAAGTGAGGGAGAAATAAAATTTGTTACAGACAAGCAAATGCTGAGAGATTTTGTCACCACCAGGCCTGCCTTACAGGAGCTCCTGAAGGAAGCGCTAAACATGGAAAGGAACAACTGGTACCAGCCACTGCAAAAACATGCCAAATTGTAAAGACCATCGATGCTATGAAGAAACTGCATCAATTAACAGGCAAAATAACCAGCTAACATTACAATGACAGGATGAAATATCACACATAACAATATTAACCTTAAATGTAAATGGGCTAAATGCCCCAATTAAAAGACACAGACTGGCAAATTGGATAAAGAGTCAAGACCCATCAGTGTGCTGTATTCAGGAGACCCATCTCACATGCAGAGACACACATAGTCTCAAAATAGATGGAGGAAGATCTATGAAGCAAATGGAAAGCAAAAAAAAAGCAGGGGTTGCAATCCTAGTCTCTGATAAAACACACTTTACGCCAATAAAAATCAAAAGAGACAAAGAAGGCCATTACATAATGGTCAAGGGATCAATTCAACAAGAAGAGCTAATTATCCTAAACATATATGCACCCAATACAGGAGCACCAAGATTCATAAAGCAAGTTCTTAGAGACTGACAAAGAGACTTAGACTCCCACACAATAATAATGGGAGACTTTAACACCCCAGTGTCAATATTAGACAGGTCAGTGAGACAGAAGGTTAACAAGGATATTTAGGACTTGAACTCAGCTCTGCACCAAGCGGACCTAGTAGACATCTACAGAACTCTCCACCCCAAATAAACAGAATATACATTCTTCTCAGCACCACATCACACTTATTCCAAAACTGACCACATATTTGGAAGTAAAGCACTCCTCAGCAAATGTAAAAGAACAGAAATCACAATAAACTGTCTCTCAGACCACAGTGCAATCAAACTAGAACTCAGGATTAAGAAACTCACTCAAAACCACTCAACTACGTGGAAACTGAACAACCTGCTCCTCAGTGACTACTGCATAAATAACCAAATGAAGGCAGAAATAAAGATGTCCTTTAAAACCAATGAGAACAAAGACACAACATACAAGAATCTCTGGGACACATTTAAAGCAGTGTGTAGAGGGAAATTTATAGCACTAAATGCCCACAAGAGAAAGCAAGAAAGATCTAAAATTGGCACCCTAACATCAAAATTAAAAGAACTAGAGAAGCAAGAGCAAACAAATTCAAAAGCTAGCAGAAGACAAGAAATAACTAAGATCAGAGCAGAACTGAAGGAAATAGAGACACAAAAAACCCTTCAAAAAATCAATGAATCCAGGAGCTGGTTTTTTGAAAAGATCAACAAAATTGATAGACCACTAGCAAGACTAATAAAGAAGAAAAGAAAGAAGAATCAAATAGATGCAATAAAAAATGATAAAGGGAATATCAACACCGATCCCACCGAAATACAAACTACCATCAGATAATACTATAAACGCCTCTATGCAAATAAACTAGAAAATCTAGAAAAAATGGATAAATTCCTGGACACATACACCCTCCCAAGACAAAACCAGGAAGAAGTTGAATCCCTGAATAGACCAATAACAGGCTCTGAAATTGAGGCAATAATTAATAGCTTACCAACCAAAAAAGGTCCAGGACCAGACGGATTCACAGCCGAATTCTACCAGTGGTACGATGAGGAGCTAGTACCATTCCTTCTGAAACTATTCCAATCAATAGAAAAAGAGGGAATCCTCCCTAACTCATTTTATGAGGCCAGCATCATCCTGATACCAAAGCCTGGCAGAGACACAACAAAAAAAGAGAATTTTAGACCAATATCCCTGATGAACATCGATGCAAAAATCCTCAATAAAATACTGGCAAACTGAATCCAGCAGCACATCAAAAAGCTTATCCACCATGACCAAGTGGGCTTCATCCCTGGGATGCAAGGCTGGTTGAACATATGCAAATCAATAAACGTAATCCAGCATATAAACAGAACCAAAGACAAAAACCACATGATTATCTCAATAGATGCAGAAAAGCCCTTTGACAAAATTCAACAACACTTCATGTAAAAACTCTCAATAAATTAGGTATTGATGGGACGTATCTAAAAATAATAAGAGCTATTTATGACAAACCCACAGCCAATATAATACTGAATGGGTAAAAACTGGCACAAAATTCCCTTTGAAAACTGGCACAAGACAGGGATGCCCTCTCTCACCACTCCTATTCGACATAGTGCTGGAAGTTCTGGCCAGGGCAATCAGGCAGGAGAAAGAAATAAAGGGTATTCAATTAGGAAAAGAGGAAGTCAAATTGTCCCTGTTTGCAGATGACATGATTGTATGTTTAGAAAACCCCATCGTCTCAGGCCAAAATCTCCTTAAGCTGGTAAGCAACTTCAGCAAAGTCTCAGGATACAAAATCAATGTGCAAAAATCACAAGCATTCCTATACACCAATAACAGACAGAGAGCCAAATCATCAGTGAACTCCCATTCACAGTTGCTTCAAAGAGAATAAAATACCTAGGAATCCAACTTACAAGGGATGTGAAGGACCTCTTCAAGGAGAACTACAAAACACTGCTCAACAAAATAAAAGAAGACACAAACAAATGGAAGAACATTCCATGCTCATGGATAGAAAGAATCAATATTGTGAAAATGGCCATACTGCCCAAGGTAATTTATAGATTCAATGCCATCCCCATCAAGCTACCAATGACTTTCTTCACAGAATTGGAAAAAACTACTTTAAAGTTCATATGGAAACAAAAAAGAGCCTGCATAGCCAAGACGATCCTAAGCAAAAAGAACAAAGCCGGAGGCATCAAGCTACCTGACTTCAAACTATACTACAAGGCTACAGTAACCAAAACAGCATGGTACTGGTACCAAAACAGAGATATAGACCAATGGAACAGAACAGAGGCCTCAGAAACAACACCACACATCTACAACCATCTGATCTTTGACAAACCTGACAAAAACAAGAAATGGGGAAAGGATTCCCTGCTTAATAAATGGTGCTGGGAAAACTGGCTAGCCATATGTAGAAAGCTGAAACTGGATCCCTTCCTTACACCTTATACAAAAATTAATTCAAGATGGATTAAAGACTGAAATGTTAGACCTAAAACCATAAAAACCCTTGAAGAAAACCAAGGCAATACCATTCAGGACATAGGTATGGGCAAGGGCTTCATGACTAAAACACCAAAAGCAATGGCAACAAAAGCCAAAATAGTCAAATGGGATCTAATTAAACTAAAGAGCTTCTGCACGGCAAAAGAAACTATCATCAGAGTGAACAGTCAACCTATAGAATGGGAGAAAATTTTTGCAATCTACTCATCCAACAAAGGGCTAATATCCAGAATCTACAAAGAACTCAAACAAATTTACAAGAAAAAAACAAACAATCCCATCAAAAAGTGGGCAGAGGATATGAACAGACACTTCTCAAAAGAAGACATTTATGCAGCCAACAGACACATGAAAAATGCTCATCACTGGTCATCAGAGAAATGCAAATCAAAAGCACAATGAGATACCATCTCACAACGGTTAGAATGGCGATCATTAAAAAATCAGGAAACAACAGATGCTGGAGAGGATGTGGAGAAATAGGAATGCTTTACACTGTTGGTGGGAGTGTAAATTAGTTCAACCATTGTGGAAGACAGTGTGGCGATTCCTCAAGGATCTAGAACTAGAAATACCATTTGACCCAGCGATCCCATTACTGGGTATATACCCAAAGGATTATAAATCATGCTACTATAAAGACACATGCACACACATGTTTATTGTGGCACTATTCAGGATAGCAAAGACTTGGAACCAACCCAAATGTCCATCAGTGATAGTCTGGATTAAGGAAATGTGGCACATATACACCATGGAATACTGTGCAGCCATAAACAAGGATGAGTTCATGTCCTTTGGAGGGACATGGATGAAGCTGGAAACCATCATTCTCAGCAAACGATCACAAGGACAGAAAACCAAACACCCCATGTTCTCACTCATAGGTGGGAATTGAACAATGAGAACACTTGGACACAGGGAGGGGAACATCAGACACTGGGGCCTGTTGTGGTGTGGGGGGCTGGGAGAGGGATAGCATTAGGAGAAATACCTAATGTAAATGATGAGTTAATGGGTGCAGCACACCAACATGGCACATGTATACCTATGTAACAAACCTGCACGTTGTGCACATGTGCCCTAGAACTTTAAGTATAATAAAAATAAATACATAAATAAATATATTCTGTTGTGTTGGGCAATTAGTTGAAAAAGCTACTATCAATAGAAAAGAGTGTCTGGGTTAAGACGGGGATTGTGGAGACCTAGGTTTTATCATGCAGAATGCCTCCATGTAGCAGGCTTTAGAGAGAATAGACTGTAAACGTTTCTTATCACACTTAAGGTCTGTGTTGATGTTAATGCTGGAGGGATATACTGAGGCATGTCCCACCCCCATTTCCCCTCATGGCCTGAACCAGTCTTTCATGTTAAATTTTAGAGTGCCTTGGGTGAGTCCACTCAGATGGTTGCAGAGGGTCTTGTAATTTTATTTTTGGTTTACAACATAAATGATTACCAGCCATTATTCTGGAGGTCACAAGATGTGCAACTCCCCGATTACTCCTGCAAATAATATCACTATTGTAGAACCTAAGATTGGCCTTTTGAAATGTCTGTTCAGGATTTTGCATTTCTGACAACCAATGGCTTCATCTGGACCTGTTGACTCCCACCAACTGGTCCTTGTGGCCCTACCTAGAAGGGGTCCACCAAACCGTCCTTGAAAAGGCCTAGCCTCCAAATTTTTGGAGAGATTGATTTGAGTAATAACTCTGTCTCCCTCTGCTGTGACCAGTGTGAAAGGAAAATAAATCTTAGGGCCCCAAATGTAACTAAGCCAAAGGGAAAAGTCAAGCTGGGAACTTCTTAGGGCAAATCTGCCTCCCATTCTATTCCTTAAAAAGATAGCTACTAAGATTTAAAAAAAAAAAAAAAAAACCTACACGGGGGCTGGGCGTGGAGGTGGAGGTTGCAGTGAGCCGAGATTGCACTATTGCACTCCAGCCTGGGCAACAGAGTGAGACTCCATCTCAAAAACAAACAAACAAAAAAACTACATGGAGCCGACTGCCTGTGATTCCAGCACTTTGGGAGGCTGAGGCAGGTGGATCACTTGAGGTCAGGAGTTCAAGACCAGCCTGGCCAATATGAAGAAACCCCGTCTCTTCTAAATATATGAAAATTAGCAGGGTATGGTGGTGTGTGCCTGTTATCCCAGCTACTGGGGAGGCTGAGGCAGGAGAATCACAGGAATCCAGAAGATGGAGGTTGTAGTGATCCGAGATTGTGCCACTGCACTCCAGCCCAGGCCACACAGCAAGACTCTATCTCAAAAAAAAAAAAAAAAGCTACATGCCTTCCTCACGAGGAGTTTCCTTGTGGACAAAGGACAAACAGAACTGAAAGTCATCCCTCTGCTCACTGAGATAAATGCATATCTGACTGCCTTCTTTAGAAAGCCTGGCTAATCAGAAACTTAAAAGAATGCAACCATTTGTCTCTTACCTACCTATGACCTGGAAGCTCCCAACCCGCTTCAAGTTTTCCTGCCTTTCCAGAAGGAACAAATGAACATCTTACCTATATTGATTGATGTCTCATGTCTCCCTAAAATGTATAAAACCAAGCTGTGCCCCAACAACATTGGGTGCATATCATCAGGACTTTGTGAGGCTGTGTCACAGGCGTACATTCTTTTTTTTTTTTTTTTTTTTTTTTTTTTTTGAGACGGAGTCTCGCTCTGTCGCCCAGGCTGGAGTGCAGTGGCGCGATCTCGGCTCACTGCAAGCTCCGCCTCCCAGGTTCACGCCATTCTCCTGCCTCAGCCTCCCGAGTAGCTGGGACTACAGGCGCCCGCTACCACGCCCGGCTAATTTTTTGTATTTTTAGTAGAGACGGGGTTTCACCGTGTTAGCCAGGATGGTCTCGATCTCCTGACCTCGTGATCCGCCCGCCTCGGCCTCCCAAAGTGCTGGGATTACAGGCGTGAGCCACCGCGCCCGGCCAGGCGTACATTCTTAACTTTGGCAAAACAAACTTCCTAAATTGACTGAGACCTGTCTCAGATATTTGAGGTTCACACCGGTGTAAACCGAAAATAAAATTCTAAGACCTCCCCAACCAACCAAAAGGACCTATCCTCTCAGCCAACGGCATTCTAAAGTAATCCTGAAACACTAGTTCAGGCCGTGATGGAAATGGGTAGTCAGACATGCCTTATTATACCTTCCTCCCAGTGGAATTCAGGTACAGGTGACCAACATTAACATTAAAACAGAGACCTTAAGACTGACAAAAGAGACTCTTTGTAGCAGTAAGATACCAACATGACACATAGCAAACCTTGAAAGAAATAGAAGTATTTTACCTCAAAGTATATTTCTTTGATAAATTTTGAAATGGCCCTGCAAAGCTGTCTCTTGTGGGGAAAATCTACGTTCTGTAGAGAATCCCCTTCCCTTTCCAGATTGCTTTCCTGATCCAGGAGAGAATGAACTAAGAGTCTAGCCCCTTTTTAAGTCTGATAAGAAATGTTTGCAACTTATTCTCTCTGAAGCCTGCTACCTGAAGTCTTCATCTGCATAATAAGAATCTTAGTCTCCACAGACACTTATCTTCATGGAGACACTCCTTTCTATTGATTCCAGGTCTTTAGATAAACTCTTTCAAACAATTGCTAATCAGAAAATATTTGAATCTGCTGGGCATGGTGGCTGATGCCTATAATCCCAGCAACTTTGGCAGGCCAAGGCAGGTGAATCACCTGAGGTCAGGTGTTCAAGACCAGCCTGGCCAATATGGGGAAACCCTCGTCTCTACAAAAATACAAAAAAATTAGCCGGCATGATGGTGCGCACCTGTAATCCCAGCTACTCCGGAGGCTGAGGCGGGAGAATTGCTTGAACCCAGGAGGCAGAGGTTGCAGTGAGCTGAGATTGCGCCATTGCACTCCAGCCTGGGCAACAGAGCAAGACTCTGTCTCAAAAAAAAAAAAAAAAAAGTCATGCATGCATGCATGGAGCTGACATTCTATTGAATAACCCAGGCAATAAACTAAATACATATGTAAATTATATAACATTTTATAAAATGAGAAAAATCAAGCAAGAAGGGGGATTGAGGGTAGTGAGGGGCAGTTGCACTCATAAGTAAAGAGGTAAAGGAAGACCTCTCTACCCAGAGGAGGCCTCACATCTTCTTGCTCAGGAAGTGGCATAGTGCAGCCCATTGGCCAAATCTGGCTGTGGCCCATTTTCTTAAGGCCACACACTAAGAATATTTCTTTTTCAAGTTTTTAAAGAATTGTAAAATAAGAAAAAAGAATACATGAAAGAGACCTTACATAGCCTGCAAAGCTTAAAATAGTTACTATCTGACCATTTACAAAGAAAGTGTGGAGACTTGGCCCACCTTTTATGTCATTGCTTTGGCAACCAGCTGTACACAAGTGTAGCCTGACCGTACCTGGCCTCAGTTGCACTGAACATCTTTTGTTTTCTTCCCGCACTTCCCACCTACCCACCCACCAGGGAAGTCTGCCTGACACTTACACCTGTGCCTCCTGGAGATGTGAATTACTTAACACTCTATGAGGCAGCCCTTGACAATGGGGGCATGGGAGCTGACAGGTAATTGCTCGCGTCCCTGTTTCCCTCTCCTGGGAAGATAATTCTGTATTACCGTCTGTATGCTTCAGAAGGGCCAGTTACTCAAAGTTGTGACCAACTTGATAACACGTGGGCTCATCCTCTTTCTGTTTCTTTCCCTCCAGTTTCCTACTCTCTAAGCTCTTGTTGTAGGATCTACTTTTGACGGGGAGCCCAGGCTAAGACTGTAACTGCAGATGCGTTCGCCCTGCTCACTACACAGACAAAACTAATTCATTTAGACCATGGCATTGCAATAAAGAAAGAGTTTAACAGACATGAGGTTGGCCAGGCCATATGGGAGACAGTTATTAGTCAAATCAATTTCCCCCCAAATTCAGAGGCTAGGGTTTTTCAAGGATAGTTTGGCAGGCCAGGGAGTTCACTTCTGGCTGTGGCCACAGGACTGGTTGGTGGGGCCAGGTGGAATCATTGATCAGAAATGCAAAAACCTGAAAAGACATCTCAAAAGGCCAATCTTAGGTTCTACAACAGTAATGTTATTCATCCACAGGAGTAACTGGAGTAGTTGCAAATCTTGTGATCTCTGGAATAATGGCTTGTTATCATTTATGTCTGCATCTTAGCAAAATTCAGGTTCTTCATCCTCCTAACCTGGTGGTCTTTCATTAGCTTTACAAAAGCAGTTTAGTGGCCAGGTGTGGTGGTTCACACCTGTAATCCCAGCACTTTGGGAGGCCTAGATGGGTGGATCACGAGGTCAGGAGTTCAAGACCAGCCTGGCCAACATGGGGAAACCCTGTCTCTACTAAAAATACAAAAATTAGCCAGGCATGGTGGTGGGCATCTGTTAATCCCAGCTACTCGGGAGGCTGAGGCAGGAGAATTGCTTGAACTGGGGAGGCGGAGGTTGCAGTGAGCCAAATTGCACCACTGCACTCCAGTCTGGGCGACAGAGCAAGACTCTGTCTTGGAAAAAAAAAAAAAAAAAAAAGGCAGTTTAGTTTTGGGGAAGGGTTATTATCATTTAAACTGTAAACTAAATGTCTCCCAAAGTTAGCTTGGACTAAGCCCAGTGGTGATTTAGGGCAGTTTGGAGGTTTAAAGGCAAGATGGGAGTTGTTAGATCAGATCTCTTTCACTGTCATAACTTCCTCACTGTTATAATTTTTGCAAAGGCATTTTTAAGACAGTTAGTACCAGGAGTGACCCTAGAAAGCTGACTCTTAGGCTGGACTCTGGAACTGGTTCACTTGCCAATCACCCCACTGCTGGTGGTAGGCATGGTAATGATAACCCTGGCATGCTGGGGCATCACAATTGCTAAGACTCTCACTAATGGTGGATTAGAATGGGGTGCAGGTGGAGGGGGAAGCATTGGATTATGAGCTAGCTAAGGTACCTGATGGTATAGGCGTAATAGGATTTCTTTTTCCTTTATAAGAATTGTAGAGTTGGCTGACTTTTATTACCTTCTTTAGAAACCATGAAGGTAAATGACAGATGCCTTTTTTTTTTTTTTGAGATGGAGTCTAGGTCTGTCGCCCAGGCTGGAGTGCAGTGGCATGATCTCGGCTCACTGCAACATCCGCCTTCTGGGTTTAAATGATTCTCCTGCCTCAGACTCCGAAATAGCTAGGACTACAGGTGCGCACCACCATGCCCAGCTAATTTTTGTATTTTTAGTAGAGACGGGGTTTCACCATGTTGGCCAGGCTGGTCTTGAACTCCTGTCCTCAAGTGATCCACCTGCCTCAGCCTCCCAAAGTGCTGGGATTACAGATGTGAGCCAACGCGCTGTCAGTAGATGACAGATTCTGGTCAAACAACAATTAATTCAAGGTATGTTGTGAAAGTCAAAAGGACTTTATGGTAGCTTTAAGGAGAACCTCAACTCCTGCAACCTCAGGGCAGGCAATGCTGTAAATCAGGATTTAAGAATGACTAAGGTATGAAGAAGACAAAATGTAAAGCCTCACCAGGTTCATGCAAACTCAGGGCCCTAATAGAAAAGGAGCAGGAACTAACTCCTGGGATGGGAACATTTGAGGGCATGAACCTAAGAACCTTGCATCTCCAGATTCTTCCTTCACTCTTGTTAGGGGAAAGCAGTCTCCCCTTGACTGGAACCCTTTTAAAAACTCTCCATAGCCAGGTTCCTTGCAGGATGATACTTGTACTCCTTAAGATCTGCTCTTGCCTGCCCTCATTACCTTAACTCTGATAATTAGGGACAAGCTGCATCAAAGCCTGAGGAAAAAAAAAAATACAGTTCGTGCTCCACAAGGAAATAATGTACATACCACCGAATTGTAGGAGCTGGCTAACTGGAACCAGGGCAACATGTGTGGAGTGGATCTTGGGGAATGCTGAATCAGGGGAGGTGGAATATAAGGGTGCAGGGTGAAATTTATTAATGTGGGAGCACTGTCTCAAGACTTAGCGGTTAATGTGCTGGCAAGGACACCAGGAGCTGGCTCTGAGAACTAAATGGTGAATAAGAAAAATATAGCTTGGGGCCGGGCAAGGTGGCTCACTCCTGTAATCCCAGCACTTTGGGAGGCCGAGGAGGGTGGATCATGAGGTCAGGAGTTCAAGATCAGCCCAGCCAACATGGTAAAACCCCGTCTCTACTAAAATACAAAAATCAGCCCGGCGTGGTGGTGGGCGCCTGTAATCCCGACTACTTGGGAGGCTGAGGCAGGAGAATCACTTGAACCTGGGAGGCAGAAGTTGCAGTGAGCTGAGATTGTGACTCTGCACTCCAGCCTGGGCTATAGAGCGAGACTCTGTCTCGAAAAAACAAAACAAAACAAAACAAAACATAAAACAAATACAGCTTGGTCCTCTTAGGCACTCATAATCTAGTAAGTTAGGTGTTTATAATTCAGTGTTATAAATTCTATAGTTATTAGATGAAGGGCCCTAAGATCAGGAAGAAGAAGAAGGAAGAGGAGGAGAGAAAGAAAAAGTTCCCTGATATTAAGTCTACTATGTACCTGACTCCTTAGCTACTGTTTCCCATTAAGTTTCATTTAGTCTTCTCTGTACGTCTGTTAAGTCAGGTATTATAAGGAGTAGTGGTGGGGGTTAATAGATGAAGGTGACATTGTCTGAAATTTTGTAAGCATGTCTTGATTCTATAACATAAAGGAAATATCTAAGCTTATGCCAAAAACCTAGTACAGATTCCCATGATACAGGCAAGGCAAGGCCTTTGAAGTCTTTTTTCCTCTCCCTAAACTTTTTTTTTTTTTTGAGATGGAGTCTCGCTCTGTCGCCCAGGCTGGAGTGTAGTGGCACGATCTCGGCTCACTGCAAGCTCTGCCTCTCGGGTTCATGCCATTCTTCTGCCTCAGCCTCCCAAGTAGCTGGGACTACAGGTGCCCGCCCCCACGCCCCGCTAATTTTTTGTATATTTAGTAGAGATGGTGTTTCACTGTGTTAGCCAGGATGGTCTCGATCTCCTGACCTCGTGATCCGCCTGCCTCAGCCTCCCAAAGTGCTGGGATTACAGGCATGAGCCACCGTGCCTGGCCTCCTCTCCCTGAATTTAAACACAAATCTTAGGATGCCACAACTCTGACCAGCTACTTGGCAGGAAATCAAGGAATAAGTGCAAGATGGCTGCCCTCCTTCCATATCCAGGAAAGGCCTGCTTCTCAGACTACTTTTGCTCCAGGGAAGAGGAGCAGGAGAAGAGAATCACCAATCTACTTACTCCATGAAGAAATAATGTACATACATTATTTCTACAGTTAGCCAGTAGATGCTGGCTAACTGGAACCAGGGCAACATGTATGGAATGGATCTTGGGAAATGCTGAATGTGGGGAGCCAAAGAGGAAAGTAAGCTGGGAACTGCTTAGGGCAAACCTGTCTCCCAGTCTATTTCTAAAAAACATGGCTACGAAGATTTTTAAAAGCTACATACATCCCTTACAAGAAATTTCCTTGTGGACGAAGGACAGACATCATGACAATAACATAAAAGGCTGGCCAAGTCTGCATACTTTCTCTGTGAATGGTCAGTGGAGAACCTGGAGTCCTCATCACTAACAGAAAGACCCAGCCACTGTATACAATTCAGATTAGTTTTTAGTCCCCTTGGGAGAGTAAGAGGTAAGTGAGCAGAATAGCACAGAATCCCTTCTTCTCTCATAGATAGGATTACCTCCCTTTAATAGGCAAAACTTTCATACCTAATCCTAGCTCAGGTAGGTAGCAAAGCCTAATCCAGGTCTGACTTACTGCTCTGCAGAACCATGTCTATGGCCTTTGAAAGGATAACCCTTGGCCAGGTGCGGTGGCTCACGCCTATAATCCCAGCACTTTGGGAGGCCGTGGCGGGTGAATCAGCTGAGGTCAGGAGTTCCAGACCAGCCTGGCCAATATGATGAAATGCCATCTCTACTAAAAATACAAAACATTAGCCAGGCATGGTGGCGGGCGTCTATAATCCCAGCTTGTCGGGAGCCTGAGGCAGGAGAATCCCTTGAACCTGTGAGGCGGAGGTTGCAGTGAGCGGAGATGGAGCCACTGCACTCCAGCCTGGGCAACAAGAGTGAAACTTGGTCTCGAAAGGAAAAGAGAACCTTTGACCAAATGGAGGGGAAAAAAAGGTACACAGCAGCTTAGAGGCTGCTTTTAACGTTGTAGAAGGCACAGGAATTCCCAGGAGAGCAGGGAGTGCCTGGACAAATGAAATTTATGGGTCACGTGGCTGAGCAGGCCAGGAAAATATTGGGCTTGTCAGATGTCAGCTCTTTCTGAGTAGAGTTCAGGTCAAGAAAACAAACTTAGATTAGCTAAGGATTACCCAGATTTTTGACCCTGTTGAAATGTTTCTCATGAGATTCTCACTGGATTTCAACCTGGTGTGCTCCTGGGATTTTTAAATAATTTTTTGGAATATTAAAATAACTTTACCTTTTGATTATAAAAGCAATGTATAGTCATTATAACACATCATACATATAAAAAATTACAGAGAAGAACTTAAAAATTATCCATAATCCCACAATTTAAAGATATCGCAATCGGCCGGGCGCAGTGGCTCACACCTATAATCCTAGCATTTTGAGAGGCCAAGGCGGGCGGATTGTCTGAGCTCAGGAGTTTGAGACCAATCTGGGCAACATGGTGAAACTCCCTCTCTACTAAAATACAAAAAAATTAGACGGGCGTGGCAGTGTGATCCTGTAGTCCCAGATACTTGGGAGGCTAAGGTAAGAGAATTGCTTGAACCCGGGAGGTGGAGGTTGCAGAGATCACACCACTGCACTCCAGCCTGGGCAACAGAGCAAGACTCCATCTCCATTAAAAAAAAAAAAAAAAGATATTACAATGAATTTACATGTCCTTCCAGATTTAAAAAAACATATCTAAGTTTGCCAGTATGACAACATACTTCCTTCTCCCCACTTTCTGGTACATTCCAAGTTTCAGGTACCTTAGGAAGGTCTTTCTTGGTAATGCAACTCCAGAAAGAACAAATCACACTCGCCATGAGAACCTCTTTTTCCTTTTGTCTTCCTCACCTCTGGGGCCTGGGGTAGCCCCATTGGGTGTCTCATCTAAATAGAAGGCTTTGCACCTGTTGAGAAGTTGAAGAACAAGTATATAGAGGAGAGACACCAACTCTAGAGTCTCCAGGCCTATAGGCTCTGGCTTGGAACTCACAGTAAAGTTTTGATCATTCTTCTGGTCTCCATGTGTGCTCTCAATGCACTAAAGCTGAGATCAGCAAACTTTTTTTTTTTTTCTTTCTGAGACAGAGTCTTGTTCTATCGCTCAGGCTGGAGTGTAGTGGCACAATCTCAGCTCACTGCAACCTCTGCCTCCCAGGTTCAAGCAATTCTCCTGCTTCAGCTTCCCGAGTAGCTAGAATTACTGGTGCGCGCCACCATGCCCAGCTAATTTTTTGTATTTTTAATAGAGACGGGGTTTCACCATGTTGGCCAGGCTGGTCTTGAACTACTGACCTCAAGTGATCTGCCCACGTTGGCCTCCCAAAGTGCTGAGGTTCCAGGCGTGAGCCACCACACCCGGCTTCAGCAAACTTCTTTTCTTTTCTTTTCTTTTTTTTTTTGGGACAGAGTCTCATTCTGTCACTCAGGCTGGAGTGCCGTGGTGCAATCTCGGTTCACTGCAACCTCCACCTCCCAGGTTCAAGCGATTCTCCTGCCTCAGTCTCCCAAGTACCTGGGATTACAGGCATGCGCCACCACACCTGGCTAATTTTTATATTTTTAGTAGAGACGGGGTTTCGCCATGTTGGCCAGGCTGGTCTCGAACTCCTGACCTTAGGTGATCCACCTGCTTCGGCCTGCCAAAGTGCTGGGATTACAGGCGTGAGCCACCATGCCTAGCCTAGCTTTTTGTATAAAGGATCAGATAATAACTATTTCAGGCTTTCTGGACTATACTGTCTCTATTGCAGCTACTTGACTCTGCCATTGTTGGATAAAAGCAGACAATCCATAAATGAATGGGCATGACTGTGTTTCAGTAAAACTTTATTTATGAAAACAGATGAGAAACTGGACATGGCTGAAGGGCCACAGTTTGCCAACCCTTGCACTAGCTAAAGGAAGAGCATTAGGGAAGAAACTGTAGCATCTTCGTCTCATTACCAAAGGCAGAACACTAGGCATAATTATACACACACACATGCACACACATATACTCAAACATTTGTTTAAAAAGAAAACCTCACACATTTGTGATGAAACTATAGATTCAATTCTTTAAATTGTGGTAAAATACATATAACATAAAATTTACCATTTTAGCCATTTTAAGTGTACAGTTCAGTGGTATTAAGTACATTCACATTGTTGTGCAACCATCACCACCATCCATTCGTCTCCAGAACTTTATTCATCTTGCAAAACTGAAACTCTATACCCATTAAACATTAAACCCTA
The DNA here is from genome assembly GCF_029289425.2 of Pan paniscus. Taxonomy (NCBI): domain Eukaryota; kingdom Metazoa; phylum Chordata; class Mammalia; order Primates; family Hominidae; genus Pan; species Pan paniscus. The sequence continues at coordinate 34,315,921 of NC_073260.2, forward strand.
TTTCCCTCTCCCTCCAGCCCCTGGCAACCACCCTTCTATTTTCTGTCATTATGATTTTACTACTCCTGGGACCTCATATAAGTGGAATCATGGCTGGGCATGGTGGCTCACGCCTATAATCCCACCACTCTGGGAGGCTGAGGAGGGTGCATTGCCTGAGCTCCGGAGTTCCAGACCACCCAGAGCAACATGGTGAAACCCCGTCTCTACTAAAAATACATAAAATTAACTGGGTGTGGTTGTGCAAGCCTCTAGTCCCAACCTCTTGGGAGGCCGAGGCAGGAGAATTGCTTGAGCCCCAAGAGATAAAGGTTGTAGTGAAGGCCGAGATCACGCCACTGCACTCCAGCTTGGGCTACAGAGTGAGACTCCATCTTAAAAAAAAAAAAAAAAAAAAAAAGAAAGTGGAATCATACAATATTGCCCTTTTTTTGATTGGCTTATTTCACTTGGTTCATTTATTTTTATTTATTTATTTATTTTGAGATAGAGTTTCGCTCTTTTGCCCAGGCTAGTGTGAAGTGGCACGATCTTAGCTCACTGCAACCTCTGCCCCCCGGGTTCAAGCAATTCTCATGCCTCAGCTTACGGAGTAGCTGGGATTATAGGTTCAGACCACCATGCCCCACTAATTTTGTATTGTTAGTAGAGATGGGGTTTTGCCATGTTGGCCACTCTGGTCTTGAACTCCTGACCTCAGGTGATCCACCCGCCTTGGCCTCCCAAAGTGCTGGGATTACAGGCGTTAGCCACCGCGTCTGTCTTTTAAGGTTAATTTATGTTATAACACATGTCAGAGTATAGATTCAATTTTATAAATTTTAAAAACCTAACGATATTTCCTGCATACTTTTCCAGGTCATTAAAAACTTCTGGTAAATACAATTTTTAAAGGGTACATAATATTTCACTGAATTAGACCAACTAAAGGATAATTCATTAGAGGCCAGGACAACCTTCTCTACTTTTGAGGAGAGCTAGCTGCTCCCCTAATCACAGATGATTGGATTGGGGACCAATGCAGTAGCAAAGGCTACCCAACTACACATGAGCTGGGCCCTGGCTGCCCAGTGGAGATGCTGCCTATAGAATGGCCCTGAAATGAATCAATAAAATCTGGGATAGTAGAACTGCAGGGCAAACAAAATGAAAGCAGGTCCCACTGTGTTAGGAAATCAACTCCATCCTAATAAATAATCTGATTTTGTCTCTTCTGTTTACCCTGATGAACTTGGCAGGCATAACTTATACATCCATCATGTGGATGATTCATATTTATAAGCATTCTCCTTTGGTGGACATTTAGGTTATTCCCAATATTTTGCTATTACAAATAATGTTTCAATAAACATCTTTGTACATAACCCTTTTTTACATATCCAGTCACTTCCTTGGAAAGGCTGAGTGAGTGTATCTTTGGCAGCAAATTCACTGTGACTGGGAATTGTTTAGCCCTTTGGCCTCCAAGAAGTTTGAGGATCCAGGATGGCTCCACTGCTAAAACATTGATTGACTGCTCATAAGGAGAACTGGCAAGAGCTGAACAAGATATGAAGCTTCCAGTCCTACAAAGTTTCTTATTAGGATAAGGCTCAAGCTTAGAGGGGCAGGCCAAAAAATCAAGCAGGACAATAGGGCAAGACTGGCTAGGAAGAAAAGCCTAGGTCATAAGCCCATGCTGGTGAACTGAGCCTGTTCATTGTGGAGTGGCATTGAGGTTGAGGGTGACATGGGGGATAGAGTCTTCTGATGGGTGGTTATACAAACAACAGGGCCCTTCCTTAGCTTAATGAATCCTTGGTCTATTGGACCTACAGGAAACTTGAAGGAAGAAAGTAACTACACAGTAGTATCACACTCTGTGTGCTGGGCTGCAGTAAAATTATTTACTCATATCCAGTTCTCCACTTTCTGGTAATAAGGAAGGTGATGATTCTTAGGCCCTTGCAGGTTGGCAGGGCTACATGACTAGTTCTAGCCAATGGACCAAAACTGGAATGTCATTGTATCATTTCTGGGATGAGATGGTTAAAACCTCAAACTTGGCCCACCCCTCATCTTTCCCCTGTCTTAGTATCCCTGAACACCATGTGTTGTGATGGTGACATTATAAGATGGAACCTTTTTCAGCCTGGGTTCTTGAGTAATAATATGGAGCACTGCCTTCCACTAACCTATGTTGGACATATATTGTGATGAGAAATTAATTTTCTTTTTTTGAGATGGAGTCTTGCTCTGTCGCCTAGGCTGGAGTGCAGTGGTGCCATCTGGTCTCACTGCAGCCTCTGCCTCCTGAGTTCAAGCAATTCTCCTGCCTCAGCCTCCCGAGTAGCTGGGATTACAGGCATGTCCCATCACGCCCAGCTAATTTTTGTATTTTAGCAGAGACAGGGTTTTACCATGTTGACCAGGCTGGTCTTGAACTCCTGACCTCGTGATCCGCCTGCCTCGGCCTCGCAAAGTGCTGGGATTATAGCTGTGAACCACCGTGCCCAGCCGAGAAATGAATTTTCTTATTTAGCATTGTTGACTATACTAACCTAATTGAGACACTGGCCTTGTGCAAGGTTAAGTGGCAGAGTTCAGATTTGACTCTAAGTCTCTCTAACTTCAGAGCCTGCATTATTAGTCCTAGATCATTCAGATCTGCTTGGTGGGATCTTGTGAGTCCATTGGCTTTGAGGGTAGAACACCAGATCTTGGATCTGGGAGTGTGATCATTTCCTAAACTCCTAAGATCAAGGAAGAGAACAAAAAAGGCGGCTGGGCACAGTGGCTCATGCCTGTAATCCCAGCACTTTGGGAGGTGGGTGGATCACGAGGTCAGGAATTGACCAGCCTGACCAACATGGTGAAACCCCATCTCTACTAAAACTACAAAAAATCAGCCAGGCATGGTGGCACGTGCCTGTAATCCCAGTTACTCAGGAGGCTGAGGCAGGGGAATCGCTCAAACCCGGGAGGCAGAGGTTGCAGTAAACCGAGATTGTGCCACTGCACTCCAGCCTGGGCGACAGAGCAAGACTCTGTCTCAGGAAAAAAAATAAAAAAGGGCTACTGATATTGCCTCTGCTCCTGTTAGGAGTGGGAACTGATTTGGGAAGGAGGTTGCTCTTGCAGGTGAAGACATCAGTAGACTCAGTATTAGGTCGCTGAGTAAGACTCTGAGTAAGTGAAGAAAAATGAGATGGGGCTGAAAGATGGTAATATTCCTGTTATCACTGAAGATCAAGTCATTTTCTCTCCAGGATGACAATTGACAATGCAGACTAATTTTTTCACAAATGTTCATTCTTGCTTCTACTGGTGACATGTGGGCAGGCACGGCAGGAGGAGGTCACAATCATCTGAGTGTTGCAGAGTTATTCATCTGGTGCAGAATGGGGTGACAGCTCACTGAGACTTAGCATTCTGTTGGATTGAGTCACTCTGCATGTCATGCTGTCTCAACATCAAATCATCCTCTTAGGTCTAGGCTTCAAAGGGGTCCTGAGAAGTAAGTCCCTATAGTTTCTAAAGTCTCTGGGTACCTTCTTGGCTCTGTTGGGGTTCCCCACATCAAATTCCTTCATAGCTTTTAGTCTCTCCTGGGCCCCTAGAGAAAAAGGAAGAGTATTGTTGAGGTGTTCCTCATATTTTCAATTCCATATTGGAGCTTGGGATCAAAACTGGGACTTCAAGAAGAGAATTGCAGTGGAATCTCAGGGTTCCCAGTAGGACAAAAACAAACAAACAAAAAACCAAGAAATACAAGAAATTTTATCTAGGCCGGGCGCTGTGGCTCATGCCTTAATCCCAGCACTTTGGGAGGCCGAGGCGGATGGATTACAAGGTCAGGAGTTCAAGACCAGACTGGCCAAGATGGTGAAACCCTGTCTCTACTAAAAATACAAAAAATTAGCCAGGCATGGTGGCAGGCATCTGTAATCCCAGCTACTCGGGAGGCTGAGGCAGGTGAATCGCTTGAACCCGGGAGGCAGAGGTTGCGGTGAGCTAAGATCATGCCATTGCACTCCAGCCTGGCAACAGAGCGTAACTCCGTCTCAAAAAAAAAAAAAAAAAAAATTATCCCTTCAAGATGGACATAATACCTATCTTATAGGGTTGCAGCAAAGATTATATGGCGTATCTTGGCAGGAGTGGGACTTAGCATTTGTTCTTGTTCCTCCTATTCCATTCTAAACCATCCTATTCCCTGTACAGATCTTGCAAGGACGCTGTGTGAAACAGCGTTGTTGCAACTCTGAACAAGAGGATGAACAATCACACCAGACATTGGCAGGAGTTCCTAGGACAGATAAGTCAATCAAACATAGCCTGTGGGCCTTACCCTCTATCTCTGAATTGGGTTCTTTTCATTCCAAGGGATAGAGACTCACTCAAGAAAGGTCTGTGGGCAAAAGGGAGGCAGTCTCGTGGAAATCTGAGAGGGGAAGGCAAAATAAGACCAAACTGCATGGTACTGGAGGTGGAGGGTAGACCAGCACCAGGATCTCTGCAACAGACTTTAAGGATTTTCCCTGAAGTGCTCCCCAAGAAATGTTACCCAAGTCCTTTAGGTCTCTTTCTCTGTTTCTGCCCACTTCTCTTCTTGCTAAACTCTTGATTTTCTCTGTCTTTTCTCTACCTCATGCTATTTGCTGACTTCTAGCTTGGTTCACTTAATTGCTAATCGTGGCCTCTCCAGCCTGTCTCAAACTTGCATCCTAAGCTTCTGTAAAGTGCCTGATTTTATCTGTATTTCCCAATTTACATTTCTAAGAGTAATATTGGGTTGGTCTAGGCTTCCTTATTAGGGCAGGTCTTTCCCTGGGCTACACAGTAAGCCTCTGTCTGCCCTGGGGTCAAGTGTTCACACAGTTTTCAATCACATAGAGGTGAAGGGAGGAGTTGGGGGTTTGGAGAAAGCCAGATGGCTGCATGGTGGAGTTCAGAGCATGGCTGCCTGGAGCTAGGGGCTGCAGAAGATAGTTTCCTGTAGAGTAGACGTGGCCATGCATGTGGCAGACATGCCATGATTGCCATATCTAGTAGACACATTGAATTTTGAGTTTTTCATTGTCTGGTTTGTAGCCTTGTCCAAATGTGTAGTTTACCGTATGAGAAAGGGAGGATCAGAGAGGTAGAGTAACCTACCCAGGGTCACACAGTAAGTGGTAGAGCAGGAATTAGGATTTAATTTAGTGTTTTTTTCTAGTATGTTACATGTAAGTATATAAAAAATTGATGGATAGCCTAGTCTGGGCCAGAACTATTCCAGGCACGGGAACAAACCACACCAAAATCCTTGTCCTTGTGGACCTAATATTCTAGCGAGGAAATAACAACAGTAAAAAAAAAAAAAAAAAAATCACTAAAAAAAACCAAATTATATAGTATGTTAGAAGGTGACAAGTGTTATGGAGAAAATAAGAATGGGGGAATTAGGGCTGGGTGCAGTGGCTCGCACCTGTAATCCCAGCACTTGGGGAGGCCAAAGCCGGTGGATCACTTGAGGCCAGGAGTTCGAAACCAGCCTGGCCAACATCATGAAACCCCATCTCTACTAAAAATACAAAAATTAGCCAGATGTGGTGGTGCACGTCTGTAAGTCTGTAATCCCAGCTACTTGGGAGGCTGAGGCAGGAGAATCGCTTGAACCCGGAAGACAGAGGTTGCAGTGAGCTGAGATGGCACCACTACACTCAAGCCTGGGCAACAGAGTGAGACTCCATCTCAAAAAAAAAAAAAGAGAGATATACCTTGTCCCCAAAGAGCCTGTTTTTGGCTGGGCGCGGTGGCTCACACTTGTAATTCCAACACTTTGAGGCCAAGGTGGGCTGATCACCTGAGGTCAGGAGTTCGAGACCAGCCTGGCCAACATGGTGAAACCCCATCTCTACTAATAATACAAAAATTAGCTGGAGGTGGTGTTGCATACCTGTAATCCCAGCTACTCAGGAGGTTGAGGCAGGAGAATCGCTTGAACCCTGGAAGCAGAAGTTGCAGTGAGCTGAGATCACGCCATTGCACTCCAGCCTGGACCACAAGAGCGAAACTCTGTCTCCAAAAAAAAAAAAAAGGAGGGGGGGATTAGGAGTGCTGAGGGGAATTATAATTTAAAATAGGGAGTTCAGTGTAGGTCTCAATGTGATGGTGAGAGACTGTTCACCTCACCATGCTTTAAGCTTCCTGAGAATAGACTATGCATCTTCCTTCTCCTCCTCCTGGCCCAGTGCCTTGGCTGTGGTGAGTATGAAATAACTGTTAGTTGAACTGAACACTACAGGAATGTTCTGAAGGTTGGGGAAGACAAGAAAAGGCTTTAAGTTTATATTGGTCTCCTCTTGTGTAACTTCCCTGCCCTTTGTGAAGGGCAGCATGCTTCATGAAGCCCCCCATATTGTTAGACTCATTGCAGAAATGTGCCTTTCCACACTCCTGAGATCATTAGACCTCATGAAATGCCTTGTAAGGGCTCTTAATATGAAGCTGTGGCCAGAAATTTAATTAACAGAGAAAACACAACCTAAGCATGCAAGACAGCACGACTCAAAGTCTCATAAAAGCCCATTTCCTTGGAGGCACTGGAGCAGTGGAGAGCCTCTTCATTAGTGGTGAGCTGATAAATGTTTAACAACTCTGTAGGGCAGGGAAGGGATCATGATTTGTAGGTTTGCCCATTCCTGTGGTGTAAATACTCTATGGCTGATTCAGGTTTAAAAAATGTAATAGGACTGAGCATTTCCCTTTTCTTTTCTTTTTTTTTTTTTGAGATGGAGTCTCACTCTGTTAACCTAGGCTGGACTGCAGTGGCGTGGTCTTGGCTCACTGCAACCTCTGCCTCCCAGGTTCAAGAAACTCTCCCACCTCAGCCTCTTGAGTAGGTGGGACTACAGGCACGTGCCACCACACCCAGCTAATTTTTTTTTGTATTTTTAGTAAAGACGGGGTTTCACTATGTTGGCCAGGCTGGTCTCAAACTCCTGACCTCGTGATCCATCTGCCTCAGCCTCCCAAAGTGCTGGGATTACAGGCGTGAGCCACCATGCCCGGCCGAGCATTTCTATCACAGAGATATAATAGATATAAATCACTTTAAGAGCATAGATGGTAGTAAAATACAGTATAATAATTAGGAAGTGATGAGTTTTGAGTGTTTATTATCATTGATTTTAATATTCACTTAAGTTTATATAATTTTAATCATGGTCACATTTATTTATTTATTCATATTTTTGGTTTTTTTGGGACAGGGTCTCGCTCTGTCACCCAGGCTGGAGTACAGTGGTGTGATCTCAGCTCACTGCAACCTCCGCCTCCCAGGTTCAAGCAATTCTCCTGCCTCAGCCTCCTGAGTCGCTGGGACTACAGGCACATACCACCACGCCTGGCTAATTTTTGCATTTTTAGTAGAGACGGGGTTTTGGCACGTTGGCCAGGCTGGTCTCGAACTCCTGACCTCAGGTGATCCACCCGCCTTGGCCTCCCAAAGTGTTGGGATTACAGGCGCGAACCACCGCGCCCAGCCTTCCATGGGCACATTTAGTAACTGGTTTGCAAACATTCTGAAAAAGTAGCAGTTGGCTCTTGTGGGCCATGATCCATGACAGCTCTAGCACACCACCACTCTGGTCCTCCTCAGTGTGCACCTGTTTCTTGGCAAGGACCAGCTCATATGAATCTTGAGCTTCAAATGCAAAGGCAGCTCCATTGCTTCCTTGTCACCTAACTGGTCACATCTCCCCATGGCTGCTATCTTGTGCCTCTGCCACACGGCTTCTCCATCTTCTATGGTAAGTGGGGTTTTGCAGAGTTTCTGGGAGAGTGTCCTTCTCCAGGCTGGAGCCCCCTGTGGTGGACACAGGCTTTTATTCTTCAGTGAGGATCTTGGTCTCACATCCTTGTACTCTCCCTTAAGGTGTTCTTGCTCACTTTACTGTGAGCCACCTTGGCATATTGGGCTGTCAAGTTCCATCTGGTCAGTGAGCATTTGTGGAGTCCGTACAGTGTGCTGACTCCTCCTGTTTGTGTTTCTGGTGCCAGGTCCTGTGCTCTGACATCCATTCTCTCATTTGGCCCTTAGAGCAGCCCTGCTGGATGAGTCTTATTTTTTCAACATTTCACATGAGGAAACTGTGGCCCAGAGAGGGGAAATAACTTGCCCACAGTCCAGAAGTCATGTCTTTAGCAAAACATTGCCTTTGATATGTAACGTGCAGGGAAACATCTTTCACCCCTCAGCTGGCTACTGCTGGTTGTGGACTCACTTTGCTCAACTAAGGGAGGATTTGGAGTTGTTTTCTGGGAAGGCTCCACCACAGAATTGCAGCAGAGGGACATTTAGATAGAAGGGCAGAACTGGAGTTGGAGCCAGTCATGAGCCCCAGGAGCATCTGTGATTCCGTGTTATTCCTAAAGAAGGCAGAGCTGGAACTGGGGCCGGGTCTGCTCCCTGGGAACATCTATGACCCTGTCTCATTGCCTTGCACCCCTCTGTGCCTGCTGGAGCCTGGTTCCTGGCTCCTAAAGGAGAAACGCCATTTGAAGGCAAGTGTGGTCCTTCCCATTGCAGGAGCTCCTTTTTTTTTTTTTTTTTTTAAGATGGTGTCTCACGCTGTCGCCCAGGCTGGAGTGCAATGGCGCGATCTCAGCTCACTGCAACCTCCGCCTCCTGGGTTCAAGCAATTCTCCTGCCTCAGTCTCCCGAGTAGCTGGGATTACAGGTGCCTGCCACCATGCCCAGCTGTTATTTGTATTTTTAGTAGAGAACAGGTTTCACCATGTTGGCCAGGCTGGTCTCGAACTTCTGACCTCAGGTGATCCGTCCATCTCCTCCCAAAGTGCTGGGATTAAAGCATGAGCCACCATGCCCGGCCTGCAGGAGCTCTTAACACCTGTGCAGAGAAGGCTGGGCACCTTGCAACTGAGCAGCAGATGTGTCTTATGAAGGGAAGCCAGCTTTAGCTGTGGAGCAAATGCTGAGTGCCAGGCTGGGGAAGGTGGGACAAGAAGAAGGTGAGAATTGAAGGATCATGGAAGCCTGTTTCTCAGAAGACCTGGATTCAAGTCTAAGTTCTCCTTACTTACTAGCTTTGTGGACTTGGGTAAATCATTAAGCCTCTGAGTTGTTTGCCCCTCTGTGGAATGAGGGAGATAAGGATAGTGGCTACTGTTTGTTAAGGGCTCTCTATGAATTAGGTGCTGCAGTCAGCGTGTACTAAACATTATGTACAAGGTAATTCCCATAAAAGACTGAACCCAGTGCCAGAAACACGGTCAATGTGCACTATATGGCAGCTGTTAATGTTTCGTTGATCCTCCTAACAATCCCCTGATTAATAATAACCGCAGAAATAATAATAGTTGCTAGCATTTATGGAGCACTTTGTATGCATCCAGCCATAGTTTTGAGTGCTCTAGGTGTATTAACTTATTTAATTTTCCCAGCTATCCCATGAGGTTGGTTCTATTTTTAACCTCATTTGACATGTGAGAAAATTGAAGCACAATTAAGTTAAATGCATTGCCCAAGACACGTGACTAGAAATTGACAAACAGCTAGAAAGCAGAAGCGGTGTTCTTATTGTTGCCCATTTCACAAGGACAGTAACTAAGGCACAGAGAGGCTGAGCAGCGTGCCCAGGGTTGGGGTCGGCAGGACTCTCCTCTGGGTTTTTGGGCAGATGAAATGATATAATGGATGGGAAATGGCTTTGTGAACTGTCCTTCCGACTGTTTCAGCCGGCAGTGAGTAAGCTTTGCATGTTCTGTTTTTTCTAGTCTAGTTGCATCAGCTGGTCTGAGAGCCAGGGGCCTTTAGGAGGACCTGCCTGGACTTAGCTTGTCATTGGATAGGTGCTTTGTGTGTAAGTCCTGGACTTACATCCCCTCGGGACAGCCTAGGAGCCGTGGCTTGTCTGACTTCAAAGCCGTTGCCAGCTGGGAGGCTTTGGGAGGAGCCAGCTGGCAGCTGGCCACCATCATGTGCAGCTGGGGTTACCAGCAGTCACTCTCCGGCCTTCCCCCAACCACACTCACTGTCTCCAGTGGCTGATTCCCAGACACACCCAAGACAGCAGGCAGCCAGGCAGGGGGAAGAGCAGCTCGAGGCTCCTAATGGAGTGGCGCTAATCAGGGAAAAAGGGAGCCTCTTTTTGCTCCCTTCCCCACTATGCTTCTGGCATAACCCCTCTCCCACAGGGCTCCTCAGGCATGACATCCTAGAAATTCCTGGGTGCATTCCTTCTTCCCAGTTACGTACTTTCCAAAATGGAGTAGGTAGGGCTACTGGGTCTTTGTGGAGGGGTCACCGTTACATGCCTCTAGGGCTCTCTCCTCACCTCACTGGGAGATCCTCCAGCAGGGGTAGGATCTCCCCTCTCCTGAGCCAGCATCGGGCAGGGCCTGGGAAGGTGTTCAGTATTGTCACGTTTCTGGAGGGAAGGCCAATTCAGCTATTGGGTTGGCACTTGGGTGCTGTGTGTGGTGATGGTGATGGTGGCAGCTTGTGTGTGTCTGGAGAAGGGAGGAAGTTTGGTGGGGGAAAGGAACCAGAGGCAGCCGAGGCTGAAAGGGCTGAGATGCGGGGGCTCTCGCCTGCTGGTGTGGCAGGAAGGGCTTGGGCTCCATATACACATAGATGTGGCCTTGACTCCTCACCTCATCACGCAGTGTCTGAATGAGGTGTTCATCTAATGCAATTCTTCCCCTGGGCCTCTTTGTTTATGAAGGGAATGGGGGAAGGTAAAAACCAGACTTCAGTTTGGTTTCTCTCTGGCAGTAATGACTAAGCCCTCTTTTTTCCTGATTAGTCTTAGGCAAATGTCTGTACAAGAATTATTTTCTTATGAGGATCACACAGTCCAGTGTAACATGAAATTCCTCCAATTAAAATGACTTTGACTCTCCATGTTGTGAAATATTAACCTTGACATTATTGTGCTAATAGTACATGCTCCTATTCTCAGATCCTATTTTCACTTCGAAGGTACTCTGAGTCCATCAAGATGGACTAAACTTTTCTATATATCAGCTCTATGATCCCCAGGTCTTCCCTGAGAGGAGCTGGGGGTAAGATGGAGAATCTCAGTTCATCTAGCCACAAATATTTGTTCCTTTCACTTCCCTTAAAGAATTTTACAGTTCAGGAATCACTTCCACATGCTTTATGGGAAATCTTTTTTTTTTTTTGAGATGGAGTCTCACTCTGTTGCCCAGGCTGGAGTGCAGTGGAGTGATCTCGGATCACTGCAAGCTCCGCCTCCCAGGTTCACCCCATTCTCCTGCCTCAGCCTCCCAAGTAGCTGGGACTACAGGCGCCCACCACCACGCCCGGCTAATTTTTTGTATTTTTAGTAGAGATGGGGTTTCACCATGTTAGCCAGGGTGGTCTCGATCTCCTGACCTCCTGATCCGCCCGTCTTGGCCTCCCAAAGTGCTGGGATTACAGGCGTGAGCCACCGTGCCTGGCCTTTTTTTTTTTTTTTTTTTTTTTTTTTGAGATGGAGTCTCACTCTGTTGCCAGGCTGGAGTGCAGTGGCACGATCTCAGCTCACTGCAACCTCTGCCTCCCGGGTTCAAGCGACTCTCCTGCTTCAGCCTCCCGAGTAGCTGGGACTACAGGGGTGCGCCACCACGCCCAGCTAATTTTTGTATTTTTAGTAGAGACGGGGTTTCACTGTCTTGGCCAGGATGGTCTCCATCTCTTGACCTCGTGATCCACCCGCCTCAGTGTCCAAAAGTGCTGGGATTACAGGCGTGAGCTGCCGCGCCCCGCCGCTTTATGTGAAATCTTTAAAACACATGTCTGAAGTAAGTATTCTCCCCCATCATTAAAGTGTAGATAGAGAATCTAAGACTCAGAGAAGGTAACTGAATTGCCTAGGATCACACAACCATTGAGCAGCTCTGAGTTCCTCACGGTGCCTTCTGTGTCCTCTTCTCTCTGCTCAACTGCATCCGTCTCAGGCTGCAGTGCCAGCTGCTTCAATCTGTTCTCTCTGTGGGAGGCCGCAAGCCACCAGGCATCAGCCAGGAGCAGAAGTGTTCAAAAATTGTCCAGCTGCAGCTGGGCAGAACTCAAGGAGTTGTGGTCCCCCACTGCAGCTGACAAGGATAGCGAGAAGCAAATACCCTGAAGGTTAGGAGCCCATCAAGGGAGGACTAGAGGGAATCAATTCATCAGCTGTGTCCAAATGCCCCACCTCCCAGCAGAAGGCCACACCATCTACCAGTGAAACCTGCTGCAATCTTGACCCTTGAATCCTCACCATGATCCGGTATCCTCTTGGCTCACCACCGCACCCCTGCCAATGAATCACTAGGTGGTTTCCAGTCTACCTCTGATATAGCTCCCTAATTTTTCCCCTCCTCTCCATCTCCAGCCAGCATTCTAGAGCTGCAACTCCCTTCCTCAGTCCACCGCACTCTGCCTCCGGGATCTCTCCCCTCCTGCAACCTCAAGGGAATTCTTGCAGTGATTTTTAGAAAGCAAAAAGTATAGGCTGGACATGATGGCTCACACCTGTAATCTCAGCACTTTGGGAGGCCGAGGCGGGTGGGTCACTTGAGGTCAGGAGTTCGAGACCAGTCTGGCCAACATGGTGAAACCCTCCCTATAATAAAAATACAAAATCAGTGGACAGTAGTGGTGCACCCCTGTAATCCCAGTTACCCAGGAGGCTGAGGCAGGAGAATTGCTTGAATCTGGGAGGTGGAGGCTGCTGTGAGCCAAGATAGTGCCACTGCACCCCCGCCTGGGCAACAGAGCGAGACTCCATCCCCCCTACCAAAAAAAAAAAAAAAAAAAAAAAAAGAAAAGAAAGGAAAAAAGTGCAAATCTGCTTGTATTATGCTTCAAAATCCTTTACCATCTACGCATTGCTTTCTAAATGCAGTGACAGTCCCTTAGCTGATGCACTCTACTTGTGGGCTGCCCTGTTATTTTTTTTTTTTTAGATGGAGTTTTGCTCTTATCGCCAAGGCTGGAGTGCAGTGGCACGATCTCTGCCCCCGGGGTTCAAGCTATTCTCCTGCCTCATCCTCCCAAGTAGCTGGGATTACAGGCATGTGCCATCACACCTGACTAATTTTTTGTATTTAGTAGAGATGTGGTTTCACCATGTTGGTCCAGCTTGTCTTGGACTCCTGACCTCAGGTGATCTGCCTCAGCCTCCCAAAGTGCTGGAATTACAGGCGTGTGCCACCGCGCCCAGTGTGCCCCATTACTCTATAGCCTCACTCCTTATGTGTATGTTCTACTCTATCAATGCTAAATTTTCCAGTCTCCGTGAGTTGTGCCATCTCCCTTCTTGTCCTGGGTAACTCCTGTTCCTACTGCAGATGTCTCTTCCTCTGGAAAACCTTTCACTTGATACCCACTCCAAGGCTGGCTTAGGGGTCCCTCTTCAGGGCCCTCTGTTTATCCCTGTGGTGGAACTAATACTGGGAGTCCCTCTTCTCAGGTGTAATGAAGTAAAAACAAAAATGGATCAAACAGCTGGCACCGTGAGTTTGCTACTGGAAGATACTTTGGTAGAAATACCTAGAGAATCTGCCTGGGTTGAATGTGAGGTTCAGAGAGCAGGAAACAAAGCAGCAAAAGATGCTGAGCAAACTGCTCTGAGTGAGACAAGAAGAGAAAGATGCGAGGCATAGGAGAAGCTGGGGTGATAGTGTAAAGGACCCTGTGGAATGAAGGGCCGGTGGAGACTCCTCTGGGGTGGGTTAGCCAGAAGACATTTTGAATAGATAGGCCGCATGTTTAGCGTCAAGCTCGTTTGTTTTAAGTGAGGCAAACCACTCTGACCTCCTCTCCCCTAGATCTCTCAATCTTCAGTAAAGCCTGAAATATTCACGAATCATTATACGAGTGGGTTTATGTGTTTGTGCCTGTGGAGAGGGGAAGTTTGTGGAAGTGTTATAAGAACAACAGGTTTGTATGCCCACTGTGCAGTAACAGACCAATTACACTGAGACAGCAGGGTTTGCAGCACAGAAAGAGCTCAATGATCGCAGAGCTCTGAGGGAAGGATGGGAGGAGACCCTCAAATCTACATCCCCAAGGAATTCTGGGCTGGGGTTTTTGAGGGTCATGGAGGGTGAGCAGGTTAAAAATAGACTGGGCGTGGTGGCTTACGCCTGTAATCTCAGCACTTTGGGAGGCCAAGGTGGGCAGATCACTTGAGGTCAGGAGTTCAAGACCAGCCTGGCCAACATGGTGAAACCCTGTCTCCACTAAAAATACAAAAACTAGCTAGGTGTGGTGGCACACGCCTGTAATCCCAGCTGCTCCAGAGGCTGAGGCAGGAGAAACCTCTGAACCCAGGAGGCAGAGGTTGCAGTAAGCTGAGATTGCGCCACTGCACTCCAGCCCGGGAAAGAGAGTGAGACTCCATCTCAAAAAGAAAAGAAAAAAAGAAAAAAAGAAATTGGGGTAATCGATTGGTCAGGGCAAGGGGGATGAAATCATTACAATGTAAAAACTGCACTCTTTAGCCTGGCGTGGTGGCTCACACCTGTAATCCCATCACTTTGGGAGGCTGAGGCAGATGGATCACTTGAGGTCAGGAGTTCAAGACCAGCCTGGCCACCATGGTGAAACCTTGTCTCTACCAAAAATATAAAAAATTAACTGGGCATGGTGCTGCATGTCTGTAATCCCAGCTACTCAGGAGGCTGAGGCAGGAGAATTGCTTGAATCCGGGAGGCAGAGGTTGCAGTGAGCCGAGATCATGCCACTGCACTCCAGCCTGGGCAACAGAGCGAAACTCCATCCTAAAAATAAAAATAAAAAAAAAAAAAGAAAGAAAGAAAGAAAAAGAAACTGCATTCTTTGATAAATCAGCTTCCCATGGGATCCTTCAGATCAGCTGATACTAGTAGTTCCACTGGTATCCAGGACCTGAAAGGGTATCTCAAAGGGAAAATTTAATGTTTCATAATGTTGAACTTGTTTTAGTTGTTATACTCCTTTTCTTGCGGAAAGAAGTAAGTATAACATCTTTCCTTGTTATAGTTGCTATACTTATTTCTTTCCTCATATTTTAATTTTACATTTAAGTACTTATGTAGTTAATGTAGCTTAGTTATTTAAAGCAAGACACTGAAAATTTCTTGCTCTGTAGACAGAGCAGTTAAGGGAAATTATAATCTTAGGAACTGCTTGGATTTACTTGATTCACACACAATAGGCCACAAACAACAACGTGGAAGTGGGCCAGAGAGCAAGCTACCTAATGATTAACGTTGAATGTGCTGCAAGCTTGGTTTATTTTTATTTCCCCATCTCTCCCTTCTTACATTATTAATTTTATAAAGTTTATAAGGACAGTTTAGTCCCCCCTGGGCTTGATCATACCTCAGTCCTGAGGTGAGAACTAATATGGTGGGAATTGGCTGAAGATCACTCTAGCTTCTTCCTGCTAGCAAGGGGCACAGACCATAGTCAGGATTAGAGGAATGAAATTGCCTGGCAGTAACCTGTAAGTATTCATGAGTGCCTGGTTGGGGATTTTGGGGGTGAAGCATGAACATATTAGTGCTCCTGTCCACTGTCTTAGCATGGGGCACATTTAAGTGCTAACCAGACTGGCCAGGCATGGTGGCTTATGCCTGTAATCTCAGCACTTTGAGAGGCCGAGGCAGGTGGATTGCCTGAGGCCAGGAGTTTGAAAACAGCCTGGCCAACATCGCAAAATCCTGTCTATACTAAAATAACAAATAAATAAAAACTAGCCAGGCATGGTTATGGGCGCCTGTAATCCCAGCTACTTGGGAGGCTGAGGCTGGAGAATCGCTTGAACCTGGAAGGTGGAGGCTGCAGTGAGCTGAGATCATGCCATTGCACTGTAGCCTGGGCAAAAAGAGCGAAACTCCGTTTCAAAATGAAATAAATAATTGCTAACCAGACTATAAAATAAATTATAAGTGCTATTGTCAAAA
This sequence comes from Pan paniscus, assembly GCF_029289425.2. Lineage (NCBI taxonomy): Eukaryota > Metazoa > Chordata > Mammalia > Primates > Hominidae > Pan > Pan paniscus. Next base: position 34,331,845 of record NC_073260.2, read on the forward strand.
TTGTGAGTCCAAATTTCAAAAAAGTCCTTGTAAAATAGACTGAAAACATTGGGGGTATCCATGAGATCTTATTGTCACAAAGAGTCTGTTCTGTCAGTTTTATGATCTTCATTTTAACACTAATGTTGGTCAGTTGTGTCTAGACCACAAAAAGGAGGCGTATAATGGGGAATGTCTGACCTCTCATTCTGTCACAGTCAGGATCTCAGTTTTAAGGGTTTTGTGTATGTGGGGGTCCCCTTGGCCACAAGGGGGTCCATTCAGTCAGGGAGTGGGGCTTAGGATTTTGTTTTTTAGTTTATATTACCTCCTTTTGGGTCGAAATTTGCCAGAGACAGTATCTATGGCTACAGTTTTATTTTGTTTTATATCATTGCTGGGGCTACCTGCCCCAGGTCCATCCAGTCCATTGGTGGGACCCCTATGGCCGAGGGACTGAGAGCCAAAGGCTTATAGCCAATTAAACATTCTAGGCCAGATGGGCATGGAAGTGGGAAGGCACTAATTAATCCTTAAAAACCTTTTGAACTGGCCAGGCGCAGTGGCTCATGCCTGTAATCCCAGCACTTTGGGAGGCCAAGGGGGACGGATCACCTGAGATCAGGAGTTTGAGACCAGTCTGACCAACAAGGAGAAACCCTGTCTCTACTTAAAATACAAAATTAGCAGGGTGTGGTGGCACATGCCTATAATCCCAGCTACTTGGGCGGCTGAGGCAGGAGAATCGCTTGAACCCAGGAGGTGGAGGTTTTGGTGAGCCGAGATGGTGCCATTGCACTCTAGCTTGAGCAACAAGAGTGAAACTCCGTCTCCAAAAAACCAAAACCAAAACAAAACAAAACAAAAAACCTTTTGAGCAATATAAGAACAAAAAACCAAAAGCCAAAAAGTAAGGTTACAGAACGGACTTATCTATAAGTTGCATATGTTGAGCCATTAGCTCTTTAGACATCTGTGTGCCCATCCTTGATTTGGAGGGTCTGAACTAATTTTATCCCTCAAAACCAGCCCTTATAATCTCACATGCCCACCTTTTCTGTGATAGTCCCTGGGCCTAAAGGGATTGAACAGTTTTAATTTCCGGCCCTGTGTCTCAGAAAGGATTCATTTTGACTGTCAACTTCTCCTGGGTCTGAAGACAAGTCTTTGGTTAACTTAAGTTTGGTATCAGATACTGGTGTCCACGTTCAAGATTTAGCAGGTGTCCAGTGCCTTTTTCAGATGAGATATGTGTACCCAGGAGTCAAAACCCTATAACTCAGCACAAAGATTAGGTAACAGCACCTGATAAGACTCTTTCAAGGGGGCCAAAGAAAGGCCTTTAACCAATGTCTTTTCCAGTATATGTGATTATTAGGCTGAAGGTGGTGACACTGGAGTGCCTTTAGTTTGACTGAAAGCTGTAAAAAGATTCTACAACCTTGTGGGATTTATTTATTTATTTATTGAGACAGAGTCTCTCTCCATCACCCAGGCTGGAGTGCAGTGGCACGATCTTGGCTCACTGCAACCTCTGCCTCCCGGGTTCAAGCTATTCTCCTGCCTCAGCATCCTGAGTAGCCGGGATTACAGGTGCATGCCAGCACACCCGGCTAATTTTTGTATTTTTAGTAGAGATGGGGTTTCACCATATCGGCCAGGCTGGTCTCTTGGCCAGGCTGGTCTCAAACTCCTGACCTTGTGATCTGCCCGCCTCGACCTCCCAGAAGTGCTGGGATTACAGGCATGAGTCACTGTGCCCGGCTAGGGATTAGTTTTATAGCTTTGATAAGCCCCAGCAATAAGACTTCATTTAGGATTGGATTTTGAGAACATTTATTAAATATATTAAATGGCTTTAAATGTTTGGTCAAAACAGAATCACAGGTCATTGTAAAATAATGGTTATTCACTTAACCAAAGACTTTGAAGGCAATATAGAAAGTTACATGGATGCTGGCTGGGCACGGTGGCTCACGCCTGTAATCCCAGCACTTTGGGAGGCCGAGGTGGGCGGATCACCTGAGGTCAGGAGTTTGAGATCACCCTGGCCAACATGGAGAAACCCCGTCGCTACTAAAAATACAAAAATTAGCCAGGCATGGTGGCGCGTGCCTGTAATCCCAGCTACAGGAGAGGCTGAGGCAGGAGAATCACTTGAAACTGGGAGGCTGAGGTTGCAATGAGCCAAGACTGCACCATTGCACTACAGCCTGGGCAACAGAGCAAGACTGCGTCTCAAAAAGAAAAGAAAAGAAAGTTACATGAATGTAAAAACTTTTCTTCTTAAGCTCAGTTTTCCGAAGTTGTCAAAACCCTAATAAAGACAACAAAGGAATTATCTTAATAAAATGTAAAATCTTTGTTTCTTAGGCCAGTCACCAACAGGCAAAGAAAAACCTTCTGCAGTGTCATTGCTCCTCCTTATGGGGGCCCATTTAGATAACCAAAAGTCAATCCTGATGAAGAGGGCATTAGAATTGTTTAGACATAGAAAGAGTGTGTTCAGGGTCATGAGTGAACATTATATTATGCACTTATCATATAATATCTCCATGACTTTTAGTAACAGCATGATAAGTTTCCTGGTTACATGGAACAATTCAGACATATCAAGGACAGCCAAGAGTAGAGAATCAAGTTACACTGGAGGAAGACATTGCTTTTCTAGACTTTCAAGATAAACATTTTAGCATCAGGTTACAACAGCAATTAGAACCAGAGAAAAAAAGTTTTTGGAGCTCACAAAGAAGTTGAAGGAGAAAGTTATCATCTCATGCCTTCTCAAAGGGAGAAAAAACTGAAAGCGGTGAGCCTCAGCAGAAGTTGAAATCCTGAGATAGAAATCTGAGAAGTTTTCAAAAAGAAACAGGTTATAGAATTAAAAATTAAAACCTTTGAAATTTTATTAAGAGCAAAGCAATGCCTTAAGAAAAACTTGTTTTAATATAGGAGACCAAAATTTATATATATATATATATATATATATATATATATATATATATATATATATATTTAGTGAGACGGAGTCTTGCTATGTCGCACAGGCTGGAGTGCAGTGGCGTGATCTCGGCTCACTGCAACCTCCACCTTCTGGGTTCAAGCAATTCTCGTGCCTCAGCCTCCCAAGGAGCTGGACCTACAGGCACATGCCACGACAACCAGCTAATATTTTTGTATTTTCAGTAGAGACAGGGTTCACCATGTTGGCCAGGTTCATTTTGAACTGCTGGCCTCGAGTGATCCATCTGTCTTAGCCTCCCAAAGTGCTAGGATTACAGGCGTCAGCCACTGCACCTGGCCAGGGGACCAAAATTATAAAGGCTATTATATATAATTTTCTTTTCATTATACCCAGCTTAATCTTGTAGAAAATTCTTTTTTTTTTTTTTTTGAGACAGAGTCTCACTCTGTCACCTAGGCTGGAGTGCCGTGGCACGATCTTGGCTCACTGCAATCTCCGCCTCCTTGGTTCAAGTGATTCTTGTGCCTCAGCCTCCCCAGTAGCTGGGATTACAGATGTGGGCCACCACGCCTGGCTAATATTTTGTATTTTTAGTAGAGACAGGGTTTCACCATGTTGGCCAGGCTGGTCTCGAACTCCCGACTTCAGGTGATCCCCCCCTTTTTTTTTCAGTTTTAAATGAGTTTTCAATGTTTACATTTTAGGTAGCACTGGCTGAATTGTATAAGAAAAACAAAATCTCCAAGTAGTTTTGAATTAGTAATACCATAAACAGTGAGTCTCATCTCAATACCAGTAGCTTAATAACAACAGATTCAAAACAGTCAGAAAAGAAAAGATAGCTTTAAAAGACTCTATATTTAATGTACATTTTAACTAACCCCATGTAACTCAGTTGTGAGCTCTGAAATTTCCTTGCTGTAATTTGCTCATCAGTTTAAAAATGTGCACAAGAATGAGTCATAATATGTAACCAGCTGGAGTTCTAGAAAACCTGGCATGCCTTTGACCTTTCCCATAGTTTTTCATAGGACTCCTGCCTTTAATGGGAAAGTTACCCATTGCACTGACCTGATGAGGATGTATCTTGTCTTCCCAACTCGGCAGGATGCAGCCCAATGGACTGCTTGGAATCAACATTTTGAAATCAACGTTTCCCATTCCAGCCAAGGCAATGTACAATCAACAAAACACAGACACTAGTCACATCACTCAGTGCCTAAGTTTGACCCGGCAAGATTCAAACTTGCGTCTGTTGGCCTCCAGAGCCCTTGCTCTACTCAAAATGGGGAGAAATGAGTAGATCTTGCTGTGGTGGTCTCTGGGCAAAATGGGGAAGTGGATGGTCACCTGAGTTAGGTCACCTGCTAGAAATTCCTTCTGAAATCCTTTTCATAAACATAAACGTACATAACTAGACAAAGACAAACAAAAGGCCCTCCAAAACCAAGTTCCAACTTTCAGAAATCAAGAGTATCTCTCCCAAGCAGTGCCCTTTATTCTCCTTCCAATTCAGGGTAAATCCCCTCAAAGAAGGCCCTTCCTGTTGCCAGGGAGGGTCAACGAAACCTCAGAAAGGTCAAAAGACCTCTGAGGAGGCCAGCAAACTAGGAAAGGGGGAAGAGGTGCTGGCTGCACAGAGAAAACTTACCAAAGATGTCTTTCAAAACCAGAAACTATTTCTTTGCTGCAAGCTATTTATGCACTGAAGGTCACCACTGTCCCATTGACAAGCAAGGCACTGGAGACAGCCCCCAGTTCAATGAAACCAAGCAACGGCTTGGACTTGTCTCCAGGTCTGTCCCAAGGACAAAGGGGCACTGAGCCATGGGCAGATGCTCACAAGGGGCTCTAGGTTAGGCTCACCAAAATCGTTTATGGGACCAACAGATTCATATGCCCACTGTGCAGTAACAGACCAATTATACTGAGACAGCAGGGTTTGCAGCACAGAAAGAGTTCAATGATTGCAGGGATCTGAGTGAGGAGATGGGAGGAGGCCCTCAAATCCATACCCCCAAGGAGCTCTGGGCTGGGATTTTTTTTTTTTTTGAGACAGAGTCTCACTCTGTAACCGAAGCTGGAGTGCAGTGGCGCAATCTAGGCTCACTGCAGCCTCTGCCTCCCAGGTTAAAGTGATTCTCCTGCCTCAGCCTCTGGAGTAGCTGGGATTACAGGTGCCTGCTATGACTCCTGGCTAATTTTCAAATTTTTAGTAGACACAGGGTTTCACCATGTTGGCCAAGCTGGTCTTGAACTCCTGACCTCAAATGATCTGCTCACCTCGGCCTCTCAAAGTGCTGGGATTATAGGCGTGAGCCACTGAGCCCGGCCTGGGCTGGGATTTTTAGGGGGATTGTGGTGAGCAAGGGACTTAAAAATTGGGGTAATTGATTGGTCAGGGCAAGGGTGATGAAATCATCACAATGTGGAAATCACCTTCTTTGGTGAGTCAGCTGCTCGTGGTGTTCCTTGGCTCAGCTGAGTCAGTGGGGTCCTTCAGAGCAACTGATATCAGTAGTTCCACTGTTATACAGGACCTGAAAGAATATCTCAAAGGGAAAACTTAATGTTTCATTATGTTCAAGTTGTTATCTACAGAGCAGTTAACAGAACTATCATCTTGTAACAGAGTCTTACTTGATTCTAGGACAGTAGGCAACAAACAATTATTAAATATGGTGAAGCAGGTCGGAGAGCAAGCTACCTAATGATTAATGCTGAACATGCAGCAAGCTTGGTTTATTTTAGTTTCTCCTTCTCTCTTCTTCTCTGATTAATTTTATAATATTCAGAAGGGTTCTTGTTGTACACCTAGGTCAACTTGAAGACCGCAGGTGTGTGGAAGTAAGACATAGATCCAGGATCAACGTGGAGACCTCAGGTGTGTGGAAGTAAGACATAGATCGGAAAGTGACCCTTGGAATGTTGTGAGCTCTTGGAAAGCCATGGAGTCTCAGCAGGGGCCTTTGAACTGCCACAGGGCATCGACTGGGGATTTTGACCCAACCTAACTAGAGGAGCATCAGTCTTTTCCTGACATATAAATTATGTCAGAAATTAAAGCAAACCTCCAAGGGGTACTGTAGAAGTGAGAATAAGACACATTTTTTGTATTTTAATAATTTAGCTGCTAGGGCGGGGATTGGTGTATGTGTATGGTCAGGAGGGGAAGCTAGATGCTCTTCCCTGAGATACTCATGGCTCCTTCCTCATGTTCATCATTCACGTCTCTGTGCAAATGTTCCCCTCTTTAGCCCGGCCTTCCGTGACCAGCCGAGCTATGACAACAACCCTCATCACTCTTCTTTAGTTCCTTCTAGCCTAGGAAATTCTTTTCCTATTTCAGTGGATGTAAAATGATTTTGAGGTCAATGAATTTAGGGACAGTCTCAATCTTGAATTCCAGCCCTGTTTTCATTCACTCATTCGAAAAGTCTTTACTATTGACCTACTATGCACCAGGCTAAGCACTCAGGATATATCTATGAACAAAACCAGCAATCATCACTGCTTCCGTGGATCCCGTATATCCAGTGTGTATCCAGTGTGGGTCCTGTGCATTAAGGCAGCATTAAGACAAACACAATCTTAATTCTAATCATCCCAGCCCCACCCATCTGCAAAGGAAGCTCTTACTCTCAGAACTCAAAGCACTCTCTAGGGCTTCTTACGTAGGTTGCTTCCTGGTAACGGGTGCATATCCAGCTGCTGACACAATGAAGTATTAAAAATATTGTTGGCCACGCATGGTGGCTCAAGCCTGTAATCCCAGCACTGTGGGAGGCCAAGGTTGGCGTATCACCTGAGGTCGGAAGTTTGAGACCAGCCTGACCAACATGGAGAAACCCCATCTCTACTAAAAATACAAAAAATTAGCTGGGTGTGGTGGCACATGCCTGTAATCCCAGCTACTCAGGAGTCAGGCAGGAGAATCGCTTGAACCCAGGAGGTGGAGGTTGTGGTGAGCTGAGATCGCGCCACTGCATTCCAGCCTGGGCAACAAGAGCGAAACTCTGTGTCAAAAAAAAAAAAAAAAAAATTATTGTCGACACAACCATTTCCCTAAAATGTTAAGGTAATGGATTTTGTGTTTGCATAAGAGGAATAGCTTGAGATGTCAAATTTCAAAAGCCTCTATCTTAACACCAGAATAGTCAATGAAAGGAGGCCAGATCAAATCCAAGTTGTTTCCCATTTGGTTATCACTCCAACCTTCAGCCTTCCGCCAGACAGCAAGAGTTCAGTGAGCACTGAAATTAGACCCATGCCCCTAAGACACTCGCTATCTAGAGAGGGAACATCCATGGAATCAAGCCAGAAGTACACAGCAAGATGGGTTACTGGAGACCTAGATGCAAAATGCTGTAAGTACACGGGAAGAAGGAACCTCAAACTCTCTTTAGAGGAATTTTGTAAGCTTCCAAGAGGAGATGACTCTCAAGCTGGCCATCAATGAGGGAAGGATTTCACCAGGTAGAGATGGGGCAGGCACTCTTAGCAAAGGGAACAGAAGAAAAGCCATGTAAACAAAAAATGTCATCATGGATTCTGTGAAGTTCACTGTGACTAGGGTGTGTGCTCTCTACACAAGGGTGTATAAAGGATGTGGCAGGAGATGAAGCTGGAAAGGTGAGCACCGTCAGGTAATGAAAGACTTTGCATCTTATCCTGTGAGCAATGGGACAGAATTGGGACAGCAATGGGACCCATCAAACCCCTAAGAAGCGGAGTGACACAATCAGGCTTGTGTTTCACAAACATCATTCATAGAGCAACCCGAGGAATCAAATTAGAGGTGGGAAGCCAGTTAGGTGACTGTTTCAGCAGTCCAGGTGAGAACAGTTAAGGACCTAAACCAGGGCAGAGGGGATGGAAAGAGGGATCAAACACTAGAGAGGGTTCAAGAGTAAATTGGTAGGACTTATGTGGAAGGGAAGAGAAGAAAAGACCAGGTGGCAATGAAGTTTCTTGCTTGGGTAACTTGTTAAATGGTGGAGCTCCCAAATGACACCTCCCTCTCTGTTACTTCTTCCTCACGACATCAGGATGATGATCAAATTAATTTTATTCTTTAAAAGACTAGACATCTTTCATTTAAATACTTCACCAAGTTTGGAGAATTCTCTACCTTTCAGGCCCATGCCAACCCAAAGGAAAGGCCAGAAACCTGCCTTCCCAGCTTCCTTTGCAGCTGGGATGAACACACAGGAATCCAATTCCATTAGTCAGACATACTAGAATTGTTTTGGATGCTAGAGACATGAAGAAGAGGTGCCATGAAATCCACCTTGGCGATGATGTTCACAGATGCATGCAGTTCCTGGAGATGTCAGAGGTGTTAGAGATGATCTCCAGACCCCATAACCATGAGGTGAGCTGGCTGTCTTTGCCCAGCCATGCAACAATTATGAGGCATGGGGCAACTGGGACCCCTGGGGCAACTCTGTGGTGTGATTTGAAAGGTATGACTAGCTTAGATGATTGATCACCAGGAGAAGAGGCTGCCAGGTTGGTAATAGACAGGGTCTGCCACACAGGCTGATAGCAGCTGTGAAGAGAACATAGGAGTTCTCTGGTCTGGGCTGATTTATTTATTTTCTCAAGAAACAATTATTTTTTTTTTCTTTGAGACAGAGTTTTGCTTTTGTTGCCAAGGCTGGAGTGCAATGGTGTGGTCTCGGCTCACTGAAACCTCTGTCTCCCAGGTTCAAGCAATTTGCCTGCCTCAGCCTCCCAAGTAGCTGGGATTACAGGCATCTCCCACCATGTCCTGCTAATTTTTGTATTTTTTTTTTTTTTGAGACAGTCTAGCTCCCTCACCCAGGCTGGAGTGCAGTGGCATGATCTCGGCTCACTGCAACCTCTGCCTCCCAGGTTCAAGCGATTCTCCTGCCTCAGCCTCCCAAGTAGCTCGGATTACAGGTGCCCGTCACCATGCCCAGCTAATTTTTGTATTTTTAGTAGAGACGGGGTTTCACTGTGTTGGCCATGCTGGTCTCGAACTCTTGACCTCGTGGTGTGCCCGCCTTGGTCTCCTGAAGTGCTGGGATTACAAGCATGAGCCACCGTGCCCGGCCCTAATTTTTGTATTTTTATTAGAGACAGGGCTTTACCATGTTAGCCAGGCTGGTCTCAAATGCCTGACCTCAGGTGATCTGCCTGCCTTGGCCTCCCAAAGTGCTGGGATTACAGGCATGAGCCACCATGCCTGGCCCAATTTTTAAATTACAGCTGAGTGCTGTATGATGTTTGGACCTGGCCTTTGTTTTCTGTGTATTTCTGGCAAGCCACTTAACTTCTCTGGGCCTTGACCTCCTTATCTCCAAAATGAGATCGCCAAAATAGATAATTCTAGGGTCTTTCCTCATATTCCACTCATTTTTCTCCTCTCTCTTTTGTAACACTTTTATGTTTAGAGCTCCAATTTTTTGTTGTCAAAGACCTTGTGGATATGGCTAGTGTTGCCAATAGGCTTAGCTATGTCCCCTTACCACCTACTCATGGCTTATGAGTGGTGAGTTAGTGGACAGCAGAAGCCATGGGATAAGCATGCTGTGTCTTCCAGGGCCATCAGTTTTACTGAAAGATTTGGGAGAGCCGGGTGTGGTGGCTCACACCTGTAATCCCAGCACTTTGGGAGGCCTAGGTGGGCGGCTCATGAGGTCAAGAGATTGAGGCCATCCTGGCCAACGTGGTGATACCCCATCTCTACTAAAAATACAAAAATTAGCCAGGTGTGGTGGCACATGCCTGTAGTCCCAGCTACTCAGGAGGCTGAGGCAGGAGAATCGCTTGAAACTGGGAGATGGAGGTTGCAGTGAGCCGAGATCACCCCACTGCATTCCAGCCTGGGCAATAGAGTGAGACTATGTCTCAAAACAAAAACAAAAACAAAAAAAGATTTGGGAGAAAAGCATTGGAAAATTTTGTTTTCTATTACGTAATGTGGGCATATAATGGGATACAGTGTAAAATTCTCAGACTTGATAATAGCTACATTCCTTTGGGGGATGTGTGTTTGTTCTTTGTGACTGGAAATCCTTTGATAGAAAATTGTGTGTAGCAATGATAATTAATATTTTCTGAATTTGACAAGTGATTTAGGTCAATTCAATATCACTTGGGCTTTCTATCCATATTAGGTTTCTCAGCCTCAGCACTAGCGACTTTCTGGGCCAGGTAACTCCTGGTTTTGGGGGCTATCCTATGTGTTGTAGGAGGTTTAGCAACATCCTTGGCCTCTATCCACTAGCTGCAAGTAGCACTTCCCTAAGTGTGACAACCAGAAATGTCTCTAGACATTGCCAAATGCCCACTGGGGGACAAAATCAGCCCCAGTTGAGAATCAATGATGTAGATGGATATGAATTCCTACTCTGCCCCTTACTTACGATTAATAGTTTTGTGACCTTGGACAAAGTATGCAATATCAGTAAAGTTCATCTTCCTTATCTGCCAAATGGATCAGCTCATAAGATTGTTGTCTGATCTAAAAGAGGTCTCAGGCGTTATGATTTTAGCACAATGTCTAGTTTGTCATAGAGGACCTATCTCCATGAATCTTAATTCTTCTTCTTCTCTTCAGATTTCTGGGGCTGTATAACTTTCTAGTTGAAACAGATCTTAAAAGTTATCTTACCAGAACTCTTCATTTTATAAATTAAGAGACTGAGGTCCATAGAGATAATTTGTCTTCTCAACCCTTAGTCTGTCTTTTACTCAAGTAGTGCAAAAGAGACATATCGAAATGGAATTGTACAGAAGTGAATGAGTTCAAGGGCTCTCTCCTGTCAAGGTTGATTTGCAAGACTCTTGTCCCTGCAGATTTCCTCATGATGTATTACCTCTGAGATAATTCCTGAAGCACTAAATCCCCATGTGACTCAGAGTGAGTTCAGATGTGTGGTTTCAGGGACCATCAATTGTCATGTTGGAAACACTTGTCCTGTGGACTCTGGATGTTGGGGAATGGTAAATATTGAGACAAAATATATGGAATATGAGAGTTAATATTCTAAGCAAGTCAACCTTTGAAAAAAATTTAGACTCACCAAGAACAGACAAAAGCGTTCAAGAGACAGAACAAAAGAAAGAATCAGAAAGATTATTGGGTAGGTCCAATGTTGTTGTTTCTTCTCTGTCAAGAATAAGGATATTCTGACTAAAAAGACTGGCACAAACTAATTAAAGAGATGAAATCTTCTCAGAGGGGAGAAATGAGGTAACAGCTGTCTGGACTTTGTCTCTTGGCCTAAACAAATCACTCTTCAAGCTATCACTATGTTTGCTAGTAAGATCACAGGATTGCTGCTGATAATCTCAGGGACTGATGAAAAATAGGAATCATACTGGAGGACTAAGGATGGACAAATGCCTTGATTTTTAGGAAATACAATTAATTTTTCCCTCCCTCTTTCACCCACTATGGATTCATGAGCTTGGCACCAGTCCTAGGCAAAATTCCATAAGAGATTATTCTACTAATGGCTTATGAGTGCTTACAAATTAAGCAGCAATCCCTCTAAGCCAGTAGCGTTTCAGTAAAACAGGTCATGCTAGAGTAATCTAATTTCCTTTTTTGATTAAGGCCATTAGACTGGTTGAGCAGATATGTGGAGTGAGCACAGAGTATCTGGATGACAGCCAGACATGTCTCATGTGACATTATTGAATGCAAAATGTGGAAAGAGAGGCTGGATACAGGTATCATGCGGTGGCTTCATAATTATACCCAGTGGATACCAATTAATGAATGGAAAGTGATATGGAAGCAAGCCCCTTGTGACTGCTGCAGGGCATTAGTCTTGGGCCTGTGCCTGTCCGTACTTTATTTTTATTAGCATATACCAGGTCAAGCAATGGATGTGCCATATCCTTTGCTCTTTGGGGAGCTCCTTGGTCCATAGACCTTTAGGAAGAGATAGATATAGTTAGCCATAGTTTGTGCCAGGTGACCCAAAATTCCAGGGTACAGCTTATTAGACACATTGCCTCAGGGATATATTTCATGGTATTGAAAGCACTTGTAGATCTGGCCCCTGGCTACCTCTCCAGTCTCATTTTTTTCTGTCCCCTTCCCCATGCTTCCAGCATTTTGCCATACCAACTCATAGTACTGTGCATACACCATGTCGTTTTATGCCCCCTTCATTTTGCCTTTTCTTGTCTCTGACTGGAATGCCTTCCTCTCTCTTCTACCTACTTGATCTGTCTGACAAGCTCCTACTCATCATTCAAGACTCAACAAAAGACTGTGTGTGGTGGCCCACACCTGTAATTCTAGCACTTTGGCAGGACGAGGCAAGAGGATCACTTGAGCCAAGAGTTCAAGATCAGCTTGGGCAACATAATGAGACCTCGTTGCTACAAAAAAATAAAATTAACCAGGCATGGTGGTGCCTACTTGTCTCAGCTACTGGGAGGGCGGAGGTGGGAGGATCGCTTGAGTCCGGGAGGTGGAGGTTGCAGTGAGCCGAGATCATACTGCTGTACCCTAGCCTGGGCCACAGAGTGAAACCCTATCTCAAAAAAAAAAAAAAAAAAAAAAAGTCCACAAAAAAAACTAGCCAGGGCATGGTGACATGTACCTGTAGTCCCAGTGACTCAGGAGGCTGAGGTGGGAGGGTTGCTTGAGCCTAGGAGGTTGAGGCTGCAGTGAGCCATAATTGTACCACTGCACTTTGGCTTGGGCAACAGAACAAGACACTGTCTCAAAAAAAAAAAAAAAAAAGAAAAAAAAAAAAGGCTCAGCTATAGCTTCATGTCCACTGTCAAGTCTTTCTTCTCCTTCGTACTTTTTCCCTACACCATTTCTAATGCATTATTCCCCCCCCGAATTTTGATGCTTGTACCTACCACTGTTTTAGTAATTATCACAGTGTATTAATAACCTGTTTACTTGTCTGTCTCTCCTGCATTCTGTTCTCCACCCACACTTCCCTTCCCATATAAACACTTTCAGCTCATTGAGGACAGGGACTGGATCCCACCCAGTGCTTGGCACTTAGCAGAGACATTCAGTAAAAGAATAAATGAATAAAAATGAATGAATGAATACCTTGTGTAAAAACCCATTATTCTGGCTCTTTGTTAATGAGTCTCAGCCTGCTGAGAATCACAATTACCATTCCATGTAGCCTAATCCAGCTTCCTAAAGGATTTCTTAAAAAAAAAAAATACTCAACAGGAGTCCTTTTCCCTCTAGTCACCTGCTGTCTCAATAAGGGCTTGTAAATGCACTGGAACAGCAACAGGACTCTCATACACAAACCTCAGGACCATAACCTTGCAGAGCCCCCCAGGGATGCCAGTGCCTTGATTCACTGGGAAGTACCCAGCAAAAATCCAATTTTTCAAGGCTACCCTTCTGTAGCCCCCAAGAAGGCACATCCAAGCTTACTAGATAGCAAGAAGCATTTTTAGATCTCTTGTCTGCACTGTTTTTTTTTTTTTTTTTTTGAGATAGACTCTCGCTGTGTCACCCAGGCTGGAGTGCAGTGGCATGATCTCTGCTCACTGCAACCTCCGCCTTCCGGGTTCAAGCAATTCTCCTGCCTCAGTCTCCTGAGTAGCTGGGATTACAGGCTTGCACAACCATGCTTGGCTAATTTTTGTATTCTTGGGAGAGATGGGTTTTCACCATGTTGGCCAGGCTGGTCACGAACTCCTGACCTCAAGTGATCTGCCCGCCTCAGCCTCCCAAAGTGCTAGGATTATAGGCATGAGCCACCACACCCGCCATTGTCTGCACTTTTTGAAAAGGGAATTGAGCCTCACTCATCTTATCCTTTTCTTCTAATTGTTTCAGAAAGTACCTATCAACTTGTTTAAATGCAGCCAGATCAGGGAGACAGAAAGAATAATTCAGCCTTCCCGTTGCTGTAGGAAGAGTCTAATTATCCTGGGAGGATCTGGACCTTTAAAAAGGATGCTTTGTGCCTTAATGAAAGAATTCAAATTCAAATGGGAGCACCAAATGCAAGTCAGCAGGCATCTATGTCTGTGCCAATTATTCAGTTCTAAATAGCTAGACCAGGCAGTGTTTGTTGCAGGTTGGCCGAGATGCCTGAGTGGAAGACTGGCAGTCTGGCCTGATACCAATGCTCCTGAGCTCATTTTGGTCCCCATGTAATGGGAGTTGGCATTCAGCACACTCCAGAACGCAGGGGATGATGCCCCACTGGTGACCCTTCACACTCAAGGCTAGGACTGGCCTCCCGTGGAGATTCCTGCCAAACCAGAGAGATAAAAGCCTGGAGCTCTGGAGCAGACAGACCAGTGTGTAGATCTTCAGTGTGATCATAGAGTCTGAAGGAGACTCAGACCTAATTAATCACCTTTAAAGGGGCATCCAAATTTATTAATAATGTATACATGAAGAGTTTTCTGTTTTGATCACAAGGCAAGTATGAAACACTTAGAAGCTTATAATCCTTATTATATGACACTGGTCTGTTTGTGAAACTTTCATCTGAAGCTCTCAAAATACTTAATGGCTAATGCTTATTAATCATAATGTCATATGCTTGGGCAGAAATTTTCCTTGCGGGCTCCATGTCCTCACAATGCCCTGGCTAGAAAGCTCTAGAACTCTTGGATCCTGCCTTGTAGTCGAGAAACAAGGGTTAGAGGGCTTACTAGAGTGTGAAGATAAGTAGAAATTTCACACTTTTCTGGCTATCTCTTCGGGGTGTCTAAGGGGACGCTGTCATGAGCAAAAATCCCCCCACAGATCAAGATGGGGCATGCCTTTTGTCTGCTATGGGTCAAGCTCCCAAGTTTTGGAGACAAATAGACTAGATCACACCCATTATTTTCGTCTATTTGTCATTTGAGGTTTGAAAAGGCATCTGTAGGATCTAGAGAATGGAAGGCCAAACTAAGAGAAGAGAAGGAAGTTTGTTGAATACCTTTTTTAGCCCCTACAGTCTAACAGAAGGGAATATGAGGGAATCAGGGCTTTGTGGGACCTCTTATCAGAAAGAGAATAGGGAAAAGATAAAGTTAGATCCCTGACTCACTCTGTGGTGGCAATTTTGTGTGTCAACTTGGCTAGGCCACTATATCTAGCTCTTTGGTCAAATACCAGTCAAGAGATCTCTGTGAAGATATTTCTAAGTTGAAATTAACATTTATGTCAGTAGACTTCAAGTAAAGCAGATTACCCTCCATAAACTGGGTGGGCCTTGTCCAATCAGTTGAAGGCATTAAGATTATGAAAAATTGAGGTCTTCTGAGAAAGAGAGAATACTGCCTCTGAACTTCCTCCTCCTCCTCCTCCCCCTCCTTCTCCCCCTCCCCCTCCTCCTCCTCCTCCTCCTCCTCTTTTCTTCCTCTTTTTTTTTTTTTTTTTTTTTGAGACAGGGTGTCTGTTGCCCAGGCTGGAGTGCAGTGGCACAGTCTCATGGCAACTTTTGCCACCTGGGCTCAAGTGATCCTCTGGCCTCAGCCTCTCGAGTAGCTGGGACTATAGGCACACCACCACCATGCCTGGCTAATTTTTGTATTTTTTGTAGAGACTGGGCTTCACCATGTTCCCCAGGCTGGTCCTAAACTCCTGGACTCAAATGATCTGCCTGCCTCAGCCTCCCAAAGTGCTGGGATTACAGGCATGAGCCATTCACCCCAGACTCCTTCTGACCCAAGCTACAACATTGATTCTTCCCTGGGTCTCCAGCCTGCCACCTGCTCTGCAGACTTTGAATTTGCCAGTCACACAACTGGCTCAATTCCTAAAATCTCTCTCTCCCTCTCTCCTCTCTCTCTCTCTCCATATACATATCTTATTGGTTCTGTTTTTCTGGAGATCACTAACATGCAACATCATATATCAGAATAAATTGAAATGGATTAAGGAATTAAATATAAACAAATAAAAAGATAAAAGTACTAGAAGTAAATACTAACAAATATCTTGATAGGGAGTGAAGAGAGAGTGAAGGTCTTTTTAGAAAATGTCACCATAGACAGAAACCAGAAAGAGGAACACAAACAGATTTACCATGAAAATTCTATTTCTTCTAAATATTCAAAAGTACCATAAGCATATAAAAATGCAAATGACAAACTGAAGAAAATTCTCAATCTATGTATCAGACTAAAAGTGAATATATTGAGTATGCAAAGAACTGTTAAAGAATAAAACAAGCTCACTATCCTAACTTTTAAAAATGGGCAAGAACAAGAAAGTGATAAAATAAAAACAAGTGACCAACAAATATGTGGAAACTTATTCAGTAGCAAAGAAATGCAAATACAAAGAAGATGTAATTGTTGCATCTTTTGCCTATCAAAAACTTAAAAGCATGCTAATATGCAATGTTAGCAATGATGTGGCAGAAGGGCCAATGTTGATGAGGTAGAAATTAGTATACCTTGATTTAGAGCTCCTTCAACTTCCATGCCTAGGTTTAACATTGGACAAATGTGCAAAGATATTTATGCAAGTATGCTAACCCATGCAATAGTTATAACAGCATACAATTGAAAACAACCTGAATGTCCATCCATCTGGTCTTAGATAAATTATTTTAAGTCAATATAATTCAGATAATTAATATGGGCTTGTGAATTCTATTTATTTATCCAGGCGGGTGCCCATTATTTATTAAAGAAAAATGGCAGTTACAAAAATATATGAACAGCTGGGTGCGGTATCTCACGCCTGTAATCCTAGCACTTTGGGAGGCTGAGGTGGGCGGATCACCTGAGGTCAGGAGTTTGAGACCAGCCTGACCAACATGGTGAAACCTCATCTGTACAAAAATACAAAATTTAGCTGGGTGTGTTGGTGTGTGCCTGTAATCCCAGCTACTCGGGAGGCTGAGGCAGGAGAATCGCTTGAACCTGGGAAGGAGAGTTTGCAGTGAGCCGAGACCACACCATTGCACTCCAGCCTGGGCAACAAGAGTGAAACTGTATCTCAAAAAAAAAAAAAAATTATATATATATGTATATATATATATGAACAGTAAAATCCCAGTTTTGCAAAATATATATGGGCATAATCTAACATTTTGAGTAGAAGAAAGCCTGGAAAGAAATAACACCAAAATGTTAACAATGTTGGGTGAACAAGTTATAGAGGACTTTAATTTAAATTTCAATTTGAGTGTGGGTATGTGGTAGGGAATGAGGAATGTTATCTGGAATTTTCTACTACAACCCTGTGTTAAAAAGGTTATTTTTCTTCTTCTTTTCTTTCTTTTTTGGAGACGGAGTCTCACTCTGTCACCCAGGCTGGAGTTCAGTGGCGTGATCTTGGCTCACTGCAACTTTCACCTCCTGGGTTCAAGCGATTCTCCTGCCTCAGCCTCCCAAGTAACTGGGAATAAAGGCACCCGCCACCAGGACCGGCTAATTTTTGTATTTTTAGTAGAGACGAGGTTTCACCATGTTGGCCAGGCTGGTTTCAAACTCCTGACCTCAGGTGGTCCGCCTGCCTCGGCCTCCCAAAGTGCTGGGATTACAGGCGTGAGTCGCTGCAACTGGCCTTTTCTTCTTATTTTTTTAGAGTACAACACGTGTGGGGTGGAGGAGGCAGCAAAGTGGGGGTGGGGTGCAACAGTAGAATTAGGGAACAAAAATTAGCGACAGTAATTTTGAGAATGTTGTAAGAGTTCAGAAACCTCTGTTCTGGTCTCATCTTTGTGATTTTTTGCCATCCTTCCATTTCCCTGACTTCATTAGAAGTGATAGTTAGGGGAAAAGGGACTTATCTGGGGGGAGCAGAAAATGAGAAGCAAAGGAGACTGCATCCTGTTCCATAACCTGTCTGACAGAGGTGAGAGTGGGAGCAGCGCAAAAGAAGGGGTATAGAATCTATAGACAGAGTAGAAAGCAGATGATCCCTGGGCCACAAGGAGGAGGCAAGGGGCTGTGCCAGATTAGGGAGGAATGGCTGCCCTAGAGGATGTGTTTTGTCCCCACCAAACTCAAGAGAGTTTAATTGCCAGTGTGGCAGTGTTGGGAGGTGGGGCTAGGGGGAGGTGCTTGGGTCATGGGGTTGGATTCTTCATGAATAGATTAAAGCCATCTTGTCTCTTGGGAGTGAGTACTCACTCCTGAGACTAGATTAGGTCCCTGGAAAGTGGGCTGTTATAAAACAAGGTTCCTCCTTATGTTTGGTCCTTTTGGCATGCTTGCTTCCCCTTCACATCTCCACCATGTTATGATGTAACATGAAGCCCTCACCAGAAGCCAAGCAGATGCTAGCACTGTGCCCTTAGACTTTCCAGCCACTAGAATTGTGAGAAAAACAAAAAACAAAAAACTCTTTCTTTATATATTACCCAGCCTCAGGTATACTGTTACAGCACCATATAGTACCGCTAAATGAACTAAGAGAGTCCCATATGCTTATCTCCAGATTTTTTTTAAACCACTGCCTACTCTAGTCATAAAAACCCAGCAGCCCTGCAAGTGCCTCACAAGTAGAAAATTAAAGAATTATTTTCTGGAGAAACTATTCCCAGATAAAAATCTTCTATATACTGACACTCCCTATGAAGAAAGGCAGTTTGCTCATTCAACAAGCTACCCATGCAAACATAGCTTCCATCAGCTTTTTGGTGCTTCATCATTAACCACGAATGGACAAGCAGGCATCACCAAATATATAAGGAAAGTCTCCAACGTTAAAGAGAGAGACCAAAACCAAGTAGAGGGAGAGAAAGGCAACATATGGAGCAATACCTACAAAGTGTAGAATTAAAATTCTCCACAAGGTAAGAGAAGATATTGTATACCGTAAACAAGAGCAGAGTGCTATGCTTTTTAAGAAGAGGTGCTACCAGAGAACAAAATAGAATTCATAGAAATAACATATATATATATATATATATATATATATATATATATATATATATATATATATGAGATAACTGTTAGTTTGGGGCATTTCCTTGACTACCCACACATTCAGTGATTCTCTAGAAAGACTCAGGACTCAGAGACAGTTGTAATCATGGCTCTTGTTTATTACAACAAAAGAACACACAGGATCAACAAGGTAAAAACACGTCAGGCAGAGTCTGGACAAGTCCAGCACAGGCTTCCAAAGTTTTTCCTCTGGGTGGAGCAGTGGTTATCTCACATAACACACTGAAGCAGTTAAATGCAGGGACACATATGCAGTGTTTCTACCCAGGTAAGACCATTTAAGACTCAGAATCCGGGGTTTTTGATGCTGGTCATTCAAGTATTCTCTGCCTGTGCAACCAGCCACGTTACCAAAGTTCCATACCCTCAGAAGGAAAGCAGGTGTTCATCATAAATCATGTTATTTGCATATGCACTCTAGGCAGGCTGGTACAGAATGCAGCGTTGCAGGCACAAAAACAACCTTATCACTTCAAAGCTTAGGGAACATACCAGAGGCCAAGTTCTCAGGGGCCATCTCCCAAACCTCCTAGAGATAGCAGTATTAGGCCTGCTATGTTAACTGTTTCCTGCAGACTGAAATGGAGAATTTGATAGAAAATATGAAAGATAAAATTGAAATCTTTTAGAGAGAAGGGTGGAAAAGAAGACATAGAAAAGAAACTAGAAAAATGATAAGAAAATTTGGGAATCAATTTAGGAAGTCTGACATCCAGGAAAAGCAAACTGAAAAAATACATGGAAGGAAAATATAAAAGATGCCACAGAAAAAAAAAATTCCAAAACTGAAGGACAAGAGTTTCCAGATTGAAAGAGCCCATTAACAACCCAACACAATGAATTAAAAAAGGTCCAACCCAGGCACCCTCTTATTAAGCTTTGCAGTACGAGGACTAAAGATGACTCTAAAAGTGTCAAAAGAGGGAAAAACAGGTCCCACGTGCCCCGGTAACAAGAAATGGCATTGGGTTTCTCAATAAAAACTCCAGCACTTAGTGAAGTAGTACCTTTAAAATTTTAAGGGAAAATGATTTTAAACACTGATTTTGAAACCCAAATTGTTAATCAAGTAAGAGGGCAGAGAAATGACATTACCAGTCATGCAAAAACACAAACTAATTTACCTCAAAATCATCATTTCTCCGGAAGCCCCTGGAGTAAGAGCTTCACCAAAAAGAGGAGTAAATTAATAAAGAGGGAGATGTGAGACCAGGAAACATGATCCAACTCAGGAATGAACCAAAGGAAAGTCCCAGGAAAACAGCTCAGGGTAGGGGTAGGCAGAAAGAGCAAGTCCTAATTGAAAAAGGAGAATGATAAGCCCTAAAAATGAGTTTTCTAGGAAAAGAACCAGAAAATTGGATCTGGGAGATTTTATGATTATTTTTTAATGTGGAAATTAGTATTAAGAGCAGTTTTATAAATCTGTTGGGGAATTTGAGAAGAATTTACGAGCCAGTTGGAGCATTTGAGTAGTTAAAGCTTAACCTTAGAAAACCCAACATATATAAGAAAGGAATCATAATCAAAATACAGCACATGGCCCAGCGGTAAAGAATGTTTATAGTTGTAATTAAGTAAATATTGACTATTGATTTAACAAAAGATTGTAATATGAGGCTACTTGGAAGTTGGAAAACCCAGAAATTGAGTAGGGAAGTAAAATAAACCTAAATATTCACTTGCCACTCTGGAAAGTTAGTAGATAATGTCTAAAATGAATGAATCAATAAAAAACGAGCTTATCATTTCAAAATATGGATGTCAATAAAGGTATAAAAGAGAAAAGTGATTGCCTCTGGGGAGCAAAATTGGACCAGTAGGAGGAAGGACAAAACGAACTGCTGTTTTTTCTTCATAAGCCTTATTTATTTAATTTTTTAAAAATTTATTTAATTATTTAAAAATTAATTAATTATATGCATATATTCTTTGAAAACTAGAAAACTAAATAAAAACAAACAACTGGTTCAACAACCAATAATCGGAAAGTAATTTAAATCTTTGCTAAAATAAAATTTAAATTTTTAACTCTTGATTTATATTAAAGGATTAAGTTTACAAGGCATGGCAGAATGTAACCTTCTCTTTCCCAATTTATCTCTCTCTAACATAGCAACTTCTCTTATCTCTTTCCTCCCTCTGTCCAAATCCCTCTCCAAATGCTCTCTTAATTCAAATCACTACTTTTTTCTCAATATATTATTTTTCCCATGAGTAAATCCCAACTCTTTCCAGTGGAAATAAAATCAAGCTAATTTTGGAAGCACCTAATTCATCTCTGCCTGTTACTCTCATTCATCACAAGAAATGCCCAAACCAGTGGGCAAAGAGAATTCTTCTTTGCCAGGGACTAGAGAGGCTAGGAGTACTTCTACACTGATATCTTTTTCCAGACATATAATGACATCACTCCCTCACTTTACTTCTTTTTCTGCTTCTTCTCTCTCTTCTTATTCTGTGATTTCAGTGACATGTATGTTAAACTGCTGGATATTGTCCCACAGCTTTTGAATTCGTTGTTCTGTTTAATTCACTTGTTTTCTTTCTCTCTATTTCCATTTGAATAATTTCTATGGACCTTTTTAAATGTCACTGATTCTTAAGTTGACAAGCCCAATCAAAGAAATTAATCATATCTGATATATATTTTATTTCTAATATTTCCATTTGACTCTTATAGTTTTTATCTCTCTGGTATCCATTATTTCCTATATCTGAGTCATCTCTAAGTCTGGTTCTATTGATTATTTTATCTCCCACTAATGAGTTGTTTGGGTTTTTTGTTGTTGTTGCCTTTTGGCCTCATAATTTTTGATTGACTGCCAGGTATCATGTGTAGAACAGTAGAGACTGAGGTAACAGTATTTATACCTGAATATATGTACACCTCTCTTCTGTCAGGCCATTAGTATTGGGGGATTGAATCAATCTAATCAGGACTTGAGCTGGGTTTGGGTTTTCTTGTTCTTATTATTACCATCAGTATACCCCAGACTTCAAACTTCTCTAGTGGTGGGCTGCTGTTTCCAAATGCTGACGCTTTCCTGGGGAAGTCACTGGAAAAATCACTTCACATATTATCTATATTCTTCTTTTCAGTAACTTTGTTTGAAACTTGCTCTTGTTTGCTAAGTCACTGAGGAAAAAGCATCTCGATTTGCTTTTTATCTTCCAACAGTTCTATGATCTCTGTCATCCTTTGTTTATCCTTTTCCACTGTCTTTACTCTCGTAGGGTTTTCAAAAAGTCTTTTTTATTTAATGTCATTTTATCTGGGTTTTAGGGGGGAGTAGAGATAAATATATAATTTCATTTTGTCATATTTATATTGAATCACTGAATGCAACTCTAAGTAGGGGCTGGGTCATGCAATGACCCAGCTTTATGTAGGTTACACAGAAGTTATTATTATTATTATTATTATTATTATTATTATTATTATTATTTTTGAGGCAGAATCTTGCTCTGTCACCCGGGCTGGAGTGCAGTGGCATGATCTTGATTCACTGCAGCCTCTGCCTCCTAGTTTCCAGCAATTCTCCTGCCTCAGCCTTCTGGGTGGCTGGGATAACAGGCACCCACCACCACTCTCGGCTAATTTTTGTATTTTTAGTAGAGATGGGGTTTCGCCATGTTGGCCAGGCTGTTCCTTAACTCCTGACCTCAGGTGATCTGCCCACCTCAGCCTCCCAAAGTCCTAGGATTACAGATGTAAGCCACAGTGCCCGGCCAGAAATTATTTACTTTAAAAAAAAAAAAAAAAGAATTATTTTCAAACATTGGCACTTTGATAATTTTTAATAATAATGAGGCATCTGTCAATTGACCTCTACATTTAAACATAGTGGGACATTACTGTTAAGTATTTGGGAGCTAGTCAAACAACTCAGGAATTTTAGTAAAACTTTCCATCTAGTTTTTCCATATAAACATTTCTTTTTTTTTCTTTCTTTCTTTCTTTTTTTTTTTCTTGAATTAGTGAGGAAGTTTTTTCAACTCTTCACTTGGTCCGCAAACTCTTTAGTTTCTGGCTGAAAATTGATGTGTAAGTTGTTCATGGGGTGTGATTGGCCTTTTGGTCAATAACATTTGGCATCTTGTAACACTCATCTGGCAAAGAACTGAAGACAAAAGACCTAAGAGTTCTTTTGTGAAGGCCCCAAAAAGAGAGTGTAAGTCGGCATGTTTTCCTCTCTTCCTAGGGAACTGTGATTTCTCTTCTTGGTCTTGGAGTTCAAATTGTCTCACAGCACATTATTAAAGAGAAGCTAGTCAGCTATGTTTTATTTAAGATATCTTTCTGCACATCAAGAAAATCTTAATAAGTTAATCATATTTTACAATTTTATTTATTAAGATTTATTAAGGCTGGGAGCAGTGGCTCACGCCTATAATCCCAGTATCTTGGGAGGCCGAGGTGGGTTGATTGTTTGGGGCCAGGGGTTTGAGACCAGCCCAACTAACATGGCAAAACCACATCTCTACTAAATACAAAAGTTAGCTGGATGTGGTGACACATGCCTGTAATCCCAGCTACTTGAGAGGCTGAGGTACAAGAATCATTTAAACCTGGGAGGCAGAGGTTACAGTGAGCCAAGATCATGGCATTGCACTCCAGCCAGGGTGACAGAGCAAGACTCTGTCTCAAAAAAAAAAAAAAAAAAAAAGATTTATTAAGATGCATATAAGTGTAGCAAAATATAAATAAAATACTTTTCCTTATTGTGGCAAATTATATATACATAATATTAAAATTAAGTGTTTTCTTTTTTGTTTTTCGTTTGTTCATTTGTTTTGAGACAGAGTTTCACTCTTGTTGCCCAGGCTGGAGTACAATGGCATGATCTCGGCTCACCTCAACCTCGGCCTCCTGGGTTCAAGCGATTCTCCTGCCTCAGCCTCCCGAGTAGCTGGGATTACAGGCATGTGCCACCACACCTGGCTAATTTTGTATTTTTAGTAGAAACAGGGTTTCTCCATGTTGATCAGGCTGGTCTCGAACTCCCGACTTCAGGTGATCTGCCCTCCTCGGCCTCCCAAAGTCCTGGGATTACAGGCAGGAGCCACCGCGCCTGGCCCAAAATGAAGTATTTTTTAACATGAAAAATATCTGCAGCCTCCATGGAGTTCCTTCCCTACTCTGGGCCTCTATTTCCTCAACTATAACATGAAGTTTAATGACTGAATAATTTCTAAGGTTTCATTTAGGGTTTTTTTTTAAGCAGCTTTATTGAGCTATATAATTCATATACCATTTAATTTACCCATTTATGGTGTACAGTTCAATGGTTTTTGATACATTACTTTTTTAGCTGTGGCTATATATATATATAATGATATATATAATATACAATGTATCATTTTAACTATTTTTCAGTGTATAATTTTGTGGCATTAATTACATTCACAATGTTGTGCAACCATCGCCAATATTTCCAAAACTTTCCCATTATTCCCCAAAAGAAACTGTGTAACTATTAAGCAACCCACTTAGCTTTTACATACTGGGAATTATTCTGTTCTCGACAAAACCCTTCAAAGGTCCTCAAAACCGAACTGGAAAAAGAGTAAAATTAATTCCCATTTCCAGTGTTATCAGGTCTGTTGTGTGCTATTACACATTTACACACAATCTGAGCATTGTTCTAAGCCCCATCATGGGCATATTAATGGCTCTAAAGGAAGCCCCAGACAAAAGAGGAGGATAAAATGTAGATTTTTTTTTAGTTTGGATCTTGTAATTATGAGCCTTCAGAGTCTTCCTACACCCATCAGCAGGTTTCAGTTAATTTTTAAATATAAGCCAAATGTCTTTCAAAAAATACCCACTCCCAATTGGTGAATTTTGGAGCTTTTGAAGGCTGTAGTGACAGATTCTTCTCAGGAAGTGGCCTTAAAGCTGTTACAGAGACTTGCAACTGAGAAAGTTTCCACATGTCCACAGATATTCATTCAGGGTTTACAAATTGTTCATGGCACAGGAGCCATCTATTTACTTCCTGGTCCTGAGGACTTCAGAGTTATCCTTACACATGGGAGTATCTTCTTTGAATTGTTGCTAGATTAATATCTCTATGAGATCAGAGAGATATAAAACTAGAAAGGTTGTATCTTTCTAATTTGCCTATTGACCACATAAATTGAACTGGCTTTACTTGGAGTTGCCATTTCGTTTTGTCCTGTTTGTCCTGAAGTCCTTTGGGGACACTGCTCCATTATTATCCAGAACTTGCTCCATTGGGTAGAAGGCTCAGGGAAGCAAGTTTTGGCTGCCCTAAAATTAAAGAGCTGCCTTCTTAGATAGTAAACTTTTTATCACTAGGTATTCAAACAAAAGGTAGATCATTATGTATCAGAGGTGTGGAGGAGCCTGAGAAGAATGATCAATGAAATTCCTTCAAATTCTTAAATTCTGTGGCATTGTGGCAGCATTGCATAGTTGCAAAGAATTTAGATTTAATCATGCAGACATGGATTCAAAATTTGGCTCCTTTGCTTAACTTTCTACATAGCTTTAAGCAAATGTACTCTCTCTAATACTCAGTATTTTTGTCAGTAAAATGAACATAATCATAGGATTAAATAAATTAATGCAAATAAATGCTTAGAACAGTGGCAGTTTAATACATACTCAATAACTGTTAAGCATTATTTTTTATAAAAATAGTAAGAGCCACAATTTTTGAAAAATGAATTAAAAGTTCTGGACTTATAATACCTAGCTCTGTTTCTCAATATCTATGACATTAGGCAAGGCCTAGAGAGGCCTTCGTTTCCTCATCATAGATGGTTTAGATGCCATATATTTCCTTAAGATTCTTAAAATGTCTTTTTTCCTTCTCCTAGTTAAAAAACTCTTGTTAGAGCTTAGGAAACACTGGAAAACTGAAAGGCAGCCTGGTCTAAGAGGCAAAGGACTGAAGCACATGTTCAACTTCTGATTTAAGTTTTGAGATATTAATTCTGTGCTGTCTTACGCAGCCTTAGACCACTCTTTGATAACTGTGTCTAGGTTGGCTCAACAAAATTAAAGATTACTACCTATGCTTTATTTTTGCCATCAAGAAATGGTTTGGGGTGCAGTGAAATAAATTCATTAAAGCAATTTGATTTTTGCTGAAATAAAATGGCCTCTGATAAATGTAAGATCCTGCTGTTTTTACAAGCTAGAGATTCACATGGTAACCTATAATTGACAAGGTTAAATCATCTTTTTATATCAAAGTTTTGATCTCTGAGAATACTTGAAGTTAGAGGCTAATTTTTTTTATTTATCTGGAAGAGCAAAGTAGTAAGTCATCATTGATCTAATGTTGTGATTAAACATCAGTTTTCCTACCTCTGTATAAGAAATTTTAGAACGTATATTTTGTGTTTCTGGACTGGTTATCATTTTTACTGTTGCAAAACAGAACTTTCCAGTTCTCTTTCTGTTTTTTTTTTGTTTTTTTTTTTGTTTTTTTCAAACAGAGTCTAGCCCTGTGGCCCAGGCTGGAGTGCAGTGGCATGATCTCAGCTCACAGCAATCTCCGCCTCCTGGGTTCAAGTGATTCTTGTGCCTCAGCCTCCTGAGTAGCTGGGATTACAGACATGCATCACCACGGCAGGCTAATTTTTGTATTTTTAGTAGAGACAGGGTTTCGCCGCTTTGGCCAGGCTAATCTTGAACTCCTGGCCTCATGTGATCTGACCGCTTCAGCCTCCCAACACTCACAGTGGCTTAAGCCACCATGCCCGGCCAGTTCTCTTCCTTATATCATTTCTTGTGAGATCCTTAATCAGTTGGAAAACTATGGGAGTGTTAAGAATGAACAGGAGACCAGGTGCGGTGGCTCATGACTGTAATCCTAGCACTTTGGGAGGCCGAGGCAGGAAGATCATTTGAGGTTAGGAGTTCAAGACAAGCCTGACCAACATGGTGAAACCCCCATCTCTACTAAAAAATACAAAAAAATGGCCAAGCGTGGTGGCTGATGCCCATAATCCCAGCACGTTGGGAGGCCGAGGTGGGCAGATCACGAAGTCAGGAGATCAAGACCATCCTGGCCGTGAAACCCCGTCTCTACTAAAAACACAAAAATTAGCTGGGCGTGGTGGTGTGTGCCTGTAGTCCCAGCTACTCAGGAGGCTGAGGCAGGAGAATTGCTTGAACCTGGGAGGTGGAGGTTGCAGTGAGCCGAGATCATGCCACTGCACTCCAGCCTGGGTGATATAGCGAGACTCCATCTCAAAAACAAAAAACAAACAAAAACAAAAAAGTTAGCCAGGTGTGGTAGCGCAGGTCTGTAGTCCCAGCTACTCAGGAGGCTGGGGCAGGAGAATCACTTAAACTTGGGAGGCAGAGGTTGCAGTGAGCCAAGACTGTACCACTGTACTCCAGCCCGGGTGAAGAGCGAGACTCCATCTCAAAAAAAAAAAAAAAGAATGAACAGGAAAGGTGAAAGGGATGGATATAAGTCTTCCATAGTATCTAGACTTAATAATGACTGGATCATGAGCCAGAAGAGGAAGTTATAGAGGCTTTGTAGAATCAATTGGGGTGCTTGCTCTGAGATTCACACGGGGAATTGGAGTCTGCTGGCCTCCAAGAAGAGTTAAGCTGGTACTCAGATGAGGGGAGAGGGAATAGCACAAGTAAGCATTAAAAAAAAGAGGAGAGCTTGGAACATCTATTAAGAGAGGCTCAAATTTCTATCTATGCGTGGAAGACCTGATTTCTCTGCCCCATTTTACTGAGCATTTCCCTCTTCTACCATTCCCAAACCTATTTTTCTAGCCCATCCTTTTCTCTAGAGCTCTGGCCCTGGATATCAACCGCTACTGGGTTGTACCACTGGTACCTCAAATTCAACATATCCAGCTGGGCGTGATGGCTCACGCCTGTAATCCCAGCACTTTGGGAGGCTGAGGCAGGCAGATCATTTGAGGTTAAGAGTTCGAGACCAGCCTAGCCAACATGGTGAAACCGCATCTCTATTAAAAATAAAACATGCAGGTGGCGGGCGCCTGTAATCCTAGCTACTTGGGAGGCCGAGGCATGAGAATCACTTGAACCTAGGAGGCGGAGGTTGCAGTGAGCCAAGATCACGCCATTGCACTCCAGCCTGGGTGATACAGCAAGACTCAGTCTCAAAAAAAAAAAAAAAAGTCAACATGTCCCAACCCATATGCAAGTCCTTTCCCTCCACCCCAAAGTTATCGTCCTTGTATGTTTCACTCTCAGTCCAATCAACCATCCAAGTATCCAGGCTAAAAAAGTCTACTGCCATCCTCAACAATTCCCACCCTTCATTCTGCACCATTCATTCAGTAAACATTTACTTAGCATTACTATGTATTAATATCACTGCTAGAAAATGTGCCATAACAGGAGAGACAAGGATGATTAAGACATGGCTCTAAATATTAGCAGCTCAGTTTAGCAAAAGCAGCAAACAGGCAACAGTGATACACTCACATACAAATCTTTTGTGTTCTCATTTCGTGTGTCTCTTAAATGATTCTCAAATAAAATTTTCCCTCTCCATTCCTACTGCCAATGCTTCAGTTCAGACCTTTTTTTTTTTTGGCTTGGATTACTGCAATTTTCTGGTGTAGTTCCTTTCTGCTCCTATTCTGGAAACACCCAGCTTCCAGAGTAATTATTTAGCCAGGTGAGGTGGCTCACGCCTGTAATCCTATCACTTTGAAAGGCTGAGGCAGGTGGATCACTTGATGTCAGGAGTTTGAGACCAGACTGGACACATTGTGAAACCCTGTCACTACTAAAAATACTAAAATTAGTCAGGTGTGGCAGCAGGCACCTGTAATTCCAGCTACTCGGGAGGCTGAGGCAGAAGAGTCCCTTGAACCCAGGAGGTAGAGATTGCAGGGAGCTCAGATCACATCCAGCCTGGGCAACAGAGTGAGACTCTGTCTCAAAATAAATAAATAAATATGTAAATAAATAAATAAAATCCAGAGTAATTATTTTAAAGATATAATCTGGGCCAGGCATGGTGGCTCACACCTGTAATCCCAGCACTTTGGGAGGGAGAGGCAGATGGATTGCCTGAGGTCAAGAGTTTGAGACCAGCCTGGCCAACATGGTGAAGCCCCATCTCTATTAAAAATACAAAAATTAGCCAGGCATGGTGGTGCATGCCTGTAGTCCCAGCTACTCGAGAGGCTGAGGCAGGAGAATCGCTTGAACCTGGGAGGCGGAGGTTGCAGTGAGCCAAGATCACTCCACTGCACTCCAGCCTGGGTGAGAGAGAGAGACTCCATCTCCAAAAAAAAAAAAACAAAAAACAAAAAACACATAATCTGTCCTCAACACACACACCTTTCCAGATTTACCTCCAAGCATTCCATATGTAATTCTCTACTCTACACTCAATTTTAGTCACCAGAGCTGTTGTAGTTATTCTTTTTAAAAAAAATTTTTTATTTCAATAAATAAAGCTGCATTCTTTGTACCATTGTATACTACTACAAGTTACAGATCATGGTTTGAGTTCTTGGGAATTGTCAACTGCATTAGGGGTGATAAGATTGTCATATAAAGTCCTTGGTAAGAATTGACAATTATTTAGTGAATTACTACTCTGCAGAACAGCAACCTAGAAAATTTAGGATTTTTAAATTTGGAGGTCTAATATGCAGTTATTTGAGGTCATGTTCTAGATTGCAAACAGGAATTTTGGGTTATAAAGAATCAGGATGGGCTGGGAGCAGTGGCTCACTCTTGTACTCCCGGCACTTTGGGAGGCCAAGGTGGGTGGATCACTTGAGGTCAGGAGTTCGAGACCAGCCTGTCCAACATGGTGAAACCTTGTCTCTACTAAAAATACAAAAATTAGTCAGGCATGGTGGCGCATGCCTGTAGTCCCAGCTACTCAGGAGGCTGAGGCAGGAGAATCACTTGAACCTGGGAGGTGGAGGTTGCAGTAAGCCAAGATTGTGCCATTGCACTCTAGCCTGGGTGACAGAGTGAGACTCTGTCTCATAAAAAAAAAAAAAAAAAAAAGAATCAGAATGTTATAGTAATACTTTATTTGCAGCATGTATAGACCCCAGTTGAGTTCTTCCACCACCAAATAGAGTATTGCTAATTATTTCATGAGACTAAGCAATGTAGATAAACCACCACCATTGTTAATGAGGAAATGATGGTTAATTAACAATGAGGGCTGTGAATAGTGGATGAAGTGATAAACTCTAAGAAATTGGCAGAACTTTAACAATCATCTAGTCCAAGCCTTTCATTTTAGAAGATGAGGCCCCAGAGAGAGACAGGGACCTACCCAAGATCTAGTAGTTACCTGATGCCACAGTCAAGATGAGAAAAGCCAGATCTTGACTCTTAAAATAATGCTAATTTTATCCCAAGCTCCCTTTGTGAATTTAAAGGTAGTTCACAGCCAATCTGGACACACTGGATTGTATTTTTTTTAAATAAATTCACCTGTTTATTGCTAAGGTTTCTCTTTTCCTTATGCTTTGGTCATTTCATCTTTATATGTCACAAACTAATAATAATTTTTTTTTTTGAGAAGGAGTTTTTCTCTCGTTGCCTAGTTTGGAGTGCAATGGCACGATCTCGGCTCACTGCAACCTCTGCCTTTGAGGTTCAAGCTATTCTCCTGCCTTAGCCACCCGAGTAGCTGGGGTTACAGGCATGTGCTACCATGCCCAGCTAATTTTGTATTTTAGTAGAGATGGAGTTTCTCCAT
Source organism: Pan paniscus (assembly GCF_029289425.2). Lineage (NCBI taxonomy): Eukaryota > Metazoa > Chordata > Mammalia > Primates > Hominidae > Pan > Pan paniscus. The sequence continues at coordinate 34,362,388 of NC_073260.2, forward strand.
GTTGGTCAGGGTGGTCTCGAACTCCTGACCTCAGGTGATCTGCCCGCCACTGCCTCCCAAAATGCTGGGATTACAGGCGTGAGCCACCACACCCAGCTGTAAACTAATAATTTTTATAGCCCAGTCTATGTTGAGACATAATTCTATTGTATGTATGTACCAGACTTATTTCCCTATTCTCCTATTGATGGACATTTAAATTGTATTCAATTTTAAAAGTTATAAACAGTGCATATGGTAAACTTTTTATAGGTTAGAATTTTAAAGTTTTTAGTTGGTAATTGATTCATTGATCAGACATTTGTCAAGGACCCATTTTGTGCTTTTTACAACACCAGTAGCTCATATATCAGTTCACAAGATAAAAATGGGATTTCTCTATTACCTGTCCGGCCCATAGTAGCCTTCATAACAAAAGCTAGTTTCAGGAGAGCTTTCTCTGTACCTGCTACTGTGCTTGACCTTTTATAAACATTTACCTATAGATAGGGAACTAGTATTCTCATTGCACAGATGAAGTAACGGAATCCTAGAGAGGACAAGAAACCTATGCAAGGACACATTATAAATAAGCAGTTGAATTAATTAATTCATTCAACATTTTTTTTAACAGCTACTAAGTGCCAGGCATTATTCTGGAGTCACACTGAAAGTAATACAGTGGTGAATAAACCAGATATGAATCTTACACTCTGGATAGCAGACAATAAGCAAGTAAACAAAGGTAGAAATGCACAATTTTAAGTTGTGACAAGTGCTGTATAGGAAATGATTGGGTGCAATGGTAGAGAATATTGGGGGCAGGGTTGGGAGGAGGAGAACTACTTAGATTGGGTGGTCAGACAGGCCTTTCACGGGAGCTGAAATTTAGCTGAAACCATAAAAGGAGAAGGCAGAGTTCTTCCAAGTAGAGCACACAGCTGGTTTAAAGGCTCAGAAGTGGGAAGAAGCTCAATGTACCCAAGGAACCGAAAATACTCCGATATAGCTGCAGGAACGCTGGTGAGGTCACAGAGGCCCAGGATGACAGTGGAGAGAAGGCAGCTCTAGTCCTATCAGATTTCTTAACTATGAAGAGGAATACACATTTTATTTGTGATGGAATGGGTCAGTCTTCAAGGGTTTCAAACAGGAGGCAAAATGCTCTAATTTATTTTTTTAAATAATCACTTTGGCTTTTCTGTAAAGAAAAAGGTTAGAAAGATGAAAGAGTGGAAGTGCTGAGAAAAGCAAGGTGGACATGTCAACAATCCAAGTGAGAGATGACAGGGTCTTGGGCTAAGATTCTACTGAGGAAGGATGGAAGTCGAAGATCTACCTATTCCTTGGTGGGATAAATGACAGGACTGTGACTCCAGCATCTGCTCTCTTTCCTCTGCCACAGAAACTGCACCTCACTGGCTGGGAATGAGGATATCTTATGGAAGATTCTTATTTTTGGAACTTTTTGAACTCTCTCTGTTGGCTTCTGAAAGCTGAATGCTCTTTCAAAGGACCTGAAGATTTCTTTTGTCCTCAGTTACATTGAGCCCACATTTATGAGGCACTGGTAAAACATTTCTGCAGGAGGGAGTTATGTGCATTGTTCCTCTTAGAGAAACATTGCTCACACTAACTCCTGACTGCATGCATTTTGCAAATGCACAGCTCAGTGAGTGTGTCTTCCTGTTGTTTGTGGTTTACAATCCTGCAAGAAATGGCTTTCTATGAGGCAAAATGGATAATGGCCTTTTATTTTAAGTTACAAAGAGTTGGGTGGCAAGGGGGTAGGGAAGGCAACCCTAAATGCTTTGAATGAATTATTGAATTGACATGGTCCAAAGTGACATTTCTTTTTAAAATGTTTCTTTTATTAGTTTTTTCCTTTTTCTCAAAAATAATGAATATTTATTACTGGAAAACATGAAACTACAAAGAACAACAGACTCCACAATTCCACTTACCCAGGGATATTCACTATAATGTCTTAATGTATATGAAGGTAACTCTTAAACAATTTGTTTTATTTTTACTAAAATTAAAAATCAGTCATTCTTAATATAGACAGTTTACAGAATATAGAAAAGCAGAAAGAAGAAAGTAACTCACCATCCAAGGATAGCTGTTGGTAACATTTTAATATGTTTTAAAGTCCTTTTTAATGCATATTTTATATAACTGATATTATATCATCCATTTGTTTTTCCACTTAATATTGCCACCTAATAATTTTTCTATGTTACACAAGTTATTAATAATTATATTTATAAATTTGCATAAATTTGTATTATAGCAAACACTGATTATAGTTTTATGTATATATAACTTATGCAAAACTTATATGCATAAAACTATAATCAGTATTTGCTACACGGTGCCTTGAATCCCTAACTGTAAAACAATAAATACATAAAATAAAAATAATACCAACCTCACTGGGTTGTTGTGAGAATTAAATAGGTTAGATGAGTTGATGTACACAGAGCAGCTTGTATCACTTTCTTCCTATGAATTTAATCTACTTCATTTTTTTATTATATGTAAATTAATGAAAATTCTTATATGTAATTTCATTATTATATGTAATTCCTTATAGAGCTTTGTCAATAAAGCTCTTTCTGTATGGATTATTTCCATTTCTTTTAGATTTAATGCCCAGAAGTAGACTTACTGGGTGAGAGGGTAGGCACAACATTAAGAAATTTAATATTATATTTGCAAATGCCCTCATGGGATATGGATTTGGGACTTGTAAAGTCTCAAGATTTATTTATTTATTTATTTATTTTTTGAGACGGAGTTTTGCTCTTATCGCCCAGGCTGGAATTCAGTGGCGCGATCTCGGCTCACTGCAACCTCCACCTCCCGGGTTCAAGTGATTCTCCTGCCTCAGCCTCCCAAGTAGCTGGGATTACAGGCACCTGCCAGCACACCCAGCTAATTTTTGTATTTTTAGTAGAGACGGGGCTTCACCATGTTGGCCAGGCTGATCTCGAACTCCTGACCTTAGGTGATCTGTCTGCCCCGGCCTCCCGAAGTGCTGGGATTACAGACGTGGGCCACCGCACCTGGCCAATCCCAAGATTTAGATTGTGTTACAAGTGGCTGCCTTGTTAGCGATTACCATGAGTAGGTGGCTAGTGTCACACTGGATGACCTATAGGGTTAAAATTTTGTATTTGGAACAATATTGATTCTCCCCTGTAGCATGGGACAGAGGGAGGAATGCCTTTCTACCTAGGTATAGCAGAATCACCCAGGCGACTTTTTAAAAATGTTAATCCTCCCTTCTTTCTCCACAGCATCCTAACATTCTTTGCCAGGGAATGCCTTTTCCCTCTGAAAATCCCAGCATCCTCTGCCTCCCCAGTCACTGATACAATAAGGGCCACTTTACATACAGAGGTGTATTATTTCCTTCAGATGTGTTAAACAGGGAAAAATTTTGAGAAACTACCAACGGTTTAGGTGATGACAAATAGTGGTTAGGACTCAATGTCTGAAGCAAAAGAGGAGATTGCATTAGTCGATTTTGACAAAGACTGCTTGGTGCATCCCTGTGGCTGCCCATTGTAGCTCACAGCATTGCACTGGGCCCCGCTGTAGATGCCCAGGAAGGCTGTCTCCTAAATTGAAAGAGTGTGGCGTTAAAAGTCTCCACGGAACCACAGAGATCTTTTCATTCAGCTCTGAGACCCGCTTTTAAACCCTGGATGGCTCCGTTTTAATTCCTAGCCCCTATAACTCAGCCTGGATGGTTTCTCCTTATCAAAGCTACTATCTCTCCTCTTCCTTGCCCAGGCTGATTTTTTTTTTTTTTTTAGATGGAGTTTCGCTCTTGTTGCCCAGGCTGGAGTGCAATGGCATGATCTCGACTCACTGCAACCTCTGCCTCACAGGTTCAAGCGATTCTCCTGCCTCAGCCTCACAAGTAGCTGGGATTATAGGTTCCCACCACCATGCCCGGCTAGTTTTTTTATTTTTATTTTTTTTTTGTATTTTTAGTAGAGATGGGGTTTCACCGTGTTGGCCAGGCTGGTATTGAACTCCTGGCCTCAAATGATCCGCCCACCTCAGCCTCCCAAAGTGCTGGGATTACAAGCGTAAGCCACTGCACCCAACCCCAGGCTGAATATTAATGGCACATAACTTTCTGGTTCCCCCATTCCATGCTATTTGGGTGGGGCTTAGCTCACCTCAGCCTCAAGCCTGGCCAGTCAGACTATTCCATCTCCTTGGCCACAGTGATTGGTTCAGGGGCAGGCACATTACCCAAACTGGACCTTTCTGCAGGAGCTATCAGGAAAGATAGCTTTCTCTGAGGTGCAAGCTGTGTGGATGATGCAAGTGCTAGCAGCTTGAAGCCATTGTGGAGAAACTGTCTGCAGAAGAGGCCAACTGCAGAAAGAAGCAGAACTGAGAGATGTCACTTCGGACCATGTCAATTCAAGAACATTGAGCTCCTGGTTTGAGTTGTAGAAGCTGCAGGCTTCTCTTTAATACTCCCTCCCTCCGCAGTATGTTTTTTGTTTTGTTTTGTTGTTTTGTTTTTGTTTTGAGACGGAGTTCTGGTCTTGTCACCCAGGCTGGAGTGCAGTGGCACAATCTTGTGCAGCCTCCACCTTCTGGGTTCAAGCGATTCTCCTGCCTCAGTCTCCGAAGTAGCTGGGATTACAGGCGCACGACACCACGCCTGACTAATTTTTGTAATTTTAGTAGAGATGGGTTTTCACCATTTTGGACAAGCTAGTCTCAAACTGCTGACCTCAGGTGATCCGCCCGCCTCTGACTACCGAAGTGCTGGGACTACAGGCATGAGCCACCATGCCTGGTCTGCAGTATGGTTTTGTTTTTCGTTTTGTGGTTTCTTTGTTTTTTGTTTTTTGTTTTTGTTTTTTGAGACAGAGTTCCGCTCTGTCGCCAGGCTGGAGTGCAGTGGCATGATCTCGGCTCACTGCAACCTCTGCTTCTCGGGTTCAAGTAGTTATCCTGCCTCAGCCTCCCGAGTACCTGGGATTACAGGCATGTGCCACCACATCCAGCTAATTTTTGTATTTTTTAATAGAGACAAGGTTTCACCATGTTAGCCGGACTGGTCTTGAATTCCTGACCTCAGGTAATCCACCTGCCTCAGCCTCCCAAAGTGCTAGGATTACAGGTGTGAGCCACTGTGCCTGGCCCAGAGCTGTTTTATTTTTATTAAATGCTGCATAGAGTCCATTGTCGAAATATGTTTGGGGCCGAGTGTGGTGGCTCGTATTTGTAATCCCAGCACTTTGGGAGGCCAAGGTGGGCAGATCACTTGAGTGTCAGGAGTTAGAGACCAGCCTGGCCAACGTACAAAACCCCATGTCTACTAAAAATACAAAAATTAGCTGGGCGTGGTGGCACTCGCCTGTAGTCCCAGCTACTCAGGAGACTGAGGCACTAGAATCACTTGGACCCAAGAGGCAGAGGTTGCAGTTAGCAGAGACCGAGCCACTGCACTCCAGCCTGGGAAGCAGAGTGAGACTGTGTCTCAAAAAATAAAATAAAATAAAATAAAAGTCATATATTATTAGACCAGTTTCATTTAGATTGACATATATGTTGTTTGCAAGCTTTTGGTATTACAAACAATGTTGCAAATATTCATACATATATCATTTTGTGGGAGAATATCTGTAAGCTAAATTACTAGAAATAAACTTGCTGTTAAAAGGTACATTTAAAATTTTGATAGATTTTGTCAAATTACCTTACACAGAGGTTATGTGATTTTGTGCTGTCTTCAGCAATGTGTGAAGGTGCATATTTTTCCACACTCTTGGCTAACACGTGTTATTAGTTTTTCCATCTTTGCCAATGTGATGGGTGAATAAACAGTAACTCATTGGAATTTAAATTTGCACAGAGGAACTTTTAAACTTACAAAGCTTTAGGGATGTGTACTGCATGGTGAGATTGCAGAATTTAGAGCATTTGAGCCATCTCTTGCCTCCATTTCTTTGGAAAGCGGTTAATATAGTCCTTTTCCTTAAGTATTAGAATGATCTCTGAAGTTTGAGACCTTGCGACCATAACAGGTTCCCTGGTCTGAGTCATTCTGAAAGCAATCACAGTTACAGTATAGCTACTATTTGTCAGATTCTCTATAGGTGCCATCATTTATGTAATCTCATTCATATTGAATACTCCAAACAGACTTACGCAGTAGGTATTATGACCTCCATGTCAGCGGAAGAAACTTGCCCAACATCACAGAGCTAGTAAGAGGCAGAGGCTATTCAACTTGACTTGGAGCCTGCACTTTCCCCAAGACTTTATCATTCTAATTGTAGACAGGACATAATATATGCAACCGTAACAAATCCCTGATGTTCATGCAGTTCATTCTATCCACAGTCACATTTAAAGAAGAAATAAGAATTCCCTCCAAAGTTATTAAAAATTGATTCTATTTTTTATTCATGTCTCTTATAAATTATTGAAGGGGATCCAGTTCCCAGCGCAGAACCGCACATCTCAAAAACTCCTTCCTCCACTCTCCAATTCTGTTATATCTTGAATCTGCTCTGGAATCTCTCATGTGCCAAACTCCCATCCTCTGCCTTCAGCCCTGGCCCCATTTTCTTCTACTACTTCCTTTTTAAAATAGGAATAAAACAAAAAACAAACAAGAAAACCCCTCATAATATGAGATCTACCCTCTTCAGTTTTTAAGTGTATAGCACGTTATCGTTAACCAGAGGTGCAGTGTTGTACAGCTGCTCTCTAGAACCTTTTCATCTTGCGTTATTGAAACCCACTGAACAGCAACTCCCCACTTTCCCTCTCCCCACCATTTTACTGTCTGTTTTTGCTTCTATGAGTTTGGCTACTTTAGATGCCTGATATAAGTGGAACCACGCAGTATTTGTCCTTCTGCAACTGACTCATTACACTTAGCATAATGTCCCCACCGTCCATTTTCTTCTGTCTCTTTTTCTACTATAGCCCAGCTCTTATGAAAAACTTGACCTCTTATAAAACTGGGTATCTTGTTAAATTCTTCCCCTGCTTCTTATATCTCTACTCATTCTATAGATTCTGCATCTCAAAATTCAGGGAACTATCCCAGCCGAGAGAGAGAGAAACTAAATGGACAAGAACACACATTTTTTTTTCAACTTTTATTTTAGATTCAGGGGGCACATATGCAGGTTTGTTACAAAGGTATACTGCGTGATGCTGAGGTTTGGAGTATGATTGAACCCGTCATCCAAGTAGTGAGCATGGTATCCAATAGGTAGTTTTTCAACTCTTGCTCTCTTCACTACCTCCCCCCTCTTGTATTCTCCAGTGTGTTGTTTCCATCATCATGTCCATGAGTACCCAACGTTTAGCTCCCACTTAGAGAATATGTGGTATTTGGTTTTATATTTCTATGTTAGTTTGCTTAGGATAATGGCCTCCAGCTGCATCCATATTGCTGCAAAGGACATGATTTTGTTCTTTTTTATGTCTGTGTAGTATTCCATGATGTATATGTACCACATTTCCTTTATCCAGGTCACTATTGATGAGCACCTAGGTTGATTCCATGTCTTTGCTATTGTAAATAGTGCTGCGATGAACATACGGGTGCACGGGTCTTTTTGGTGGAACAATTTGTTTTCCTTTGAGGTATCTACCCAGTAATGGGATTGCTGGGTTGAATGGTAGTTCTATTTTTTTTTTTTTGAGAAGGAGTCTAGCTCTGTTGCCCAGGCTGGTGTGCAGTGGCATGCTCTCGGCTCACTGCAACCTCTGCCTCCTGGGTTCAAGCAATTCTCCTGCCTCAGCCTCCAAGTAGCTGGGATTACAGGCACCCACCACCACGCCCAGCTAATTTTTGTATTTTTAGTAGAAATGGGGTTTCACCATGTTGGCCAGGCTGGTCTCGAACTCCTGACCTCGTGATTCACCCACCTTGGCCTCCCAAAGTGCTGGGATTACAAGTGTGAGCCGCTGTGCCGGGCCTTTTTTTTTTGAGACAGAGTCTTGCTCTTGTTGCCCAGGCTGCAGTGCAATGGCACAATCTTGGTTCACTACAACCTCCGCCTCCCAGGTTCAAGTGATTCTCTTGCCTCAGCTTCCCAAGTAGCTAGGATTACAGGCATGGTCCACCATGCCAGGCTAATTTTTTGTATTTAATAGAGAGGTTGTTTCACCATGTTGGCCAGGCTGGTCTCAAACTCCTGACCTCACGTGATTCACCCGCCTCGGCCTCCCAAAGTGCTGGGATTACAGGCATGAGCCACCACGCCTGGCCTGGTAGTTCTATTTTTAGAAGACTACACTTTTTTTTGATCCAAAGAGAAGATTATTAACACTCATATATTCATTGAATAAATAAACACTTTTGTTAGAGCCACTAATAGACATCTTAGGACAAAAGAGAACCAGAGTTTTACTGGGAGATAACGGTAGAAGTCAGATTAAAACAGAGAAAAGGGACAGTTGGAATATTTTGGGTCCTTGAATTGCAATCACAAATATGGTTAGCTGTTGGTCACATGTGGCTACTGAGTATTTGAAATGCATGTGCCTGTAGTCCCAGCTACTCAGGAGGCTGAGGCAGGAGAATCACTTGAACCTGGGAGGCGGAGGTTGCAGTGAGCAGAGATCGTGCCATTGCACTCCAGCCTAGGACGAGACTCTGTCTCAAGAAAACAAAGGAAAAAAAGAAATGCAGCTAGTTCAAACTGACATGTGCTATAAATATAAAGTACACACTGGGTTTTGAATAAAGACTTAGAATGAGAAGAGAATGGAAATATTTCATTAACAATTTTTAATACTGACTACAGGTCAAATTGATAATATTTTGGATACATTGGGTTAAATAAAATATATTATTAAAATAAACTGTATCTGTCTCTTTTCACTCTTTAAAAAGTAAAACTGAAAAAATTAAAATTAGATATGTGACTCAGATAATATTATTTCACAGAGTTTTTCTAGAAGGATTCAGAGTAGCCAAAGGGCAAGATAAGGGCAAGGTGCTAGGGCTAGAAAGGGTTGGTGAAGTGGGTGGAGGAAGGACAAATTGGGGGCAGCAAGAGGGCCCTGAGATCATGTTTCTCTAGTTTCTCAATTGTCTTAAGGTTGTCTTGTGTTACATGTACAATACAAATATAAGCACATCCATATGCATATTTTATTATAATTTATAATTAATATACATAGTATATAATTTATATATTTTATCCTAATTTCATAATTTGACACTTTTTTGGGTGAGTTCTATCTTTTTTCCTTTGGCTTTTTTTTTTTTTTGACAGAGAGTCTTGCTCTGTTGCCCAGGCTGGAGTACAGTGGCATAATCTTGGCTCACTGCAACCCCTGCCTCCTGGGTCCAAGTGGTTCTCCTGCCTCAGCCTCCCTAGTAGCTGAGATTATAGGCACGTGCCACCACACTTGGCTAATTTTTGTATTTTTAGTAGAGACAGGGTTTCACTATGTTGGCCAAGCTGGTCTCAAACTCCTGACCTCAAGTGATCCGCCCGCCTTGGCCTCCCAAAGTGCTGGCATTACAGATGTGAGCCACCGTGCCTGGCCCTTCCTTTGGCTTTTTTATCATCTGATAAAATGGATTGCTAGCAATATAACCTTGATGAAGGGATTTAATGTTTCAGAGCCTCAGTTTCCTTAACTTCAATGGGAATAAAACATCCATTGAACAGCAACTTCTCATTTCCCCCTCTTCATATTGATTAGGTTTTTGTGAGGGTCAATTGTAAATTTAAAATTGTTTGACAAATAAAATTGTTAATCTGCATTGTTTGAGAGAGTCAAGGATTCTCATCCATTCCATCTGAGAACATTATCTGAATCAAGGGCAACTTGAAGAGGATCTTAATAAAATTTGGAAAGATTTGACTAGGAAATCACGTTGTTTTCCTTTCTATGTTCAACAAAATATTTCTGATAAATTGTGGATGATGAGGAGTAGAGAGGTGGACTGGCTAAAGGTGAGATTGTAGGGTGCATGATGGACCACAGAGGGAGAGTTTATTTTATGGGTGGCAAAGTGAGCTGGCATGGAGCATGAGGGCTGGTTTTAAGTTAAACATGTGGTAGGCAGAATAATGACCCTCCAAGAATGTCCACGTGTCAATCCCCAGCACCTGCAAATATGTTACCTTACATGGAAAAAGGGACTTTGCAGATGTAACTAAATTAAGAACATTGACATGGGAAGATTATCCTGAATTATCCAAGGGGAGCCTAAAGAAATCACAGGGGTCCTTAAAGAGTAGAGACGTGATAATAGAAGCAGAAGTTGGAGTGATGTGCTTTGAAGATGGAGGAAGGAGCCATGAGCCAAGGAATGAGGGCAGCTTCCAGAAGGTAGAAAAGGTAAAGAAACAGTCTCTCAGGGCCTCTAGAAAGGAAAACCCTATTGACTCCTTGATTTTAGCTCTAAAATCCATTTCAAACTTCTGACCTCCAAAACTGTAAGATAATGTTTGTGGTTTATTTTGTTTGATTGTTTTTTGAGACAGAGTTTTGCTCTTGCCCAGGCTGGAGTGTGGTGGCGCAATCTCGGCTCATCGCAACCTCTGCCTCCCGGGTTCAAGCGATTCTCCTGCCTCAGCATCCTGAATAGCTGGAATTACAGGCATGCATCACCATGCCCGGCTAGTTTTGTATTTTTAGTAGAGATGGGGTTTCTCTATGTTGGTCAGGCTGGTCTCGAACTCCTGACCTCAGGTGATCTGCCCACCTCGGCCTCCCAAAGTGCTAGGATTACAGGTGTGAGCCACCATGCCCGGCCTAGTGTTTTTTAAGCCACTAAATTTGTGGTTATTTGTTAGAGCAACAATAGGAAACTAACACAGTAAACAATCTACCCTGAACCATGAGTATAAACCATGGAGAAAAAGGGTTATATGAGCAAACTGGAAGAATTCTTTCAGTAAACTCTCTAACAGTTTGGTAGCCATATGTAGGACAACCTCTAACTAAGCTTATCACAGGAAGGGGCCACATTTTCCTTCTCATTGGGGTACTTTAGGGTATATTCCAGGGACTGGCACTGAGGAATCAGGGGAGACAACAGTGATGGGAATGGGCTCTGATTCCAGGGACATAGAACTGCCTCAGTTCAGGAGAGCAGACGATCATCTCAGAGGAAGGCCTCTGCATGCTGATTTTCAGCTGAGATGCCTGGCTCAGTAGCTATACTAGCAAGTGTCGAGGATGGCTCTGTGGATATATATAGGACCCTGCACATTTCCAAAAGTATCTGAGGAATAGAGAGCTTTGCAATGTATTGCAAAACTTACATGAGTAGAAATAACTTTGGAGCTGGTGGATATCAGATATGAATAATATTGTGACCACTTTTGTACTTGTAAGTTGATGTACCTGGACTGTTTGCCTTAGACTACCACAGTAAGTGGACTGTTGACTTGGGCTTAAAACTGGGGCCTGAAAATGAGCTCAAATTCAGGACCACAGAATCTGCAATTCTGAAATCCCCAAACCTCTGAAAATTGAAAACTTTTTATTTTTATTTGTCTAAACTTGCTGCCAAATTTTTAAAAACTGGAAATAATATGAAATGATGTATTGTCTTTATTCATCTTACTTGGTATGAATGTACATACTCTTGACTGCAGAAATAGTAATGTGCTTGATTGTGGGGTGTTGTTCCAGATTTTAATGGAGTATTATGTAATATATGGTATATACCTGATATTTTCTTTCTAAAATCTAAAACTAAATCTTAAATAATTTGGTCCCAAGAATTCAGATAAGGGATTATTGAGTTGCAAAGGGAGCCAGATATTTAATAATATTTAATAACAGTGTATATTAACATATATATGAAGAACCCCAGCAAGCTACATCTTCACAGATGTAATTAGTTAAGATGAGGTCATATGGGATTAGGGTGAGACTTGAACCCAACGACTTGGTGTCCTTATAAGTGAAGACACACAGAGAAGAAAGCCATGTGATGATGGAGTAAGAGATTGGAGTGATGCTAAAAGAGAGACAAGGAACAGTTCTTCCCTGAGTCTCCATAAGGAATCAACCTTGTGAACACTTTGGTTCTGGACTTCTGAGCTCTTGAACTGTGAGAGTAAATTTCTAGTGTTTTAAGCCACCCACTTTGTGATAATACATTATAGTGGTCCTAGGAAATTAATATACTGGGCCAGAACCAATTTAGTTGTAGGAATAACATTGGGAATATCTTAAAATCTTTGAAGTTTTATTAATTCATTCAACATAATATCTCTTTTAGTAAAGGAACAGTGGCAGGACTATAGCTTACATAGTTATACTATATTCTTTTTAAAGCAGTGTTATTAAGATATTCATTACAGGACTACTTTCAATAGAAAAAATGAAAAGCATCATTTAATTATAAGAAATGACAAAATCAATTAAGATACATCCATACTATGGAATAATAACAAGCTAAAAAATTTATATTTTTATGACATGAGAAATTGCTCATATTGGGTCAAAAATAGGATATAGGAGCTGTCAGACTCATCACATTGTATATGTAAGATTTATGCATTTTACTGTCTATATGCCACACACTAAATATATATATAAATGAACTACAAACAAATATTGAGCTTTAGTCAAGATATTTGCTTTTTGTAGAGGTGAGTTAGCAATTCTGAAACTACTGTGTATACTAGGATTAAACAATGAGTAGGTAAACTGAGGATAATGGGAACCAGTTTTTTCACTGTTAAAGAAGAGAGTTACATGTGTGAATAGTGAAAGTCTAGAGTGTACTCCAAGGTGTTGGATTGCAACTGGAGGTATCATTTGAATTCATGGCTTTTATATATATATAACATATTATATGATGTGTAGAGAAATGAATATAGAAATAGCATAAATATATAGACAAAGAGAGAGAGAGAGATTTCCTAGCTCTGTCAGCTAGGAGAGCCTAAAAGAAATAACTAAGTAGTAACAATGAGCACACCTGCCACCCAGAACTTGGTTTCTAAATACCATTCTCCAATTAAAAAAACCAAGGCTTGTTAGAGAAATAGCTGATTCCAGGGCTAGGTCAGGGAAGCACAAGATGAACATAGATCATCTTACACCAGAAAGTAAGGCATTTCTTAAAGAAAAAAGGGAACATATCAAAAAGACATAGGAGATAACTCAAAGACCATTGGCCAAATATGAGATAATTTGTGTGACAAAATAAATGATGATAGTAATGGATGATAACACATTAGATAAAACCTATGAGACCATACTGATATCAATAAATGAATTCATGAGTAAATAAATAAAAAATGAAAAAGGAGGGGAGCTCTTTCAGTAGGATGCCAACTGACAAATATAGATGGAATGATGGATATAGAAAATAATTAATGGTTGCTAAACTAGCAGATGAAGATTAATGAGGAATAGTTATTTACATAGTCTCAAAGTATCTCCTCATACATCACATATTAATTTTAAAGGGAAAAATAGTAATATTAGAATGGAGAAAAGTGACAGACTACATTTTAACCAAGTGATCAACTTTAAAAAACCAATATCATTTTTCTCCTGATGGGATGTACTGATAAGGATACAGCATTACTTTGGTGAGATTCCTGCCAAAAAGATAAAATCTAAATCTAATCAGACAAATTCCAATCAAGGGACATTGTACAAAATAACTGGCTTGCACTCTTCAAAAATGTCAAGGCTTCAACAAGAAGAGTAAACCATCCTAAATATATATGCACCCAACATTGGAGCCTCCAGATTCATAAAATAAATATTTCCAGACCTACAAAAAGATTTAGCCACACAATAACAGTGGGGATCTTCAACCTCCCACTGACAGCATTAAACAGATCATCAAGGCAGAAAACTAACAAATAAAGTTTGCACTTAAACTCAACACTTGATCACTTGGACCTAATAGACACCTATAGAATACTCTACCCATCAACCACAGGATATACATTCTTATCTGCACATGGAACATATTCCAGGATTGACTACATGCTTGGCCATAAAGCAAGTCTCAATAAACTCAGAAGAACTGAAATTATACCAAGCACATTCTTAGACCACAGTGGAATAAAAACAGAAGTCAATACCAAGAAGATCTCTCAAAACCACATGATTATATGTAAATTAAACAATTTGCTCCAGAATAACTTTTGAGTAAACAACAAAATCAAGGGAAAAATTAAAAAAAAGTATTTTGAAAGAAATGAAAACAAGACCGGGCACGGTGGCTCATGCCTGTAATCCCAGCACTCTGGGAGGCCAAGGCAGGTGGATCACGAGGTCAGGAGTTTGAGACCAGCCTGGTCAACATGGTGAAACCCCATTTCTACTAAAAATAGAAAAAATTAGGCAGGCGTGGTGGTGGGCATCTGTAATCCCAGCTACTCGGGAGGCTGAGGCAGGAGAATTGCTTGAACCCGGGAGGCGGGGTTGCAGTGAGCCGAGGTTGCACCATTGTACTCCAGCCTGGCCAACAGTGTGAGAATCCGTCTCAAAAAAAATTAAAAAAAAAAAAACTGAGATACTACATACCAACATCTCTAGGATGCAGCAAAAGCAGTGTTAAGAGGAAAGTTTATAGTGCTGAATGCCTACCCATCTCAAAAAGTTAGAAAGATCTCAAATTAACAGTCTAACATCACACCTAGAGGAATTAGAAAAACAAGAACAAATTAACCCCAAAGCTACAAGAACAAAAGAAATAACTAAAATCAGAGCTGAACTGAAGAAAATTGAGACCGAAAAATCCTGTATGCATTTTGTATAATTCATTGTATAAGAATTAATGAAACCAAAAGTTTGTTTTTTGAAAGGATAAACAAGATCAACAGACTGCTAACTAGTTTAACAAAGAAAAAAGAGAGAGAAGATCCAAATAAGCAAAATTAGAAACGACAAAGGTGACATTACAACTGATCCTACAGAAATACAAAAGATCCTCAGAGACTCTTATGAACACCTCTATGTGCACAAACTAGAAAATCCAGAGGAAATAGATAAATTCCTGGAAACATATAACATCCCATGATTGAATCAGGAAGAAATGGAAACACTGAATAGACCGGTATCAAGTTCTGAAATTGAGTTAGTAATAAAAAGCCTACCAACCCAAAAAAGCCTTGGACCAGATGCATTCACAGCCAAATTCTACCAGACATACAAAGAAAAGCTAGTACCAGGCTGAGCACGGTGGCTTACGCCTGTAATCCCAACACTTCGGGAGGCTGAGGCAGGTGGATCATGAGGTGAGGAGATCAAGACCATCCTGGCCAACATGGTGAAACCCCGTTTCTACTAAAAATACAAAAAAATTAGCTGGGCGTGGCAGCGGGGCACCTGTAGTCCCAGCTACTCGGGAGTCTGAGGCAGAAGAATCACTTGAACCCAGGAGGTGGAGGCTCCAGTGAGCCAAGATCGTGCCACTGCACTCAAGCCTGGCGACAGAGCAAGACTCCGTCTCAAAAAAAAAAAAAAAAAAGAAAAGCTAGTACCAATTCTACTGAAACTATTCCAAAAAATCAAGAAATAGGGAATCCTCCTTAATTCATTCTACAAGCCAGCATCACCCTGATACCAAAACCTGGCAAAGACACAACAAAAAAAGAAAACTAATGGCCAAAATCCCTGATGAACATAGATGTAAACATCCTTAACAAAATTCTAGCAAACCAAATTCACCAGCACATCAAAAGTTAATTCACCATAATTCATCCCTGAGTTACAAGGTTGGTTCAACATATGCAAATCAATAAATGTGATTCACCACATAAACAGGTTTAAAAACAAAAACTGTATCATTTCTTGGCCTTTTGGCTAAGATCAAGTGTAAAAACAAAACCATATGATCATCTCAATAGATGCAGAAAAGGCTTTCAATAAAATCCTTCATGATAAAAACCCTCAAGAAAATAGGCATCAAAGGAACATACTTCAAAATAATAAGCCATCCATGACAAACCCACAGCCAATATCATATTGAATGGGCAAAAGCTGAAACCATTCCCCTTGAGAACTAGAACAAGACAAGGATACCCACTCTCACCACTCCTATTCAACATAGTACTGGAAGTGCTAGCCAGAGGAATCAGGCAAGAGAAAGAAACAAAAGGCTTTTTTTTTTTTTTGAGACGGAGTTTCGCTTTTGTTGCCCAAGCTGGAGTGCAATGGCACCATGTTGCTCACTGCAACCTCCGCCTCCCGGTTCAAGCGATTCTCCTGCCTCAGCCTCCCAAGTAGCTGGGATTACAGACACCTGCCACCATGCCTGGCTAATTTTTTGTATTTTTAGTAGAAACGGGGTTTCACCATGTTTGCCAGGCTGGTCTTGAACTCCTGACCTCAGGTGATCGGCCCGCCTTGGCCTTCCAAAGTGCTGGGATTACAGGCGTGAGCCACCGTGCCTGGCCACAAGGCATTTAAATAGGAAAAGAAGAATTAAAATCATCTCTCTTCACTGAAGACATAATTCTATACTTAGAAAACCAAAAGTCTATTAGAATTGACAGAACAATTTTAGCAAGCTTTCAGAATACAAAATCAATGTACAAAAATTGGTAGCACTGAAGTTGAGAGCCAAATCAAGAATATGATCCCATTTACAATAGCCACACACAAAAACATACTTACGAATACATCTAACCAAGGAGAACTACAAAACACTGCTAAAAGAAATCATAGATGACAAAAATGATGGAAAAACAGTCCATGCTCATGGATCAGAAGAATTAGCATCATTAAAATGGCCAAACTGCCCAAAGCAATCTACAGATTCAACACTATTCCTATTAAACAACCAATGCCATTTTTCACAGAATTGAAAAAAAACTATCTTAAAATTCATATGGAACCAAAAAAGAGCTCGAATAGCCAAAGCAATCTTAAGCAAAAAGAACAAAGCCAGAGTCATCATGTTACCCGAGTTCAAGCTATACTATAAGGCTACAGTAACCAAAACAGCATGGGGTACTGGTACAAAAACAGACACATAGACCAATGGAACAGAATAGATAACACCAAAATAAAGCCATACACCTACAACCATCTGATCTTTGACAAAATTGACAAAAATATGCAATAAGGAAAGAATTCCCTATTCAATAAATGGTGCTGGGATAGCTGGTGAGCCATATGCAGAAGAATGAAATTGGACCCCTACCTTTCACCATACACAAAAATTAACTCAAGACAGATTGAAGATTTAAATGTAAGACCTCAAACTATAAGAATCCTAGAAGAAAATCTAGGAGGCTGGGCATGGTGGCTCACACCTGTAATCCCAGCACTTTGGAAGGCCAAGGTTGGTGGATCACCTGAGGTCAGAAGTTTAAGACCAGCCTGGTCAACATGGTGAAACCCTGTCTCTACTAAAGATACAAAAAAAAAATCAGCCATGCGTGGTGGCGGGCGCCTGTAATCCCAACTACTTGGGAGGCTGAGGCAGGAGAATCGCTTGAACCCGGGAGGTGGAGGTTGCAGTGAGCCGAGATCGTACCACAGCACTCCAGCCTGGGCAAAAAGAGTGAAACTCTGTCTCAAAAAAAAGCAGATCTAGCAAACACCATTCTGGACACCAGCCTTGGGGAAGAATTTTTGACAATGTCCTCAAATGCAATTGCAACAAACACAAAAATTGACAAGTGGGACCTAATTAAACTAACGAACTTCTGCACAGCAAAAGAAACTATCAACAGAGTAAACATACAACCACAGAATGGGAGACAATATTCACAAATTTTGCATCCAACAAGTCTAATATCCAGAATCTATTAAGAACTTAACCAATTGAACAAGCAAAAAACAAATAACCCCATTGAAACATGGATAAAAGACATGAAAAGATACTTCTCAAAAGAAGACATACAAGTGGCCAACAAACATATGAGAAAATGCTCAACATCACTAATCATCAGAGAAATGCAAATAAAAACCACAGTAGATACCACCTCACATGAGTCAGAATGGCTATTATTACAAAATCAAAAAATAACAGTTGCTGACGAGATTGGGGAGAAAAAGGAACGCTTTTACACTGCTGGTGGAAATGTAAATTAGTTCAGCCACTGTGGAAAGCAGTTTGGAGTTTTCTCAGCTAACTGAAAACAGAACTACCATTTGACCCAGGAATCCCATTATTGGGTATATATCCAAAAGATAACAAATCATTCTACCAAACAGACACATGCACTCGTATGTTCATTGCAATGCTATTTACAGTAGCAAAGACATGGAATCAACATAGGTGCCCATCAGTGGTGGATTGGATAAAGAAAATGTGCTACATATATACCATGGAAAACTACACAGCCATATAAAAAAGAACAAAATCATGTCCTTTGTAGCATCATGGATGCAACTGGAGGCCATTATCCTAAAGGAATTTATGCAGGAACAGAAAACCAAATACTGCATGTTCTCACTTATAAGTGGGAGCTAAACACTGGGTAATCATGGATATAAAGATGGGAATAATGGACACTGGAGAGTACTAGAGGGGGTGAGAGGGAGCAGGTAAAAGTTGAGAAACTAACTGTTGGGTAATATGCTCAGTACCTGGGTGATGGGATCATTTATATCCCAAACTTCAGCATCACGCACTGTACGCAGGCAACAAACCAGCACCTGTATTCCCTGAATTTAAAATAAAAGCCCCAAAAAATGTCAAGGTCAAGAAACACACACACACACACAAGGGTGAGCAATTGTTCCAAATTAAAGGAGATTTAAAAGATATAAGAATTAAATGCAATGTGTTATCCTAAGATTTGATCTTAAACCAAGAAAAAACAATCTATAAAGGACGGTGATGCAACTGATTAAATTTGAATATAGATTGTGAACTGTGACTTGCAGCAATGTTAAATTTCCTGATTTTGATAGTTGTAGTGTGGTTACATAATAGAATGAATGCCCTTATTCTTAGGAAATACACATTGATGTCTTCAATTTACTCTCAAATGATTCATACAAAATAATGTGCATAAATATAAATACATATCTAATGATAAAACAAATGAAATGAGGCACAGTGTATAGGGTAAAATGTATATGAGAGTTCTTTGAACGTTCCTTGCAACTTTTCTGGAGGAAACATTTGAAACCATATCAAAATAAGAAGTTATAAAAATAGGATTCAAATTCCTGTACAGTATAATCATTAATTTAAAAGAGTAAAGCATTAAAAAACTCATATTTATTTACCTCTTTTATATACATAGGAAAAAATACTACAGATAAATACAGTAAAATATAATTAGTGGTTAAGTCTCCATTTAAGTTTTAGGAGTTATGTTAAAACTTCTCATTTATATTTTCAAAATGTTCCGTCTTCCTAACACACTTAGAATAAAACCCGATGACTATAAATGCCCATCTACTTCTTCAGTGGGAGGTCTTTATTTATCACTAATCTAAAACAGTCACCCTCCTCTTCTCAATCACTTACTATCTCTTTTTTTCTGTTAGTGGTGTTAGCTGCTTTAAATGGCAAAACTTGGGCCGGGCATGGTGGCTCACACCTGTAATCCCAGCACTTTGGGAGGCCAAGGCACACAGATCACTTGAGGTCAGGAGTTTGAGACCAGCCTGGCCAACATGGTGAAACTTCATCTCTATGAAAAATACAAAAATTGGCGAGGCATGGTGGCAGGCACCTGTAGTCCCAGCTACTCAGGAGGCTGAGGCAGAAGAATCGCTTGAACCAGGGAGATGGAGGTTGAAGTAAGCCAAGATCGTGCCACTGGACTCCAGCCTGGGCCACAGAGTGAGACTCTGTCTCAAATAAATAAATAAATAAAGGCAAACCTTTGGAAATAAACCTCCAATCTCAAGAAGATTGGTATATAATTGTATCTATACCACATATATAGCATAAAAATAGTGTATATGTGTATGTATATACTAGTATATAATAGTATACATATAGTGGTATATGATATACACTGGCATATGTATATACAAACATATAGTTATACAGCTATATTCTGAACTACTAGGCAGTTGCACACTAGGAAACCTATACTATATGTTATCCCAAACAGAGCTTTGCTGTCCTGTTTCCATGGCCTGTGATCAAGGTCTTAGAACAAATTTCTTTCTTCTTCTAGCCTTCTTCCCTCTTTTTCCGGGCAATTGGAGATAGCCAATAGAACCTAGAGTTCAATCCTATTGCATCTCCACTTACTGGCTATATGACTTTAGGCAACTTGCAAGTTATTGAAACTCTGAGCTGTAGTTTTCCCATTTGTGGATTAGGAAAAATAATAAGTGCCTCACGGGGTTCCTGTAAGAATCAAGGAGAAAATGCACCTAAGGCCCCAAGCACAGCACCTGCTGCACTGTGGATGGTCAAATGCCGAATCTCTTGCAAATTCTTATTTACCCTTTTTTTGGTGAAATCTTCACAGGGTCCCCAGGCAGAACCAGCTGTGCTCCAGTGACTTTTTCTTCTTTTTCCTAAAAGAGTATTGCCAAGGAGGGTTAAGATTTTTCTTTTTATGAGTTTCTCTTTCCTGGTTAGACTGGGAGCTTTTCGATGAGCACAAATGTGCCACTTTCACCTCTGAATCTGCAGTGCCTGGCACAGAGACTGGAGAGCAGCAGAACTCAGTCAATAAATGCTCATGGAAAGTGGGAATTCCAGTCCTCATGACCCTTCTCTCATGACATTTCTTGATCCTCTAGCTGGAAATAATTTTTCCCTCTGGTAAGAACTAAGAGTGGTCTGACCACATTCTGCCTTGAATCATAGTTACTGGTGAGTGTTTTTTGTTTTTTCTTTTCTTTTTAATTTACTCTCCCCGGCCTCACACAGCCCCCAAGTCATATGATTGCTGGAACTGCCTCTTATTCATCTCAGCAGCCCCGGCAGTGCCTGGCCCAGGCATTCCATCATTTGTTTCTGATATAATTCTTCTTGAGCAAGGAGCAAGGGATATGACTCACATATATAACGCACAATACAGTTATTGCTTTTTCTGTGTAGACCCACTCAGCAAACCACTTCCCCATTGCACAATGAATTGGAGGTTGGGGCTGTTCCCTATGTTAAAATCAGTAGGGTTACCAGAAGTCATTCACCTACCTCTGGATAAAAGAGAGTGAAAAAACATTAATCCATGACATGACTTCAAATCTGGGCCTTTCTATTTCCCTGAGAATGTCAGGATAAGAATCTGAATCATTATATATGTGCAAAATACAATGCAAACTCTGAGCAAGACAAGGATTATTAGAGCTGATGAGAAGAGGAAGTAAAATTGGAATACTATGATAGGATCACAGTTTCTATGAACGCGGAGGTTTAAAAATCTTGTCTCACTTTAGCAGCTATTAAATTGTACTATCATGCATGGCTATTGAAGATGAATTGCATTGGGGGGCATTACATGGTATTAAACTTGCATTATGGATATACGGCAACTGAGCAGAAATTTTACCAGGGACCAGTAACACCTTGGTGAATTTTTCATCCATTTGACAAATGTTTCCTAAGCTTCTACCACGTGCCAGCACTATGCTAGCTAGAGAGCTAAGACAGACCTTACCTTTGTCTTTATTTTTTTCTTTCCTACTATTAAGTAGTCCACATGGACTATACTTACCCTGGTCACCAAACATGCAGATTGCTATAGGGAACAAAGAGGATGTTTATAAAGTAGTTCTGGTGTGTTCACAGGTCTTATGTAAGATTATTCCCCAGCACAATGTTAATATGTTAAAAGTCAACCATGAAAATGCATTTCTAATGCATTTTTTTTTCTTTTTGGCATGATCTCAGCTCACTGCAACCTCCGCCTCCCGAGTCCAAGTGATTCTCCTGCCTCAGCCTCCCAAGTACGTGGGATTATAGGCACATGCCACCATGCCTGGCTAATTTTTTGTATTTTTAGTAGAGATGAGGTTCCACCACGTTGGCCAGGCTGGTCTCGAACTCCTGACCTCGAGCGATCTGCCCACCTCGGCCTCCCAAAGTACTGGGATTACAGGTGTGAGCCACCGCTCCTGGCCAGGCCCTCTTGCTTTTGACTTAAAAATTTCATAATAGTCAAGTTTACTGAATCTCATTTGATTGAGTTTTTAAGATTAAACTTGTTTGCACCATTTAACAAAGAAACAGTGTTTTCATTATTACTCTTAGAACATAAATGCACCACTCTGGGTAATATTTCATGGAGTTATTTTTCTTTCATATCCATATTTCCTCCTGAATCTTACAGAATATTAGAACTAGGAGAGAACTTGAGTATTATCTAACCCAATGCTAGTCAAACATTTCCATTCTTTTCGTAACTTTTGAAAGTGTTTCCTTTCTATGGACTGAAGGTTCTGGAAGACTTTTGCCTATCAAACAAACTATATTTAATTATTAATTATTATAATAATATTTTATTTTCTTTTTTTAAAGACATACTACTGCCAATCAGAGCTTCCAATTATCATGAAGTAATTAGAATTAGCAGTAGGTAACGTGGCTATTGATTCTGGAGTCAGATTACCTGAGTTTAAATCTTCCCTCCAACACCAACTAGCTGTACAACCTTGAGCAAATTCCATAACTCTCTGTGCCTCAATTTCCTTATCTGTAGATCAGTGATAACAACAGTATATACCCTATAGAGTTGTGAGGAGTCCTGCATTATCACAGTCCAAACAAAGAAAAGTGCCTCCATTACTATCCTACCAAACCAATATAGGATAAATGTACATTTCCATGAGGGTTTCTAAAATATTAGAAATAGTTTA
This sequence comes from Pan paniscus, assembly GCF_029289425.2. Lineage (NCBI taxonomy): Eukaryota > Metazoa > Chordata > Mammalia > Primates > Hominidae > Pan > Pan paniscus. Next base: position 34,385,107 of record NC_073260.2, read on the forward strand.
GCTTATGAATACCCATTACTACCCTTAAGACTCCAGTGATATTCTAGGATCCCAGTCTGGGAATCACTATTTGAGAATAAACTTCTCTTTTAAAGATGAGGAACTTGAAACCCATAGGGGTGAGTATCCTGAAGACACCCAGCTAGTCAGGACTAGACCTGGAAGTAGAACCTGAAACTTCCAGATTGTGGGATTGTGCATTTATTAGGCTAATTAGAGATCTGTCCATAAAGGTCACAGATGCCCCTGGATCATGGGGTGTGAAGCAGACAGAAAGGGGACATTAGAAGCACTTACTCATTGCCATAGATTCTATGCCCACTGAAAGCAATCAAGTATTGAAATTCCATTTGGAATAACAGAAGATTTTTGACACCTGTAAGGGATGTCTCCAGAATTTGGAAATTCCAATTGTCAAACATCACTGTAGCATACAACTTTCCCCAGAAAATGCGTTAAGGAATGACTGAGACATTGAAGTAACTTCATTAAACCCTTAGTAAACCTATAACTACTAGACTAAACGAACTTAACAAGGCTTTTAAAATAAATTCTGCTACGGAAATAAACTTGACACTATATTATGACATCATTACTGAAATAAAGTGAATCACGAGCTTATCTAAATGTACAAAAATTCAGGGATGATGATGGGTGTCAATGACTGCTGCTGCCCAGTAATGCGCTGACGGATGGAGGCAGTACTGAGATGCAGCCACACTGCAGGGTAAAGTCAGCAAGGCCCTGCTCAGAGCTCCTTCACCAAATGGAGACTCTGAGACCTCAGCTAGACTCACAGAGTGCTAAGTGATCACTTCACATCAGTCGTGACAGTTTCCCACTCCTGTCTCAACCAGTTACCAGTTACTACATGTCAGGAACCTTCTGGGAAGTTCCAAGGGGTGGAAATTTGAGAATGATAAGCCCAAGAATGCCAAGAGTCTATTGTACTCAGTGATGGTTTGAGGGCTCACTAATACTCATTTATATTGCTGGTGGGACCATGAACTGTTGCAAATTGTGGAGAGGACAATTATATTATTCTAAGTTTTAAAAATTTGCGTTTTCTTTGACCAGTAAATCCATATCTAGAATTCTGTTTTAAGGGAACAATTAGAGACACACAGATAAAGAGATATGCATAGCGTTGTACAATATTATACAATAGCAAAAAATAGAAAACAATCTCAATGGCCATCAACAGGAAACTGATTTTAAAATATTGTATGTTTATACAATGGAAAACTAAACAGTTGTTACAAATGATACATATTTTTTAAATGTTGGTGGGGCGTAGTGGCTCACGCCTGTAATCCCAACACTTTGGGAAGCCGAGGTAGGAGGATCACTTGAGCCCAGGAGTTTGAAACGAGCCCTGGGCAATATAGTGAGACCTCATCTGTACAAAAGCCTTAAAAAATTAGGCAAGCAGCCGGGCACAGTGGCTCACACCTGTAATCCTAGCACTTTGGGAGGCTGAGGTGGGCGCATCACCTGAGGTCAGGAGTTCGAGACCAGCCTGGGCAACATGGTGAAACCCCATCTCTACTAAAAATACAAAAATTAGCCAGGCATGGTGGCGGGCGCCTGTAATCCCAGGTACTTGGGAGGTTGAGGCAGGAGAATCGCTCAAGCCCTGGAGGCTGAGGTTACAGTGAACTGAGATCGCGCCACTGTACTCCAGTCTGGGCAACAGAGCAAGACTCTGCCTCAGAAAAAAACAAAAAATTAGGCAAGCATGGTGGTGCCTGCCTATAGTCCCACCCCAGGAAGGCTGATGAGAGGATCCCTTGAGCCCAGGAAGTGGAGGCTGCACGAGCCACGATTGCATCACTGCACTCCAGCCTGTGTGACAGAGAGAGACAGAGAAAGAAAAGAGAAAGAAAAAGTCCAGGGCAGTGGCTCACGCCTGTAATCCCAGCACTTTGGGAGGCCAAGGCAGGCAGATCACCTGAAGTCAGGAGTTCAAGACCAGCCTGGTCAACCAACATGGTGAAATCCTGTCTCTACTAAACATACAAAAATTAGCTGGGTGTGGTGGCGTGCACCTGTAATCCCAGCTACTCGGGAGGCTGAGGAAGGAGAATTGCTTAAACCCGGGAGGTAGAGGTTGCAGTTAGCCGAGATTGTGCCACTACACTCCAGCCTGGGTGACAGAGAGAGACTCCTTCAAAAAGAAGAAAAGGAGAGAGAAAGGAAGGAAGAAGTTCATTAATGTGAGAAAATACTTATTATATGAGTCAACACATCAGAATTCAAATCTATACATGCACATTATGAACCTGTTTGTAAGAAATTTTTTTTTTTTTTGAGACAGAGTCTCGCTCTGTCGCCCAGGTTGGAGTGCAGTGGCCTAATGGCAGCTCACTGCAACCTCCACTTCCCAGGTTCAAGTAATTCTCCCTGCCTCAGTCTCCTGAGTACCTGGGATTACAGGCACCTGCCACCATGCCTGGCTGATTTTTGTATTTTTTAGTAGAGAGGCAGTTTTTTCACCATGTTGACCAGGCTGGTCTTGAACTCCTGACCTCAGGTGATCTGCCTGCCTTGGCCTCCCAGAGTGCTGGGATTACAGGCTTGAGCCACCACGCCTGGCCTGTAAGAAAATGTTATGTCTTCAAAGAGAAGGAAGACAAAAAAGAAATATGCTACAATAATGGTACATTTTAGAGGTGGGATTATGGGATTTATTATTATTATTATTTTTGAGACAGAGTCTTACTCTGTCACCCAGGCTGGAGCACAGTGGCGCAATCTCAGGTCACTGCAACCTCCACCTCCTGGGTTCAAGTGATTCTCCTGCCTCAGCCTCCAGAGTAGCTGGGATTACAGGCACACACCACCATGTCTGGCTAATTTTTGCATTTCTAGTAGAGATGGGGTTTCACTATGTTGGCCAGGATGGTCTCAATCTCATGACCTTGTGATCCGCCTGCCTCAGCCTCCCAAAGTGCTGGGATTACAGCGTGAGCCACCGCGCCCAGCCGGGATTATGGGATTATGAGTGATTTTTATTATACTGTATGTTATATGGTTTCTAAACTAAGTATATAATACCTTTAAAATCAACTAGTTCTATTAAATACTACAGGTGTGTGTTTACAAAATTCAGTATGGGATGAACAGTAATCCAGACATCTCGTACCTCTTTACAGAAACAACACTATTAACAATTTCTTGTGTATCCTTCCAGATATTCTATGATATAGGAGTTATTTGTATGTGTTTGTGTATTCACATTCATTCCATCACAAATGAAGAGTATTACAGACAGTCTTATACTTCACTTTTTTTTTTTCACTTATCAGTATATCTTGGAGATCATTCCACATTAGCAAATATACAGCTACCTCATTATTATTATTACTATTATTATTTATTATTTTGAGAGAGGATATCACTCTGCTGCCGAGGCTGGCACAATCACAGCTTACTGCAGCCTCGATATCCTGGGCTCAAGTGATCCTCCTGCCTCAGTCTCTAAAAGTGCTGGAATTACAGGCATAAGCCACTGTACCCCACCTACCTCATTATTTTTAATGGCTGCATACGATTCCCTAGTATGAATGGAACATAATTTGTTTAATCAGTCCTGTATTGATGGACATTTAAGCTGTTTCCTAACTTTTGCTACAAACAATTCTACAAAAAACAGCGTTGTGCCGGGTGCAGTGGCTCATGCCTATAACCCCAGCAGTTTGGTAGGCCGAGGTGGGTAGATCACCTGAGGTCAGGAGTTCAAGACCAGCCTGGCCAAGATGGTGAAACCCCATCTCTACTAAAAATACAAAAATTAGCCAGACATGGTGGTGAATGCCTGTAATCCCAGCTACTTGGGAGGCTGAGACAGGAGAATCGGTTGAACCCAGAAGGCAGAGGTTGTAGTGAGCCAAGATCGTGCCACTGCACTCCAGCCTGGGTGACAGAACAAGACTCTGTCTCAAAAAACAAACAAACAAACAAAACAAACAAAAAATCCAGCCTTTTAGATATGTCTTTATGCACTGGTATGGGTACTTCTATACAGTAAATTCCTTCGTATAGAATCACTGGGCCAAAAGCTTATCTAGAAAAAAAAAATACTCAAATTTTAAAAGTTTATTTAATAATCATGGCACATGATCCAGGAACACAGTTTAAAAAAATTAATCCTAGGCCAGGCATAGTGGCTCACGACTGTAATCCCAGCACTTTGGGAGGCCAAAGCATGTGGATCTCGAGGTCAGGAGTTTGAGACCAGCCTGGCCAACATGGCGAAACCCCCATCTCTACCAAAAATACAAAATTAGCCAGGCGTGGTGGTGGGTGCCTGTAATCCCAGCTACCCAGGAGGCTGAGGCAGGAGAATTGCTTGAACCCGGGAGGTGGAGGTTGCAGTGAGCCGAGACTGTGCCACTGAACTCCAGCCTGGGCGTCAGAGCAAGACTCCTCTTGTGGGGGGTGGGATATTAATCCTAAATGCCTTATTCATTTTTGTTAAATATTATTTTTATTTATCATTATGTGTCTTCCCTTTATAAAATAAACAGCATTTATCATTGTTTATTGCAGAGGCAATGTCTGTCTTTTCCACTGCAAGTTTCTCCAAGTCTCTGAAACAGTAGGTATTTCAACACCTACTGTACTGAAATTCACAGTTTGCAATTCAATAAATATTGATTGAATAAATGAATAAAGAAATGCAAATGTAGTTTTCATTACTGGCTACTTATAATAACAGACCATTCTAGGCTGGGCGTGGTGACTCACACCTATAATCCCAGCACTTTGGAAGGCTGAGGGGGGTGGATCACCTGCGGTCAGGAGTTCGAGACCAGTCTGTCTAATATAGTGAAACCCCGTTTCTACTAAAAATACAAAAATTAGCCGGGTGTCGGGGAGTGCGACTGTAGTCCCAGCTACTCGGGAGGCTGAGACAGGAGAATCACTTGAACCCGGGAGGTGGAGTTTGCAGTGAGCCGAGATTGCCCCACTGTACTCCAGCCTGGGCAACAGAGCGAGACTCTGTCTCAAAAATAATAGTAATAATAATAATAACAGACCATTCTTGAGTGAGGTCAAGTTTGGTCTTAGGTCTAGAAGCAGAGCCTGAGACAGGGATTTGGGTGTATCTGTTGACAGATTATTCACCAAAGAAACCTTTAAGAGACTGAGGGCAGCAGGACAGGTAAGGTCCAGGAGTCAAGCAAAGATAGTGCTTCAGATAAAGCCCAGTGTTGGCCTGACCCAAAGGGTTTCTGGAGCCTAAATCACATGCAGAGTTTGTTCCACCCTGAGATGAGATGCCAGATATTTTAACTCCATATCAGTCAGTTTTTGCTGCAAGCTGAGGTGTGGAGAATATAACCTCTAGGAGAGTCAGTTTCCATTCGACAGAGGGCAATTTCTGGAAAAGTGAGCCATTGTGAGCCATGAGCAGTGACCACTCAAAGCAGCTAGAGGACAGACGGGTGCTTGGACTGCAGGAAATCCAGACAGGGCACCCAACAGTGTCCACTACACCAAGGCAACCATTTCCTAGTTTTATTCATATAAAAAAAAGTTCATTCATAAATGTACTCATTGTTCTCCCTAGCTATTGACTTCAAAGGTCCTCATTCCTTATCTAAATACATACATGTGCTGAAAGGTAAACAGACAAATTTGTTGTTTCTCCTAATTAATAAAAGTTGGCACAATATTATCTGAACCAAATGTTTGCGCTTCCTTTAAAAAACATACTCAAGACATAGCAGAATAAATCGAATAAAAAAAAAGGTTAAATTTGAGCTGGGCGTGGTGGCTCATGCCTGTAATCCTATTGCACTTTGGGAGGCCAAGGTGGGCAGATCTCTTGAGCCTAGGAGTTTGAGACCTGCCTGGAAACCCAGTGAAACCCCGTCTCTAAAAAATGCAAAAATTAGCCAGGCATGGTGGTGCATGCCTATAATCCCAGCTACTCGCTCGGGAAGTTGAGGTGGGAAGATCGCCTGAGCGAAGTCGAAGCTGCGGTGAACCATGATCCCACCACTGCACTCCAGCCTAAGCAACCAAGTGAGACTTTGTCTCAAAAAAAAAAAAAAAAAAGTTTAAATCTAACTTAATTTAGTTTAACTGTTGGCAAAGAATGAAATAATACTCGTACTGTTCTCAAGTACACATTTTACTGAATTAGACTTTGTTCCTGGATTACAATTGTGTGTGTGTGTTTGTGCTTGAACTTTAATATATGTCCATGTTTCTTGTTTGAAGCTTCTGAAATATCAGCTACTAGTTTCAAAACTCTCCCTTCTTTGGAGGCAGTTAGCATAACTACAAATCCAAACTAGAGATGACTGATAATTAAAGGGGAATCTAAAGATTGAATAACTAAGCCTCTAAGTTTGTAGTTGTGAAACTGAGGCTGAGAGAAGGAAAACGATTTAGCAAAGGCTGTCCATCTCTCTTTTTTTTTTTTAAGATGGAGTTTCACTCTATCGCCCAGGCTGGAGTGCAATGGCATGATCTCGGCTCCCTGCAGCCTCTGCCTCCCGGGTTCAAGTGATTCTCCTGCCTCAGCCTCCCAAGTAGCTAGGACTACAGGTGCATGCCACCAGGCCTGGCTATTTTTTTTTGTATTTTTAGTAGATACAGGGTTTCGCCATGTTGGCCAGGCTGGTCTCGAATTCTTGACGTCAGGGGATCCGCCTGCTTAGGCCTCCCAAAGTGCTGGGATTACAGGCGTGAGCCACTGTACCCAGCCTGCCCATCTCGATAGCGGTAGAAACAGGGCTCAGGTCCTCGTCCCTTGGCTCTCCTTCTAAGCTCTTGCAATGACTGCCTCCTGATTCCCCCAAAGGCACATTAAATCATTGAGATGTGTTGAGCTTGGAGTCAAACTTACTGTTTTTTTAAAATAGCCCTGACACTTTTTCCCAATGACAATTAACTCTGTAAAAAACAAAAACCCTTAGGGAATTAAAATTTTCTATAAACTCACTACAATGAATTCAAGTGTGAAGAGGGAAAAAGACTAGTATGGGTTAGACTTGGGTGTTTCCTTGAGACCTCAGCATTTTGGATTATTCGAGAAATGCCTTAGAGGCTTAGCTTTCCTCTGTATGGTTGTCCTTGGAATTGTCACCAAGCTCAAGGAGGAAACGGGGTTCACACTAATTGTTTTCAACAACTTTCCAGGGGGACTAGAGCTTGTTCTCTGTGGACAGGTTTTAAGATCCCAGCCCTTCTGCATCTCCACCCTAAGGAAGCCAGCTAAGACAGGTTACCCCAGGGAACAGGGGGAATCTCAAGGCAAGACATCTACACAGAAGGGTAATTACAGTCTTCAGACAGAATGGGGTTATGCTTAATTAATAGAGTTGTTTTTTTCCCAAGGAGCCAACACTTGCATCAGTTTTTCTGTGGATAAGATGGAAGAAAGCAGACATTTCTGAGTCTAGCAGGGGACTCTGAAGTTTTTCTTGGGACTATAATTTTAAAAGAAGCTGTGTGGCTAAATGCAAATGAATGAGCTCAGCCTTATTGAGCTCTGACCCCTGATCTGGCATTTACTTAGTATGGGGGAAAGAAAAAGAAGCTACCATTTTTCTAGAATTTTTCACGTCCCTGGAATCTTGGTGGCTACTTTACCTTTGTCATCTTATCTGATCCCTACACCAGTGCTGTAAGGTATGAGAATCTTTATTTTATAGACAAAAAAAGAGGCATAGAGGGAGGTGACAAGCCAAGGCCACAGAGCCGGTCAGTGAGTCAAACCCAAGGCAGCAAGGGTTTAGTTGCTCACTTTCCTTCTAACATAACCAAGAGGCATCCCCTAGGGTTTTCTTTTCTTCCAGCTCTTGTAAGTCTCTCGGTAAAACAAGGAAAATATTTGGTATGGCCAAAGTGGAATTCTACTCTGTTTTTTTTTTTTTTTTTTTTTTTGCTAAAAGGCATAAACCCACATTTGTTTTCTTCTGTCCTGAGCAAAATAGGCTCCATCCTTGGCATTTCAGCCAAAAGCCATCTTTTGGGGGGAATTTCTCCTTCCCCAGCATGCAAGGTTCCTCTACTCTTTTTTTTTTTAATTTTGAATTTCTGTGGGTACATAGTAGGTGTATATATTTATGGGATACGTGAGATATTTTGCTACAGACATGCAATGCATAATTACTGCATCATGGAAAATGGGGTATCCATTTCCTCAAGCATTTATTATTTGTCTTACAAATAATCCAATTATACTATCTTAGTTATTTTAAAATGTACAATTAAAGGCCAGGCACGGTGGTTCACGCCTGTAATCTCAGCACTTTGGGAGGCCGAGGCTGGTGGATCACCTGAGGTCAGGAGTTTGAAAACAGCCTGGCCAACATGGTGAAACCCCATCTCTACTAAAAATACAAAAAATTAGCTGGTCATGGTGGCAGGCGTCTGTAGTCCCAGCTAGTCAGGAGGCTGAGGCAGGAGAATCACTTGAACCTGGAGGTAGAGGTTGCAGTGAGCCGAGATTGTGTCACTGCACTCCAGCCTGGGTGACAGAGTGACACTCGGTCTCAAAAAAAAAAAAAAAAAGGCCGGGCACAGTGGCTCACACCTGTAATCCCAGCACTTTGGGAGGCCGAGGAAGGCAGATCATGAGGTCAGGAGTTCGAGATCAGCCTGGCCAATATGGTGAAACCCCGTCTCTACTAAAAATACAAAAAAAAAAAAAAAAAAAGTTAGCAGGGTGTAGTGGCACGTGCCTTTAATCCCAGCTACTTGGGAGACTGAGGCAGAAGAATCACTTGAACCCGAGAGGCAGAGATTGCAGTGAGCTGAGATCATGCCACTGCACTCCAGCCTGGGTGACAGAGTGAGACTCCTTAAAACAAAAACAAAAACAAAAACAAAAACCAAAGTACAATTATTTTGACTATAGTCACTGTTGTGCTATCAAATACTAGGTCTTTTTCATTCTTTCTATTCTTTTTGTACTGACCCCTGCACTCTTAAACCCTCACATCATTCTATCCTTACAAATTCTATATTTGTTTGAGGCCCACTCTGAATGTTAAGGGGGTAGCATCTAACGAAGGCTCAATAAATTCTGGCTGCTGGGAATTCAGACTGGACCCAAGCAAGACAGAGACACAGTGAGACAGCAGATTTCTCACTGAATTAAGCTGTTCTGGGATGCTCCTTCCTCCTGCAGCCACTGTAGTCAAGGGACACACTCATATCTCAGAAAGGAAGAGGCAGACAGGCCCAAAGCTCAGATGCAAGGCCCGAGACATATTTGCTGAGTTTCTACACTACTCCCAGGCAGTAAAACTTTCTGCTCTCCCATTCTTGATGCTGCCTGGAAACCCCCTAGCCCAGAATCCCTCTTACATCTCAAATGTATAGCTCTCCATTCCCTTTTCCTGGAGAGGCTAGGCTTCGTGACTGATGAGAAAACACTCCCCATATTCTCTTCAAATTAAATTAAATTAATAGCATTTGGTACTTATCAACCCCTTTCTCCCACCCTCGCCTCTTTTTTACATATCACGTTATTAAATTCCCTTGCTATCCTTAAATTACTCATTTTATATATGCACTCATTTTATTTATTGATTTTTTTTTGTGGTGGGGGTACTGAGTCTCACTCTTGTCGCCCAGGCAGGAGTGCAATGGCACAATCTCTGCTCACTGCTACCTCCGCCTCCCGGGTTCAAGCGATTCTTCTGCCTCAGCCTCCCAAGTAGCTAGGATTACAGGTGCCCACTACCATGCCCAGCTTATATATATATATATATATATATATATATATATATATATATACACACACACACACACACACACATACACATATATACATATATACAGACATATATACACACATATATACATATATACACACATATATATGCATATATATACACACATATATATACACACACATATATATATGTCGTTTATTTTTTTGAGACGGAGTCTCAGTCTGTCTCCTAGGCTGGTGTGATCTCAGCTCACTGCAACCTCCGCCTCCCGGGTTCAAGTGATTCTCCTGTCTCAGCCTCTTGAGTAACTGGGACTACAGGCACGTGCCACCACACCTGGCTAATTTTTTGTATTTTTGGTAGAGATGGGGTTTCACCATATTGGCCAAGCTGGTCTCGAACTCCCAACCTTGTGATCCACCTGCCTTGGCCTCCCAAAATGCTGGGATTACAGCCCTGAGCCACTGTGCCCAGCCCTAATTTTTATATTTTAGTAAAGATGGGGTTTCACCATGTTGGCCAGGCTTTTCTCAAACTCCTGACCTCAGGTGATCCACCCGCCTCGGCCTCCCAAAGTGCTGGGATTACAGGCATGAGCCACTGTGCCTGGCACACTCATTTTATATATGGGGAAAATGAGGATTGCTAAGATTAAGTGATGTGTTGAAATATACACCTTAACAAGGGCAGGGACTCAAACGTCGGAACTTACGTTTTCCTCACCTAGGAAGCAAAGACCATATCTTATGCACTAACCTACTTAGTGCTTCATAAAGAGCAGTAGCTCTTTTTGAATGGAATGAAAGCTTTTCCTAATGATAAAAGCCAGCAGCACAAATCACATACGAGACACCCAGAGAAGCAACTCAACAGGGAGGGGACATGGACCAGATGGACCAGGGCTTTGCTGCATCCACTTTCTGTATTTTTACTGATAACCTACTAGGGTCAGTAAATCTCTCACCAATAATTTAAAAATAAGAACTTCAGGCTGGGCGCCGTGGCTCACACCTGTAATCCCAGCACTTTGGGAGGCCGAGGTGGGAGGATCACGAGGTCTGGAGTTCAAGACCAGCTTGACCAACATGGTGAAACCCCATCTCTACTAAAAAAATACAAAAATTATCTGGGTGTAGTGGCGCACACTTGTAATCCCAACTACTCAGGAGGCTAAGGCAGGAGAATTGCTTAAACCTGGGAGGCGGAGGTTGCAGTGAGCCAAGATCGTGCCACTGCCCTCCAGCCTGGGCGACAGAGCGAGACTCCATCTCAAAAAAAAAAAAAAAAAGAACTTCAAATTTCAACAGGACCATCAACTTTATCTGTGAGCTTAAGGTAGGGAAATTGCTATCCTAAAATATTTGCATCTCACACTGAAATTCTTCCCTTCCATATACTTTGATATTCTTATTCCTTTATTCAACCATTTGGGAAATAGTGATTGAGTGTTTACTATGTGTCAGGCACAATTCCAGGCACTTTATCGACCGTCATTCTCTGCCTTCATTCATTCATTCCTCTATAAAGTCACTCATTATTTAACTGTGTGTAAGGCCTGGAATTTTCCTTGTTCTACATTTTTATTGAAATTTCTCTGGGATAATTAGGGAAGAAAGGAAGAAACCTAGGGACAATTTTCCCAGCCAGCTGCAAGAACCTGTCCTATTGGGGTGTTGGGTTTAAATGCCTAGAGCAGGAAAGGAGCTGAGTCTCAGCCATGCGTTTTACTGGTTGGGTGATGTGGGGAAATCACTTACCTCCTCAGAGCCTCAGTTTCATACTCTCCAAAACAGGGGTCACACACTTACTGCATAGGGCTGTGGAGGATCATATGGGAGGGAATTCAACTACAAGTGTCAGCACAGGGCCCGGCATAGCCAAAGCTCTCAACCCTCCACGGGGTGCTGATGTAAGTTATCAAGCAGCCTTCTTCCTGCCAACACCAGCAGGCAGGCAGCTCACACAGGCATCTTGACAGCATCAGGCAGCACATGATCTCCCCTGGTCACCTCAGGAAGGCTTCAAGGCAGGGTTACATTCGGGCAAAGCGAGCCCAATTGCAGCCTTTGTCTTTATCAGCCTGAGCAGCAACACAGTCTTGGGGGACAGGGCAGTGACATTCCAATTCTCTGACGGCACACTCAAGGGAGGGGATTCTTGGAAAGAAATGAGGGTAGCGGGGGCAGACCCACTTTGCTGCAGGTTTTTCTGCTTCCCTTGCATTTCCCTTTTGGGGAATTTCCATTTGCATCTCGCTCTGTTTCCAAAGCCTCCTAGGAGAGGAGGAGAGCTGCTTCTGTTTTCTGGCCTTTGTGATTCTGAAGAGCAACTGAGGCACCAAGGGGTTGGTGGGGTGGGAGGAGTTGTGACGGGGTTCCGGTGCCCCTCCCTGGGTGATCTACTTCTTGTGTCACAGGAAACCCTGACAGGGTAGGGGGATTACATGGCTTCTACCAGGCATGGAGATGGGCAAATATCCAGACATCTAGGATTGCTATGAGTGAATTTTTGTGCTCCCTTCCACCCAGTTCATAGGTTGAATGCCTAACCTCCAGTATGATGATTAGGAGGTGGGTCCTTTGGGAGGTAATTTGGTTTAGATGAGGTCATAAGGGTGGTGCCCCCGGATGGGATTCATGCCTTATAAGAAGAGACTCTAGAGAGAAGTCTCTGTTATAAGAGCGTACAGTGATAAGATGGCTGTTTGCAAGCCAGAAAGTGGGGCCTCAACAGGAATCAAATCAGCCTGCACCTTGATTTTGGACTTCCAGCATCCAGAATTATGAAAAATAAATGTCTGTTGTTTAAGTACCCAGCACGAGAAGACTAAGACAAATACTCAGAGCAGAATTTTCAAGAGAAGCAAAGCATTCCTGTCCTTTGAAGTTCCCATCTGTTTTCCAGCTATATAAACACCGCAGAGTGCATGATAAGTATGTTTGCTGCGTGAATGCAAGAACCCTCCTCTGGGAAAAGTCACAAACAAGCAACTTCACCCATTGCCTGACACAAAGGCAGCTTCCCCCTTGAATAATCTGGGATTGAAAATGAGTTCATTCAGCTATAAGCTCACCGAACGAACACCAAATTCAGCAACTGTGAGCAGTGCACTCTGTCCCTGCCCTTAATAAGTGAACAACCCAACTGTCTTCTAGAAGGGTTGATCACTTTGTAATTTTGTAATGGAAACCCTCAAAGGAGACCTCCAATAACGAGAACTTCTTTGTCTTTAGCATGGCCTGGGCCACTCACCGCATAGAGCATGAAGCTCTCATAGGTCTTCAGATTGGCGATGGGAGAACGTGACTTTGAGCTTTCAGCTTTTTATCTCTCTAAAATAGGACAGAAAATCTCAGCTCTGATATTCTCTGTGGGATTCCAGAACAACTTCCTTGAGTCTCAGTTTCCCCATCTGCAAAAAGAAAATAGTCACAGCACCTACTACCTCACAGGTTTCTGATAAGGATGGAATAAGTAATGCCTATGAGGGTGCCTTGCCAAATGTGCTACAGGTGTCGTTTGTGTGTTTTAGGGCCAAAAACCCACTTTGAAGCACGGACCCTTCATGGAAATTGCCCTTAACTGATTGGATGACCGTGGGCCAATTAAATGAACTCACAGGGCCTCAGTTTCCTCTTCCATGAGAGGTCATTTTGAGGTCTTTCAAAGGGTTGTGAGAATCAAAAGAAGGGCGCCCAGCACCACGCCCGCCGCGCACATACATGGCGTTCAGTAAGTGGTTCTCTCCCATGCACCGCGTCTGGACCTCATTTCTCCACAGAGAGTGGGTGGTAGGAATTTTCCAAATCGGCTCGATGTCCCCACTCCATCGCTTCATGCACTGGCCCATGACACACCCATAGTTTGGCGAAGTGCAGACTTGGAGAAACTTGGGGGAGAACGGAACCCAAGGCCCAGCCCCGCGCACGCGCGCCGCGGCCTTCGCCCAGAGCAGCGTCTGCTAGTTACCTTTCACCTACTTCGCCGCGACTCGCCGCGCGGGGTAACTCGAGGTCAGACTCGGGGCCCCGCGCGCTTGCGCGCCGCCCGCTGCCCGCCGCGGCTGGGAGTCCGGAGCTTTTATCTTGCGATGGTTTCGGTTCGGCTCTCAAATGGAGGGTGTGAGCTTTGCAGACGTGCCCTAATTTCTGGGTCTGGCGGGGCGACATTGGGCCCTCTGAGCTGCCACCCTGGCCCTGACGCCCCATTACTCCTCGTTCCTTCCTCCCCCCATCTGTTGTCACGCTCTCCCTTTTCCCACAGCTGGCCCCTATTCAGCTGTGCCGATTGCCCCACATCCCTTCTTCCTGCAAAAGGCAGATGGGAAGGGAGCTCTGTCTGGCCTATTCCGGACAGAGCTCCGGGCTTCCGAGTGGAGCATACGCCCGCGGAAGAGCCACGTGGGTGCAAACTAAATGTTCCCACTCCTGCTGGGGAGGGGCCGGACTTAAAGACCAGGTTTCAAATGAGAAGGCGCACATTTTCTGGTTTTTGTCTTCCAGATGGCTATGTTGAAGACAGCTGGGGCTGCCGCACGCCTCGGGGTTACTGTCGGGCACCCGGCGGGCGGGGCCGGCGCTGGGGCGGGGGAGGGCTTCCTCGCCCTCAGAAACCACATTCGCAGAAACGCTTTTAACTGGCAAGGTTTCGAGTTCCCAACCACAGCACCCTCAGTGATGGTTTTCAGAAGACCTTGTTAGCTCCTCTGCTCCAGAGACCCATCCTTCGCTGACATCCCACCGATTTGGGAGCAGGAAAAAACAGACTCCTGCAAAATACCTCTTCTTCCAGTGCCCTGTACCCCTCTCTACTTACTTCGAGTCCCTGCAGTCCAGCAACAACCCCAAACGAGTGAAGGGAGGAGACATAGGTTTGTCCAGGCTCTGCCACCGACGGGTGATTTGGGATGAGTCCTTCTCCAGTATCATTATCTTCAACTGTAAAACATGAGGGTTAGTCCGAATGATCTCCAAACCCTTCAGCATTAAAGTTAGGTGATGAATCCTAAGATTTTGCAGTTCTATAATGTCACATCTCCTCCGTTTCAGAGAGGGCCCGCAGGGAATCTTGTTAAGGACAACTGCCATCGAAGTTACAAGTTTGTTCTGTGATTGAAGAGTTTGAGGTCTTCTAGATTTCTTTGGCATGACGCATAACTATTTCAAGATACTAACATTTGGGCAGGGCGCGGTGGCTCAGGCCTGTAGTCCTAACACTTTGGGGGGCCCGAGACGGGCAGATCACCTGAGGGTAGGAGTTAGAGACCAGTCTGGCCAACATGGTGAAACCCCGTCTCTACTAAAAATATAAAAATTAGCTGGGCGTGGCGGTACATGCCTGTAATCCCAGCTACTCAGGAAGCTGAGGCAGAAGAATCGCTTGAACCCAGGAGGCGGAGGTTGCAGTGAGCTGAGATCACGCCACTGCACCCCAGCCTGGGCAACAGAGGGAGACTCCTTCAAAAAAAAAAAAAAAAAGATATTAACATTTAAGGTTAAGAATGTAGGTCATTTCCCCAGAGGACTAACAGACTCGAGGGCACGCACCCCAAATTTTATTTCTTTGACTCTGCCATTGCCCCCAGAACAGTATATAATGTAGCCAATTGTTGTGGATTTATTGTTAATGAATAAAATAAAATTTGTGACTAGCAGGGATAGGGGTCCTATGCTGTCATTTTAATATGAATAGAGTTTTTAAAAACTCACAGATAAATGTATCACATGAGAAAAAAATACAAACGTTGAACATAGAGCAGCAATGTTAATCTGATAAATCGTAAATAAGTCTATACATTTTAATAGAGATTAGTACAAAGACCTGTAATTAGTTTATAAAAAAACTACCAACATCATTACAAGGACAATGGAAATAATGTACCAATAAACATGGAGCTTCCTTATATTTCTACCTTATGTAATCCTCACGATGATGCTGTGAGTTAAGTCAATACACAATTATGGTTTCCATTTTACAGAGGAAGAAACTGCAGCTTAGAGAAGTTGAGCATCTTTCTCAAGGTCATGCAGCTAGCATGTGATAGAACTGAATCCAGCCGGGCGTGGTGGCTCATGCCTGTAATCCCAGCACTTTGGGAGGCTGAGGCGGGCAGATTGCCTGAAGTCAGGAGTTCAAGACCAGCCTGGCTAACATGGTGAAACCCCATCTCTACTAAAAATACAAAAAAATTTAGCCAGGCGTGATGGCACATGCCTGTAGTCCCAGCTACTTGGGAGGCTGAGGCAGGAGAATCACTTGAACCCACGAAGTGGAGGTTGCAGTGAGCTGAGATTGCACCACCACATTCCTGCTTGGGTGACAGAGCAAGATTCTGTCTCAAACAAACAAACAAACAAAAAAACTGAATCCAGGGTTCCTAAGGCCAGATTTTCTGCTTTAGGAGAGTGCGTTTCAGTAATGGGTTTGTGTGTGTATGTGTTGGGAGTGGGGGAAGATGGGGAAGTGGAGAGATCAAATTTGTCTGGAAGTGGGAGAAGAGATGGGCATTTGTAAGTATTACTATTACATCTAATGTTTGTTGAACTTTACAATGTTCCAGATACTGGGTTAGCATTATGCATGCATTAATTCATTTAATTCTTCTAACAGTTTTATGAGATAAATAGTATTGTTGTCTCTTTTAGTGCAATCAACAATACCCTTGATTAAATAAGAGAGCTGAGTTGCCTAAATTCTCATAAGAAGTGGTGAAGCAAGGATCCACCCTGGGATTGATGCCGGAACTTAAGGGGGACCTTTGTTTTAGGGGTTTCCACTGGCTGAAAGCCAGGAAAGAATCAGCAATGCAATTTGGGTTCAAGGAGCCAAAGGCACCTCAGATTTCATAACTAGAAATCCAGAGTAAAGAATATAGTGGGTGGTTTTGCTCTCCTGTGTTCTGGTCAGATCCCACCTGGAAGGCTGGGCTCAGGTCTGGGCATGGTGTACGAAGACATCTACATTAAGATGGCAGCCAGGAGAAACAGCTTGTGGTTGTCCAAGATGCAATTGGCTCCCTCAGGGAGGAGTTGCATTTGTTTCCTCTAATCTCTGTCATCACCTTGGGATACTTCAGATTCATAAGGCCAAGCATAACATATGAGGCAGTGTGGTGTAATGAAAGCAGCGAGGGATTTGGTGTCAGACTGACGTGGTCCCGTGATCTTGACTCTGTTCACCCCTTCCCAACTAGATGACCTTGAGTGTATTCTTTAATTTCTCTGGTTCTCAGTGTTCCTAGTTATAAAATTGGGGGGAATCAGACCTACCTTGCAGTATTGCTGTGAGAACAAATTGAGATAATGTGTGTTTAATAACCACCCTTGGCCGGGTGCAGTGGCTCATGCCTGGAATGCCAACACTTTGGGAGGTGGAGGCGGGCGGATTATTTGAGGTCAGGAGTTCAAGACCAACTTGGCCAACACGGTGAAACCCCGTTTCTACTAAAAATACAAAAATTAGCCTGGCATAGTGGCTCATGCCTGTAATCCCAGCCATTCAGGAGGCTGAGGCACGAGGCTCACTTGAACCCAGGAGGTGGAGGTTGCAGTGAGCCAAGATCGTGTGCCACTTCACTCCAGCCTGGGCAACAGAACGAGACTCTATCTCCAAGAAAAAAAAAAATCCTCTTCTCTTTTCCATCTACATAGAAACACAAATGAGAATGAGTTTAATTTCTGGCCAATAATTTAATGAAGTCCTTAAAAAGGATAATTTTTTAATCTTTAGCAAGGTTTTTGAGTGACAGAAGTAGTGGTCTTTAAAAGTTTAGCCAGGTTTTTCTTTTTTCTTTCTTTTTTTTTTTTGGAGACAAGGTCTTGCTCTGTTGCCCAGGCTATTGCTCAGTGTTGCAATCATGACTCACTGCAACCTCAACCACCTGGGCTCAAGTAATCCTCCTGTCTCAGCCTCCTGAGTAGCTGGGACCACAGGTGCATGCCACTGCACCTAATTTTTTAATTTTTGTAGAGATAGGGTCTCAATACATTGCTCAGGCTGGTCTTGACCTCCTGACCTCAAATGATTCTCCCACCTCAGCCTCCCAAAGTGTTGGGATTACAGGTGTAAGCCACTGCACCCAGCTGGCCAGATTTTTAAACAGCTGGTTAGAGAGAACTTAATGGACTTTTCTGCGTTATGGGACAAGAATTTGGAGTCTGGGGCAATCTGGAGTGAAGGCGTAAGGAGGAAAGATAGTAGGGGCTATGGTCTGAATGCATGTGTTTCCCCAAAATTAACATGTTTCAACTTAATCTCCAATGCAATAGTATTAAGACGTGGTCTTTGGGAAGTGTTTAGGTCATGGGGAGAGATCCCTTATGAATGGGATTAGTGCCCTTATAAAAAGGACTAAGGGAACTTATTTGTCCCTTCCACCTTGTTAGGATACAGTGAGAAGGTACCATCTATGAATCAGAAAGTGGGCCCTCATCTGAACATGACTATGCTGGCACCACGATCTTGGACTTCTCAGCCTCCAGAACTGTGAGCAACAAATTTCTATTGTTTATAAATTACCCAGCATAAGATATTTTGGTATGGCAGCCTGAATGGACTGAGACACTAGGAAAAAGGAAGAGAGAGAAAGATTAAGGAATTCAGCAGGAGGCCAGATCTTAAAATGTGGACCTGGTCCAAGGCCTTAAAGAATAGAGATGACTGATACTGAATTTAAAATTGATTGGGTTCTGGGAGGCGGAAGTTGTGGTGAGCCGAGATCTCACCATTGCATTCCAGCCTTGGCAACAAGAGCGAAACTCCATCTCAAAAAATATATATAAATAAATAAAATAAAATTGACGGTTTTTTTGTAATGTAAATCCTCCTTTTTTCCAAACTTTAGTAAATGTCACTACATACGTGAACGCCTCTATGTTTCCTGTGAGTATTAATTTGAGTTAAACATCTGTGAGATACAATGTGGACTACAGCAAAACAATCCCTTACGAGAATAATTCTGAAGAAGCGGGTGTTGGGAGCCTGAGCTAATCAAGAAATATAAGGAACCCTTTGGAATGCAAAGAAGTCTTGGGAAGATTATTTGGTTTACCATAATCCATAGAAAAGGAGGTCTAAACCACTTATTTCCATCTGAGGGGTCAGGATAACTCCAGCTGGCGTCTGAATTTCAGATGTAAAGAACCTAGCATAGAGTAGGCACTTCAAAAAGTGAAATTTAAACAATTTAATTGATTGAATCCTTATGGAGTTTTTTTTATGCCAGGAACAATTCTAAGCACTTTACATATATAACACTTTTAATCCTCATTATAACTCTATATGTAATATTATTACCCCACTTGAAAAATGCATACACTGAGTCACAGAGAACGTACCACAGTTAGCAAGTGGTGATACCAAAGTTCAAATACACGCACATCTATATTCTAACTAATAACTATTGTGGTCTCTGCAACTATAGCTGGGGTTACTCTGCACTGCCAAGCTGATGCAAGACTCCCTGTCCTCTGGGTGTAGGCACAATTTTAAGCTTATTGACCACCGACTGTGGAAGAGGTTCCAACAGGCCAGGAAGTTATCAGGAGGGGAGGAAGTGGAGAAGTAGCTTCAAGCCTGGAGGCTTTCTGCCCATGGAGCATGTCCAGTGTGGCCAAGGAAGACATTGTCTTCCCTGGCTGTTTGTTCTCTAAGCTAGAAATTATCTTAAGGAGATAGTAATGTGCAAAAAGTAATTGCTTTCCTGGCTGAGATGTCCTGAGGGGGATGGAAGTAAACAGACTTTGAAGGGATGGGATACTTAGGATGGCTGGAAGGCAGCCCAGGGGCTCTAAGGGGATACAAGAGAGGGCACTGCAAGGGGACAGTGATGTCACCAGGACACAGCGTCCCCCGAAGCCAAGGGAAGCAGTAGCTTAGTGGCTTATAGGACTGTGCCACCCTTTTCCACTCCTAGCACTCACCCTCCAGGCAACCTCAGGTGGGCTCTTCAGGCCTTTGAGAGATGCCAAGGATCATGGAATTGGCTTGGAGGGAAAAATATTACAGAAATCTAGGAGATGCTTGGCAGAGATGCCCCCCGCCCCTCCCCCCACCAAAAAAAAAAAAAAAAGAAAGCTCTTTGTGGGAACTGTGGCCATAGATTGCCATTTGTTGGAAGACCCAAAGAAAGCTAGTATAGTAAAACAGGCCCAAGTTTGGAGACTGTTGTTAATTAATTTCTGTAAGCCTCACTTATCTCAAGTATAAAATGAGGATAATGACACCTACCTCACAGGGCTATTTATAAGATAAAATCAGAGAATGCAGGTGAGGATGCTTTGAAACTATAAATACACCACAGAAATGTTATTTGCATTGCTGAGAGAAACGGTGTTTGGAACATTGTTCATAATCAATCAACTCAATTTCCAGCTATATTTTGTTAGTCAAAATCCAATCCCACTCCCAAAGAGAAATCAGTGTCCCCTCATCAAAACTGAAAAGAAAAACACTTCGATTTGTGATTGGTTTGCATCAGCTTATTCCCAACAGATATTCCATAATTTTTTACACTGGATCTTTCCCCTCTGCTGCTAGCTACAAAGAGAGATTAGATGAGCCATCTGGCTGATAGGGAAAGTGCTTTCTCATCTTTTAAAGTATCTTCCTCATCCATCAAAGGGCTCAGCGTGATTGGATGCTTCTCTCATTTGCTCCCTCTTTTCTTCTGCTGGCAAGTCTCTGTGCCTTTCAAATTGTAAATAATTTCCCAGACACAGATTACCTTCTCTTGGGCCCTCCTGCACCCACCCCATCAACTGTCCCTTAGCTACTGATGCATTTTTCCTCTCACATTCTGGCACCCCCAAGCTTCCAAATAAAGATATTTAATAGCCATTCCTGCTCTGTAACAAGAAATCAATATACTAAAGGAAAATATAGATTTGGGGATGGAACAAAAAGGTTCTAGGAAGCAGAACATCTGTCGCCTTCATAAATTGTGCCAAAGCTTCTCATAAATGAGACAGTAAGTTCAGAGTTTCCCCTTTGATCTCTTTCACTTCATAGACATTAAAGGTAAAGGGCTATGACTCTTTGTTTTGTACTCATTTGCTAGATTCAGTTACCAAATATGTTTACGAGAAATATAGGAATTAAAAAACCTACAACTGGGAAACATCAGTCATGAATGCAGTGTCATTAAGAGGCAAATTAATTATAATCAGAGTGTAAAAACAGTGGGCCTGAGGAAGAGAGATTATCCTTTTTAAAGTTGATATAAATGAAGTCTACAAACTGATAAACACTCAAAGCAGTCAATGTAGGTTATTTTATTCTCGAAACTGCTGCGGCTTGGACTTTTACCAAGTCCACTCTTCCATCCATAACCAGGATTTAATAATAACTATAATTATTAAATATTTATTCTGAGCATTGGGCTAGCATCTTATGTACTTTATCTCTTTAAATCTTCATAATAATATCTCGTGAAGTAGCAGCCTTGAAGATGAGGAAGTGGAGGCGATGGGCTGTTAGCCACTTTGCCCAAACTCCCCATTCTGATAAGCAGCAGGGCTGGCATGTGAACTCAACTTGTCTAACTCCAAAGTTCAGGCTCCGAAGTATTATTTAGAGTTCCTTCCCTCATTTCTGACATCGTATCTTCATTCAAATTTCCCCTCCATTTTTGGCTTCTGTACTTCTCATTCTAATAAATTACTTTTATAAATATTGCTTTATTGAACAAAGCCAATAGTTGTAATTACAAGAAAAACAACAATATCAGTTATCATTGGAGGGTTTACTGAATGTCTGTCCCTGAGCTGGACCCTCACAAACACAGTTAAATTCAGGTTTGAGGAATCCTGTACTCACATCTATTCTTCATTATCATCAATGTGTCAAGAAATAAGGGAAGACAAATGAGAGAAAAACAAAACAACACTGGACTGAGAATCAAAAGTCCTGGAATTCTTTACTTGCAAAATTAAAATAACAGCCACTTTCTGTTTACTTTACAAAGTAATTGTGAGGCTTAAATTAGATAATGCATTTAATCATGCTTTGTAAACTAGTCAGATCTCTACAAGATGTTATAGTGAGCTATGTCAGTATTTAGTGTGTGATCTTGGCAAGCCATCATCTCTGAAGCTCCGTTTCATCACGTGAAATGGGAATCATAGTTCCTACCACTCAAGGTTGTGAGGATTAAGGACTGCCTGGTCCACAGGGCAGGGTGATTGGATCTGTATTTCACTGATACACTTTTAAAGTTTGTTTTCAAGACTGCTTTCTTTCCAAGTGCTTTTCTTTCTCTTGTTCCTAATTATTTTCTGGCAATTTCTTCCACTCTCATCCCTGAGTTGAAGCACTCAGCTTTCTGGCCACCTCTGCATTTGTTACAGGATGGAAAGTCTTGACTGTGAGTTGTCTAGGTTCTTGGCACATTGAACAAAGAATTGAACAAAATGCACAAAGCAACAAAAGAATGAAGCAATGAGAGAAGACAGAAACAATGAAAGTGCAGATTTATTGAAGTGAAAGTTCATACTCCACAGAGTGGGAGCAGGCTCCAGCAAGCGGCTCTAGAGCCCCAACTACAATGTTCTTCTACTTGAGATGGAGTCTCACTCTGTCATCCAGGATGGAGTGCAGTGGTGTGATCTCAGCTCACTGCAACATCCGCCTCCCAGTTTAAGTGATTCTCCTGCCTCAGCCTCTCGAGTAGCTGGGATCACAGGTGTGCACCACCACACCAGGCTAATTTCTGTTTTTTTATTGTTGTTGTTGTTGGTAGAGATGGGGTTTCACCATGTTGGCCAGGCTGGTCTCCAACTCCTGGCCTCAAGTGATCCGCCCACCTCAGCCTCCCAAGGAGCTGGGATTACAGGCATGAGCCACCAAGCACGGCAGGATTGCCATGTTCTTTAGAGTTTTTATTAAACTAAAAGAATTTGGTAACACCCCTAGGTACCCTTTAGAGGCCTCCAACTGGTTACACCCTATGAAGAACTGGCCTGCGGCCAATCAGAGGCTGAAGTGGAGACTTGGCCTGTGGTCAATCCGAGGCTAAAGTGGAAACTTCTATCTTGTTATCGCAAGAGTGAGGATGTGGCCTGTATGCTGCCTAATCTTGCCTAGAACTGGTTGCACCTGCTGTTCTTTTGCTATTTGTAGCATAACAAATATCTTAACCCTTGGTTACCCTAACTCCCTATTTTCCTGTCTCACATTCACTTCCTTAAGGAGCCAACTGGCACACAGAAGCCCAACCATCACTTTACCTACAAGACTCCCACGCCTCTAGTCTGTGATACCAATCTCCCCAGTTTCTAACTTTTCTCTTTTCTGAGATCTTCTAGCCCCATACTTGGGATCTTGTTAAAATCCAGCTTCTGATTTAGCAGGGCTGGGGTTGAGCCTGATTTTGCAGTTCTAGCCAGCTTCCAGGTGATGTCCATGCTGCTGGCCAACAAATTACACTTGAGAAGCGAGGATCTAGCTTAAATGCTACACCAGAAATCACCTGACCAGCATCTCTCAGATCCTGTAATCTTCACAGCCGTTTACTGGATCTTTTCAAAGAGACTGTCATAGGCTCTTAACCGTCTGGACTTGTGTGACAGAAGCCACTAACCTACTCCTAATTCCGTCTCTTTCTCAATGGTGATAAAGCCTCCTCTACCCCCATTTTTAGGTAGGCACTTGGCCATCCGGAATAAAACACAAAGTGTCCTCGTCTTCCGTCCAGCTAGGAATGGCCATGTGACTACACTCTAGATATAAGCAGAAATAGTTTGTGATACTTTTGGAAAGTTTCCTTAAAGGGAGGGAATAGGCCATTTTCTCTCCTTTTCTTCCTTCCTGTTGGTTGCAATGGGGTCATGGTGACTGAAGCTCAACAGTCATCTAAGGCCAAGAGGTGGGTGTGGCAAGCAGAGCAGTAGTGTGGAGCAAACCTGGCTTCTCCAGACTTCTTTCACACGAGAGGGAAATACGAGGCTTTTCCACTTAAACCGCTGATATTTGGGGTTCTCCATGTCTCACAGTTTAATCCTAACTAATAGATGCTGCTCACTAATGAACTCCCCTCCATGTCTCTGTCCAGCAGAGCCAGCTCAAGTGTTCCACCCTAGCCTCTGAGGGGTATGACAGTTTCAGCACTCCCCCAGCCTCTACCTGAGGTCTTCCCTCAGCCCCAGGTTTTATCATTTTCTACGAAACTCTTTTCTCCTCCCAATCCCTGCCTCAATTGTCCTCTAGGAATCACCTGGTAGTTTTGTTTGAAATACAGACTAGAGTTTTTCTGGTCCTAGGCCTAGCAGGGGTCCAGCAATCTGCATTTATCTGGAGTGATGTTGATGCAGGTGGTTTGTGGACCAAATATTGAGAAACACTGCCCAAAGCTTTTTTTTTTTCTTTTTGGCTAATTTATAAAATTAGGAACTGTTTCAATCATACAGAAAAAAAACAGAGTAGCATAACAAATACCTTAGTACCTACCACCTAGCTTTGTCAAATTTTACTTATTTTAAGTGTTGTAAGCTATGCCACACTACATGAATTAACAAAAATGTATCTATTGTTCTGTTGATGGACATTTAGTTTTGTTTGTTTTTTTTTAAACCAAACTTTGGCTATTAAAGATAATGCTGGAATTAACATTCTTGAATGTAGCTCCTTGTGCACACTTGGGAACATTTGAAATATACTCCACCTGCAGCTTATGCTTGCATCACAATTATACAAGGCACTTTATATATATTACTCGACTTTGAAATCTATTTTTTTTTTTTTTGAGACGGAGTCGTGCTCTGTCACCCAGGCTCAAGTGCAGTGGCACGATCTTGGCTTACTGCAACCTCTGCCTCCTCGGTTCAAGTGATTCTTCTGCCTCAGCCTCCCAAGTAGCTGGGATTACAGGCATGTGCCACCCTGCCCAGCTAATTTTGTATTTTTATCGACTTTGAAATTTTATAACAACCTTGAGAGAGGACACAGGAAAAGCCTTATGATCCTTATTTTCCAGGACAGTAAACAGCAGCTGAAAAACGTGAAGCATATTTCTCAAATCAACCTGCAAGAAAATAGAAGAAGCAGAACCTGAAGCCAGGATTGTGGGGTCTGGGTCCTTTGCTTCTAGCCCAGCTCTTCTTCCTCTAAATTGGTCTAATCACCAATCCACATGTTCTTTCTTGCACCAATGCATTCATGTGTCTTTATCATTCACATTTCAAACAACTAGTATGGTAGACATTGCTGGTTGCCTACCTAATATTTATTTGTCCTTTCTTCATTGTTAGCAGAGCTTTAGTTTTGTTTGGGATGGCAATATGCCTAGTTTTTATTTTTTAAAAAAGAAACATTACTTCCCATTTCCCACAGTGCTGGGCAGGAGTGGGAGTGGGGTGGAAGACTCTGTGACTCAGGTTTGCCACTGAAGCTACGAGAAAGTCTGCTGGGAAGTCACCAGAAAGTCTTGTTTTTCTGATGTTTGTGTTGTCGTCCCCTTCCTTCTTAGCGTGTTTCTGCTTCTTTTTGTCTGAAACAAGGATGAGAGGCTGGAGGTAGAGCCTCCACCTTGAATCATGAAACTGAGGCCACATGTGGAGTCTGTCAAAGCAAATCAACAGGGTGTATTGGTTTGTTAGGGCTGCTGTAATAAAATACCACAGACTGAGTGGCATAAACGACTCACAGTTCGTGGAAGTCCAAGATTGAGGTGTGGGAAAGTTTGGTTTCTCCAGAGGCCTCACTCCTTGTCTCACAAATGGCCACCTTTTTGCTGTGTCCTCAGATGACTTTTCCTTTTTGTGAACTTTCCCCTGGCGTCTCTCTGTGGGTCCAACTGCCCCATTAGATTGGATGGGGGCTCACCCTACCAGCCTCATTTGAATTTAATTACTACTTTAAAGGCCCTATCTCGAAATAGGTCACTTTCTGAACTCCTGGATTTAGGATTTCAGCATATGAGTTTGGAGGAGAGGGACGCAATTCAGCCCGTAACACAGGGAGAACCCAAACCCTAGGTGGCATCACAGGGCCTCCATACCAGCCTCAGTGCCCACCTGTAAGGTTCTGTGTACATGAGAGAAATAAACTTGTTTTGGATTACGCCTTCATAGTCAGGTTTTTGTTCAGGGCAGCCAAATACAATCCCTAACTGATACAAATAATTTCATTTCATTCGTTTGTGTTTGCTCCTCTCTTTCTTTGAGTCCTTTATGGACTGGGGCCGTCTCTTGCGTTAGATCAGATTCTTGGACTATGCTGGTCTGTATGTAGGTAATGATAGGTAAGTGTTTTGGGCTAATTAACTAAAATTCCATCTTTAAGCTGGCAAATTCCAGGCAATTTGCGGCCCTCCCAAATCCAGTAAGTTGAATGATTCTGATTCTCTGCCACAAGATCATCTAATTTTTACTTTAATCTGACTTTCAAAAAGTTTCTCTGGCTAAGAATGCAAGTGAGTTATCATATGTGAAATAATGATTTAAACATTGCCTTCGTAAACTTAGACCTTTGTGTATGTAAGTTTTAAGTAGTAACATAAGCCGTAACATTGAAAGTAAGATCCAATAAAATAATCATTTATTTCTTTGAAAATTAGGGTTCATTTCTAAGGCTGGAAATTCAAATGATACAGAAAGAGGTTTTGACAGTTCTGCTGAAATGTATCTAGAGAAACTTCTGTTTTGAATAAAGTGAATTATTGTTCATCGGTATTTCACTTGAACCCTGTCAGCATCCTCTTGATAACTGCATACTTCTTTTTATGCTTGTCTTCAGGAATGCTGAGCTAACTCACAGTAGGGCTTTGTTGAAATACTAATAATATGATTGGCATGCATTTTGTAAATATAAAATACTAACCAGATGCACAAAACAATAATATGGCACTATCTAGGCAAAAACATGCTGTCTGATGCAACCCTGGAAGAGGCATTAAAGTATTATAAAAATAGTCATCTAGCTATGTTCAATGTACAGTCAAAGTTAAAATTCTAAATGTGTGTTTTGGTGATACCATGAAATATATTTTATTTTTTATTTTTATTTTATTTTTTTGAGATGGAGCCTTGCTCTGTCACCCAGGCTAAAATGCAGTGGCGCGATCTCAGCCCACTGCAACCTCCGCCTCCCAGATTCAAGCGATTCTCCTGCCTCAGCCTCCTGAGTGGCTGGGATTACAGGCGCCCGCCACTGGGCCCAGCTAATTTTTGTATTTTCAGTAGAGATGGGGTCTCACCATCTTGGCTAGGCTGGTCTTGAACTCCTGACCTCGTGAACCACCTGCCTCAGCCTCCCAAAGTGCTGGGATTACAGGCGTGAGCCACCACGCCTGGCCAACTATTTTATTTTTTAATTTTAAATTGTTACTGTCTAGTAGTGTATAGTCTTGCCTGTAATTTAAACAATAATTCACTTAGGAGTATGAAGTTCATACTTAATAGTACAGTCATTCATACAGAATCAACTATACCATTATAAATAAATAGTTAAAAATTAGTATTAACAGTTTATAGATGGGCTGTTATTTATGAAAACAAATGTTAAAACTATGAAAATGGACATTAGAGCCTGATCTCTCTTCAAACAAAAAATTCTTTGCTTTTCCAGCAACACAGAGTTGTTTTTTGTTTTGTTTTGTTTTGGCTTGGTTTTTTGGTTTTTTTGAGACAGGGTCTCACTCTGTCATCCAGGCTGGAGTGCAGTGGCACAATCACAGCTCACTACAGCTTTGACCCGCCAGGCTCAAGTGCTCTTCCTTCCTCAGCCTCTCAAGTAACTGGCACTATAGGTGTGCACCACCATGCCTGGCTAACTTTCAAAAAATGCTTCGTAGACATCAGGTCTAGCTATGTTGCCCAGGCTGTTCTCAAATGCCTGAGTTCAAACAATCCTCCCCTGCCTTGGCCTCCCAAAGTGCTGAGAATACATTGCACCTGGCTCAGTTCATTCATTAATTCAACAAATATTTAGATGACTATTATATGCCAGGCATGAGGAAAGGGACTAAAGAGAGTTGTAAGGATTAAATGGGACAACATACATGAAAACATCCTGTATGCTCTTGGTTGCTGCTAAGGAGAATCAATAACAGAAGGGCCCCAGAGACATAGAGAGGCAGTCTAGAATAAAGATGGAAATAATGCAATAGTCTATTCTGATAAGGGCGTTGAAATGGAAAGTGAGAATTTGGGGACTGATCTCTGTAACAGTGGGCAAATTACTGCAGTGCCTTAGGAAGGTAAGCAAGGCCAGAGAAAAATGGAACTGTAATGGGATGGAGGATTTGGGATAATGGATCAAAGAAGATGAACTTCTACCATGAAGAGTTTGAGAACATGCTTGTCCAGTGATCACCAGACCTGATAAAGAGGACTTTAACTGACCATGAAGTGGGAGGGGAAAGATGCCTAGATAAACCTGTTAAACCTGTTACCATGGAGTAGGTATAGTTCAGAGAGAGGAAAAATGGTATAGGAGTTACCTAGTGAGTCACATGAAAAGAGAAGTGGGATAGGACTTGGAAACAATACTTTGAGCTTCATAAATCCATATGCCAATGGGTAGTACCTAGGTAATAAACAATGTGCACTAGAAATTATAACAGAGGGCAGTAAATGGAATCTTTTAAAGCCTGTTGAGCCATGGTTGTATGGGAATCAACCTGCCGGCAGTTCCTATTGCATCAGATAAGAGGGCGTCTATGATACTGAATGTGAATTACCTACCATGGTGCCTAGCACAGAGTGGTTATTATTTGAAATAGAAAAAAAAAATAGCTATAAAGCCCTCGCAAAATCCTTATCCTCCCATCGCCCTTGCTCCTATCCCAGTACATACACCACAATCTATTCAATTTTGCAAGCCTAGAAACCCAACACTCTCCTGTGTTTATGAAGAGGAGCAAATGCCAAGTCTTGTTGCTTCTACCTCATAAACTATTTTGGCATCGCCCCATTTTTCTGCCTTCCTACTATTACCACTTTATTATAATACCATCATTTCTGGGGGGCCATTGTTTTAAAACAAAATCGATTTGTGTCACTTTCTGCATAAGACCCATCGCTATTTCCTATCACTCTGGGTAAAAACAAAGACAACACTTGGACATAGCCTGTAGCACCCAATTGTTCTGGCTGCCGCTTGGCTCTCCAGCCTCATCTCTCTGTCATTTTCTGCTCACCTTTGATCCTAAAATATGTCAGGCTCCTTCTCGCCTTACGTCTTTGCATGTGCTATTGCATTTGCCTAAAACACTTTCCCCTGCCATCTTTGCCTAGTTAATTCCTATTTATCTTTCAGATCCCAGTTTACCTGCTGATTTTCTTTGGCAAAGCCTCTCCTGACCACCTATACTAAGGCAGTAATCCTATCATACACCTTTGAGCATCTTTTGCTTTCCCTCATCATAGTTTATAACTAGTTTTTTTGTGAAATTATCTTTTTTTTTTTTTTTGAGAAGGAGTCTTGTTCTGTTGCCCAGGCTGGAGTGCAGTGGCATGATCTTGGCTCACTGCAAGCTCCGCCTCCTGGGTTCATGCCATTCTCCTGCCTCAGCCTCCCAAGTAGCGGGGACTACAGGTGCCTGCCACCAAGCCTGGCTAATTTCTTTGTATTTTTAGTAGAGACAGGGTTTCACCGTGTTCTCTAGGATGGTCTCAATCTCCTGACCTCGTGATCTGCCCACCTCGGCCTTCCAAAGTGCTGGGATTACAGGCGTGAGCCACGTGAAATTGTCTTTTAATGGCTCTCTCTCCTCCACACTATAAACAACATTATGGGCAGGGATCATGTTTGTTTTGCTCACTGATGTTGCCCTAAAATCTAGCAAAATGCCAGGCAAATGACGAGATTCTCACTGTACGTTCGTTAAATAAATAGAGCACCTGTAATCTGTATCTGATTGAAAGATTATATTGTTTACAAAACTACTGCAATACTAGATGTTGCTAGTGGAGGAGGCTGTGCATGTGTAGGGCCAGGGAGCATATTGGAACTCACTGTACTTTCTGCTCAATTTTGCTGTGAACCTAAAACTTCCCTAAAAATGTCTTTTTTTTTTTTTGAGGTGGAGTTTCACTCTTGTTTCCCAGGCTGGAGTGCAGTGATGCAATCTCAGCCCAATGCAACCTCCGCCTCCTGGGTTCAAATGATTCTCCTGCCTCAGCCTCCTGAGTAGCTAGGATTACAGGTGCGTGCCACCAAGCCTGGATAATTTTTGTATTTTTTTAGTAGAGATGGGGTTTCACCATGTTGGCCAGGCTGGTCTCGCCCTCAGCTGATCTGCCCGCTTCAGCCTTCCAAAGTGCTGGGATTACAGGCATGAGCCACCACGCCCAGCCCAAAACAGTCTATTAACAATTAAAAAGAAAACTATTATGAAAAATTTATACACAATTAGGGAGCGGCCAGGCATGGTGGCTTAGGCCAATAATCCCAGGAGCCCGAGGCGGTGGATCACCAGAGGTCAGGAGTTCAAGACCAGCCTGGCCAACATGCTGAAACCCCCTCTCTACTGAAAATACAAAGATTAGCTAGGCGTGGTCATGATCGCCTGTAATCCCAGCTGCTTGGGAGGCTGAGGCAGGAGAATCACTTGAACCCAGGAGGCAGAGGTTGCAGTGAGCTGAGAGCTCGCCACTGCACTCCAGCCTGGGTGATAGAGCGAGACTCCGTCTGAAAAAAAAAAAAAAAAAAAAAATTCAGAGAATAGTATAATGGATCCTCATGGACCTACTACCTTAGATCTTAATATAATTTGAGTGTTTGAGGAGACTCTTGGAATCGTTTCTTTTTTAATTGAGTTCAAATTTCATGACTGATATCACGAGAATAAAATGATTTACTTACATATCCGGTGCAAGTGATAAATGATCATTCCTTTGCCTTCTGGATTTTGGATTTTTGTGTCCCTAAAGGATCCTAGCACCCTTTCCCAGCTCTCTGAGTTTGGTGGAACAGCAGGGCACGTGGCATTGACCACTTTGCTATGTTATTTGGATATCAGAGTGCACTGGTCATCTCAAAAGCATTTGAAACCGACATGAAAACCTTAATTCATTTCAATGACCACTTACCCTTACACTTCAGCACTTTTGGACAAAAGCACAGACAGCCACTGTGAGCTATAAAAAAAATAATAATGATTTGAAAACAGAATGACTAAGATTTTTACCCAAAGAAACACAGTTCCTTGAATGTTTTGGGCTGCATCCCACTCCCCAGGGTTTTTGTACTTGCTGTACCTCTGTCCAGATGTTGCTCCTGTCTGGATCGACTAAACCCCCATTTACCCTTCAGATCTCAATTTGAGTGACCCTTTTCCTGGGAAGCCATGGCCTATCCTCCTCCCCGCCCCCAGCCCCCGACATAGATGACCTTCTCTGTGTTCCAGAGTTACTCTTTGCTAACCTCTGACCCACTTGTCTGTCTTCCCAGCTGTCTGTAAGGTATGTGAGAGAAGAACCACTGATCTGTATAGTGGGGACTTATAATGTTGGTATTAAGTAACAAGATACAAACTTTGGAACTTGAGGCCTGGATTCAAATATGATCCCAGCACTTACTGGCTGTGGGGCCCTAGGCAAGTTCTTAAATCTGAGCCTCAGTTTTGTCATACCTTATGTGACGATACTAATACCCACATCACAGAGTTGTCATGAGGTTCGTGAGACATTATGAGTATAAAGCAATTAGAAGAGTGAGTTCCTAGCTTAGAGTTAACACTCAATAAAGATAGGCAGAATGAAAGAAAAACAAAAAGAAAGGAAAGAGGAAAAAGAGGAAGGGAGTAGAGTGAATGATTGCCCAGGCAAAAAGCCAACATGAAAATTCCCCACAACTGAGAGATTCTAATCTTGAGGATTGCTCTTCTCTATTTAGCTATGGCCAGATTACAGGAACCTTAACGTTTTGAAGTTCAAAGTGTATAGTTTTCAACTACATGTTTGCACTCAAGACTTTTATGGAGAAAAACAAGTTTTTCAATTCTTTTAAAGCCACTACCCTGAAGGGGAATGCACGGGGCTACTTTCTCATTTCTCCTCAGGGGCTGATGTGATTTTCATCTTTCTGCTATGCTTTTGGACTCTGGGGCTCATCCATACTTAGATGGCCTCATGTCCTTATTTATTTGAAAATTATATTGACTGAGCACCAACGAGTACAGAGCATTACAGCTAAAACAAATATGAAATAATATGGTCTTTTCATGGCTGGGCACGGTGGTTCATGTCTGTAATCTTAGCACTTTGGGAAGCCAAGGTGGGTGGATCACCTGAGGTCAGGTGTTCAAGACAAGCCTGGCCAACATGGTGAAACCTCGTCTCTACTAAAACTACAAAAAATTAGCTGGGTGTGGTGGCATGTGCCTGTGGTCCCAGCTACTCGGGAGGCTGAGGCAGAAGAATCACTTGAACATGGGAGGCAGAAGTTGCAGCTGAAATTGTGCCATTGCACTCCAGCCTCAGCAACAAGAGCAAAACTCTGTCTCAAATAATAATAATAATAATAATGATGTGGTCTTTTCAACTTTTTCTGCCTGTATCACCCAGAGTTTGGCAACATTAATTGTGCATAAAGCAAAGTGGTGTTATTAAGAAATTCAATATGTATAGCTGTTGGGACTCTCATTGCTGGAATGGTGGCTCTGAATCACAGATACTTTCATTTTTCTCAGAACAGTTCAACTTGGAGCACCTGCTATATGCCCCATGCTGTGACAGACTCTCAGGGGACACCAAGGGAAGTAAGGCCCAGCTCCCGCCTCAAAGAGCTGACCATCAACTGGTGGGGATTAGACAATGAGAGAAGTCCAAGCTAAAGAAAGTGCCACAGGAGAAACACCAGGCGCTTGAGGTTTCAAAGGAGGGAAAGGATATATCAGGTTGGAGATACTAACAAAAGACTTTATTCATTCATCCATGTATATCCAATGAAAATATTCATTGGGCGCCTACTATATACCAGGCACTAAGTTAGCTATCAGGAATAAGATATAAGTAAGCCATTATTCCTAGCCTCAAAGACTTCATAAAAAAGTAGGAGGAACACACATGTAGACAAACAATAATATTCATTAATTCATTTATTCAACATTTAATGAGTATCTATTAAGTCCCAAGCTCAAGGGTGGTGAGAAGAAAGGTCTCTGTGGTAAAGGAACCCACAGTCTAGCTCAGATGATAGGTGTATAAACAGAACATTTCTATGTAAAGTAGTGATCACGTTCAGTGCTGTGATAGGTATGTTTAAAAAAAATTGCAAAGTCTCAAGATAGAGGGTGAAGGGCAATAAACTCTTTCTGGGGTCAGAGAAAGCTTCTGTAGAGAACACAACAGAAGGAGTATTACAGGATGAAGGAGCTTTTCAGGTAATTATAGAGAGGCAGGAGGAAGAGTATCTGAGGCAGGTTGTACCAATATGGCTGGAATAAGAAGAGTAGAGATGTACCAGAGACAGAGGGTGGCCAAATGGTGCCAGGTTTTAGAGCCCTTCACCTGAATGAATGGAATGTCAAGGTATAATGACCACTCAGAGGAGCAGGTAAACAACTGAGTGCAGGGTGTGGATGGAATCTCAGGGAAAGGTTCCTGGTGGAGTACATATCTGAGAGTTTTAAGTAATGTGCAGGAACTTGTTAAGAAGAAACAGCATTCCTCAGAATGGATTTTGCAGGTGAAAATAATGGAGAGAAGAAATTTCAGAGTCAACAGCTTGAGCGAAAGCAAAGAAGCAAAAAGCCCACGTACATACAATCAGGGAGAGGTGAGAGCCTGTGAAGGCGGCTCTTCACGTGTCTCTAATCTCAGCGAACTCTGTGTTTCTGCCCTGACTCTGCTCATTGTACAACATGGGGTAGGGGTCCTCCTTCCATCCCTTTCTCCTCTTCAAGGGTGACTCTTGGGTACTCAGAGTTTTATGAAATTAGGAGACCAAACTTGTTTTGTTTGTTTTTGAGACAGAGTCTTACTCTGTTGCCCAGGCTGGAGTGCAGTGGTGTGTTCTCGGCTCACTGCAATCTCTGCCTCCCGGGTTCAAGTGATTCTCATGTCTCAGCCTCCCGAGTAGATGGGATCACAGGCATGCACCACCATGCCAGGCTAATTTTTGTATTTTTAGTAGAGACAGGGTTTCACCATGTTGTCCACTCTGGTCTCGAACTCCTGACTTCAGGTGATCCAACTGCTTCAGCCTCCCAAAGAGCTGGGATTACAGGGGTGTGCCACCACACCTGGCCCAAACTTGTTTTTAAGGCCCCCAGATCAACAGTGGCTGCTACAGGCTTAAGAGTATGGCCAAAAAAAAAAAAAAAAAAAAAAAAAAAAAAAGCTCTAGGCTCCAGTGCAGAAGTGACCAGGCTGAGCTCCTCCTTCCAGACTACTGACGCACACCAAAGCCCTCTGCCCTATGTTAGAGGCTGGGGATGCCAAAAAGGACCATTCCTGGTTTTTCCTTCTGGGTTTGGAATTTACTGAGAAATAAGACCAGGAGGCAGACCAACAGAGATCAAAGTGTCAACTTGATTTGGTGATAAAGCTGACAGTGTGGTTTGACCTGCAGCCAAATGGGTTTTCTGACACACCTTCCCAATCTTTGCTTACCCTGGAAAACTGCCAGCTTCCCTGTGCAGGACAAAATGTGCCTGGCCACGCTCACCACAGCAGACCAGAATGAAAATCACCTGCGGACAGGCTGACTACATAAAGGACACACAGAAGAGGTGGGGCAGATTTATCAATCAGGCTAGTCTCCCCTTCCTTTGGGATGGAGAGAAGCTCAGAAGTTCCTTCATGCTCCTGCCTTTCAGGGAAATGATATGGAAATTCCCTTCTCTCTGTGAAACACAAAAAGCAGGGAATAACTACTGAACACACACACAAACTGTACCTTATTTTGTAGGATTTTAATTTTCTAGCACCTAAGCGCTTGGTCATTTACTTAAGTGGGAAGACTTATTCACGTCAAGTTTGCAAGCTCCTTAAGGTTGGAAAGCATCATTTCATATTTTTAAAATCTCTCCCTCCTCCCCTGACACAAACTAGGAAGGGAGAAAGGAAGAAAGAAAAGAAGGAAGGAACCAAGAAAGGGAGGGAGGGAAGAATGAACCTGGTAGTGCTTTCAATGACTGCCTCCTCAGCTTTTCCCTGACTTCAAATGACCCCCAGGGTTTCCCACCCCCCACAGCTGGAGTCAGAATTTTTGTCTGCAGGCTCTGGGACCAATTCTGAGGACCATGGCTTCTGGCCTAGTCTCAGGTCACCCTGTATTCTAGTTCCTAGAATGGGGCTCCTGCCTCCTGGGATTCCGTGAAATCTGTTTACTCCAACTGGCCCTTTTGGAGATGAAATCCTCTACCAGAACCTTCACTCTTAAGGCAGAATCCTTGTTTCTGGCCTCCTGTGTTGCACATCCGGGCTGGTTCCTGCCCCTGGCAGTGATACTCCAATACCTCTTCCCTATCTCCAGGCTCCTGCTTCTTGGCAAGATCTTCCCCAACAGTCTGTACTGTTCTGAGCAAGTCTGACTGGTTGAGCCTCTGCTTTCCCTCTCGGATTTGACCTGTTGGATTCCTGGTTCTGACACCAAGAGGCTGACTGCTTCGAACACACACACTACTAACAAGCATCCAAATTGGGGCTGTCATTTGAGTCACCTGGGAAGTTTGCATTACATGCCTAGTCCAGGGATTCCACTATCTTGGAAGAACATTTCTGAAATTCCTTTGTTGGACTGTTGGAACAGTCCGACCCATAGACACCACCCACCCAGTTCTACTCTTCACTTCATATGTGGGGTCACCAAGGCTCTGGAGCTTTGAAACCCACTGAGACAACATTTCCAATTGCAGGCACAGCTGAAACCTATCCTCTGCTTTCCTAAGACATGACTTTCCTTCAGAGCCACTTTACAAGCCACAGAAGAAATCCTAAGATTTCTTAGGATTCTCCTAAGAATTCCTAAGATCTCCTGAATCTATAGCAGTAGTTGTTCATTTTTTTGAATCATGGAGTCCTTGGGGAAAATCTGTTAAAACTAAAAACAGGATCCCTCAGTAAAGAACACATACAGCCAGGTGTGGGGGCTCACGCCTGTAATCCCAGCACTTTGGGAGGCCGAGGCAGGTGGATCACTTGAGCTCAGGAGCTCAAGACCAGCCTGGGCAACATGGTGAAACCGGTCTCTACCAAAAATACAAAAAATTAGCCAGACATGGTGGTACACACCTGTGGTCCCAGCTACTTGGGAGGCTGAGCTGGGAGGATTGATCCCTTGAGCCTGGGAGGCAGAGGTTGCAGTGAGCCAAGATAATACCACTGCACTCCAACCTGGGTGACAGAGTGAGACCCTGTCTCAAAAAAAAAAAAAACAAAAATACACATATACTTAAAAACTTCCACACACTCCAGGATGAGAACTCTTGCCCTATGTCAGCATACTAACTCCTTCCTCCAAATTTCAACAGCAGCTATTATGCAGCATGATCATCTTCCTCATACTCCAGACCTCCAGCCAAGTGACTTCTGGCTCTTCCCAACTATCAAATCCCTAAAGGAACGAGATATTCCTGTGCTGAGGAGGTCCAAAAGAATGTGCTGTAGATTCAAAAGCCATTTCCACAAGGAGCATTCCAAGGATATTTGAAGAAATCCAGAGTCCCTGGAAAGCACAGCTTCTCCAGATGACCACCTAGAAGAGGGTAGCATCTCCGTACCTGTGCTGGTTGGCTCTTAAATAATCAGTCCCTTTCCCAGGCAAGGCTCATGGGGAGCCTTTGGTGTGATAACTTCTTATATGCCAATACGATAATGGACAATTCCAAAGCTTAGCAGAGAGCCCCCATTAGCAGATACTGCGTTCTCCATTCAGGTTTTTGGAACCACGCCAGGCAGTTATGTGCATCTGCCTTCCTGTTCCAAAACTTTGTATAAACATGTACCTCTATTTTCTTCTTCTTTTTTTTTTCTTTTTGGTGGCGGGGGGGACGGAGTCTCACTCTGTCGCCAGGTTGGAGTGTAGTGGAGCGATCTCGGCTCACTGCAACCTCCACCTCCCAAGTTCAAGCGATTCTCCTGCCTCAGCCTGCCGAGTAGCTGGGACTACATGCATGTGCCACCACGCCCAGCTAATTTTGTATTTTTAGTAGAGACGGGTTTCACCATGTTGGCCAGGATGGTCTCCATCTCTTGACCTCGTGATCTGCCGGCCTCGGCCTCCCAAAGTGCTGGGATTACAAGTGTGAGCCACTGTGCCCAGCCTACCTCTATTTTCATCTCCACCTCTCCCAACAGACTCTGGGCACAGACATGAAGGTCAGACACTGGACTCATGCATTCATCATTTATATGTCTATTTGACATGTATGAAAAGGCCACTATATGTTAGCACTGCTAATACAATGGTGAACAAAATAGTGCTGCAGCTTCTCAAGCAAGGCAGGCAGGCCAGGTAGGGTGGCTCGTGTCTGTAATTCCAGAACTTTGGGACGTTGAAGCAGGAGGATCACTTGAGCCCAGAAGTTTGAAATCAGCCTGAGTAACATTGTGAGACCTCCTCTAAATTTTTTTTTTTTTTAATTAGCTGGGCATGGTGCCGCCTGTACTTCCAGCTACTCCAGAGGCTGAGGTGGGAGAAGGATCGCTTGAGCCCAGGAGTCTGAACTTGCAGTGAGCTATGATCGCACCACTGCACTTCAACCTGGGTGACAGAGGGAGACCCTGTCTCAAAGAAATAAAGAAAGAAAAGAAAAAAAAAACAGGCAAACAAGCAATCATATAACAAAGTGTGGCTAATACTATCCTTTGGGAAATACAGAATACTTGATAGGACAGCCTGGTCTCCTTGGGGGAAAGGAACCTTTTAACTTAAGATCTGATGTACATCCTTTCCAGGGCCCAGCACAAAGTATGTGCTCAATGTGAAACATTACCCTGGGCAAAATCCTCAGGGCGTGCTGGAGAGGTCACTCGCTAAGGGGCAATTGTTAGTCAATTTAAGAGTGGTTGTGGTGAGCCAAGGGCCCAGGGCCTGAGCATTCCGAAAGCCAGCTAGCGTCAGGTGCAGCTGGTCACCTCCTTCAGCTCTTTCTGACACATTTGTGAAGTGGTAGGGAAAACAATAGACTTAGAACTCCTGTAGGGTTCAGTCCCAGGGTTCTGCCACTGATTACATT
Source organism: Pan paniscus (assembly GCF_029289425.2). Lineage (NCBI taxonomy): Eukaryota > Metazoa > Chordata > Mammalia > Primates > Hominidae > Pan > Pan paniscus. Next base: position 34,422,928 of record NC_073260.2, read on the forward strand.
CGTGTGTTCTCACTTGTCCTTTTGTATAATGATGCCACCTTCCAGAGCAAAGGAATCTATGAAAGCCTGTTGCAAATGTAAGGACATGGAATCTATTTATCTAATCTATCGCCTGGCTGTCTCAATTTGCAGGGGAAGAAGAGGGCAGGGTAAACAATAAGTTTAGGAGAACTGGCAGGGGCACTGCCTTGTAGGGCCTGTGCCTCAAGCCTTTTGTTGTCTCGCATGATCTGGATTTGGCAAGGAGGGGGCAGCTTGAATTCCAGGCGGGCTAAAAGGCCTTGGCTGAGGTCTAACGGATTTCACAACACAGTATGGAAAGGCTTCCCACGAAGCGATCGGGGTGGGGGATGGGGAAAGCTGCAATTCTGCAAACTGGGAAAGGGTAGGAGGTGGGAGGTTCCCGAAAGCCAGGATGGAGTAGCGATTAAAACCCTTGATTACTGACACTACCCAGCACCCCCAACCGACCCCCTTCAAATCTCTGCCTTAACAACCGCAGCCTACAGGCAGTGTTATCACAAACTTGAACCGCAGGCCCTACCTATGAGCCCAGTCAGCCCTAAGGCAGCAGCCAGCCCCTGAGTGGCACGGGAGGAGCGGCCCCCACCTCCGGCAGCCGCGCATGCGCGCCGCTTACTCTGCGTTCCAACACCTCTAACACTCATCAACGGCGCCCCGATCCGCAGATTAAAGGAGCCTTCTCCCCTTTTACCCCCGGCTGTGCCCCATGCTCAATACACAGCAACTCCAGAGTCCATAGGCAGCTGTGCGGCGGTGGGGGCAGAAGGAAACGAGTCAAGAAGCTCGCGGGCCCGGCCCGAAACTACAACTCCCAGCAGACCCCGCGCCGCCCCGCCTTCTTGTGGGCGGGCCGAGGGTACCCAGCAGCTTAAAGCGGCGAGATCGCGACGTGTGTGGAAGGCTGGGTGCATGGTCTGCGCTCTGTGATCCGGCGCTGGGAGGGTGGAGAGAGCGGTGGCATCTTTCTGTCTTGCCTGTTGTACCTGAACTAGCAAACAGCACAGTTGAAATAACCTCTGAGCGCATTTAGAGGCGTCTCTCAGGTTCAGCAACTTGTTGCCCCTACTTCACAAATTCTGCATTGTTGGTTTAGCAAATGAGAACCTGAAAAATCGCCTGTATGTTAAATTTCTTCTTCTTCTTTTTTTTTTTTTGAGACGGAGTCTCACCCTGTTGCCCAGGCTGGAGTGCAGTGGCGCGATCTCGGCTCACCGCAACCTCTGCCTCCCAGGCTCAAGAGAGTCTCCTGCTTCAGCCTCCCATGTAGCTGGTATTTCAGGCGCGTGCCACTACCACCCAGCTAATTTTTATATTTTTAGTAGAGACTGGGTTTCACCATGTCAGCAAGGCTGGTCTTGAACTCCTGACCTCAGGTGATCCACCCACCTTGAGCTCCCAAAGTGCAGGGATTACAGGTGTGAGCCACCGCGCCCGGCTAAATTTCTGTGAAAATAAATTATTTTCCCTACCATGTCCAAGCAACCCTATTTTTTTTCCTAGTTTGCAGGTATCAGTGGTTGATGTTTACTATCACTTATTTTCCCTAAAGATTCAACACACAAAAAAGAAGGGAGTCTGTTTAAAGAAATTCTGCAGTGAATCATCCTGAAAACGTAAAAACTTGTTTTGATAAGTTTTATACTTTAATTTTCTAACTTTTGTAATGAAGTGTCTTTAAAATGCAGCACACTTGAAATCCTTTTTTAAAGTGCAGAGTTAAGTGGTATCCTAATTTTTGAATAGGACGCAGAGAAGTTTAAAGAGGTTTAAGATCTACTCTTTGCTTCTTGCTAACGATGCAAAACGATGGTTCTTAGAGGGCACGAGGGATAGCTACCTTCTAGAATAGTGCTATTGGTCTGCACGACTGTAGTGGGTTTCTTGAACGGTGTAGTTTAGACTGTGATTTCTTACAGCCGCTAATGAACATCCTCCACATGCTAACGATGAACTCCTTTTGTTTTTGTTTGTTTGTTTTTTCCAAACAAATACAATTTAAGGGCCTCCATGGGAGTCATTTGGGAACTTAAATGCAGAATGGTTTAGAGTTGGATTTTTTCTTTGTTTTTGGAGTTAGCTTCAGCCTGCTGTTTTATGACCATGTGTGTGTTCACTCTCTTTAGTGTGGCATTTATGGATAACATGAAATTGGCGAACCTGGCCAAAAGTTAACAAGATACATAATTTTTTATTTGTTCTTTGTGTGGGGCAGCCCAGCAATAGGCATACTGAAAAATTGAAATAATAGTTGATGTATAGTGATTTTGATCACTAGAGCAGCTATTGTGTTCTGAACAAACCCCCCATACACTGTGAAACATTAAAAGGGAGGAAGCAATACTTGTGATATTTGGTAATATTTAGATTTTTCCTTTTTTTTTTTTTTTTTTTTTGAGATACAGTCTCGCCCTGTTGCTCAGGCTGGAGTGCAATGGCGCTATCTCGGCTCCACCTCCTGGGTTCAAGTGATTCTCCTGCCTCAGCCTCCTGAGCATCTGAGATTACAGATGCACACCACCACACCTGTCTGATTTTTTGTATCTTTAGTAGAGACGGGCTTTCACCATGTTGGCCAGGCTCGTCTCAAACTCCTGACCTTGTGATCCACTGGCCTCAGCCTCCCAAAGTGCTAGGATTATAGGCTTGATTCTCAAATGTTCTTTTTTTTTTTTTTTTTTTTTGAGATGGAGTCTCACTCTGTTGCCCAGGCTGGAGTGCGTTGGTGGGATCTTAGCTCACTGCAAACTCTGCCTCCCAGATTCAAGTGATTCTCTCATGCCTCAGCCTTCCAAATAGCTGGGATTACAGGCATGGGCCACCATGCCAGACTAATTGTTGAGGTTTCTCTATTTTGGCCAAACTGGTCTGGAACTCCTGGCCTCAAGTGATCTCCCCGCCTCGGCCTCCCAAAGTGCTGGGATTATAGGTGTGAGCCACTGCGCTGGGCCAGAAGTTCTCTTTATAATCAGGAATAGAACAAGCCTTCTGGCTACTTGCTTTTCTATTATACATTTAATTTATCAAGTCCTAGCCCCCCCTCCACCCGCAGTAAGACAAGAAGTTGTAAGATATAAGACAATGTTATTGTGTACAAGAAAATTTCAAGATAACTAACAAATTACTAACCCTTTTAAGTGAGAACAGCTGGGAGAAAAAAACTGCAATTGTACAATAATCAATTTTATTTCTATCACCACCAACAAAGGACCAACATTAATTTGCTAAAAGATACCACTTACAGTGGTTTTAAAAAAAAGACATGCAAAAGCTTTACAGAGCAAAATACAAAACTTCATTGAAAATCATAGGCCGGGCACGGTGGCTCAAGCCTATAATCCCAGCACTTTGGGAGGCCAAAGCAGGCGGATCACTTGAGGTCAGGAGTTTGAGACCAGCCTGGCCAATGTGGTGAAACCCCATCTCTACTAAAAACACAAAAAATTAGCTGGGCATGGTGGTGAGTGCTTGTAATCCCAGCTACTTGGGAGGCTGAGGCAGGACAATCGCTTGAACCTGGGAGGCGGAGGTTGCAGTGAGCCGAGATCGCACCACTGCACTTCAGCCTGGGCAACAGAGTGAGACTCCGCCTCAAAAAACAAACAAACAAACAAACAAACAAAAACAAGTAAGCACACAAAACTTCTGTACATTAACAATGGAAAACATGAAAGTGAAAAGACAAGGCACAGACTAGAAAGATATTTACAACTCAAAGAGAGACAAAGGATTAGTGTTCAGAACATTTAACATTGTACATCAATAAGACAAAGACAAGTGATACATTTTAATGATACAATATAAAATGAAAAAAGACATAATTTGGCAATTCCTGGAAGAGGAACTTTGAATGGCTAATGTGAGAAGATTTTTACCCTCACTGGTAATCATGGAAAAATACTAATTAAAACAACAAAAAATTGTTTCACACTTATTTGATTGGAAACATTTAAAAGAACAATAATATCAAGTTTTGTCAGCCAGGTGTGGTGACTCAGGCCTGAATCCCAGCTTTGGGAGGCTGAGGTGGAAGGATGACTTGAGGCTAGGAGTTCAAGAACAGCCTGGGCAACATACACAGACCCCAACTCTACAAAGAGAAATTTTTATATATGTAATGTCAAAGATGTTGAGCCACAGAAAATCTCATCTACTATTGATGTTAATGTAACTTGATTCTGTTTGGCAATATCATAAAAGTCAAGATTACAAAGCAAGTTCACTCTGGGCATACATTCTAGAGAAGCTCTTGTATATATGCATAAAAGGACATGTCAAAAATATTCATGACATTCATGATGACGACAGCCAAAAATAGAAAACAATATAAAATGTCCCTTAAGAGAAGAATGGATAGTTGATTACTTCATTCACTGGAATATTACAAAGCAAATGAAATTACTTATTTTATTTTGTTTTTTGAGATGGAGTCTCACTCTGTGGCCCAGGCTGGAGTGCAGTGGCATGATCTCAGCTCACTGCAACCTCCACCTCCCAGGTTCAAGCGATTTTCCTGCCTCAGCCTCCCGAGTAGCTGGGATTACAGGCGTCTGCCATCATGCCCGGCTAATTTTTTATATTTTTAGTAGAGATGGGGTTTCACCATGTTGGCCAGGCTGGTCTTGAACTCCTGACCTCAAGTGATCCACCCGCCTCGGCCTCCCAAAGTGTAGGGATTACAGGTGTGAGCCACCGCGCCTGGCCACTTGCAAATGAAATTACAAAGAAAATGAATATTATAAAGAAAATGAGTAACTGCATTATCAACATGTATAAATCTCAAAAACATAATTTGTGCAAGAGCAAGTTACAGAATGATGTCTACAGTGTCAGTATGATACCACATATAAAGTTTGGAACATACAAAAGAATACTAGTTATTGATTATGGACACTTTTATGTAGAAAATATAAAAAGCTTGTATGGGATTAATAAACACCAAATTCAGGGGAAAGGAAGGAAATAAAATTGGAAGGAACTTCAAACATGTCTGTAACATTTTATTTCTTTATTTCTTGAAATTGTCCATCAAAAAGAAAAAAAAGGAAGGAAAAGACGGACCAGTTTGGGGAACTGAAGTTACACTTACATTTTCTTTCTTTTTTTTTTTTTTTCTAAGATGGAGTTTCTCTCTTGTTGCCCAGGCTGGAGTACAATGGCACTATCTCAGCTCACTGCAACCTCCGCCTCCTGGGTTCAAGCGATTCTCCTGCTCCTACTCAGCCTCCTGAGTAACTGGGATTACAGGCATTGTGCCACGACGCCTGGCTAATTTTGTATTTTTAGTAGAGACGGGGTTTCTCCATGTTGCTCAGGCTGGTCTCAAACTCCCAACCTCAGGTGATTTGCCTGCCTCAGCCTCCCAAAGTGCCGAGATTCTAGGCATGAGTCACTGCACCCAGCCACACTTAACATTTTCAAATAACTTTCTGAGTTTATCTTATAATTCAATCCAATGAGCCATCACTCACTACAGGATCTCCTTGGCACTGAGAACTAAAGCAGGTAGGATCTTGCTGACAGCCATCTGTGCAGCTTTGTGTCTCCACATTCCTGCAACACAGTGGGACTGGTGGAGACAACATGGTTAGCTGACACTAAGTGTCCTAAATTTGGCCAAAAAATTCTTACTCTAGGAGTGGAGCAGGTGCAGGCTGAGAGCATGGCTTTCTACTACAGGTCTATGGTTAATGCAGAGAGAAGGTGCAATTGTAAGCACTAAACACATCTCTCCATTGGCGTCTTCAAATCAAAACGCCAGATTAATCTATTGGAATTATATATACCAGTGAGTTGGCAGGTGAGCCAAATTCTTACATGAGAGTCTCTTCTCTCCCTTGCAATCAGTTTTCAGTTTTAGAAAAGATGTTTTTTGTACCTTTTTTAAAGGATTGAAATAGCAAGAGATCCACCTGCAGAGAACGTATTGTATTTTGCTATATTAAAGCTATTTAACTGAAAATCCAGTTCTGATGAAAAGTTTTAACCCTTGTTTTCTTATTATTTTAGTAACACATTGTCACTATAATAATTGGCTATTGAAAAATGTGTCTTTTTTTTTTTCGTAACAAGAACACATAGGACTTGTTTTCTGGTTTCCACCTTCGACTTCATACCTTGAATCACAGGTCTTCCTGGATTCTCAATAATGTGTATGAGAATGCCTTTCCATTTATCAGCAAACAAGACTTATTAATTAGGAACCCACATTTGCACACTACTCTACTGAGCACCTAATGAGTAGGTTTTATTTTATTTTATTTTATTTTATTTTACTTTATTTTATTTTATTTGAGACCGAGTCTCGCTCTGCCACCCAGGCTGGAGTGCAGTGGTGTGATCTCGGCTCACTGCAGCCTCCACCTTCCGGGTTCAAGCAATTCTCCTGCCTGAGCCTCCTGAGTAGCTGGGACTACAGGTGCATGCCTCCACGCCGGGCTAATTTTTTGTATTTTTAGTAGAGACGGGGTTTCAACGTGTTGCCCAGGTTGGTCTCGAACTCCTGAGCTCAGGCAATCTGCCCACCTTGGCCTCCCAAATTGCTAGGATTACAGGCGTGAGCCATCGCGCCCAGCCTATGAGTAGGTTTTAAAAAAGACACCATCTTTACCTGATAGAGCCTAGAGTTGTGTAAGCTTTTCAGTCTTCCTCTTTGGACATACTGTTTTTGCTAATCATTTTATAACCTCTAAATTGTTGGAATTGTTTGAGGCCAGGACTATAACCCCGTTCATGCCTTGGCTGAAGGTGGTAGGAAAGAGTTTCTCTGTCTTTAAGGAAAGCCTGCTTAGCTTTTGGCCATGGGCAATTGACTTTTCACCTTCTCAGCTGGTTTACACACAAGATTCTCTGTGAGGCAAAAAGCCAGATACAGCCTATTTCAATTGCCTCGCACCCGGAGAAGGGAAAAGTGGTTCATCTTTACACCATGGTGTACAGCTGCAGCAAACAGAAAATCTTCAAGGCAGTGTCAGCAGCTAATAATATCCACCCACACACACTTGAATTCACTTTATGGGGCTTACTCCCATATGAAGTAATGCCAAAAAACATTGACCTGTATAAACATGATCAAGTTCTATTATCATACCACTGGAATAAACAGCAGCAGTTTAGAAAAAAAAAAAGTTCTTAGTTAACAGAACTATGATCAACATACTTTTATGTGAGGGGCTCCATTTCTACCAACAAAGAGAGCGATGTTTTAAGAGTGAATTTCTCGCTTAAACCTTGTTACTTTAGTTAGTTTATCAATGTTTAGCCCTGGCTGCTGATTTTTGGCTAGCATGGCTTTCCAGGGCAGAGGTTTCAGACTCCCAGGCAGGTGAGGACTTAGGTCTCTCCGAGAAATGATGTAGTAGAGCTTTCTCATTTGAAAGAACAGGAAATCAGGCAACAAAGGTTACTAAGGGTCAGGATGACTCATGCAGCCATATGCATGAGGGCTATATAGGGAGCTGTGAGTATGGAGGTGGGCGGAGTCTGCCAGTAAGAGGCACCAACGCCTCACCACCTTCCCAGAGGACCATGTGAGAGATTGATTTTTTTCTCTACTTTTTGTTGGTGGGATGTGAAATATTGTTAATCACCAAATGCTGACTATCCACATGGATAGTGGGAACTCTTGGGGTGGGCAAAAATTATTTCTTTGGGCTCATTCTCCTATCCAGAGAGCTGGGAAATTAGACGCTTCGTAGCCTGGTCATTTCTGATTTCCAAGTACTCTATCCACATGGTATCAAAAAGAACTATTCCTTTTTTTTATTTTTCTTTTTTTCTTGTTTCCATTTTCCCTCCCTCCCTCCCTCCTTTCCTTCCTTCGTTCCTTCCTTCCTTCCTTCCTTTCCTTCCTTCCCTTTCCTCCGTCTTTTTATGCAGCCAGCCAGCCAGCCAATATTTACTGAGTACTTTCCACAGCCATAAGCAAATGGCTGTGGTCCAGGAATAGAGAGGGTCGAAGCCTTTTCCAGGGGGGCAGGGCCAGAGTCATGCAGAGAAGTGAGGGAGCTGACAAGAGGTGGCAACCTGTAGGAGGTGAAGGGTGATGGAGAAGGAGGAGTCAGGGATAACTTCTGACTGGAAGACTTTTCCTCCCCATTTTGTATAGATCTACAGTCTCTGCTACAAACTCTGGAACTTGGGTATCACCAGAAACAAATGAAATGTGAAAGATATTGTTTATCTATCTATCTATCTATCTATCTATCTATCTATCTATCTATCTATCTATCTAATCTATGTATCTATGTATCTATCTATGTATCTATCTATGTATCTATCTATCTATCTATCTATCTATCTATCTATCTATCTATCTATCTTTAAAATGCTTAGACACATGCACTAAGGTTCTGCTGGGCAAAATTTTCACTTGATAACTGTCATCAATCAATATGCTGTCATCAAGTGATTGTGTACCAGTTTACATAGTCAAAAGTTATAAGAAGCAAAAATGGCTCAACTGTATCAATGAGCCCTAGAAAATCATACAAGACAAGCTAGTGAAACAGAACAGAGACTCAAGGAGACCAAGTCTAAAGACAGAGAACACTGATGAAATAGAAGACGAATTGGGAATGAGATATGTAAAAATACCCTGGGACTAATTATATAGAAATGCTGAGGATATATCATTCATGAACCTGTAAAAGCATACAAGAAATATTTTTCTAACAAAGAACACCTCAGTGCATGATAGTTAACAATGCATGACTGTCTGATAGAAGGATTTCTCTTGATTCACTGTTGGAGATGCCTGCTCTAGCATAAAAGCTGTTTACAGGAAACAGGCAGAGCTGAGAGTTGCAGAGGATATGTGCAGGAGGACAATTCAGTATAAATGTCTCTGTATTGCTAAATCCAATCACAGAACCATATGTTGCTCTCTCAAGTGCTTGATTATTGAACTCATTCAGTGAATCTAAGAACGTAATTGTTAATTTTGCGTACAATAAAATGTGTAAATAATTAAATGCATTAAGACTTTGGTAAATCTATTAAAATATGATAGCATGTGGAGGTGGAAAGCACCAGGGAAGGACAGGGAAGGGTGAGCATTCAGCTGGGGAGGTCCCATGCTGGTAGTTACCTTCTGTATCCCAGAATGTGACAAAGAGGTCCCGAAGACTGAAACACCAAGGACAGTTGATGTTTTTGTCTTGAATGTTCTACTTCCTATGGTAGGCGCATATCCTAAAGTAAATTTAGAAAGATTTCTAGTAATAAGAATAAAAGCAAAAGTACGTTTGTCTTTAGTGCTAGAAAGGGGGATGTAGCTAGCAGGAGTCACCTTAGGTCACTTGAATCACGATTCAGTAGTCTTCCTTCTTCATCACACAACTTAATATTTTACTGCAGTTGTTTATTTTTAATTTTATTACAGAAAAATTCACTCTTTTTAGTGTGTATTTCCACGTGCTTTGAAACATACATACAGTCATGGAATCACCACCAAAATTAAAATGCGGAATTGCTCCACACCCGAAAAAGCACCCTTGTGCTGTCTCTTTGTAGTCAACACTTCCTCTCACCTTTAAACCCTGGAAACCACTGATCTATCCTCTGACTCTTTAGCTTTGCCTTTTCCAGAATAACATGAAAATGGAATCATGTAGTAACACAGCATCTTTTACATTAGGGAATTTAAAACAAAAGCAAGTAAACAAGCAAAAACAAAAACTAGAGCCCCATTCCCTGAATATTCTGGTTAAGTAAAATTTACTATGTCAGACACCTCACATCTTCGTAATACTTCTCAAAATATTTTTCCCAATCAAAGCAACTTTTGTTTTTCTTTCTCTTGGTCCTTGCCCTCAATTGCTTAAGAATTTGAGAAGAAGAGAGGGTAACTTTGCATTTGTTTCCTGTGTGATCATGACAGTAATTTGGCTGTACAGAGGAGATTGCTTTGTAATATTTTGTCTGGGGGTGAGGCAATGTTGGTGTTTTTCTAGCAATTTTGTAAATATAATCTGAACTAGAGAGGAAAACTCACTCCATGGTGTCCAATTAGAATTTTTCTGAAAGAGAGAAGATAAAAAGGGAGTGGGATGAAGCATAGTTAGGCACATAAAAATTAGAAAAAACTCTAAGGACACTCATTTGTGATTGTCAGCTTCCTACATAAAGGAATATAAAATTCTTGAAACATGAAATTGCAAGGCATGCAAGGGAAAACCAATGCATGTGGGTTTGTTTGGATGCACACACAAATTCAACTGCCTGCTTCATTGAGGCAGGCAGACCAGCTCAAGGTGCAGCAGGAGTTAGTTGTTTTAATTTCCAACACTCTTTCTGCTCTTATCTTCATGATCTAGAGCACATTAAATATAAAAATGAAGGCCAGGTGTGGTGGCTCACGCCTGTAATCCTAGCACTTTGGGAAGCCAAGGCAGGCGGATCACCTGAAGTCAGGAGTTTGAGACCAGCCTGGTCAACATGGTGAAACCCCATCTCTACTAAAAATACAAAAATTGGCCAGCCATGGTGGTACGTACATGCCTGTAGTCCCAGCTACTCAGGAAGCTGAGGCAGGAGAATTGCTTGAACCCAGGAGGCAGAGGTTACAGTGAGCTGAGGTGGCGCCACTATGCTCCAGCCCACGCAACAAGAGCAAAACTCCATCTCAAAAAAGAAACAAAATGAACGTTACAAGAGCAAAATTTTACCTTCACTTTCCCTTCACAATTATTGCTTTTAATTAAAAAAAAGGGGGGTGGTGGTGGTTGGGAATGTGGGCTTATTTGGTTTCATTCCATAAACTATGGAACTGACATTACATATTGGGGGTCAGGGTGGGGTATAATAATATAATATAGGCTGCTGCTGGCCTTTCTCATCTTACTAGGTCATATTTATTGTGCATCCACACTGGAATAGGACAGCTGCTGTTTGGCTGCTGCTATCTTGGTGTAATTTCTTTCTAGTATGTCACCTTGCTTTTCCTACCAATTATTAAATCATTTGCATCAACCCCTTGTATATGTCTGAGGTTTGGGCTCTGCCTTTGTGCTTATCACCAGTATTAAACATAGGAGCACCAAAGGGCACCAAGGGAAACACCACATAAACACAGTGATGGATATAGTGGCATAGCAACCCAGGGGGTGCAACATATGGGTTAGAGCCTCATGTTTTCTCAACTTTCAAGTTGTGATAGAATCAGGGCCCTCACAAGCTATAAACATAGATTTTTATCTGCAAATGCATTATATTCGAAGTCTTGCCCAAATCTGTTATGTTTTATTAATAAAAATAAAACTAAATTTAGTTGTGCATGAAATAAATCTAACTTTTAAGATAGGAAAAAAATCATAAAATTGGTGAATTTGATGTTCAATCGCTGGCATCAGATGGTGAACAGATGGTTTATAAACACATAGCACAGGAAACAGCATGGGTTTACTAAGAGCAAGGCATGCCAAACTAACCTTCTTTCCTTTTATGATAGAGTTGACACTGAGAGGAGAGAAATTTTTAAAAATAGTGTATCTTGATTTCAGTCAGGATAAAATGTTTCCTTGAGACAAGATGGAGTGAACTCAAACTGAATAGTAAGATGACAGATCCAGGCCAGGCACGGTGGCTCACGCCTGTAATCCCAGCACTTTGGGAGGCCAAGGCAGGCTGCTCATCTGAGGTCAGGTGTTCGAGACTAGCCTGACCAACGTGGAGAAACCCCATCTCTACGAAAAATACTAAATTAGCCGGGCGTAGTGGTGCATGCCTGTAATCCCAGCTACTCGGGAGGCTGAGGCAGGAGAATTGCTTGAACCCAGGAGGTGGAGGTTGCGGTGAGCTGAGATCGCGCCACTGCACTCCAGCCTGGGCAACAAGAGTGAAACTCAGTCTCAAAAAAAAAGATGACAGATCCATTGCTGATTAAACATAATTAATGGGCCAAAGGCAACTTCAAAGGAGGTCTATAATGGCATGCCACAGGGCTCTAAAACTTTGCAGTTTTATCAATAACTCAAATGAAATGTATATATGCCCTTACAACATTTTGAGAGACAACAAATACAATGAATATCAAGATACATATATATATATATATAAAATATGTATTTTTTTTTTGAGATGGAGTTTCACTCTTGTTGTCCAGGCTGGAGTACAATAGCATGATCTTGGCTATCACTGCAACCTCTGCCTCCCAGGTTCAAGCAATTGTCCTGCCTCAGCCTCCCAAGTAGCTAGGATTACAGGCATGTGCCACCACACCTGGCTAATTTTGTATTTTTTAAGTAGAGATGGGGTTTCACCATGTTGGTCAGGCTTGTCTCGAACTCCTGACCTCAGGTGATCCACCTGCCTCAGCATCTCAAAGTGCTGGGATTACAGTTGTGAGCCACCCCACCCGGCCATATATATATATTTTTGAGATGGAGTCTTACTCTGTCACCCAGGCTGGAGTGCAGTGGCTTGATCTCGGCTCATTGCAACCTCTGCCTCCCATGTTCAGATGATTCTCCTGCCTCAGCCTCTCAAGAAGCTGGGATTACAGGTGCATGCCACCATGCCCAACTAATTTTTATATTTCATCATGGGGTTTCACCGTGTTGGCCAGGGTGGTGTCGAACTCCTGACCTCAAGCGATCTGCCTGCCTCGGCCTCCCAAAGTGCTGGGATTACAGCCATGAACCAATACGCCTGGCAATATTTTTTTAAGAAAAAAAATTTCAGGTTGCAACAGCATCCAAAAAGTAACCAATGATTTTAGGTGACGGGTGAAGACAAATGTAAACTCTTTTTTTTTTTTTTTGAGATGGCGTCTTGCTCTGTCACCTAGGCTGGAGTGCATTGGCGCAATTGCGACTCACTGCAACCTCCACCTCCTGGACTCAAACGATTCTCCTGCCTCAGCCTCCCGAGTAGCTGGGATTATAGGCTCGCGCCGCCACGCCCCGCTAATTTTTGTGTTTTTAGTAGAGACGGGGTTTCACCATGTTGGCCAGGCTGGTCTCAAACTCTTGACTTCAAGTGATCCGCCTGCCTTGGCCTCCCAAAGTGCTGGGATTACAGGCTTGAGCCACCCGGTGAAATGTAAATTGTTAAACCTGTGTTTTTGAAAATGCATAAGTATAGGATAAGGGAGAATTGACTTTCTGAAGACCAGAACATTTTAGTCAATTTCAAACACAATGTGAGTCAATTGTATAAAACACGTTCCTTATCCTGATGAGGATAAGAATAGTATCCTTGTCAGATGGAAATGCCCATTCAGCTGTACTTTCTAGTGGTTACGCCCATAGTAGCACTGTTGATGGAACCAGGTATCTGACTTTAGGAAAGATGTTCCCCAACTGGAGCTGACCCAGAGGAGCCTGACCAACTTGGGGAAAGTTTAAAGATCTCATCACGTGGAGAATAGGGGAAGGCACCAACACGTATTGAGTGTCTACTTTGAGCTTAAGGGAGAAGGAGAAAAGGCAGGGAATAAAGGGAGGATGGAATAAGAATAGGTAATCTTCCTTAGGTTTAAATAATAAGTACTTGCCATAGGAAGGAGCCCCAGAACACAGTTATCAATAATAGAGACTCACACGGAGCAGTCTACACTAGAGCTGCTGTCCTCTTGACCAGAATAAGGGTAAGGTGTGTGTGCGTGTCCAGGAAAGTAGGCAGCTAGGAGGTGATCAGAGCATACACTCCTGCCGCCACAATTCTAAGTGTCTTCCCCTAGGGGAATCCTATTTCTTCTCAGGCACATTTGTTTATTCATTCCATGTTCACTCTTGTTACTTACTTCTTGCCAGGCTTTGTGTTAAGAATTGGGGAAACAAGGTTGAATAAACCCAGTCTGTAAAGAAAAGCAGCTCACAGTCTGGAGGGGCAAATGGGCATTGTGCCTGCAAGTTGGCCCACTGAGAGCCTAAGAAGTGAAGTTATGAATCCAGGATTACTCAGTTATCAATGAAGTGATTAAACATCATCCATACAGACCTTCAGAGCTGGAGGGAATTTTGGATACCTACTCAGCACATAGTTTTCAAACAGTGCCTTGTGGAACCCTAGGGCATTTCTTAGGGATTGCTGTGTGTGAGAGAGGAGATTGAATCAGAAGGTGTCTGGGACCATTCTCTACTCACACTTCAAGCAGAGCAGCTCCACTTCTATCTGTATTATTATTTTTATTATTTATTTATTTATTTATTTTGAGACGGAGTCTCGCCCTGTCGCCCAGGCTGGAGTGTGGTGGCACGATCTCAGCTCACTGCAACCTCTGCCTCCCGGGTTCAAGAGATTCTCCTGCCTCAGCCTCCTGAGTAGCTGGGATTACAGGCCTATGCCACCACGCCCAGCTAATTTTTGTATTTTTAGTAGAGACGGGGTTTCACCATGTTGGTCAGGCTGGTCTTGAACTCCTGACCTTGTGATCCACCGGCCTCGGCCTCGCAAAGTGCTGGGATTACAGGCATTAGCCACAATGCCCGGCCTATCTGTATTATTTATTCATTATTGCTATGTGAATGAACCTGAAGAATGCTTACTGTTACTGCTAAGTATTTAACCACACCCCATGCCCATGCAGGACGATAGTGAATAGTGGCCAAAAGATACTATAATTAGACTCATGTAATTAAGGAATATTTTTGTCTTGTACCTATTATGTGCCTATAAAGACTATGAAATCTATTTATTCAGTGATTTATTGGAATACCAAATAAGCAAAGATCCTATGTGCTAAAGATTCTAATATTGTGCTAAGATTTTCCCTCAGATGTTTGGCTTTCTCAAATTCCCTGAGGGCTAGAACTTTGCCCTACTCATTTGTGTTTCCCAAGTGTCTAACGCAGTGCCTGACACATACAGGATCTCCAAATGCTTGCTGAATGTGTGAGGAAGGAATTAAAATAATGTACCGCCGGGCAAAGTGGCTCATGCCTATAATCCCAGCACTTTGAGAGGCCGAGGTGGGCAGATCACTTGAGGTCAGGAGCTCGAGCCCAGCCTGGCCAACATGGTGAAACCCCGTCTCTACTAAGAAAATTAGCCGCGAGTTGTGGCAGGTGCCTGTAATCCCAGCTACTCGGAAGGCTGAAGCAGGAGAATCACTTGAACCTGGGAGGCAGAGGTCGTAGTGAGCCGAGATCAGACCACTGAGCTCCAGCCTGGGTGACAGAGCAAGACTCCATCTCGAAAAATAAAAGTAAAATAAAATAATGTACTAACTGGACCCAGAACAGATTTTCCAATTGATTATGGACAACAAAGGAATCTGAATTATCTAATAAGGTAAATAAGTACATATTCATATATATATGTATATGTGTGTGTGTATTTACACTTTTATAAAAGTGTAAAAGTATATATACTTTTTTTCCTTTCTTCAGGTAGAAACCTCTCCTAGATTGTCACTGAATAAACATTAGCACTAACTATGGCAATCAAATCACATATTGATTGGTGTCAGAGAAGAATTGAACATTCAGCTCTGAAGCAGTGTTATTTCTTCCATCTGCAAACACTCTGTCCCCCATCCCTTCTTTGTGTATCCTGGAATCCAAGTCATAAATAATGATAGGTATTTCTGTCAAAGGTATTTCTCAGAGGAGTGATATGTAACTCCTTTTCCTCTGATACACTGACTCACTAAGCAGCTACCCTTGTGAATTCCAATTAGCAATACTTCTTGCTATGTCTGGTCCAACTTTCAGACAAACCTAGTCTTCAGGATTCCTATAGCCATTTATAGGTGTAGACAGGAAGCATTCAGATATCCCCAGAGGTACCTGATAACCAACTGATCCATGACTGTCTGTCTTGGGCTTGGCTAGCTTGAAATCTTGACATTGTGGTTCTCCCCAGAGAAGGTGCCTTTTGGATGAGAAATAAAGACATTATGACTAGATAGTGCATGGTGAGGGTGTTTTTCTAGTTTTACCAAAGTGTTAATCTGTAAAGCTGCTACCGGCACACACACACACACACACACACACACACACACACAATTAACCACAGATATCCTCATGGGAAATTGTCTTAGGAAAGAATGGAAGCCAAGATTTTATATATAGACCACAGAAGGTGATGGGTAATGTTCTTGGAAGGGAGTTGACAGGCAATAGCTATAAGTTAACTCAGGAAAGCAAAGAAAATCCCCAAAGAGCTAAGGGAGAGGTTAGAGATTCTGCTTTTTATTAGCAATTCATAGCTCTCAAGTTTTATACAGTCTTTAAGGCTCCCCTCTTCATATAGAATAAATGAAATTATTTTATAAATTGTTCCTCAGATTCGTATCTGTACATTCTGGGACCATGAGTTGTAGCAGGATGTGATTTTCCTCATTCTGGGCATCTAAGTTCTACAGTTAAGGACACTGAAACAAACCTTTAGTCAAATAAAGATTGGCACATTGTTTCTTCTCCCATAAACATTGAATGGTCCAGGAAGGGCCAGGTGTGGTGGCTCACACCTGTAATCCCAGCACTTTGGGAGGCCAAGGCAGGTAGATCACCCGAGGTCAGGAGTTCAAGACCAGCCTGGCCAAGATGGTGAAACCCTGTCTCTACTAAAAATACAAAAAGGAGGAGTGGTAGTCCCAGCTTTTGCATGAATGTCCACATTGGGACTTTATCTTAAATGTGCAAGAGACAACTCTTGGCCAGGCGTGGTGAACCGAGATTGTGCCACTGCACTCCAGCCAGAGTATGCACTCCAGCCTAAGCAACAGAGCCAGACTCCTTCTCAGAAAAAAAAAAAAAAAAAAGAGACAACTCTTAAATTGGTGTTCCACTGTCCTTGAACCACCATACCTTTGCAGAAGTCATTCTAGATCATCAATCTGACCATAAAACACAGTTTGCCAAACTGGCAACTAACTGCACCTATTTGTGATTAGTTTGGAAGAAACTTGAAAGTGCCCCTTTTAGCTGTCCACTTATTCCCTGCCTGGGCACGGAATTCTCTCCCACGCTTAATAACGGACACTTTTAAAAATTATTTTTACTCCCCACACAGTTGGCAGATTGCTGTTTCAGAGAGTTAAACGGAGTGCCTCCAGTGGAAGTATCCTGTTTTCTAGAATGGAAAGTCTATCTTCACAGTGTCATAATCCAGGTGCCCTGGGCTGAGACTTCCCCTGCCTAGGCGGTACCCGGGGTAGCACAGCTGAACTGGCTGTGAACTAAACATTCATTTTTTATTAGTAACCAGGCTGGACAGAGATCACACAAGACCAACCTGACAACAGCAGCATGCTGCTCTGCTTCAGAAGTAATTTTTTTTTTTTTTTTTGAGACAAGAGCCTCGCTCTATCACCCAGGCAAAGTGCAGTGGCATGTTCTCGGCTCACTGCAACCTCCACCTTCTGGGATCAAGTGATTCTCCTGCCTCAGCCTCCCAAGTAGCTGGGATTACAGGCGTGTGCCACCATGCCTGGCTAATTTTTTGTACTTTTGTATTTTTTTTTTTTTTTGAGATGGAGTCTCGCTCTGTCGCCCGGGCTGGAGTGGCCTGAGCCACTATGCCTGGCCCTTCAGAAGTAATTTTTAAGGAAGGATCTTGTCCTGGGTGGGGGGTTGGGCAAGGCTGTGAAAAGCAAACAAAAATCACATGTGGCCTAATAGGAGGCCAGTGGAAATACACATGATGAAAAAGAAACTTACAAAAGCACATTATTAATTTCTGAACATGCTAATACCATCCAATAACAATAAGATCTAATATTTATTGAATGCTGATTACTTATCAGCTACATTCCAAGTACTTGTACATGTACAGTTATGTGACACAAAAGATGTTTAGGTCACCACTGACAGAATGTATGATGGTGACCCCATAAGATTACAAAAATTCCTATTGCCTAGTGACATATGTAGCAGGATGCATTACTCACGTGTAATAAGTAATGTGATGCTGCTGTAAACAAACCTACTGTGCTGCCATGCCTATAGAAGTCTAGCACGGGCTGGGCACAGTGGCTCATGCCTGTAATCCCAGTACGGTGGGAGGCCAAGGCAGGCCGATCGCTTGAGCCCAGAAATTCAAGACCAGCCAGGGCAACATAGTGAGAGCCTGTCTCTACAAAAAATACAAGAACAAATTAGCCAGGCATGGTGGCGCATGCCTTTGGTCCCAGCTACTCAGGAGGCTGAGGCAGGAGGATCACTTAAGCCCAGGAGGTTGAGTCTGCAGTGAGCCATGATGGTGCCACTGCACTCCAACCTGGAGAGAGAGTGAGACCCTGTTTAAAACAAAAAAAAAGCCTAACAAATAAAAGTATGTATAGTACAGAATACTTGGTAATGATAAACAGTATGTTACTGGTTTATGTGTTTACTATACTTTTTATTTTTTAGAGTATACTCCTACTTATTTAAAAAGAAAAAAGAAAGTTAACTGTAAAACAGGCTTAGACAGGTCCTTCAGGAGGTATTCCAGAAGAAAGGCATTGTTATCACAGGAGATGAAAGCTCCATGCATGTTACTGCCCTTGAAGACCTTCCAGTGGGACAAGATGTGAGGTGGAAGTCTATGATAGTGATGATCCTGACCCTGTGTAGGCCTAGGCTAATATGTGTGTTTTTAACATATTAGTTTTTAACAACAAAGTTTAATCAGTTAAAACAATTTTTTTAGTAGAAAAAAGCTCATAGAATAAGGATATAAAGAAAGACAATGTTTTGTTTGTTTGTTTGTTTGTTTTTTGAGACAGAGTCTCACTCCATCACCTGGGCTGGAGTGCAGTGGCACAATCTCGGCTCAGTGCAACCTCTGATTCCCAGGTTCAAGTAATTCTCATGTCTCAACCTCCCAAGTAGCTGGGATTACAGGCGCCCATCACCACACCCAACTAACTTTTGTCTTTGTAGTAGAGATGGGGTTTCATCATATTGGCCAGGCTTGTCTTGAACTCCTGACCTCAGGTGATCCACCCTCCTCGGCCTCCCGAAGTGCTGGGATTACGGTTGTAAGCCATCGTGCCCGGCCAGAAAGAAAATGTTTGTACAGTTGTACGATGTATTTGTTTTAAGCTAAGTGTTATTATGAATGAATCAGGTGGGGTGTAGTGGCTCATGCCCGTAATCCCAGCACTTTGGGAGACCGAGGACGGAGGATAGCTTGAGTCCAAAGTTTGAGACCAGCCTGAACAACGTGGTGAGACCTCGTCTCTACAAAAAATAAACAAAATTATCCATGCGTGGTGGTACATACCTATAGTCCTAGCTACTCAGGAGACTGAGGTGAGGGGATTGCTTGAACTCAAGAGGTTGAAGCTGCAGTGAGCTATAATTGTACCACTGCATTTCGGCCTAGGTGACCCCGCCTCAAAGAATAATAATAAAAGCTGGGCACGGTGGCTCACACCTGTAATCCCAGCACTTTGGGAGGCCAAGGCGGGCGGATCACTTGAGGTCAGGAGTTTGAGACCAGCCTGGCTGACATGGTGAGACCCCATCGCTACTAAATACAAAAAATTAGCCGGTCGTGGTGGTGTGTGCCTGTAATCCCAGCTACCCAGGAAGCTGAGGTGGGAGAATTCCTTGAACCTGGGAGGCAGAGGTTGCAGTGAGCCGAGATAGCGCCACTGCACTCCAGCCTGAGCAAAAAACAATAATAAATAAATAAGTTTGAAAATTTAAAATGTTTATAAAGTTAAAAAGTTACAGTGAGCTAAGATTTAGTATTAAAAAATTTTTTTATAAACATGTAGTGTAACTGTACAGTGTTAATAAACTCTACAGTAGTGTACAGTGACATCCTAGGCCTTCACATTCACTCATCACTCACTGACTCACCCAGAGCAACTTCCAGTCCTGAAAGCTCCATTCATGGTAAGTTTCCTATACAGGCGTGCCATTTAAAAAATCTTTTAGGCCAGGCGCGGCGGCTCACGCCTGTAATCCCAGCACTTTGGGAGGCTGAGGCAGGCGGATCATGAGCTCAGGAGATCGAGACCATCCTGGCTAACACGGTGAAACCCCGTCTCTACTAAAAATACAAAAGATTAGCTGGGTGTGGTGGTGGGCACCTGTAGTCCCAGCTACTCGGGAGGCTGAGGCAGGAGAATGGCATGAACCCAGGAGGCGGAGCTTGCAGTGAGCTGAGATCACACCACTGCACTCCAGCCTGGGCCACAGAGCGAGACTCCATCTCAAAAAAAAAAAAAAAAATCTTTTATACTATATTCTTATTGTACCTTTTCTATGTTTAGATACACAAATACCACTGTATTACAATTGCCTACTGTATTCAGTACAGTAACATGCTATATGGTTACGTAGCCTGGGAACAATAGGCTATATTGTTCCTAGGTATAGGGATGTGGTATCCTATACCATCTAGGTTTGTGTAAGTTTATTTTATGATGTTTGCATGACGACAGAGTCACCTAAGGACTCATTTCTTAGAATATATTTGTAGTTAAGCAATGCATGACTCTATTGACTCATGAATCCTTACCACAGACCTATGGGGCAGTACTATTATTACCCTCATTTTATAAATGATAAAACTGAGGTACAGAGACAGTAAATAACTTGACCAGGGTCATTCAGCTACTCAAGAGTCAAGGCCGGGATTTAAAACCAGATCACATGGTTTCAGAGTGTTCACACTTACCTACTATACTGTCTCAAGAGCAAGGATGTTTTGGTTCACTTGACAAATGAAGATAGGGACCTCTTTCATTATAAGCCTATTTCAGGCTCAAATAGAAGGGAAGGGGACACAGTGAATCCAGGCCTTCTGGCATGGCTCCTTAGCCCTTTCTGAGCTGGCCTGGGACAGCCTTCCTACCTCACTGATGCCACTTCCTACTGAGCGACTTCCCTGGGCTCCAGACCCAGTAAGCGACTTTGCCTGCACCCACCTTATTTTGCTCTACTCCCTGTGCTTTTATGCCTTTACCCATCTGCCCTGGAAAGCTCTTCTAACCTTTGAATGGGTAAAGGCATAAATGTATGCTGGAGAAATCCTAAGCTCAGGGCCAGGCACGCTGGCTCATGCCTGTAATCCCAGCACTTTGGGAGGCCGAGGTGGGTAGATCACCTGAGGTCGGGAGTTGGAGACCAGCCTGACCAACATGGAGAAACCCCTGTCTCTACTGAAAATACAAAATTAGCTGGGCGTGGTGGCACATGCCTGTAATCCCACAGCTACTCGGGAGACTGAGGCAGGAGAATTGCTTGAACCTGGGAGGCGGAGGTTGCAGTGAGCCAAGATTGCGCCACTGCACTCCAGCCTGGGCGAGAGAGCTAGACTCTGTCTCAAAAAAAACAAAAAAAAAAAGAAAAAAAAGAAATCCTCGGTTGAGTTGTCAACTCCTCTTTGAAACTTTCTCAGACCTTTCAGGCTGAGTCGTCGCTCATTTGTGCTTCCTCAGTTCTTGGCTTCTACCTTCTTCATAGCTTGTTTCATGTAATGTTAATTCTTACTTGCTTTCTCCCTCTTCTAAGCTGAGAGCTACTTCAAAGCATGGGTAGGACCTAGCACGGTGTATGGGACATGGGTGGTACCCCGTAAATGTTTACTGAAAAAAAATGCCTAAAGCAATTGTTAACATCATCAGATAGATAATTATGGGCATTCAGAGATTCTGTCTTCAAGCTTATATAAAGAACTTATTTTTGCCTCTAATTATCCTGATAATTTTCTCATTACTTTCACTTATTGTGGCTTGTGGATCAATTGTTGACATTTTATAAACATTTCACTATTTGACAATGATGATACTAAAATATGAATTAAGCAACCATTCTAAAGATAGTGATGATGATAACATATACGCTGGTAACATCTTTATTTTCAGACCCTATCATGGAATCCTCTCTTTCCATTCTGCTAGGTAGGCAAGTATGCAGGTAGAACTTGTGAGAGGATATGGTTTTTGTTTCCATCTTGAATATGACAGGAACTTGGAATTTTTGACATAAATGACGAACATCCGGAATTCTTAAACAATCTTTAAAAATGGAATGCCTTAAAAGCTGGGCGCGGTGGCTCACGCTTATAATCCCAGCACTTTGGGAGGCCGAGGCAAGTGGATCACTTGAGGTCAGGAGTTCAAGACCAGCCTGGCCAACATGGTGAAACCCCATCTCTATTACAAATACAAATATTAGCCGAGCGTAGTGGCAGGCGCCTGTAATCCCAGCTACTTGGAAGCCTGAGGCAGGAGAATTGCTTGAACCCGGGAGGCCTTGGAGATTGCAGTGAGCTGAGACTGCGCCATTGCACTCCAGCCTGGGCAACAAGAGTGAAACTCCATCTCCGAAAAAAAAAAAAAAAAAGGAATGTCTTTGGGAATAATTTATTTATAATTTATGTATAACATAGAGACAAACCATTAGTTGATTTTACTAAAGAGTTACAACTAATTGGCCTGGCGTAGTGGCTCACACCTGTAATCCCAGCACTTTAGGAGGCGGAGGTGGGCGGATCACGAGGTCAGGAGATCAAGACCATCCTGGCTAACACGGTGAAACTCTGTCTCTACTAAAAAAAAAAAAAAATACAAAAAATTAGCCGGGCGTGGTGGCAGGCCCCTGTAGTCCCAGCTACTCAGGAGGCTGAGGCAGGAGAATGGCGTGAACTAAGCAGAGGCTTCCCTAAAAGTGATCTTCAGGATAAAGGCAGAGGAAGAGGCTCCATGACTGGGATTGGTGTTGAGGAGAGCCAGAGAAGCAAGCTACAGAAAAGAGAAAAAATTAATATGCAAGAGAGTAAACAGCACAAAGGAAAAGAAGCCAGTGTGGAAACACTACACGTGAGAAAGGTGTCTGTAAGGATGTTCTACAAAGCAAATGCTTGGATATTAATTCATTGCAGCAGGAGATGGTAAGCCTCATGATAAAGAAGGAGAAAAAATCAAGTCGAGGGCTCTGAGGTACTGACCCAGGTATACTTGACTATGCCAGCAACTGTTTAGGGGGAGATTTGAGCTATACTTGTAGCAAAGGCAAAATCTGTAATTAGTTGTAACTTTTTTTTTTGAGACGGTGTCTCGCTCTGTCCCCCAGGCTGGAGTGCAGTGGTGTGATCTTGGCTCACTGCAAGCTCCGCCTCCTGGGTTCAAGTGATTCTCCAGCCTCAGCCTCCCAAGTAATTGGGACTACAGGCATGCACCACCATGCGCAGCTAATTTTTGTACTTTTATTACAGACCATGTTTTCCATGTTCACCAAGCTGGTCTCAAGCTCCTGACCTCAAGTGATCCGTCCGCCTCGGCCTCCCAAAGCGCTGAGATTATAGGCCTGAACCACCACGCCTGGCCTAAAGAGATCTAATTCTTAGCAAAGTTTCACCCGGGAGTCTCTCCTCACCCCCACCCCATCCTTCCCACAAAGAATTAGAACAATGTCCCTACTACCCCTGCTGTATCTCTGACTTT
Organism: Pan paniscus; assembly: GCF_029289425.2. Classification (NCBI taxonomy): domain Eukaryota; kingdom Metazoa; phylum Chordata; class Mammalia; order Primates; family Hominidae; genus Pan; species Pan paniscus. The sequence continues at coordinate 34,446,281 of NC_073260.2, forward strand.
TTACTTTAAATCTCAGCAGAATATTTTACTAAATGTTTTGATGTGGTTATATAAAATCATCCCTGCTGACAAGGAAACACTTTTTGAAAAAAGTTTTCATTATCAAACAGTAAGTACAGCTGACTGCCGTGACCTTTAACCCATTTCTGAGTCTCCCCTCATTGGACTTGGGTGGAGGGGACTGGTACCAATAAAGTCAAATGCTTAATAATTTATGTAAGTGCTTGAAGAAATTTGAAGTTAAATATTTCTAACATCTTGAAATGGAGAAAGAATCTGTAAACAGCAAAGTCAGATGCCCTAAAGGAAAAGATTTACAGATTAAAATAAGATTGCAATCTGGTAAAAATATTTGCAACACATGTAACAGTCAGAAAGTTGAAACACTTGGTTTAACAAGAGCTTTTAACAAATAAATAAGGAAAGAATAAACATTGGATTTTAAACACCGATAAACATGAAAAGACGTTTAATCTTTATTTTTATTTAATCCATATTATTTTTCAGTTTAATCAAAGAAAATATAAATCAAAACAATAATACATTATATATATATATATATATATAGTGGGCATAAGTTAAAGACTGATAAGACTGTTGAAAAGGGATGAAAAACTAGGCTTACTCATACCAATATATGTCTATTAGGATGGCTAAAGTAAAAAATACTGAAAATATCAAGTGCTCAAAAGGATATGGAGCAATTGGAACCCTCAGACATTGCTGATGAGAAAACAAAATGGTACAGCCACCCTGGAGAACAGTTTAGCTGTTTCTTGTAAAGTTAAACATGCGCTTACCATATGACTCAGCAATCTCACTCCTGGGTATTTATGCTAGGAAAAGGAAAATTTATACTTGCACACAAAAAACTTGTAAGTGAATCTTTATAGCAGCTCTATTCATAACTGCCAAAAACTGAGAGAAAATGTCCTTTAATGTGTGAATGGATAAACCAACTGTGCAACATCCATGTAATGAAATACTACTTAGCAATAATAATAATAATATTAAAAACCCCAGAACCATTGATGCATGCAACAAATATGGATAAATCTCAAAAGCATTATGCTGAGTAAAAGAAGTCAGTCTGAAGGATTTCATACTCTAGGATTCCATTTATATAACATTATTGAAACGACAAAATTATGGGGACAGAGAATAGATCAGTGGTTGCCAGGGATTTAGGTGTGTGGAGAGGGTGTGGCTATAAAGAGCATGCAAGGGAATTTTTTTGGGAGATGAAATGGATCTGTATCCTAATTATGGTCATGGTAACACAAATCTATACATGTGTTTAGATTCATAGAACTGTATACCAAAAGAAAAAAAGTCATTTTTACTCTCTTAAAATGAAAAAAGAAAAAGCCTGGGCATTCTAACACCTTGTTCGTGAGAGTACACATTGATACCAAGTTTTATGGTGGGCAATTTTGCTATGTGTATAAATACGGAAAGTTTGTCTGTTCTATTATTCAGCAATCCCAGTTTTGCAAAACTATGCTAAAGAATCTTTGGGGGCCGGGCACGGTGGTTCACGCCTGTAATCTCAGCACTTTGGGAGGCCGAGGTGGACGATCACCTGAGGTCAGGAGTTTGAGACCAGCCTGGCCAACATTGGGCAACCCCGTCTCTACTGAAAATACAAAAATTAGCCGGGCATGGTGGCGCATGCCTGTAGTCCGAGCTACTCGGGAGGCTGAGGCAGGAGAATCACTTGAACCTGGGAGGCAGAGGTTGTAGTGAACTGAGATCGTGCCACCACACTCCAGCCTGGGCAACAGAGTGAGAATCCGTCTCAAAAAAAAAAAAAAAAAAAAAAAACTTTGTGTACGTGTGCAAAGAGAATACAAAGATGATAATGGCTGCATTTTTTAAATGACTATAAAAAAGAGGTACAACCAGCCAGGTAAAGTGGTGTGCACCTGTAGTCCCAGCTACTCGGGAGGGTGAGGTGAGAGGAACACTTGAGTCCAGGAATTTCAGGCCAGCCTGGGCAACATAGTGAGACCCCTGTCCCAAAAACAAAACAAAACACCAAAATGTCTATCTGTAGGAATTTGTTTTCAAGTTGTGATACATAGGTACAGTGAAATATTATACATTCATTTAAAATGATGATAAAATCTGTATTTGTTTACATGAAAAACTGTCCACTATAATGTAGTGAAAATAATAGATTACAAACAATATATATGGAATAAACTTGTTTAGAAACAATTTCTAGAATAAGGTACAATGGACAGAATCATCTCTGGGAAGTGGGTTTATAATGATTCTCATTTTCTTCTTTGTATCTTTTTCATAGTCTTTCTACTTTTGTTATGTCTGGACATTTGATTATGAGCATGTATTACTGATCTATTTTAAAAATTGATTTTAATTTTTACAAAAACTCATGTAAAGCTTGAAGGTTCGCATTTTAGACCATGTTAAAATTTTCCTGGATCAAAACAGATTTATTCAAATATTTTGTACCCCGTCCTCCAAAATTGCCTGCCAAAATACACTACAAAAGAGAGCATTTAGCTGCATATTTTTTGGACTGCTGAGATCAACAATATTATTTCCATGGCTTAAATTTTTACCCTCCAGTATGTGTGGGTTACAAACACTCTTCCACATTTTTGAGGCATTGCTTTTGATATTTTAAATGTAAATTCAGCTGTTCGCGGTGGCTAACGCCTGTAATCCCAGCACTTTGGGACGCTGAGGAAAGGATCACTTGAGGTCAGGAGTTTGAGACCAGCTTAGCTAACGTGGTGAAACCCCGTCTCTTTTAAAACTACAAAAATTAACCGGGCATGGTGGCAGGCACCTGTAATCCCAGCTACTCAGGAGGCTGAGGCAGGAGAATCACTTGAACTCGGGAGACAGAGGTTGCAGTGAGCCGAGATCATGCCACTGCCCTCCAGCCTGGCCACAGAGCGACACTCCATCTCAAAAAAAAAAAAAAAAAAAGGCCAGGCGCAGTGGCTCACACCTGTAATCCCAGCACTTTGGGAGGCCAAGGTGGGTGGATCAACTGAGGTTGGGAGTTCACGACCAGCCTGACCAACATGCAGAAACCCCGTCTCTACTAAAAACACAAAATTAGCCGGGTGTGGTGGTACATGCCTGTAATCCCAGCTACTCGGGAGGCTGAGGCAGGAGAATTGCTTGAACCCAGGAGGTGAAGGTTGTGTTGAGCTGAGATCCCGCCATTGCACTCCAGCCTGGGCAACGAGCAAAACTCTGTCTCAAAAAAACCAAAAAAATTCCCCCAAAAAACCAAAAAAAAACCACCAACAACAAAAAAATCAAATAATATACCTTGTTTAGCATAAAGCATAATTATATGCATATGGTGATTGGGAGGATGAAATGGAAAGGTTATTTATTACTGACTTTAGAAATTATGTCCTGATAGATTGATGGTTGATTTAAATATAACTTCTTGTCAAGCATCTGTTTTTCGAATCAAATTACTATGACTCTGCAGTTTCCTTGAAATCTCATAGTATCACAACTCTGTTTGCCTTTGCATGGTTTTAAGAAAATGAGGAGTGTGAAACTTCAAACTTCGTTTTCACTGTATTACATTTTTGAATGACACACTGGTCATTTCCTAGAAATATAAGGTGACAAATATTTCACAGAAACATAAGGTGCTATTATCTCATTCAATCTTAGGTCACTCAAAATTCTTTCTCTCCCACACATTGAAGATTCATTTGGGAATGCTTTTCCCAAATGCTTATTGTGCACCCCCAGTGAAGGGGTGGTAAGTGTTTTTCATTTTGCTTCCTTTGTTTATCTACAGGGTTCCATTCAATAAACAAAGGGACTTGGGTCAAACTTCAGGCTCTTATGGGTTTGGATGTAATCTTTGGTCTCATTTTTAGTTACCAACAGAGAGTGTTGCTTCTGACCTCTTTGACTCTTCCCTGCTGAATTTACTATGCCTTTGATACTTGTGAAGGGTGAGATTTTCGAGGAGTACTGTTGTTTTTGTTAGAGGTTGTAATGTCTTTCTTTGCTTTGTGATTCAAGTTGTGTTCAGTTACAATCATAAGCATGTGCCTAAAAAAATCAGACGCAAACTAGCAAAAGTAGAAACTCAGGGTGACAATCTTTAAGAAAAGATGCAATTCTTGGGGCTGGGTGCGGTGGCTTATGCCTATAATCCCAGCATGTTGGGAGGCCAAGGTGGGCAGATTGCCCGAGGTCAGGAGTTCGAGACCAGCCTGGCCAATGTGGTGAAACCCTGTATTTTAGTAAAATACAAAAATTAGCCGGGCGTGCTGGTGGGTGCCTGTAATCCCAGCTACTCAGGAGGCTGAGGCAGGAGAATTGCTGGAACCTGGGAGGTGGAGGTTGCAGTGAGCCTAGATTGCGCCATTGCACTCCAGCCTGGGTGACAAGAGCGAAACTCTGTCTCAAAAAAAAAAAAAAAAAAAAAAAAAAAAGATGCAACTCTTATTACTGTCACAGAAATGAAAATTTAGTTACATAGTATTGTAAAAGGACTATCAGCTAGGTTTAACCTTACCAAGATTTAGGTAATTCACTCCCTGCTACACTCATATTCTCAGCCACTTCCCTCATCACATTTTCAGGGTGCAGTATATAACAGCGTCAACTCGTGTAATTCCCCCTACTCCCTATGAACTTCTAGGCCAAGGGGCCACACGGGGTGGGGCATATAGTATAAAGGAGTAAGGCAGACTGCTGGAGAAAAACAGGGATTAGGCCAGGTGCAGTGGCTCACGTGTGTAATCCCAGCACTTTAGGAGGCTGAGGCGGGCGGATCACGAGGTCAGGAGTTTGAGACCAGGCTGACCAACATGGTGAAACCCTGTCTGTATTAAAAATACAAAAATTAGCTGGGCACGGTGGCTGGTGCCTGTAATCCCAGCTACTCAGGAGGCTGAGGCAGGAGAATTGCTTGAACCTAGGAGGCGGAGGTTGCAGTGAGCCAAGATCACACCACTGCACTCCAGCCTGGGTGACAGAGTGAGACTCTGTGTCAAAAACAAAAACAAATACAAAAACAAAAACAAAAACAAAACAAAACAAAAAACAAGGATTAGTGAGGACTTTGCAAAGTGCAAACAGCATGCTCCATCTAAAGAGAGCTTTTCAGTACTAGCTGATTGTTGTTGTGTGGAAATACGTCTTGTATGGTGAGATCTTCCACCTTTTCAACAGAAATGAGAAACACAAACATTTCTGTGTGACACTCCAAACTTGTTGGCTATTTCTGTTTTTCTTTTTTTCTTTCTTTCTTTCTTTTTTTTTTTTTTGAGGCAGAGTTTTGCTCTCGTTGCCCAGGCTGGAGTGCAATGACGTGATCTCGGCTCGCCGCAACCTCTGCCTCCTGGATTCAAGCGATTCTCCTGCCTCAGCCTCCCCAGTAGCTGAGACATGCGCCGCCATGCCTGACTCATTTTGTAGTTTTAGTAGAGATGGGGTTTCTCCATGTTGGTCAGGCTGGTCTCGAACTTCCTACCTCAGGTGATCCATCTGCCTAGGCCTCTCAAAGTGCAGGGATTATGGGTGTGAGCCACCGTGCCCAGCCCTAGTTGGTTATTTCAAACAAAATACTAATACTCTTCAGCCCAAACCATGTGTCAGAGAGCTGGGTGTGGCCAGGGGGCCCCTGGTGTGCAACCAGTCTTCAGTGATGCTACTGTATGCTAGTGACAGCACAACTGACCACTGAAAATATGGTGCACGATGGTGAACAGATTGGATTTCCCATATCTCTAGAACCCCAGGGCTTTGAGGCAATTCTGATAGATGGAGGGGGAGCGAGAGAGAGAAAGAGGAGGGAGAGGTATCACATGAAAGAGATACTGGACTTTCTGCTAATAAATGGGTGGGTATTTGGGTGAGTAGATAGGAAATTAAAAAGAAATATGAGAGATGGGCGTGGTGGCTTGTGCCTGTAATCCCAGTGACTTGGGAGGCTGAGGTGGGAGTATTGTTTGAGACCAGGAGTTTGAGATCAGTCTGGGCAGCATAGTGAGATCCCGTCTCTAAACATAAAATTTTAAAAAATCAGCTAAGCGTGGTGGTGCATACCTGTAATCCCAGCTGCTTAGGAGGCTGAGGCAGGAGGATCCCTTGAGCCCAGGAGTTAGAGGCTGCAGTGAGCTATGATTGTGCCATTTTACACTAGCCTGGGTGAGAAAGCAAGACTCCCACGTCTGAGACAGAGAGAGAGGAGAGAGGCAGAACATATTTGAACTCCAGGCTGGTGAATAATTCATACTGATTAATTTAATTGAAAATATTTATTTAAAATTTGCAGATCGGAGTTTTGGAAAGGTTACATTTATTAAATTATTGTTGGACTATGAGGAACACATTGTTGCTTGGAATAATATTTAATGATGATGATGATGATGATAATAAATGACAATAATAAACAACTATCATTTATTGAGCACATACCATATACCAGGCCCAGTACCAAGCAGTTCACATATATTATACATCTAATACCCAGAGCAACTCTATAAGGCAGCTCTATGTGTTGCTTCCATTTGAAAGATGAATAAACTGAGGTACAGAGATGTGAAGTAACATGCTGATGGACACCCAGATATGATCTGCAGATAAGAAGGATAAGTCAGAAGATCAGATAAGCAGAAAGGTTTAAACACACAGGACTTTCATTTAGTAGTAAACTCTTATGATTAGTCTAAAATTCTATTTTCTTTTACAGTTTACCTACTCATCAAATCTGTCTTAACTATTTTTATCTCTCCAAATTCTCTTCTGTTCTTTGTTACTATGTACACATGCTTTTAAAATATGTTAGGATTTGCTGTTTCCATGTGTTAATTTCTTGTTTGCCTTTCTTCATTTATAAACTCTTTCCTCCTACTAATTATTGACAAACTCTATTTTTCTTTTTTTTTGAAAAACTCTATTTTTCATATCATTTTTCTAAATTTAAAAATAGCATATAAGCCTGGGCGCGGTGGCTCACACCTGTAATCCCAGCACTTTGGGAGGCTGAGGCAGGTGGATCATCTGAGGTTGGGAGTTTGAGACCAGCCTGGCCAACATGGTGAAACCCTGTCTCAACTAAAATTACAAAAAAACAAAAGTTAGCCGGGCATGGTGGTGGGCACCTGTAGTCCCAGCTACTCAGGAGATTGAGGCAGGAGAATCGCTTGAACCCCGGAGGTGGAGGTTGCAGTGAGCCGAGATGGGGCCACTGCATTCCAGCCTGGGCAACAGAGTGAGACCCTGTCTCAAAAAATAAAGTATATATATATATATATATATATATATATATAATATATTTACGTGTGTGTGTGTGTGTATACATATATATAGCATGTGTTTATTTTATAAATTTTGTAAAATACAGACATATATGAAAAAATTACCTATAATCTTACCATCCACAGGTGATTGCTGTTAGCACCTATCTGGGATTTTTTTTTTCTTTTTTTTTTTTCTTTTTGCAGTCTTTTCTAGGCACATATATTCAATGAAAAAGGTTATCAATATAGTAACAGTTATTTTTTACTGAATGTTAACCATACACATAAATATAGCTTTGCTTTTTTTTTCATTTCACATTTACCATGAGCAGTTTCCTATATCACAACTCTTTGAAAACATTATTTTCACCTTTCATGGCTATATAACATTCTATCATCTGAATTTATCAATGTGTATTTTAGAATTGTTATCAGATGATTAAGTATTTTTAAAATGTTCACTCATCAATAAAATAGTGACAACATTCTTGAACATAAGTTTTTTTTACCATACTATCGAATATTTCCTTAGTATAAATTCCTCCAAGTAAAATTAGTGGGCCAAAGGCTTTTTTGTTTTGAGGCGGAGTTTCGCTCTCGTTGCCCAGGCTGGAGTGCAATGGCGTGATCTCGGTTCACCACAACCTCCTCCTCCCAGGTTCAAGCAATTCTCCTGCCTCAGCCTCCTGAGTAGCTGGGATTACAGGCATGCACTACCATGCCTGGCTAATTTTGTAGTTTTAGTAGAGACAGGGTTTCTCCATGTTGGTCAGGCTGGTCTCAAACTCCTGACCTCAGGTGATCTGCCTGCCTCGGCCTCCCAAAGTGCTGGGATTACAGGCATGAGCCACGGGTCCTGGACCAAAGCCTCTTGATACATGTTGCTAAACTATCAGAATGTTGGGCCTCTTTGCACCCTACTAACACCCTCAGTTTTTATGAGTATGATTACATTATTTTCCCTCTTTTCCCCAACCTCCTATTCTATTTTCCTTAGATACCTTAAGACTGCACCCCCAACTTAGCTTTCTGTTCTCATTCAGGCAGTGTGTCCAGGGCTTCCAATCCCAGTGGTGAGTAGGCAGATGTGGGGGCTTCCTGTTGAACTCTGTTAGGTGATTGAGCCACTCAAGGGGAAACCAGCTTTGGGGTCAGCTCTGTGGCAAGCCCAGGACTCTATGAATGGAGCTCATTCCTCACTAATTTACACACCAGGACAAGTAGCCAGCTAAGAAATTGCTCTAATTTCACTGGACGTCAGTCACCAGAAGAATGGAGATACAGAAGGAAAATAAAAGGCCTGCTCCCACAGTGGGGTCATAGCACATCTCCACATTTAACCTTTGACAAGGCAAAAGTATTTCTTCTGTCCAGACAATTCCAGAAGTCATAAGGAATACTGGGCAAGGACGGGTCAAAACAACACAGACTATTGAGGGCAACAAAGGAAAAACCATGCACTCCTGAAGAAATCGTTCCCAAAATGCTGAAAGAGAAAGAGGATTGTCTCTCTAGAAGTCTAATAGAAAACAGTATCTGGAACATTTCCTAGGATTTTTTTTTTTTTTTAATGACTTACTCTCTTGTTAATATGTCAGAGAAAAGAAAAGCTCCTGGCTAAGAAATAAAACAGTCCCTCATTCCAGAAATCACAGCCAGGAATATGGATTCTTAAGTGTCAAAAAAGTACTCTGAATAAGGAAAGAAACGCAGATGCACTACTTCTATTATAATAAGCGCTTGATTTCTTTTAATCCCCTGAGTCCAATTATTTTCTTGGCAAATTTAAGGGTACTGACTGCTTCTGTGAATCTATTGTTACACTTGATAATGGATCTGAGTTGGGGGTAATATTTGCCTATCAATTTGGATACTTAAAAATCTCTCTCTCTTTCTTCATATACCCTCTATCTCACAACTTTCCATTTAATGAGGGAAGTGAATTTCTTCTTTTTTCTGCCCCTCTTTCCTACTGCTTCTAGAATAAAAGCATAACAGGACGACAGGAGTGGAGATAAGAGGAAGGGTTTCCAAGCAATGGGAAAGTATGATGAGAGTCGTAAGCTGGTAGAATGGGGGTGAGTAAGGGGTGGGGTGTGGATGGATGGAAGAGGATGGAGGAGGAAGCAGGTCATATGATCAGGCTTCAAAGACCTTCCAATATCTTGTTTTCAGAGCCTTTGTAGGTCTTCTTACAGAACTTTGAGGGTATTTTTCCTTTGTGAGCAAAGGAGAACCATAGTCAATTTTGAGGGATGGGCTGGGCGCGGTGGCTCACGCCTGTAATCCCAGCACTGTGGCAGGCAGAGGCAGGTGGATCATTTGAGGTCAGGAGTTCGAGACCAGCCTGGCCAAAATGGTGAAACCCCGTCTCTACTGAAAAAACAAAAAGTTAGTTGGATGTGGTGGCATGTGCCTATATCTCCAGCTACTCGGGCAGCTGAGGCAGCAGACTTGCTGGAACCCGGGAGGCAGATGTTGCAATGAGTCGAGATTGTGCCACTGCACTCCAGTCTGGGAGACAGAGTGAGACTCCATCTCAAAAAAAAGAAATTTTTTTTTTGGAGGGAGAAAATATATGATTAGATTGTTTTTGTGTTGGTTTGCTTGTTTGTTTTTTTCCCCAAGCAAAAAATCACTTTACTGCAATAGGGAAGACAAATAGGAAGGGGAAGAAACTAGAGACAGGAACAGCAGTTTGGAGGTTCTGCAATACAGAAGCCCAGATGTTTGGCTTGGACTTAGACACTGGGAATGAAAAATAAATGATGAATTAAAAAAATAAAATATTTGGGGAGGTATACTTGACCTGACCTTGGTGCTTTTTCAAATGAGAAGAGAAAGACAGAGACAGATGAAAAAGTTAAGCAAGGATGACTATGATTTCCCATAGTGAATGTCTGGATGATGATGTCATTAAATGAAAATTTTTAAAAAGGCAGATGGTAGAAGGAGATTTGAAGGAAAGACAAGAAATTTGTTTGTTTTGGATTTACTTGTAGAATGACCTGCAAAATTTTGTCCTAATAAATGTTAACAAGTGGCTTTCCATACAAAAACCAAACCAAACAAAACCCCGATGTAAACCAAAAATAAAATTCTGAGGCCCCCCTCCACCATCTGAATGAACTTCCCCCTCTGCAAGGGCACTCTTAAAATTTAACATGAAAGACTGGTTCAGGTCATGACGGGAAGTGGGGGTCGGACAGGCCTCATTATGCCTCTCTGGCATTAACATCAACACAGACCTTAAGTCTGTTAAGAAGCATTTACAATCTATTCTCTCTGAAGCCTGCTACCTGAAGGCTTCCTCTGCACACTGAGAACTTTGGTCTCCACAGTCCTTTATCTTAAGCCAGACATTTCCTTTCTATTGATCCCAGGTCTTTAGATAAACTCAACCAATTGTCAACCAGAAAAATTTTAAATCTATCTATAACCTGGAAGCCCCCACTTCAAGTTGCCCTGCCTTTTTGAACTGAACCAATGTATTTCTTAAACTTATTTGATTGAAGTCTCATATCTCCCTAAAAACCAAGCTGCACCCCCAACCAGCTTGGGCGCATGTTCTTAGGATCTCCTGAGGGCTGTCTCCTGAGGGCCAAGATCACTCATATTTGGCTCACCATAAATCTCTAAATATTTTACAGAGTTTTACTCTTTTCATCGACACTGATTTATATTGGATTTCCAATGGTGTAATATTCATGCCGTTGGCCGATTTCAAGCTAGCTGGTAGAGATATGCAAACAAACAAACAAACAAAAAAGAGATATGCAAAAACAACTCTTGTGAGCTTGTGTGCTGGCTCCAACACACCATGCTGCTGGATATTCTACCAGACAGCATAGGGCGCACGGTGGGTGAGCCTGGCAAGGAGACAAGAGCTGGCGGTACAGGGCTTAAATGAAGCCAAGGGCGTGAATAATATTGATTAGGAGAGCAAGTAGAAATGAAAAGAGAAAACCAGTATTAGGAGATCTATAAAGAAACAATAGTCAGAAAAAGAGTGGTTAAAGAGGCAGAAGAATCAGAAGAGAACCAGATTCATGAAATAAAAGAGAGGAATCAGTTTCAGGAAGGAAAGTGTGGTCAGTAGTGTCAAATACCAGAGACTGAATAGCCTAAGGATTTAAAAGAGGTCAACAGCACTACCAATTAAGCGGTTTTTCTGAGCTTAAGATATTTTTCTTTATTTTTCTATGTTAAAAATATTTTATAAAGAAAAAGAAAAAAAGAGATCACATTTGCCCCCCCAACCCGTCCCTGGCCTCTCTCTCTCTAAGGAAGTCGTTAATGAATTTGGGCAGAATAGATTCAGAGCTGTGAGAGTGAAAATTTGACTGCAGTGGGTGAGGTGTTAATAAAAGGGAGGGGGTAGAGATGAAATCTTTCCAGCAGTTTGGCTCTTAAGGGGATAGCTTGAAGGAAAGAGGGTTGGAAGGGTGGTTTTTAAAAAGAATTATCACTCACTAATCAACTAGAAATCCAGTGGAATATGCAGTATTTGTCTGTAATCCAGCAGGCTAACTTTTTTTTTTTTTTTTTTTTTTTTTGAGACGGAGTCTCGCTCTGTCACCCAGGCAGGAGTGCAGTGGCATGATCTTGGCTTACCGCAACCTCTGCCTCCCAGTTCAAGCAATTCTCTTGCCTCAGCCTCCCAAGTAGCTGGAACTACAGGCATGCACCACCATGCATGGCTAAATTTTTTTTGAATTTTTAGTAGAGATGAGTTTCACCATGTTGGTCAGGCTGGTCTCAAATTCCTGACCTCAAGTGATCACCCGCCTCGACCTCCCAAAGTGCTGGGATTACAGGCCGGAGCCACAGTGCCCAGCCAAGGCTAACCTCTTGATCCCAATGACAAACAGAACAAACATCTTACTCAAGTCCAGAAGCAATAATAATTTTGAATCTTGCTTGCATGTCAACAGGAGCCACATTAATACAGAAGAGGATCACATTGGTCCAATTAAATTGAATTGATTGAGAGCCTCTGCAATACATGGTCTACTGCACAAATAATGATGGTTCCTGGTACATTTTTATTTGACCATTGATTGCTCGATTTGTTTCTGTGTCTAACTGTGTATTGGAATTAAGCTGACTCAATTTGAACTGCAGGTCCTTTTATCCCTCTTATTTTTTATTTATTTATTTATTTTATTTTAAGGCATTTCTCACTCTCCAGAAAATCTCTAAGATTTCAGCTATTAGGTATTTGTCTTTTTTTTTTTTTTTTTTTTTGAGACTGAGTCTTGCTGGGTCGCCCAGGCTGGAATGCAGTGTCACAATCTCGGCTCATCACAACCTCCACCTCCCTGATTCAAGTGATTCTCCTGCCTCAGACTCCCGAGTAGCTGTGACTATAGGTGCAAACCACCACGCCCAGCTAATTTTTGTATTTTTAGTAGAGACGGGTTTTCACTATGTTGGCCAAGCTGGTCTCAAACTCCTAACCTCAAGTGATCTGCCCGCGTTGGCCTCCCAAAGTGCTGGGATTATAGGCATGAGCCACCGTGCCCCACCAGGTCTTCTTAATCATAACAAATTCATCTTAAAACATCATTTTAGAATATATTATTTTTTATTCTTCATTGACTTCCTGCATTACTCTATTTTTTCAGAGTTTCTAGCAACCAGTATCATTGGTATTTTAAACAATGTGTACATGTACATTTATGCAGATGAGTTAACATATATCAAAGCAACCCCCAAACAATGCCATTTAGGTAATCTCCAATTTAAAAGCCTCAATAGAATGATAAGATTGAGCTTTTCTGTAGTTCCATGACCTCCAGCAGAGTCTGCAAGGCCACAGCTGCCTGAAGGTTGATTCTGTAATTAGAAGATGCCAGGGTCATCTCAGAATAGAACCTCAAGCCACCCAGGCTACATTTACAGAATCAGCCTCTCCAGAAAAACAGCAACAAAGGAGGGCCTTCCTCTGTATTTGGAAGGAGTCACCTAGAGGAGGGACTTGGGGTTTTGGTGTTGGTGTGGGGGGCAGGGATGGGATGGGGAGGGGGAAGCTTATTGAAATATACTAAAAGACAAACCAATCTAAGGGCTGGAGGGAAGATAATTCACACTTGTAAGCTTCTTTTTCAAGGGGCATCTCTTAGGCTCTAGCTTTTGAGATTCAGTATATATATTTTTTTGAGTCTTGCTCTGCTGGAGTGCAGTGGTGTGATCTGGGCTCACTGCAAGTTCTGCCTCTCAGGTTCACACCATTCTTCTGCCTCAGCCTCCCGAGCAGCTGGGACTACAGGCGCCTGCCACCATGCCCAGCTAATTTTTTGTATTTTTAGTAGAGACGGGGTTTCACCCTGTTAGCCAGGATGGTCTCGATCTCCTGATCTCATGATCCGCCCGCCTCGGCCTCCCAAAATGCTGGGATTACAGGCGTGAGCCACCGCGCCTGGCCCAGTATTTTTGTTTTATGAAGATATTACATTTGTAAAGTATGAGCTTGGTGTCAGCAAACTTATATCCCTGTGTACAAACTGGCCGAATCACTTAGCCACTTTGGGCCAAATCACTTAGCTCTTCTAACAGTAAGAAATCAACAAGAAAAATAAACATTTCAAACATTACAATGTGTTCATGTATTCACTGTGGGGGATGACCAGATTCTCGAAACCACAGGTTGTTCTTAGTGAAACAAGTTTGGGTTGGGGCCATAGACTTGTGTATTTAGAATCAATGGCTGTTCTCTCTCTGGGACTTTGATTTTTTTCTTGGGCTCATCCCCTTTTTGTAGTATCTTATCTTTGTCTTATTTGTATAGGACTTAACTGTTCCCATTCCCTTATTAGAGCAATCTAAGTGATTACCTTCATACCTTTTGGAATTATATGCTTCAAAATTCCAAAAAGAATGATTTTGGGCTGGGCACAGTGGCTCACACCTATAATTCCAGCACTTTGAGAGGCTGAGGCGGATCGCCTGAGGTCAGGAGTTTGAGACCAACCTGGCCAACATAGTGAAACCCCGTCTCTACTAAAAAATATAAAAAATTAGCCGGGCATGGTGGCAGGTGCCTGTAATCTCAGCTACTCGGGAGGTGGAGGTTGCAATGAGCCCAGATCGCACCATTGCACTCCAGCCTGGGCAACAAGAGCGAAACTCCATCTCAATTAAAAAAAAAAGAATGATTTTGGTGGTCGACTTCAAATAGGTAGGAGAAGAAGGAGAGAGGAGATAGAGGGTCAGGGAGATCTAATTACTCTCTAAAATCATGCTAGGAAAGATAACACCTTTTAATAACACTCTCTGCTTTTATAACATCATTCTGCCAAGGAGCTCAAAGGTTTCAACAAAGTTCACTTTCAGAAAACCCCTTTGAGGAAGCCAGAATATACATCTTCTCTCCATTTTAAAGATGAAGAAACAGGCCGGGCACAATGGCTAATGCCTGTAATCCCAGCACTTTGGGAGGCTGAGGCCAGAGGATCGCTTGAGCTCCAGAGTTTGAGACCAGCCTGGATAACATGGCAAAACCCTGTCTCTACAAAAGAAATACAAAAATTAGATGGGTGTGGTGGCATGCACCTGTGGTCCCAGCTACTTGGGAGGCTAAGGTGGGAGGATCGCTTGAGCCCAGGGAGTCAAGTCTACACTGAGCCATGATTGGATCACTGCACTCCAGCCTGGGTAGACAGAGCAAGACCCTGTCTCAAAAAAAAGAAATGAAAGAGAAAGAAAGAAAGAGGAGAGGAGAGGAGATGAGGGGAGGGGAGGAGGGAGGGGGGGAGGAAGGAAGGAAGGAAGGAAGGAAAAAAGATGAAAAAAGAAAAAAACAAGATGAAACAGAGGCAGAAAGACTTTACTTAAATTGCTCATCATATGGTTGTCAAGTTTGACCCCAAAGCCCAATTTATTGACCAAGGTTATTCTTTGACTGAGGCAAGGGGGTCCCCTCTCCTGGGCCTTGGGCTTTAGAAAGCTCATCTCTGGCCTTTCTGAGATCCATCCCTTTCTTTTTATTTTTCTTGACATGGAGTCTTGCTCTGTCACTCAGGCTGGAGTGCAGTGGCATGATCTCGACTCACTGTAACCTCTGCCTCCCGGGTTCAAGCTATTCTCCTGCCTCAGCCTCCTGGGATAACAGGCGCCCGCCACCACGTCTGGCTAATTTTTGTATTTTTAGTAAAGACTGGGTTTCATCATGTTGGCCAGGTTGGTTTCGAACTCCTGACCTGAGGTGAGCTGCCCACCTTGGCCTCCCAAAGTGCTGGGATTATAGGCATGAGCCACTGTGCCTGGCTCAGATCCATCCCTTTCTAAGGGCAAATAGTCCATGGTGCAAAGGGGCCATGCCACCCAGAGTTATGAGTACCTGGGACTCCAGAATTCCTTGCCTGGTGGCCTCCACATGCACTTCCAGGGCCTGCTTGGGCCTCTTCTATGGGTCTGTCCTGAGTGTTGATAGAACCACTGATGTGAGTACCTGGGCTTGAGCCGTGGCCTGGAGATCCTGTTGACTGTAGCATGGAGGGGGCTTGTGCAGCTGAATGTCTGCATGCAGGTGGTGGGAGTTCTGGAATATGATGGAGCTGGAGGTGGGAAGAGAAGTAGGCTTGGGGCAGCTCTCTCATGCCACCTCATTCTGGCCAAAACTCAGGTTAAACTGTGAAGAGTCTAAATGTGAATCTGCCCTTCAAGGTGGCTACAAAGGTATCTTTGTCAAAGTAGGAGACCTTGTGGCCTCCACGTGCACTTCCAGGGCCTGCTTGGGCCTCTTCTACGGGTCTGTCCTGAGTCTTCTATGAATCTGCCCTTCAGGGCAGATTCATATTTAGACTCTTCACAGTTTGACCTGAGTTTTGGCCAGAATGAGGTGACATTTAGTTTGTTGGCTTGATGGATGACTTAAATATTTAGACATATGGTGTGTAGGCCTGCATTCCTACTCTTGCCTTTTTTTTTGCCCCTCCAGTGTTTTGGGTAGTTTTGCTCCCCTACAGCCAAAGGCAAACAGAGAAGTTGGAGGTCTGGAGTGGCTACATAATTTTACACGACTGCAATTCTCTGGCTGCACTTCACAAATGTATACAAACTAAATACAAGTCCTGTGTTTTTATCACAGGGAGGCTGATCAATATAATGAAATTAAAAGGGGGCTGGTCCATATTGTTCTGTGTTTTTGTTTGTTTGTTTCTTTTTTGGTTTTTGTGGCCTCCTTCCTCTCGATTTATGAAGAGAAGCAGTAAGATGTTCCTCTCGGGTCCTCTGAGGGACCTGGGGAGCTCAGGCTGGGAATCTCCAAGGCAGTAGGTCGCCTATCAAAAATCAAAGTCCAGGTTTGTGGGGGGAAAACAAAAGCAGCCCATTACCCAGAGGACTGTCCGCCTTCCCCTCACCCCAGCCTAGGCCTTTGAAAGGAAACAAAAGACAAGACAAAATGATTGGCGTCCTGAGGGAGATTCAGCCTCGAGCTCTCTCTCCCCCAATCCCTCCCTCCGGCTGAGGAAACTAACAAAGGAAAAAAAAATTGCGGAAAGCACGATTTAGAGGAAGCAAATTCCACTGGTGCCCTTGGCTGCCGGGAACGTGGACTAGAGAGTCTGCGGCGCAGCCCCGAGCTCAGCGCTTCCCGTGCGTCTTAGGCCGGCGGGCCCGGGCGGGGGAAGGGGACGCAGACCGCGGACCGTAAGACACCCGCTGTACCCTCCACCCCCACCCCACCCCACCCACCCACCTCCCCCCAACCCCCTAGATGTGTCGTGGGCGGCTGAACGTCGCCCGTTTAAGGGGCGGGCCCCGGCTCCACGTGCTTTCTGCTGAGTGACTGAACTACATAAACAGAGGCCGGGAAGGGGGCGGGGAGGAGGGAGAGCACAGGCTTTGACCGATAGTAACCTCTGCGCTCGGTGCAGCCGAATCTATAAAAGGAACTAGTCTCGGCAAAAACCCCGTAATTGCGAGCGAGAGTGAGTGGGGCCGGGACCCGCAGAGCCGAGCCGACCCTTCTCTCCCGGGCTGCGGCAGGGCAGGGCGGGGAGCTCCGCGCACCAACAGAGCCGGTTCTCAGGACGCTTTGCTCCTTGTTTTTTCCCGGGTTCTGTTTTCTCCCCTTCTCCGGAAGGCTTGTCAAGGGGTAGGAGAAAGAGACGCAAACACAAAAGTGGAAAACAGGTAAGAGGCTCTCCAGTGACTTACTTGGGCGTTATTGTTTTGTTTCGAGGCCAAGGAGGCTTCGGGAAGCGCTCGGTTTCGGGGACTTTGATCCGGAGCCCCACATCCCCACCACTTGCAACTCAGATGGGACCGGAGGCGGTGTTAAATGGGGAGACGATGTCCTAGTACGAGCTCTGGTGACCCCAGGGCTCTGCGCTGCTGCGCTTGGGGCTTGCCCGGCGGTGGAGACCGGGGAGCATCTCTGGGCGTGGAGACCCGGGCGCAGTACCCCGGACTCAGAGGGGTCGGGGGTTCGCGGGCGTGCTGAGGGCGCTGCTGCCGGGTGGGGAGAGCTGCAGGTCCGGCACCGAGCGCTGCTTTGTTCGGAGGGCCCTGAGCTGGCTAGAAACCCTTCTGGTTGCAGGTCGGCCAGTACCTACGGAGACAAATGCCAGCACTGAGTCTTCACTCGGTTCTTAAGAAGCTGGTCTGTTCTGACCTGGGAATTGGCTATATGCTCCCCGGGACTGGAGCGGCACAGTCCCGGACTGTGAATCCGGGAACTCGAGTTGGAGGTGTCCCAAACGGTCCGTGGTGCTATTGCTCACTAGAGGCCTTGGGTCTTTGTTTGACCTGAGGGGTAGGGAGGTCCTGCCTACAGTCTCCGTGCGCTCAGCTGAGCTGGTGTCCCTGGCGCAGAGCGCGGACGAGTTTTGTTTCCTTTCCTTTTTTTTTTTTCTTTCCTTTAAGTCTCGCTCTGTCGCCCAGGCTGGAGTGCAATGGAACGATCTCCGCTCACTGCAACCTCCGCCTCCCGGGTTCAAGCGATTCTCCTGCCTCAGCCTCCTGAGTAGCTGGGATTACAGGCGCGTCACCACACCCAGCTAATTTTTGTATTTTTAGTAGAGACGGGGTTTCAACTTGTTGGCCAGGCTGATCTCGAACCCTCGACCTCAGGTGATCCACCGGCCTCGGCCTCCCAAAGTGCTGGGATTACAGGCGTGAGCCACCGCGCGCGGCCGAGTTTTGTTTCTTTTAAAAACAAGACTTAGGAGAGCCTGCGGAGACCCGGAGGTGGGGTGCCCAATCCTGCCTCTCCCACGTTCCCTGCAGCCCCATCTTCCAGACCGTTGCCGCTGGTCTCTCGGGGCAGCTTCTGCCTGGGCGCAGATGGGGAAGCTGGGCCGAGGTGGTGCCGTGGAATGACCGGGAGTAACCCCGGCGGGCGGCGCAGAACTCGGAGCTCCGCCGCGGGGCTGGGCTGGGCTCTGCCGTGAGGGTGGGGGTGCTGGGCGCGGGGGCTGCGGTGGCCCCCGGAGACTGGCCCGCAGCGCCTCCTGGCCGGAGGACCTAGGAATCGGCCGGCTCTACTAGGTGTCTTTGCTCGCGGTTCCGACTGTGAATCCGGTGAAGACCGGTGGTTGCAGACGGGGAGGAACTATGAGGTTGAGGCGAAAGCCCGTTTTTTTTTTGTTTTTTTTGTTTGTTTGTTTTTTTTTTTTGTTAGCGTGTTTGCCAACTCCCGGGCCATTGGTAAAGCAGGAAGGTTCTTGGGGCGGCGGACGGTGCCAGGGTTATGTGTAGGTGCCTCTTTAGGTATATCTTTTATCAAAAAGAAACAAAGAAATAAGATTAAAAATAAACAAAGAAAAAAGTTGTCTGGCACTGGCAGTAATTGGCCTGCCTTTGCAGCACTGATACCATTAGCTTTTAAAATCCGACTTTTCATTGACATTTCAAGAAGAGAATGGGTAGTATATACACATTCATCTCATAGTGGACAAATTTCATATTTAAAAAAACCTTCTGGGTACTGAAATCAGGAAGTCACTTGCCCTCCATGGCCGAATCCCTGCTTCCCACGAAGAGAACCTCACAAAAATTTCCCCCAAGTTAAAGAGTGGAATTTTCTTGATGTTTTTTCTTTCTTTTTTTTTAACGGCCGTAGGTAGTTTAGAACCCAGACTTAAATTATGATCTTCTTTTCAAACAGAACTTAAAGTCCTTAAGTTTTCATCTCCCCTTTTATTTCAACCTATTCTTCTCATACCTACCACAAAAATAATGGAGGCTTTCTGTTGAGAAACTTTCCGTTTCTGTTGAGAGTATCATTCTCTTGAGAAACTTTCTCCTAAATCAGAGAAAGTATGGAAGCATGGAAAGTATTCCTGAGTAGAACCTCTACAGATATTACAATATTTTTCAAATACAAAGTTTCCATTGTCAGCCTGTTTCCCAAGTGCTTCCACAAACCATTAAATAATTCCACAAACCATTAAAATAATTAATGCTAGGGAATTTTAGGAAAACATTGGTTTACAATCAGAAGGACCGGGGAAGAGGGTCTTCAGCCTTCACGATGACTACAAGCCATTTAAGGGACTAGAATTGCTACTGTTGTCAGAGCAATTTAGGAGTCTGTATTTGAGCACCCGCATAGTGTTCCAGAATGACATATCTGACTGTAACCTGGACACCTGTGATATGTTGTCTCCCCTGCAGATGAGCATTTGAAATCTCAACCCTCGTATTTCTACGAGTGCAGGCCTATAATGGACCCTGGACACATTTTTTTTTTTTTTTTTTTTTTTTTTGAGATGCAGTCTCGCTCTGTTTCCCAGGCTGGAGTGCAGTGGCACGATATCGGCTCACTGCAACCTCCACCTCCTGGGTTCAAGAGATTCTCCTGCCTCAGCCTCCTGAGTAGCTGGGACTATAGGCGCATGCCACCATGCCTGGCTAATTTTTGCATTTTTAATAGAGACAGAGTTTCACCATGTTGGCCAGGATCGTCTCGATTTCCCGACCTCTTGATCCACCCGCCTCGGCCTCCCAAAGTGCTGGGATTACAGGCGTGAGGCACCGCGCCCGACCCCTGGACACATTTTGACTTAGAACATATTTTCGGTTTGTGTGAGACAGTGCATTAGTGCAGGATTGGAAAAGAGTGATCAGGAATTGATTGTTTTCAAGGGTTGGTTCCTTCTGCTCAAGGAAGTCCCATTGTAAACATAAAAAAATGAATGAAACTGAAGAAGTTCAGTGACTTAGCTTTTTATTATCTTCTGTAGTACTTACCTTTTTGGAGAGGAGTTGGTTGGGATATTTTTCCATTAAAAAAATTTTTTTTAAAGGGATCTTCTCTCCCATAAGCCGGGATACTTAAGCTATATATGTAGTGGCTACAAATTAAGGTCTTCACTGTTTTCATTTTTAGCTCCTAGAATAAGTGAACATTACCTTAGATAGACTCTTCTAATTATGAAGATATCTAGATGTCTAGAAAATATCAAAATGCATGTGGTTTTTGCATTTCTAAAATACTTTTAAAACCAAATACTTTTTTTTTTTTTTTTTTTCTGAGATGGAGTCTTGCTCTTTTGCCTAGGCTGGAGCGCAGTGGAGTGATCTTGGCTCACTGCAACTTCCGCCTCTCAGGTTCAGGTGATTCTCCTGCCTCAACCTCCTGAGTAGCTGGGATTACAGGTGCGTGCCACCACACCCGGCTAGTTTTTGTGTTTTTAGTAGGGACAGGGTTTCACCATGTTGGCCAGGCTGGTCTCAAGCTCCTGACCTCAAGTGATCTGCCAGCCTCACTTGTGCTGGGATTACAGGCATGAGCCACCACACCCAGCCTCAAATACATTTTTTTAAGTATCCAGATATTAAATAAATAATACCATTATAGTAGTTGTTATGGTCATTTACTCTAGCATCAAATTTTAAAAGATCATTCTGAACACTTGTTTTGTTTATGCTGAGAGAAGGCCTACTCCAAACAATGCAACCATCTTCGTATCTGCATGTGGATACAACCATGAATGGCCAAAGTTATTGCAATGTTGAATAGACACTTATATAGCACTGTGTGGCAAGTACTGTTGGAAATGTTTTTCACGTGTTTATTCGTTGTATTTATTTTGAGATAGGGTCTTGCTCTGTTGCACAGGGTGGAGTGCAGCTGCACAGACAAGGCTTACTGCAACCTCAGCCTCCTGCACTCACGTGATCCTCATACATCAGCCTCTTAAGGAGCTGGGGCCACAGGCACGCACCACTGCTCCTGGCTAAATTTTTACAAATTTTTGTAAAGACAAGGTCTCACTATGTTGCCCAGACTGGTCTTGAACTCCTGGGCTCAAGTGATCCTCCCACATCAGCCTCCCAAAGTGCTGGGATTACAGGCATAAGCCACTGTGCAGGTCATCAAATGCTAATCGAATTTTCACAACAAAACCATTTATTGTCCCTAGTTTACAAGATTAAGTAAATGAGAAGCTAATTTTTCTCTGGCTATATACCTTGCAAGAGGCAGAGCTAAGACTTGAACCCAGCCAGAGTTCTTTAACTCCAGCACTAACATTTCAGCTGCTGCAACCAGGGAGCTTTTCAAGGATGATCACCACATTCTCTACATTCATCTGCTATAATCCTTATCAGAATCTACAGCCTGTATCATATTTTCCTTGTTGCTGTGAGTGGGTCAGCCAAATTCTCTTTAACTTGAAACCTTGGTTGCGTAGGGATTGCAACATCCTGGAAAGAATAGAATAAAATTTACTCAACTCAATTTTTTACTTGGTTCATAATGAAAACTGTACTATTGCTTCAGTCAGATGTTTGCGAATAGCTGTGTGATCTCAAAATGTTTTCCCGTGTGATCTATAGAAAATGGAATGATAGAGTATTAGGCTGTAAGGGCATAAGAAACAAAGGAAAAAGAGAAGTGAACTGTTAGTTTAGTTGTAAAACCTAACTTTGGTGAATTGTAAAAATTTGTTATAATACAATATGATTCTTGCTTGTCCTGTCCTTGATGAAGTTGTGGACCTTTTGAAATAAGCTATTTCTCTGTTACTGCTGTTACTGTTTAGAAATCAAATTTAGTTTTTTCTTAAGATATACGTATTTTTGGAAGATAAACACAGTTTCAAAGTCTGCCTTGTTGGCTGGGTGCACTGGCTTATTCTTGTATTCCCAGCACTTTGGGAGGCCAAAGCAGGAGGATCACTTGAGGTCAGGAGTTCAAGACCAGCCTGGCAAACATGATGAAACCCCGTCTCTACTAACAATACAAAAATTAGCTGGGTGTGGTGGTGGGTGCTTGTAATCCCAGCTACTGGGATTGGGAGGCTGAAGTAGAAGAATTGCTTGAACCTGGGAGGCGGAGGTTGCACTGAGTCGAGATCGTGCCACTTTACTCCAACCTGGGTGACAGAGTGAGACTCCGTCTTGAAAAAAAATGTCTGCCTTGTAAAAGTGAAATAGGATGAGAAAGTGCCTTTTTTATTAATTGGTATAGTGAATTAGAAATAAACTCTTTGAAGACACCTCTTGGTAAAAATAGTTACATTTACTGTTGATTTATGGTATGTTGGATATGTTTTTAAGTTTTCCGTGTAATAACTCAGTTCATTCTCATGAGAACCATGTGAAATAGGTGCTTTTATTGTCTTTATAGATGGGAAACTGAGGTATAGGCAGGCTAGGTAGATGATTATGGAGTTCGTAAGTAGTGGAGCTGAAGTCGCATCCCAGACAGTTTGGCTTCCGTGAGTTTACCAATCTCATGGTAAAGACTTTGTCAGACTATCAAAGTTTTGACAAATGAAATATTAGCAAAAGGCCAAAAGGGATTCTCTATTTTCATTTGAGTATCTTCACCTGAAAATAGTTGCCCGGATAAGTAGCCTGCATAGAAAGGTACATTTTAGAAATACTTGAGGCCAGAGAATGAAAAGCTTACATAAAATTGATTTCCGGTGGGGCCTTCAGTTACTCTCCATTCTACGAAGACCACAGATAGCATTCAGGCAAAGAGCATTTATTCCAACAATGGAGGAGCATTGGATTTGGTTCCTAAAACAAAATAAAGTTTGAAATCCTGTCTTTCCCACGTTGAAAACAAAGTTGGTACAAAACCCTTTAGCTTTTGCAAACCTCCTTTAAGACCCGATTTAAATGCTTCCCTCCTCATGAAGCTCTTCTGGATCCACTCCTTCCCATCACTGAGTTGAAAGTAAGATCCCCTTCTCTTTACTTCCATTAGACTTGGATTACAGCACTCTTTGTATCATGTATTTAATTCTGTTTTTAAATTACAGTTAACAATTATTTGTCTTCCTCTTGAGTGTATGCTTCTCTAGAGGAAGGTCTTTGATTCATTCTCCCCTGGCCTTAATTCATCCCACTTAATATGGAAAAAATTTAATAAATGCTGACTTGAATAAGTCCAACAAGTAGAATGGGAAGCTCATGTTTGCTTCCTGTCTACTAAAAGACTACTTAAGATAACAGGATAATCACAGAAAAGCATTAGAAATACAGTTATATGAGAAACAACTGTAGTTAAGGCTTGGTTTATGTTAGACTGAGAAATTTTAGTGCATACTTAAGTTATTTAGGCCAGGTTACTTTTTGTAGAACAAACATTTCTGTTTCGCTCAGTTTCATTTCCGTTTCTGAGGCAGCTGTGATTTAAGAAAATGTTCTAGTCTGTGGCATTCCATATTCAAGTACTTTGAGTTGTATATTAATTTATTTTTGTTAATAAGAGTGAGATGACTCACTAAGTAATTTAGAGATTTAAACACTTTTTAAAAAAACAGAGTAACTTCATATGCATTGGATCTATTCTTCTATGAAGTCTTTTCTTGGGGGGTGTTTGTTTAAAATTCCCCGGTGTTTTCTCTGCCAAATCCAACTTCCAAGAAGCATTTGGAAGTCAAAGCATTTTATCTGGCTAGTCTTAAAGTCCAGATATTTTGTGATAGCTGGTATTTAGTTTATGATATTTCCCAGGAAGAACTTTTTAGTAGTTGAACCATTTATGAAAGACTTCCTTGAAGCTACCTTAGAGAGTTGATTTAGTTCTTCCTAAATAAGTAAATAGAGTATTAGTATTAGGACATCTTGGAGTGTAGATGCAAATATTGGTGAAAAAGAACATGGATATCAGAGTCAAATTAATGTAGATTGGAATTCTGGTTATTACTAATGGATATCTGACATTAGGCAAGTTGCTGGTCACTCTTTGCCTCAGTTTCATCATCTGTAAAATAGGTATTTGTGTTTGTGTATTATGTGAACCATATAATATAATGCTTGGCCTATAGTGACATTTATTCATACGAGTGTTTTCAGTGATTTTAAAAGCTTGCTTTAGGCCGGGCGCGATGGCTTATGCCTATAATTCCAGCACTTTGGGAGGCCAAGGTGGGCGGATCATGAGGTCAGGAGTTGGAGACCAGCCTGACCAGCATGGTGAAACCCCGTCTCTACTAAAAATACAAAAATTAGCTGGGCGTGGTGGTGCAAGCCTGTAATCCCAGCTACTCAGGAGGCTTAGGCAGAAGAATCGCTTGAACCTGGAAGGCAGAGATTGCAGTGAGCCGAGATGGTGCCACTGCACAGAGCGAGACTCCATCTCAAAAAAAAAAAAAAAAAAAAAAAAATCTTGCTTTATAGTTTACTTCCACATCAAATTGTCTTTATCCCATGTTACTTGCATTGATATCCCAGACATGAAAAAAAAAGATGATAACAATGACAGTTATTAAATTAGGTTCCACTCTTATTCTAGATCACCAATTCATATTACTATTCAGACTTGGAACATTAAATTTTAGTTAAACTTTTTTTCAAATATGCATATAATTGTCAGTGGTTACTATATTTTGGGGAAGAGATTGTTGACTTCTTTGAAGAAAGATACGGATTTTCTCTTCAGAAAAAATACACATAGGCTCATATAATCCAAATTTTATGCGTAATTACAGGGTGTTCATGAATGCCCACAAATCCATTAAGAAGCCATGTGACCTTGGACAAGTCATTTTACTTTTCTGTTTTTTAGGTTGTTGGTCTGTAAAATGATACTACTTGACTTTTAAAGAGCCCTGCAAGCTCTTATGTCCTCTAACCCCAGGTCTGTATTCAGAAGAAGGGGTGATCCTTTAATTAGAGCCATCTAGAGATCTGAGGAACATGCTGAGCATTAGTGTAACATACCATGTGGATTTTGAGAGGTAAAGAAAAAATAACCAGGGAATGCCTCAGAGCATTCCTGATCAGATCGATGACAGAAGAAAGGAATGAGAGGGAGGAGAGGAAGCTGTTGAAATTTCCTATTTACCTGCTTTGAGTGAATGAAGATTTGAATCATAGAACCAGAAGGGGTTCTCATCTGAAATGCAAAGGAAGGAGGAGTTGGTTTAATTCAGTAAGTTTCAGTTGAGTAAACATGATTTAGTGAGACACTGTTCTTGCTTCTGACTCACCATTTGGAAAATCTCTCTAAAATAAAATCGGACTCTCCATCTTGGACATCATTTTGGGTGCAGGTTTTGCTTTTTTTTTTGAGATGGAGTCTCCTTATGTTGCCCAGGCTGGAGTGCAGTGGCGCAATCTCGGCTCACTGCAACTTCTGCCTCCCAGATTCAAGCAGTTCTCCTGCCTCAACCTCCTGAGTAGCTGGGACTACAGGCGTGTGCCACCATGCCCGGCTAATTTTTATATTTTTTTAATAGAGACAGGGTTTCACTATGGTGGCTAGGCTGGTCTTGAACTCCTGACCTTGTGATCCGCCCACCTTGGCCTCCCAGAGTGCTGGGATTACAGATGTGAGCCACAGTGCCCGGCCTAAGTTTTGCTTCTTATAGTGGACTCCTGTTAAGCCAATAGGTGATGAAAGGAAACCATAACCAACTCTTCAGGCTCATTCATCCTTCAAGAATAGCATGCTAGTACCCATCCTAGGAGGAGAATTGGACTATACCTCATGAGGATAGTTTGAAGTATCTCAGAAGACCCTCACTGGGGGTAGGTGGGTAAGACACAAAGCTTTCTAAAGCACTGTACCAAATTTGTTGTTTGAGAGATCATAACAAATTAGAAGTGGAAAGAAGAAGGAGTAAAAGGAAGAAGAGGTTTCTGGCCAGGAGCAGGGAGGGGGAAGGAGCTGCTAGGAAGATGTTTGGTTGTCATATCCCTGTTCACCCTTGCTTTGCAAAATTCTTGTAGGATGCCAGGTTGGGAGTAATTGTTTTTCACAAGAGTCAAACCACACTTGTTTTCTTGAAGAAGCAAGTCTTTGGAGGGTGGTGGCTTGAAATCTGTTGGATCTGGTATTTAGGTGATACACTTTGACATAAAGGCAACACTGATGCAAGCAGCAGCTTTCCTTGGAAAGGCAGGGAGAAAGTGAAGGCCCAGACTGATGAGCTTACACTGACCTGCAGACCCTTCTCCATTCCCAGGCATGTTTGGTGGCAGAGTTTACCTTAGTTGGGGTTAGGCTGTTGTCTGGTACTGTGAGAGAGAAGGAAGAAGAAGATACAATATTAACAACAACAATACATATTTATATTTCAAAATTAAATGCACTAATACACCTACAGTGCTATTAAACAGAAATTTATTTGTTCAGCAAATGTTTGTTAAACATCAGGTACTGTGGAAAGTACTAGGTGCTGGACAGAGGTCAAAAGACTTTTAAGAATCTGCCACCATTAATGATCTCTTTTTGCTTGGCATTCAAGGCTCTTGGAAATAAGACTGTGACCCACTTTGATAGTTTTGTCCTGGATTATAAGACACATGCTCGAAGGAACTATAGCTGGTTTTCTTACCACACTGATTAACATATAGTATGGTTTGGTACCTGTTAAATGAGTCTCTCTCTACAGGTTTTCATCTTCTACTTTAAGAACCCCTTCCTGGCATTGTTTGGCTCCTCATTGTTCTGGAATCTCGTGTCCATCTCATGTATTTGCCTTGGTTCACACTTGATCTTCTACTCATATTCCTCACCTACTGAAATTTTACCCATCAACCAGACCGTGGGTGATGGAACACAGCATGGGCTAGTTCTTCTTATATATGATCTCATTTAATTTTCACTGGAACTCTGAGATAGGTAGCATTTCAGCCCACTCAAGTTGACTCACATTTTTGTAATCATCAATATATTTTAAAATAACTTTATATTTGACCTGTAATTGGAAAACCAATATGAGTTATCATAAATGAAAGGTAATTTTAAAAATAATTACGATGAAGACAAATTATTTTTCTCACAGTCTATGTATAAGATAAACTATTGGTTCCCAAAGGCCCCAGCTGACAATGAGACTTCTCTTACTTTGCTGAAAAGGGAATTAGCAAGCATTAAAGAGGTGTCAAAAAGAAGACTAAACAAAAGCTTACTCCTTTTTTTTTTTTGAGACGAGTCTTGCTCTGTTGCCCAGGCTGGAGTGCAGTGGCACCACCTCGGCTCACTGCAACCTTTTCCTCCTGGGTTCAAGCGATTCTCCTGCCTCAGCCTCCCTAGTAGCTGGGATTACAGGTGCATGCCACCACACCCGGCTAATTTTTGTATTTTTAGTAGAGATGGGGTTTCGTCATGTTGGCCAGGCTGGTCTCCAACTCCTGACCTCAGGTGATCCACCCACCTTGGCCTCCCAAAGTGCTAGAATCACAAGCGTGAGCCGCCGCACCGGGCCGCTTACTCCTTAATGTACTAAGAATGTTATATAGGCTGAAGAAGTGCTGAAAAGAACCATATTTTCTCATGATGTGGTTCAATGTTTAATACTGTGCTTGTTCATCTCCTAAAATCCTCTGAATATCACTTAAATTCATGCTGTGTAACTCTCCCACATTTGGGGAAATGCTGAGCTTGCCTATTATTATATTAGCCCCATATTTCAGATGATGCACCTGAGCTGAGGAGAAGTTAAATAATTTGTTCATGGTTCCATATTTGGCTAATGGCAGAGCCAGGGATTCAAACTCTTGTCTCTCTGACTCCCAAGTTTGTGCTTTTCCCACTTGGCTGAATTTCTCATGCTACCTCCTCCATAACACCTTTCCTAGAACTTTTAAGGAATGCTTCCCCTGTTCTCTCATAGCATTTTAATGTAAGTTGCCAAAGTGTCCCAGTTTGCACCCCTACCAGCAATGTGGGAGAAAATAGCAACATATTTTTGATGTTGGGGTCTAGTGTTACGGTTTCTTCTGCTCTTTGGGATGTATATTCCATGGCTACTGAATACCCAAGTCCCAAACAGTTTTCTTAGACTCAGAAGGTCATCCACTTCAGCTTCTTCATCAAAAAGACGTATTTTCTGGCTGGGCGCGGTGGCTCACACCTGTAACCACAGCACTTTGGGAGGTGGAGGCAGGAGAATTGCTTGAAACCAGGAGGCTGAAGTTGCAGTGAGCCCAGATCGTGCCACTGCCTGCCCTCCAGCCTGGGTGACAGAGCGAAACTCTGTGTCAAGAAAAAAAAAAAAGGACTTGTTTTCTGTTCCATTACCCACAGTGGTAGAATGGCTTGCTAAATTTATTCTCCAGCTGCCATTAACTGCAAATTAAAATCTTATTCTCTTGCCTCTTTAATCCAGGCTTCTTCATACTATACCAGAATTTAGGATAACTATTACAGTGCCCTTTATAGGAGAGAAAGAAGAAATTGTGTCTATAGACGTCTGTTCCTTTCAGTTTAAAATGGACACTGAAATGTTAAATATTGGACTGGCCTCATTTATTTCTCCTGTCTGTTGGTCCAATTTGAATCCTAAGGCGTTTTTCAACTGGAATTTTTTGTTTCTCTCAAATAAAAATTGTTCTTTGTAAGTTTGAATCAGAACAAAATCCTGAATGTTGAGGGTTTCCTAAAGGCTGTTTCTTTATGCAAAAGCGTGAAACCCGATGTTGATGTTGGCTGCTTAAAATTAACTGTGAATCAAGGCAGGGTTTTTGTTTTTATTTTTTTTTACTTTAATGATTGTGTTAATTATAGTGAAAACCTTGAGTTCACGAGAAAGAAAGCCTTTGGTCAAGTATTGTTTATTAAGTTGTCAGTCTTGTTGCAGGATTTGCAAATTTAGTGGAATTAGTGCCATTTTTCAGTTTACAATTCCAGTCACATTTCACATGATCAGAGCATGGCTTTCTTCTCTGTGGAGCAAATAGAGGGCTGTCTGACACTTGATTCCAGTGGCTTCCATTAAGCAGAGTGGATATATTCCTGGAGTCTGCAGAGAAGGGCATGGCACTCTGACCCCAGATGGCACTCCGTTTTGGGACATTGTCCAATTCTAGTTCATAGCATATGTGACCAACACCAGCTCTCACCTGATGTAAACACTTAGCGCGTTGTTGCTTGGGGGATTGGATTGTGTGAATTTTTCAAAACTACAGTTGACAGAAGGAGGCTACCAAAAATGAAACCCAATAATTCCATTTTTGGGAATTATTCCCACTTTTGTTCCATTTTTCCCACTTTGTTCTTTGGCACACAGAATGTTTGATTTGTGAAAATCTTAATAACAGTTTTTTCTATAAGGAACACTCAGAATCTTGATAATATTGGAATAATACAGATCCTTTTGTAGGATCCTCTCAGACCTCATATAATAGAGTTCATGTAGTCAATATTTAAAGAAAAACACCCTTAAGTTTTTGTTTTTCAGAATCACAAGTAAGTGGATTTAAACTTGTGATCTTATTCCCCTTTCTTCTCTTAATTTAGTGAGGCAGCCAGCGAGAGGGTTTGTTTTGGTTATTCTAAAGAAGGAGTTTGCTTGTAAGTTTTGGAGGGCAAGACTTAGACTCTGTGTCTCTGTGCTTGCCCTGGAACTTTGATTAAATTGTCACTAACCGAGTTAGCTGGCCCTCGCCGGGCTGCAGAAATAGAAGTGTCTTGCACACATGACATATGACTGTCTCAAGAGCTGGCTGGTGAAAGGACGTTCTGGAGAAGGCTGCTGATACTGTATGAACTAGAACTGGACAAGAGCCTGGAGGTTGGATAACTCAGTTTGGCGCAAGTAAAGGGAATAAAAGTGTTAAGGTGGCAAAATTGTATCCAGGTGTTTATAGGCTTCCTGAGTTCCTGACTTGAGCCTATCTATGGGTTTAGAGTTCAAGGCTCTTTACCAGTGCTGACAATCTTATACTCTAGGTTGAACCTCCGGGGAAGGTGCCCTTGCTTGATGGCATGTTTACTGGGGGTTCTAGAGCCTCAATTACAGATTCTCTCTAGCTCACATGAAGTTAATGAAAATGAATGTGCTTCCCTACAAATTAGAGAGGCTTTGAGGAAAAATCAGATTAAATGCGCTCCTGCTTGAACTTATGTTTCTTAGAACACAGCTGGAAATTTTGTCACACAAACCTTTACTTTCAGTGACATTTCTTGACTGGTTTGTTACTGTAGTGAATCCGCTTTAACTATCTTTTCTTATCCCTGAGGTTTTACTTCCATTCTACATATGTTTGTGGAGTGCTGTGTCATTGTGGGTTCAGTGTAGTGGAGAGTAGGAAGATGGTGAGACACAGTAGCTTGTTGCACATCGCTTAATTTATTAGGGATCACTGATAAGTTAGTACACTAGAGAAGATTGTAGGTAGAGCTGAAAAGATGGAGGAATTATAAGGTTCAGATTTCTCTCTCTCTTTTTTTTTTTTTTTTAAGATGGAGTTTCACTCTTGTTACCCAGGCTGAAGTTCAATGGCATGATCTTGGCTCACTGCAACCTCTGCCTCCCGGGTTCAAGTGAGACTTGATGGTCTCACTTGATGGTTTCCTGGCTCCGCCTCCTGAGTAGCTGAGATTATAGGCACCCACTAGCATGCCCAGCTACTTTTTTGTATTTTTAGTGGAGATGGGGTTTTATCATGTTGACCAGGCTGGTCTCGAACTCCTGACCTCAGGTGATCACCTGCCTCAGCCTCCCAAAGTGCAGGGATTACAGGCATGAGCCACTGCGTCTGGCCAAGGCTCGGATTTCTAATAGAGATTTCTAATGGACATAGAGGCTGGAGGAAATGGGATGGCCAGGAAAACTGAGTCAGGTGCCAAAAACTTGTAGGGGGCCGGGTGCGGTGGCTCACGCCTGTAATCCCAGCACTTTGGGAGGCTGAGGCGGGTGGATCACGAGGTCAGGAGATCGAGACCATCCTGGCTAACACGGTGAAACCCCGTCTCTGCTAAAAATACAAAAAATTAGCCGGGCGTGTTGGCAGGCGTCTGTCTGTAGTCCCAGCTACTCAGGAGGCTGAGGCAGGAGAATGGCGTGAACCCGGGAGGCGGAGCTTGCAGTGAGCCGAGATCGCGCCACTGCACTCCAGCCTGGGCGACAGAGCCAGACTCCATCTAAATAAATAAATAGATAAATAAATAAAATAAATAAAATAAAATAAAAACTTGTAGGGAGGTGGCAGTGTGCTATGGAGAATAGGTGCAACCTCTGTGAGAATGTAGAGAAAATAGTATAAGTGAGTGGTGAGGACCCCCAAGAGGGGGTTTTATAGTAAAACAATGGTCAGAAGTGGCAACAGGATACCGTATAATGCTCTCACCTCTACCAATGCACTGGGTACTGGAGAGCGCTCCAGTTTGCTCTGGAAAGGCCCTTTCTGTGGACAAAGAATACAGAAAAGAGATTCCTTTAATAAACCACCCACTCTATGTCCCACCCTTGATGAATACGTCACTGTGAAATTGCCAGAATTAATCATGGTAATACCTACTGTACACTTACTTTGTTCCAGGAACTGGATAAATGTTTTACATACATTATCAGTTCTATTTTTTGGAGAAGATACAGGGGCTCAGAGTCCCTAGGGTTCCAGAGCTGGTGAGTAGCAGAGTCAGGATTCAAACCCAGCTTTCTCTGACTCTAAAATCTCCTTTCTTCCTGCTGAAACAATGAACTCAAGACAACAAAGGAGTTAAGGATTTGGGGAGTTTTCTGCATGGTAGAATAGACCCAAAGGAAAAGAAAGAAAGACAGTGACTAAGATTTGGGTTTGTCTGCCCCACCAAATGCTTTGAGCGCTTTCATAAATATAAATCCTTCAGGTTGGGAGAAGGTTGAACATCTGAAGACACTGATTCTTCAGAGATGTAATCCAAACAAAGTGATCTTTGGTGATACGGTCACTAAACCATTTATCCCAAAATCCTCTTGGAAAACCGTCCTATAACAGCAGGGAACATTATCCAGCCAAGTTTTTCTGCAAATAAAGGATTGCTGATAGAGGCTTGCCTGCTTGTGTTTCTGTAGCTCAGGGTGTTTATGAATTCACTAATCCCTTCCCTTCAGATCCCTTTTATTCTGGTGTTATGATTGTGGCTGAAAAAAATTGATTTTTTTTCTGTGACATAGAATGTTGAAAGGTTGATTTCTTTTCTAGAGGAAAGATTCTTTTTTTCTATGTGCTACATACCCCCGACCAGGGAAAAGGCAAATAGTGGTATTGTTTGCTGAAGTCTTCCTTTGAAGGTTGCTTGGTGTTTGCTTAGTGGAAATCAGCAGGGGAAGAGAGGCTATCTCTAACATTTTGTTAGAGTTTCTTCGTAGTTCTACAGTGATGAAACAAGGACTTGGGGTACAGGACAGATCTGCTTTCAGAAATCCTGGCTCTTGGCTCTTGTGAGGTTTAGAAGCCCTGAGACCATTTAGCTGGTGGCAACGGGAATGTTGAGGGTGATAAATAGGATCTTTGGTTGTCCAAGTATCAGTGACATGATATAGATGGAGTTAAACCTTTAGGATCTCCTTATTTATTTGTTTGTTTATTTTTGAGACAGGGTCTTGCACTGTAGCCCAGGTTGGAGTATGGTGGCGTGATCATAACTCACTGCAGCCTCAAACTCCTGGGCTCAAGCGATCCTGCTGCCTCAGCCTCCCAAGGTGTT
The DNA here is from genome assembly GCF_029289425.2 of Pan paniscus. NCBI lineage: Eukaryota > Metazoa > Chordata > Mammalia > Primates > Hominidae > Pan > Pan paniscus. The sequence continues at coordinate 34,479,374 of NC_073260.2, forward strand.
AGGATTACAGGCATGAGCCACCACACCTGGTCAGGATCTCCTGTAAAATTATATTGTTGACAACATGAAGAATTATGCTTCTCAAAAGCTAGTTATAGATTTGTACAATATTCATAGATTTCTTGTTTCAGTTTTTACAAATTCATAGCCCTTATTTTGAAAATTAGCTATTAGCAATAATTTTGTCTAGGAAATTGGATGTGTATTCAAGTGAAAGAAGGAAGTACAGTTACCTATTATCTTATTGTAACTAACAATCAAGTAAGTATGATGCATTTGGTACTTTAAAAACTGCACCCAAGTTACAGATTATTGGAATTAATAAAATTCACTGGATCTATATATTTTTAAACGGACAGTGTGATAGCAGAACCTCTTATAGAATGATAGAATTCCTCTGGAATGATTGGATAACTTCATTTCATCCTTGACTTTTACCTTGGAGGATTTCTTACCCCTTTTGGCTTCTCAAATTTGACTATTAAAATGTTGCCTTTAAAAATAGGAACACAGTTTCAGGGGGGAGTACCAGCCCATGACCCTTCTGCAAGGCCCCCTAACTCAAGGTAGTTTCCCTGGAACTGTGGTTTATGGAATGTTTCAGGAGTGTGAGGAGGTATAATTTAAGGCTGTCCTAGCAAGGATACCCTTAAGGATAGAGGGCCCAGTAGCATCTGGAGGCCAGAAAAGTTAAACTGAGGCAGTCAGATTAGCTTCAGGCTCAATTAAGCTGATGGGTCAGCCTGGGAGAAATTGCAGGATGACTCTCAATATCCCCTCCCACCCCCATAGCAGCCACGATCTGTCTGTCTTTAATCATGGGTGCAGTGAACCTGTTCTTTCCAGGTGTCTTGGCCTTCAGTAACCTTGTTAGGCTTGTCCCTGAACGTAGCTACCGATCCAAAGACACATGATCAGAGAGGCGATTAGAGAACAGACCTTTTCCAAAGCAAGCATGTTCTGTTGGGCTTAGAAGTTTCATGTCCTAATATTATAGGACCCTGTGCATCTCTCTGGAGATGAGGCACATGAGTCATATCTGTGATTCTTGCTTTTGCGTCAACATCTCATGAATAGGCAATCAGAGCTTTGGCACCAATGTATTTTCAGTTCATATCTGATGTAGTTAAATCCACCTCCTGCTTTGTAGTTTACTGGCAAGCTGTTTTTGATATAAGACATCTAGAACACTGTAAATATATAACATTTTTATTTGTCTATTATACTTCAATTATGAAAAAGACATCTAGAAGCAACCTCATCAAGAGAGATACTGAGGCCGGGCATGGTAGCTCACACTTGCAATCCCATTACTTTGGGAGGCTGAGGCAGGTAGATCACTTGAGGTCAGGAGTTTGAAACCAGCCTGGCCAACATGTTGAAACCCTGTCTCTATTAAAAATACAAAAAAGTTAGCTGGGCTTGGTGGTGGGCACCTGTAATCCCAGCTACTCCGGAGGCTGAGGCAGGAGAATCACTTGAACCTGGGAGGCAGAGGTTGCAGTGAGCTGAGATCACACCACTGCACTCCAACCTGGGCACCAGAGTGAGATTACATCTAAAAAATAAAATAAAATAATAAAAAAGAGAGATATTGATAGCTGTTGTTGGAAATTTCAACTTCCATCTCACTTCTGGTAACTTTTTGGAAGTTTGTTGAACAAAGTGGAATACACGCACATACACACACACACATACTCTCTTGTTTGTTTAAGGTTTAATGAAATAGCTGTCATATAATCACTGTTTTTGAAAGAGGAGAATTATTGCTATCTGTACATTTTGGGTATGTGAACTATTTGGATAGAACTCTGAGAAATGTATTCAGAACAACAAACAAAATCATAGGAGAAATAGCTAAGTGGGAAGGGGCATATAAGAGTTGTTGAAAAAGTTATTTCTTGAGAAACCAGCTCTAATGCTAGGCAAGTCACTTGCTTTGGGGGAGGCCTCAGCTTCTCTGTCTATAAGATTGCAGCAGGGGTGTAGTGGGAATGAGTCTTCAACATTCCAAGAGATTTTATCTACTAATACGACAGTCAAATGGAGCATGACTTTGTGGAAGCCTCTCCTCTTCCACCTGGAGGGGCCAATTTCTCTGTCCCAGTGAGATGTGACACTTGTATGATCCCTGCTTGGAGACTTCCCTCTTCTGGAACCTGCCCTGGCTCAGGCATGAGGGCTGACTGTCACCCTTAGATAGGAGCCCAGCACTAAAGCTCATGTGTTGGCAGTGTTCTTGCGGGAAGGAAAAAGACCAGCCAGCCCATTTGTTACTGCACAAGCAAACAGCTTCTGGTAGCTGTACAGATACATGCACTTTCTTTCCTCACTGTGTTTCCATAGACAGATTTAGTGCTGTAGAAGAGTAGAGGGCAGTCACGGGAAGGAGTTCCTGTTTTTCTTTTGGCTATGCCAAATGGGGAAAAATCCTCCTATCTTGTCTTTTTAGTGTCATCCTCTCTCCCCCTTTCTTCTTCTTTATAATTCTCATCTCTCATCTCTCCTGGAAATGTGCATGTCAAGTTCAAAAGGGCACAATGTTTTGGTGAGGAAGAGGTGGGAGAACACGTGCCAGGTGCTAACTAGGGTCATCGTTTCCCCCTTCACAGCCAGCTTCCTGTGAACGTGTATGTGTGTGTGTGTGTGTGTGTGTGTGTGTGTGTGTGTATTTCTTTTGCCAGCATCACTGAATCTGTCTGCTGTCTGGTATTCCAGGTTTTGGTTTAGGGAAAAGTAAAAGTAATTTTATAATCCCAGCTGTCATTTAAGCCACCCCTTTGTGGGTAGCATACGGTCCACTCTCTCAGTTCATTGTCCTAAAGATGCTTCATCAGAAAGGAATAACTTCCACCCCGTTACTCTCTGTCCCCTTACTCTGCTTTATTTTTCTTCGTCAATCCTACCACCACCACCCACTGTTTGAACAACCCACTATTATTTGGCTGTTTCCCATCCCTGGTAGAATAGGAGCCCCATGAATGAAGGAACTTTGCTTCTGTTGTTCACCACTGAATCTCTAAGGTCTGGAACACACCTGGCATGTGATAGGCACTCGATAAATATTTGTTGTGGCTCATGGGGGCCTTGCAGAGTTAAGGCTGCAGTTGTTTGTGGAATTTATAAGTGGTAATGAATATTTATCTACTATTCCTCTTCCAAGGCGATCACACAATAATCAGGCTTTACACTATCCAGTTCTTAGGTCTTCCAAGTTATGACTTGTGAGGTATGTTAATTATGATAATAGAAGGCAGTTTATTTGGTTCAGATTTATTGATGTGTAATTTACCACAGTAAGACTTCCCCTTTACAAAAGTATGATGAGTTTTGACAAATGGATACACATGTGTATCTACCACTGCCATGCTCCTTTTCAGTCTGTCGTCCCCTCCACCCATGACCACTGGTCACCACTGCAGTGATTTCTGTCCCCTTCATTTCACCTTTTCCAGAATGTCATATAAATGGAATCATGCAGTATGTAGTTTTTTGTGTCTGGCTTATTTTTCTTAGCATTAGGCTTTTGGGATTCATCCAGGTTGTCGCATGTAACAGTAGCTTGTTCCTTTTTATGGCTGAGTAAGTGTCCCAGTTTTATTTATATATTTATTTATGAGGAGGTGTCTCACTCTGTCACTCAGGCTGGAGTGCGGTAGCGCGATCTCGGCTCACTGCAACCTCCGCCTCCCAGGTTCAAGCAATTCTCCTGCCTCCCGAGTAGCTGGGATTACAGGCACCCACCGCCACGCCCAACTAATGTTTATATTTTTAGTAGAGATGGGGTTTCACCATGTTGGCCAGGCTGATCTCAAACTCTTGACCTCAGGTGATCCGCCCGCCTCTGGCTCCCAAAGTGCTAGGATTACAGGCATGAGCCACTGTGCCCGGCCCCAGTTTTATTTATTCACCAGTTGATGGTCTTTTTGACAACTAATTGTTTCCAGTTTTTGGCTATTCTGTATAAGGCTTCTATAAATATTCACAAATACCTAGGATGGGATGACTGGGTCATATAACAGTACTGTATAACCTTAGCAGAAACTGTCAAACTATTTTCCAAAGTGGCTCTTCCATTTTACAATTCCACAGTGTATTGAGTCCCAGTGTCTCCATACACATGCTAGCACTTTTAATATTTAATTTAGTGGGTATGTAATGATATCTCATTGTCGTTTTAATTTGCATTTCTCTGCAGCTAATGATGAGTGTTTCTGCTTATTTGGGAAGGTTTTAATTTAGCAGTCTGTTGTATTCTGCAGATATTAATAACTTCAAAATATCAGTGGCATTTGCAGTTAAAATTTCCTTAAAAAATTGGCCAAAGGTTTCCAGCAGTCACTTCTGCCATGCCCAAACTGTATGAAACAAGGCTGAGGTGTGGAGATTGTCACATTTCGGTAAGGAGTGATCCACCTGGGTGACTGATGAGACCCAGAGAGAGTACGCCTCGGGCTTGAGGGTGAGGACGGGCGGGAAGTCAACTGCATGGCCCTGCTGGCCTTGGGAGGCTGCCCAGTCCTTAGCTAAAGCTGGCGGTTATGGGAAACAGACTTAGATTCTATTACGTTTTTCAGGATGTCCCAGGAGTCACCTGGGAAGCTCAGCAGTCCTTTGTGACTTTCAAGCATATGGTAGAAGCTGCTGAACACAGAGCTCCCTCCCTGGGGATAATTTGCCCGAATCATTTAATCAGGCTTGAGAAATGAGTTACCACAGGTCCGGGAGTGCTGCCACCCTTGAATTCTGACACCCTATTTCTCCTATCCGTCTCTTAATTAATTAAGCAGACATCCCCAAGTGCTTACGACAAGCCAGGACCCTTTTGCATACTAAGGAAAACAGGGATGAAGGAAACAGAAATGGTCTCTGCTCTGACTCAGAAGGTAGAAATCCTCTTTCCCAGCCAAGTCTTCCTAGGGAGCACGTAGGAAGGGCTCTGAACCCACGTGCCAGTTGCGGGGGAGGATATCAGGAAAGGACATGGAAGAAGTGGAGACCTAAGTTTGAGACCTAGGCATTAGCCAGGCTAGCAGTGCTTGAAAAAGTGTCTTAGGACAAGAGAACTCACCAGTGAAGTCCCAGTGGTAGGAGAGCGTGCAGCATATTCTGAGCCTGTATACACATCTCCAGGGCATTGCTTAGCAGGTGGGGAGTGGCAAGAGAGTAGGCTGGAGTCACAGAAGGGAGGCCAGGTAGACCTTGGTGAGCACTGGACTCTATGTTCAGGTGCTGAGGAGCTGGCAAAAGGTTTTAAGTGGGGGAGAGGCATGTTCAGATATTTGGTCTAGCTGAGTAACTTTGGGTGCTCTGTGACAAATGGTTGGGAGACCAGTGAGGTGGCAGTTGCGGTCATCTAGGAGCAGGATCAGAGTGGCCTATTGACCGGGATGACTGTGAAGTGGGATCCTTTCCAGCCAGTAACTGGAAATGTGTATGAGGGCAGAAGTGAGTGTACTGCGTTTGAAACATTGAGAAATCTAGTACATAGTACTGTCTCTTTTATATCTTTTTTTTTTTTTTTTGATTTTGGTTTGTTTGTTCACTAACTTGGAAAACTGATGTGGAAATGTCCCTTTGGCTTCAGTTACCTGAGCAGAAGGGGCCGGGCATTGCCAAACTCTCCTCTTAGGACAGAATTGCTCCCAGTATTGACCATTGTGTTCTGAGTTGGGGGAGCAAATTGTGCAGGAGGCCAGGTCAGTGCCAAGGTGGGCGGGAGGAATTGGAGCAGGAAGCTTGCCTAAGTGTGCCCAGCAAAACCACGGTAGAACTTTCTACTATGGCTCTATGCTACTTCTTAGCAACCTTCTCCGTGTGCTTCCTGGAGAGTCCCTGGAGTCAGAACCTTTTTTTTGAGACCCAGACACTTTACTTCCAAGAAAATGCTGTCCAAGAAAACTCATCCTTCCCTTCTTCTCATGAACGTTGTGTAGAGGTGTGTCTTCTCTTCCTTTGAGCTTTTCCACTCAGGGTTTAGGGGAGGTGATATTCTATATTTGGGTTTGGCTCTGGGTACTGCAACACTAGGCTATTAAGATTTCATCCTTACTGCTTTGCCCCTCCTATCTTTCCAGAAACCCACAATGGATTTGCTAGAAATAATGGAACGTCCTGTTTGGACAGGATATAACCATTTCTCAGCTAGAGGATATTGTTGGAATGAAGAAAGATAAATGGGGAGAAGGGAACTCACATTGCTTTGGCACTTAAATTAAGCCATGTACTGTGTTGGGAAATTATTTATATTATCTCGTTGAATCCACAGTAGAACACAGTTGAACACCATACAAGGTAAGTATTGTCATCCTTATTTTACCATGAGGAAATTGATGCTTAGAGAGCATAAAGCCTTGGCCAGGGGCACATAGTTGGGAAGCCGGGGCTAATTCATGCCTGGGCTCTTTCTGATAGTTTTCCTTTTTTAATTGTCCCCTCCTCAGTGTTACCTTGGGGATCTCAAGAGATTCATGTAGCTTCTAAATCAACGAAGTGATTCCTGGAGAGCAGCTTCTGTATGAGAAAAATCTAGCTAATTATTTATTTCAGTGTCTCTGGAATGCAAGCTCTGTCCTGAGCCACTTAGAAAACAATTTGGGATGACAAGCATGTGTCTCACAATGCTGCTCTGGTTGCCAGTGCTGTGCTGCCAGTTGTCATCTTTGAACAAACTGATGCAGTGCTGGTTTAACTCTTCCTCTTTTTGGAGTAAGAAACTTTGGAGGCCTGTGTCCTTCTAGAAGTTTGCTGAGCAAATGGTAAGGAAAAGAAATAGGTCCTAAGGCTTGACTATTTCAGAGAATTTCTTGATTTATTGGACTGTCAATGAATGAATTGGAATACATAGTGGTAGGCCGTCTTTTCTTCTCAGACACTGCAATTTCCTCCAATCTCTTGACTTTTCTAGAAGTTTTAATCCAAGTCCTTGTTGGGTGGTAGATAAAAGGGTATTGTTCTACTAGAGACTGACCTTGGCATGGAGATCTCATTTGGACTCACAGATTTCTAGTCTAGCGCTTGGTTTTGTATCCATACCTTGCTACTGCATTCTTAGTTCCTTCTGCTCCTTGTTCTTCATGCCCAGTGTCCCACCCTACCCTTGCCCCTACTCCTCTAGAGGCCACAGTGATTCATTGAGCCATTTCATAAGCACAGCTAGGAGAGTTCATGGCTACCAAGTGCCAGCAGGGCCGAATTTTCACCTGTGTGTCCTCCCTTCTTCCATTTTTCATCTTCTGCCCCCTCCCCAGCTTTAACTTTAGTATAACTACTTGGGACTATTCCAGCATTAAATAAGGGTAACTGCTGGATGGGTGGTTGGGATACACAGAATGTAGTATCCCTTGTTCACGAGAAGACCTTCTTGCCCTAGCATGGCAAACAGTCCTCCAAGGAGGCACCTGTGACACCCAACGGAGTAGGGGGGCGGTGTGTTCAGGTGCAGGTGGAACAAGGCCAGAAGTGTGCATATGTGCTGACCGTGGGAGCTTGTTTGTCGGTTTCACAGTTGATGCCCTGAGCCTGCCATAGCAGACTTGTTTCTCCATGGGATGCTGTTTTCTTTCCAGAGACACAGCGCTAGGGTTGTCCTCATTACCTGAGAGCCAGGTGTCGGTGGCATTTTCTTGGTGTTTACTCACACTCATCTAAGGCACGTTGTGGTTTTCCAGATTAGGAAACTGCTTTATTGATGGTGCTTTTTTTTTTTTTTGAGACAGAGTCTCGCTCTGTCGCCATGCTGGAGTGTAGTGGCACAATCTTGGCTCACTGCATCTCCGCCTGCCGGGTTCAGCGATTCTCCTGCCTCAGCCTCCAAGTAGCTGGGACTACAGGTGCCTGCCACCATGCCCAGCTAATTTTTGTATTTTTAGTAGAGACGGGGTTTCACCGTATTGGCTAGGATGGTCTCGATCTCTTGACCTCGTGATCCACCTGCCTCGGCCTCCCAAAGTGCTGGGATTATAGGCTTGAGCCACCACGCCTGGCCGATGGTGCTTTTTATCATTTGAAGGACTCTGTTGTGTAACCCACTGAAAATTAGTCTGTAAGGAAGTTCAGGGAATAGTATAAGTCACTCCAGGCTTGAGGCAAAATTTACAAATGCTGCGGACTTTGTATGTAAGGGGAGGCATTTTCTTAGAGAAGAGAGGTAGGTCTCTGGGATTCCAATATGCCATTTCCATCCTCAGTGTTTTTGGCCACCTGAGAGAGGTCTATTTTCAGAAATGCATTCTTCATTCCCAGATGATAACATCCATAGAACTAAAATGATTAGGACCATAACACCTAGCTCCTAGCCTGCTGTCGGAACACCTCCCGAGTCCCTCTTTGTGGGTGAACCCAGAGGCTGGGAGCTGGTGACTCATGATCCATTGAGAAGCAGTCATGATGCAGAGCTGTGTGTTGGAGGTCTCAGCTGAGAGGGCTGGATTAGCAGTCCTCATTGGTGTCTGGCTTTGCAGCAATAACTGACGGCTGTTTCCCCTCCTGCTTTATCTTTCAGTTAATGACCAGCCACGGCGTCCCTGCTGTGAGCTCTGGCCGCTGCCTTCCAGGGCTCCCAAGCCACACGCTGTGGGTGCTGGCTGAGGGAACATGGCTTGTTGGCCTCAGCTGAGGTTGCTGCTGTGGAAGAACCTCACTTTCAGAAGAAGACAAACAGTAAGCTTGGGTTTTTTAGCAGCGGGGGGTTCTCTCATTTTTTCTTTGTGGTTTTGAGTTGGGGATTGGAGGAGGGAGGGAGGGAGGGAAGCTGTGTTGGTTTTCACACAGGGATTGATGGAATCTGGCTCTTATGGACACAGGACTGTGTGGTCCGGATATGGCGTGTGGCTTATCATAGAGGGCAGATTTGCAGCCAGGTAGAAATAGTAGCTTTGGTTTGTGCTACTGCCCAGGCATGAGTTCTGATCCCTAGGACCTGGCTCCGAATTGCCCCTGAACACCCCACTTTTTCCTTTTGCTGCAGCCCTGGGAGCCACCTGGCTCTCCAAAAGCCCCTAATGGGCCCCTGTATTTCTGGAAGCTGTGGGTGAAGTGAGTTAATGGCCCCACTCTTAGAGATCAATACTGGGTATCTTGGTGTCTATCTGGATTCTTTCCTTCAGGCCTGGAGGAATATAATAACTGAGACTTGTTTTATTTCTGCGGAGGGTTCTAAGCCATTCACTTCCCAGATGGGCCAATAATGCTTTGAGTAATCTGGAGATCATCTTTAATGCGCAGGTGAATGGAACTCTTCCACAGAGGGATGTGAGGGCTGTAGAGCAGAGTGAACTCCCTGAAACTCAGACGTCAGCTCTTTGTCTCTCTATCTCTGAACACCCTTCCTTAGAGATCCCATCTCTAGGATGCATTTCTCTGTAGTTAGTTTCTAAGTCTCTTGTTCCTGTTCTGCCTTTATTTTTTTTTCCTGGATTCTAAGCCAGTATCCCCACTTGGCTGTCTTAATGTAGCTTAACATGTCTGTAATCAAAATGATCATCTTTCTGAGATTCAAAGGGCTATAAGGGACTTTGGAGAGAATTTCATTCAGTTTTCCTCAAACTAGAATAATGCTTGCACTGTCTGTAAAAGAACAAAAGTGTCAAAGCACCCTTTTGTTCACTAAATTTCCTTTTTTATTATAGTGTTACTTAAATATTAGGAAGTAAAAGTAGGTATAAACTTCTTATAGGCTGTTATTATACAACTATATGACCCATACATATTTACAAATTAAGTGCAGCCAAAATTGCAAAATCAATACCATTCAAATTAATACCTTAAATGTGGTGAGGCAGCTGTTGTTCAACTGAAACCAAATTATAAGTTGCATGGCAGTAAATGCTGTCATGCTGATCGTTTTGAGTTTGGCCAGTCTATATTATCATGTGCTAATGATTGAATTCTCCACCCATTTTTCTACTTGTATGACCTTAATTTGATGGCACCTGTTCCATCCTCATGAGTTTGCTACAATTATACTGGTGCCAACACAATCATAAACACAAATATAAACTTGGGCTTTGAAATCTTGTGCCAGAACTTGGCTTTAAAGTAAGCATTTAAAAAATCCATATGTGTTTATTAGACTTTGTTTAGATGACTGTTGAAATGAAAACAAAGTGTTTAAAATCCTCTTAGAGAACTTAAATATAATCCCTCAGCAATATGTATACAGATCTTCCTTTGAGAAAAACTGATTGTGTTCAGCCTCTCATGTTACAAATGGGGAACCTGAATTCTGAGGTCTCTAGTGAGAGAACAGGGACTAGAATCTGTGGATCCTATCTGTTTTAATAATAATTGTAAAGTATAATAGATAATATTATATTAATAAAATAAAAGCAAACACTTAGAATGAGCTTCCATGTGTGAGGCACTAACTGATTAGGCATTATTAACTAGATTTATTCCTTTTAAGGCCCCGCGATGTACTGTTATTTCCACATGTTGTAGCTGGGGAACGTGCTACTCAGAGAGGTTAAGTAACTTGTCTGAGGTCCACACCACTAACAAGGAACACAGGTAGGGTTCAAATCCAGATAATCTGACTTTGGAGCTGGCACTCTAACTCAATGTGCCAAATCGCTTTTCAGTGGTGTCATTATTTTGCCTGTTCTCCATCTGAGAATATTGAAGTTTCTGACTCCTTCCTTGCCTTTCTCCCTGCCTCCCGTGGTTATCCCCAGGTCTTGGTGTTCCAGTCCTCTATGTCCGTCCTTACTCTTATTCCTTTGCTACAGTGTGATCCAGGGCTCCTGCCCCTTCTTATCCTGGTAGAGGGGGCCCACTTGCTGGGAAATTGTCTCTGCCATGGTTTATCCATGTTGTGTGTCCATTAGTGAGTAGTGGGAAGAATCATATCATGTTGGCAATGAAAGGGGGGCTATGGCTCTGGGGTAGTCTAGTCTGAACCTCTTATTTTACGGATGAGAAAGCTGAGGTACAAAGCAGGGAAGGGATTTCTCGAGGTCACCCAGCCAGCAACTGAGCTGCAACCAGAAGCTGAGATCCCCAGGACTAGGGCCGAGCCTCATTCTGTCCCATCACAGTGACTTTTCTTCCCTCCTCCAAATTATTTTTATTTTTTATTTTTTTGCAGCTGCTTAGCAGCTTGAAGTTAGAAGAAAGGGCAGGGAAAAGGTTTTCCGTGCTTAGCCAGGGAAGGAATCCTGCAACAGGATGTGGGGGGTTGGGTCATTCAAATTGGGCCAGACTCCACTGGTCTTGTTGCTTCTTGCTTGGTATTGCAGATGGGTTTAAAAGTGTTAGGATTAGAGAGATAGGCAGGTTTAGCCAAAGGCAGTTTGTAGCCTTGTGGAAGAGTTCTTGTTAAAGAAGGAAGTGGGATGCAACACCCTGACACAAAGGGGCTTAAGTTGTTATACCACTGCCTGCTAACCTGTTTTCCTTAACTCTCTTCCTGATTTCTAAAGGAAGTATATTTTGCTGAATCAGAAAGAAAAGTGATTTATTTCAGGTTGCTGATGCTTAGATTGTTAGAGTTGGAAAGATCTGGCTTGCATCTTGTACAACTGACAGAACTGGGGCTCAGGGGGGCACAGGTGCCCAGAGTTGGTCAGTCAAGAAAGTAGCACCAGAACCAGTCTCCTGGTGGCCCTACAGTTGCAGACCCTTTTTTGCTTTGCTCTCTGTGTATACTAAAGCTTCTATGTCTCTGAATCTCAAGTTCTGACTGGTAGCTACTTTCCAATCCACCTGGCTTAGATTTCTAGATTATATTGTTTAGACGTCAGAACCTCTTAAGGGTTTTGGGGCCACTTGTTAGCTCACGTAGTGAGAACCAGCCCTGCCCATTAGGTAGGGGAAGAAGTTAGCAGTCCATGATAGCTGTTGCCTGCAGTGTATGGACGTTCATTGCGCAGTTCCTGTCTCTTGAGATCCTGGAGTGTACACGCTTGGCCTCAGAGCCCAGCACAGAGCCTGGCCCTTGGGACATGCTTAGTAAGTATTTACTGAATGAGTGGGAAATGTCTTAAGGCCCATTAGTTTGCAGGTCTTGAGGAGGCTCCCTTGCACTAGGAAGGATAGAAAGCATACATAAAGCCTGTGTGCTGCCGCCAGGAAGACTAGAAACGCTATGTTCAGCCTGGAGCTGAATGGTACACCCCAGAGCAACCCTGTTGAAAGGCAGTGCTTGCCTTTTCATTCTGTGTCCTGGTTTGCTAGTAACTCCTGGGTCCCCTGCCTCTCCTGTGCCCCCATTGTGCAGACTGAGGGGGGACCATCCGCCAGGGTTAGTTTTCCGCTGTTTCTGTTAGGCAAAGAATAAATTGAATTGAGTTGTGAAAGTTGGGTGCAAAGCTCAGTTTGGGTCCAAAGTAACAGTTAACTTGTGTGGGTGGCAGGTATTCAGTACAAACAGGGCTGGGGACAGGAAGGGGAAGAGAACTTCAGAGCTTTCACGATCCTCATCTGGTTTTAGGCTGATCCAGAGGCCAAGGTCCCCATGGAACAAACTGGAAAAGTGAGGGTGGCCATATGGCCTCTTTTCTTTTGCCTTTATTATTAATTTTCTCAAATAGATCTGACTAGTCATGTGGCTGGGAAAATAGTTAATTGTGATTTTTTTTTTTTTTTTTTAAACTGAGTCTCACTCTATTGCCCAGGCTGGAGTGCAGTGGTATGATCTCAGCTCGCCGCAACCTCTGCCTCCCGGATTCAAGTAATTGTCATGCCTCAGCCTCCCGGGTAGCTGGGATTATGGGCACAGCACCACGCCTGGCTAATTTTTGTATTTTTAGTAGAGACATGGTTTTAGCATGTTGGCCAGGCTGGTCTTGAACTCCTGACCTCAAGTGATCACCCACCTCAGCCTCCCAATCTGCTGGGATTACAGGCATGAGCCACTGCACCCAGCCAGAGTACCGCTATTTGGGCATTCTTTAATGAAAAAGAATGAACTATCCAAAAATTAAAACTCCTCATTTATGAGCTTTTAGAGAATTTTACAGAGTAGATGGAAACTCTCTGCATCCTTTCCCCACTTCTAGTTTCACCTGACACATTTCTTCCCTGTCCTTACTCCTGGGCCGGCAGCAGTGGTCATGATTCCAATCCCAGCTTGGCCATCATCTGCCTCAGTGGCCTAGGAAAACTCCTTTCTCCAGAGCTTTAGTTTTCTCTTCTACGGAATGAAGAAAGTTAAAACAAATAGACATTTATTGTTTCATTTGGATAAATATCTATTAAGCATCTATTACTTGTGGGATGGTTAGCTGGGTATATAGTGGTGAAGCAGCTGGGCATGAGTACTGCTTTCGTAGAGCTTACAGTTCAGTGAGGCCAGGAGATGTGAAACATATCATCACACAAATAAAAATATAACTATCAACTGTGTTGAGGATTATGAAGGAAAAAATCCGGCAAACTATGGTTCTGGTGTTAGATACTAGCAGGCGTGGGTAGGGATTTCATTTAGATTGACAGGTCGTGACATTAAAGCTGAGAGCCCTGAAGTTCAAGCAATGGTTAGCCAGGCAAAGATCAGAGGCCTAGAGATAGGGATATCCATTCCAGGCAGAGAGACTGGGGGTGCCTGTCCCCTAGGTCAGGGAACAGAAGAAAGCCAGTGGCACTGGTGGAGTGAATAAGACTGGCGGGGGATGAGTTGGTAGTAGACATGACCAGATCATTCAGGGCCAATTCTCCTGGGGAAGGAGAATTTAATTTAATATTTATTTATTTATTTATTTTTCGAGACGGAGTCTAGCTCTGCCACCCAGGCTGGAGTGCAGTGGAGCAATCTCAGCTCACTGCAACCTTTGCCTCCTGGTTTCAAGCGATTCTCCTGCCTCAGCCTCCTAGTAGCTGGGATTACAGACGCCCACCACCATGCCCAGCTAATTTTTGTATTTTTATAGAGATGGGGTTTCACCATATTGGCCAGGCTGGTCTGAAACTCCTGACCTTGTGATCCGCCTACCTCGGCTTCCCAAAGTGCTGGGATTACAGGCGTGACCCACAGTGCCCCCTGAGAATTTAATTTTATTTTATGTGCAAGAGGATTCCCTGAGGTAGTCAGGCCACATTGTCTGGTGACTCTTGGGATAGAGGGAACTTGAATGACAATGGCCCAAGAAAGCAATTGTAATCATTACATATACATGGACCATTTTATGCTGTTTTCTTCTTTCATTTAACATTATTTAGTGTGCGTGTTCACATATTTCTAAATCATCTTCTGATTTAGAATAATGATTTCTGATGTGTAGGCTGTGTTTTATAGTTTTGAAAGTAATACTTTGATATCCATTACTTTCTTGATTCTCACAGCAATTCTGAGGTGTATGCGTTGCAATTTCTGTTTCACAGATGAAGAGAGTATTGTTAATAAGTTAATGGCCGGGCATGGTGGCTCGCACCTGTAATTCCAGCACTTTGGGAGACCGAGGTGGGCGGATCACTTGAGGCCAGGAATTTGAGCCCAGCCTGGTCAATGTGGTGACACCCATCTCTACTAAAAATACAAAAATTAGCCAGGCGTGGTAGCACTTGCCTGTAATCCCAGCTATTTGGGAGGGTGAGTTAGGAGAATTCGCTTGAACCTGGCAGGTGGAAGTTGCAGTGAGCCAAGATTGCACCACTGTACTGCCTGGGTGACAGAGCGAGACTCTGTCTCAAAAAAAAAAAAGTTGCTAAGAGGAGGGCTGGGATCTTTTGGCTTCAAATCTACTGTGGGATGATGCCTTTGACATTCCTGATAGCTGTGCAGTAATCCATTAACACAGTTTTTATAAGTTCAAACCCTGTTGCCAACATTTAGATTCTTCCATGTGTGCTGTTACAAATAAATTACTATAAAGATTCTATACATTTAATCTTTTATTATTTTTGTATTATTTCTGTAGGCCAAAATCTGAGGAACAGGATTACTAGGTTGAAGGGAAATGGCCCTTGAAGTGTCTGATCAGATGTCTTTCCAGAGGATCCAACCAATTTAAATAGCCACCATCAATGCATGAGACTTTGTAGTTCAGGGAAGGCAGGCCTGGTTTTAAAAATCATTTCCCCTCTCTAGCATTTTTCTGATGTGATCCTTAAGATTTCACTTTA
The DNA here is from genome assembly GCF_029289425.2 of Pan paniscus. NCBI lineage: Eukaryota > Metazoa > Chordata > Mammalia > Primates > Hominidae > Pan > Pan paniscus. Next base: position 34,494,434 of record NC_073260.2, read on the forward strand.
GTTTTCCCAGGTCTCATTGGCATGTATGCTGTTAGGGATGGGTCTAAAATTAATTTTTCTTCACATTCATATCATGTCATCCCAGTGATTATTTAATAAATAATCACTATTGATTAAATAGTGATTCCTTTTCTAGTTATTTTTGGGACATTTATTAAAACCTGGATATGGTGGCTCATGCCTGTATTCCCAGCACTTTGGGAGGCTGAGGTGGGGGGATTGCTTGAGACTAGGAGTTCAAGACCAGCCTGGGCAGCATAGCAAGACTCCATCTCTATAAAAATAAGGAAATTAGTCAGGCATGGTGGTACTTGCCTGGAGTCCCAGCTACTTGGAAGGCTGAGGTAGGAGAATTGCTTGAGTCCGGGTGGTCAAGGCTGCAGTGAGCTATGACCATACTAATGTACTCCAGCCTGGGCAACAGAGTGAAACTCTGTCTGGAAAAAAAAAAAAAAAAAAAAAAAGATGCGTAGGGAGCAATTTTGGAGTTATTCATTTGGTCATTTGATATGTAGTTTTAGTTTTGGTGCTGATAGAGCCCAGAATGTACCCTCAATTTGATGAACATTCTGATATATGGGGGAGCTCATTGTCCCCCACTTACCTTTTTGCCTCTCAGAATATCTTTTGATATTTTTATCTGTTTTTTTCCCATTGAATGTTATTACCTTATCAAGCTCAAAAAAGTACCCTATCGCTATTTTAAGTTCAGTTGTGTTAAATCTATAAATTAGCTTGGGAAATTTGGATATTAAATGAACTCATGAAGAAGCAGAGTTTAGCTCTCCTTAATTCTCATCTTCCTTTATTTATCCTACTACAGTTCTGTGGTTTTCTTTTATATAAGAAGCACATATTTGGCTAAGTTAATGCCTAGGTTTTTTGTTTATGTGTCCATTCTCACTGTGAATAGTATTCTCTTTTCCCCACATTATATTAATTTAACTGGTTTTCAGAGGCTAATAGCAATGCTATTATTTAGGAGAATTTACCTTGGTTCTGATTAACTTACCCATACTTGCAAATCATTTGCAGCTTTTTAGTCAACTTTGTGAGTTCTCTTAGATTTATGACCATGCCGGAAACAGAAAGGATATTTTCATCTTTTCCTTTCTGATGTTTATTCTTCTTGTTTCCTTTTTCATCCCCCATTATATTCTCAAGAATCTCTCAATACTAAGAAATAGCGACTTCATTTTTCAGCGCGGAGTGCATTATTTTGGCTACCATGATTCAGAAGCCTCTTGCCTAAGGCCCAATTTTATTCTGCTAGTTTTCTCTGTTCTTTGTACATGGCCCTTGCGCTGCCCTAACCTTGAATTAATGTGGCTAAATTCTCAAGAATTTAAGAGCACCGTGACTGTGTCCTCAGGCTAGGGAGGGAAATGGGTTCACAGAGTGACTGGATTGTGGTCTATGAACTTCGGCAGCCAGCAGCAAAAGTCAGGCATGAATATTCAAGTGGACAGTGAACATCTGTAGTGTGGGAGATGTTGGCATAACTATGGATGATGATTCAAGAGTGGTTTGATGCATGTTGAATAACATGATGATAAGTACTAGACTCTGTGCTAAGCCTTCTATGTGAAATACATTTAATTCTCATAATAACTCTAGAGCAGTGGTTCTCAACTGGGGCCAGTTATCCCCCTACCCCACCCCACCCTCACCCTTCCACCAGGGACATAACATCTGGAGATATTTTTGGTTGTCACAATCCTGGGAATGTATGTGCTGATATTTAGAGGTTGAGGTCAGGGATGCTGCTAAACTTCGTAGAATTCATAAGAGAGTCTCTCACAACAACTATCTGGCCCCAAATGTCAGTAGGGTCACTATCAAGAAAATCTGCTCTAGCAGTGCCTGCTCATATTATCCCCATGTTGAAATAACAAGATGGGAAGTGCAAAGTGGTGCTTTGGTACTCTTGGAGCAGCTTTGACTTTGGTGAGAAATGCCTTTTAAAAACAATGTTTCTTCCCATCTTCCCACCCCATGGGGAAGTGTGGGGTTGGGTGGGTAGGCACCAAAGCAAGATTTAGAAGAGTTTTCTGTAGGAATTTATAATGGTAAAGGATCAACTTCATTTCCAAGCTATTTATGAGGGTTTATGTTTAGGAAAAGTGCTAAGCTTAGAGAAGGAGGAGAAATCTGATTTTATTAATGAGTGTAGCCATAATGGCATATCCTGGCAGAAGTCAAGTTTGGTTTCTAGAGGGAGGCTATTATGAAAAGAAATACCTGGAACATTCCCCTGGGTTTGGAAGGTGAGTTCTAGGTTCAATGATGGGAAGAATTTTAGAGGTCCAAGATAAAAGGGCAAAGATTAAATTTTGTCTCTCATGAGTTCTCTGGCTCAGGTGGTGTGAACTTTGCAGACAGTCTCTTTAATTCACTCATACATGCTAGTGTCCCAGCTCAGCAAGGGCTTTGAGAGAGCAGGTGTCTGTATGCTCTGGTAAGTGAAGGCAAAGTGCATCAGGAGGTTGGGGTCCATAACGGCGAAGAGAAGGAGCCCTTCAGTCAGAGTGGCTTTGAATCTTGGCTCTGCCATTTGCCAATCTTGGACCATTGGGCAGTGTATTAACTCTTTGAATCTCAGCTTCCTCTTCTGTAAAATGTGTATAACAAGAGTACTAGTTGGATTGTTTGATGATTAAATGAGTTAATGTATATAAAGCACTCACAACCCTGGTGCATAGTAAGACCTTTCATTATTATTATCATCATCAATTTTTTTTAACCTCTTTTCCTGATCTGCTTACACTCACCAGCTTCAGCTGCTCCAAATGGCTTGTAAGATTTTTTGTTTGCCCTTTGCTGTCAGTTGCCATGGGGAAGATCCATTCATTTTTTTCAGTCAACCAACATATTTTGAGCATCTGCTGCCCTACAGGATCCTAGATATGGGGGCTGCAGAGATGTCCAGGAACATAAGCCTTGATTCATTGGGTCAGATCAGTGCTCAGCAGGGCTGGCAAGTGCTAGGTTTCTTTTAAGTGGCATATCTTAAAAGGTATATGTCCTAAACATAGCTTTGCGATGGCAGCATGATGGGTACAAAAGCACACACTTAAGTGTCAGTAGATCTGGGTTCAAACATTGGTGCAGTTTCTTATGGCTCGTAACTTGTTCAAACCTCAGTTTCTTCACTTCTAAAACGGTAATGATACAACCTACCTCACAGGGTTATTATGAATTAAATACTGGAGATGAGATACACAAAACGTTCTGAGTACACTGTAGCTGCCCAATATTGGCTGTAAGTATTATAAATCTACAAGCTGTGAATTAATCTTACCTCTGTGGATCCTGTTGATATTTCTAGACCATGCCACCTAGTGGGGCCATTTCCTACCTGAGTCACCCGTGGTGTCAAATAGAATGTCATGTGGCCTCCTGAGTTGGGTAGAATTGGCTGCTCATCTCAACCCCGCTACTGACTATCTCTGTGATTTACCCTTCCTCCAGCCTTAGCCTTGCTACATATAAAATCAAGACAATAATGTTTCCTATCTCACAGGGTTGTCCTGAGGATTAAATTAAGTAATTAATATAAAATGTGCCTTGCACATATTGGGCCCTAAATAAACAGTAGCTACTATTTATCCTTAAAGTACAAATGGTAGTTTCAGAGCTTCAAGGCTGATGGCTATTTATCTTACTCATACTCTTTGTTTAGCTTCATTTTTTCCCCCTAATTTCATTAGTATTTTCTTTTCTTTTTTTTTTTTTTTGAGGTGAAGTCTCACTCTGTTGCCCAGGCTGGAGTGCAATGGAGTGATCTTGGCTCACTCCAACTTCTGTCTCCTGGGTTCACGCCATTCTCCTGCCTCAGCCTCCCGAGTAGCTGGGATTACAGGCTCCCACCACCATGCCCGGCTATTTTTTTGTATTTTTAGTAGAGATGGGGTTTCACCCTTTTGACCAGGCTGGTCTTGAACTCCTGACCTCATGATCAACCCACCTCAGCCTCCCAAAGTGCTGGGACTACAGGTGTGAGCCACCACGCCCGGCCTCATAAGTATTTTCTAAATTTATTTACAGTCATGCCATTTAAAAAAAAAGTTGTATTCCTGTCTTTGTTAATATTTATAAGTGATTTTATTCAGCTACAAGCTTGGAATGGCATATAATTTTGTATTCTGCTTTTTTCACTTAATATTACATGGCTAATGACTTCTGTGTTTCATAAACATTATTCTGATGATGGCATGATATATTGTTGAGTACATGTACCATAATTGAATCATTTCCCTATTGCTATGCAATGAAGTTGTTTCCAATATTTTGCAATTATAATGTTTCAATGAATGAATAACTTTATGCATATAGCTTTTTGATATCTTAAGTTCAGTTTCCTAGGATGAATTTCCAGGAATAGTAATTGGGCAAATGGGATAAACATGACTCTTGAATACGTATTGTTACATTGCTTTCCCAAAGGGCTCAACTGATTTATATTTCCGTGTTCATTATCTTCTAAACCAGCTCATTTACTCACCAAACATTTTTAAAGCCATTATCATGTGGTAGGCTTAGTAAGAAGAAAGTGACCCTAAGGGAGAAGCTTATATATAAATAGGGTCCCTGGTGTACCAAGTGCTGATACAGACACAAAGTACCTGGGGAAATTGAGATGAGGGAGTCCTGGCTCAGCTGGGAGAAAAGTTTATTTTCATAGAGTCATGGTTTTGTTCTTTGGCAGAAAGAAAATTGCTTTCTTCCCCACTCCCACCCCCAGCTTTATTGAGGTATAATTGACAAATAAAAATTGTATATCTTTAAGATATGCAATGTGATATATATGTATATCTCAACTTAAAAAATAAGCTACAGAATAAAAAGGTGTTTGCTATTAAAAAAAAAGAAAAGGCTGAATGTCATTCCCAAGCTTGGAGATTTGAGTATGTTGCCTCTTTGGGATTATTTACAGAAATATTAGCAAGACCAGCCCCATCTTTGGTCTTGAGTACTCCACTGTCAGCATGCTTTCTTCCAGAGAGGGATCCATTTGCCTTTATTTTTCATTCTGTTGTGCCGTCTATGCAAACTATTCTTGATAGTTTTATGGTAACAGTGTTTTTTTGTTCCATGAGATAATTTATACATGCTCATTGTGGAAAATTTAGAAAGACAGGAAAGTATTAAAAACATCACTTTTTTTTTTTTTTTTAAGAGACAGAGTCTTGCTCTGTCGCCCAGGCCGGAGTGCAGTGGCACGATCTCAGCTCACAGCAACCTCCGCTTCCCAGGTTTAAGTGATTCTCCTGCCTCAGCCTCCCAAGTAGCTGGGAGTACAGGCATGCACCACCACGCCCGGCTAATTTTGTATTTTTAGTAGAGATGGGGTTTCACCATGTTGGCCAGGCTGGTCTCAAACTCCTGACCTCAGGTGATCCGCCTGCCTTGGCCTCGCAAAGTTCTGGGATTATAGGCAGGAGCCACTGCACCAGCCACACCTACGTTCTTATCATCCTAGTACATCCACTGTCATTATCTTGCTGTATTTCCTTCTGCCCAGTCTCATTCTGATCATGCAGTGGCGTGATCATGCAGTGATCTCGGCTCACTGCAACCTAGGCCTTCTGGGTTCGAGTGATTCTCCTGCCTTAGCCTCCTGGGTTCAAGTGATTCTCTTGCCTTGGCCTCCCAAGTAGCTGGGATTACAGGCATACACCCCCACGCCCATCTAATTTTTGTATTTTTAGTAGACACAGTGTTTCACTAAAATTTTGTATTTTTAGTAGAGATGGGGTTTCACCATGTTGGCCAGGCTGGTCTCCAACTCCTGACCTCAGGTGATCCGCCTGCCTTGGCCTCACCAAGTGATTACAGGCATGAGCCACCACGTCCATCGCCAAAAAGATTTTTTAAAAGAGTTTAATGTAGAACCATATCAAAGGTCTTTGGAAATAAAAACTTTTTAAAAAATATCAGAAATAAAACAACAAATAAATAAATAAATAAAAACACCCAAAACAATCTGAAGCACGAGCACCTAGCAGAAAGGTTCAATTATGATCTATTCATAGAGTAGAATATCAAGTAGACATTACAGGACATGTTTTAAGATTATATTTTATGTCATGGGAAATGCTCTCCCAGTATGATGTTAAATGAAAAAACAGAATACAAAAGTACATATGCTGCATAGTCTCAATATTATAGAGAAAAAATATTATTTATGTATGCATGAAAAAAGACAAAAGATGTTAACAGAGATCCATTGTTACTTCAGTTTACTAGGGATTGTCTCTGGGAGGTAGGATTAAGGTGATTTATATTTACCTTTTTAAACTTTTCTGTATTTTTTTATTTTCAAATTTTCCATAAAAATATAAGGACTTGAGGATCAAGAAAAAATTTCTGCTTTGGCTCAGTGCAGTGGCTCACGCCTGTAATCCCAGCAGTTTGGGAGCCCTAGGGGAGAGGATCACTTGAACCCAAGAGTTTGACGTTGCAGTGAGCTATAATCTCTGGATCGTACCCTAGCCTGGACGATGGAGCAAGACCCTATCTCAAAAAAAAAAAATCTTTGCTTTTTTTTTTTTTTTTTTGAGACGGAGTCTCTCTCTGTTGCCCCAGCTGGAGTACAGTGGCACAGTCTCAGCTCACCGCAACCTCCGCCTCCTGGGTTCAAGCGATTCTCTTGCCTCAGCCTCCCAAGTACCTGGGATTCCATGCACCCACCACTATGCCCAGCTACTTTTTTGTGTTTTTAGTAGAGACAGGGTTTCACCATGTTGGCCAGGCTGGTCTCGAATTCCTGACCTCAGCTGATCCACCTGCCTCGGCCTCCCAAAGTGCTGGGATTACAGGCATGAGCCACTGTGCCCAGCCCAATCTTTTGCTTTTTTTAAAAAAAGAAGACAAAAAGGGATTTTATACCAGTATTCTCTTGGCTGTGTGACTCTGAAGCCACAGTTATAAGTTATAATTACTCTTAAACACAAGGCCCTGTGACTCTTTTGGGCTCTTTGGTGTTTATCTTGATTACAACGTTGGAATATAGAAATGAAAGGAATGGGAGAGGTGATAGACTTCAGGCAGTGTAACTAGTTGTCTGAACACTACTGGCTCAATTATATTGTGTCTAGTGATTTCCATCTTGTCTTCTGCTAATTTATCGCCTGGTAACTCACTGAGGCAGGGTTTTCCTTTGGAGAAACCTCATTGTTTTAACCAGTGTATCATGCTTGTTTAGAAGTTCAATGATCTTTTTAACTCATCGGAGAAGATGGTGACCAGACCTGGACAGATGGGGAAGGACTTTGCACTCTCTCTTTACAGTCCCGAGTGCACACAGGTCAATATGGAACTATGTGTGAATTTTCATTGTCTTTGAGAGCCCTCTTCTCTGCCCCATAGGGAGCAGCTTTGTGTGCAATTAGAGGAGCAAGGGTTGTGTGTATTTAGCACGGCAGGTTGGCCTGGTCCTCTCCTCTCAACATAGTCACCACATACCTGGCACTGTGCTAAGGCTGGGAATGCAGACAGATGGGTGCCTGCTTTCAGAGTGCTCAATGTGCTGAGGAAGCCAGCAACAGAAACAGGTGATTTCAGGAGCTCCAGGAAAATGCTACAGGAGGAGTGTGCCTGGGTTACTGGAGTAGCACAGGAGGAGGGCTTCTAGCTCAGGCTGAGATTTTAGTAAAGGAAATTATGCCACGATGAATCCTGAAGAATGAATAGAAGTGAACCAGATAAAGCAGGATAGGAAGCATCTTCCCTTACCTAAGGGAAGACACAGAGGTATATGGAATGGTATGTTAAAAGGTTGGGACTCCAAACAGTTCTGTTAAAGCTTAGAGAGTGGTGGGAGAGACTGGAGAAGTTGATTAATTAGTAAATGAAGTTGTCTGTGGATTTCCCAGATCCCAGTGGCATTGGACATCCATGTTATTTTTAAATTTACAGTGTTCTATCTTATTTCCCACTCAGTGTCAGCTGCTGCTGGAAGTGGCCTGGCCTCTATTTATCTTCCTGATCCTGATCTCTGTTCGGCTGAGCTACCCACCCTATGAACAACATGAATGTAAGTAACTGTGGGTGTTGCCTGAGACTCACCAATGGCAGGGAAAATCCAGGCAATTAACGTGGGCTAAATTGGACTTTTCCAAAGATGCTGTCTTTGGGAAACATCACACATGCTTTGGATCAGAAAACCTAGGCTTCTAATTTGTTGATAAGGCATGAACTCAGGAGACTGTTTTCAGTCCTAGTGAATGGTGATAATTGTAATTATAACAGTAGACAACATCTCTTTTACACATTTTAAATTATGAAAATAGAATAACTTTACTGATAATTTTAGAAAGTGGTGATTAAAAGCACATTTAAGATAATGCCTTAACACCTAGTCTTTTCCATATGCATGATGTCTTAATCACACATTGCAAATCATGGAACACAGAATTTTAAGCAGCATTTGTGTAGAACTTCTCAGTTTTACTAATATTATTTTATTTTATTCTCATAACAACCTTGAATAGAACTCAGATCATCTGACTGTCAATCATGTATTTTGATAACAGCCTTTACAGTGAGCATAGAAAATACAGTAGTGGCTAACAACACAAGCTCCAGATGTCAGGTTATCTGGGTGTGAATTCTGGTGTCAGCATTCACTAAGCATATGACCTTGGACAAGTGATTTAAGTTTCTTTTAAACAGAGAATAGTAATACCTACCTCATATTATTATTGTCAGTGTATCATCTTACAATCACAGTCTTTCTCTTAGGGCTGGGCTCAGTGGGTGGATTGACACTGCAGAAATGGCCAAATCTAAAGGATCAACATTTACGTAGCTGGGAAATGTAGCTGGGACTTCAGTTTCACTGCCCTGGTGATTTTTCCTACCACTAAGCAGCTCAGTCCATACCCCTACGAGACCCACAAGCTTATGAGATACTGTTCTTCCAGGAAAGCAGTGGGGCCAGGGCCACCTTTTAATTGTGTTTCTTGGCCTGGTCCCATCTTTCTCACAATACATAGCAACAGTTATTTACTTGCTGATTTTCTAATGCACATCACACATAGTCATATTAAACACACACACACACACACACACACACACACACACACCCCTCAAGAAACATTTTCTGAGACGTGATTTCCTGATTTCATCAAAAAAGAAAAGAGCGGGCCAGGCACAGTGGGAAGTCAAGGTGGGTGGATCACTTGAGGTCAGGAGTTGGAAACCAGCCTGGCGAACACGGTGGAACCTCGTCTCTACTAAAAATACAAAAATTAGCCAGGCGTGGTGGCGCACACCTGTAATCCCAGCTACTGGGGAGGCTGAGGCAGGAGAATTGCTTCAACCTGCGAGGCTGAGGTTGCAGTGAGCCAAGATTGCGCCATTGCACTCCAGCCTGGGCAACAGAGTGAGACTCTGTCTCAAAAAAAAAAAAAAAAAAAAAAAACAGCATAAACTGAAATTTATACGCAATTTATATGCCTGTGAGATAATTGTGTTTTCTCTTTTGGAACCCCAAAGAGATTTTTTTGATTGATGAGCAAATACATTTTAGATTTTATTTAAGCATTATGCCAAGCACCACTGAAGTATAAGTTTCAAGGGCAAACTCAGTTTTTTCATCTACTAGACGAATGATTTTCTGGAATGATTACAAGCAGGCAAGATGGTGTAGTGGAAATAGCAAATGTCTTCGGCATCAGACAAGTTGGGGTTTGTTTGTATCCTGCCTCTGCCCTTCACCGAGGTTGTGATCTTGGGCAGATTGTTGAGTTTTAACCTAGATTCCTCTGAATCCAGATCATAAATTTTCAGAAAAGTTCTGAAATTCTTGTATATACAGATGGTAAATGAGACTTTTCCTTACATCTATGCACTTCTTTGTTTGTTTGTTTGTTTTGAGATGGTCTTGCTCTGTTGCCGAGACTGGAGTGCAGTAGTGCAATCTCTGCTCACTACAATGTCTGCCTCCCAGGTTCAAGTGAGCCTCCTGCCTCAGCCTCCCAAATAGCTGAGACTACAGGCATGTGCCACCACGTCCGGCTAATTTTTGTATTTTTAGTAGAGACAGGGTTTCGCCATGTTGACCACACTGGTCTCGAACTCATGGCCTCAGGTGATTTGCCCGCCTCAGCCTCCCAAAGTGCTGGGATTACAGGCATGAGCCACCATGCCCGGCCATATCCATGCACTTCTTGCAACCTTACCTTCTTTTCTCATCAACCTCCAGGGACCTAGTTGGAAGAGCAGAGTTAAAAGTTAAGGTGAATCTTGGAGAGGTGTCTTGTCCCTAGGAACAAAGGACTGGTGTGAAATTCTCTGTAAATCTTCCCCAGTTCAAACCAGAGTTATCAAGGTCTTAAAAACTTCCCTGGGTCCTGAGAGCCCATTATATTATTTACTTGTCTTCCTGTACACCCACTGCCTAGTCCTGATCCTACTTTTGTTTGCAAATAGGATGGGGCACAACGTACAAGGAAGGGCCTTTGCCGCCCCTGCTAAGGGATAACCTGAAATACCTTCACCATCACTGCCCTGTGCTGCTTTTCACCTATGCCAGTCTGTCTGCAGTGCCAGTGTCTACTGGCATTGAAAGGGGAGAATCTTTTGGTCCTTTGAGTATTTGGTTGGGTTACATAAATCTCCCTGAATGAAGAGCAGCTGACTTAGGCAAGGGGCCTTGTTTGGTTTTCCTTGAACTATTAACAGGAAGATAGGGAGATTAACTGTGTAAATGTTCAATAGGCCAGAGTCCCTGCAGAGGGTGGCCACAGTGATCAGATCTTATCACATCCTTGCTTTGGATGTTGCCTCTCTGGTTGGAGTATGGATAGAAAAGAAAGAAAGACCCTATATTGAAATGCAAAGTGCAGCAAGTCCTGACTTTGGATTAACTTCTCAGCCCATTTGCCTGAAAATAAAAAGATGAATAAAACAAGGTTCCCACTTTGGAGGGAGGTGGTAGCTGTGAGATGGAAGGAGTGTTCCTGCTGGGCAATAGCAGAGTAAGTGCTGTGGTAGATTCACTCCCACAGTGCCTGGAAAATCCTCATAGGCTCATTTGTTGAGTCTCTGTCCTACACCAGGCACTCTGCAAAAATGCTTTGCCTGCAAGGTCTCATGCGATGCTCACCACAGCTCTGTGAAGTTAATTGTACTTTTATCACCATTTTATAGATGAGAAAACTGAGGGTATGGGGTCAGTGACTTGAATAAAGTCACTGCTTGGCAAGCTGCAGGGACTGGATGTGAATTCCAATTGGTTTGACCCCAAAGCCTGTGAAGCTACTTGTTCTTCACCACCTAGAGCTGTGGTTCTTGATAACTGTGAACTCTTTTGGGGTCACAAATAGCCCTGAGAATATGATAGAAGCAGGAGCTCTGGCCTTTCTGTCCATACCTGAACAGGTCCTTGGGTTAAGAGCCCCTCGTCCAGGGCCTATTAATCTTGATCCTCATAAGCAGCATCCATGTATTACGGCCGCAAACCAAACTGTGCCAGACCGAATGCTAGGACTAAGCCCAAATATGTCCCATCATCCTTTTGGTAAGAAGCTCATTGTAAGAAAGAAAGAGGAGAGCAAGAGGATGTCCTAGTACATGGGGCCTCATTGTTTTAATTAGTGACAAAACAACAATAATAACAACAAAACCCCCGAAGCTTCACAGATGACATCAGACCCCAAGCCTGTGTGTTTTTCAGGTGCCCTTGAGGAGCTTTATAGCTGGCAGAGGAGGTGAAACTGACAAATGTTTGGCAGATTGAGGAGAGTACCAGAGGGGTTTGAGATGAGCTAAATTCCAATCTAACCACAGGTGTGAGGAACAGGCTTGGATTGGGACCATGGAGATGGGGGTTCTACTCCCAGTCACGCTGGCTGACTTCACGAGTGTTCTTTGTCAGTCACTTTATCTTATTTTATTGATTTTTATTTTTTTGAGATGGAGTTTCGCTCTTGTCGCCCAGGCTGGAGTGAAATGGCGTGATCTTGGCTCACTGCAACCTCCCCCTCCTGAGTTCAAGCGATTCTCCTGCCTCAGCCTCCAGAGTACCTGGGATTACAGGCGCCTGCCACCAAGCCCATCGAATTTTTGTATGCTTAGTAGAGACAGGGTTTCACCATGTTGGCCAGGGTGGTCTTGAACTCCTGACCTCAGGTGATCCGCCCACCTTGGCCTCCCAAAGTGCTGGGATTACAGGCGCGAGCCACCGTGCCTGGCCCACTTCGTCTTACCATAGTTACCTCTTTAGAGTATGAAAAAATAGGCTTAGGGCATCCCCAAGTCTCCTCTATGTCTGAGAGCTGAGGCTGGCTGTCAAAGAGGAACTAAGGACGCCAGGGACTTTCTGCTTAGGACCCCTCTCATCACTTCTCCAACGCTGGTATCATGAACCCCATTCTACAGATGATGTCCGCTAGATTAAGAATGGCATGTGAGGCCAAGTTTCCACCTGAGAGTCAGATTTATTCAGAAGAGACAGGTCTCTGGGATGTGGGGAATGGGACGGACAGACTTGGCATGAAGCATTGTATAAATGGAGCCTCAAAATCGCTTCAGAGAATTAATGTTTCTCCCTGTGTTTTTCTACTCCTCGATTTCAACAGGCCATTTTCCAAATAAAGCCATGCCCTCTGCAGGAACACTTCCTTGGGTTCAGGGGATTATCTGTAATGCCAACAACCCCTGTTTCCGTTACCCGACTCCTGGGGAGGCTCCCGGAGTTGTTGGAAACTTTAACAAATCCATGTAAGTATCAGATCAGGTTTTCTTTCCAAACTTGTCAGTTAATCCTTTTCCTTCCTTTCTTGTCCTCTGGAGAATTTTGAATGGCTGGATTTAAGTGAAGTTGTTTTTGTAAATGCTTGTGTGATAGAGTCTGCAGAATGAGGGAAGGGAGAATTTCGGAGAATTTGGGGTATTTGGGGTATCCATCACCTCAAGTATTTATCATTTCTGTATGTCGTGAACATTTCAAGTCCTGTCTGCTAGCTATTTTGGAATATACTATATGTTGTTAATGATATCATTCAGCAGACGTGCATCTGAATGGGCTGGCTCTAGGAGCTAGAGGGTAGGGGCTGGCACAAAGATGCATGCTGGAAGGGTCCTTGCCCATAAGAAGCTGACAGCCAAGGCTAGGGGAGTTCTGTCTTCTCTGCATCAGATCACCTCTCTCACCTCTGTCACTGCCCCATCAGACTACAATGTCTGCAGGTCTTTCTCCCCTGAGTGTGAGCTCCCTGAGCAAAGCAGGATGCTGGCCCTTCCCTTTGTATTCCTGGCTCCTGGCTTCAGTGCCTGGACATAAGTATGGGCATAATAAGTGTCTCCCAAATGAGACATTGAGGATTCTTCAAATGCACAGGACCGTGATGTGAGTTAGGACGGACTAAGGACTATGGGATGTGGCTCAGGACAATCCTGAGGAAGCTGCAGCTGCGGCACGCAGGGCCACACTGTCATGTTCATGGACCCTAGACTGGCTTTGTAGCCTCCATGGGCCCCTTCCATACACAAATATTAAAAATTATATTTCATGACTGCATTGGTATAAAGATGAATACAATCCAGACCAGATTCATGATTATTCATACATTTTTAGTGTATTAACTTTTAATTCTGCTTTTAAAATAAATTAAAACATTCTAATATGCCCTTAAGGGTATCCCAGGCCCAGGCCACTGAGCCTACTGTGCCTCATGGATAAGTTGGCCCTGGGGGCATGTGTGTGCATGCATGTGTGTGCACATGCATGATGAGCCGGGCCTTGAAGGGTGGTAAGATTTGGGTGTGTAGACCAATGGAGAAAGGCATTTGGGGCAGTGATGATGGGTGGGGGAGGGAACATGGTGATGAATGGAGCTGGGTGTGGGGAGCCATGGCAGTGGGTTAGGGCCAGCCTGTGGAGGACCTGGGAGCCAGGCTGAGTTGTATGTACTTGGCAGTCACTTCTGTAAAGCAGCAGAGGCAGTTGGCCTAACTAGAGCCTTTCGCCTTTTCTTGCACCCTTTACAGTGTGTCTCGCCTGTTCTCAGATGCTCGGAGGCTTCTTTTATACAGCCAGAAAGACACCAGCATGAAAGACATGCGCAAAGTTCTGAGAACATTACAGCAGATCAAGAAATCCAGCTCAAGTAAGTAAAAACCTTCTCTGCATCCGTTTATAATTGGAAATTGACCTGCACCAGGGAAAGAGAGTAGCCCAGGTGTCTGGGGCTTGTTCCCATTAGATCTTCCCCAAGGGGTTTTTCTCCTTGGTGGCTGGCCTGTGGGGCCCCTCTCCAGGAGGCATTGGTGAAGAAACTAGGGGAGCTGGTTGCCACAGACAGTGATGTACTAATCTTCTCTGGGAAGACAGAAGAAAAGTCCCCAGAGAAGAATATTACAGACTTGGCCTTAGGGACAGCTAGGGGTGCAGATTGCTGCCAACTGCGTTTTTTCTGGAGTTGGCCATATGGTTGCAGTGAATGGATTTATAGACAGAGTATTTCTGTGCATATAAGTGCAATTACAGTTGTAAGTTGATATGGATAAGTGAAAGTTAAGCACTTCTTTCTAAAAAGAGAATGCAATTCATTTTCCCCTAATCATTTCAATTAGTCTGATGGGCACTTGAACTTGTTGTCTTTAAAAAGTGAAATCTTTACCTCTGATCTGGTAAGTATCCAGGCAATTTCTTGTGTGCCACCCAGGAGGTATATGAGGAGTGGGCATTTGCTGACTGAGGCATTGGCTGCCATAGCATCAGAGCAGCCTTCCAGGCAGTGGCCTGGCAAGGGGACAGAGGCTGGTGGGAGCAGCTGGCTGAGTGCAGCCAGTAATGGCATGTGCATGGTCTGTAGAGAATGTAGAAGCAATAATGAAGCCGATAAAAGCTGGTCTGCATTTTATTATTATCATGCGCCGGTGGTTCTAAACAATGTCAGTGATAAATTACTCCTCCCCATCATGGACCAATGGCTGCCACTGCTCCAGGGAAGTGCTTTTTTTATTCCGTTTGGTGTTTAGGGAGGGATGGAGTTGGCTGGCCTTTGCTGAAAGGCCTACCAGTTTGTTTTCTATTTGGCAAGAGAAGAAATGATAAAGTTCTAGAGTTTAAACCAGACTCAGATTTGAGTTTTTTTTTTTTTTAAGGCTACAGAACTGTGCTTTCCTTGGGCAGTAAAAGAGGCAATGGGCAATGTGGGACCTGATGACAAAGGGAAGCAAAGCTGTCTTAGGGGTGGCATGGAGGAGGTGCTGCTTCACAGCAGAGAGAGGTATGGCTGTGCTTGGAGTGTCCACTTAGACAACTCCTGGCTGTGCAGCCAGGCGATCGAGATGCTGTTTCCTTGACCTGCAGGTCCTGGTCTTGCACATGGATGTTTCTTCTGGTGCAGGAGACAGAAAGGCAGCAACAACCCCTGATCAAAGCCTCAGTCCTTCCTTATTTACTGGAGAGCCCCTGCTGATTGACCAGAGGCACAGCTGGGGATATTTCCTTTACCTCTGTAGCAAGAGACAGCGTGGTGCAGAGGAAAGTGCTAGCATACATTATCCTGTGGCTGCATGACTTTGTGAATAGGTTAGTTAGCACCCTTTCAGCCACCTCTTCTTACCTGTTAATGAGATAAAACATGTAATTGCTTAAAAACAGTATTTGGCACATAGGAAGCACTTAGTGAATATGAATTATGATTTTTTTGGAGTGGTGACATCTCAACCAAACCATTTAACCCCTCAGCCTTAATTTCCTCAACTATAAAATAGCAGCTAACTTGAAATGTAAACTATAAAACCTAATGTAGTATCTGGCACATAGTAGATTCCCAATAAATGAGAGCCAGTATTCGTCTAAGACAGTGATGCATTTCTGAGCACCTGGCCTTGTTCTTCTGCCTTGCAATTTATGCAGCAGTTGAAATAGACTGGCTGATGGGGGTAAGTTGTCAAGCAGACTTTCTGATCTTAGTGGAGGAGACTGCCTTAAAACACCACTAATTTCCTTTTTCTTTTCTTTTCTTTTTTTTTTTTTTTTTAAGACAGAGCCTCGCTCTGTCACCAGGCTGGAGTGCAGTGGCGCAATCTTGGCTCACTGCAGCCTCTGCCTCCTGGGTTCAAGCGATTCTCCTGCCTCAGCCTCCTGAGTAGCTGGGACTATAGGCATGCGCCACCATGCCCAACTAATTTTTGTATTTTTAGTAGAGATGGGATTTCACCATGTTGGCCAGGATGGTCTCGATCTCCTAACCTCGTGATCTGCCCGCCTAGGCCTCCCAAAGTGCTGGGATTACAGGCATGAGCCACCATGCCTGGCCTTCTTTGAGAAACTGGAGACATGAGTTAAGTGGTGAAGAAGCCAAATCTGTGTCTAAAAACCCTACAGTTGTGTGCACAGCCCTGAGGAGAGAAGGTCCCTTAGATTTTGAGTGTATTATTATGTCGGTGCTTGTTTTACATCTCTCTGTTCACGCAGTATGTCCCCTTTTCTGCCTTGCAGCTGTTTCTTAAATTCTTTCTTTCTTTGCTTGTCTTGCAGCACAAAACAGGCTTCAGTATAGGGGGAAATGCACAGAAACACTGCCTTTTCCTACAGGAAATCAGTAACTTTTTACTGATTTTGTTTTTATTTACTTATTTTATTTATTTGTTTAAATTTATTTTTGTTTTTAGTTTTATTTTTTTAGAGACAGGGTCTCTTTCTGTTACCCAGGCTAGAGTGCAGTGGTGCACTTAGAGCTCACTGAGCTCACTGCAGCCTCGAATTCCTGGGCTCAAGTGATCCTCCTGCCTTAGCCTCCCAAAGGGCTGGGATTACAGGCATGAGCCACTGCACCTGGCCAACTTTTTGCTGATTGCCGATAGCACTCTGTCAATTTCGGAGAGAAGCTGAGACTGGCATATGTCAGTATGGATCCCCACTTAGAGACCTGTGTTTATCAGCACTGACACCCCATCACAGCATGATGAGCTTGGCCCTCCTGTGCTGTCTCTCCCAGGCCTGGGAGGATCCTTGAAGCTGATCTGGTTTGGAGCTTTGTCCTCATTCACCTCCTTTACCACACACCCACCTTCCCAGGGCGGGGACCTACCGCTCACTAAGTAGCTCATTCTGGGTGTTGACAGCTCTAATTGTTAGAAAATATTCACCACCCTGTTATGCTTTCTAGAGAACAAGTCTAATTCTATTTTCCTTGAAATAGTCGAAGACAGCTCTCATGTTTTTCTTTCCCTGTTTTCCCAAAGTCCATGATTTTTTAGGCGAAATGGCCTCCTTTCCTCTTATGGAATGTTTTTCCTCCCCATTTCTGCCTCTCCTCTGGTTGTGTTTCAGTATGTCTGTGTGCTTCTTGAAGTTTACTGGAAATTATGAAAGTATTCTGGCACAGAGGAGGAAGGGATTTTTGCCTCCCTCGTTCTGAGTGCTACATTTCCGTTAATGCAGTCTGAGATTGCATTAGGCATTTTGGCATTCACATCACCTTGTTGACTCATATTCCATGTGCACTCAAACAAAATTGTGATTATTTTAAATAGGCAGAATTGCAAGTTACGTGTTCTCCATTTCTTTGTTGTATTGTTGGCTTTTTGAACTAAAGGGAAAAATGTCTTTTTTTCTGTTTTACGTGTTTAGATTCCCTATGCCATCCTATCCTCCCAAAACCATTTTAGATTCTGGTTTTGCCATGTATTATATCTGCTACTCCTTTCTCGTCATCTAGAGGTGTGATAAACAACTCTCTTTGGCCTCATTCAAGTCATCGATAACTGTGGGACAAAGACCTGAAGCTTGGATCAGTCCAGTGGAGACTAACCACCCCTGTAGACCCTTTTTTCCTCAACTATAAAATAGCAGCTAACTTGAAATGTAAACTATAAAACCTAATGTAGTATCTGGCACATAGTAGATTCCCAATAAATGAGAGCCAGTATTCGTCTAAGACAGTGATGCATTTCTGAGCACCTGGCCTTGTTCTTCTGCCTTGCAATTTATGCAGCAGTTGAAATAGACTGGCTGATGGGGGTAAGTTGTCAAGCAGACTTTCTGATCTTAGTGGAGGAGACTGCCTTAAAACACCACTAATTTCCTTTTTCTTTTCTTTCTTTTTTTTTTTTTTTTTTTTTTAAGACAGAGCCTCGCTCTGTCACCAGGCTGGAGTGCAGTGGCGCAATCTTGGCTCACTGCAGCCTCTGCCTCCTGGGTTCAAGTGATTCTTGATTCTGTAGACACTACCACTCAGGCCTATATTGTAATCAGTGCTGGGCCACTGGGCTCCTGCTCCTGTGATCCAGTTGGGAAGTTTATCTTGTTCTTCCCTTCAGCTTGCATCTGCTAAATTCGCTGGACTATCCACAGGTGATTTGTAGATATGGGGATCTCTACTCAGATACTCTCATGATTTCCTTGGCTAGAGCATCATTTTATTTCCACTTATTGGAAGAGACCTTAGAGACCAGTTAGTTCATTTATAGATAAATTAGTTGATTCAGTCATTCAACCCTGATATATTGAGCGTCTCCTATATGCGAATCACTGTTCTAAGTGCCGAGACACAGAGGTGTCCAAAACAAATATGGCCCCTCTCCATATGGAATTTCTATTCTAGAGAAGAATCTGACCCAGAAGGGGGAAGTGACTGTCCCAAGTCTACACAACCACAGAAGGGATATTCTGGGAATAAATCACGGCTAAACCCCCCTGCTGCTCCAGGCAGTTCTCCTTCTACAGTGCTCTATTGTGCTGTTTTAATAATCTTTCAACTGGGAAGATCTCCCATTTCAGGAATTAAGCCGTGAACAAATCTTTTAATTATCCTTGAAATCATCCTAATAAGAAATCCAAGGAGGAAGTCTTACAGGGTGCCTCACCCACTCTTCTCGTCACTGGAACTTTTTAGACATTTTATTATTTTCTTCCTAAACCAGAGTACAGGCACAGAAGTTGAGTGGTGGCTAAATTAATCAATGTTTGCAAGGCAGTGTGAGAAGCATTCATTTATCTTAAATACCTATGGTGACTGCAACTCAGATGTAAAAATTGGATAAATCCTCAGAAACCCTAGGGAAAGTGACATGTCTGTATTTTGTCTCTGTGAGGTGCAGACTGGCAGAGATAAGTGTTTCTCTGGGTGAGTTTTTTGTGGTATCTGGGATGATTCTAGGCAGTACGTGGATGTTACATTTTAATTTTAACCCACATCAAATTCCAATTTCATGGAAATTATTGCTTAGGAGGATGTTCAACAGGAAAAATATAATTAAAGTTAATTCAAAAGAAACATTTTCTGTGAATATGGTAAAACTTGTGAGAGTAGTTTGTAAATGATTGAAGACTGGAAAACATTGGTATAAGAGTGAGTGTGGGGTTTTGTATTAAGATTCATTTTGGGAAGAAATCCATGCTGCATCCCTCATGAAGTGTGAACTTTGGGCATGTGTTGATTCTTTCTGGCCCAGAATTTACCTGAAGATTAGCTGCCCTGAGGGTCACTGAGCATTAAATTAGATGATATCTGTGGATGACTGATAGTGAAGCTCATAGCCCACAGTTGACACATAATAAATTCGAGTTGCTTTGCTTCCCCTTCTGTTCCTGGCTGACTGTTTGGCCTTTGCCACTTGTTCGGCCTCTCTGGGCCTTAAGTTTCTTTGCCTTGAAATTGGAACTTTCTTTGGTGAAACAACCAGAAAATGCTTCAGCCCAGAAACTTGGTCAGTACTTGGATGGGGGATCACCTGGGACTACCCAAGGATGTGGGCTGTCCGCTAGACTATAGCCGCTTGAGGGCAAGGTGGGCGCCTTGCTCATGGTTCCATCCTAAGCCCCAGCACAGTAGTGGGTGCATGGTGAGCCCTTAGTGAATCTTTGTGGAATGAAGGTGGGAGAAAATAAAATACCTGTACTTCACAGGGTATTGTGAGGGTCAAGTAAAAGTGCTTTAAAAAATTGTTTTATATAGTTTATTCCCTTGTGTTAACCCAGGTCAACAGAGCCTACGAATAATAATGATGACAGAAGTTCTTCAAAAAGTCTTGGCCTTCTTTCTTTCACAAAATTGCCTCCCAGAGCTTTCTGGAAGGGCAGCCATGAACCCAGAGGCCTGAAGTAGATTTACTGGGAAGCTAAAAATATTTACTTTATTTTTCATAGCTCCTTTCAAGGTCCTCTCTGGGGGTCTTAGCAATATGTTTACACAGTGGTATGTTTTTGTAAGGTTTGCAAAAGTAAGATTTTTAAAAAATACTATTTTGTTTTAAAAAGAGAGCCCCCTACCAACTTGTGTCAGCCTCAGGCCCCCACCTGCATCTGCTCCTGCCAGGGCATGGTGGGGCAAGAAGCACTGCTCCCCTTCCAAAGCTTCCTTCCTTGCCCTGGAGTCATCCTCACTCCCCACTCCAAGCCACCTGCCATCGCTGTGCCCCCTCTCTGGTGAATCTGGCATTCTTAGGTGGGCTGAGAAGCAGACTGGCCCAAGCTAAGGCCTTTCTGATGGGGTTGTTGCTGCTGAGAATCATGACTGGGTGGGAGAAGGAGGTGACCCTTTGCTGTCTTATTTTTACTGTGTATTTCCTTTTCAGCTACTTAAAATGTATTGCTTAGTGATACCTAATGGGTTCATTAGCCTGCTTCCTACTGAACATTTCCGCTCAGGCATCCACTTGGTCCCAAGGCCTGCTCCTCTCCTATATTCTGAAATCTGGACTACAGACTCTCATTCAACTCCAGGTTGCACTGTGGACACAGTCCCCTCTTGAGCAGGTACCTCCTTGCAGTGGTTGGGACGTCCTACTTGGCTCATAGTTGGGAAGTGCATATGCTGGAGCTGAAGCCTCTTGCCTTCCCGGGATAGGGCGTCCTCACATCCCCTCTGAGAAGTTCCCCAGCTTCCCTCTGTTCCCCGTTTCCACACTTAGCGAGGCTCTTGTCCACTGCTACATCCCGCATAGCCAATCCCTCAGCCTTGCCATTGCGTATGCTGGTCTGGAAACAATTCCTAGACTTGTGGGGCATCTGGGGAAGTTCTCCATCTTTTTTTAGCTGGCATGACCCAAGTGGTGTGGGCAGGGCTGTGGATTCTGTGGTGTGGCTGGAAGCCAGGTAGCCTCTCTCTACTGTACATGGAACTCAGCAACTTCTGAGTCAAGCAAGATCTTAGCTCTGCAGGTGTCTTGCCCTGTCCAAAGTTATGGCCACACCAGTACCTTTTAACTCTAGAAGCCCACTAAGTGTTTTGTGGGACCGCAAAGATCATTTTCTAGACCTGCTGAATATGCCTAGAACGGGTAGGGATGGCTTTCACGCTGTTCCTAGGGCTGACAAGTCACACGTTTCTGGGAGTACATACACACCGCGGTCCATGTGAATGGCACTCTCCATGAGAACTGTGATGATTTGAGTTGAATAGTGCACAGCCTACATGGTTCTCTGCCATGGCCTGGAGTTCCTTATCTTGCCTTCTCCAGTGAGGACTAGGGCTGCAACTGGCCTACTTTGGCTCCTGACTTGGGGGATTCTGAAATACCTTTTTTTTTTAAGGATGTGGAGCTCTCTGAAGCTTATAAGGATTTTGCCAGGAAAAGATAAGAAATATCTTTGGGCATTTTGTCACTGGGCTGGAGATGAACCCTTTGGAGGACATATCACCTTGTTGAGGTCAAGGGGCGGAAAGGGACAGGACTGGCAGAGAGATCCGGGGCAGCAGCCTGCCATCCTGACTGAGTATGGAGTTTCTCTCTCCCTTCAGCTGCACTTTTGTGTGGAGTCAGTGGCTCAGCTGCCACTTCCCTTATGTTCATGGCATGAATCTGGCTTGTTAGGCCTTTCTTTTTTTTTTTTTTTTGAGATGGAGTCTCACTCTGTTGCCCAGGATGGAGTGCATGGAGTGCAGTGGTATGATCTCGGCTCACTGCAACCACCACCTCCTGGATTCAAGCGATTCTCCTGCCTCAGCCTCCTGAGAAGCTGGGATTACAGGCGCGTGCCACAACACCCTGCTAATTTTTTTATTTTTATTTATTTATTTTTTTTCAAGGCAGAAGAATTTTTCTTAGTACAGAACAAAATGGAATCTCCTATGTCTACTTCTTTCTACACAGACACAGCAACAATCTGATTTCTCTATCTTTTCCCCACATTTCCCCCTTTTCTATTCGACAAAACTGCCATCGTCATCATGGCCCATTCTCAATGAGCTGCTGGGTACACCTCCCAGACGGGGCGGCGGCCAGGTAGAGGGGCTCCTCACTTCCCAGAAGGGGCGGCCGGGCAGAGGCGCCCCCCACCTCCCAGACGGGGCAGCTGGCCGGGTGGGGGCTGCCCCCCACCTCCCTCCTGGATGGGGCGGCTGGCCGGGCGGGGGCTGCCCACCACCTCCCTCCCGGATGGGGCGGCTGGCCGCCCTGCTAATTTTTGTATTTTCAGTAGAGATGGGGTTTTACCATGTTGGTCAGGCTGGTCTCGAACTCCTGACCTCGTGATCCACCTGCCTCAGCCTCCCAAAGTGTTGAGATTACAGGCATGAGCCACTGCGCCTGGCCCTGTTTTTTTTTTGTTTTTTTTTTTGTTTTTTTTTTGAGACGGAGTCTTACTCTGTTGCCCAGGCTGGAGTGAGTGGAGTGGCACGATCTTGGCTCACTGCAACCTCTGCTTCCTGGGTTCAAGCAATTCTTCCTGCCTCAGCCTCCCGAATAGCTGGGATTACAGGCACTTACCACCATGCCTGGCTAATTTTTGTATTTTTTAGTAGAGACGGGGTTTTGCCATGTTGGCCAATTGAACTCCTGACCATCTTTGAACTCCTGACCATGTTTGCCATGTTGAACTCTTGACTTCAGGTGCGTTGGCCTCCCAAAGTACTGGGATTACAGGTGTGAGCCACCATGCCCAGCCTGTTTGGCCTTTCTGATATGGCTCTGACTAATCTTTTTGGAAATTAGTCCCCAGGGTTATACTGGATTTTACTTAGGGAAAAGGGTCATGCCTCTCTGGCTGTCAGATTTACTGATAGTACTAAGGACTCAGTGGGGTGGACCTTTGATTCTGGTTTGATTTTTGAAAATCAAAGACGTGAGCTCCAGGGAGCAGGGCGGCTTTGGTGACATGGTAAGGTAGTTGGCTGTGGCAGGGAGTTGAGGGAAGTGGGTAGAAAATTAACATCTTGTAAATATTCCCTGGGAAATATACCTTCGTGTTAAGAGAACAGACTTGGCAGCCAGATGGCCTAGGTTCAAATCTTGGCTTGATGCTTATCAGCTGTGTAACCTTGGATAATTCCATACATCTCTGTGCCTCAGTTTCCTCAAATGGAATAACAATAGTACCTCCCTCAGGACTATTGTGGCAAATTAATGGACGAATAAGGGGAAGCACTTAGTACAGTGCCTGGCCCAGCATAGGTACCAGGCTTGTTCTTAAGCTCACTGCATTTTTACAATCATCATAAAATGTAGGGTATACACACATGAAGGAGCTGAAGTTCAGAGAGGCCAAGTAACTTGCCTAAGAAAGCACAGCTGGCAAGGGGCAGTAATAGGACCAGAATTCCAGTTTCTCATGCTCTGTTGTTGTTATATCCTAAAGAGAGCAGCTCTGGGTAGCCAGAAGCTTCCCTAAAGTCACAGGACATGGGGCATGGGCTGGCTGGGATGAGAAAGGAGACAAGAGGGCTTCTGAAAGAAATGCCAGATTCACTCCACTTCCTGGCTTCAGGCACCGATGGAATGTTTCCCAAGGCCCATCTAGAAAGAACATCCTGTGACTCACAGCCACTTCTCATTTTCTGTCTGAACCCCCTCACCCATTCAGGCAGCCGCTGAAGTTGAGGTTATAGCCTCAGACTATATTTTCTGTCCTTGTGGAACCCCAGTGTGTCATCTTATTGGGAGATCTGGTGATACATGTGTCAACATTATATCATCAAAATGGAAATTCTTTGAAATCTTTAGGTGATTGCAATTCACGTTCTGTATGTATGCACTTGTCAAAAGTTTTGATTTGAGGCCTTAGAATTTTATATTTGGAAACCTTTCCACTACCATGAGTTTTCCCAGACCTGTCAAAGCCAGGCTGCATCTCAGAAACCAGGTCTTTGATTTCCATCCAGGGCAAGGGCCTGGGCCCAGCTGGGCTGTAAGCAGGTGGGAATAGAGAGCAACGCTCCACTGCAATGTTGAAATATTACTTGAACTAAATCAAATCAAAGGTCAGCTTTACTCAGACAAGAATAGAAAACACAATTGCGTTCGATTACAGAATAGCGTGTATCCCCACAAATATCAGACTGCCTTTAAAAAGTTTTGAATTGTTAACATCAAGAACAGTGTTGCGTGTCTCCTGCTTTTCCAGCATAAGGTTTATTTATTCTGTGGGTGGCAAAGAGCAATTTGGGAGTCCGGTTTGTTTCTCATTGAAAGCTTTCCCATTTCTGGTCCTCTTGTCACTGTTGCATTGAGGCACCAAAAGGCAATCTCAGTGCGACACTATTCAACAGACTAAGTTGCACCGGATAATGATACCATTTTACATTTTTCATATATTATTACATTGAAGGCTTCAAACAGCACTAGCAGGGGCAAATTGGTATTATTATCTCCATTTCATTGATGAGGAAACCGAGGCTCAAAAGGGTAATGTCTGTTGCCCAAGATTAACGAGTAAAGTTGTACGTTGAATCAGGTTCTGACTCCCAGGCTTAGCATTTTCTCCCCACACTATGCTGCCATGTTGCTTATTCCAACATTAGGAAGCATAGGTGCCATCCCCAGCTTTTGAGGCCAATATCATGATGAAGCATTTTTAAAACATCTCATTAAATTGCTGATATAGTGGAAAGAACCAAAGCTTTGCAGTCAAAGCTGTTTGGGTTCAAATTTACCACTTGTTTGTTCTATGACCCTGAGCAAGATATTCTCCAGATCTGTTTCCTCATTTGAAAAATGGGAATAATAATACCTTTCTTTATAGGCTGTTCTTAAAGATTCTGGAAAATAATGCTAATAGTGTGCCTAATGCTTGGTAAATATGAGTCACTTTTCTGTGCCCACAAAGCACTACTATGTCCCTTAATAAATTTTGTTAATTTTAAAAGTTAGAAAAAAATTAAACTATTTATACATTGTGTATGTTAATTCTTCCCTAGACCAGCCTTAGGAAGAATCTCATCCCTAACTTGTAAACTCATCTTTTTCCATTCTTTTTGTGCCTGGACTTCTCAGGGCCCTGCAGGCTGATTCTAGTCCCATGTTGTGTGGTGTTTGAAGTGTCTGGTCCCTTTTTTCAGTGAGAGACCAGCTCATCCTTGGGAACTGAATGCCTCAAACTCTCTTTTCTTTTTCTCTCTTCCCCTTCTGTTTGATGTAGTCTTTCCTGTTTCTGGACTCTGTTTCTTCATACTTCCTATCTCTTACCTTCTTTTCACTCCTTTTGTCTTCCAGCTGTCCTCTCTCATTTTTCTGCCTCTCTGGTCTTCAGGTAGAGTTTTCATCTCAGCTATCTTCTTGCTTTTTCTGATGTTGGTTCTTTGTTTCTTCTTCTCATTCTGTTCAGGTCCAAAATTCATTTGGGTCAATGTTATGTCTTAGTGTTATCTTCCATTTCCTTCTGAGCTTCAAAGCCAGGCTGACTGTGCCCTTCCACGCCCTGGCCAGTGTGACCAGGACATCCTTTCCCTCTGGGGCTGCACTGGCTCTTTGGGGGACTTGTTACCATTCAGGGTCTTCAACCCTCATTCTAGGGACTTCCAGTAACTTCTCCCACCTTCCCTCTTCTCAGTAAGACATGGGTATTGTCTTATTCTGTTTGTGCTGCTAGAAGAAAATTCTCGAGACTGAGTAGTTTATACACAATAGAAATTTACTTCTCACAGTTCTGGAGGCTGGGAAATCCAAAATCAAGGTGTTGGCAGGTTTGGTGTCTGGTGAGGGCTGCTCTCTGCTTCTAAGATGGTGCCTTGTTGCTGCATCCTTAGGAGGGGACAAACGCCATTTCCTCAACTAGCAGAAGGGACTGAAGCCTCTCCCTCAAGCCCTTTTATAGGGGTCCTCATTGTCAGGCCTCTAAGCCCAAGCCAAGCCATCGCATCCCCTGTGACTTGCACAGATACGCCCAGATGGCCTGAAGTAACTGAAGAATCACAAAAGAAGTGAAAAGGCCCTGCCTCGCCTTAACTGATGACATTCCACCATTGTGATTTGTTCCTGCCCCACCTTAACTGAGTGATTAACCCTGTGAATTTCCTTCTCCTGGCTCAGAAGCTCCCCTACTGAGCACCTTGTGACTCCCTGCCCCTGCCCACCAGAGAACAACCCCCTTTGACTGTAATTTTCCATTACCTTCCCAAATCCTATAAAACGGCCCCACCCCTATCTCCCTTCGCTGACTCTCTTTTCGGACTCAGCCCACCTGCAGCCAGGTGAAAAAAGCAGCTTTATTGCTCACACAAAGCCTGTTTGGTGGTCTCTTCACACAGACGCACATGAAATTCATGGTATCTGTGAGGGGCCCTAATGCTATTGGTGAGGGCACTGCTCACATAACTTAATCACCCCTTAAAGGCCCTGCCTCTTAATACTGTCACATTGGTGATGAAGTTTCAATGTATGAACTTTGAGGGGGGACACGTTCAAATCATAGCAGGTGTGCTATTGCCTTACTAGCAAAGTAATCTGGGGGAAGATGAGTAATGTCTCGTTCCACCCCTGATTCCAGTGCTGACTGATTCTGGAGTGGCAGAGAGGGTTGGAGGCTCACCGCTCTGCTCACCCGACCCTCTGGCCATCTCCTCTTAGAATGCAAGGGCAGGGATTTTGTTACACAGCGCCTCTTTTGTTATAGGCTAGCTCCTGCCTTCAAGGAGCACTGAGAAAAATATTATCCCTTTGAACCACAACACTAGTATTTTGGGTACTGTAGCCATTCAGAAGTTTGTTGAACTAATACAAGTTTATATTATTTGTAAAATACTAGAAGGAATGTGTGGTTCCTAAAGTTATGGTATTCCCATTGGTTGAAAGAGAAGACTCTGGCTTGCTTCCTAATGCCTTGGAAGGTTCAGGGAGCATAAGCCTAAACATCCTGGTTTCTCTTGGGAATTCTTCACAGATTGTCATCTATGACTTTATCCACATTTATTTTGAACATGTTTAATTTTCAGCTTGTATTTTCTCAAGGAGTATGTGTGAGTCAGCATTCAGAGTACTTAACACACTTAGTGTCATTAGTGATAACCCACACGTGTAGGAAGCTAGACCTCCATTTACAGAAAAATGGAGGCTCAGAGAGCCTAACTGACTTTCCCAAGGCCACATAACTGGAAAATTCTGGAACTGAGTTTTTTCAGGTATGTCTTGGTATCCCTCGGTGAGCCTTGTCTGTAGAGAAGGAAGTGTCTCCTGGGTTGGAAAGCCCAGGCCGGGATGAACAGCATGGGTGTCCTTAGGCTGTGTGCACCACACACCCCTGGCCTACTCTCCCCTGCTCTAAGGAGTCACCTGAAGGAGCAGCTGCATCACCCTGCCTCACCCCTTCTCCTCAGCACCCAACAACCAGGTCTTCCCAGAGAGTGCTCAGCCATTGGTGAAGCAGGCATCATCTATTCTTCAAGAAGACAGCAGAGCATCAGGAAAACAAAACACCAAAAAAATACCATAAAGACACTGGAGTGTATTTGTTACCAGCCCTTGTATAACAGAGAAGTGTTTCAAGGTCTTATCTGTAAGGCTGGACAAGCTCAGGCTGATTAAAACCACGAGTTAGAATTTGTCTCCCCCTCCCAGGCCCTGCTCAGTTGACAGCTCCTAGCAGGCTGGGAGGCCCCACCCCACCCCCACCCCAGGGGTCCATTGAAGAAGACCATCTGGGCCTGAGATGCTGATGTGATTTTCCCTACTTCTCCTTTTTTTTCATTTGCCTCCTCCACCCACTTCTAAAGCAGCTGATTGCTCTGGTTCCTTTTCATGTTGAGCAAAAGAGAACACAGATCTTGAAACCTGAGCTGGGGACTGGAGGGCACTGACCGAGAGTAACCCCGTCTGGCTCAGCTCAGCTCAGCAAAGGGCTTTCCTCCGCCGCCTTCCTGAGCTGCTCTCCCTCCTCTCCTTTCCTCCTTCTTTCCCAGCCTCCCCTAAGCTCCTCCACCCCTCTCTTCCCTCTCCTCCCTCC
The DNA here is from genome assembly GCF_029289425.2 of Pan paniscus. Taxonomy (NCBI): domain Eukaryota; kingdom Metazoa; phylum Chordata; class Mammalia; order Primates; family Hominidae; genus Pan; species Pan paniscus. Next base: position 34,522,554 of record NC_073260.2, read on the forward strand.
TCCCACCTTCCTTGTCCTCTATGCTCAGAGAACTGAAGGAACACTGAATGGCCGGGAAAGCAGGACCTCGCCCCCACCCCGCGTCACACCCCTCCGCCTGCACGTGCAAGTGTGTTCCTCAGCTTGGTCCCAGAGGCCTAGATGTGTGGCAAGAAGCTGAGGGTTCTGCCTCGTTTCTTCCAGCCCACAAACACACATGTCACCTGTTTTTTGTTCTTTTTCCTTTCCTTTGCCCCACTTTACAGAAGCTCTTGGCTAATTGGTAGGTCACTGTTTGCTCCTCCAGGCAAAACCAAGGAGGCTGAGCTCAGCAGGTCAAGTATTTTGGTCTGTATTGAAGAGACTGTGGTGGGAGAGCCCTCTTGACCTTCTGCTGGATAGTGACTTTCTCTTCTGCTGGCAGCAGTAGCCCAGCTCCGCATCCTGTGACAGAGGTCATACCTTCCAGTTACCCGAGCGAACACTTGGAGCAAGTCAGCTTTTTCCCCTGAAAGAGCACGTTCACGTTCTTGATCTTTGGTTTGCACAACAACCTGTGAATGTTATTAGCCCCATTTTTTTTGTTTGTTTGTTTTTTGAGACAGAGTGTCGCTCTTGTTGCCCAGGCTGGATTGCAATGGCGTGATCTTGGCTCACTGCAACCTCTGCCTCCAAGCAATTCTCCTGCCTCAGCTTCCTGAGTAGCTGGGATTACAGGCATGCGCCACCACACCCGGCTAATTTTGTATTTTTAGTAGAGACGGGGTTTCTTCATGTTGGTCAGGCTGGTCTCGAACTCCCGACCTCAGTTGATCCACCCGTCTTGGCCTCCCAAAGTGCTGTATTAGCCCCATTTTATATCCAAGGAAACTGAGGCTTAGGGAGATTTAAATAGGGGGGAAAGTAAGCTTCATGATTACACAGTCAGGAAATGGCAGAGCTGACTCTTGAATTCAGACCCTGTGATGCTGTATCCAGTGCTGATTTTGTTTTGCCCTGTGTTCCTTTCAATGTCAGGTAGGAAGACCTCAGAGATCATCTTCTCCAACCCACACATTTTACTGATTATAAAATCCAGGTCCGCATTAACTCATTGGCCAAAGTGAAGTGGCTAAATGACTCTCCTGTTCAGGAAGTATTCCCTGTCTTGTGTGGAATGATTGGTCTTTCGTCCAGGTCATCTTCCACCTATATCCGTCCTTGCAGTGACTGGTGGATACGATCATTCCTGGTGATTCCCTGTAAAATACTAGATTGATTTATTCTTTCATAAAGCTATGAGTAGACAAATCAGTCAGCTTCAACCTTTCCTTTACCTTATAGATAGTATCAGCAGAAAGAACTCAATAATTCTGTCTTAGGAACTCAGCCAGGCTAATATGTATTATAATACACACATACATATGCACACACATACACACATGTGCATACCTTAGATCACAAATTCAACATCTCAACTTAGCCGCCAAAGCCACTTCTGTGTCTTGTCTATTCTGAATATGCTTTAAGGTTAAATTAGCCATGAATCTGTTCAGATCAGTCATTCCTGAAAATGATGATGATATTAGCCATCCTTTACCGGGCACCTTACTCAGTGCCCAGCATTATACTAGGTCTGCAGGTACATTTTCTCATATAACACCTAGCTCAGTCCAATGAGGTGGATGCCATTGTCATCTCCATTTTATCATTTAATCAACTCAGCCTTCCTCTCTCCTGTTCCCTACTCTGCTTCTAGCTGCCACTCACCTGACTCTCCTCTTGATCTGGGCTGACGTGGCTGAGTGGGTTTAGCAGAACTCTTGTGTCCTCTTTACTTTGTTTGTTTCAAGTTCATGTCCTGCTTCATCTTTTCCCTAACTCACTGCAAGGTGAATTTTCTTCTCTGCAATCGGCAATTCCCCAGATCACATCAGGTCATTAATTTATTCACTCATTTGTATTCATTCATTCATTAGTTCATCCATCCATCTATTCATTCGTTCATCCAATTTACTGAGTGCCTCCTCTGTGCCAGGCACTGCTGGCTTTGGAGTTAAAAACCCTGGCCCTCAAGGCATTTCTATTCTTCTGGGAGCAGGATATTTACATGGGTGACTGCAGCTTGATCTGTGTGGTACTAGTGGGAAACATAGGATGTTGGGCACAAAAGAGTAAAAGAGTCACAAAACGCCAGGCGTGGTGGCTCATGCCTCTAATCCTAGCACTTTGGGAGGCCAAGGCGAGTGGATCACCTGAGGTCAGGAGTTCAAGACCAGCCTGGCCAACATGATGAAACCCCAACTCTACTGAAAATACAAAAAGGAAAAATAGCTGGGCGTGATGGCGGGTGCCTGTAATCCCAACTACTGGGGAGGCTGAGGCAGGAGAATTGCTTGAACCTGGGGCTTTGGAGGTTGCAGTGAGCCAAGAGCGGGCCACTTCACTCCAGCCTGGGTGAAAGGGTGAAACTCTGTATTTAAAAAAAAAAAAAAAAAGTCACAAAAAAGGGCTGGCCACCTAACCCAGCTTGAGGATGGGAAGGCCAGGGCAGGCTTCCTGGAGGAGGTGACTCATGGGCCATGTCATGAGGATGGGGTAAGAGGAGAAGGTATGTTTCAGACATCTGGCTTTCTTGATATTCTTGGCTTTCCACCCATTTTCCTGCCAGCAACATAGGGGAGAAGACTGAGACCAGCAGATACAAAGCCACTGTACTCTGTCCTCACCCCCTCCTTTTTTCTCCGCTTCCTACTACCCAGATCTGAGGTTTTGAGAAATCTCTTCTCTAATTATCTGCTTGTTCATTCATTTGTTGAAAATCTACTATGTGCATAGCATTATGACCACAAAATGTCCTGGTCGTTGTCATCATGAGAGGTCTTACCCCTTCCTCTCCAGCCACTTCTAGGGATTTTTGACTCTGTCCTTTTCCAGAACTTGGCTCCAGTCTGGTTGCTCGCCATGAAGCACTTACAGATAAACCTCATCTTGGGCCAGTGCTTCCATTTACTGTCTCCTTTTGGCTTTCTTATCCTTCCTTCTGCCTTCTTGAATTGATTTGCCTCTTTATCTCCCCTTTCAGCCTTGAAAGTTCCTCGAAGGCAGGGACTGTGTCCCCATCTTTTCTATAAATGGCATTGTTGTACAGTGGTAAAGTTGAGTGAAAAAATCTTTTTGGTAATCACAAATTATTACCATATATTGAGCACCTACCATGATGAGTATCTCTGATCTTCATATCTTTGAAATGTGGATACTATTACCTTCACTTAATTGGTAAGAAAATTTGTGCTCAGGGAGGTAAAGTCACTTTCTCGCAGTCACACAGCTATTTCACAGGAGAGTGCAGTATCAAATTTAGGTTTTTCTGGTCCCAAACCCTGATGTTTCCCCCACATCATTGTTTCTCAGACTTGGCTGCAATCACCTGAAAAATTTTATTAAATTCTTTTTTTTTTTTTTTTGGAGACAGAGTCTCGCTCTGTCACCCAGGCTGGAGTGCAATGGTGCCATCTCTGCTCAGTGCAACCACTGCCTCCCAGGTTCAAGTGATCCTCCTGCTTCAGCCTCCCAAGTAGCTGGGATTACAGGCACCCACCACCACACTCAGCTAATTTTGATATGTTTAGTAGAGACGGGGTTTCACCAGGCTGATCTCAAACTCCTGACCTCAAGTGATCTGCCCACCTCACCCAGCCAGGTTTTATTAAATTCTGAGGCCTGGGTCTTACCCTAGCAGTTCTCATTAGTTGCTCCATGGTGTGGCCTGGGCTTTGGGATTTTTGTGAAGCCCCCAGCTGAGTCTAACCGGCAGTCATGTTTGAGAACCAGTATACTACACCATGTTGCCTTCCTGTTTTCACACAGGTTGGTGCTAGTGTGTGAGTCTAAGCCTACATGGGTGGATATCCACGTGATCAGGCTGCAAGTGCTTTGTAGCGGAGGATCTTTGGCCCTCCCTGCTGCTTCCCAACCCAGCGAACCTACCACACCATGCACGTGCACAGCCAAGGGTTGTTGACTGTTTAATCAGCCTCTGGGTTCTTATGTCTCATCCGGGGGATTCACTGATAGGAGGTTGGAGCTTGATCACATCCAGATGTTCTCATCTTCAGAGCCTGTTAACATAACAGAAGTCTTATAAACATGCTGAGCACACTTACTGGTCTGGAGAGTGTTGCAGGATGACCTGGGCCCATTGCAGGGGTGGCCTGGGTCGCCCTCCCACACTTCTGCCACCCTGCTTGGGAAGGAGGGAGCTGTTTTGAAGTTCCCTGGTGCAATATGATGTATTGCTCTGGCTCTGCTCAGGAGGAATCTATGGCCCACCTAGTCAGTGAGGGTTAGCTAATACGTGTATTCCGTTTCTGTTGAGGTTTCACAGAGGCCTTTTTTGACCCTTCATTTTATAGGTAATGCAGTGGAGGCACAACAACTACATGAAATGACTCGACAAATAAATGGCTTTAGAACCCAGGTTTCTGACTCCCAGGGTGGTGCTTTTTCCATGGTTGTACAGTGATTAATGTCTACCTTTTCACACCAGTCCTCAACTGAAGCCACCAGCTTACACCTTCCTTCCTGTTTCTCCCAAGAACAGAAAGTGACCCCGGATGTCGCTTTCTGTTCCTGGGAAGGCAGTTCCAGTGGTTAGAAGTCCTGTTCACTCCTGGGGTGTGGCCTGGGGATGGTCCTGACATCCCTGGGCTCTTCCTGGACCTGACCAGCTAAAAGGAAATCTCCTATGATGGTACTCAGATTCTTTTGGAACCTTGTCAGCCCTAATCCCATCTCCTAGTGTTTAGTATTCAGCTACCCTTCACTGGGCAGTAATTCTGTGCCAGGCCTGATCTGGGCATTGGTGGTACTAAGAACACATATTCCCTATCCTATAGGCATAGTCTGGTGGAGACAACATGCAAGTAAAACAATGTTCCTTAAACTGTGGTTCCACACCTCCCTCCCCCAACATTAAAAGTGCAAGGGATGCTTATTCAAATGTAGATTTGTAGGCTCTGCACTCTAGACCCACTATTTCAGAATCTCTGGGGACTGGGCCCAAGAAACTGCATTTTAGCATGCTCCCTAAATGAAGCTTAGGTGCTCTGAGGTTTGACAACTGCAGTAGAGAGCCTGATGCTAACAGTGTAGAGTCCTATGTGATGGGAAGCATCAGGTAGGTAGCAGTTTGCAGGGGCACTGATTCTGAGGGACACTAACTGGGCCTAAGAACAGCTACTGGCTGTCATGAGGAATAACTAGGAGCTAGCCATAGAGGGGTAGCAGTGAATCATTTCTCTAGCGATGTAAATCTTGCTCAATTTATTCTGTCTATATAACTCAATATTACTGAAGTTTGCCTAAAGCAGAATACACCTGGATCATACAGCATTTATGAGAGACTGGTTGGGCTGTCAGGCCCTCCTGTTACTTTATCTCTGCATGTGACCCTCTTAGCTCCGCGGATTAACTCCTGTCCTCATTAAGCCTCACACTGTAGCCCCATTTTCAGATCAAACCTGTTTCTCTTCTGGTAAATGATTTCAGTTTGCAAAGTTTGCCCTCTAGAGGTTGCTTAGTGCCTGGCCATGTGGGCTCAGTTCATGTGGTCCTGATGAGCTGGTTTTATCTTTATAACAAAGAAGTTAGGCTGTTAGGAGAGTGGGTTGGAAGGAGAAGAGGTAGACAGCCAAATGAAATGAGTCAGGGAAAACTATACTGTTTCAGAGTCATAGGGCTCCTACCAAGCATCTGGTCAGAAACCTCTCATTTTGGAGATCAAGAAATTGAGGTTCAGAAAGATGACATGAGGTATGCAGTGACGCCACCAGACACAGCCTCCAACTCTAGAAACTAAAATTCTGGATTCTTAGTGCTGCTTTTTCTGTTTTGTTGCACTGGATTGAAGCCTTTTCTAACTGTACCCAGAGGGCCTATTATTTAGGGAGATTCTGTATGAAATCCTTTAGCAATCAAATCATTTAATAGGGCTGATGGTTTAAATATATGTTAATGTGTTTTCCTAAAGCCTGGCAGACCTGGGTTTTAGAGCTTTGTATCACATGTTTTATGTTTGGAATGAAAATGAGACCATGTCTGTGAAGGCACTTTGATATGCATAATGCACTCTGCCAGTGTTTGTCAAAACATGGTCCCCAGGTCAGCAGCATCAGCATCACCTGTAAGTGATTCTCCAGTCACATCCCAGGGCCGCTGTATCAGAAACTCGTGGCGGGGGGGGGGCCAGCAGTCTGCATTTTAACAAGCTCTCCAGGTGATTCTGATGCATACTTAAGTTTGAGAACCATTGCTTGTTTTGCATTAAATAGGAGATTAGTCTCTGCAGCTTGTGGGAATAAAGCTTTAAATCTCTCCAATTTTAGCTCTGTGAGACAGCAGTGGGGAGACAGGAATGAACGGACTAGTGTCACAAAGCTCAGGTGGGATGGGTGAGATCATTTCAAAGGTTTGACTTCTTGCTTGAAAAGCAAAGAAAGGCCTGGCAGGGTGGCTCACGCCTGTAACGTCAGCACTTTGGGAGGCCAAGGCAGGTTGGATCACAAGGTCAGGAGTTTGAGACCAGCCTGCCCATCATGGTGAAACCCTGTCTGTACTAAAGATTAAAAAAAAAAAAAATTAGCCAGGCATGGTGGTGCATACCTGTAATCCCAGCTACTCGGGAGGCTGAGGCAGGAGAATCTCTTGAACCCGGGAGGCGGGGGTTGCAGTGAGCTGAGATTGCACCATTGCACTCCAACCTAGGTGACAGGGTGAGACTCCGTCTCAAAATAAAAAAAAAAAAAGGAAAGGCTGTGTGTGTGTGTGTGTGTGTGTGTGTGTGTGTAACAGCACCATCACACTGTTTGAGTTGAGGAGCACATGCTGAGTGTGGCTCAACATGTTACCAGAAAGCAATATTTTCATGCCTCTCCTGATATGGCGATGCTCCCCTATCTCATTCCTGTGTGTGTTTAGCCAGGCAACTGTTGATCATCAATATTATGATAACGTTTCTCCACTGTCCCATTGTGCCCACTTTTTTTTTTTTTGGAGTTACTTACTAAATAAAAATAAAACACTATTTCTCAATAGACTTGAAGCTTCAAGATTTCCTAGTGGACAATGAAACCTTCTCTGGGTTCCTGTATCACAACCTCTCTCTCCCAAAGTCTACTGTGGACAAGATGCTGAGGGCTGATGTCATTCTCCACAAGGTAAGCTGACGCCTCCAGCTTCCTCAGTAGGGCTGATGGCAATTACGTTGTGCAGCTACTGGAAAGAAATGAATAAACCCTTGTCCTTGTAATGGTGGTGAACGGGAGGGAGGTAGTTTGAATACAACTTCACTTAATTTTACTTCCCTATTCAGGCAGGAATTGCCAAACCATCCAGGAGTGGAATATGCAACCTGGCGTCATGGGCCAGCTGGTTAAAATAAAATTGATTTCTGGCTTATCACTTGGCATTTGTGATGATTTCCTCCTACAAGGGATACATTTTAAGTTGAGTTAAACTTAAAAAATATTCACAGTTCTGAGGCAATAACCGTGGTTCAGGGTTATTGATCTGGAGGAGCTCTGTCTAAAAAATTGAGGACAGGAGACTTTAGACAAGGGTGTATTTGGAGACTTTTAAGGATTTTATAAAATCAGGGCTGGACGCAGTGGCGCTGAGTTGAGAACTGTTGCTTGCTTTGCATTAAATAGGAGATCAGTCCCTGCAGCTTGTGGGAATAAGGCTTTAAATCTCTCCAATTTTAGCTCTGTGAGATGGCACTGGGGAGACAGAAATGAACGGACTAGTGTCACAAAGCTCAGGTGGGATGGACGAGATCACTTCAAAGGTCTATAATCCCACGTCTATAATCCCAGCACTTTGGGAGGCCAAGGTGGGAAGATCACTTGAGGTCAGGAGTTCGAGACCAGCCTGGCCAACATGGCAAAACCTGTCTCTACTAAAAATATGAAAATTAGCTCAGCATGGTGGCATGCTCCTGTAGTCCCAGCTACTCGTGAGGCTGAGACGGGAGAATCGTTTGAACCTGGGAGGCGGAGTTTGCAGTGAGCCAATATCGCGCCACTGCACTCCAGCCTGGCTGACAGAGTGAGACTCCATCTCAAAAAAAAAAAAAAAAAAAAAAAAAAAGAATTTTATAAAATCAGGAAATAATATTAGTGTTTATGTTGAATTTTAACTTTAGAATCATAGAAAACTTCCTCTGGCATCATTATTAGACAGCTCTTGTGCAGTGGGTAGCACCAGACCCAGCTTGCATGGTTATTGATTTTTCAGAGACACTTTTTGAGCTTATTCTCTGGCAGAAAGGGGAACTGCTTCCTCCCCTATCTGATGTCTGCATACTAGCTTGTCTTTACAAGAAGCAGAAGTAGTGGAAATGTTTATTCTTGAAAATAAGCTTTTTGCTTCACATGATCTAGAATTTTTAAAATTAGAAAAATGTGCTTACTGCTTGCCCTTCTGAAACTAGGAAAATATGCCTTGTGTTTACCAATTGTGTGGTTAGGAGATGGGCCAAAGGCATCAGGCTTTTGAAAGTAGTTGCATTTAGCATAATTTCCATTGCCCCCTGCCAATTTCATATCTGTCACATCTAATCAGTTTAAAATAAGGGGCATCCTAAGCATGGAGATGGTCCTTGGATGGTCCTTGGAGTTTCTGTATTGTCAGTATTCTTTTTTTTGAGCATACAAGACATTTATTGAAAAATTCTTGGGATCAATACTTGTGTAAGGAAAGGAAAGGGAACAAAGCATGATTGGGCAGAGGCAGAAGATGACATCAACAAAGGCCCTCCGTTGTCAGTATTCTTTTTTTTTTTTTTTTTTTGAGTTGGAGTCTTGCTCTGTCACCCAGGCTGGAGTGTAGTGGCATGATCTCAGCTCACTACAACCTCTCCCTCCCAGGTTCAAGTGATTCTCTGCTTCAGCCTCCTGAGTAGCTGGGATTACAGGCATGCACCACCACACCTGGCTAATTGTTGTATTTTTAGTAGAGACGGGGTTTTACCATGTTGGTTGGCCAGACTGGTCTTGAACTCCTGACCTCAGGTGATCCGTCTGCCTCGGCCTCCCAAAGTGTTGGAATTACAGACATGACCCACTGCACCCGGCCTGTTGTCAGTATTCTTAAACATAGACACTAACTGTAGGCTGACAGCCTAGCAGCAAGGACCAGTTAAAGAAACGAGTAGAACTGAAGTGTGCTTGAGTATCTCTGGCAGTCAGCAAAAACTTAATGGGAATCGTGGTAGGCCAAATGTTCTGGTATTTCAAAAGCTGCATGGGTTTTGAGAGGCTTTTGGTCCATCACTCACCTTAGGTTGTTCTACAAGCACATCAGCCTGCCCCAATTTAAACAGGACAGTTAGTAATGGTGTAATAAAGAGTCTGCATTGTTCATTCCTTCAACAAATACTGGCTATAATGTTTCAGCACTGTAGATGCAAAGTGAGCACGATAAACAGGCTCTTCTTTCAAAGCTTGTGGTCCACTGGACCACGTATGAAGTAGAATAGTTTAGGCCCAGAGAGGCAATTAAGTAAAATATGACCAAGAAGAGGCCCTCTAGTGGGTTTGGTATAAAGAAAAGATAAGAATGATTTAGAATTGGCCTATCAATGAGATAAGAGGCCTGGCTTTCTGGCACTCTGCTAGGGCAAGTAAAATGGAGAATTCCAAATTCTGAAATTGTTAGAACATAGTTCTGTGTTTTAGTTAAATATCTGCACTTACAGATAAATAGCATAAATGCTTTCTTCCCATATTTCAGCCCAGTCCTACTTAAAGACAACATAAATTGCAAAATAGTGAGGATGTTGTTCCTCTAATAAAAGTGGTTCCAGGAATTCAGACTCTGGATTCCTGTTTGCCAAATCATGTGTCCCACTCTTAAGAAAATGAGTTGGACTCTGGATTTTTCTTTCCAAGAGGGACAAGAGTGTGGGAGATACTGAGTTAATGCAACTTGCAGGTTTTAAGTGTCCTGTCATTGTGCCTTGTGCTTTGATACATTCTGAGGTTCAGTAAAGAGACCTGATGCATTGGACTGTTGCAATGGAACCTGTTTTAAGATCTTCAAAGCTGTATTGATATGAAGTTCTCCAAAAGACTTCAAGGACCCAGCTTCCAATCTTCATAATCCTCTTGTGCTTGTCTCTCTTTGCATGAAATGCTTCCAGGTATTTTTGCAAGGCTACCAGTTACATTTGACAAGTCTGTGCAATGGATCAAAATCAGAAGAGATGATTCACCTTGGTGACCAAGAAGTTTCTGAGCTTTGTGGCCTACCAAGGGAGAAACTGGCTGCAGCAGAGCGAGTACTTCGTTCCAACATGGACATCCTGAAGCCAATCCTGGTGAGTAGACTTGCTCACTGGAGAAACTTCAAGCACTAATGCTTTCGGAATGTGAGGTTTTTCCTTGGACAGCATGACTTTGTTTTGTAGAAAAGTACGGCTGGCTGGGAGTTTGTGATATAATTTAGTTCAGTGGTATTCTAAGTGTTCTTAGTGTTCTTTCAGACTTTTGGGCCATCTCCCAAAGGGTGAATGGGAAGAATAAGCTGGGTGTGGCTGAGTTTAAGCCAAAAGTTTTTTGTGCTTGTTTCAATCAGAGAAGACCTGCTTTTTCATGTTTTTACTATTATAATACTAAGCAAGAGCTCATTTGAAAACAGAGTTCTTCATATTTAAAAAAAAAGTCCTGAAACCATTGATGGGAAGATGGATATCTATTTATGTTTAAAAACCCATCATAAAGATTACATTGTGGGCTGTCACAGTTGGAAGGCCCTGGAATTAGATGAGACCACACTAATTAGCTTATTTAGTAATAACATTGCAAAGAAAAATTCCGACAAAGTTTTTTCAGCCTAGGAATCAATAGTTCAGAGAAGCACTCTATGAGAATACCCATTCATTCTTAACCAAAAAATACTGGTGAGCCTGAGCAGTTTGGTCATCAGAGTGTTTTATATAGTTCCAGAACAAATATGTCTCTAGGTGTTCTGAGAGCTCTGGTGAAATTCCTCTCCCTACCCCAAACATCATCATTTAATATCCAGGATTCTGGTTTTCTACTCACCAGATAGATTCTCTTAAAACCAGGGAAAGATTCCTGGAGGAAGGATGTACCTGGAAAGAGATGTTCCTTATTATAATAAAATGAAATTGTAATACTCTTGGATTTTGTGCAGCACGAATTCTTTATAGAGAGTTGGTCCTCCCAGAGAATTAAGAATACTCAGTTTCTGGACCCTGTTCCCAGATCGTACCCTAGAATGTGACCTTAGAAACACAATTCAGGATTCATACCTTTGATTGACCATCAAAAAGTTTTTATATCGGCCAGGTGTGGTGGCTCACGCCTGTAATCCCACCACTTTCGGATGCCACGGCGGGCAGATCACGTGAGGTCAGCAGTTTGAGACCAGCCTGGCCAACATGGTGAAACCCTGTCTCTACAAAAATACAAAAAATAGCCGGGCGTGATGGTGGGCACCTGTAATTCCAGCTACTCGGGAGGCTGAGGCAGGAGAATCGCTTGAGCCCGGGAGGTGGAGGTTGCAGTGAGCTGAGATCTGTCTCACTCTGTTGCCCAGGCTGGAGTGCAGTGGCGCGATCTCGACTCACTGCAACCTCCGCCTCCCAGGCTTAAGTGATTCTCATGCCTCAGCCTCCGAGTAGCTGGGACTACAGGCACCTGCCACCACGCCAAGCTATTTTTTGTATTTTTAGTAGACATAGGGTTTCACTATGTTGCCCAGCTGGTCTCGAACTCCTGAGCTCAAGTGATCTGCCCACCTCGGCCTCCCAAAGTGTTGGGATTAAAGGCATGAGTCACCATGCCCGGTCCCATGTTATAATTTAAAGTAAGGTATATTTCTCTATGGGGATCTTTGCAACCCTAAGTAACTGGCCTAAAAAGTTAGAGAAGCTGACTTGTGCAGACATTTGCAGCCTGTTGGTCTTTTTTGTGCTGTGAATCATAGAGGGTGAAAGGTTATTATGAATGGTACAAAACTTTGTTACAAAACCATTTTCTTGGACTGTTTTGGGCTGCTTCACTGCATGACAAATGCTCACCCTTTCAGTTGGAATGATTGAAATTTTGGAAAAGATGGGTGTTTTTAGAAGACATTGTAATTTGTTCCGGTGCTGTGCCCATTCATTCCATTTCACTTCTGTTTACTCATTAAACACCTATTGTATACACAACCCGGTAAAATCCCTCCACTCACATAATGCCTGAATTATACTCATAGTAGAATGACTGTTTAGCCCTCATCATCTGACAATTAACAGCTCAGGTTTCAACCTGACAGTATCTCTCTGGGAGGATTAGCAGCGTGACAGAGTGCAGGGAAATGCACCTTCAGAACCATCAGCTACACTGTGTCCCATCCTGCTGTGTTGTGGTTGTGCCTTGTGCATGCGTTGGTTTATGACCAGGTATTGATTAAGGTGGCTACTACCAGGTGCTTCCTGCATATCTCTTGGGTTTGTGGAGCACTCAGGTTCTGCTTCTGCCCCTCTGCTGTTACCAAGAGACCTCTCTTCAAAATGGGGCTCTTGAGTTAGAATAGAATGAGTGATCAGGATCGTTTTGTGTAAAGATGATTTCTGAGGAAGGCTTTAGGATGAAATGACTTCCAAACATTTTGAAATGTGACTCTTACTTATTGAATTAAGCAGGGTCTTAATTGGAATGCTGGGACTGATACTTGATTTGCATTAAGCAGCCTTTTTCTATTGCTGCTTGGTTGAAATTTCAACATTTGTGATGGTAGATGGATGTGACATGTGATGACATTGCACATGGGCAGTTAACTGTGCCAAGAAGTGCAGCAGTAGCAGCAACCGGAGATGCAAAGCCCAAAATGATGGGGAGAGAAACTCTTCTTTCAATATGTGCTTCTGTACCAAAAGTGGAATTTCACGAGAGACATATTTTGAAACATTTCTCCTTTTGTGTGTGCGTGAGTGTTTCCCTGTTTCCAGCCAAGGGTATTGTGAGTTTCTCCTGGGCCTCCTTCAGAATCTGGGTGCTCTGGAAAGCAGTATTTTGGCAACATGGGGAAAGTATGGCAGTGTGGGAGGGTCAGCTGGGTCTGGGTTTGAATATTGCATTTGAATATTTTACCAGCATTGATGTCGGATAAATTATTTAGTCCCTGTAAGCCTCAGTTTTCTCTTCTTCTACATACACATAATATATTTGACTCTTTGTTGTGATTATTGGTTACACATATGAAGAGCCTGGTGTGGGGCCTGGCACACAATAGGTGCTCAATAAATAGAAGTTGATAATTTAATTGACATGAGTAGTAGAAATTATGTCCTTGAAAACAGTTGCGTCAAGATAGAAGTTTTCAGCCAGGCACAGTGGCTCACATCTGTTGTAATCCCAGCATATTGTGGGGGCCGAGGCAGATGAATCACTTGAGGCCAGGAGTTCAAGACCAGCCTGGCCAACATGGTGAAACCCCCCTCTACTAAAAATACACATATTTGCCAGGCAGGCGTGGTGGCGCACACCTGTAATCCCAGCTACTGAAGAGGCTGAGGCACAAGAATCGCTTGAACCCAGGAGGTGGAGGTTGCAGCGAGCTGAGATCACTCCACTGCATTCCAGCCGGGGTGACAGAGTGAGACTCTGTCTCAGAAAAAAAAAAAAAAAGATAGAAGTTTTCTTCTGTAGATCAGTGTTAGAACTCATACCAAGCGAAGTGGTCCTGGTGAGTATTTCAGTGAAAAACTGCATTCTAGCTCAGATATTGTCAAGACTTTTCACCCAAAGATTCTTATTTATGCCTCAGTCCGTACCTTGTGTGAAAATTAATACTGGATGTCAGAACGCTGTTGTGTTTTTAAAGTTCCCTGGGGTTAAGAGCAGTTTCCATTAGGTGTTCTCTGCTTTTTACTTAAAAATCTTACTCATGCATTGAGCAATATTTATTCAGTTCTTATTATGTGCCAGGTATTTTCTAGGAGCTGGACTCAACTCAAAAGATATCCTTTTGATGAGAACAAAGGTGGGTGGATATATGAAATATTATCTGTGGGATAAATGCACTTAGTCATGAGGGAGACTTGTTACGGAGTGCGCTCATTGTATTTGTACTGTTGAGTTAACAACTTCTAGGAGGAGCTCAGGGCCACCTGGCAGGGGCTTCTTTTGTCTTGCTGCTCAGCAAGGTGTATTTTGCTGTAGAGTGTGCTGGGCAGGTGAACTTTTCTTCACTTTCTCTTGGGTCCTTCCTAAAGCAGCATGTACCTTTCCCAGAGCGAGGAGAGGGCCACCTTCCTGTCTCACAGAAACCTCCAATCTGTTTTGGACTGCAGGAAGGAGCCATAGTAGTGGACCAGCAAATTTTGGCCAGAGAGATTGATTTGCTTCTGATTGTACTTTTTTTTTTTGATTGCTACTTTAAAAAGTCACCAAATACTTAGCAGTTTATAGCCATATACATTTATTATTTCATAAGGCCAGAAGCCAGGATACAGTAGAGCTCACCTAGGTCTACTTCTTAGAGGCTCACGGGGCTGATATCAAGGTGTTTGTGGGGCTGTGTTTTTTTGGGGGGCTCTGAAGATGAATCTACTTTGGAGCTCATCCAGGATATCAGATTAATTCAGTCCCGTGCAGTTGTAGGACTGAAGTCCATTTCCTTGCTGGCTGTCAGCAGGGGCTGGTTTTTGCTCCTAAAGGTTGCCATCGTTCCTTCTTATGCTTTTCATGTGACCCCTCTCCCACAAGTGGGTTGAGTATCTCTCACACTTTAAACCTCTGACGCCTCCTGTCACATCTGTCTCCAGTCAGAGAAAGTTCTTTACTTTTAAGGGATCAGGTGTTTAGTTTGGGCCCATTCACATAATCCAGGATAATCTCCTTATTTTGAGGTTCATAACTTTAATTACATCTACACAGTGCATTTGCTATGAAATGTGCATATTCACAGACTCCAGGATTAGGGTGCAGACATCTTTGCAGGGGATATTCAGTCTGCTATAGCTTTCTTGATTGGAAGGAATAGTTTATCATATATTTGAAGTGTTCCCTCAGTGCCTTTGGCTTTTGTTGACCCCTCTGCAGCTCTCTGCTTTTTCTTGCCCGTATTTGGAAAGTGACTCTAAAGCATAATAAGCATCACCTATTAGGGTTTTTAATGTACAAACCAAACAGAGGTGACTTTGGGAGCAGAACATCTCTGAACAAGGTATGAGACATTCATCAAAAAAAATCCATCAAGTGTTTATTGTATGTCTGCTTTATACCAGCACTGTTCTAGGCACTGAAGTTCGACCACCAACAAGGCAGTTGTGATGCACTTGGAGCTTTCATTCTGATGGGCACTGAGATCCAGGCTGAAGGCTGAGTCTGGGAATTTGAGGAATTCTTTGTAGGTCCTGGGTCTACAGAGTGAGAGCTGTCCTCGTTCCAGTTTCACTGATGACCTCTCGACCAGCTCCCTCACAGCAGTCTTTGCCAACACAGACACTGTGGGCTGTAGTGGGAGGAATGTGGGGTTGAATGAGCTAGGTTTGGGCTCTGTCCTTGACTCACCATTGCCTCAGTGATGTGAAAATGGTGTCTGATCCTTAAGGTTGGAAGTCCAGGCATGCAGATTTATCTCCATCTCAATAATGTGGGGAAAAAAAAGAAGTGGTTTTTGTGGAACCAGTGGTTCCACTGTCCACGTGTCTTCCAGTGTGCCTAGCACATTCCCACCAAGTGGATCTTGGTTCATGAGGGAAAGAAGGGAAAGTGAGGGTGCCCTGAGGCTCCCAAAGACAAGTAATGTCACAGCTGAGCTGTGTACAGATCGAAGAAGCAGATGGATAAGGAGTGAACAAAATCATCCTTGTCTTGAGGGGTCTTTATTTAGCTTCTTCTTGACTCTTAGACAAGGACCCAGAATACAGATGGGGCTTGTTGTTACCTTCAGCCTCATGGCTTTTTAGGGCTAGATACTTCAGCTTGTTACATGCAGTCCTTAAAGCGTCTGTGTGAGTTTTTGCAGGAGAGAACACTTGCTCGTGTTCTCCTGTCTGGAACCCAGACATTGTTGGAAAGTATCAGATTTTGTTTGGCTTTGTGTGATTTGACTGCCCACCTGTTTACTTGCTTTCTCCCAGCAAGCAGCCGCAATCCCCATGGGTTGGTAATGGGTGGAATGACACACTGTGTAGATTTACTCTTCAGACTCTATGTTCACCTCATTCTTATGGGAAAAGAAGAGCACTAGCTGGTAGATATAGCAGTGTGTTAATATGACTGCTCAACTCCATTTACACAGACATTTTCACCTTAGTTATACTATTTCTTCATTGAATATTGTTGCCAGATCTAAGATACAGGTTTAATTTTTTCCTCTGAATTATGTGGTAGTAGATGTATTTAACTATGTTTAGAAACAGCAAAAAATGAAGCATTTGAATGCGTTAAACACATCTAATTTGAAAGTTAATATTTAGGTTGTTGAATTATTTTTTAAAAGATTAGAATATTCCTTAGAAATGTAGTCTTATAATTTCGTATTTCAATAAAAAATATTAAAATGTTTCCCAGAGGAAATCTTTACTGTCATTGAAATCACCAGAAAGAGATAGCAATTACTCCTGGGTGGTGATAGTCTTTGATTTGTGGTTTACTTGTTTTCAGTTTGAACTAAAACATACTAATCCCAGCCTGAGTTGGATTTTGCATATGGTCAAAGTGAAGTAGAGATTTATGTCTACTTTAGAAAGATATTTAAAGGACATTTGAAATGTTTCAATGAACACATTGTAACATGCATTCCCAGGAGGAAAACAAAATTGTGTATTGTGTTGAAAATACTATTCCAATATATGTATACCCACGTCTCATTTTGTCATAGAATTCCTGAAAAATTTAGATGTAGATGAGATTTTTATAAGTTGAAAATATTTTCAGTTGCATTTTAATTGCACAGATGTGTTTTCTACTTCTATTTGGCTGTGACTCCTAATGCATTGTAATATTATCTTCCAGTGTTCGTTTCGTGTAGTGATAATGGATTAACAAATGCATTCATTCATTTAGTAAACATTTACTGAGCCCTAATCAGTGCCATGCTCTGGGCCAGGGAGGTAGTCGTGTGCAAGGTCCAGCCCTCTCTGTTTCAGTCCTGGTTGGGGAATGGGTGGGACAGACCAGGAAAGGAGCAGCTGCTGTATAGAGCAGGAGATGCTCTGCTGGGTGTGATACAGGCCCTGATGGGGCCTCCTACTGCAGTCTTTCCAGTCAGGAAAGAAGCATCCTCTAAGTGGGGACCTAAAGAATGGATGTCAGCCAGGTAAAGAACAGGGAGTAGAATGTTCCAGGTAGAGGACATAGTATATGCATTGGTCCAGAGAGGAGAGGGAAGAGAAGGTGGCATTTAGGGGAACTGTACCTGATTGAGATAGTTCAGCATGGAGCAGATATAGCTGTGGGGAGTTTGATGGGAGAAGGAATGATGAGACGTGATGCCTGCAGAGGTGGGCAAAGGTCGGCTGAGGCAGGTCTTTCTTCACGAGCCATGTGAGGATATAGGGCCTTATCCTCAGAGTCAAGGGAGCCATTAAAGGCTCCACAGGCTGAGTGACTTGATGAGGTGAATACGAAACAGAGCATTTCTGTGAATGTGAATGGCCTTTGGAGCAGAACTCACATTAGTCCATCTCTTATCTGCTCATGTACTTCTCTCCCTTCTTTTTCATTTTTCTTCTAGAAACACTTACTGGGTGTCTAATTGTTAAGTGCCCAGAACTGTGCTACATACTGAATTGAAATAAGACACCATCTCAAAGATTAAAGCCAAATTGACTTTGCCAGCTTATAGCCTTTAAAAAATTTTTCAGTCCATCTCGACTTAACTCATAAGTTCATGAGGATGGAAAGAATATAATGAAGCCATCTCTTAGACCCAGAAAGAATGGGGCACAACAGCCTTTGTCTTTCTGGGGCTAATGTCACAGAATGTCATGCTTTTAGGAAACGTTGTATGTTGTGATGAACACATTTTGCAGAAGTGGGTGGGAGCTTTTGAATAATAACAGTAAGCATTTGTGCATTCTTCCTGTAATGACATTACAGTTATGATCTAACTGTAATGAGTTATGATCTGAAAATATTGAGTCATACATGAATTCCTGTTATCTTAACTCAGAAAATATAGTCCCTCACTAAAGGTTTTATTTTCCTTCTTTTTCCCATTTCCTTTACTTCGTATAAGAAAGTCACTTGTCTCCTGGGTGCAATGGAGACCTATATGAGTTCATAGCCAAGAGAATGTTTTTGGTTAGAAAAATAATAGTAGGAATTCCAAGCTGTGAATTTTTTACTGAAGCTCTTTGGAAATAGGATTTGGCAAGTTTTGTCTGCCTTCGTCAAGTAAGCATGAGCAGGAGAGCACAGTTAATAGCAGGTGCAGACACATGATTCTCAGACCGTATTTTGTGTTCTAGTTTCAAGGCATGAATTCTTTCCTGGGGTTAATTTTATTCAAGGAAGTTATCTGTCTGTTAGATCTGATATGTGCTCAGGCCAACATAGATTCTTTACCCTTCCTTTCTTCCTGCTCAACTGTCCTTCCTCTTTTATCTTTTCATTGAATTAAAAAGAAAATTATGAAATAGTTTCAACATGAGAAAAGGTACAGAGAATAACATAAAGAACACTCCTGGCTGGGTGTGGTGGCTCACGCCTGCAATCCCAGCACTTTGGGAGTCTGAGGCAGCCAGATCACTGGAGGTCAGGAGTTGGAGACCAGCTTGGCCAACATGGTGAAACACTGCCTCTACTGAAAATACAAGAATTAGCCAGGCATGGTGGCGTGCACTTGTAATCCCAGCTACGTGAGAGACTGAGGCAGGAGAATTGCTTGAACCCAGGAGGGGGAGGTTTCAGTGAGCTGAGATCACACCACTGCACTCTAGCCTGGGTGACAGAGTGAGACTCCGTCTTCAAACAAACAAACAAAAAGAACACTCCTGTACCATCATCCATCATTTTGCCATGCTGACTCCAGGTTCTATTTAAGAAATAAAACATTACAGGTACAGCTGATGCCACCTCTGTTTCCCTAGCTCATTCTTCAGAGATAACTCTTGTCTTGCAGTTGGATGTTTTAATCCTCTGTATCATGTATACTTACATTCTATGTATAACAATATTTGGTACTGGCCTAAATGTGTTCACATTGTATAAGTGTGCATATTGGCCTGCCACTTCATTTGGAATTATGTTCTTGAGATTTATCAATGTTGATACATGTGGAATCTGGTTAATTTTTGCCATAGTATTCTATTTTTATACTAAACTTTTAAAAATCCATGCTTCTAGTCTTTGGCTTATTTTTTCAGGTTATGGTATGTTTTGGATGCACAGAAAAGTAAAATTAAGTCATGAGCAAAATATCTGGATAATCCAAGCTTTAAACTTGATGTAGAATTTGAATCATGTGTGTTTTGTTAACCCTGTGATGTCAATCCATGCCTGATTGCGTAACTCCAACCAATATTCCTTTGAAAACGGAAATTTGTTTATATTGACTACAGATTGCCAATATTATTAGTAAATGCTGAGCACTTAATCTCGAATAAAGAACTAGTTTAAAAATGATTCTAACAATGGCATTGACTGTTCTACCTTATTACTCACGGGTGGGTTCAGCCAATGTTTCTGTTAGAGACCAAAACCAAAAACAGTCAAATTAAACAAGCAATCAAACCCAACATACAGACTACTGATAAGAAGGTCATATCATAAGATATGGCATTGAATTTGTGTCTGCTAATGTAAAAATCTGATGCCCACAGCAAACTTAATAAGGACCTATGTTTACATCCATGCTCAACTACATTCCTGGGTTAAACAGTCATGCTTTAGGCCCTGCTGTGTGCCTGGAGTTTTGCTGAAGTGTGGGGCTTTTAAGAGAAGGAGAATAAGCTTGCTCCAGAGTTAAGAAATTTAAACTAAAAGTCCTAAAGATGTTGGAAAAACTATTGCCCTTGAAGATGTAAATTCATTAAGTTGGAGAAGACATATTATACAAACAACAGACCCATTCACTGATTTGTACCCTTCAGGAGACAGATGACTGGTAATGGTGACAATGGGTGAATGTTGGGTTTGGGGTTTTTAGAAACATCTGCACTTGGTGACTACTGTATCTAATTGGTGTGACAAACCTGGCACCCCATGTGTTTGGCACCATCTTGGGTCCTACTCAGGGCCAGGTGAACCGAGTGGCCTCTTCACTGCTTCAGAGTCTGAAGCAGATTGTAGTATGTGGACCAGACACAGAATATACCACCAAGCACGTTGGCGCAAAGCATACTGGGAAGGGAGGCTTTGTGAACATGGTGCTGGTTCTCAAACCTCGGTGCTCAAAAGAGTCTCCTGAGGATTCCTGGATCACACTCTTAAACTTCTCATTCAGTAGGTGTTAGCTGGTTGAGAATCTGCATTTTTTTTTTTTTTTTTTCTGAGACCGAGTCTCACTCTGATGCCCAGGCTGGAGTGTATTGGCACCATCTTGGCTCACTGCAACCTCTGCCTCCCAGGTTCAAGCAATTTTCCTGCCTCAGCCTCTCTAGTAGCTGGGATTACAAGCACATGCCACCATGCCCGGCTAATTTTTGTACTTTTAGTAGAGAGGGGGTTTCGCCGTGTTGGCCAGGCTCGTCTTGAACTCCTGACCTCAGGTGATCCACCCACTTTGGCTTCCCAAAGTGTTGGGATTACAGGTGTGAGCCACCATGCCCAGCCTGAATCTGCATATTTAACAAGCACCACAGGTGATTCTGATACAGTAGCTCCCCAGACCTCACGGTGTTAGTGAATCCCAGTCATTTACAATTCTGCCATGATTTTGGTCATATTCAAGTGCAGCTGGTAGCATTTTTAGTTAAGATATTTTTTAAATTAAGTCACTTCTTTTGGATAATTAAATTTAATTACAAGGGAAGCTATACCACTGCTGTAAAAACATCACCTGCTTTAAAGAGAAGGTACATAATGAATATACATTAAGATAAAGATGTATATGTGTGTGTGTGCACATATAAGTATACACATACCTACCATAGGGAATGAGTTTTCCTTCAGGTTTTTCAACTGAAATGTCAACTTTGAGGCCAGTTAATATGTGTAAGATATATGTGTGTATGTATGTCTATACATATAGACGTATACATAAATACATACATGGATGCATATAGTATATCTATACACAACCTATTATGCATATCATGTATATTTCATCCACTTAGTATTATCTTTTATTTTGCAGTTTGGCAAATGCTTAGTAAAAGAAAAGGGTTAGAAGGGGAGAAAGGCATTTTATCCCAAGCCTTCAGGAATTAGGATGAGGATGTCTTCACCTTGTGGTGGGGCGTAATTATACAATTAGAGACAGCACATTGGAGTGTGGCTGATATGCTGTGTGATGATAGCTCTAGCTCTCTGCCTAGCAGAGGAAGGACATTTCAATAGAAGAAAAAGTTCAAGACCTTGCCGAGAAACAGAGAAAGGATGTTTGTCTTTTTAAGAAGTTGAAAACCCTGTTTGCAGACAAAAGCCCTCCAGTTTTGGCAGTAAACTTTCATGCAAGGGAAGAAAAAGGCAGGGGATGACATTGTTGACAATTGTGAGGACTTACCATGTGCCAGGCACTGTGCGAGGGGCTTTGTACATATCCTCTAGTTTTAGTGCTTATAAAAACTCTGTGATACGTGCACAGCATTTTAAACTTTGCTGCATAGTCAAGAAAATGGAAGGATGGGGAATTTGAGTCATTTGCCCAGGGTTCTATAGCTACCCCAGGTTCCCATGACTGGAGAATTGGGGCACAGGGTGGCGGGGGAGAGTGAGTGACAAGAATCCTAACAATCTTATTTCCATTCAGTCCTTATAAAAGAAGTGGATTAACTATCACGTTTTTAAGTTTTTCTTAAATTTAGGTTATGTGGATCTGGCGTTTCTTGTTTTGTCCTGGGTTTGTTTTGTTTTTGCTATGCTGTCTTGAACATCTGTCATCTTGTAGGCCTAACGGTAAACACAAAAACACTTTACCTCCTATAGCTTTCAATTAAGATCTCTCAGTTTGTGTTTGTAATAGTTTTCCAGTCAAGTTCTCCGTAGGTTCGGCTTCTAGTGTGTTAACCTTTAGTTATAAAGTGAACCCAAAGAGAGAAAGTAGAAACAAAACACCTCACCTGTTTTTGCTCATGAATTACTCTCTATGGAAGGAATAATCATGAACACCTCTGCGTATCACAGAGGCCTACCTGAGTCTGGCGTTTAAGGGAGACCGCGTAGGTCCCTTTGAGGACTGTGAATGTGGGAGTCCTGGGACTCTGGTGAAGAACCCGTTCCAGAAGAGATGAATCAGCTGGACAAGTTCTTTCATAGAACCTTTAGGCAGGTTTTCTCAGAAATGCACATTGAGGATTATGCTTGGATATTGTGATGATCAGAATGATACTCAATCCCTTCTGCATTTGGAATTCACTTTGAAAGAAAACATCCCAGGAGGCTATTTCTCAGAGATAGTGAGTCCCAGCCACTTCTAGACATTTTCTTGTGTAGTCTACATTATAATTTCACAGCAGTCTCTGATATGACAAATGTCAAAATAGCCCAACCTTCTCTAAACTTCAGAGATGTCTGATATGATATTGAATAAAACAATGCTCATAGAAACATCAAGAAAGGTGGATTTTCCCTGGGTACTTTTTTCCTGCTTGACAAATAACAATGAAGAAACTGATCTCATGTCTTTTTCTCTTTGGAAGCCTGAACACTCAGAACCCAACTTGAGGCTCCTCAGCTATAGCAATTCTGACTTCATAGTCTGTAAATTATTGTTCTTTTTTTTCTTTAGCTTATGCTTTCTGCCCTAATTTATCTTTCCCCTGTTCTAATGAATTATTGTCCTATATCTGCTGTGCAGTTAGGTGACATGTAACAGCAATTAAATATATGAATTGGTACATATAAAGATTTGACTAAAACTCGATGTAAAAATAAGTGTTCTACATTCAATTTCCAGTGTTAGAAACAGTGCTGACTTGAACAGAGTGACAAAATTCCATCTTTCCCTGTTTTTGACAGCTTTAAACTTTATATTTTCTTCCTTTCTTGTGAGCCATCATTAACTTGTTTCTCAAAGCCATTCCCGTATTACCCATCTTGCAGATGCAGACAGATTTGGGAATTTGCGGTCAGAGTTGTATTGGACACATCCCCCCAGCCCACATGAGATCCTTTTAATCTATTGCATATTAACTAGTTTTAAGTACAATTTTCCTACTTCATTTAAAACCATTAATCAAAGAATGAGTTTGAAAATGAACAAAATGCAAACTTACAGTTAGAAATAATTGTAGCGTCTTTAGTTTTGGTTAGGAGTCAGTTTCTTGTTTGTTAAACTCAAGATTGTGAACAGTTTCAATTCACTTGTTTATTTCCAATAGAGATTTCAGGTTTACATTTGAATTCAGAAACAAAGTTTTCTTTCTCATTACAGAGAACACTAAACTCTACATCTCCCCTCCCGAGCAAGGAGCTGGCTGAAGCCACAAAAACATTGCTGCATAGTCTTGGGACTCTGGCCCAGGAGGTAAGTTGTGTCTTTCCAGTACCAGAAAGCGGATCATCCACTGTATCAGTATTTTCATTCCTGAGTCTGGCAAGAGGTCCTTTTGATTTGAATATCACATGGGATGTAATATCAATTTTCAAAGTATAAGTGATGTAAACAATAATGTTTTGATTTCCTTATTTTAGAAATGAAGAAACCTAAAACTCATAGATGTCTCGGAGCTAATTGGTTAGTGGCTAACAGCTGGATATCTAGTTTAGAACCTTCTCCATTTTTTCTTTTTGCCCCTAGGTAATCATACATTTGTAAAGAGGAGAATTATCTCTGCCACTGCCCATGCACTGCTTTTGTCTGACCAGCAATTTCTCCATATTGCTTCTTCAGTAGCAAGGCCAATCATTTTACCAACACACATGCTTGCTAACTAACAGGAATAACGTGGTACCCCTAATTCAGCCCTTTCCCTTGAAAGCATCTGGCTTCTGAGGTTCAACTATGGGAATATGGTCTCTTAATGAACATTAAGTTGAGTTTGCCTTTAGGTCCACATGTTGACAAATATATCAGAGTAATCTCTGTCGTAGGATCAGAGGGCCTGTAGGCACTTGCAAAAGCAGTTAGCTCTGACTCCCAGCCAGTGCACACTCCACCTTTCTGACTCCCAGCCTTGTCTCAAATTAGGCTTGGAAGCGAGGAACTGTCTGGTGTCCCCCTGCATAGGAAGCTAAGCCAGGGGGCAGTGCTCACAAACAATACAGACTTTAACGTGTAGGATATTGGAAAATAATAATTTGTGGGGAAATTTTCTCAGACTTGGTCCACCCTTATTTTTAGCTGCTTCTCTAATCCATTTTTCTTTTTTTGGTGCTTGTATCTAACCTACCCATTTTTTGGTGCTTGCATCATTTTTTCAAATATCAAAAACAAACTTTATGTTTTCTAACAATGAAAGTATTGCATGTTCATTGTGGAAAATGCAGAACACTTGGAAAATACAAAAATGCTGAGATCAAACACTATTGATACGTTAGTGTATTTCTTCCTGTCCTGTTCTACTTTCTTTCTTTGAATTCTGCTCACGTGTTTCTGACTGATGAGGTCTGACTTTTGGGTTCCCTTTCCAGAGGAGAAGCCTTCTTTCAGCTTGCCATTTGTTACCCTGGTTATGAAGGCTGGTGACCTTTTTTACTAGGTAGGGAAGCTGGAGCAACTGGGGTTCTTCCAGCGGGAGAATGAGAAAGAGAAACTGTTTTGCAAGTCCGTAGCTATTTCTCTAGGGCCCTGTTAGCTGACATTGACATGCCTTGCATTGCTCTGCAGATCCCCTCCCAGCCCTCTGTCCTTTGTTCATTTCTGGCCTTAGAGAAAGCAAAGCAGGGTCTGTAACAGGGGAGGCTGCCTCTAAACTCAGGGTTTGGTTACAGCTGTTTTCACTTACATCACTGGCCCTGGTTTTTTTTTTTCTGGCATTAAAAAAAAAATTGGAAGCAGGTGATATTCCCATTGCTGATGTGGTGGAAACTCTCCAAGTGAACAATATACGTTTTTCTTGGCAGCTGTTTCTTGTGCCCTGCTTGCTCCTGGTCCAGGACAAGCAAGGACCATCTGCCTCTTTCAATAGAACACCTCCAGATCCCTTTGATCAAAAGTTACTCATTGTCTAACTTGCTATTTCTGTGAGATAAATGGGAGAAGATCAATAAATGCACTTGTTTGTCCAGTCAGTGTGTGGAAAGTTGATAATTTTGACCAAAGCACAACCCTTGAAAGGAAAAGAAAAAGGGAGTGAATGTCTTCTGAGAAACTGCCTTGGTTCAGACAGTGTCACCCATTTCCCTGTATGCTCCACATGACAAACCTGAGTGGGTCTCATCATGTCCATTTTGCAGATGGCACCAAGGCTCAGAAAGGTTAGGCAACTTTTCCAGTCACCCAATGAGTTAATTGACAAAACTGGGATTCAAACCCAGAACTGTTGGATTCCAAAGCCTGTGTTGTTGCCTGCTTCGTGAAAAACTCCAGTAGCGACTGGAATAGAAAGGAGAACCTTCCAAGAAAGAAAATATGCACTAGCAGAACCTGGAAATTGGGAGGAAATGAGGACTTGAGGAATAAGATGAATGAAAGCTGACATGAGTTTCACATCTGGGTGATGGGAAGGGAGGACAGGGAGGCAGCATCTCAGATGTCCACCCAGCACCGACCAGCTGCCTGGCATTGCTAGGTGTTGAGGACTCAGCAGTGAACACGCTAACTTCTCTGCTTTCTTGGGGCACATATAGGGTGAGAGACAGAAACAAACAGGTCAGTGTACAATGCCACAGGAGGGATATATGCAGTGAAGAAAAAGCAGGGTAAGGGGCATAGAGCATGAGAAGGTGCTTTTTTTAAAGGGGGTGATTAGGAAAGCTCTCTCTAAGGTGACAGTTGGACCTGAAGGAGATGATAGCATGTCTGTGGTGAGGGAAGGAAACTCCGAACAGGAAGAATGGCAGATACAAAGACATTGATGCTAGAGCATGCCTAAGGAATGTGTTTAAGGACCAGGGAAAGTGAGCAAGTGGTGGGGGGAGGAGAGGAGCTCAGAGCAGGAGGAGGTGAGTGCCATACAGGCCTGGCAAGACTTTGGATTCCTGCTGGGTGAGATGAGAATCCAGCGGAGGGCTTGAGGGAGGGGACATGATGTGATCTAGAGTTTAGACTGTTTACACTCTGGTTGTTGGGTTGAGAAGAGACTGGGATGGGGGAAAGGGAGGACAAAGGACATTGTGCTGGATTGAGAAAGCAGTAAGTCAGTTTCATTCATTCACTCAACCGATGATGTTCAAATACCACCATCATCCGTGGGCTAAAGGATGAAGAGCCATCCCTCCCTGAGAGTCAGGAAGCACTTCCCAGATAAAGTTTGGAGTGTGAGCTGAGGTGTAGGAGAAAGAGTAAGAGTTTACCCCTGAAACGGGTGCTGGGAAGAGTCAATAGTTTGGAATAACTCAATAATTTATGGTGCTTCTTTAGAAAGATTTGCTGGCTTTATGTGGGAAGAAATTTGTTTTTTTGATTGGGGAGTGGTGGGTTGGTGGTGAGGCTGCCTGTGGAAAGAGAAGTGAGTGTTTTGACTCACTATTATTTAAAAATCTCTAGGGCTGTTCTAATAAGCAACAAAAGGCAAAATGGCCTGGTTCTCTGTCCCCTTTCTGTCTGTATGCCTCGTACAGGTTATGAAAATAAAAAGTTGGGAAAAGCTGTCCACCTCACCTAATTGTGTTCTTGTGGAGTGTGCTAGATGCCCCCTCTCTGGAGAAAAAAAATCCTTGTGGCCTCTGACCCACCTCTGGAGAGCCTAGTTCCCTTCTGGAGGCAGAAGGCAAAGCTTAGGACCTAGAGAGTGCTGGACCACGCCACTCATAGGAACCAGCAGGCTGTGAGGTTGAAAGCTAGGCATATGGAGCTTTCCAGGCTGGGTGCAGGGCCTCGTGGCCCTTCCCCTCCCCTCTGTGCTCTATAGCTCAGTCTTCCCAGGCGGTGTGAACACGCAGTGACATTTCCAGGAATACAGGGATTTATTAATGATTTATTGTGAAATGTTTGGAAATACAAAGTACTCTATAAATATTTCATAATAGCATTGGGGCCGAGAACTCCACAAAGTGCCGGAATACATTTGCATGTAAGACAGAGCGCTGCCTGGGTCATTGATGCCTGTTGAGTGGCAGTCACAGACACTGCCTGGGGTTTCTGACTCACGCTGTTGGGACTGTTCTGTGCAGGGCACCCTCTTGTGTGGCATAGGATTTGTGCCTCACCACACACTGTTGTAGCTTTGTTGTCTTGATGATGAGTAGAGGGCAGTGTCCAGACCATGGTATAAGCATCTAGTGCCCCCTAGGGTTACCAAAACCAAGCCAAGTTGTGTCTCAGCGAGCTCCGTGAAGCATGGAGAAGTTGAGTACTCAGAGACGTGACGTGACTTTTCAAAGGCTGTAAGCTGACAAGGGACATAACTAGGGTTCAGACTTGAGTTTTTCTTTTTCTTTTTCTTTTTCTTTTAAGACTGAGTCTTGCTTTTGTCACCCAGGCTGGATTGCAGTGGTGCTTGGCTCACTGCAACCTCTGCCTCCCGGGTTCAAGCAATTGTCCTGCCTCAGCCTCCCCAGTAGCTGGGATTACAGGCACCTGCCACCATGCCTGGCCAACATTTTTGTATTTTTTTAGTAGAGATGGGGTTTCACCATGTTGGCCAGGCTGGTCTTGAACTCCTGACCTCAGGTGATCCACCCGCCTCAACCTCCCAAAGTACTGGGATTACAGGCGTGAGCCACTGCACCGGCCCAGACTCGAGTTTTTCATCTTAATGCTTTTTCATTGCCTGACACTTTACTGAGACCAAGATAGGGAACTTCACATACAGTACCTTTTCTCCCAAGGCGGAAGAGGGCTGTTCAATTTCTACACTAGAGTTCGGGGAGTTTTAGAAATGAGTCAGTTATCGAGGATGAGAGCAGTTCCTGATAGGCTCAACCACAATGAGATGTAGCTGTTCAGAGAAAGCATTCTTATCTATAAACTGGAAGATAATCCCGGTGAAACAAAGCCCAGCCCCAGGGGCTTCACTAACTCCAGGCTGTGCTTCTCAAACTTTAGTGAGCATAGGAATCACCTGGGCATCTTGTGAAGCTGTAGATTTGAATTCTGCAGGTCGGCAGAGGGGTCTCAGAATCTGCATTTCCAACAATGTCTCCAGTAATGCTGATGCTGCTCGTCCCTGGACACAGATTGGGTAGCCAGGTTCTGGCAAGCTCATCCCAAGGCTTTGAGATGACATCAGACAAAATATGTTCTGGGACATGGCTTTTGAGAGGTCAAGAAAATAAGATGTTTCTTTCTCTTCTCATCCCCAACCCTTGCACTGCCCTTTTCTCCCTTCCCCTACCCTCCTTTCTGTCCCCATCCCTGACGCCAGCTGTTCAGCATGAGAAGCTGGAGTGACATGCGACAGGAGGTGATGTTTCTGACCAATGTGAACAGCTCCAGCTCCTCCACCCAAATCTACCAGGCTGTGTCTCGTATTGTCTGCGGGCATCCCGAGGGAGGGGGGCTGAAGATCAAGTCTCTCAACTGGTATGAGGACAACAACTACAAAGCCCTCTTTGGAGGCAATGGCACTGAGGAAGATGCTGAAACCTTCTATGACAACTCTACAAGTGAGTGTCCGTGCAGACCCCAGCCCTGTCCCCAACCCCATCCCTCCCTTAGTTCTGGTCTTGGCCTGTGTCATCTCCTCCCTCTGTAGCAGCGTTAGATGTCTACATGCCCATTTGCCCACCAGACTGAGCTCTTCCTAGAGGAGAGAGGCTTCTCTTGAATAGCTACCTGTCCCCAGTTCTCTGAGTGCAGCCTGGCACATCTCAGGTGCACAGTAGTGTTTATCAATGGAATGAGTGATTGACAGCCAACCTCCTGGTTTTCTGGGGGATGTGGAAAGGTGGCTTCCAGGGTGATCAAGAATGAGATAATGGCAGAAGGACAAATCCTGCAAGATCTCACTTATATATGGAATATATATAAGGTAAAAAGTGTCAGTTTCACATGATGAATAAGTTCCTGGGATCTTGATGTACATCGTGATGACTATAGTTAGTAACACTGTATGGTATACTTGAAATTTGCTAAGAGAGTAGATCTGAAGTGTTCACACTACACAAAAAAGGCAACTATGAGGTGATGGATTTATTAACAGCTTGATTGTGGTGATCCTTTTACAAAGTATACGTATATTAAAACATCACATTGTATACCTTAAATATATACAATTTTTATTTGTCAGTTGTAACTCAAAAAAGCTAGAAAAGCATTTTTAAAAAGGATGATGTACTGGTCTTAATATTACCATTGAGATAAGCTTTATAATAACATAAAAAGAAATAACAGTAATGATAATAGCAACAACAACAACAAAAAACTAACATTTAAGTAGAATTTCTTGTGCACTGTGCATTTGTTTAAGTTATCTCATTTTACCCTCATGATAACCCTGCAGGGAAGATTCTTTAACCCCACATTTCATAGGCTCAGAGAGGTTAAGTGCCTTGGTCAGAGCCACATCAGAGTTAATCCACAAGAGCCAGGATTCAAGCCCACATCTGCCTGGATCTGTGCTCTCTAAGATAGCTGTTAGTGGTGGCGTGTGTGTTCTCACACTCAGACATTTGATCTGCACTTTGTTTCCCGTTCTTAGCTACAAGGCAGTGTTAAAGAACCCTGTGTCTCCATATCCACTCCCCACACTTAAGCACTTTTGTGGGACCGTGTGCCATATGCCTCGTGGCAGCAGGGATCCAATGTCACAGTTTTAGGCAGTGGCATCCTTTTCCTTGAAAACTTGATGCGGGGGAACCTTTCTCCATTTCCAACCACAGATGTGTCTTTCAGACACTGAGTGAGGCAGGTTTTGTACTTTATTGTAACACAAGAACCTTTTCTTCTCTGGAGTAAAGCACTCCAGACATTCGCAAGTTGCTTTACAAGCCTGAAAAGGATGGTATTGTAGGCAACTTTAATTAAATCCCATCTCCTCCTCTCCCCCAGCTTGCAAGTTGACCCAAGGAAGCCTTCATTTCCATGACAGACTTAATTGTGAGGGCATCCTCATTAAAAAAAAAAAAATTCTATTATCTTTCCAGCATATAGAAGATACTTGGTATCTAAAAATCCCTGAAAAACTTAGAATGAATTTTTAAAAATCAGGGATCCTGCTGGATAACCAAACCCATTTGTCTGTTACAACTTCTGTATTTGGGTTTTTGTTAAGTGTACATATACTAGTTTGTGTTAATTAAAGAGAATTTTTTTTTTTTTTTTTTTTTAAGAGGGAGTCTCGCTCCGTTGCCCAGGCTGGAGTGCAGTGGTGCGATCTTGGCTCACTGCAAGCTCCGCCTCCTGGGTTCACGCCATTCTCCTGCCTCAGCCTCCTGAGTAGCTGGAACTGCAGGTGCCCGCCACCATGCCCAGCTAATTTTTTTTTTTTTTTTTGTATTTTGAGTAGAGATGGGGTTTCACTGTGTTAACCAGGATGGTCTCGATCTCCTGACCTCGTGGTCCGCCTGCCTCGGCCTCCCAAAGTGCTGGGATTACAGGCGTGAACCACTGCACCCTGCTGAGAATTTTTTTTTTTTTTTTTTGGGAGACGGAGTTTCGCTCTTGTTCCCCGGGCTAGAGTGCAGTGACACAATCTCGGCTCACTGCAACCTCTGCCTCCTGGGTTCAAGCGATTCTCCTGCCTCAGCCTCATGCGTCACCACGCCCAGCTAATTTTGTATTTTTAGTAGAGACAGGGTTTCTCCATGTTGGTCAGGCTGGTCTTGAACTCCCAACCTCAGGTGGTTCGCCCGCCTTGGCTTCCCAAAGTGCTGGGATTGCAGGCGTGAGCCACTGCGCCTGGCCCCAAATTTTGGTTTTTGCTTGAAAACTGAGGTCTGAATTCAGCCTTCTGGTTGCCCCTCAAGAGTCAGTTTAAATGTTGGTCATGTTAGTTGTCAGTGAAAACAATGGTGAGGCTGGCATGAGAGTGTGAATCTGGATGGGAGGGCTTGTGCTTCACGAAAACATTTTTCCAGATCAGCTCAGTTGTGAGTTATCCATCATTGACGTTATAATAAGCTCTGATTATTTATCAAGCATCATTCTTTATAGATATCTCAGTTTAATCTGAGATAATCTTCTCCACATCTCTCCACATAGATGTTATGAATTTTACTTTTACAGAGGAGCCAACTGAGGCTCAGATAAGTTACTTATTATATGAGTAGTAGTGGTAGAGCTGGGGTTTGAACTAAGAACTCTCTGGCTCCAAAGCCCTTGTAAGTTTCTATCAGTATATGACCATGCGTATGAACATTTGTCTCTCCTATTCTTTGTAGCTCCTTACTGTAATGATTTGATGAAGAATTTGGAGTCTAGTCCTCTTTCCCGCATTATCTGGAAAGCTCTGAAGCCGCTGCTCGTTGGGAAGATCCTGTATACACCTGACACTCCAGCCACAAGGCAGGTCATGGCTGAGGTAAGCTGCCCCCAGCCCAAGACTCCCTCCCCAGAATCTCCCCAGAACTGGGGGCAAAAAACTCAAGGTAGCTTCAGAAGTGTGTGCTAAGTATACTCACGGCTCTTCTGGAATTCCCAGAGTGAAAACCTCAAGTCTGATGCAGACCAGAGCTGGGCCAGCTCCCCAGTCGTGGGTATAGAATCATAGTTACAAGCAGGCATTTCTTGGGGATGGGGAGGACTGGCGCAGGGCTGCTGTGATGGGGTATCTTTTCAGGGAGGAGCCAAAGCGCTCATTGTCTCTGCTTCTCCTCCTTTTTCTGCGGTCCCTGGCTCCCCATCTGACTCCAGGTGAACAAGACCTTCCAGGAACTGGCTGTGTTCCATGATCTGGAAGGCATGTGGGAGGAACTCAGCCCCAAGATCTGGACCTTCATGGAGAACAGCCAAGAAATGGACCTTGTCCGGGTGAGTGTCCCTCCCATTATTACCATGTGCCTGCTTGATACTGGAGAGGTGAGTTTCTGGTCACTTTCCCAGGTGTGAGTGAGGTGAGAATTCTTTCAGTTTATCTAGCTGGGGGAATGTAGTGAGCATAGCTAAAGTCACAGGGCACCACCTCTCCAGAAGTACAGGCCATGGTGCAGAGATAACGCTGTGCATATCAGCATCCATGCCACTCATGGTCAAATAGCAGTTTTCTGCAAAACTTAGTGAGGGCTGGTGTTTGGAAGTAGAGTTGAGTAATTGCAGTACCCTATTTTCATTTTTGGCTGAAGCCTCTCAGCCAGCCACAGCATCTCCCTGTGTTTTGGTAGGTTTTGGAAAGAAGTGTGGGAGCAAAAGCATCATGTTACATGTAGACTGGCCTGAGATACTCATTCTCAGGGCACTGTGTGAATGATGAGCTGCTGTTACTGTGTGGAGGGGAAATGTACTTAGTGCTTCAGAGCCACTTGAAAGGGGTAAGTGCTCTAGAGACAATTGGATTCAAATGTGGAGCAGGCTGAGCAAGAACAGAATGTCTCCTCTGCCTGAGCCTGAGTGCTGTTAATCACATCTTCCTGCCTTGGGCTGAGTTAGAGAATCATTAGACTATTTCCTGTTTCCATGGTGAGGGAGGCCTCTTCCTTTTGTCTCTGCTCCCCTTAAGAAGCAGGTGAGGATTTTCCCAGGTTTCTTGTTTTGAACCTTATTGACTTTAAGGGCAGATGGGTTTTAGAGACTGTACCTACCTAGGGGGAACACTTCCGAAGTTTAGGACTATTCCCTGATCTGCTGGGAGGCACGTTACTGAGGAAGTCCCTTTAAAAACAAAGGACTTTATACTGAGAAAAGCATAAACAGTGATTTGTATGGATTCACACTGACTAATATAGCTCATGCCATTAAAGTGGGGTCTCTTCTCTAAAGGAGGGTTATATGATCTAGCCCGGTAGACCTAAGTGTGGTTTCAGGCCTTTTCTTCCTGGTCCTCTCCTTGGAATCCATATTTCTACTAGTTGGACTTTTTCTGTTTGTCTGGCTCTCAGAGGATTATAGGAGGCCCTGTGAAGTGACTCAGTGAATTTTGATTTGTGGGCAAATAGATGCTTCCCTAGTCTGAAATTGACTTTGCCTTAGGTGCTCCAATTCTTCATAAGCTCCCAGTTCTTAAAGGACAAGATCCTTGTAAACATGGCAATGGCATTCATTAGGAATCTAGCTGGGAAAATCCAGTGTGTGTGCTTGGAAATGAGGGATCTGGGGCTGGAGAGAAAGGCATGGGCATGCCTTGGAGGGACTTTTGTGTCAAGCTGAGGACCTTTACTTTAAGCTCTAGGGGACCAGGCAAGGGGAGATGTAGATACGTTACTCTGATGGGGTGGATCCTGAAGAAGGACGAGGCAAGAATGAAGGCGGAGACCAGGGAGGAGGCTCTCCAAGTGGCCAAGGCATAAAGCAAGAAATGAGGCCTGGTGACTGCTTAGTGGTGGAGCAGTGAAAGAGAGGGAGGCATCAAAGCGAATCTTGATTTCTAGCTGGGTGGGTGGTAGCGATGTCCAGTAGGCCAGTGGCTACTGAGGTCTGCAGTGGAGGAGGGTGGTTGGGCTGGAGATAGATGATGAGGGAGTCATCAGCCTGTGGGTGGAAGAAAAGGGAACCTCTTCCAGCTGTTTTCTTTGCTTCTTCCCTCTCTCTCTCTCTTTTTTTTTTTGACAGAATCTTACTCTGTCACCCGGGCTGAAATGCAGTGGCATGATCTTGGCTCACCACAGCCTCTGCCTCCTGGGTTCAAGCAATTCTCCTGTCTCAGCCTCCAGAGTAGCTGGGATTACAGGCACGTATCACTGTGCCCGGCTAATTTTTGTATTTTCAGTGGAGATGGGATTTCACCATGTTGGCCTGGCTGGAATGAACTCCTGACCTCAAGTGATCCACCTGCCTCAGCCTCCCAAAGTGTTGGGATTACAGGCATGAGCCACCGTGCCCGGCCTTTCTTCCCTCTCTTAAAGAGTGTTTATTTAATTCCACAAACATGAGCTTGTCACCCCCTGTAGCCTGGCATCTCCTACACGAGGTGATGGCTGAGGCTTCTGCTTCTGCTGGGGTAGCTCTGATCTTTCTGCTTTCTCTGGCACTGTCTGCCCATGTTGCCTCATCCCCACAGGTCCCAGGGCACCTCTCTCGGGCAAGTCTTGGAACCCTCTGACACTGATTTGCTCTCTTTTCTGAGCTGCTTTTAGCCACCCATCCTCGGGACCTGTTTTCTCTCTGCCTCCACCCCTGCGGGCAGTCTTAGGTTTCCTGCCCCTCACGAGCACCCCAGAGAGGCCACGTGCTCAGTGATCTCAGCGGGCGCATCTTTCTAGTCTTGCTGTTCTTTTTGGCCATGTTGTTCAGAAGCCATACTGGGCAGGGCCGACTTCACCCTAAAGGCTGCGTCTCTTCACTCTGCTTTTGTTTGTTCCAAATAAAGTGGCTTCAGAATTGCTAACCCTGGCCTCTGTGAACTTGTGAGGTACAATTTTGTGTCTGTTATGTTAACAAAAATACATACATACCTTCCTGGTGATGGTATAAATTGCTATTCTCTATTGGAAAGCAATTTGGAATGAAAATTTAAAGAACCATTTTAAAATGTGCTATCCTGCATACTTCCATTCCACCCACCCCCAGGGATGTAGCCTACTGAAATAATTTTATAGAAGTCACCATATGAGAGAAAATGTTATTGCTATATTGTTATTGTGAGAAATTGGAAATAGACTAAATGTTCAGCACTATAGGAATAATTAATGAAATTACATATACTCTATAAAATCCTTATGCTCCCATTGAAATAATAAATACAAAGGCGCAAGGGGGGAAAAGCTTATAATGTTAGTGAAAATAAGACCGATTTTTTTGTAAAGCAGCAGTTTTCAGACCCCTGGAGACTCCAATTCGGTAGAACCAGGGCTTCATCTTCTCTGTCGAAGCTGTGACAGGAGTTGCAAATGCCTCTCCTTTTTGCTGAGTTTGCAGCTGCTGTTTTTCTGGCAGCACATCTGTGCAGGCCTCTGCCTCGGCCCCTCTGGATCTGCTGATTGAGCAGCGGGTTGATCTGTCCTTCTCTTTCGTGTTGACCCATGTGAGGAACCAACTGGCAAGGGAACAAGAAATGGAAATAGGCCTCCTTTGCATCATGACCTGTACATCCTGCAATTGGAAAAGATTGTACTTTAGTTGGTTTAACCAGCAGCATTATTTTTCTAAACTAAGCAGTAAGAAGGAATTAGGTTTTATGTGGGATCAACAGACTGGGTCTCAAAAGAGGAAGGTGATAGAACACAGTGGGGAGGGGGAGGTGCACTAGAAACAGAGGGCCTATGCTTTCATTCTGGCTTTGCTACTTAATAGCTGTGTGAGTGACCCAATCTTAGAGACTTAACCTCTCTGAACTTCCATTTTCTCATATATAAAGTGGGAAATATTAAAGGATACTCACTGGGCTGGTGGCTTGTGCCTGTAATCCCAGCACTTGGGGAGGTTGAGGTGGGAGGATCACTTGAGCCCAGGTGTTCAAGACCAGCCCAGGCAACATGGCAAGACTCTGTCTCTATGAAAAAATTAAAAATTTGCCAGGTGTGGTGGTGTGCACCTGTAGTCTTAGCTACTTGGTAGGCTGAGATGGGAGGATCACTTGGGATTGGGAGGTCAAGGCTGCGGTGAGCTGTGATTCCATCGCTGCACTCCAGCCCGGGCGGCAGAGCGAGACACTGAATCCAAACGACAACAACAACAAAAGGCAAAAAAATAAAAGTGCCCTCTTTATGGAGTTGTGTAAGGTGAAGCA
The DNA here is from genome assembly GCF_029289425.2 of Pan paniscus. Taxonomy (NCBI): domain Eukaryota; kingdom Metazoa; phylum Chordata; class Mammalia; order Primates; family Hominidae; genus Pan; species Pan paniscus. The sequence continues at coordinate 34,558,501 of NC_073260.2, forward strand.
TATACACTATTCAACATAGTAACTATATAAAGGAAGTATTGTTGTTACTGTAGTTAATACTGTTAAGTGAGATGTTTCGTATAGTGGAAAGCATATGGACTCTGAATTCAGACTGGTCTGACTTTGAGTCTCAGCTCCACATCTAGTAATACTATGACCAAACCCTGGTTAAAATCATGTTTTTTTTTCTTCAGCCTCAGTCTTCTCACATATAAAATAGGGACACTGTCATTTACCTCAGTTTTCTGTGAGGATAAAACAACGACAGTGTATATGCAAGTATTTTGTAAATTTTGTAGTGCTCCTCAAGATTTAGTTGGTGTTTACTACTTGTACTTTCTCACTGGAATGGCAGATGCTGTTGGACAGCAGGGACAATGACCACTTTTGGGAACAGCAGTTGGATGGCTTAGATTGGACAGCCCAAGACATCGTGGCGTTTTTGGCCAAGCACCCAGAGGATGTCCAGTCCAGTAATGGTTCTGTGTACACCTGGAGAGAAGCTTTCAACGAGACTAACCAGGCAATCCGGACCATATCTCGCTTCATGGAGGTGAATCTGTTGCTGGGATCATTTAGAAAAGACTTAACGGCTTCTTTCTCTGAGACGTTACAATAAGGTTCAGGCAGGAGGCAAGTTTAGAAATAATGTATAGTCTCATTTACAAAACTATCCCTCAAGCCTAACACAGGATTTGGTAACAAAAGGCACTTAATAAATGTTAGTTGAGTGGTTGAATGAGTAAATAAACTCTAGCTTTAGTAAATTAACTCTAGCTTATTCTATATAGGCTCAAGAGAATATTTCTACCCATTTTCTTTTAGGTTTTCCTATCTCAGTGACTAATGGTAGCAAAGCATTCCCTTAAAAAGGCATTATTTGTGAAACTTATCTAAAATCTAATTCGGGTCCAATTAAATTTTTGAAATTTTATATTAAAAATTATATTAGTAGGGATGGGTAAGAGGTGTTTTGGTCTGGTTGGTTGGTTAGTTGCTATGACTCAGAATTGCTAAGAAAACAGAAAAGTAAGATAAGATCATTGTTTTAACCTCTTTTCCTCCACAAAATCAATAAATAACATATCCCTAAATTACTCTTAGAATTTCTCTTAAATTGCAGTGAAAAACCAAACTCCTCCATTCTTGGTTGAAGGTTGGAAAACTACATTAGAGAGGATTAGAGAGAGAGGATGAGCAATTGTGTAGTCAGCCCTTGCCTCCTAGTGTAGGATTTGTCTCAGCCACTGCTTGTTGTCCTGGCTGCCAACGTTCTCATGAAGGCTGTTGTTCTATCAGTGTGTCAACCTGAACAAGCTAGAACCCATAGCAACAGAAGTCTGGCTCATCAACAAGTCCATGGAGCTGCTGGATGAGAGGAAGTTCTGGGCTGGTATTGTGTTCACTGGAATTACTCCAGGCAGCACTGAGCTGCCCCATCATGTCAAGTACAAGATCCGAATGGACATTGACAATGTGGAGAGGACAAATAAAATCAAGGATGGGTAAGTGGAATCCCATCACACCAGCCTGGTCTTGGGGAGGTCCAGAGCACCTATTATATTAGGACAAGAGGTACTTTATTTTAACTAAAAATTTGGTAGAAATTTCAACAACAACAAAAAAACTCAACTTGGTGTCATTATTTTGGTGAAATTGGTACATGCCTTGCTGGAAGGTTTTTCATAGGTCATAAAATAACAGTGTCTTTTGATTTAGCATTTCTACTCAAGGGAATTAATTCCAGGAATTTTGGTGGCAGGCACCTGTAATCCCAGCTACTCCGGAGGCTGAGGCAGGAGAATTGCTTGAACCCAGGAGGCGGAGGTTGCAGTGAGCTAAGATCACATCATTGCACTCCCGCCTGGGCAATAAGAGTGAAACTCCATCTCAAAAAAAAAAAAAAGATACAAAAATAGAAAAAGGGGCTTGGTAAGGGTAGTAGGGTTTGGGGCAATTTTTTTTTTTTTTTATTGTATGGTTCTAAAGGAATGGTTGATTACCTGTGGTTTGGTTTTAGGTACTGGGACCCTGGTCCTCGAGCTGACCCCTTTGAGGACATGCGGTACGTCTGGGGGGGCTTCGCCTACTTGCAGGATGTGGTGGAGCAGGCAATCATCAGGGTGCTGACGGGCACCGAGAAGAAAACTGGTGTCTATATGCAACAGATGCCCTATCCCTGTTACGTTGATGACATGTAAGTTACCTGCAAGCCACTGTATTTAACCAGTTTATACTGTGCCAGATGGGGGTGTGTATATGTGTGTGCATGTGCATGCATGTGTGAATGATCTGGAAATAAGATGCCAGATGTAAGTTGTCAACAGTTGCAGCCACATGACAGACATAGATATATGTGCACACACTAGTAAACCTCTTTCCTTCTCATCCATGGTTGCCACTTTTATCTTTTTATTTTTATTTTTTTTTTGAGATGGAGTCTCACTCTGTCGCCCAGGCTGGAGTGCAGTGGCTCAATCTCGGCTCACTGCAACCTTCGCCTCCCGGGTTCAAGCTATTCTCCTGCCTCAGCCTCCCCAGTAGCTGGGACTACAGGCTCATGCTGCCACGCCCGGCTGATTTTTTGTATTTTAGTAGAGACGAGGTTTCACCATGTTACCCAGGCTAGACTTCAACTCCTGAGCTCAGGCAATCCACCCTCCTTGGCCTCCCAAAGTGCTGGGATTACAGGTGTGAGCCACTGCACCCAGCCCACCACTTTAATTTTTTACACTCTACCCTTTTGGTCAAAATTTGCTCAATCTGCAAGCTTAAAATGTGTCATGACAAACACATGCAAGCACATACTCACACATAGATGCAGAAACAGCGTCTAAACTTATAAAAGCACAGTTTATGTAAATGTGTGCACTTCTTCTCCCTAGGTGGTAAACCACATTTCAAAACAACCCAAATAAAACTGAACAAAGCTTCTTCCTCTTAGACTTTTTAGAAAATCTTTCAATGCTGAGTCACTAAGCTGCCAAGTTCTCATTGTGGGAACTATGCCTTTGGATGTAATGATTTCTTCTAAGAGAATAGGCGGAGGTGTAGTTATTGCAGACATCTGAAATATGTAATGTTTCTTCCAGATTCTGGAAATTCTCTTATTCTCTGTGGTTGGTGGTGGTGGTGGGGTGTGTGTGTGTGTGTGTATAGGGATCAGGATGCGGGAGGAGCTGGGTTCTGCTTGTATTGGTTCTCTGTTTTGCATTGAATAGTGTGTTTCCTCGTATGGCTATCTATAGCTTTTCAAGGTCACCAGAAATTATCCTGTTTTTCACCTTCTAAACAATTAGCTGGAATTTTTCAAAGGAAGACTTTTACAAAGACCCCTAAGCTAAGGTTTACTCTAGAAAGGATGTCTTAAGACAGGGCACAGAAGTTCAGAGGCATTAAGAGCTGGTGCCTGTTGTCATGTAGTGAGTATGTGCCTACATGGTAAAGCTTTGACGTGAACCTCAAGTTCAGGGTCCAAAATCTGTGTGCCTTTTACTTTGCACATCTGCATTTTCTGTTCTAGCTTGGAATCTGAAACATTGACAAGAGCTGCCTGAAATGTATGTCTGTGGTGTGATTAGAGTTACGATAAGCAAGTCAATAGTGAGATGACCTTGGAGATGTTGAACTTTTGTGAGAGAATGAATTGTTTTTTTGTTTTGGTTTTTAGTACTTTAATATAATCTACCTTTAGTTTAAGTATCGCTCACAGTTACCTAGTTACTGAAGCAAGCCCCCAAAGAAATTTGGTTTGGCAACACTTTGTTAGCCTCGTTTTTCTCTCTACATTGCATTGCTCGTGAAGCATTGGATCATACGTACATTTCAGAGTCTAGAGGGCCTGTCCTTCTGTGGCCCAGATGTGGTGCTCCCTCTAGCATGCGGGCTCAGAGGCCTTGGCCCATCACCCTGGCTCACGTGTGTCTTTCTTTCTCCCCTTGTCCTTCCTTGGGGCCTCCAGCTTTCTGCGGGTGATGAGCCGGTCAATGCCCCTCTTCATGACGCTGGCCTGGATTTACTCAGTGGCTGTGATCATCAAGGGCATTGTGTATGAGAAGGAGGCATGGCTGAAAGAGACCATGCGGATCATGGGCCTGGACAACAGCATCCTCTGGTTTAGCTGGTTCATTAGTAGCCTCATTCCTCTTCTTGTGAGCGCTGGCCTGCTGGTGGTCATCCTGAAGGTAAGGCAGCCTCACTCGCTCTTCCCTGCCAGGAAACTCTGAAATAGCTCAACATGGGCTAAGGGAGGAGAAGAAGAAAAAAAATCCAAGCCTCTGGTAGAGAAGGGGTCATACCTGTCATTTCCTGCAATTTCATCCATTTATAGTTGGGGAAAGTGAGGCCCAGAGAGGGGCAGTGACTTGCCGAAGGTCAACCCAGCCAGGTAGCAGCTAAGCAGGATGAGAGTGCAGGGTTCATGCTTTCCAGATAACCACATGCTCAACTGTGCCATGCTGTCTCATTGGTAGTGGTTCATGGCAGCATCTGAAAGCTATTTATTTTCTTAGATATATTGGGTGGCGATTCTTCCTAAGTTTCTAAGAACAATAATCAGAAGGATATATATTGTTGCAGGTTAGACTGTCTGGAAGCAGAGGCTGAAATAGAGTTTGGTGTATGGGTATTTATGAGGGCTCAATACCTATGGAAGAGATATGGAAGATGCAGGATTGGGCAGAGGGAGGAGTTGAACTGTGATATAGGGCCAACCCCGTGGGGCACTCTAGAGAATATGCAGCTTGTTGGAGTTGTTCTTCATCGAGCTGAAACATCCAGCCCTTTGTGCTCCCCCAAGGCCTCCCTCCTGACACCACCTTCCCCAGCCCTCTCAATCAATCACTGGATGTGGGCTGCCCTGGGAAGGTCGTGCCCCAGGGCCTACATGGCTCTCTGCTGCTGTGACAAACCCAGAGTTGCTGATGCCTGAGGCCGTCTACTGACAGCTGGGCAACGAGGCTTCCCTGAATGGGGACTCTGGGCAGTGCAGTTTTGTGTCTGAACCATACATTAATATATTTATATCCGAATTTTCTTTCTCTGCAAGCATTTCATATAAAGACGCATCAGGTAAAAATAAATGTTTTTGAAGCAAAAGGAGTACAAAGAGATAAGAACTAACTAATTTAATACTAGTTACCATCTGTTACAAATAGTTCCTACTGATTGCCAAGGACTGTTTAAACACATCACATGGGCTTCTTCTTCTATCCTCACTAACCCTTTTAACAGACAAGGAAATGAGGCTCAGGAAGGTCAAGGACTTTATTGAGGTTCCACAGTAGGATACAGTTCTTGCTAAAAGCAACCCCTCCCTCATGCTCTGTTATCTAACTGCAAGGGGAAGGTCAGTGGCAGAGGTAGTGGTCCCATGGTTGGTGCATAAGAGCTGCTCTGAGACAACTGCATGCTGGTGGGTCCTGCAGACATGTACCCATCAGCCGGAGATAGGCTCAAAATATCCACAAGAGTTTGGATGATTGTGGGAATGCAGAATCCATGGTGATCGAGAGGGAAAGTCAAGTTGCCTGGCCATTTTCCTTGGCTTTTAGACAGAAAATTTACGTGGGACATTATCTCCCACAGCTCTTCTGTGGCGCCACCAGTCATAGTCCTTATATAAGGAGAAACCAGTTAAAATTACCTATTGAAGAAACAAAGAGCAAACTCGCCCACTGAAATGCGTAGAAAGCCCTGGACTCTGTTGTATTCATAACTCTGCCATTATTTTTCTGTGTAGTTTTGGGTAAATCACTTATCTTCTTTAGGATGGTAATGATCAGTTGCCTCATCAGAAAGATGAACAGCATTACACCTCTGCGTTGTCTCTAACATGAGTAGGAATAAACCCTGTCTTTTTTCTGTAGATCATACAAGTGAGTGCTTGGGATTGTTGAGGCAGCACATTTGATGTGTCTCTTCCTTCCCAGTTAGGAAACCTGCTGCCCTACAGTGATCCCAGCGTGGTGTTTGTCTTCCTGTCCATGTTTGCTGTGGTGACAATCCTGCAGTGCTTCCTGATTAGCACACTCTTCTCCAGAGCCAACCTGGCAGCAGCCTGTGGGGGCATCATCTACTTCACGCTGTACCTACCCTACGTCCTGTGTGTGGCATGGCAGGACTACGTGGGCTTCACACTCAAGATCTTCGCTGTGAGTACCTCTGACCTTTCTTCAGTGGCTGTAGACATTTGACCTTCCTTTGGAGTCCCTGAATAAAAGCAGCAAGTTGAGAACAGAAGATGATAGTCTCTTTCCAATGGGACATGAACCTTAGCTCTAGATTCTAAGCTCTTTAAGGGTAAGGGCAAGATTGCGTTTTATTAAATTGTTTACCTTTAGTCTTCTCAGTGAATCCTGGTTGAATTGAATTGAATGGAATTTTTCCGAGAGCCAGACTGCATCTTGAACTGGGCTGGGGATAAATGGCATTGAGGAATGGCTTCAGGCAACAGATGCCATCTCTGCCCTTTATCTCCCAGCTCTGTTGGCCATGTTAAGCTCATGACAAAGCCAAGGCCACACATAGAACTGAAAACTCTTGAGGTCAGAGATGACCTCTCTTGTCTTCCTTGTGTCCAGTATGGTGTTTTGCTTGAGTAATATTTTCTGAACTAAGCACAACTGAGGAGCAGGTGCCTCATCCCACAAATTCCTGACTTGGACACTTCCTTCCCTCGTACAGAGCAGGGGGATATCTTGGAGAGTGTGTGAGCCCCTACAAGTACAAGTTGTCAGATGTCCCCAGGTCACTTATCAGGAAAGCTAAGAGTGACTCATAGGATGCTCCTGATGCCTCAGTCTGGGCTCCATAGGCATCAGCAGCCCCAGACAGGCACCTCTGATCCTGAGCCATCCTTGGCTGAGCAGGGAGCCTCAGAGGACTGTGGGTATGCGCATGTGTGTGGGGGAACAGGATTGCTGAGCCTTGGGGCATCTTTGGAAACATAAAGTTTTAAAAGTTTTATACTTCACTGTATATGCATTTCTGAAATGTTTGTGTATAATGAGTGGTTACAAATGGAATCATTTTATATGTTACTTGGTAGCCCACCACTCCCCTAAAGGGACTCTATAGGTAAATACTACTTCTGCACCTTATGATTGATCCATTTTGCAAATTCAAATTTCTCCAGGTATAATTTACACTAGAAGAGATAGAAAAATGAGACTGACCAGGAAATGGATAGGTGACTTTGCCTGTTTCTCACAGAGCCTGCTGTCTCCTGTGGCTTTTGGGTTTGGCTGTGAGTACTTTGCCCTTTTTGAGGAGCAGGGCATTGGAGTGCAGTGGGACAACCTGTTTGAGAGTCCTGTGGAGGAAGATGGCTTCAATCTCACCACTTCGGTCTCCATGATGCTGTTTGACACCTTCCTCTATGGGGTGATGACCTGGTACATTGAGGCTGTCTTTCCAGGTACACTGCTTTGGGCATCTGTTTGGAAAATATGACTTCTAGCTGATGTCCTTTCTTTGTGCTAGAATCTCTGCAGTGCATGGGCTTCCCTGGGAAGTGGTTTGGGCTATAGATCTATAGTAAACAGATAGTCCAAGGACAGGCAGCTGATGCTGAAAGTACAATTGTCACTACTTGTACAGCACTTGTTTCTTGAAAACTGTGTGCCAGGCAGCATGCAAAATGTTTTATACACATTGCTTCATTTAATTCTCACAAGGCTACTCTGAAGTAGTTACTATAATAACCAGCAATTTTCAAATGAGAGAACTGTGACTCAAAGATGTTAAGTAACCAGCTGTGGTCACACAACTGTTAAATGTTGGTACATGGAGGTGAATCCACTTCGGTTACACTGGGTCAGTAAGCCCAGGCGAATCCTCCCAATGCTCACCCAATTCTGTATTTCTGTGTCCTCAGAGGGGGTACAACTAGGAGAGGTTCTGTTTCCTGAGTACAGGTTGTTAATAATTAAATATACTAGCTCTAAGGCCTGCCTATGATTAATTAGCATTCAATAAAAATTCATGTTGAATTTTTCTTTAATACTTCTTTCTTAATATAATACATCTTCTTGACCAAGTCCAAGAGGAACCTGCGTTGGACAGTTTTCATGTGAGATCATATTCTGAGAGAGCAAGATTTAACCCTTTTTGGTTCACCTTCTGATCCTCCCCTAAGGAGGTACACATGAAATATTTATTACTCCTGCCTGAACTTCTTCCATTGATTATGCAGTTTTGCAGCATGCAGATTCTGGATTTAAATTCTGAGTCTTAACTTACTGGCTGAGGGACCTTGGATAGTCTCCTTATCCCTCAGTTTCCTCATCTCTAAAATGGGGATGGCACCTGCCCCGTGGGTTGTTGGAAGGACTTACAGAGGTGCAGAATGTACGTTGTACATAGCAGGTTTCAGCAAATGTTAGCTCCCTCTTTCCCCACATCCATTCAAATCTGTTCCTTCCCCAAAGGATGTGTCAAGGAGGAAATGGACCTGGCTGGGAAACCCTCAGAATACTGGGATGATGCTGAGCTTGGCTCATACCTGTGCTTTGCTTTCAGGCCAGTATGGAATTCCCAGGCCCTGGTATTTTCCTTGCACCAAGTCCTACTGGTTTGGTGAGGAAAGTGATGAGAAGAGCCACCCTGGTTCCAGCCAAAAGAGAATGTCAGAAAGTAAGTGCTGTTGACCTCCTGCTCTTTCTTTAACCTAGTGCTGCTGCCTCTGCTAACTGTTGGGGGCAAGCGATGTCTCCTGCCTTTCTAAAAGACTGTGAAACCACTCCAGGGGCAGAGAAATCACATGCAGTGTCCTTTTCCAAATCCTCCCATGCCATTTATGTCCAATGCTATTGACCTATTGGGAGTTCACGGTCTCGATCCCTGAGGGACATTTTCTTTGTTGTATTGGCTTCTAGAAAAGTATCTTTTACTTGCCCCCTCCCAAACACACATTTCATGGTCTCCTAACAAGCCAGAAGAAAGAGGTGAAGACAAGCGTGATTGTGGAACCATAGCCTCGCTGCCTGCCTGTGACATGGTGACCTGTGTATCAGCCTGTGTGGGCTGAGACCAAGTGGCTACCACAGAGCTCAGCCTATGCTTCATAATGTAAACATTACCCAGATCCCTAATCCTCTCTTGGCTCTTAACTGCAGACAGAGATGTCCACAGCTCATCAAAGGCTCTGCCTTCTGGGTTCTTTGTACTTAGAGTGGCTTCCTAAATATTTAATAGGTCCCTTTTCTGCCAGTCTCTTCTGTGCCCATCCCCTGATTGCCCTTGGTAAAAGTATGATGCTCCTTAGTGTAGCACGCCTGCCTGCTGTTCCTAATCATCTTCTCCTACCTCCTGTCTACACCTAGCTCCTGTTTCAGTCACATAGAAATGCTCACAGTTGCTGGAATATGTCATGTTCTTCCACATCTCCATGCCTTTGTAGGTACTGTTTGCTCTCACAGGAGAACCTTCTCTCTAACTTGCCTATCTTCTCAACTCCTCCTTTCTCTCCAAGATCTAGTTCAGGATCCCCTCCCCTGAGCATCCCTCCTTGGTTCTCAGGTAGTCAGTCACTCTCTGCCCTGAACTTCCATGGCACGTGAAAGAAAATCTTTTTATTTTAAAACAATTACAGACTCACAAGAAGTAATACAAATTACATGAGGGGGTTACCTTAAACCCTTCATCCAGTTTCCCCAATGGTAGCACCATATGTAACTGTAGAATAATATCAAAACCATGAAATTGACATAGGTACAATTCACAAACCTTCTTCAGATTTCACTGGCTTTATGTGCACTCATTTGTGTGTGTGTGTGTGTATTTAGTTCTATGCAGTTTTATCATGTGTGAATTCATGTAATTACTAGCTCAATCAAGCTGCAGAAATATCTCATTGTCACAAAGCTCCTTCATGCTACCCCTTAATGGCCACAGCCACCTCCCTTCTTCCTCAGTTCCTGATAGCTGTCAACCACTAATGCGTTCCTCATTTTTACAGTTTTATTATTTCCAGAATGTTGCATAAATGGAACCATACATTGGGTATCCTTTTGATACTGGCTTTTTTTTTTTTTTCAGTCAGCAGAATTCCCTTAGATCTATCCAAGTTGTGTGTGTCAACAGTTCATTCCTCTTCACTGCTGAGTAGTGTTCCCTGGGAGGGGTGTATCACAGTTCCATGGCATTTTTAGATGTATTTTTTAAACAGCTTTCAGCATCCTCTATTTTAATTGTTCATCAAGTCCTTTTTCCCAATAGACTCTGAATGCTCCTTTATCATTGTATTCCCATCACCAACATCAGTACCCAAATAGGCCCTAAATAAACATTTATAGCCTCCTGCCTGCCTGAGAAACCAGGGTGGACATGGAGAGAAGGCGGTTCTGAAAGTACAAGCGCAGTGCCCTGTGTCCTTACACTCCACTCCTCAGTGCTTTCTGTGGGTTCATTTCTGTCTTCTCTCCTGTCACAGTCTGCATGGAGGAGGAACCCACCCACCTGAAGCTGGGCGTGTCCATTCAGAACCTGGTAAAAGTCTACCGAGATGGGATGAAGGTGGCTGTCGATGGCCTGGCACTGAATTTTTATGAGGGCCAGATCACCTCCTTCCTGGGCCACAATGGAGCGGGGAAGACGACCACCATGTAAGAAGAGGGTGTGGTTCCCACAGAATCAGCCACAGGAGGGTTCTGCAGTAGAGTTAGAAATTTATACCTTAGGAAACCATGCTGGTCCCTGGGACAAGGGCAGGAGCACAAGAGGAGTTGCCGAATGTGAACATGTTATCTAATCATGAGTGTCTTTCCACGTGCTAGTTTGCTAGATGTTATTTCTTCAGCCTAAAACAAGCTGGGGCCTCAGATGACCTTTCCCATGTAGTTCACAGAATTCTGCAGTGGTCTTGGAACCTGCAGCCACGAAAAGATAGATTACATATGTTGGAGGGAGTTGGTAATTCCCAGAAACTCTGTCTCTAAGCAGATGTGAGAAGCACATGTGAGACGCAATCAAGCTGGGCAGCTGGCTTGATTGCCTTCCCTGGGACCTCAAGGACCTTACAGTGGGTAGTATCAGGAGGGGTCAGGGGCTGTAAAGCACCAGCGTTAGCCTCAGTGGCTTCCAGCATGATTCCTCAACCATTCTAACCATTCCAAAGGGTATATCTTTGGGGGGTGACATTCTTTTCCTGTTTTCTTTTTAATCTTTTTTTAAAACATAGAATTAATATATTATGAGCTTTTCAGAAGATTTTGAAAAGGCAGTCAGAAATCCTACTACCTAACACAAAAATTGTTTTTATCTTTGAATAATATGTTCTTGTTTGTCCATTTTCCATGCATGCGATGTTAGGCATACAAAATACATTTTTTAAAGAATACTTTCATTGCAAATTGGAAGCTTCATTTAAAAAATGCTCATACTAAAATTGGCATTTCTAACCCATAGGCCCACTTGTAGTTATTTACTGAAGCAAAAGGACAGCTTTGCTTTGTGTGGGTCTGGTAGGGTTCATTAGAAAGGAATGGGGGCGGTGGGAGGGTTGGTGTTCTGTTCTCTCTGCAGACTGAATGGAGCATCTAGAGTTAAGGGTAGGTCAACCCTGACTCCTGTACTTCTAAATTTTTGTCCTCAGGTCAATCCTGACCGGGTTGTTCCCCCCGACCTCGGGCACCGCCTACATCCTGGGAAAAGACATTCGCTCTGAGATGAGCACCATCCGGCAGAACCTGGGGGTCTGTCCCCAGCATAATGTGCTGTTTGACGTGTGAGTACCAGCAGCACGTTAAGAATAGGCCTTTTCTGGATGTGTGTGTGTCATGCCATCATGGGAGGAGTGGGACTTAAGCATTTTACTTTGCTGTGTTTTTGTTTTTTCTTTTTTTCTTTTTTATTTTTTTGAGATGGAGTCTCGCTCTGTAGCCAGGCTGGACTGTAGTGGTGCGATCTTGGCTCGCTGCAACCTTGGCCTCCCAGGTTCAAGCGATTCTCCTGCCCCAGCCTCCCGAGTAGCTGGGACTCTAGGCACACACCACCATGCCCAGCTAATTTTTGTGTTTTTAGTAGAGACGGGGTTTCACCATGTTGGCCAGGATGGTCTCAATGTCTTGACCTCGTGATCCACCCACCTCAGTCTCCCAAAGTGCTGGGAACACAGGCATGAGCCACTGTGTCTGGCCACATTTTACTTTCTTTGAATGTGGCAGGCTCACCTCCGTGAACACCTTGAGACCTAGTTGTTCGTTGATTTTAGGAGAAGGGGGAGGTGAATGGTTGAGCTGTAGAGGTGACATCAGCCCAGCCAGTGGATGGGGGCTTGGGAAACATTGCTTTCCATTATTGTCATGCTGGAGGGCCCTTTAGCCCATCCTCTCCCACGCCAGACTCCTTATTGAGGCCTGGAGCAGACTTCCCAGACCTGGTAGTGCTTCAGGGCCCTGGTATGATGGACCTATATTTGCTGCTTAAGACATTTGCTCCCACTCAGGTTGTCCCATCAGCCATAAGGCCCCCAGGGAGCCCGTGTGATGGAGCAGAGAGAGACCTGAGCTCTGCAATCTTGGGCAAGGCTTTTCCCTTATGTTTCTTCTTATCTAAAGTGAACAGCTGGGGCTCATGTGCTCCCTCCTCATCTAAAGTGAACACATGGGGCTCATGTGCAGGGTCCTCCCCGCTTTCAGAGCCTGAGGTCACCTGAGGTTCAGGAAGGCTGCTCCAGGTGAGTGCCGAGCTGACTTCTTGGTGGACGTGCTGTGGGGACAGCCCATTAAAGACCACATCTTGGGGCCCTGAGATTGAAAGTTGTAACTGCCTGGTGCATGGTGGCCAGGCCTGCTGGAAACAGGTTGGAAGCAATCTGTCACCTTTCACTTTGATTTCCTGAGCAGCTCATGTGGTTGCTCACTGTTGTTCTACCTTGAATCTTGAAGATTATTTTTCAGAAATTGATAAAGTTATTTTAAAAAGCACGGGGAGAGAAAAATATGCCCATTCTCATCTGTTCTGGGCCAGGGGACACTGTATTCTGGGGTATCCAGTAGGGCCCAGAGCTGACCTGCCTCCCTGTCCCCAGGCTGACTGTCGAAGAACACATCTGGTTCTATGCCCGCTTGAAAGGGCTCTCTGAGAAGCACGTGAAGGCGGAGATGGAGCAGATGGCCCTGGATGTTGGTTTGCCATCAAGCAAGCTGAAAAGCAAAACAAGCCAGCTGTCAGGTGCGGCCCAGAGCTACCTTCCCTATCCCTCTCCCCTCCTCCTCCGGCTACACACACGCAGAGGAAAATCAGCACTGCCCCAGGGTCCCAGGCTGGGTGAGGTCGGTAACAGAAACTTGTCCCTGGCTGTGCCCCTAGGTCCTCTGCCTTCACTCACTGTCTGGGGCTGGTCCTGGAGTTTGTCTCGCTCTGTTTTTTTGTAGGTGGAATGCAGAGAAAGCTATCTGTGGCCTTGGCCTTTGTCGGGGGATCTAAGGTTGTCATTCTGGATGAACCCACAGCTGGTGTGGACCCTTACTCCCGCAGGGGAATATGGGAGCTGCTGCTGAAATACCGACAAGGTGCCTGATGTGTATTTATTCTGAGTAAATGGACTGAGAGAGAGCGGGGGGCTTTTTAGAAGTATGGCTGTATCTCATGGCTAGGCTTCTGTGAAGCCGTGGGATACTCTTCTGTTATCACAGAAGAGATAAAGGGCATTGAGACTGAGATTCCTGAGAGGAGATGCTGTGTCTTTATTCATCTTTTTGTCCCCAACATGGTGCACTAAATTTATGGTTAGTTGAAAGGGTGGATGCTTAAATGAATGGAAGCGGAGAGGGGCAGGAAGACGATTGGGCTCTCTGGTTAGAGATCTGATGTGGTACAGTATGAGGAGCACAGGCAGGCTTGGAGCCAACTCTGGCTGGCCCTGAGACATTGGGAAAGTCACAACTTGCCTCACCTTCTTTGCCGATAATAATAGTGGTGCTTACCTCATAGAGGATTAAATTAAATGAGAATGCACACAAACCACCTAGCACAATGCCTGGCATATAGCAAGTTCCCAAATAAAATGCTACTGTTCTTACCTCTGTGAGGATGCGGTACCTATATATACAAAGCTTTGCCATTCTGGGGGTCATAGCCATACAGGGTGAAAGGTGGCTTCCAGGTCTCTTCCAGTGCTTACCCCTGCTAATATCTCTCTAGTCCCTGCCACTGTGACAAATCAGAACTGAGAGGCCTCACCTGTCCCACATCCTTGTGTTTGTGCCTGGCAGACCGCACCATTATTCTCTCTACACACCACATGGATGAAGCGGACATCCTGGGGGACAGGATTGCCATCATCTCCCATGGGAAGCTGTGCTGTGTGGGCTCCTCCCTGTTTCTGAAGAACCAGCTGGGAACAGGCTACTACCTGACCCTGGTCAAGAAAGATGTGGAATCCTCCCTCAGTTCCTGCAGAAACAGTAGTAGCACTGTGTCATACCTGAAAAAGGTGAGCTGCAGTCTTGGTGCTGGGCTGGTGTTGGGTCTGGGCAGCCAGGACTTGCTGGCTGTGAATGATTTCTCCACGTCCACCCCTTTTGCCATGTTGAAGCCACCATCTCCCTGCTCTGTTGCCCCTTTGAAATCATATCATACTTCAGGCATGGAAAGCTAAGGGGCCCTCTGCTCCCATTGTGCTAGTTCTGTTGAATCCCGTTTTCCTTTTCCTATGAGGCACAGAGAGTGATGGAGAAGGTCCTTAGAGGACATTATTATGTCAAAGAAAAGAGACTTGTCAAGAGGTAAGAGCCTTGGCTACAAATGACCTGGTGTTCCTGCACATTACTTTTCAATCTCATTGACCTTAACTTTTAAACTATAAAACAATCAATATTTATTAGGCACTGATTTCATGCCAGAGAGACTCTGGGCATAAAAGAAAGTAATGATAATAGTTAATTTTATATAGCGTTGTTACCATTTACAACCTTTTTTTTTTTTTTTAACCTCTATCATCTCAATTAAAGTGCAGAGAGACCCTGGGAAGAAGGTAACTATATTTATTATCCCAGATGAGGGAAGTGAGGCTTGTAGGGAATTGGTAGCTGATTCAAGGTCACCCAGCAGGTAAATAACAGTGGTGGGACCAGACCCAATTACCAGGTATGTTTTCCTCTGTACCGCAATACATGCCTGAGATTTATTTGTGTGTTGAAGCCAGTGGTACCTAATGTATTTACATCCCAACCTGAAACTCCTATCCACTTATTTACCTTTTAATGAGCCTCTTGACTCAAGTGCAGTCTGAGGACCAGCAGCATCAGGATCACTTGGGAACTTGTTAGAAATTCAGCAACCTGGGCCCAGCTCAGACGTACCAAATCAGAATCTGTGCATTTTAACAAGGTCCTTGAGTGGTTGAACACACATTAAAGCATGAGAAGCACTGAATTAGACATGTAGCCAGGTAAAGGCCTTGCCTGAGACGGTTGGCAAAGGCCTCATTGCAGCATTCATTGGCAGGCCACAGTTCTTTTGGCAGCTCTGCTTCCTGACCTTTCACCCTCAGGAAGCGAGGCTGTTCACACGGCACACACATGCCAGACAGGGTCCTCTGAAGCCACGGCTGCCAGTGCATGTGTCCCAGGGAAAGCTTTTTCCTTTAGTTCTCACACAACAGAGCTTCTTGGAAGCCCTCCCAGGCGAAGGTGCTGGTGGCTCTGCCTTGCTCCGTCCCTGACCCGTTCTCACCTCCTTCTTTGCCATCAGGAGGACAGTGTTTCTCAGAGCAGTTCTGATGCTGGCCTGGGCAGCGACCATGAGAGTGACACGCTGACCATCGGTAAGGACTCTGGGGTTTCTTATTCAGGTGGTGCCTGAGCTTCCCCCAGCTGGGCAGAGTGGAGGCAGAGGAGGAGAGGTGCAGAGGCTGGTGGCGCTGACTCAAGGTTTGCTGCTGGGCTGGGGCTGGGTGGCTGTGGGGGCGGAAGCAGCTTGGTGGCGGGTTGGCCTAATGCTTGCTGGGGTGCCTGGGGCTCGGTTTGGGAGCTAGCAGGGCAGTGTCCCAGAGAGCTGAGATGATTGGGGTTTGGGGAATCCCTCAGGGGAGTGGACACTGAATACCAGGGATGAGGAGCTGAGGGCCAAGCCAGTAGGGTGGGATTTGAGCCTACTACATAAGAAGAGTGAGAGCCCAGGAGATCAGGAACAGCCTTCCAGATTTTTCTTGGGTAGCGTGTGTAGGAGGCCAGTGTCACCAGTAGCATATGTGGAACAGAAGTCTTGACCCTTGCTATCTCTGCCTAGTCCTAATGGCTGGCTTTTCCCAGGAAGACTTCTGCTTCCATGGACTGTTAGATTAACCCTCTATTTAGGTAAATGAGGGAGCCTACTTTATAAGCATAGGAAAGGGTGAAGAATCTCTTAAGATTCCTTTACTCAGGTTTTCTATTGAAGAATCCCAGAGCTTAGGCAATAGACACCAGACTTTGAGCCTCAGTTATCCATTCACCCATCCACCCACCCATCCATCCTTCCATCCTCCCATCCTCCCATTCACCCATTCACCCATCCACCCATCCAGCCGTCCACCCATTCTACACTGAGTACCTACAATGTGCCTGGCTTTGGTGATACAAAGGTGAATAAGACATAGTCCTTTCCTTTGCCCCCAACCCTCAGACCAGAGATGAACATGTGGAATGACCTAAACACCTGGAACAGGTGTGGTGTATGAGCGGCAGGCCTCTGATGAGAGGGTGGGGGATGGCCAGCCCTCACTCCGAAGCCCCTCTGAGTTGATTGAGCCATCTTTGCATTCTGGTCCCTGCAGATGTCTCTGCTATCTCCAACCTCATCAGGAAGCATGTGTCTGAAGCCCGGCTGGTGGAAGACATAGGGCATGAGCTGACCTATGTGCTGCCATATGAAGCTGCTAAGGAGGGGGCCTTTGTGGAACTCTTTCATGAGATTGATGACCGGCTCTCAGACCTGGGCATTTCTAGTTATGGCATCTCAGAGACAACCCTGGAAGAAGTAAGTTAAGTGGCTGACTGTTGGAATATATAGCAAGGCCGAATGTCCTAAGGCCAGACCGGTAGCCTGCATTGGGAGCAGGATTATCATGGAGTTAGTCATTGAGTTTTTAGGTCATCGACATCTGATTAATGTTGGCCCCAGTGAGCCATTTAAGATGGTAGTGGGAGATAGCAGGAAAGAAGTATTTTCCTCTGTACCACAGTACATGCCTGAGATTTGTGTGTTGAAACCAGTGGTACCTAACACATTTACATCCCAACCTTAAACTCCTATCCACTTATTTACCCTTTAATGAGCCTCTTTACTCAAGTACAGTGTGAGGACCAGCGGCATCAGGATCACTTGGGAACTTGTTAGAAATTCAGCAACTTGGGCCCAGCTCAGACCTACTGAATCAGAATCAGGAGCAATTCCCTGGTGTGACTGTGTCACAGCCAGGTATCAAGTGGATTCTCATACATAGGAAATGACCAACGTTTATGGATGGATAGTCTACTTGTGCCAGGTGCTGAGATTTGTTTTTTGTTTTTTGATTTTTTTTTAATCACTGTGACCTCATTTAATTCTCAAAAAAAGATGAAAAAATGAACACTCAGGAATGCTGACATGAGATTCAGAATCAGGGGTTTGGGGCTTCAAAGTCCATCCTCTCTTTATCCATGTAATGCCTCCCCTTAGAGATACAACATCACAGACCTTGAAGGCTGAAGGGGATATAAAAGCTGTCTGGCCCAGTGGTCTCCAAGCTTGACAGTGCAGCAGAATCACCTGGGGATATTACTAAAAATAAACATACTAAGGTTTGGCTTCAGGGCCTGTGAATCAGAATTTCTGGAGGTGAGGCCTTGAAGTCTGTACTTCTATTGCATACTTTGGACACAGTGGTCTATAGACTAGAGTTTGGAAATTATTGCGCTCATTCAGATTCTCTTCTGATGTTTGAATTGCTGCCATCATATTTCTAGTGCTCTATTTCCTCCTGCTCATTCTGTCTTGGATAACTTATCATAGTACTAGCCTACTCAAAGATTTAGAGCCACAGTCCTGAAAGAAGCCACTTGACTCATTCCCTGTAGGTTCAGAATAAATTTCTTCTGCTGCAGTGTCCTACTGTCATAGCTTTTTAAATTTTTTTTTAAATTTTTGATGAGACTGGAGTTTTGCTCTTATTGCCCAAGCTGGAGTGCAGTGGTGCGATTTTGGCTCACTGCAACCTCCACCTCCCGGGTTCAAGCGATTCTCCTGCCTCAGCCTCCCAAGTAGCTGAGATTACAAGCATGTGCTACCACGCCCAGCTAATTTTGTATTTTTAGTAGAGATGGGTTTTATCCATGTTGGTCAGGCTGGTCTCGAGCTCCAGACCTCAGGTGATCTGCCCGCCTCGGCCTCCCAAAGTGCTGGGATTATAGGCCTGAGCCACCGCGCTCAGCCATAACTTTAATTTGAAAATGATTGTCTAGATTGATAGCTCTCACCACTGAGGAAATGTTCTCTGGCAAAAACGGCTTCTCTCCCAGGTAACTCTGAGAAAGTGTTATTAAGAAATGTGGCTTCTACTTTCTCTGTCTTAAGGGGCTAACATGCCACTCAGTAATATAATAATCGTGGCAGTGGTGACTACTCTCGTAACGTTGGTGCTTATAATGTTCTCATCTCTCTCATTTTCCAGATATTCCTCAAGGTGGCCGAAGAGAGTGGGGTGGATGCTGAGACCTCAGGTAACTGCCTTGAGGGAGAATGGCACACTTAAGATAGTGCCTCCTGCTGGCTTTCTCAGTGCACGAGTATTGTTCCTTTCCCTTTGAATTGTTCTATTGCATTCTCATTTGTAGAGTGTAGGTTTGTTGCAGATGGGGAAGGTTTGTTTTGTTGTAAATAAAATAACGTATGGGATTCTTTCCTTTTGCCTTCAGATGGTACCTTGCCAGCAAGACGAAACAGGCGGGCCTTCGGGGACAAGCAGAGCTGTCTTCGCCCGTTCACTGAAGATGATGCTGCTGATCCAAATGATTCTGACATAGACCCAGGTCTGTTAGGGCAAGATCAAACAGTGTCCTACTGTTTGAATGTGAAATTCTCTCTCATGCTGTCACCTGTTTTCTTTGGATGGCCTTTAGCCAAGGTGATAGATCCCTACAGAGTCCAAAGAGAAGTGAGGAAATGGTAAAAGCCACTTGTTCTTTGCAGCATCGTGCATGTGATCAAACCTGAAAGAGCCTATCCATATCACTTCCTTTAAAGACATAAAGATGGTGCCTCAATCCTCTGAACCCATGTATTTATTATCTTTTCTGCGGGGTCCTAGTTTCTTGTATACATTAGGTGTTCAATTGTTGAACAAATATTCATTCGAGTAGATGAGTGATTTTGAAAGAGTCAGAAAGGGGAATTTGCTGTGAGAGTTAATTGTACCCTAAGACTTAGATATTTGAGGCTGGGCATGGTGGCTCATGCCAGTAATCCCAGCGCTTTGAGAGGCTGAGGTGGGTAAATCACCTGAGGTCAGGAGTTTGAGACCAGTCTGACCAACAAGGTGAAACCCCGTCTCTACTAAATACAAAAAATTAGCCGAGTGTGGTGGCACATGCCTGTCATCCCAGCTACTTGGGAGGCTGAGGCAGGAGAATCACTTGAACCCAGGAGGCAGAGGTTGCAGTCAGCCACGGTTGCGCCATTGCACTCCAGACTGGGCAACAAGAGTGAAAACTCCATCTCAAAAAAGAAAAAAAAAGAATTAGATATTTTGGATGAGTGTGTCTTTGTGTGTTTAACTGAGATGGAGAGGAGAGCTAAGACATCAAACAAATATTGTTAAGATGTAAAAGCACATCAGTTAGGTATCATTAGTTTAGGACAAGGATTTCTAGAAAATTTTTAGGAACAGAAAACTTTCCAGTTCTCTCACCCCTGCTCAAAGAGTGTATGGCTCTTACATTATATATAACTGCCTGACTTCATACAGTATCAGTACTTAGATCATTTGAAATGTGTCCACGTTTTACCAAAATATAATAGGGTGAGAAGCTGAGATGCTAATTACCATTGTGTATTCTCAAATATGTCAAGCTACGTACATGGCCTGTTTCATAGAGTAGTCTATAAGAAATTGATGACTTGATTCATCCGAATGGCTGGCTGTAACACCTGGTTACGCATGAACACCTCTTTTCAGTTGTCTCAAGACACCTTTCTTTTCTGTACTTATCAGACAAGGACTGAAAGGCAGAGACTGCTACTGTTAGACATTTTGAGTCAAGCTTTTCCTTGGACATAGCTTTGTCATGAAAGCCCTTTACTTCTGAGAAACTTCTAGCTTCAGACACATGCCTCCAAGATAGTTGTTGAAGACACCAGAAGAAGGAGCATGGCAATGCCGAAAACACCTAAGACAATAGGTGACCTTCAGTGTTGGCTTCTTGCAGAATCCAGAGAGACAGACTTGCTCAGTGGGATGGATGGCAAAGGGTCCTACCAGGTGAAAGGCTGGAAACTTACACAGCAACAGTTTGTGGCCCTTTTGTGGAAGAGACTGCTAATTGCCAGAAGGAGTCGGAAAGGATTTTTTGCTCAGGTGAGACGTGCTATTTTCGCCAGAGACTCTGGCTTCATGGGTGGGCTGCAGGCTCTGTGACCAGTGAAGGCAGGATAGCATCCTGGTCAAGATATGGATGCTGGAGCCAGATTTATCTGTATTTCAATCCCAGTTCTATTCCTTGCCAGTTGTGCATCCGCTGGCAAGTTACTTCTATGCCTCAATCTCCTCATCTGTAAAATGGGGATAATAATATTACCTGCAATACAGGGTTGTTACGAAAATAAAAATGAATAGGTGCTTAGAATGGGGCCTGACATTAGTAAGTGCTTAGTTTTGTGTGTGTGTATGTTATTTCTATTTTGGAGAGAACATAAAAAGGACAAAGTGTAGAAAAACTGGTTGGGTGTATTCAGCTGTCATAACATGACAGTTGTTATGCCCAGATGCACTTGACATGTGAATTTATTAGAAACATGATTTTTCTCTGAGTTGATGTTTAACTCAAACTGATAGAAAAGATAGGTCAGAATATAGTTGGCCAACAGAGAAGACTTGTTACACTATTGTCTGCATGTCAGTGTTTGCCTGCTAACTTGCTTGGTTAGAAGGGTTAAATTTTTTCACTCTATAAAATCAAGAAATGTAGAGAAAAGGTCTGCAGAGAGTCTTTCATTTGATGATGTGGATATTGTTAAGAGCGGGAGTTTGGAGCATACAGAGCTCAAGTTGAATCCTGACTTTGCTACTTATTGGCTCTATGACCTTGGGCAAGCTGCTTAGTCTCTCTGATCCTCAGTTACCTTTGTTTGTTGATGATGACCATTGATAACACAACCATGAATAATGACAACATAGAGATAGTTCTCATTATAGTAGTTGTTATACAGAATTATTCACTCAATGTTAATTTTCTGCATTGAAATCCCAGAACATTAGAATTGGGGGCATTATTTGAATCTTTAAGGTTATAAGGGATACATTTCTCAGCAATAAATGGAAGGAGTTTTGGGTTAACTTATAAAGTATACCCAAGTCATTTTTTTTTCAGAGAAGATATGGTAGAAAGTCTTAGGAGGTTGAAGAAGGAATTGGATATTTATTCTTTCTGAGACTATCACGGGAGATAATGACTATGGTTGTCCATGATTGGAGCCGTTGCTGTAGAGTTGGTTTTATTATAGTGTAGGATTTGAATGGGCCATGTGTTCTCAGACCTCAGATTAAAATGAGAAAACTGAGGCCAGTGGGGAGCGTGACTTCACATGGGTACACTTGTGCTAGAGACAGAACCAGGATTCAGGACTTCTGGCTCCTGCTCCTGGGTGCATGGCCCAATGTAGTCTTTCTCAGTCTTCAGGAGGAGGAAGGGCAGGACCCAGTGTTCTGAGTCACCCTGAATGTGAGCACTATTTACTTCGTGAACTTCTTGGCTTAGTGCCTCTGCCAGGTGGCCATAACCTCTGGCCTTGTGTTGCCAGAGAAAAGGTTTAGTTTTCAGGCTCCATTGCTTCCCAGCTGCCAAGAATGCCTTGGTGCAGCACAGTCATAGGCCCTGCATTCCTCATTGCCGTGCTGGTTGGTCGGGGAGGTGGGCTGGACTCGTAGGGATTTGCCCCTTGGCCTTGTTTCTAACACTTGCCATTTCCTGCTGTCCCCCTGCCCCCTCCACTGCCTGGGTAAAGATTGTCTTGCCAGCTGTGTTTGTCTGCATTGCCCTTGTGTTCAGCCTGATTGTGCCACCCTTTGGCAAGTACCCCAGCCTGGAACTTCAGCCCTGGATGTACAACGAACAGTACACATTTGTCAGGTATGTTTGTCTTCTACGTCCCAGGAGGGGGTAAGATTCGAGCAGACCAAAGATGTTTACGAGGGCCAAGGGAATGGACTTCAGAATTACACGGTGGAATGAATTTTACTGCTGCAGCTCAGGTCCCTGTATAAGCTAATACTGCATGCGTAGAACAGCAGCGAACTAACCCTGAATAATAGGCCAGTCTTCTGTTGAGCCTTTCAGCCTCTCTCCTCTTTATCCTACTGTTGTCAGGAACAGCCACATGTGTTTTAGGTAAAATAATCCACCCTTGCAAAAATCCATGATTAAGTTATAAAATATTTGGATTTGTGGAGCTGTGTTTTAATTCTGTAATTGAGTCACAGGACACACTGTCAAAGCATAGAACCTCCAGAGACTTGTTTTCTGCAAAGTATAATTCATGTAATTATTATCTATTCTGTTATATTTGGGATGTTAGGTAGTGTTTGTTCTTTAGATAAAAATATCCCCCACTCTGTAACAATACATTAAATCAAAGAAAAGGACAAAGGATTTTTCTGGGTCTTGTTAGCAGGAGCTTTCTTCAGTCCTGAAAGATTTGTAGACCTGTAGATGGGGGAACTGTGTCAGTGATACAAAAGGGAAGCATTTAAAAAAAAAAAAGTATATATATATATGTAATGTGAATTGGCCTCTTTTTCTCTAAGCCCACATTTTCTTCTTACATAGTTCAGGTTTACTTTATTTTTTCCTTTCCGGCTGCTGACCCTGTATTGCCCGTAGTTGTGGAACATAGCATGTGTTTGTGACCTGTGCCTGTTATTTTTATGCTTTCTAGTTGTGCATGCAAAGAGTACAAAGTTTTCTTGCCCTTTCTTGGAAAATCCTGCTTGTCTGTGCCAAAGGGATAATCGTGAAAGCACTTTTGAAATACTTAATGAGTTGATTTTCTTCAAATTAAAAAATATATATAAATGTATATGTGTATGTACATGTGTGTACACATACACACCTTTATACATACAGCCCATTTAAAACAAGCTCCACTTTGGAGTGCTCTACGTCACCCTGATGCCGAATACGGGGCTAGAGTCTGAGATCCTTCTGGGTGGTTTCTGTGTTTTGTTCATTTCTGTTTTAAGAGCCTGTCACAGAGAAATGCTTCCTAAAATGTTTAATTTATAAAAACATTTTTATCTCTTGATTACTGGTTTTAATGAATTACTAAGCTGGCTGCCTCTCATGTACCCACAGCAATGATGCTCCTGAGGACACAGGAACCCTGGAACTCTTAAACGCCCTCACGAAAGACCCTGGCTTCGGGACCCGCTGTATGGAAGGAAACCCAATCCCGTGAGTGCCACTTTAGCCATAAGGAGGCTTCTTGTGCTTGTTGCCTGGTCTGATTTCTAATATGCTGCATTTATCAACTGCATGCCACATTGTGACCGCCAGCATTTGCCCTTTGAATTATTATTATGTTTTAATTACAAAAAGCCAAGGTAGTAACCGAACTAAATTACCTAGGAACAAACGTTTGGAGAGTCTTCTAACACCGTGCAAAGCACATCATTACAGACATTTGTTTACTGATTTAGAACCTTAATATTTAATTTAAATAGCACTTTGCACTTACTGATGAAATGCTTTTCCTTTCTTTCTCTCCCAGCCCCTGTACTTAAGTGCTTCAATAGGCTCTCATTATATACGATTTTCAGGTTTTGTTTATCAACTTCTTCGCTTTTATAATCTGAAAAGATGGCATATGAATTTTTATAAAAAGGGACACTTTCTTCTCAAATTGTATATTTTTATTGTACTTTCCTTCAAAACCCCCTTTTAAAAAGTAAGCAGTGGATAAATAAATTCAGTGAAGCATCCATATGACTCTTCAGTGAGTGTAGGGGAAGGGAGGTCACCAGATCACTGTGAGTGAAGATGGTGGAGAGGTGAGGATCTTATGAGGCCGTGCTCAAGGCTGGTAGAGGTGGGTTAGTGTTTCCAGGTTTAGGCAGAATCTCAGCTGAGGTCATGAAACAACAGTGATCTCTGAAAAATTATGGCAAGGTGGGAAGGTGCTGGAGAATTGGAGAGAGGGGCAAACTTGACTTTCAAGTTTCAATGGGAAGATGGGTGACTCTGCACACCACAGAACAGTGAGCATGATAACCTGTTTATACAAGGTTCTAGAGCAGATTTCTAAATGGATAGCTATTGTGTGCTTGTTTGTTCTTAATTAGTATTGGATAGTTACTAAATACTTGTTAGTACTTAATACATAATGGGTGGTAAATCCTAGCAGCCAATATTGGTTCCCAAATAACCAGATGACAAGGATAGAGGAGGACACAGACACGGCCTATCTGGATTTCATGGTGCCTTTGATTTTCCACATGAAGGTTGTGTAGGGAAGACAGAAGCATGAGATGAGATGATAATATAGTTATCTGGATTCATCACTGGCCAGCTGAACCATATGAACTCATGGATTGATGCTAGCTTAGGAAGGCTCTGTAGGAGCCAGAACTGGGCTGAGAGCCAGCCCGTAGAGACAAAAGAGGCCCGGCCCTGACATCAGAGGGTTCACACATGATGTCTGAGCCCCACCTACTGTCTGCCGGAGGTGGTTGGAAGGAAGAGCCTTTATCCTTACAACTGTTACTGAAATTCAGATTTTTAGGTTTTGCAAAAAAATGGTGGACCTGAAGGAAATTTGACAGGAGCATGTCTCAGCTGTATTTAAATTTGTCTCAGCCAATCCCCTTTTGAATGTTCAGAGTGTAAGCTTCAGGAGGGCAGCGTGTCTTAGTGTGACTTTTCTGGTCAGTTCAGGTGCTTTAAGGAGACAATTAGAGATCAATCTGGAAAACTGTTCATTTGAATTTTTAATACATAAGAAAACAATAAGAAATAGTTAAAAAAATATATTTATATAATATATGTGTGTGTGTGTGTGTATATATATATATTTTTTTGTTGTTGTTGTTTTTGAGATGGAGTCTTGCTCTGTTGCCCAGGCTGGAATGCAGTGGCTCAGTCTTGGCTCACTGCCACCTCTGCCTCCCAGGTTCAAGTGATTCTCCTGCCTCAGCTTCCTGAGTAGCTGGGATTACAAGCATGTGCCACCACACCGGCTAATTTTTCTAATTTTAGTAGAGATGGAGTTTCACCATGTTGGACAGGATGGTCTTGAACTCCTGACTTAGTGATCCACTCGCCTTCACCTCCCAAAGTTCTGGGATTACAGGCATGAGCCATCGTGCCTGGCAATTATATTTAATATTTAATAATAAGGAAATAATTGCTGTAGCTTTACTTTAAATTGTGGAATTCTGAAACTGGAAGGGAACTGGAAATGACTTCTTGAATCAAGTCATTTTAAACTTTCATTTTGCCAGTGGAAAAAATAAGCCCCCAAAAGAGCGGGGTACCTGCTGATGTCCCACAGTAATTCAGAGCTGGAGACGACATTGAAGGCTTTGTGTCTTATCTCCAGGGAAAATTTGTAGACAGCGTAGCTCTTTATGTGACGAGCATTCTCACCCCAGTCATCCCCCAATTCTCTACTCATTTGAGAACATAAATTGGATCTTGCCAGTCTCTACTCATTTTTCAGCACATCGAGCATAAGATCCAGACTCTTTCCCAGGCCTCTCTCATCTGGCTCCTCTCCTCCTCCTCTATCATTACTCTTCTTCGTAGCTTATCCTACTCCAGCCATGCTGTCTTCCTATTATTCCTAAAAAATAGAAATGCATTTCTTCCTAGGGCCTTTGTACCTGCACTTGCCATCGCTTTTGCTCAGAATGTTCTTTTTGCCAAGCTTTTGCCCAGCTTGTTCTCCATCATTGTTATGTTTTGGCTGAAATGTCTTCTCTTAGTAGGTTCATTCTCCCCAGTCACTGTCTTTTTATTTTGCTTTATTTTGGGCCATCTAAGGTTATCTTATTAGTGTATTTGTTGTTCGTCTCCTCCATGGGCATACACCTCCATGAAGGCAGGTATTTTCACCTTAGGCCCTCGAATATACTGGACAGCATCTGGCACGTAGTAGATGCTCAACGAATGTTTGTTGTGTGAGCAAATGGTTGGTTGATTGGATTGAACTGAGTTCAGTATGTAAATATTTAGGGCCTCTTCGCATTCTATTTTACTTATGTATAAAATGATACATAATGATGATATAAATGATGTCACAGTGTACAAGGCTGTTGTGGGATCAAGCAATCAAATGAGATCATGCTTGTCTTTTCCAAATGGTGAGGGAACAGATGCATGTTTGTGGTTGTTACGGAATGATCCTGTGCTCCTGAGGCAACAGAAAGGCCAAGCCATCTCGGGTAATCCTACTCTTGCTGTCTTCCCTTTGCAGAGACACGCCCTGCCAGGCAGGGGAGGAAGAGTGGACCACTGCCCCAGTTCCCCAGACCATCATGGACCTCTTCCAGAATGGGAACTGGACAATGCAGAACCCTTCACCTGCATGCCAGTGTAGCAGCGACAAAATCAAGAAGATGCTGCCTGTGTGTCCCCCAGGGGCAGGGGGGCTGCCTCCTCCACAAGTGAGTCACTTTCCGGGTGTGATTGGGCAGAAGGGGTGCAGGATGGGCTAGTAGCTTCTGCTTGGAAGCAGGAATGAGTGAGATATCATGTTGGGAGGGTCTGTTTCAGTCTTTTTTGTTTTTTGTTTTTTTTTCTGAGGTGGAGTTTGCTCTGTCGCCCAGGCTGGAGTGCCGTGGCATGATCTTGTCTCACTGCAACCTCCACCTCCCAGGTTCAAGCGATTCTCTTGCCTCAGCCTCCTGAGTAGCTGGGATTACAGGCACGCACCACCATGTCTGGCTAATTTTTGTGTTTTTAGTAGAGATAGGGTTTCGCCATGTTGGCTAGGCTGGTCTGGAATTCCTGACCTCAGGTGACCCACCCGCCTCGGCCTCCCAAAGTGCTGGGATTACAGGCGTGAGCCACTACGCCCAGCCCTGTTTCAGTCTTTAACTCGCTTCGTGTCATAAGAAAAAGCATGTGAGTTTTGAGGGGAGAAGGTTTGGACCACACTGTGCCCATGCCTGTCCCACAGCAGTAAAGTCACAGGACAGACTGTGACAGGCCTGGCTTCCAATCTTGGCTCTGCAACAAATGAGCTGGTAGCCTTTGACAGGCCTGGGCCTGTTTCTTCACCTCTGAATTAGGGAGGCTGGACCAGAAAACTCCTGTGGATCTTGTCAACTCTGGTATTCTTAGAGACTCTGTTTGGGAAGGAGTCCTGAGCCATTTTTTTTTTTTTTTTCTGGAGAATTTCAGGAAGAGGAGCGCTTATGATAGCTCTCTGCTGCTTTTATCAGCAACCAAATTGCAGGATGAGGACAAGCAATTCTAAATGAGTACAAGAACTAAAAGAAGGCTTGGTTACCATTCTTGAAAATAATAGCTAGTCCAGGTGCGGGGTGGCTCACACTTGTAATCTCAGTATTTTGGGATGCCAAGGTGGACTGATCACCTAAGGTCAGGAGTTCGAAACCAGCTTGGCCAATGTGGCGAAACCCTGTCTCTACTAAAAATTCAAAAATTAGCCAGGCATGGTGGCACATGCCTGTAATCCCAGTTACTTGGGAGGCTGAGGCAGGAGAATTGCTTGAACCTGGGAGGTGGAGGTCACAGGGAGCCAAAATTGCACGACTGTACTCCAGCCTGAGCAACACAGCAAAACTCCATATCAAAAAATAAAATGAATAAAATAACAGCTAATCTAGTCATCAGTATAACTCCAGTGAACAGAACATTTATTAGGCATAGTGAATGATGGTGCTTCCTAAAAATCTCTTGACTACAAAGAATCTGATTTCAATGTTTATTGTTTAGATGTTCAGAATAAATTCTTGGGAAAGACCTTGGCTTGGTGTAAGTGAATTACCAGTGCCGAGGGCAGGGTGAACCAAGTCTCAGTGCTGGTTGACTGAGGGCAGTGTCTGGGACCTGTAGTCAGGTTTCCGGTCACACTGTGGACATGGTCACTGTTGTCCTTGATTTGTTTTCTGTTTCAATTCTTGTCTATAAAGACCCGTATGCTTGGTTTTCATGTGATGACAGAGAAAACAAAACACTGCAGATATCCTTCAGGACCTGACGGGAAGAAACATTTCGGATTATCTGGTGAAGACGTATGTGCAGATCATAGCCAAAAGGTGACTTTTTACTAAACTTGGCCCCTGCCTTATTATTACTAATTAGAGGAATTAAAGACGTACAAATAACAGACTGAAACAGTGGGGGAAATGCCAGATTATGGCCTGATTCTGTCTATTGGAAGTTTAGGATATTATCCCAAACTAGAAAAGATGAAGAGAGGGACTGTGAACATTCAGTTGTCAGCTTCAAGGCTGAGGCAGCCTGGTCTAGAATGAAAATAGAAATGGATTCAACGTCAAATTTTGCCACTTAGTAGCAACTTGACCAGGTAACTGGTTATCCTTTTAAAGCCTTAGTTTATCTAAATTGTGATATTAATGTTGCTCTTATAAGTTTGTCATGAGGACTAAATTAAATGGTGTACATAGAGTGCCTTGGGTACTCTCTGATGGGGGACTCCATGATAATTTGTGGTCTCGTGGAGGGAGCTCTGGGAAGGTTTAGGAGCCTGCCTTGGCTGTGCAGCCTTGGGAGAGCCTTCTAGCTTCCCAGGACATGGCAGCCTAGTGTTGAATACTTGGCTCAGCAAATGTTTGTTCTGGTTTCCTTCCCATCAACTTGATCAGTTGGGGTCTTTCACTTAGGAGTATCTCAGTGACTTTAAATGGCACGGGCCTGCTGGAGTGATAGTGACCATGAGTTTCTAAGAAAGAAGCATAATTTCTCCATATGTCACCCACAATTGAAATATTATTGTTAATTGAAAAAGCTTCTAGGCCGGGCATGGTGGCTCATGCCTGTAATCCCAGCACTTTAGGAGGCCAAGGCAGGTGGATCACTTGAGGTCAGGAGTTTGAGACCAGCCTGGCCAACATGGGGAAACCCTGTCTCTACTAAAAATACAAAATAAGCTGGGCGTGGTGGCGCGTGCCTGTAATCCCAGCTACTTGGGAGGCTGAGGCAGGAGAATTGCTTGAATCTGGGAGGCGGAGGTTGCAGTGAGCTGAGTTCATGCCATTGCATTCCAGCCTGGGCAACAAGAGCGAAACCATCTCCCAAAAGAAAAAAAAAAAGAAAGAAAAAGCTTCTAGTTTGGTTACATCTTGGTCTATAGGGTGGTTTGTAAATTGGTTTAACCCAAGGCCTGGTTCTCATATAAGTAATAGGGTATTTATGATGGAGAGAAGGCTGGAAGAGGCCTGAACACAGGCTTCTTTTCTCTAGCACAACCCTACAAGGCCAGCTGATTCTAGGGTTATTTCTGTCCCTTTCTTACATCCTCAGGTGGATATTTACTCCTTTTGCATCATCAGGAATAGGCTCAGTGCTTTCTTTGAACTGATTTTTTGTTTCTTTGTCTCTGCAGCTTAAAGAACAAGATCTGGGTGAATGAGTTTAGGTAAGTTGCTGTCTTTCTGGCATGTTTAGCTCAGGGGGAGGATGGTGTTGTAGGTGTCTTGGATTGAAGAAAGCCTTGGGGATTGTTTGTCACTCACACACTTGTGGGTGCCATCTCACTGTGAGGAGGACAGAAGCCCTGTGAACATGTGGAGCACACAGGGGCACAGACAGATTTAGATTAGGCCTGCTTTATAGAGTTTCTGCCTAGAGCATCGTGGCTCAGTGCCCAGCAGCCCCTCCAGAGGCCTCTGAAATATTTGATGTACTGATTTCCTTGAGGAGAATCAGAAATCTCCTGCAGGTGTCTAGGGATTTCAAGTAAGTAGTGTTGTGAGGGGAATACCTACTTGTACTTTCCCCCCAAACCAGATTCCCAAGGCTTCTTAAGGACTCAAGGACAATTTCTAGGCATTTAGCAAGGGACTAAAAAGGTCTTAGAGGAAATAAGAAGCGCCAAAACCATCTCCTTGCACTGTATTTCAACCCATTTGTCGGTCTGGGTTTTGAAGGAACAGGTGGGACTGGGGACAGAAGAGTTCTTGAAGCCAGTTTGTCCATCATGGAAAATGAGATAGGTGATGTGGCTACGTCAGGGGGACCGAAGGCTCCTTGTTACTGATTTCCACCTTTTCTCTCTGCCTTTTCCCCAAGGGCCAGGACCCCTGGATCTCTGGGCAGAGCAGACGCAGGCCCCTATAATAGCCCTCATGCTAGAAAGGAGCCGGAGCCTGTGTATAAGGCCAGCGCAGCCTACTCTGGACAGTGCAGGGTTCCCACTCTCCCAACTCCCCATCTGCTTGCCTCCAGACCCACATTCACACCCGAGCCACTGGGTTGGAGGAGCATCTGTGAGATGAAACACCATTCTTTCCTCGATGTCTCAGCTATCTAACTGTGTGTGTAATCAGGCCAGGTCCTCCCTGCTGGGCAGAAACCATGGGAGTTAAGAGATTGCCAACATTTATTAGAGGAAGCTGACGTGTAACTTCTCTGAGGCAAAATTTAGCCCTCCTTTGAACAGGAATTTGACTCAGTGAACCTTGTACACACTCGCACTGAGTCTGCTGCTGATGATACTGTGCACCCCACTGTCTGGGTTTTAATGTCAGGCTGTTCTTTTAGGTATGGCGGCTTTTCCCTGGGTGTCAGTAATACTCAAGCACTTCCTCCGAGTCAAGAAGTTAATGATGCCATCAAACAAATGAAGAAACACCTAAAGCTGGCCAAGGTACAATATCTATCGTAAGATGTATCAGAAAAATGGGCATGTAGCTGCTGGGATATAGGAGTAGTTGGCAGGTTAAACGGATCACCTGGCAGCTCATTGTTCTGAATATGTTGGCATACAGAGCCGTCTTTGGCATTTAGCGATTTGAGCCAGACAAAACTGAATTACTTAGCTGTACGTTTAAAAGTGTAGGTCAAAAACAAATCCAGAGGCCAGGAGCTATGGCTCATGCCTGTAATCCTAGCACTTTGGGAGGCCGAAGTGGGTGGATCACTTGAGGTCAGGAGTTCGAGACCAGCCTGGCCTACATGACAAAACCCTGTATCTACTAAAAATACAAAAAAATTAGCTGGGCTTGGTGGCACACACCTGTAATCCCAGCCACTTGGGAGGCTGAGGCAGGACAATTGCTTGAACCCTGTAGGAAGAGGTTGTAGTGAGCCAAGATCGCACCGTTGCACTCCAGCCTGGGCAACAAGAGCAAAACTCCATCTCAAAAAACAAATTAAATCCAGACATTTAAAAGCTCTCAGAGGCTGGGCGCGGTGGCTTACACCTGTTATCCCAGCATTTTGGGAGGCCGAGGCGGGCAAAGCACAAGGTCAGGAGTTTGAGACCAGCCTGGCCAACATAGTGAAACCCTGTCTCTGCTAAAAACATAGAAAAATTAGCCGGGCATGGTGGCATGCGCCTGTAATCCCAGCTACTCGGGAGGCTGAGGTGAGAGAATTGCTTGAACCCGGGAGGCGGAGGTTGCAGTGAGCCCAGATTGCACCACTGCACTCCAGCCTGGGTGACAGAGCAAGACTCCATCTCAAAAAAAGCTCTCAGAACAACCAGGTTTACAAATTTGGCCAGTTGGTAAATAAACTGGGTTTCAAACATACTTTGCTGAAACAATCACTGACTAAATAGGAAATGAATCTTTTTTTTTTTTTTTTTTTTTAAGCTGGCAAGCTGGTCTGTAGGACCTGATAAGTACTCACTTCATTTCTCTGTGTCTCAGGTTTCCCATTTTTAGGTGAGAATTAAGGGGCTCTGATAAAACAGACCCTAGGATTGTGGACAACAGTGATAG
Organism: Pan paniscus; assembly: GCF_029289425.2. Taxonomy (NCBI): domain Eukaryota; kingdom Metazoa; phylum Chordata; class Mammalia; order Primates; family Hominidae; genus Pan; species Pan paniscus. The sequence goes on from NC_073260.2 coordinate 34,590,608, forward strand.
TCCTAGAGTCCACAAGTCTGCTTTTGAGTGATGGGCCCATGTATCTGGCACATCTGCAGGCAGAGCATGGTTCTGGCTCTTCAGATGATGCCGGTGGAGCACTTTGAGGAGTCCTCACCCCACCGTGATAACCAGACATTAAAATCTTGGGGCTTTGCATCCCAGGATTTCTCTGTGATTCCTTCTAGACTTGTGGCATCATGGCAGCATCACTGCTGTAGATTTCTAGTCACTTGGTTCTCAGGAGCCGTTTATTTAATGGCTTCACATTTAATTTCAGTGAACAAGGTAGTGGCATTGCTCTTCACAGGGCCGTCCTGTTGTCCACAGGTTCCAGATTGACTGTTGCCCCTTATCTATGTGAACAGTCACAACTGAGGCAGGTTTCTGTTGTTTACAGGACAGTTCTGCAGATCGATTTCTCAACAGCTTGGGAAGATTTATGACAGGACTGGACACCAAAAATAATGTCAAGGTAAACCACTGTCTTTGTTCTAGTAGCTTTTTGATGAACAATAATCCTTATGTTTCCTGGAGTACTTTCAACTCATGGTAAAGTTGGCAGGGGCATTCACAACAGAAAAGAGCAAACTATTAACTTTACCAGTGAGGCAGTACGGTGTAGTGTAGTGATTCAGAGAATTTGCTTTGCCACCAGACATACCAGGTAACCTTGACTAAGTTACTTAACCTGTCTAAGCCTCAGTTCCTTCATCTGTGAAATGGAGACAGTAATCATAGCTATTTCCAAACTGTTGTGAGAATTCAATGAGTTAAAGGTATAAGGTCCTCACCACAGCGCCTGCCCACATAGTCAGTGATCACTATGTCCTGAACACTGTAATTACTTCGCCATATTCTCTGATCATAGTGTTTTGCCTTGGTATGTGACTAGAATTTCTTTCTGAGGTTTATGGGCATGGTTGGTGTGTATGCACCTGCCTGCAGGAGCCCGGTTTGGGGGCGTTACCTTGTACCTGGTATGTTTTCTTTCAGGTGTGGTTCAATAACAAGGGCTGGCATGCAATCAGCTCTTTCCTGAATGTCATCAACAATGCCATTCTCCGGGCTAACCTGCAAAAGGGAGAGAACCCTAGCCATTATGGAATTACTGCTTTCAATCATCCCCTGAATCTCACCAAGCAGCAGCTCTCAGAGGTGGCTCTGTAAGTGTGGCTGTGTCTGTATAGATGGAGTGGGGCAAGGGAGAGGGTCATGGAGAAGGGGAGAAAAATGTGAATCTCATTGTAGGGGAACAGCTGCAGAGACCGTTATATTATGATAAATCTGGGTTGATCCAGGCTCTGGGCAGAAGTGATAAGTTTATGAATTGGCTGGTTGGGCTTCTTGAACTGCAGAAGAGAAAATGACACTGATATGTAAAAATCGTAACATTTAGTGAATTCATATAAAGTGAGTTCAAAAATTGTTAATTAAATTATAATTTAATTATAAGTGTTTAATCAGTTTGATTTGTTTAAAAACCACTGTTTTAAATTTGGTGGAATATGTTTTTATTAGCTTGTATCTTTAATTCCTAAATTAAGCTGTGTGTGTGTGTGTGTGTGTGTGTGTGTGTGTGTGTGTGTGTGTGTGTGTGTGTGTGAAGTTTAAAGCCAGGATGAGCTAGTTTAAAGTATGCAGCCTTTGGAGTCATACAGATCTGGGTTTGAATCTGGTCTCTAAACTTTATAGATGTATGATATTAAATGAGGCAGTTCATGTAAATTGCCAAGCCCAGCACTCAGCACAGAGTTGATATTTCACACACATTAGATACCTTTCCTGTATGTGGAGCATGGCAGTTCCTGTTTCTGCTTTACTCCTACAGGATACTAATACAGGACACTAGGATCTTCATACCAAGACCGCATGTAATGGGCTTATAAGACCATTCTTCTTATAAGAATCTGACAGAATTTTTGTATGTGTTAGATCAATAGGCTGCATACTGTTATTTTCAAGTTGATTTACAGCCAGAAATATTAATTTATTTGAGTAGTTACAGAGTAATATTTCTGCTCTCATTTAGTTTTCAAGCCCCACTAGTCCTTTGTGTGTGAAAATTTACAACTTACTGCTCTTACAAGGTCATGAACAGTGGACCAAAGTGAATGCCATTAACCACTCTGACTTCCTTCATTAGTTTTATTGTGACAGTGGACTCTTTTGACCTCAGTAATATCAGTTTGGCATTTACATTGTCATATTTTTAGACTTAAAAATGATCATCTTAACCCTGAATAAAATGTGTCTGGTGAACAGATGTTTTTCCTTGGGCTGTGCCTCAGATATCTCTGTGTGTGTGTATGTGTGTGTTTGTCTGTGTGTCCATGTCCTCACTGATTGAGCCCTAACTGCATCAAAGACCCCTCAGATTTTCACACGCTTTTTCTCTCCAGGATGACCACATCAGTGGATGTCCTTGTGTCCATCTGTGTCATCTTTGCAATGTCCTTCGTCCCAGCCAGCTTTGTCGTATTCCTGATCCAGGAGCGGGTCAGCAAAGCAAAACACCTGCAGTTCATCAGTGGAGTGAAGCCTGTCATCTACTGGCTCTCTAATTTTGTCTGGGATATGGTAAGGACACAGGCCTGCTGTATCTTTCTGATGTCTGTCAGGGCCATGGATTGATATGGATAAGAAAGAAAGAGCTCTGGCTATCATCAGGAAATGTTCCAGCTACTCTAAAGATGTATGAAAAAGAAATAGCCAGAGGCAGGTGGTCACTTTCATGACACCAAACACAGCATTGGTTACCAGAGTTCATGTCACACCAGAGGGAAAATTCTGTACACAGTGATGAAAATTAATACCACTACCACTTAAGTTCCTATGTGACAACTTTCCCAAGAATCAGAGAGATACAAGTCAAAACTCCAAGTCAATGCCTCTAACTTCTCTGATGGGTTTTAACCTCCAGAGTCAGAATGTTCTTTGCCTTACTAGGAAAGCCATCTGTCATTTGAAAACTCTGTACATTTTATCAGCAGCTTATCCATCCATTGCAAATATGTTTTTGTGCCAGCCACAATATATTGCTTCTATTTGGACCAATATGGGGGATTTGAAGGAATTCTGAAGTTCTAATTATATTTCAACTCTACTTTACAATATCTCCCTGAAATATATCTCCCTGTAACTTCTATTAATTATAAGCTACACAGAGCAAATCTAATTCTTCTCCCACCGAACAAGTCCCTGAATATTTAAAAATAACTCTCATACTCTCATTTAACCTGAGTATTACCCAGATAAGATGATATATGAGAATACACCTTGTAACCTCCGAAGCACTGTACAAATGTGAGCAATGATGGTGGAGATGATGATGAGATCTTTGCTGTTTATACCAAGCCCCTTAGACTGTGTCACTCTTCTGATCCGGTTGTCCTTGTATGGCCATGCTGTATATTGTGAATGTCCATTTTCAAAAGCAAAGCCAAGAATTAACCTTGTGTTCAGGCTGTGGTCTGAATGGTTATGGGTCCAGAGGGAGTTGATCTTTAGCTCACACTTCTATTACTGCAGCACAGAGATTTTGCATTTTGGAAGGAGCACCGTCTTACTGGCAACTTAGTGGTAAACCAAAACCTCCATTTCACACAAATGATTGTGAAATTCAGGTCTCCTTCATTCTATACAAATTCATTTGATTTTTTTGAAACTAAACTTTATATTTATCCATATTAAATTACATGGGTTTTATTTTTGTTTTATCTTGATTCAGTAATTACTCCTTTCAATAAACACAGACTGAGTGCTGTGTGTCTGACTTATGCCAGGCATAGGTGATTCAGAGATGAAAGGTCAAGTCCCTGAACCCATCTTTTGTCTTCCTGGGTATTACCTGTCCCTCCCTGCTTTAGAGCTCCTGAAATTTGCTAGAAGCATGTCTTCATCTAAGTTGTTGATAAACACATCAAGTAGGATTGGACTGAGGCAGAGCCCTGTAGTCTGAAGCTGCAGTTCTTCTAGCGGCTGACAAGCCCCACTATCACTTCCCTGCCTGTGCTTTGCTCTGCCAGCTGTGAATTCTCATAATTGTCCTATCGTCAAGTCTTTATTTCTGCATTTTACTGCTTGATACACTGTCAGGACAGACTTTAAAATTATTCTCAGTGCGATGAAACAATTCTGACATTCATGTTATGAGCAGTTACCTCATAAATAGATTACATGTGAGATTGAACTTGGGCAGACTATAATATAGCATTAATGATGAAACAGACACAGTCATCTTCGGGAAGAAGAATAGAGGCTTATTTGCTGCCTGTGAAATTAAAATTACTCTGACTGGGAATCCATCGTTCAGTAAGTTTACTGAGTGTGACACCTTGGCTTGACTGTTGGAAAGACAGAAAGGGCATGTAGTTTATAAAATCAGCCAAGGGGAAAATGCTTGTCAAAATGTATTGTCGGGTATTTTGATTAATAGTTTATGTGGCTTCATTAATTCAGAGTTACTCTGCAATATGTTTATCTGCCCTTTCTTGTCTGATAATGGTGAAAACTTGTGTGATGCATTGTATATTTGATTTAGGGGTGAACTGGATGTCTTTGTTTTCACTTTTAGTGCAATTACGTTGTCCCTGCCACACTGGTCATTATCATCTTCATCTGCTTCCAGCAGAAGTCCTATGTGTCCTCCACCAATCTGCCTGTGCTAGCCCTTCTACTTTTGCTGTATGGGTAAGTCACCTCTGAGTGAGGGAGCTGCACAGTGGATAAGGCATTTGGTGCCCAGTGTCAGAAGGAGGGCAGGGACTCTCAGTAGACACTTATCTTTTTGTGTCTCAACAGGTGGTCAATCACACCTCTCATGTACCCAGCCTCCTTTGTGTTCAAGATCCCCAGCACAGCCTATGTCGTGCTCACCAGCGTGAACCTCTTCATTGGCATTAATGGCAGCGTGGCCACCTTTGTGCTGGAGCTGTTCACCGACAATGTGAGTCATGCAGAGAGAACACTCCTGCTGGGATGAGCATCTCTGGGAGCCAGAGGACAGTGTCTAATTGTGATCTTATTCCACTTGTCGGTGGTATTGACACTGCTGACTGCCTTGTCCTGTCTTCAGAGTCTGTCCTCCCTGAGAAGGCAAAGCACCTTTCTTTCTTGCTGTGCCTTACATTTTGCTGGTCAAGCCTTTCAGTTTCTTTTGACAGTTTTTTTTTACTTCTTTCTTTTTTCAATGTTGCTCTTACCAAGAGTAGCTCCTCTGCCTTCCACTTTACACATGAGAGCTGGGCGACGCCATTCAGTCCTAAGGCTTTTACCATCACCTCTCTTGGTGTTTTTATTGTCATCTCTAAGATCTATGCCTTTAGCCTTGATCATAACCTTGAACTCTAATCTCAAATTCTCACTTGCCTAGTGGATTGCTCCATTTAGATAGTATATAGATACCCCAACCTGGACATGTCCTAGTTTTCTTTCCCCTTGGAACTCAATGCTTTTCTTGCCATCCCTGTCACACTCAGTGGCACTACCATCCACTCGGTTGCCCAAGCTGGCTCTTAGAGTTATCCTAGATGCTTGCTTTGCTGTTGCAGATTTCCCACATTCAACTGGTTATGTTGTCAGTTCTTCCAGGTATGGACCTCTAAAATAAGGCTTCCTCTCCATTCCGGTTGTCATTGCCTTTGTCCAAACACAGCACACAAGGCCTTTTACAGTTGCACAACTCTTCCTGTCCATACCCACCCCACCCTTTCCCAGCTGTAAGCTTCAGATGAGTTGCCTCCAACCACCATGCTCCTGTAGGCCTGGCTTGAAATGCTCTTCTTCTGTCACAGGGTCTGGTAGTATATCCCTTGCCCTTCAAGATTTAGCTAAAATGTGAAGCTTTCCTTACCTGCTGGGGGGTGTTCTCTCTTTTCTCTGTGCTCTCAGAGTCCTCAGTCCATGCCTCCAGTACAACGCACATCCACTTACATGGTAATTTCCTGTTTACATACTTTTCCTACTCGGAGTGGAGTCTGTTTCTTACTAATGTTGCCTCTCCCATGCCCTAGCACAGTGCATCCAGCATATAGCCCCTTATTCAGTTGGTAGATATTTGGCCACTGTTGCCTTGTGGGATCATAAGTTCTGATGTATTTGAGAAGAATTTCTAAAATTCTGACAAAATCCTGAAACTCAAATATTGACCCAGACATGAGCAATTTGCTTTTCAAATGCTAAGGGATTTTTAATGGATTTGCTTTAATTAAATCTAGCCTGTTTCTAAGCTTTATTCATTATTTCTCCATACTCAGAGCATTTCTCCAGATTTTCTAAAGAATAGAATTTTATTGCTACATATCATCAGCTATGCCTGCTGCTATTTAATTGGTATCTGAATTAAAAGGTCCGGTTTGTCCCTAGAGAATCAAATTTTTTCTTCACTCCCATATTTCAGAATTTGATACATTTTTAGGATAAACCATGAATGACATCCGTTTCTTCTCCCTCGCCCTCCCTTCCCTCCCATTTTTTTTTTTTTTAGAAGCTGAATAATATCAATGATATCCTGAAGTCCGTGTTCTTGATCTTCCCACATTTTTGCCTGGGACGAGGGCTCATCGACATGGTGAAAAACCAGGCAATGGCTGATGCCCTGGAAAGGTTTGGTGAGTGAAGCAGTGGCTGTAGGATGCTTTAATGGAGATGGCACTCTGCATAGGCCTTGGTACCCTGAACTTTGTTTTGGAAAGAAGCAGGTGACTAAGCACAGGATGTTCCCCCACCCCCATGCCCAGTGACAGGGCTCATGCCAACACAGCTGGTTGTGGCATGGGTTTTGTGACACAACCATTTGTCTGTGTCTCTGATAGCATTTGGAAAAGTGAAAGGGCAGTTTTGAAGGTAAGGAAAATAGTGGCATTTGCTTGGATCCACTGGCTCATGCCACTGTCTGGGTTGGTTAGAAGCACTGGAAAAGTCAAACCATAACTTTGAGAATTAGAAGGTCAGGGAATCAGAAGAAAAGATGCAAACTTTGGCTCTTTTAGGCTAATCATGTGCCTGCAGATGAGGTCATTTATTATCTTTTACACAGTCTATAAAATTATAATGTATTACATCTTTTTCTACCTTTAGAATGGTTAAAAATATTTCTCCTGTAGCCATATGATTATTATTCATCCATTAGATAATATAGTCAAATGGGCCATGTTATTTACTGTTCATAGAAGAGGGGCTTTTTGCAACTTGGGGTACAAAGGAGATATGTAAGGAATTTAAGGAATGGTTACATGGAACTAGATTTAATTGAATCTAGTGGTTTAATTGATTCACTAGGATATATGCTACTGAAAGGGGAATCTGCTTAAAGTGCTTTCTGATATTTCTTATTACTAAAACTTAGAATTTATTAAAAATACTGACTGTAAAAATTATTTGGGTCGTTTGCCTTTTTAAAAGGATTTTTGGCATGTCTCATTAAAAAAAGAAATACTAGATATCTTCAGTGAAGTTACAAATCGAATACACATTGGCTCTGAAATTCTGATTGATACTGGGTCATAAAAAGTTTTCCCAAATCAGACTTGGAAAGTGATCACTCCCTTGTTACTCTTTTCTCCTTGTCATGGGTGATAGCCATTTGTGTTTATTGGAAGATTGGTGAATTTTAAGGAACATAGGCCCAAATTTGAGGAAGGGCCATGGTTTTTGATCCCTCCATTCTGACCGGATCTCTGCATTGTGTCTACTAGGGGAGAATCGCTTTGTGTCACCATTATCTTGGGACTTGGTGGGACGAAACCTCTTCGCCATGGCCGTGGAAGGGGTGGTGTTCTTCCTCATTACTGTTCTGATCCAGTACAGATTCTTCATCAGGCCCAGGTGAGCTTTTTCTTAGAACCCGTGGAGCACCTGGTTGAGGGTCACAGAGGAGGCGCACAGGGAAACACTCACCAATGGGGGTTGCATTGAACTGAACTCAAAATATGTGATAAAACTGATTTTCCTGATGTGGGCATCCCGCAGCCCCCTCCCTGCCCATCCTGGAGACTGTGGCAAGTAGGTTTTATAATACTACGTTAGAGACTGAATCTTTGTCCTGAAAAATAGTTTGAAAGGTTCATTTTTCTTGTTTTTTCCCCCAAGACCTGTAAATGCAAAGCTACCTCCTCTGAATGATGAAGATGAAGATGTGAGGCGGGAAAGACAGAGAATTCTTGATGGTGGAGGCCAGAATGACATCTTAGAAATCAAGGAGTTGACGAAGGTGAGAGAGTACAGGTTACAATAGCTCATCTTCAGTTTTTTTCAGCTTTATGTGCTGTAACCCAGCAGTTTGCTGACTTGCTTAATAAAAGGGCATGTGTTCCCAAAATGTACATCTATACCAAGGTTCTGTCAATTTTATTTTAAAAACACCATGGAGACTTCTTAAAGAATTCTTACTGAGAATTCTTTTGTGATATGAATTCCCATTCTCGAATACATTGGTTTTATATGCTTACATTTATGTGTTAGTTATTAAAACATACTAATATGGTATATCTAGTCAAAACTGAGGTAGAGAGAATAAATGGTTGATTTTGAGTTTGAGTTTCATAGTCCAAAAAGCTGATATATTGCCAGTGTTCAAGAGGGTCTATATCAGCCCTCTAGATGCCAGCATCTCCAAATTTTACTTTTTTGGAATCTGTACAGTATTTGCAATATTTTTATTACAAATTTCTACTCTGTGGAATTTAATTTTTAAAATACCTGCAATACATATATATGTTGAATAGATGAAAAATTATGTAGATAATAATGAATGATACGGTTCTAAAAAGACAGGTTAAAAAGTAAGTTCACTTCTATTTTGAGCTTCGGAATCATTCAGAAGCCAGTCGCCACAAACGCAGACCAAGGCTCTTGGCACATCAAATATGCCTATGGCTTAGGGTTATTGACAAGTCTTATGTTGCAGTGTATGTGGTTTATAGTCCTGCCTTCCACAGTTGCTTGGGAGAGCTGTGAGTCACTGAGGCTTATGAATGTTTACATTTTGTTTGTTGCAGATATATAGAAGGAAGCGGAAGCCTGCTGTTGACAGGATTTGCGTGGGCATTCCTCCTGGTGAGGTAAAGACACTTTGTCTATATTGCGTTTGTCCCTATTAGTTCAGACTATCTCTACCCAATCAAGCAACGATGCTCGTTAAGAGGTAAAAGTGGATTTTAAAGGCTTCTGTATTTATGCCAGGATGGAGCAATTAGTCATCGAGAAGAAAGGGACCTTGTATGTCAAGAGAATGATTTTAGAGAATCCAATACAATTTAAGAAAAAGCATGGGGCCGGGCGCAGTGATTCACTCCTGTAATCCCAGCACTTTGGGAGGCCGAGGTGGGCGGATCACGAGGTCAGGAGATTGAGACCATCCTGGCCAACATGGTGAAACCCCATCTCTACTATAAATACAAAAATTAGCTGGGCATAGTAGTGCATTCCTGTAGTCCCAGCTACTCGGGAGGCTGAGGCAGGAGAATTGCTTGAACCTAGGAGGGGGAGGTTGCAGTGAGCCCAGATTGTGCTGCTGCACTCCAGCCTGGTGACAGAGTGAGACTCATCTCAACAACAAAAACAGAAAAAGCACGCACATCTAAAACATGCTTTTGTGATCCATTTGGGATGGTCATGACATTCAAATAGTTTTTTAAAAATAGATTTTCTCCTTTCTGGTTTCCGTTTGTGTTCTTTTATGCCCTTTTGCCAGAGTAGGTGGTGCAATTTGGCTAGCTGGCTTTCATTACTGTTTTTCACACATTAACTTTGGCCTCAACCTGACAACTCAAATAATATTTATAAATACAGCCACACTTAAAATGGTCCCATTATGAAATACATATTTAAATATCTATACGATGTGTTAAAACCAAGAAAATATTTGATTCTTCTCTGACATTTAAGAATTGAAGGTTTGAGGTGGTTACGTGTTAGGGGCATATATATTCATGTTTTTAGAGTTTGCTTATACAACTTAATCTTTCCTTTTCAGTGCTTTGGGCTCCTGGGAGTTAATGGGGCTGGAAAATCATCAACTTTCAAGATGTTAACAGGAGATACCACTGTTACCAGAGGAGATGCTTTCCTTAACAAAAATAGGTGAGAAAAGAAGTGGCCTGTATTTTGCTGCAAAGACTTTATTTTTAATTTATTTAAAGAAATAGGTTGTTATTTTTTATTACAGTGGTATTTTTAGAGTTCATAAGAATGTTGAAATATAGTAAAGGGTAAAGAAGCACATAAAATCATCCATGATTTCAATATCTAGAGATAATCACAATTTACATTTCCTTTCCGTCTCATTCTCTTCTTTTAACAGCTTTATTCAGGTATAATTTACATACAATATAATTTGCTTGTTTTTTAAGAGTATAATTCAGTGATTTTTGGTAAATTGAGAGTTTTGCAACCATCACCACAATCCAGTTTTAGAACTTTTCCATCACCCCACATCTGTCTTATATACACATATAAATGTGCCATACAATTGAGATCATACTGTATGTAGAATTTAAAATTAGTTTTTATTGTTAATGAGTGTATTATGAATATTTCCCAATGGGTTACATTTCCTAAGATGTGGAATTTTACATTGCTACATAAAATTCCCCTATGTACATGTACCTATAATTTATTTAATAAATTCCTTATAAATGTTGGACACATATTACTTTCCATTTTTCACTATGTAAATATGTCCCTGTATACATCTTTTATTATTTCCTCAGGAACAATTCCTACAAAGTAAATTGCCCTCTCTAAAGAGCATATAAATTGACTGAGCCACCATTAGGCCATTTTCTGAGACTGCACAGGTCACAAAGCAATCTGATCTTTGGGAATACAGCTACATTTTATAGGCTTCTTAGATAATGTTACTCTAAGTACTTTAAATATGTGGGGCTTCTCTGGGCTTTTTTTTTTTTTTGAGACGGAGTTTCACTCTTACTGCCCAGGCTGGAGAGCAATGGCGTGACCTTGGCTCACTGCAACCTCCGCCTCCCAGGTTCAAGCGATTCTCCTGCCTCAGCCTCCTGAGTAGCTGAGATTACAGGTGCCCGCCACAATGCCTGCCTAATTTTTTTGTATTTTCAGTAGAGACGGGGTTTCACCATGTTGGCCAGACTGGTCTCGAGCTCCTGACCTCAGGTGATCCACCTGCCTCAGCCTCCCAAAGTTCTGGGATTACAGGCGCGAGCCACTGCGCCCGGCTTCTCTGGACTTATTATGTGGAGACAAAGTACAAGGCAGTGGCTTTCAGAGTTTTTTGACCATGACCCTTGTGGGAAATACATTTTATATCTCAACCTAGTATGTACACACAGACATGTAGACACATGTATAACCTAAAGTTTCATAAAGCAGTACCTACTGTTACTAATTGTAGTGCACTCTGCTATTTCTTATTCTACCTTATACTGCGTCATTTAAAAAGTGCTGGTCATGACCCACTAAATTTATTTCCCAACCCACTAATGAACAATGATTCACAATTTGAACACACTGGACAGGGGGATAGCCAATAAAATTGAAAAGAGCAAGGAAATTAATGTATTCATGATCTCCTCTCCTGTCTCTTACATTTTTGCAGTAGCAATGTAAAGGAATCCTAAGAGAACAGACATTCTGGGAATAGCAGGCCTAGCGCTGCACAACTGCTTTCCTAGGCTTGCTCCTAGTACCAAGCTCCTGACACATATAGCAGTGGCAGTAATAACCAGCCCATAGTAAGGTTTGTCACAGGGACTGGTTGTAAGAACTGATTTGGTTGGTATAGCTGTGAGGGCCTGGCATGGTGTCCATGTGTGCCTCAATCCTAATTCTGAAAAAGGCTGACCCTGGGGGTGCTAATTAGATACACAGAGAGGAATGAATGCTGCCAGAAGGCCAAGTTCATGGCAATGCCACTGTGGCTGAGGTGCAGTCATCAGTCTGGAATGTGAACACTGAACTTCTCTCACATCTGATTCTTCACTTGACTGGCTTCATAGAACCCCAAAACCACCCCACCACCACGTAAATTGTGTCTCTAGGTTCTGTGTTGCTCACACTAAAAATTTCTGGGCCTTCTCATTTGGTGCATGTGAATGGTGCATATGAGTGAAGTCTAGGATGGGGCCTTAGCGTTAAAGCCCTGGGGTAGTGTGACTGCGATTGTTGGTAAAGAATGTGCAGTGGTTGGCATGACCTCAGAAATTCTGAAATGGGACTGCACCTGCAGACTGAAGTGTTCAGAGAACCAGGGAGGTGCAAGGACTGGGGAGGGTAGAGGCAGGAACCCTGCCTGCCAGGAAGAGCTAGCATCCTGGGGGCAGAAAGGCTGTGCTTTCAAGTAGCAGCAGATGTATTGGTATCTTTGTAATGGAGAAGCACACTTTACAGGAACATTAGGCCAGATTGTCTGACCAGAGTATCTCTACCTGCTTAAAATCTAAGTAGTTTTCTTGTCCTTTGCAGTATCTTATCAAACATCCATGAAGTACATCAGAACATGGGCTACTGCCCTCAGTTTGATGCCATCACAGAGCTGTTGACTGGGAGAGAACACGTGGAGTTCTTTGCCCTTTTGAGAGGAGTCCCAGAGAAAGAAGTTGGCAAGGTACTGTGGGCACCTGAAAGCCAGCCTGTCTCTTTTGGCATCCTGACAATATATACCTTATGGCTTTTCCACACGCATTGACTTCAGGCTGTTTTTCCTCATGAATGCAGCAGCACAAAATGCTGGTTCTTTGTATCTGCTTTCAGGGTGGAAACTGTAACGGTGGTGGGGCAGGGCTGGGTGGGCAGAGAGGGAGTGCTGCTCCCACCACACGAGTCCCTTCTCCCTGCTTTGGCTCCTCACCAGTTGTCAGGTTATGATTATAGAATCTAGTCCTACTCAGTGAAAGAACTTTCATACATGTATGTGTAGGACAGCATGATAAAATTCCCAAGCCAGACCAAAGTCAAGGTGCTTTTTATCACTGTAGGTTGGTGAGTGGGCGATTCGGAAACTGGGCCTCGTGAAGTATGGAGAAAAATATGCTGGTAACTATAGTGGAGGCAACAAACGCAAGCTCTCTACAGCCATGGCTTTGATCGGCGGGCCTCCTGTGGTGTTTCTGGTGAGTATAACTGTGGATGGAAAACTATTGTTCTGGCCTGAGTGGAAAACATGACTGTTCAAAAGTCCTATATGTCCAGGGCTGTTGTATGATTGGCTTGTCTCCCCCCAGGGACAGCAGAGCAACCTTGGAAAAGCAGAGGGAAGCTTCTCCCTTGGCACACACTGGGGTGGCTGTACCATGCCTGCAGATGCTCCCAAATAGAGGCACTCCAAGCACTTTGTTTCTTAGTGTGATTGAGGCTGGATATGTGATTTGATCTTTCTCTGGAACATTCTTTCTAATCATCTTTGTGTTCATTCCCTGAAAATGAAGAGTGTGGACACAGCTTTAAAATCCCCAAGGTAGCAACTAGGTCATAGTTCCTTACACACGGATAGATGAAAAACAGATCAGACTGGGCAGTGGCCCTTGACCCTTTTTCTTCTGTAGATAAGAGCATTGATTTTATTACGGGAAGAAGCCTTTGAGGCTTTTATGTATTCCACCTCGGTCTGGAATTTGTTTCTGTAAGGCTAACAATTGCAATATACTAGGGTAATCTGAGTGAGCTGGAATTTAAATAAAAAAGGAATTTCACCCCAATCTTATACTGACTTCAATAGAGATTTCAGACAAAAAGTTGTTTTAGTATATACTTATCAGTCATGAAAAGATAATTACAACTAAATGGCCTTTTTCCTTCCCTATTTATTTGGAGAAATTTAATTATATAAAAAAGTACTCAGAATATTTGAGTTTCCTGCATCAATAAGACATTTATAATAATGACCTTGTTTACAAATGAATTTGAAAGTTACTCTAATTCTTTGATTCATCAAGAAATAACTAGAATGGCAAGTTAAAATTTAAGCTGTTTCAAAGATGCTTCTGCATTTAAAAACAAATTTATCTTCGATTTTTTTTCCCCCCAGCAAATAAGACTTATTTTATTCTAATTACAGGATGAACCCACCACAGGCATGGATCCCAAAGCCCGGCGGTTCTTGTGGAATTGTGCCCTAAGTGTTGTCAAGGAGGGGAGATCAGTAGTGCTTACATCTCATAGGTCCGTAGTAAAGTCTTGGGTTCCTCACTGTGGGATGTTTTAACTTTCCAAGTAGAATATGCGATCATTTTGTAAAAATTAGAAAATACAGAAAAGCAAAGAGTAAAACAATTATTACCTGAAATTATATGACTTGGAGACAACTACTGTCTTCACTGGGCTGTTTATGTTTGCAGAATTTTCCTATGCAAATCTGTGTGTGTGTGTGTGTGTGTGTGTGTGTGTTTATGCATATTCTTACAAAAATGCAAGCCCAGTATAAATACTGCTCTTTTTCACTTAATATATTGTAAACATTATTCCAAGTCAGTGCATTTAGGTGTCATTTCTTATAGCTGGATAGTATTCCATTAGGATATACTCTTATTTAACTATTCCCCCTTTTGTAGACATTTGGATTATTTCCAACTTGTTCACAATTGTAAACACCACTACACTGAACAGCATCATCCCTATATCCACATGTACTTGTAACAGAATACAATTCCCTAGGAAGCTGGAATGCTGGAAGTCATGGTGATGTTCTTATGGTTACAGAGAATCTCTCTAAAACTAAAACCTCTTTCTGTTTTACCGCAGTATGGAAGAATGTGAAGCTCTTTGCACTAGGATGGCAATCATGGTCAATGGAAGGTTCAGATGCCTTGGCAGTGTCCAGCATCTAAAAAATAGGTAATAAAGATAATTTCTTTGGGATAGTGCCTAGTGAGAAGGCTTGATATTTATTCTTTTGTGAGTATATAAATGGTGGCTCTAAAATAAAGGGAAATAAAACTGAGCAAAACAGTATAGTGGAAAGAATGAGGGCTTTGAAGTCCGAACTGCATTCAAATTCTGTCTTTACCATTTACTGGTTCTGTGACTCTTGGGCAAGTTACTTAACTACTGTAAGAGTCAGTTTCCCTGGAAGATCTACCTCCTAGCTTTGTGCTATAGATGAAATGAAAAAAATTTACATGTGCCAGTACTGGTGAGAGCGCAAGCTTTGGAGTCAAACACAAATGGGTTTGCATCCTGGCCCTACCAATTATGAGCTCTGAGCCATGGGCAAGTGACTAACTCCCTGGGCCTCAGTTTCTCTGTAACATGTGTCAGACTTCATGGGTCCAGGTGAGGATTAAAGGAGATCATGTATTTACAGCACATGGCATGGTGCTTCACATAAAATAAGTATTTAGTAAATGATAACTGGTTCCTTCTCTCAGAAACTTATTTCTGGGCCTGCCAGGGGCCGCCCTTTTTCATGGCACAAGTTGGGTTCCCAGGGTTCAGTATTCTTTTAAATAGTTTTCTGGACATCCTCCATTTGGGTATTTTTTTCCTGCTTTCAGGTTTGGAGATGGTTATACAATAGTTGTACGAATAGCAGGGTCCAACCCGGACCTGAAGCCTGTCCAGGATTTCTTTGGACTTGCATTTCCTGGAAGTGTTCTAAAAGAGAAACACCGGAACATGCTACAATACCAGCTTCCATCTTCATTATCTTCTCTGGCCAGGATATTCAGCATCCTCTCCCAGAGCAAAAAGCGACTCCACATAGAAGACTACTCTGTTTCTCAGACAACACTTGACCAAGTAAGCTTTGAGTGTCAAAACAGATTTACTTCTCAGGGTGTGGATTCCTGCCCCCACACTCCCGCCCATAGGTCCAAGAGCAGTTTGTATCTTGAATTGGTGCTTGAATTCCTGATCTACTATTCCTAGCTACGCTTTTTACTAAACCTCTCTGAACCTGAAAAGGGAGATGATGCCTATGTACTCTATAGGATTATTGTGAGAATTTACTGTAATAATAACCATAAAAACTACCATTTAGTGAGCACCTACCATGGGCCAGGCATTTTACTTGGTGCCTAATCCTATTTAAATTAGATAAAAAAGTACCAAATAGGTCCTGACACTTAATAAGTACTCAGTAAATATTTTCTTCCCTCTTCCCTTTAATCAAGACTGTATGTGCCGAAGTAAATGGATGACTGAGCAGTTGGTGATGTAGGGGTGGGGGGCGATATAGAAAGTCAATTTTTGGCCGGGCGTGGTGGCTCATGCCTGTAATCCCAGCACTTTGGGAGGCTGAGGAGCGGGCAGATCATGAGGTCAGGAGATCCAGATAATCCTGGCCAACAGGGTGAAACCCCGTCTCTACTAAAAATACAAAAATTAGCTGGGCATGGTGGTGCGCACTTATAGTCCCAGCTACTTGCGAGGCTGAGGCAGGAGAATTGCTTGAACCCAGGAGGTGGAGGTTGCAGTGAGCCAAGGTCTCGCCACTGCACTCCAGCCTGGGGACAGAGCAAGACCCCATTTCAAGGGGGAAAAAAAAAGTCTATTTTTAAGTTGTTATTGCTTTTTTCAAGTATTCTTCCCTCCTTCACACACAGTTTTCTAGTTAATCCATTTATGCAATTCTGTATGCTCCTACTTGACCTAATTTCAACATCTGGAAAAACAGAACTAGAATAAAGAATGAGCAAGTTGAGTGGTATTTATAAAGGTCCATCTTAATCTTTTAACAGGTATTTGTGAACTTTGCCAAGGACCAAAGTGATGATGACCACTTAAAGGACCTCTCATTACACAAAAACCAGACAGTAGTGGACGTTGCAGTACTCACATCTTTTCTACAGGATGAGAAAGTGAAAGAAAGCTATGTATGAAGAATCCTGTTCATACGGGGTGGCTGAAAGTAAAGAGGAACTAGACTTTCCTTTGCACCATGTGAAGTGTTGTGGAGAAAAGAGCCAGAAGTTGATGTGGGAAGAAGTAAACTGGATACTGTACTGATACTATTCAATGCAATGCAATTCAATGCAATGAAAACAAAATTCCATTACAGGGGCAGTGCCTTTGTAGCCTATGTCTTGTATGGCTCTCAAGTGAAAGACTTGAATTTAGTTTTTTACCTATACCTATGTGAAACTCTATTATGGAACCCAATGGACATATGGGTTTGAACTCACACTTTTTTTTTTTGTTGTTGTTCCTGTGTATTCTCACTGGGGTTGCAACAATAATTCATCAAGTAATCATGGCCAGCGATTATTGATCAAAATCAAAAGGTATGCACATCCTCATTCACTAAGCCATGCCATGCCAGGAGACTGGTTTCCCGGTGACACATCCATTGCTGGCAATGAGTGTGCCAGAGTTATTAGTGCCAAGTTTTTCAGAAAGTTTGAAGCACCATGGTGTGTCATGCTCACTTTTGTGAAAGCTGCTCTGCTCAGAGTCTATCAACATTGAATATCAGTTGACAGAATGGTGCCATGTGTGGCTAACGTCCTGCTTTGATTCCCTCTGATAAGCTGTTCTGGTGGCAGTAACATGCAACAAAAATGTGGGTGTCTCTAGGCACAGGAAACTTGGTTCCATTGTTATATTGTCCTGTGCTTCCAGCCATGGGGTCTACAGGGTCATCCTTATGAGACTCTTAAATATACTTAGATCCTGGTAAGAGGCAAAGAATCAACAGCCAAACTGCTGGGGCTGCAAGCTGCTGAAGCCAGGGCATGGGATTAAAGAGATTGTGCGTTCAAACCTAGGGAAGCCTGTGCCCATTTGTCCTGACTGTCTGCTAACATGGTACACTGCATCTCAAGATGTTTATCTGACACAAGTGTATTATTTCTGGCTTTTTAAATTAATCTAGAAAATGAAAAGGTGGAGTTGTATTTTGACAAAAATCTTTGTACTTTTTAATGTTATTTGGAATTTTAAGTTCTATCAGTGACTTCTGAATCCTTAGAATGGCCTCTTTGTAGAACCTTGTGGTATAGAGGAGTATGGCCACTGCCCCACTATTTTTATTTTCTTATGTAAGTTTGCATATCAGTCATGACTAGTGCCTAGAAAGCAACGTGATGGTCAAGATCTCATGACATTATATTTGAGTTTCTTTCAGATCATTTAGGATACTCTTAATCTCAATTCATCAAATATTTTTTGAGTGTATGCTGTAGCTGAAAGAATATGTACGTATGTATAAGAGTAGAGAGAAATTAAGTCTCAGTACACTTCCTGTGCCATGTTATTCAGCTCACTGGTTTACAAATATAGGTTGTCTTGTGGTTGTAGGAGCCCACTGTAACAATATTGGGCAGCTTGTTTTTTTTTTTTTTTTTTTTTAATTGCAACAATGCAAAAGCCAAGAAAGTATAAGGGTCACAAGTCTAAACAATGAATTCTTCAACAGGGAAAACAGCTAGCCTGAAAACTTGCTGAAAAACACAACTTGTGTTTATGGCATTTAGTACCTTCAAATAATTGGCTTTGCAGATATTGGATACCCCATTAAATCTGACAGTCTCAAATTTTTCATCTCTTCAATCACTAGTCAAGAAAAATATAAAAACAACAAATGCTTCCATATGGAGCATTTTTCAGAGTTTTCTAACCCAGTCTTATTTTTCTAGTCAGTAAACATTTTTAAAAATAGTGTTTCACTAATACTTACTGTTAACTGTCTTGAGAGAAAAGAAAAATATGAGAGAACTATTGTTTGGTGAAGTTCAAGTGATCTTTCAATATCATTACTAACGTCTTCCACTTTTTCCAAAATTTGAATATTAACGCTAAAGGTGTAAGACTTCAGATTTCAAATTAATCTTTCTATATTTTTAAAATTTACAGAATATTATATAACCCACTGCTGAAAAAGAAAAAAATGATTGTTTTAGAAGTTAAAGTCAATATTGATTTTAAATATAAGTAATGAAGGCATATTTCCAATAACTAGTGATATGGCATCGTTGCATTTTACAGTATCTTCAAAAATATAGAATTTATAGAATAATTTCTCCTCATTTAATATTTTTCAAAATCAAAGTTATGGTTTCCTCATTTTACTAAAATCATATTCTAATTCTTCATTATAGTAAATCTATGAGCAACTCCTTACTTCGGTTCCTCTGACTTCAAGGCCATATTTTACAAAATCAAAAGGCACTGTGAACTATTTTGAAGAAAACACAACATTTTAATACAGATTGAAAGGACCTCTTCTGAAGCTAGAAACAATCTATAGTTATACATCTTCATTAATACTGTGTTACCTTTTAAAATAGTAATCTTTTACATTTTCCTGTGTAAACCTAATTTTGGTAGAAATTTTTACCAACTCTATACTCAATCAAGCAAAATTTCTGTATATTCCCTGTGGAATGTACCTATGTGAGTTTCAGAAATTCTCAAAATACGTGTTCAAAAATTTCTGCTTTTGCATCTTTGGGACACCTCAGAAAACTTATTAACAACTGTGAATATGAGAAATACAGAAGAAAATAATAAGCCCTCTATACATAAATGCCCAGCACAATTCATTGTTAAAAAACAACCAAACCTCACACTACTGTATTTCATTATCTGTACTGAAAGCAAATGCTTTGTGACTATTAAATGTTGCACATCATTCATTCACTGTATAGTAATCATTGACTAAAGCCATTTGTCTGTGTTTTCTTCTTGTGGTTGTATATATCAGGTAAAATATTTTCCAAAGAGCCATGTGTCATGTAATACTGAACCACTTTGATATTGAGACATTAATTTGTACCCTTGTTATTATCTACTAGTAATAATGTAATACTGTAGAAATATTGCTCTAATTCTTTTCAAAATTGTTGCATCCCCCTTAGAATGTCTCTATTTCCATAAGGATTTAGGTATGCTATTATCCCTTCTTATACCCTAAGATGAAGCTGTTTTTGTGCTCTTTGTTCATCATTGGCCCTCATTCCAAGCACTTTACGCTGTCTGTAATGGGATCTATTTTTGCACTGGAATATCTGAGAATTGCAAAACTAGACAAAAGTTTCACAAGAGATTTCTAAGTTAAATCATTTTCATTAAAAGGAAAAAAGAAAAAAAAATTTTGTATGTCAATAACTTTATATGAAGTATTAAAATGCGTATTTCTATGTTGTAATATAATGAGTCACAAAATAAAGCTGTGACAGTTCTGTTGGTCTACAGAAATTTACTTTTGTGCATTTGTGGCACCACCTACTGTTGAAGGGTTATAAAGCCATTAGAAAAGTAGAGAGGAAGTGATTTCGATCAAAAGGAAAAACTTTAGAAAAGATTCAAATGTTCCCTGAATCATAAAAGAGAACTGAGGGGACTACTAGAAAATAAAAGGTTGTTTTGTATTTTCATGTTGGTTAAGATACTGAGTAACTGGTATTAAGTGTTAGAGGTTTTTAGATAAATATTCTGCTTAATGATTATGAAGCTGCACTGAGATTTCTGAAAATGCTCTGTAGCTGAGCTTATTTAATAAATGTTCACTTGGTATAGGGGAAGCTACAAAGGCAGCCTTCAGTGCCCTTTTGTTTATTCAACCAAAAATATAAGGACACAATGTAGCAGTTATACTGGGAAGGTGCTGGGGGTGGTGGCAATGGTGAGCAGGAAGGCGAAGTAGATGTGGAAACAGAAATGATACTAATATCGGTGATGCCTTCCTTTTTTCCTGTAATAAGTGCTGTGCAGACAACATATGAGCAGTGCTGATAAATGTAAATGTATTTTTCATAGCTCATTAAGAATCAGTTTCAGAAAGAGATGTCTGCTTATTTTGCTACTTGAAGAATCCCTGTCAAACAGTCCTTTTGAGGAGATACAAGAGGCTGTCTCTATTTGTGACCTCAGGAATGGCTGTGACAAAGTGTCGTGAGCAGTCCTTTTCCTGTGGCACAGATCTGAACTTTGTGTGCAGAAAAATCTTGGCTTCAAGTGAGCCAAGATGCCCCCTGAGCATCAGCATCATAACTTCATCCTCCTATCTTGAAGTTCATGTTATAGTGACTTTAATGAAATCATAGAACACTGTTTCTTCGTGAACAATGACGAGGGAGAGGAAAAAACTTTATTGAAAAATAAAAAGGCAGGTAATTTAGATGAAAATATGTTACCCATGAGGTTTTGTTTTTGCTTTTTGTTTTTGTTTTTGAGAAACAGAATCTCGCTCTGTCGTCCAGGCTGGAGTGCAGCGGCATGATCTTGGCTCACTGCAACCTCTGCCTCCCGGGTTCAAGCGATTCTCCTCAGCTTCCCAAGTAGCTGGTACTACAGGCATGCGCCACCACAACCAGCTAATTTTTGTATTTTTAGTAGAGATGGGGTTTCACTATATGTTGGCCAGTCTGGTCTCAAACTCCTGACCTCAGGTGATCCTTCTGCCTTGGGCTCCCAAAGTGCTGGGATTACAGGCATGAGCCACCTTGCCTGGCCCTACCCATGAGTCTTGACTAAAACATTCTTCTATCTGTAGAAAAGCCCAAAAGAACTTTTCCAGATTCAAAAAACTTGACACTTTGTAATGGTAATGTCTACATTAAGTAAAAAGAAAAAAAAACCACTTAGCTTCAGTTTTCAAGTGTTTACTGTGTTGTCATGCACTTCATTTAATTCTCAACACCTGCCCTATGAGGTAAAAAGTACCATTTTACATATGAGTAAATTACAGCTCAGTGGATAAGAAACTCGTCCAAAGGTACAGGTTCAGTCAAGTGGCAGAGGGTTCTTTTTGTTGAAGTTAGGTATCAGTTAAAATTGACCTTGTAAAATCACATCAGCATCAATATACATTAATTTAACAAATATTTATTGAACTTTACTGTAGGCCAGATACTTCTCTAGGTACTGGGGGGTACAATGTAGAAGAAAATAGAATTCCTGCTCTAATGAATTTATATTTCAGTGGTGAAAGATGATGTGTGGACAAACACATCTAATATATTTTGACAGCAATGGGTGCTAAGAAGAAAATAAGACATGGTAATTGGATAACAATGGAGAGAAGTCAGAGATGGCCTTTTCTGAGGAGTGACATGCTCAGAATCGAATAAAAAGAGCAGGAGCAGCCTTTCAAGGTGGGTGCGAAGGATATTCCCGGAAGAAAGAATAAGTGTTGCAAAAGCCCCAGTGGGAAAAAGCTTGGCAAGCTGAGGTGGTAAAAGAGCTATCTGTACTAATGTCTCTTGTACTGAGTTAGCAAGGACAAGAGTGGCAGGGGGTGGAACTGGAGAGATAGCAGGGACCACATCTCACAGGATCTCGCCAGCCTTTTTAAGGTATTTGGATTTTATTGTTAGTGCAACAAGGAGCCACTGGAGAGTTTTAAACAGTAGTGGTGTGACCTACTGTTTCAGAAAGAGCACTGGCTACTATGGGAAGAAAGGACAGTAGGAAGACTAATAGATAATGGTGGATTGAACTAAGATGGTAGCAACAGATAGGGAGCTATGGTAATGTTCAGTATCCACTTTGGAGATAGATCCAGCAGGACTTGCTGACAGACTGCATGTAAGGGCTGAGGGAAAGAGAGCTAGCAAGGTGACTTCTAGTTTGTGACCTGAACTAGGTAGATGGTTGTGTTAAAAATGCAGTGGGTATTTCAGTCTGAAGCTCGGGGGCAATGAAGGAAAATAAGATAAATGTGTGCAAGTTGGCCGGGCGTGGTGGTGCACGCCTATAATCACAGCACTTTGGGAGGCCGAGACGGGTGGATCACCTGAGGTCAGGCGTTTGCGACCAGCCTAACATGGTGAAACCCCGTCTCTAATAAATACAAAAAAATTAGCTGGGCATGGTGGTGCATGCCTGTAATCCAAGCTACTTGGGAGTCTGAGACAAGAGAATCGTTTGCACCTGGGAGGCGGAGGTTTCAGTGAGCTGGGATCGCACCATTGCACTCCAGCCTGGGCAACAAGAGCGAAACTCCATCTAAAAAAAAAAATGTGCAAGTTATTGGTACGTATATATTTAAGCCTTGGGACTGAATGAGATTACCTAGAGAGAATGAAGATAGGGAACATTCTTGAGCCTGAGATCCTATAACATTTAGAAGAGAAGCTAGCCAGGAAAATTGAGAGGGACTGGCCAGTGAGAAAGAGTAAAATCTGAAGAGTATAATGCCATATGTTGAAGCTCAGAGAATTATTGTTTCAGGAAGGCAGAAGTTGTCAATTATATCCAACATTGCTGAGAAGATGAGTAAGAAATGTAAATGAGTAAAGGCAGGAACGGCTATTGAATTTGATAAGACAGAGGTCCTTGGTGACCTTCATAAGAGTCATTTCAGCATGACAAGGATGCAGACCTAACTGGAATAGATTTTCAGGGAAGACTGAGAGGCAAGGAAGGGGAGACTGCAAATATACACAAATCTATATTTTTGCTTTGAAGGGAAACAGAAAACAGGACAACAGCTGGTTTACAGAACTTTTATTTGGATTCTTTCCTTGTCTGTTAATCATATAGGCTGCACCTGGGCATCATCGTGCCCTTCCTTTTTGATTTGGCTGTTTTGCTTTTAATCCTACAGGCATTTCTTCTGGCAGGAGCCTTGTACACACTCTGGGTGGTTCATGACCACTACGGACTTGCCCTTTCAAGGCAGAAGCCTGTGATTCAAAAACTTCCATTCCTTCCAATCGACTATTATAAAACTCATTTTTTCTAGTGCCCAGACTCCTTTACCTTAGGATCCTGGGCCAACTGTCACTAAAGAAAACAAACCATTTCCTCCTCCTGGGGGAATGTGCTTCTTTCAAGAAGGTGCTTAGAGAATAGACATTCTAGGTGACAGCAGTTATGAAAGAGGTGTCTCTAATGAACCTAACACTTCTTCCAACATACTCCAGGTTCACCCTCCTTTGAAGACAGAAAGTACTACAACTTCAGTTGCCACCCTAGTCAGGTTCATAAGATTTACTCGGTAGGTTAAGAGATGGTGCTGAGAATGAAGTCCAGAGTTTGAGGCTACAAGTGGCATTTGCTTATCCTTTGGGACTTCTGTGGCAGGGTGTGGAACCAAATCAGATTGGTTGCATATCTGTTTCTCTTCCTGGAAATACAATTCAAATACCTTCATAGTCTGTGACAGCAACTTATAACCAACAGGCAATGGTATTATTTTTATTTGTTGATGGCACTCCCCCATAGCCAGAACTTCTACTGAGTCATTCATCGTGTATTCCAGGAATACTTTCCAAATGGAGTAGTGAGGCACTTCCAATAACAGTTATGTAATCTGTTAACAGTGGCTCAAAATGACATGTGAAGGAATGATATACTTCTTTTTTCAGACTCACAGATCTCATATGTTAATTCAGTCAACAAGTACTTAGGGCTTATCACATGCCAGGCACAGGTAATATGACAATAATGAAAACAAAAACCCTTGCTGTCATAGAATTCGGTTTCTAGTGGGAAGAGACATACATTAACAAATCATATATAAGTAAAACATTAATTATGGTGATAACAGAAAAAGAAAGCAGGGGAGAGGGATAGTGTCTTAGTTCAGGTTGCTGTAACAAGAGTACCATAGACAGGGTGGCTTAAACAACAAACATTTCTTTCTCACAGATCTAGTGGCTGGGAAGTCTAAGACCAGGGTGCCAGCATGAAGAAGTTCTGGTGAAGGCTTACATTCTGGTTTCCTCACAGTGAGGGCTCTTCATGCCCTTATAAATGCACTAATTCTATTACCCACATGACCTCATCTAAAACTAACTCCCAAAGGCCAAACCTCCTATGTTGAGATTAAGGCTTCAACATAGGAATTTTGGGGGGACAAAAACATTCAGTCTCTAGCAGATAGGGGCCACTGTGGGAGGGGATTACAATCTTAAATAGGGTTGTCAGGGAAGGCTTCATGAGGGCAAAGACCTGAGGAGGCATGGAAATGATCCATGCAGATGCATGTCTGGGGAAGAGCATTCC
This sequence comes from Pan paniscus, assembly GCF_029289425.2. Taxonomy (NCBI): domain Eukaryota; kingdom Metazoa; phylum Chordata; class Mammalia; order Primates; family Hominidae; genus Pan; species Pan paniscus. The sequence continues at coordinate 34,615,472 of NC_073260.2, forward strand.
AGGCAGAGGCAGTGGGAATGGACCCTCAGGTAAGAGCATGTTTAGCAAGTTCAGAGAAAAGCCTCTTAGGTCAGGTCTGGAGCGAGAGTGGAAAATGTAACAGGACAGATCATGTAAAGACTTGTAGACCACAGTTAGAGGCTTGGACAATAACTCTGAGGACGATATGAAGGTATTGGGAGGGGGTGTTGAGCAGAGGAGTGATATGATCTGGTTTATATTTTAGATTATTCTGACTGCTATGTGGAAAATAGGGTTGAGAGCAGAGGGGAAGGGCAGCACACCAGTTAAGACCACTTCCCAAAAATCCAGATGATGATTGGCTTGAACCAGGACAGTTGCTATAGGGAAGTGAAGCAATCAAATTCTAGATATTTGGGATCTGCTGACAGGTACATAATGGTGTATGAGAGAAAAGGCAGTGTGAGAATGACTCTGAAGTCTGTGGCCTGAGCAAAACAGAAACCTGGAGTTGCCATTAGCTGAGATAAAGTTTCTGGGTAAAGATCAAGAGCTCAGTTTTGGACAAGAGGGGTGTGAGATTTCTAATAGACATTCAGGTGGAGGTGTGGGGAACACACCTGGATGTGATGAGCCTGGAATTCAAATTCACATGTGTGAATTTGAAAAAAGATTCAGAAAAGAGGTGTGGACTGGAGGAGCTATCCACACACAGATAGCATTTGAAGCCACAAGACTGGGGGTGATGGCGCAGGGAGTAAGTATAAATAGAAAAGAGAAGTGGTCCAAGGACTCAGTCCTTACATCAGAGGTCAAAGAGACAAGATGGAGACTAGGAGATATGAAGGCTTGTGCAGTGAGTGTTTCGGAGAAACGAAGAAACTGTTTCCAGAAGAAAGGAGAGGTCAACTGCTAACAAGTCAAGTAAAATGAGAACTGGGAAATGAGTTGACAAGAGCAATTTAGCTGGCGTGATCAGAGAATGTTTAAGAGATAATGTGAGGGGAGAAAATGGAGGCAGGAAGTATGAACTACTCTTTTGGGTCATATTGTAAAGGAAAAAAATGGGGTGATTTTACTTTTTTTTTTTTTTAAAGATAGGAAAAAAAAAGTATATTTCTATGCTGAGGAGAAGAATCCAGTTGAAGGGGAATACTGTGGCTTCAGGAGACAAGACAGGAAAACTGCCTAAGCCACATCCTTCAGCAAGTGAGTGTTCAAGTGGAGGGTTTGTCTTTGCTTGGGGCACGGGCGGTTCATCCACAGTGAAAGGAGAGAAGGCAGGGCATGTGGGGTTGGCTGTAGAAAGCGGGCAGATGGGGTGGGAACTTATGAAGACTCTTCTGATTGTTATTTTCTCCGTGAAGTAAAAGGAAAGGTCATTGGCTAAGAATGAAGATGGACGAGCAGGTGCTGGGAGTCATCCAAGAGAATGAAAGAATGAATAAAATAGAGAAAAATACAATGCTATTATATAAACCTATACATTTAAATTACTTTCCTCTTCAAATTAGACCCCCTGGAAGGCAAATCTCTGTCATGTTAAGTTTTAGAAAAAGTCATAATCTACTTGGAGCTAAGTATGAAGAATAAGGTATATGATTTAAACCATGTAATTCTATTTTTGCTTAAACTGGGGAAGCCTTTAAGATAACTTAGAGTGTACCCATTAAAAAAGATAAAAATGTCAGCTTCCCCTTCCCTTGAAATATAGTATGGCTCAAAGGTAATTGATGTTCATAACCCTAAGGTACTATAACAGTCTGAAGCAAAATATTAAATGTCTTTTGTAGTATTTTAGTTAACTTTTAATTTTATTGGTAATTTATGTGTAGTTAACCACATACTTGTGCCTCAACTATTTCACATAAATGTGAGATGTCTTAGGCCTCTTTGAACTCTGCATGGAAAAGAATGCTGAGGAGGCATGTCTGTTTAAGCTGCCACTGCCTGCCTCTCATAAATAATATCTCACATTGCATAATACCCCAGATAAACTGCAGATAGCTTAGAGCCTGATAAATGAGAGGAAACTGTACAGTTTGTTTTCCAAATTTCCCTTGGACAGCTAATTCACAATTTACTATTTTATAGCTGTAAGATTTTAAAAATATAAAATAACATAGCTGTAAATACAGATTATCAGAAGATAGTCTGTAAAAATGTAAATATAATATAGCTGTAAATATACACTATCTAGGAAGTACCAAACCTAGTTTTAGTAGGTAGAGGCATCAAGTAAAATGGAAATGAAAGATGTTTCAAGGAAAACTCCAGGACATCTGTGGCGGTACTAAAGAAACCTTCCTTCTCAGGTTCCCAGCATGCTATTTTATTGATGTAACAACATTTTCAATAAAGTTGGTAAATTATCACTATATTACTGTCTTATAGCAACATAGTAAGAGCTTTAGAGATCATATAAGTATAAAATGTGAATTTAAAAAAACAATGAATGTGCAGGATTTTTATTAGGGCAAGCATTTCCATAACCATAAATATTTCTTTAAAACAAATAAATGTCCCAAGATCTCTGTTAGTGATCCAAACTAAGTAGAAATTAGTAAAATTCATTATAAATGAACAATTTCAGCATATAAACCAACAAGTCTTTTCTAGATTTTTAACATTGTGACCCAATTGCATTATTTTCCAAGTTAGAATGACTAATAATCAATGAATGTAAAAGCAATAATTAATACAGATGACATTCTACTTTTCCACAGTAAAGAAATAAACAATCTAATATTTTTATAAATCCCATTTTATATCACAAAATAACCTTTACTAAGCAAATTTTTTTAAAATCTCAGGAATTATAGACATGATGAAAAGATAGATATTTTATATAAATAATTCAAAAATACTGTCAGGCAAGGAAATGTAAAATCCTTATTTGAGTAGAAGAAAATGCTATAAAGCAATGAGTTATCAAAATACAGAAGAGGTATTCTAAAACAAATGAAAAACCAAGATGATGAAATAGTGACAACTACTTCTAATGTGTAACAGATACTGAAATGCCAAGGTGAAAGTGAACTGAATTATTTCTTAAAGCAGTGGAGAATATGTAACTTTCAAAAATGCAAGAAGCACAGCAAATTAACAAATTAACTTACCACCTCCTTCAAATAAAAGCGAGAACCTCTTGGGAGAATTTAAGCACCATTAGCAGACACATCTTAGAGCAGTTAATGAAATGTTTGGTATTTCAGTAGAAAACTATTTCAATGGTGAAAATGATGCAGGAATCAGAAGCATATTCTGCTGAGACACTAGGTAGTTGACACTTTCCCAAACTGGAAAAACATTTCATAAGAAGGCATACAGTTATTGGTTGAATCACATTTGTTCTAAAAATAATTCGTGCTTAGTGAAACAGCTTACCAGCCGCCACAACTCTGGGATCCTCATGGGACTTATGTCTCCCAGCTGCACGACTATCTGCACTCTCATTCCACCAAAGAACATGAACTGCAGAAATAAACCACAAATAGTTTCTGAAATATATGGCAATAGCAAATAAGAAATATTGAAAAAGTGAATCAGAAATGTTGTCTTATTCTTTAAATCAAAATCAAAAGATAAAACTAAATATGTTAGTTATAAGATTTCAGAGGGATCAGAAATTTGGGAGATAAATTTATAAGTTAAACTGGAAACATAAGGCTGAAGAGAGAATGCAAAGAAACACAGCTTAAGGCACAATTAAGACTAGACCCGAGTTTAATGACTTCCTACTATGTTTTATTTTAAAAAAAAAGCAGATTATAAAAAATTGTTTACTGTAGAAAATTTAGGTGATACAAAGAAAAAATAAAAATTAGTATAATCTTGACTGCCTAGATAAACCTTTATCAACATATGGTGTGTTTCCTTTAAAAAAAATTAGTAAACCAAATTAGGGTCTTAGTGTATATTATACTTAGTAACAGATTTTTTAAAATGCTGCAACAATGTGAGAATTTTCTATGTCAATGATATTAATTTTGAATGACAAAGACACCAAAAACAATCATGATAAAAACAAAAATTGACAAATGGTATCTAATTACACTTAAGAGCTTCTGCACAGCAAAAAAAAAAAAAAAAAAAAAAAAAACTGTCAACAGAGTAAACAGACAACCTACAGAATGGGAGAAAATTCTTGCAAACTACGCATCTGACAAAGGCCTAATATCCAGCCTCTATAAGGGACTTAAACAAGTTTATAAGAGAAAAACAAAGAATCCCATTAAAAAGTAGGTAAAGGGCATGAATAGTCACTTTTCTAAAGAAGACATATATGAGACCAACAAACTTATGAGAAAATGCTCAATATCACTGATCATTAGAAAATGCAAATATAAACCACAATTAGATACCATCTCACACCAGTCAGAATGCCTGTTACTAAAAAGTCAAAAAATAACAGATGCTGGTGAGATTGTGAAAAAAAGGGAACACTTACACCCTGTTGGTGGGAGTGTAAATTAGTTCAACCATTATGGAAAGCAGTATGGTGATTCCTCAAAGAGCTAAAAGCAGAACTGCCATTCGACCCAACAATCCCATTACTGGATATATACCCAGAGAAATATAAATCATTCTACCATAAAGACATGTGCACGTGAATGTTCACTGCGGCACTATTCACAATAGCAAAAACTTGGAATCTTTTCATGAAAACCTATATGCCCACCAACAACAGATTGGATAAAGAAAATGTGGTACATACACACCATGGAATACCATGCAGCCATAAAAAAGAACCAGATTATATCTTTTGTGGGAACATGGATGTAGCTAGAGGCTATTATCCTCAGCAAACCAACAGAGGAAAAGAAAACCAGATACCACATGTTCTCACTTATAAATGGGAGCTAAATGATCAGAATTTATGAACACAAAGAAGGAAACAACAGACACTGGGGTCTACTTGAGAATGGAAGATGGGAGGAGGGAGAGGATTAGAAAAGATAACAATTGGGTACTGGGCTTAATACCTGAGTGATTAAATAATCTGTACAACAAACCCCCATGACATGGGTTTACCTAAGTAACAAATCTTCACATGTACCCCGTGAACCTAAAATAAAAGTTAAAAAACAAACACCAGTTCAGCATTTGAAAAAGGCTCCATAAAGTATTAACATTCTAAAAAAATAAGATGTAAAATAAGATGCTTATAGATTTTTTTCAATCCTATAAACAACAAACTCTAAAAATTTGGAGATAAAAATTAAAACAGGTACCAAAATGAAAAAGAGAGACGAACTGATCTAATACACATGGCAACTTCATAGAACAAATGGACAACTGTACCTCTGTTGAGTTCTCCATATTCTGTGTGGAAAACACCAACTACTTTTGTGTAGCCTAAATTGACATGGGCATTAATTGCTCTTTCAAATGCATCACCCCACAGAGCTGGCCCACCAGGTTTCATCTGAAAAACAGCTAGTTCATAGACTCCTAGAATAGGGAGAAAAATAATTATTTCACAGAAGACATTCAAACAATTTCTAACCAGGTTTTCCTGATTTCATTAGAAGGCTAACCAATGAAGTTAGAGGATAATCCATGTATACATACATATGCAGTCACATTTATTGATTCTCTGCATTATTTTTCTTTGCTTTTATGTTTAGAAAGTCTTTGTCCATGTTTAAGGGTCAGTTGTTAAAATTAATCATAAAGAAAATAAAGAAAAAGGACTGGAAGCTATATATAAACTACACTCTGAAATATTTTTAATCTATAAAATTTGTCAGAAAAACAGATACTGAGAATGTATAATGAAGCAGAATTTTCAAGCTGCCTGTCTACACTTTTTAAAAAAGAAATGAATAAGAGAAGTACTTTCTGATATCCTACATTTCCTTCTCCTTTTCAATTTTGAGAGGAAATAACTTTTTCCTTTGTATAATTTTCCCCCGTAGGATTCTATTTCTAGTTGATCCGAAGTCATATCTGAGCCTTTAAGGAAAAAAAGAAAACCCTCAAGGAGATGGTTTTATTCTTCCTAAATATCCAGGTAAATGCTTAAAAACCATTCTACCTTCTGGCCAGAAGTATAAGATGGGTGGAGAGAAAGAAACTAGAGGACAAGGTAGATTGGACAAGAAAAAGGAAAGAAATACAAAGTTACTAAAGAATTATGAACAACATAGAGGAAGGGAACTATTAATAAGACTTGACACTGAGAAGCCAACTGTTTTACTTAGTGCTGAAAGCTAAGGGGAGTTTTAAGTATATTAGAATCCAAACAAGACTTTTCAAATCTCTTATAATCTAAAATAAAATACAAAGTTGAGTTTATGGGAGACATAAAATGAAATTTAAATTAGTTTATGCTTTTCGAATCTGACCTCTGTTTAAAATTAGAAAGAGGTAATTATTTCCTTTAGTGAGCAAGAAGTGAAATCAGGAAGAAGACAAATCTTTTCAAACTGAGAAACAAGAAAGAGGAAGACACGAAAGTTAAACTACAATAATGTAGCTACCAGTGTAAGTTAATTCATTCCCCCAAAACAGTCAGTTTACAAGCAAAGATGTACTTAATGATTTAAGATTAGCTGACTTTGTGGAAAAAATACTTTTATATTTAAAAGTTTATACATTTTAAAACTGTGACAAAATTTCATAAACTACGACTCATCTACCTACACCTGTTTTCCTAGCTCCCAAGCCCCACTTTTTCACCTGTATTGACCATGTCAACTTTTGTTAGGCATCCGTTAGATTTCAATATGGAAAAATACTTCATTTTTTGTTTTAAGGATAAGCAATGTTTAAGGATAAGCTCAATGTTTTAAGGATAAGCAAAGAGCTCTAGAACTCTAATTCTCTTTTTTTTTTTTTTTTTTGAGACGGAGTCTCGCTGTGTCGCCCAGGCTGGAGTGCAGTGGCGAGATCTCGGCTCACTGGAAGCTCCGCCTTCCGGGTTCACGCCATTCCCCTGCCTCAGCCTCCGGAGTAGCTGGGACTACAGGCATGCACCACCACACCCAGCTAATTTTTGTATTTTTGGTAGAGATGGGGCTTCACTACGTTGACCAGGCGGATCTTGAATTCTTGACCTCAAGTGATTCGCCCGCCTCGGCCTCCCAAAGTGCTGAGATTATAGGCGTGAGCCACCGCGCCCAGTCTCTAATTCATTTTTATCTCCAGACTCATCATATATTATTATATAAAACAAAGAATTATATATTTTTTCCTATAGAACTTTACTCTTTATAGCTTTAGGTCTTTAGTATTTTACTCATTAAAACTCATAGTCTAAGAGGGAAGAACTCACCTTCTTTTGGAGGCTTTTCTAATTTGGACCATGGTATCAGGTAAGTAATTTCCGTCTCTTGTTTATCAATGCGAGCCAAATTTGGAATGATAGATTGTTCTTGCCATTCCTTACAGTTGGCTAGGGCTTTCCGAACTTCAGCTCGATGAGCAAAATTATCTATGGGAGGAAAATAATTAAGAAAATGTTTTTTTATTTAAAATCGCCCATATTTTTACTTGAATTTTACTCAGTTCAGCAAACGTGCAAGGCCATATGGGAACCCCATGTTATTATGTCGCTGGAGATGCCAACATAAATATATGTGACAACTGCTCTCAAGTTACTCATGGTCTAAAAGGGGAGTTGAAATGTAAAAAACTAACTTAATTGACATAGAATGGGCTTTATAGGCTCTAAGACTTTCTTAGGAAGTTGTGTGAATTAGGTTCGTTATTCAATCTTTCTGTGCCTCAGTTTCTTATTCTGTGAAGAAAATAGTATAACATCTACCTCCAGTGTTGTTGTGAGGATTAAATGAATTAGTACATGAAAAGAGCTTAGAATGGTGTTTGGCACCTTAGTTAGTACTCAGTATATGTTAACAATTCTTATCAATGGAAGCATTTGATTTATAGAGAAAGACTATTTATCCTTGGTGGTGGGTGATTAGGTCAAGGTACACTTTGAATCAAATTTAACATAAATGAAATTAAGATGCACTTTTTAAGCCTCTTTTTTGAACAACAGCTCCCAATGAAATAGTGCTGATTCTTTTATTTCTTGTCAGTAATTCTTTTTCTCTACAACTTATTTCTCTTCTTTCTAAGTTACCCAAACAGGTATATACATTTACCAAGATATGGGCCTAGTATAGTCAGCCCTCCCTCTCCACAGGTTCTGCATCTGTGGATTCAACCAACTGCAGATTAAAAATATTTTTAAAAAATACAAGTGAAATAATATAGTATAACAACTATTTACATAGTATCTATATTGTATTAGGGATTAAAAGTAATCTAGAGATGCTTTAAAGTATATGGAAGGATGTGTGTGGGTTTGATGGAAACAGTATGCTGTTTCATATAACGGACTTGAGCTGAATCTGGTATCTACAGGGGGTCCTGGTACCAACCTCCTGCAACCTCCTGCAAATACAGAGGGACAACTACAGTATATTTACTTATAGGGCCTCCTAAGACTAATAGTAAATGAATTATATGATTTATGCTGAGGATAAGGAATAACACCTATCTTACAAGTGAACTGTAAAGACTTTACGAGCAGTTTAATGGGACACAATTAAACTTGTGGCTCACCTAACGCACATAAGTGGATTATATATGTGGTTTATCTAAAGCATATAAATGAATTATAAACACTTTATTAGCAGTTTTTTCAATGGGACATGTTTCAACTTGTGGTTTATCTAAAGCATAAATTATGTGTTATTAGGGTCTGTTTTATTATAACAGGGAAAAACTAAAGAATTACGTCAAGCATAGAATGAACACTTTTCATATTAAATTACTTTATGACTATTAACTTTGGACACTGATCACTAAACAGTAAATGAAATTATTAAAAGTTCTTTAGGTATCCTCAAGTCCTGATGTGGACTGTTAAGAACAGACATGGAAGTAACAAACATTCTGGGGATTCTTGTTACTTGTTCTCTTTCCTCTACTAAACCAGGGGTAGGTCAGCTTCAATATGGGAAGGACTGTCTCTCATTCCTTTTCCTTACCTCCCTAGGGTAGTATGAAAGTGAATTCCTTGAAACTCTGGGGTACAGAAATGAAAAAAGAAGTGGTCTCTAAACATAACAGAATTATTAAATCTCAGATTTGGGTGAGGCTTAAAAGTTAACTATCATCCTTTAAAAACCTCCATTTTTATAAAGCTCCCAAATGGGTGAATTATTTCTGCAAAAATGCTGATATCCAGCCCTAGCTGTAACAATAATAAGAAAAAAAAATTCTCTTATCCTAATGACACTCCTTTACCCAAGAACTGCAATTAGGAGTCTCATAAATTTACAAAGCATTCTCCCTTATTTAGCCAGTATTCCATCTTCGTCAATACCATATACATTAGTTACACATTTAAAACATTTTTATTAAATATACATGTCTTTTGGCAGGCCCAACGGTGATCTTAACCCACTTGAACATTTACAATTACTGCTTTAAATTTTTCATGAGCTATCTTTATAGCAAACGATTCTAACATTTTTCTGAGGATTAAAGTCTAGTTCACAATTTTATGGTTTGATATATGAGACTGCATGTTTTCTCATTTATGATAACATAAGAGTTCAAGCAAGGGGTGGTTAGAGGTGTACCACTGGGAAGAAGATCTGCTAAATTTATTTTTTTGGTATTGCTTTTAAAAAGTCTTACTTAACCTGTATGTATCTATGGTAATATAGATCCAAGAACTAAGTCTTATGTTACATTTAACAGAATGAAAATCTATACTGAATACTAAAACTGGATGACTCTTTACCATACTTCCAAATATGAAACACTTTATTCATTCTGCCTCCAAATTCTACATTCCAGAATCCAACCAATTCAGAGTAAGAGGTCCGAAGATGAATGTTTTTCTTAAGATTTTCCATGAACGCATTCATATTTGAAGGTTTAAGGTAATAAGTACGAAATTCATAGAACGTTCCATCGTATTGTCTAGGGCCCGTAGCAAAAGATGAACACACCTGAAGGAGGTAAGACAAATGTAAATATCTTGGGAAGGCACAATTACAGATTTGGTTACAACCAAATCTGAGTCTGGTACAAGGAACACACATAGACTCATTATCCATTGTTTACTTTTGTTGTCAATTCTCCATATATACTTGTTTACATAGAGATGTCAATAAAGATAACTACTCTTAATTCTGATGAATATGTAGCAACTGTTTCCTAGCAGGCGTCTACCTCTAGCCATTTTTTCATGAGAATTTGCTCATAAGAAGGCTGTGGGATCATAATGATACTCCTTTACCGAAGAACTACATTTAAGACTTAGTCTCTTTAATTTACAAAGGGTTTTCCCCTGTTTAGCCAATATTCCATCTTACTCAATACCATATGTATTAGTTCCACACACTGAAAAAAATTTATTAAGTACACATGCCTTTTGGCAGGCCCAAAAATACGTTTACTAACAAAAAACTCTTGTTTTTAAAAGGTTCCTAAAAAAACAGGAAGGGCTATTCAGGTCAAAGTATTTCCTGAATCCACTGATGAAGACTACCGGTCAAAAACAGGACTGGAATGTAACTAATATAAAAGGAAGCTATAACTTATCCAATTGCATTGTACTATGGGTGTATACTGCATAAAGGCTGAAAAGGAAAAAAACTCAACAAATGAGAATTGTCTCCATCATTGTTTCTAATTACAGATGCAATATCAAGAAGTATGTACATTTAGTGCACTCAATTATACCAAGTTTATGGAACTATCCTTTAAGAACCACCCTTTGTAATAGTCATACACCCAACAGGTACATTTTCTGTCCTAATCTGGCCCTCTGAGCCTGAGTGAGCTTAATGTTCAGTAGCAAATGCCCTGTCAGAAATTATCCAGTCTGTGTGTATGTACATGCAAATATTTATGTAAACACATGTGTATACACAGACCACTCCTGTGGCATTCTAGTTTACAAATCCATTCATTTAGGCATGGTTAGCAAGTGACAATTTCCTGAGGCTCACTACCCAGAATAATCTATCGCAACAGTTTCAGTAGGCATCTTTCACTGACATATTTTTGGTTACAACATGCAAATGTCTATGTAGTTTGTGTGCATAACGTCTTAATTATAATTGTCTATCTTGAGTTCATTCATCTCCAGTATGAGTTATGCCCTTATTGCTCAAGTGTCTTAGTTTCCTTAGAAAACCCTTCTTCATACCAAAAAATATCTGCAACTATCCTTTCTTTTGATGGCCATTCTTTTTGGGTCAATTTAATCAAATTCTGAAAATAAAAAACTGCTTAGTATCTACAGTTTAAAAATATTATTATTTCAGAAAATGGGCCAATGAGGTATTTGTAATAACTGCTTTCAAAGTTGATTTTCGGAGATTTGTATCTGGAGATGTTATCCTAAAAAAACGCAACAGCTGGCGCCACGGGGGTGTCCCGGGAGTTGTGGCATTTAGGCTAGAAACAGCTGGCATCAGGCTGGGCACAGTGGCTCATGCCTGTAATCCAGCACTTTGGGAGGCCAAGGTGGGCGGATCACGAGGTCAGGAGTTCGAGACCAGCCTGACCAACATGGTGAAACCCCCCGACTCTACTAAATAGTAAACACAAAACAAATTAGCCGGGCGTGGTGGCTGGCGCCTGTAATTCCAGCTACTCTGGAGGATGAGGCAGGAGAATCGCTTGAACCCGGGAGGCGGAGGTTGCACTGAGCCGAGACTGCGCCATTGCACTCCAGCCTGGGCGACAGAGCGAGACTCCGTCTCAAAAACAAAAACAAAAATCACAAAAACACTGGCATCCAGTTAGAAAACCCCTCTGACAGCGACTGCCAGCGAGACGACCCCGGCCTGTAGCCTCCTCCTTGCGCGCCAGACGGCTCCAGAGATCGCGTCAGAACTTCGGCGGCGGCGCGGGGCCCGGGGTCTGGGAGCGCCTGAGCGTGGCTCGCACGCTTCAGAAACACCCCCCGCCCCTCCCCTCCCCTCCGGCCAGGGCTCGGGCGCGCCCCCGCGGCCAGTACCTGAGGCGCGAGCGTCCGTGAGGCAAGCGCCTTGGTCAGGCCGCTTCTGAGAACGAGCATGGCGCGGCTTCGGCACTGAGAAAAGCAGCCAGCCGAGTCCTTTGTGAGACTTCTCTGAAGTCTTCCCGAGTGGAAAAAAGCGGCTCCTGGACCACTGGCGAACTCAGGCAGGGGCGGGACTCGGCGGGGTCAGCTCCACCCCGGCGCGGGAGGCGCGACAGGTCCCGCAGTTGGCGTCTTTCTCTTCGGCGCTGAGCCTCGGTCCCCCGTGGTTTCCTGAAACGTTCTTGCCCCAGACGTTAGAGGTGACAGAATTAGCTGAAGGCTGGGATCGTTCCTGCCCCACCTTTCTGGGCCCTGACCTCATTCGCTCCGATGCGCAGTTGTGTAGATTCGTAAACGTGCGGCGGTTGTGCTTGTGTTGCCCCTGGAGAAGGAAGGGGAGGTGTTCAGCGTGTGCGTGTGCAGTGCTTTGCATTTAAAGTCGAGATGTTGACAGGGTTAACTTGTTTGTTTGAGACGTAGTCTCGCTCTGTCGCCCAGGCTGGAGTGCACTGGCGCGATGTCGCCTCACTGCAAGCTCCGCCTCCCGGGTTCACGCCATTCTCCTGCTTCAGCCTCCCCAGTAGCTGGGACTACAGGCGCCCGCCACCACGCCCCGCTAATTTTTGTATTTTTTAGTAGAGACGGAGTTTCACCATATTGGCCAGGCTGGGACAGGGTTAACTTTTACAGGTTGTGATAGACGTGTATTTGTAGACCAGTGAGCCTTCGCTTTTCTGCATTATCTGTCCCCATTGCCACCCCACTGTGATCTTGGAAGGCTCCTAATAAAGATTTAATTTTCCATGAGCTCAGTGGAGTAGCAGCACCGAGCCTGATAGGAAAAAGTCGAAGTTAAACATAGATAGTTTGAAACTAGATCGTTCTGTAAGCCTTAAGAGCAAAACAGCCGACCTCTGGTCTAGTCCTCCCAGTCCCGGAGTACTGGTCCCCAGACTAACCACCTTCAACATTTTAAGCTGTTCTTCTAATACCTGTTTCCGTATGTTTTTTATTTTTTTGAGACAGAGTCTTGCTCTGTCGCTCAGGCTAGGGTGCAGTGGCATGATCTTGGCTCACTGCAACCTCCGCCTCCCGGGTTCAAGAGATTCTCCTGCCTCAGCCTCCTGAGTAGCTGGAATTACAGGCGCATGCCACCACACCTGGCTAATTTTTCTATTTTTAGTAGAGACGGCGGTTCACCATGTTGGGCAGGCTGGTCTTGAACTCCCGACCTCAGGTGATCCTCTCGGCTCAGCCTCCCTAAGTGCTGGGATTACAGGCATGAACCACTGCGCCTGGCCCGTATTTTTAAATAATGGTCATTTTCTGCTATTTCTTGCATTTTCAGTTATGGAGAGTATGTGTTGACTTCCTTCTGTGGCAGATGAGGATTTAGGTCTCACAGAAGCCACTCCCCCGGGGGCTTATCATTTGTGTTGAGAACATTCAATATCCTCCTAGCAATTTGAAACTATATATTATTAACTATAGTTATCCTGAAGTGGTATAGAGCACTAGAACTTATTCCTCCTATCTAGCTATAATTTTGTTTAACAAATCTCTCCCATCCTTGTCTTCCTCCTAATCTTTCCCATCCTCTAGAATCCTGTTATACTTTTTATTTCTGAAATCAACTTTTTTTTAAAGCTTATACTTCAGTGAGAACATGTGGTGTGCAACTTTCTCTTGCTGGCATATTTCACTTAACATAATATCCACCAGTTCCAGCCATGTTGCTGTGAAGGACAGGATTTCATTCCTTTTTACTGCTGAATAGTATTCCATTGTGTATATATAACATACTTTCTTTATCCATTAATCTTGCTGGACACCTAGGCTGATTCTGTATCTTGGCTATTGTGAACAGTGCTGCAATAAACATGGGGGAGGGAAGATGTCTTTTTGATATGCTGATTTCTTTTCCTTTGGATAAATGCTCAGTAGTGGGTTATTTGTAGTTTCTTGAGGAAACTCCATAGTGTTCTCCATAGTAGTTCTAAGAGTTTACATTCCCAACAGTGTATAAGATTTTCCTTTTCTCTGCATCCTCATCAGCTTTGTTTTTTGACTTTTTGATAATAGCCAGCCTAACTGGGGTGAGATAATACCTCACTTCCCTGATGATGAGTGATGTTGAACATTTTTCATATATTTGTGAGCTATTTGTATGTCTCCTTTGGAGAAATGTCTGTTCAGATCATTCTTAAATTGATTTGTTTGGTTTTTATTGCTGGTGAGATGTTTGAGTTTCTTGTATATTCTGGATATGAATCCCTGTCAGATGAATAGTTTGCAATTATTTTTTCCCATTCTGTAGGTTGTTTTTTCACTCTGTTGATTTTTTCATTTGCTGTGCAGAAGCTTTTTAGTTTGACATAATCTATTTTTGCTTTTGTTGTCTGTGCTTTTGAAATCTTATTCATAAAACTTTTTCCCAGACAATGTCCAGAAGCATTTCCCTTATATTTTCTTCTAGTACTTTTATAGTTTCAGGTCTTACAGTTAGCTCTTTGACCCATTGAACTGAATTTTTGTATAGAGTGAGAGGTGGGGGTCTGGTTTCACTCTTCTGCATATTGATACCCAGTTTTCCTGGCACTATTTATTGAAGAGACTGTCTTTTCCCCAGTGTATGTTCTTGGCACCTTTGTCAAAAACCAGTTGGCTGTAGATGTATGGATTAATTTCTGGGTTATATATTCTGTTCCATTGGTCTGTTTCTATCCCAGTACCATGTTGTTTTGGTTACTATAGCTTGTAGTGTATTTTGAAGGCTGGTAGTGTGATGCCTCTAGCTTTGTTCTTTTTGCTTAGGACTGCTAAAAGCAAATTCTTGATAAAGAAATAGACCTATTCTTTATAAGATATTAAATAACAATATCTAATGGTAGGTGTAAGAGGTATCATAATTTTGAAGTAGTGATGAAGGTAAAATAAATTTTCTGTATTTGCAACAACTATAAATAGAATTTAACAGCATCTGTGATTTTTACTGACTAAAAAGTTGCAGGTCCTGCTAATAATATTGTGGTTTGTTGCCTACCTTCACAAACAAAGGAAATGCTTAGAAGTTGGTGCCAATAAAGATGGAACTTTTACCTATCCAAGTTATCAGACTCTGAATTCTATCCACAGACTCCTTCAGGATTTGTGTACTAGAGGTTACAAACCACTACTCTAGAGTATATAACTAGGAATGGAATTGCTGGGTCATAAGTTATGTACATATTCATCTTTACTAAATTGTGCCAAACTGTTCTATAAATGTATATTCTTAATAGCAGTGTATGAGGTTTTCCTGACCAATTTCTTATTATTGCCCATCTGATCTGATGAGTGTGAAGATGCATTTTTACACCTCTCATAACAAATAAGTATTAGTTGAAGGATGGTGGGAATTACAAGAAGTGGGCAAAGGGAACAATCTACTTGATGATGTTCTTGCATGTTTTTTTTTTTTTTTAAAGGTCAGGCTCATGCAAAAGCAGGAGAGGTGTATCCAATGCTGGCCCAACTGGGTAGGAGGACAGCAGTTGTACATGTAAACTCTAGATGCTTAAATTTCCTGAGTGAAAACTTTCCAAATAAACGCTGAGATGGAAGACTCTTAGACAAAACTCAGAGCCAATGCCTCTAACTTCCGTGATAGGTTTTTACCTCCAGTGTTGGGTCTTCTTTGCCTTAGTAGGAAACTCATCTGTCCTTTGAATCCCTGGGAGCTAGATAAATGAGGGGTTACTATACTTTCTGCTTTTCCAATTTCCCTCAGATGGCTAATTCATAATTTACTATCTTTGCTGTATGTAATAGCAGTGTAAAACAGAAATATAAAATAACATAGAAATGTAAAAATAACATAGCTGTAAATATAGATTTCATAGTCTTGGAAGTACCAAATCTACTTTAATAGGAAGCACTCAATTAAAAATTAAAGTTGTTTGTAGGAAAACACTACCACATCTGTGACAGTACTAAAGAAACTCTGATTCTGGGGTTAGTGGGATACAATTTTCTCAAGGTAACTTAATATTTACAGTAAAGACGGTAAATTGGTATTGTCTCATTACCTTATAGCAATACAGCAATAGCTTCAGAGAAGATAAATATATAAAACTCAACAAAAAGAACCAGAAGGTATATGTAGGCTTTTATTAGGGCAAGCATTTCCATATCCATACAGATTTCATTAAAACAAATGGATGTCTCAAGTATCTTTGTTAAACAGGATCCGAAATGAAGTAAATAGTAGTTAAAATTAATTATAAATAAAGACATTTCAGCACATAAACCAACAAGTCTTTTCTAGATTTTTAATACCAGGACCTAACAGCATCATTTTCCAAGTAAGTGACAAATAACTAATGTGAAAACCATATTTAATATAGATGTCATAAATGACAATGTGGTTTTCCATAGTAAAGAAATACGTTAATTTTCATAAATCCTATTTGGTATTACAAAATAAATTTTACTGGTCAAAAAACAACCAAAAAAAAAAACAGGAAAACAGACATGATGGAAAGGTTGATAAAATATATTAATAACTTAAAAATGCTGTCACAAGCATGGAAATGCTACCATTATCATTTGAATACAACAAAATGCTATAAAGCAAAGAGTTGTCAGAATACAGTAGAAGAGCTATTCTGAAACAAATGAAGAGTCAAGATCTTAAAACAGTGACAAGTATTTTTAATGTATGACAGACACTGAAATACCATGCAGAAAGTAAACAGAACTATTTTTTGAAGTGGTACTTACAAAGCACAGATGTAGCCTTCATAATGCAAGAAACATAGCAAATTAACTTACCACCTCCTTCAAATAAAAGTGAGAACCTCTTGGGAGAATTTAAGCACCATTAGCAGACAGATCTTATAGCAGTTAATGAAATGTTTGGTATTTCAGTAGAAAACTATTTCAGTGGTGAAAACGATGTAGGAATCAGAAGCATATTCTGCTGAGATACTAGGTAGTTGACACTTTCCCGAACTGGAAAAACATTTCATAGAAAGGCATATAGAGTTACTGACTGAAACACATTTGTTCTAAAAATAATTCATGCCTAGTCAAACAGCTTACCAGCTGCCACAACTCTGGGATCCTCATGGGACTTATGTCTCCCAGCTGCACGACTATCTGCACTCTCATTCCACCAAAGAACATGAACTGCAGAAATAAACCACAAGTAGTTTCTAAAAAATATGGCCTTAACAAATAAGAAATAACAGAAAAATGAATCAAACCCATCCTATTCTTTTTTTTTTGAAACAAGAGTTTCACTCTTGTCACCTAGGCTGGAGTGCAGTGGCACGATCTCGGCTCACTGCAACATCTGCCTCCTGGGTTCAAGCGATTCTCCTGCCTCAGCCTCCTGAGTAGCTGGAATTACAGGAGCCCACCACCACGTCCGGCTAATTTTTTTTTTTTTGTATTTTTAGTAGAGATGGGGTTTTGCCATGTTGGGCAGGCTGGTCTCGAACTCCTGACCTCAGGTGATCCGCCCACCTTAGCCTCCCAAAGTGCTGAGATTACAGGTGTGAGCCACCACGCTTGGCCAAAACCATCCTATTCTTTAAATTGAAATAGTGATATCAAAAAGGTAAAACTAAATATGTTACTGATAAGATTTCAGAGGGGTCAGAGACTTGCTAGAGAAATTGATAAATTAATCAAATTGGTTTTATAGATGAAGAAATACAAGGCCGGAAAACGGAAGTACTGAAGTAAAACAGCTAGAGGCACAATCAAGACAAGACCCAAATTTTATGATTTCCTACTATATTTTCCTTTAATTTTTAAAAAAGCAAAATTATGAGCAAATTGTGTTTACTATTAAAATTTTACATTATACAAAGAAGAAAATTAAAAGTGGTATAATGTTAACAGTATAGAGAAAACCTCTATGGAAATTTATTGTATTTCCTTTAGAAAATATGAGTAAAACCAAATCACGGTCTTAATGTATATTATAATAACAGATTTAGCTTAGTAACAAGTTTTTAAAAATCAACAGTATTTTCTATGGCAGTATTAATTTTTAATGGTTATATAAATTCCTCCTTACAGATACAGCAACTTATTATGCCAACCCCTTATTGTTGACTATTTAGATTATTTCCAATATTTCAGTATTCTATAAAATACTGGAATAAATGTTGTTCTTGTACAAAATTGCTTATGAAGTTTTTATAATTGTAATATATACATGTTAGATGTATAGGAAAATGCAGATTAAAAACAAACTGTAATTTTATTTTTGGTGTATCTCTTTTATATTTGGTGTATCTCTTTCTGTATTTGTGTATATATGTATTTTTATTTTTTAATTTTAATTTTATTTTTATTTTTGTAGAGACAGGTTCCCACTTTGTTGCCCAGGCTGGTCTCGAACTCCTGGCCTCAAGCAATCCTACTGCCTTGGCATCCCAAAGTGTTGGGATTACAGGCGTGAACCACCACGCCTGGCCTGTATTTTTATATATAGCTGTATATTTATACAAATAAACATATATAAGCATATTTGCTTATGCTTACGTAAATACACGATATGATGTACATGTATATCGATTTCTGTATTACGTATGTATTACATAAAGAAGGTCATACTACATTTCCAATGTTTCTTTAATGTAAACAATATTAACATAAACTTCATTTGAGCACAACTATGTGTTTATAATAATACTTTCGATGACAACTACTGACATTTATTGAATGATAACTATGTGTCAGGCCTAGTTTTAAGCATTTTAATGTATTAACTCATTTAATCCTCATAATAATCTAGGTCCTCATAATAATCTATCATTTTATAGATGAAAAAACTAAGGTATGGTGAGGTTTACTTACCCAAAGTCAAAAAGTAAGTAGTGTACCTGGGATTCAAACCCAGGCAGTCTGAATCTGATTATTTCCTTAATATAAAGTAGAATTTAAGTTGACAGAACCAAAGAGCATGTCTTATATATATGTACTTACATATAGTGTATATAGTATACACTGTCCTCCAGGAATGATGTACTGATTACCAATTCTCCTAACACTGAGAATGAATTTAAGATTAAAAAGTGTATGAACACACATTTTCTGTAGTTTTTAAAAAAATAAAACTTATATATGTGCAGTATAGAAAATTAAGGTAGAGGCTAGGTGTAGTGGCTCATGCCTCTTATCCCACCACTTTGGGAGGCCGAGGCGGGCGGATCACCTGTGGTCAGGAGTTTGAGACCAGCCTGGTGAAATCCTGTCTCTACTAAAAATACAAAAATTAGCTGGGCATGGTGGCACACAGCTGTAATCCCAGCTACTTGGGAGGCTGAGGCAGGAGAACCGCCTGAACCAAGGAGGCGGAGGTTGCAGGGAGCTGAGATCGTACCTGCACTCCACAGAGTGAGGCTCCATCTCAAAAATAAAATAAAATAAAATAAAGAATATTAACATAGAGACTTAACCATTTATCTCACTGAAATATGACTACTATGTATGTTATATACTTTCAAATTTCTTTTCTGTATAATTTAGCACACCTATACACATACACACCCAGGCATATTTTCTAGAAGTAATACTGGCAAAAACAATAAAAATAAGGCTTTTATTTTTATTGTCAAATTTTGGGGGAAGATTAAGCTAATATGAACCCTACACAGTATCTGAGTACTTATTTTTTCCTGACCTAATACTATATCCATGTAAGTATACCTTTTATAAGGTAAAGAAATGGCATCTTATTATTGTTTTAATATGCATTTTCTTTAATATATATTTAGTAGCCATGTGCATGTCTACTTTTGCATAAATTTTTATTTTTATTTCTGCTTTTGAATTTCATTTATGGTGATTTTCAGGCATCCAGATAGTTTGAGCCTTTGTATAATAAAATCATAAGTTGATTTTTTTTTCTTCATAGTTTCTTCTTTTGCTTTTGGCTTACAAATATAGTCCCAATCCACATTATTAAATAAATTCATCTACATTTTGTTTTACCAATTTTATGAATTAAATGTTTTTTCATTAAAATATACAATCCAGCTTGACTTTATTTTCGCATATGGTGTGAGATAGGCATCTAATAATTTTCATAACAGTTTCTCCTCCATGTATTTTCCAACCTGAACATACATCTGTTTTTATATATTCTATTTTCTTATGATAGATTATTGCAAGAAGTTGAATTTCTGCATAAAGATGGGTATATTAGGTTTGAGATGTCCATTGGACATAAAGAGATAATAGAAAGGCAACAGGATATTATGATGAGTCTTTCAAATATTTGTTAGCTATTCTTAGACATTTATCCTTTCTTCGTTACTTTTTTTTTTTTAAGAGACAGGGTCTCACTATGTTGTTCAGGGGTTGGAGTGCAGTGGTGCAATCATAGCTCACTGTAGCCTTGAACTCCTGGCTCAAGCAATCCTCCCACCTCAGCCTCCCAAGTAGCTAGGACTACAGGTGTTTGCCACCATGCCCAACTAATTCTTAAAATTTTTTTTTGTAGAGACAAGCTGTGTTGCCCAGGCTAGTCGTGAACTCCTGGGCTTAAGCAATCCACCAGCCTCAGCCTCCCAAAAGCGCTGGAATTACAGGTATGAGCTACCTCATCAGCTCTTTTATCCTTTCAGATAAACTTTACAAATGTTTTTCTGAATTTGCCACAAAAAATCTTGAAATTCTGATTGAAATGTTTTTCAACATTACAAGTTAAATACCCCAAGTATGTGTTTTATTAAATAAATTTATATCCATATATAAATTTACCTCAATATATATACATATTTACTGTATCTCTCTATATAGATATATATAAAACTGTGGTGGAAAATGGGTAAATTTTTATGAGGGGGGTTTTAATATTTATACAAAACATATATTACTTTTTTGCTTAGAGATAATCTCCCTACCCCAAGTAATATTATTTTTAAAAAATCAATAAAAGTACATTCAGAGGAAAAAGAAATGATGAAAGTAACAGACTATTTCTTGAGGTTCCTTCATTTTTTTTTTTTTTTTTGAGATGGAGTTTTGCTCTTGTTACCCAGGCTGGAGTGCGATGGCACGATTTTGGCTCATTGCAACCTCCGCTTCCTGGATTCAAGTGATTCTCCTGCCTCAGCCTCCGGAATAGCTGGGATTACAGGCCCCCACCACCATGCCTGGCTAATTTGTTCTATTTTTACTAGAGACGGGGTTTCACCATGTTTGCCAGGCTGGTCTCAAACTCCTGACCTCAGGTGATCCACCCCCTCAGCCTCCAAAAGTGCTGGGATTACAGGCCTGAGCTACCGTGCCCAGCCGAGTTTCCTTCAGTTTAAAAAATTTAATCATTTTGATGTATCAGGGAAAACAGCTATTCAGCATTTGAAGGTTTCATAAGTTAACATTCTAAATAAATAAGATGTAAAACAGATTTTCTCAATTTTAAAAATTACAAAAAACTAAACATTTGGCAATAAATAATAAAACATACTCTATAATGAGAAAGAACCTGCCTGACCCAAGGAACTTAGGTCACAATATATATTTCAATTTCATATAAGAAGAAATGGACAATTGTACCTCTGTTGAGTGCTCCGTACTCTGTGTGGAACACTCCAACTAGTTTTGTGTAGCCTAGATTGACATGAGCATGAACTGCCCTTTTAAATGCATCACCCCACAGAGCTGGCCCACCAGGTTTCATCTGAAAAGTGGCCAGTTCATAGACTCCTGGAATAGGGAGAAAAAGAATTTTTCAGAAAACATTCAAGCAATATCCAATCACGTTTCTCAGTGAATAGTCTTTCACTATCTACACACACAGATTTGGAGGATCAGACATGCATACATATTATGTAGACATGTTTATTATATTTGCACTCTCTTTGCTTTTATGCGTAGAAAGTCCTTGCCCATGTTTAAGAGTGAGTTGTTATGCTTAATCATACAGATGACAAAGAAAAAGAACTGGAAGCTATTATAACTATCATCTGAAATATTTTTAATCTATAACATTTGTTAAAAAACTGTTGAGAATGTATAATGATATAGAATTTTGAGCTGCAAAAGTCTATGCTTTTAGAAAATAAAAGAATAAAAGAAGAATTTTCCAATCTATATTTTCATTCTTTCCAATTTCCACTATGTTTTTCTTCATATAATTTCTCCCTATAAGTTTCCATTTTTAACAGGAACAGGAAAGCAAAGAGTGGACCTGAAGTGATATCTTTGAATTTTGGAGGAAAAAAAACAAACCTAAAGAGATGGTTTTATTTTTCCTAAATATCCAGGTAAATACTTGAATAGTATTGTACACTTTGGACAGAAGTATAGGGCTGGTGGAGAGAAAGAAACTCTGGGACAAGTAGGAAAAGCATGTAAAAATTTCCAAGCAATGATGTACACAGAGGAGGAGAACCAAGATTTGACACTGTCAGAGAAGTGAACTATTTTATTTAGATAGTGCTGAGAGCTGAGGGGACACCTAAGTAGGTAAAGATCCAAGGAAGCCTTTGTAAATTTTTTGTAACCTAAATACACTACAAAGTTGGGAATAATGGGGGAAGTAAAATAACATTTAAATGAGTTTATGCTTTTCTAATCTGACCTTTATTTAAAACTGGATTGAGGTAATAGTTTCTTTAAGTCAGCAAGAAGTGAAATCAGCAAGAAGACAAATCTTAAGCAATTACTTTCAAACTGAGAAACAAGAAAGAAGACACAAAAGTTAGATTAAAGTAATATAGCTTGGCAGTTTCACTTAATCTGTTTCCCCCAAATATTCAGTTTTATAAGCAAAGCTGTATTTAATGATTTAAGATTAGTTATAATTTATGGAAATACTTTTACATTTTAAAGATCATATTATTTTAAAATTATGGCAAAACTTCATATGCTATCCCTTACCTATCAACACGTTCTCTGCTCCCAATGCACAAATTCTCAACCTCTACTGACCATGTCAGCTTTCTCTATAACACAGTTAAGCTTTACAAATCTGCAAGGTCTCAATTTGAAAAATATCTCATTATTTTATGCTCATTTTTTTAAAGGATGGGGTAAGAGCTCCCATTTATTTTTACCACAACAATCACTGTATGTTTCTATATAAAACAGAGAATTAATTTTATTTTTTTCCAAAGGAACTTCAGTTTTGATCACTTAAGTTCTTTAGTATTTTATTCATCAAAACTCAGTGACTAAGAAGGAAGGACTTACCTTCTTTTGGAGGTTTTTCTAATTTGCACCATGGTACCAGATAAGTAATCTCACTCTCTTGTTTATCAATGAGAGCCAAATTTGGAATGAGGAATTGTTCTTGCCATTCCTTATCTTTGGCCAAGGCTTTCCGAACTTCAGTTCGATGAGCAAAATTATCTGTGGGAAGAAAAGAATTAACAAAAATAAAAAATTCAATTTTAAATCACCTGTACTTTTCTGGGTTTCATTCACATCAGCAATGGTCATTGATGCCATATAAGAACCTTGTGTTAGGCCTTTGGAGACACCAACGTAAACAGATGTGACCATCTGCCCTGCAGTTCCTCAAGGACAAAAAGGGCAGTAGAAATGCAAACTAACTGTAATGTCACATAATAGGCTTTATAGGCTCAACCATATAGTAGGCAGTTTTGTGAATTAGGTAAGTTATTGAATCTTTCTGTGCCTCACTTTCTGTGAAATTGAGATAATAAGACATCTACCTCCAGGGTTGTATGAGGATTAAATTAACACATGAAAAGAGTTTAGAATATAGTGGTTGGCACTAGTTAATACTCAGTATATGTGAACTATTCTTACTTGATTGAGGCATTTAACTTATAGTGCTAGTTTAGAGAAAGACTGTTTTTCTTTGGTGGTGGTGGGTAGTCAAGTTCAGATACACCCTGAATCAAATTTAACATGAGTGAAGTTAAAACATCTTGAATCAAATTTAACTTGAGTGAAGTTAAACCGTACTTTTTAAGCCTCTTCTCCTTTGAACAAACAGATTTCAAAGAAATAATGCTGATTCTCTTATTGTCATCCATTCTTTCTCCCCAGCACTTATTTCTCTTCTATTTAAGTTACCCAAACAGTTATATACATTTGCCAACATATGGGCCTAGTACTATAATTACCATTAGGACCTCATAAGACTAATGGCAAGAGAGGTTCATATGGTTTACATTGGGATAAGGAAGAATACCTATCTTACAACTTAAGTGAGGTATATCAGAACTTAGTTTTTTTAATGGGCTGTGATACAACGTGTACCACATCTAAAGCATAAACTGTATTTTAATGGGGCTTTTTCTATTAACAGGGAAAAACCCTAAACCAAACACTAAATGAAATTATTAAAAATTCTTTAGGTATCATCAAGTCCTGATGTAGACACTGGAGTAACAAGCATTTTGGGCATTCTTGTAACTTATTCTCCTTCCTCTACTAAACCAGGCGTAGGTTAGTTTCAACACGGGAAGAACTCTCTTTCATTCCTTTTCTTTTACCTCCCTAGAGTAGTATGACAGTGAATTCCTCAAAACTCTGGGGGTACAGATATGAAACAAATGTGGTCTCTAAACATAACAGAATTATTAAATCTCAGAGTTCAGTGAGGATTGAAAGTTAACCATCATCCCCTATAAACCTCCATATTGTAAAGTCCCTTAAATGGTTGAATTATTTCTGCTAAAATACTGATATCCAGCCCCCTAGCTTCAAAAAGAGAAAAGATACTTCTCCTTTCCTTTTGTGATCTTAATCCACTTGGACTTTTACAATTGCTGCTTTAAATTTTTCATGAACTATCTTTACAACAAACCATTTTAATATTTTTCTGAGGTTTAAAGTCTAGTTCACAATTTTATGGCTTGATATATGAGATGCCATGTCTTCCAATTTATAATGTAATATAATGTAATGTTTAAGCAAGGGGTTAGAGGTGTACCACTGGGAAGAATAAGAACTGAATTTATTTTTTTGGTATTGCTTTTCAAAAGTCTTAGTTAACCTGTATGTATCTATAATAATATACATCCAAGAACTAAGTTTTATGTTACATTTAACAGAATGAAAACCTATACTGAAAAATGAAAATCTATACTGAAAGCCAAAATTGGATGACTCTTTACCATACTTCCAAATATGAAACACTGTATTCATTCTGCCTCCAAATTCTACACTCCAGTATCCAACCAATTCAGAGTGAGCTGTCCGAAGATGAGCGTTTTTCTCAAAATTTTCCAGGAACTCATTCATCTTTGAGGGCTTAAGGTAATAAGAACGAAATTCATAGAATATTCCATCGTATTGTCTGGGTCCCGTAGCAAAAGATGAGCACATCTGAAGAAGATAAGACAAATGTAAATATCTTGAGAAGACAGGATTCATTATATTGTGTTAAAACCTAATCTGAATCTGGTACAAGGGACACTCATAGACTCATTACTCATGTTTGTACTTCTGTTGTCAATTCTCAATATGTTACTGATGGAGGGTGTCCAGGTTCTTGGTGTTTGAACAAAGAACTGGACAAAATGCACAAAGCAAGGAAAGAATGAAGTAACAAAAGCAGAGATCTATTGAAAATGAAAGCACACTCCACAGGGTAGGAGTGGGCCTGAGCAAGTGGCTCAAGGGCCCTGGTTACAGAATTTTCTAGGGTTTCAGTACCCTCTAGAGGTGTCCCATTGGCTATTTGGTGTAAGCCGTATATAAATGAAGAGGATGAAGTAAAGTTGCAAAGTCATTTACTCTGTGTACACCCTATGTAAACGAAGAGGGTATTTCTTGTCATAGCTAAGGGTTTGATTTAGTTCTAGGAAGTCCTTAGGTTCCCTGCCTCGAGACCCTATTCTCCTGCTTCACATATACATTTGTTTACATAGAGGTGTCAATAAAGACAACTACTCTTAAATATGCTGAGTGTGTAGTTACTGTTTCCTAGTGGGGGTTCACTGTCACCTTTAGCCACTTTTTCAGAAATTGCTCATAAGAAGGCGCTGAGATCTTAATGATACTTCTTTATCCAAGAACTACAATTAGGATTCTAATAAATTTACGAAAGTTTTCCTATTAGCCAATATTGCATCTTTAGTCAAGAGCATACGTGTTACAGTTATGCACATCAAAGAACTTTATTAACTACGCACGTAACTTTTGGCAGGCATAATGAAAAAAATGTTTACTAGAAGAAAACTCTTTTAGGTTCTTGAAAAAAATGGAAATTACAATTCAGGTCAAAGTATTTCCTAAATTCAATGAAGTAAACCACTGACCAAAATTAGGACTGGAATGTAACTAATGCAATAAAAAGCTCTGACCTATCCAATTGCATTGTAATACAATGGTAGAACATGAATGCTGAGAAAAGAAAATTCAGAGTCAAAATTTTCTGATTATTAGTTTCTAATTACAGATGCAATGTGAACAACATTTAATGAATCCACTTATACCACATTGATGAAAATATCACTTAAGAACCTTTAATTCCTTTTGTAATAGTCATACACGCACTGTAAATTTCTAATTTGTGTTCTGGTTGAACTTTCTGTAAGAAATACCTCGCCTAAGATTATCCTCTATGTAGGTATCTATGTGTATATATGTATACACATACACACACACACATATATATATGCACTCATGGTATACACACAGGCACTCCTGGTATTCTTATAAATCCATCTTACTTAAGTTTGATTAGCATGTGCCATTTCCTTAAGTTGATTACACCAGAATAATCCACGAAGACAGTTTTGATACCTACAAAGCTATGGACAAATTAGGGCTTATACTGACTAGCCAGTATGTCTGTCTGAAAGCAGTAGGCTTTTGCTCCGACATATTTTTGTTTACAAAATATAAAATTATGTAACTGTGTATGATAAGGCTTAATGATAATTATCTAGAGTTAATTCTATTCGTGTGTGACTTATATTCTTATTGCTCAAATGACTAAGCCTACCAACAAAAACAGCTGCAGCTGCCCCTGCCTTTTGTGGACACTCTTTTTGTGCTTTTAAACCAAACTCTAGTAACAATGTTGGTCAAGAAGCAAGTTCCTAGTATCCATAATTTCAAAATTATTATAATAAAATATATCAGGAGATAGGCCAATGGGGCATTTGTGACAAATGGATTTCAGGTTGATTCGAGGAATTTGTATTTGGAGGATAAAATAGTTGATCAAAGGTACACATTTTTACAATTTTGGGCAGTATTAATATACAGCAGGGAACCTACAGTGAGAGAGGGAGAGAGATGTGGACAGGTGGTGCCAGAGAAGGAAGACCGCAGGGGAGCCGGGTATGGTGGGGGAGCCGGATGGGAGTTAAGAATTTTGTTGCAGGGATGACTTTTAGCTGCTAGGGCAGAAATCATGAGTCGTCCATCCTCCCTTATCTCCAAGTTAGGGATCATTCCCACCAGCAACGACCTCCACTTCACTTAAAAGAGAACAACTGATGGACATTTCTAAAAACTTAAAGTTTGGAATCATGCCATAAGGACGTCATTCCTGGCCCTGCCCCACTGGAGAATTATTAGGGTAAAAACTGCATTGTTAACCCGGGGTGAATGGACATGAGCTGCTCTTCTTTAGTGCTCCTCAGTCTGTCTCTAGGACAGGTTAATCCCCTTCCTATCCTGCCCCTTCAGAAAGGAGTAAAGTCCTAAACATGAAAAGGAAAAGAAATTTCTAGGTTGAAGCCACAGAATAGGCCACTCCCGAAAGTTAGGGCAGAATCACAAGCTCCATTTTGTCCATTTCTCATCTAAGGTTAAAAGAGTCTGTCTGTCATCGTCCGGTTTGATAGGAGGCTCCGGTCCCGCCTGGTTGGGGGAGCGACCGCACGAAGCGCGGGTGGCGGGCAGGGTCCAGCCCCACCGGGGCTTCTTCTCCGCGAAATGCTCGGAAGTTGTGTGCTTCATTTAAAAGGGGGAGGCCGGTTCCGTGGCAAATGGCTGGTTGGCAATTCCCTCCTTCAACCTGATGTCTAGAGAGGGCGGTGGCTTGGAAAGCTACGACTCCACCCGCGGCTCCACAGCGCCAGGTGACAACATGGGAGCGCTCGCTAGGCCGCAGCCGCGACGTAGCTGGGCAGCAAAGACGAAACAGCCGGCGCCATGGGAGTGTCCCGGTGGGTGTGGCATCCAGGCTAGAAAAGCCTTCTGACCACCACTGCCCGCGAGACGACCCCGGCTGGGGGTATTCCCTTAGCAGCGGCCTCCTCCTCACGCGCGTTCCGGGTACCCCTGTCTTGGGGTTCCGGGGCTCACGCTAGAACCTCACCGGGGCCCCAGGTCTGGGCGCGCGTGGCGGAGAGCGCATGCGCATTGCTCGCACGTACCCGGAACACTCCCCGCCCCTCCCCTCCCGTCGGGTGACGGCTTGGGTACCCCCGTGGCCGGTACCTGAGGCGCCAGCGTCCGTGAGGCCAGCGCCCGAGTCAGGGCGCTTCTGAGGACGAGCATGGCGCGGCTTCGGCGCTGAGAAAAGCAGCCAGCCGTGTCCTTTCTGAGACTCCTCTGAAGGTTTCCCGAGTGGAAAGGAGCGGCTCCTGGATCATTGGCAGACGCAGGCTGGGGCGGGGCTCGGCGGGGTCAGCTCCACCCCGGCGCGGGTGGCGCGGCGGGTCCCGTAGCTTGGTGTCTTTCTCTGCTGTGCTGAGCGTTGGTCCCCCTTGGTTTCCTGAAACGTTCTTACCCCAAACGTTAGAGGTGACGTTAGGATTAACTGAAGGCTCGGATCGTTCCTGCTCCAACTTTCTGGGCCCTCACTCACCTCATTCGCTCCAGTGCTCAGTTGTGTAGATTGGTAAATGTGCAGGGGTTGTGGGTGTGTTGTCCATGGGGAAAGAAGGAGAGGTGTTGAGTGCGTGCATGTGCAGTGCTTTGTATTTAAAATCGTGGAGGTTTTTTCCTGAGTTAAGTTTTAGATGTTGTGATAGACGTGTATTTGAGCCTGACCTCTCGGCAATGAATGTGTTCTCCATCTTAGAAGGCTCCTAATTAAGATTTAGATTAAATTTTCCACGAGCTCAGAGAAACGGCAGCATCGAGCCTGAAATGAAAAATCAAAGTTAAACATACCCTGATCTAGTCCTCCCAGTCCGGGAGTGTTGGTTCCCAGAGTAACCACCTTCAACATTTCAAGCTGTTTCATTTAATGCTTGTTTCTGTATTTTTAAGTAAGTAGTGTTTTCTGCTGTTTATTGCATTTTCAGTTATGGATAGTATGTGTTGACATCCTTCTGTGGCAGATGAGGATTTATGTCTCATAGATGCCACTGCCCCCAAATTCACTTGTCTTCCTGTATCTAATAATGCTTATGTTAATTTACAGTAATTAATTACACTATTAATTTACGGTAATCTAAATGTTTACATTATTCTTGCTAATAATTACATTATTGTATACATTAATGTAATATTGCTTACATCATGAGGACTAGGGAGGGATTACAGGGCCATGACCTGTGGTTGTATTGGTTGTGCCTTGTGGAAGAGCTTTGGAATTGTCTGTTCACAGGAAGGGAGGCTTTTTAAAATTAGTTATTTCGGAAGGGTTGCCTCAGTTTTTCTACAAGAGAGACATCTATTTGTAACCATGCAAGACTAAAAAAATCATTTGTATCAGGACTGGATCTATATGAGTAAATTATTTTCTTAGACCTTTTTTTTTAAACCCTGTAATTGCCAACCCATTTACTTATTCATCAGATATTTACTAAATTCCTTCCATGTTCCAGGCACTTTTCCAGAAACTGGGGTACAGAATTGAGCAAAATTCAAAGTCCCGTCCTCTTGGAACATCCAGGTTGGAGGAAACAGATAAAAAAAGGAAGAGTAAATATATCAGGGATTGTCAAATAATATAATGAAAAAGTAAGATACAAAGAATAAAGGTGCTAGTGGAATTCTAAAAGTGCTCAGGATTCTAGCTATTGACTTGGATATTTAGGATTTAGGTTTCTTCATACCACTCTCTCAAAATACACTTTCCTTCCTGCGTTTATTGATGTTTACATTAAAAATATATTTTGGAGTGAGAAACACATGTTAAAAGCACTGTAAGCACAGGTGGATCTCTTCAAATAGTGGGCTTCACTGTGAGGTGATCTGACCTGGGTATTTCACTGAAGGCTATATCCCCTCCCCCAAACTGTTACCTGCAAGTTATTTATCTGTGTAGTCAGTGTTAGGGAAGGGAAACTTCCAGTATCCTATCTGTGTGAGAAAAGCCTTGCTGCCAGTTTCCTGAGGCTGAGGAGGGAAGAAGGCCAGAACACTCAGCATTTGGTAGTATCTTTCAATAATATATTAATTAGGGTAGACTAAATAGCTCTTGTAAATCAACACTCAAAAAAGTGTATTATTACTCAAACACTATAGGAGTTTATTTTTTATAAGAATACAAAGTGGGTTTTTCTAGTTGGCAGGTAGCTCTTCTATACTTAGTGAATTAGGGAGCCAGGCTTCTACCCTGTGGCTTTGCCATTCCCTAGTCTCATCATTAACTGCATCCATCCAGCAGAAAGATACAGGGAACTTCCAAGAGGAATTTCCAAGAGGAAAATACAGATAGGGGCAAAATTCATGGCTACAGTTGAGAGATGGCTAAACATTGTTAAGTGCTTCTAAGTAGCTAAAATATTCTCCTATTCTCTTTCTCACAGGTTTCAAATATCCTCAAATACTGTGAGTTAAGCTTTATCTCCGTTTTGTAAGTGAGAAAGGTGAAGTCTGAAAAGAGAATTTTCTCAGTTTCATTGCTACAAAGTGGCACAGACTTTGAAGCCCAATTGTAAAACCAGTTCAGTTTACCATTTATTTTTAAAAGATATGTGATTATTAAGGTAATTTTAGATTTGCAGTGGAAAGTAGCTTTTAGACAGAATTTAAAATGTAATATTGTTCTGTGGCTATTTTAAAAAGCATATCCCTAAACTGCCTGGAAAATGTATAGGATAAATATTTTGAAAATTATTGTTGCATATCCTGAAATTCTGACAAATAGTCCAAAGGATAGATAGTTCAAAGCTAGAAAAATCCTATCAAAAAACTAGATTATTAAAATAGGCTCGTATGATATAGAGTAACTGGGTAGTTATTTTGGATTGGATAGACAGAGATGACCTATCTAAGAAGGTAATATCAAACATTTATCATAGGTATGAAAGTGTACATGAGATGTCTGTACACTTTAAAGAAGAATAATAAAGTGAATGTCTGTGCTCTTGCCACAAGGCTTAAGAAAAAGGGTATTGCCAGCAACTCAAAAGCTCAATACATGTTCATTCCTGGTCACATTCTTCTTACAACCCTCTCCTCCAATTCCCTCAAGTAACCATGATCCCAAATTTTGTGTTATTACATTGATTTTTCTGAAATAATTCAACTACATTTGTATATAACTCTAAAGAGTATATTGCTTTGGTTTGCCTGTTTTAGATTGTTTATTAACTAATTTTACTATTTTGTTACATAATTGTTAGCTATAACTTTAGGCTTTTGCAAATCAACCACATTAATGCAGTTGTAATAATTAATTCACATCCCTTTTGTATGCTATTCTATTACATGAAAATACTTTGTTTTTTTTGTCCATCTGACTATTATAAACAAAGCTGTTTGAATTTATTTGTAGATGTCTCCTGGTTGCGCCAGAAGAATTTCTCTAGGGCAGGTATTACTAACCTTTTTTTGTGTCTTAAAATCCTTTCAAAATCTTGTGAGCCTGTGGATCCCAAATGTTTTTAAATGTATAACAAATACATAGGGTTGCAAAGAAAACAAATACAGTGAAAAAAGTGAACTAGAATAATCAAAATACAAAATCAAATATGAAAAAAATGAACTAGAATAATGAAATATTAAAAAAACTTTTTAAAAAGAAGTAGAGATGCTTCTTTATTAGGGCACTAAAAAACATCTAATAGTGGGTGTAAAAGATGTAATTTTGAAGTAGTGATAAGTGTGGAAGAAATTTTTATGTATTTACAACAACTATGAATGGAATTTGACATTATCTATAATGTTTATTGGTTACAAAGTCACAGGTCCTGCTAATATTGTGGTTTGTTGCCTACCTTCATAAAGGAAATGGTTAATTTTAGTTAGAAGTTGGTGCCAATAAAGATGGAATTGTTATTCATCCAACTTATCAGACCCTCTGAATTCTATGCATAGATTCACTCAGGATCTGTGTACTGGAAATTACAAACCACTACTCTGGATTACATACCCAGGAGTGGAATTGCTGGGTCATAAGTTATGTACATATTCATCTTTACTAAATAGTGCCAGACTGTTTAATAGCAATGTATGAGGTTTTCCTGACCAATTTTTTATTATTGCCCATCTGGTCTGACGAATGTGAAGATGCATTTTTATACCTTTCATAACAAATAGGTATCCGTTGAAATGTGGTGGGAATTGTATGAGGTGAGCAAAGGAAACTTGATGGTGTTCCCGCTTGGTTTTTTTCGAAGGTCAGACTCATGCAGAAGCAAGCAGGTAGACCCAATTCTGGCCCAACTGAATAGGCCAGGTAATGCCAATGCTGGCCCAACTGAATAGGAGGGCAGTAGCTCTACATGTAAATTCTAGATGCTTATATTCTGGTACTACATCCCTGGGTACTTTCTTGTTTTGGTGCTTTATTATTCTGCAGCCACTAGATGGTGGCATAGACTCACTTTTCCTTCATTAGGTGTTAGTGTGTGCATATGTCTATTTCTGTTATTTTTGAGTTCCTGTAATGTAAGTTATAGGTATTTATAGAGTAGACTTAACTTACAGTTTTTTTGTGTGTGATACTGGATTATGTATAGAAGAAAAACTTCTGTAAAGGCAGGTTACTAGTAATAAGGCGGGTTAATAATTTAAAAAAATCCATTTTTATTCAGTTTTCTTTAAAAAGAGACCTACTGATATCACCAAATATTTGTTAAGCACATGTTGTATGTTGAACATTGAATTAAATGCCTTAACGAAGAAAAAAGAAAAAACCACCACTGCATGCTTCTTTCTGAGGTGGTCAGCATGTCTTGATATTTCTGTATTAGTCTCTTTTCAGCTAGAGTTCTTGGAGTAAAGCAGTAAAGACTTGTGAATAGCTAAATATTTAAGTATACTAGAAATTTATTTAATTTTTTTCTATTAATGAAGTATTTTTATTTCTAAAACACATGAACATGTTTATATATCCATTACCTCTTTTTAGATATAAAAATTGACTTTTACGTTTTCCATTGGAAAATGAATTTTAGTGCCAATGACATTTTAAATCCTGATATCAGTGAATACAATTATTTCCTAAAATAGGCTTTGCAAATCTTTCGCTCTGAATAATCCCTGTGCCTCACAACTGGAGTCGGGGAGAAATTTTATTAGACAAATATTTCTGAACCTTTTGCTATTTGTTTCAGATTTTTCTTATTAAATATGGCTCGTTTTTTTTTACTAGGTGTTTAAGTCGAGATATCTTCTAGCTTTAAGCACTTACACACTTTGTTAGTACATATTTTTTTCATTATTGTTCCTCTTCCAAATGAACACTCATTATTCGATGCTCTCCAGTGTTTCCTTTACCTCCACAAGTTGTCCCAGGTACCTACTAGCTGGGTAATTGATTAACTTTCTAATCTGAGTTAGATTTACTTGACTCTCATTGATTGTTTTTATAGCATCTTTAAGTTTGTTGTATTTTATTTATTCTCAATGTTGTATTGAGAGCTAGAACTTTAATGCAAGGGGCAAGTAGGCTGTGTCCAACCAAAAGGGGCCTATTGCCTCTTTTGGTCTTTATTAGGTGTTTCAGGATACTGCCTAGGATCTTCGACACATTCTTACTGAACTAAGTTCAAATGCCTCACTATCGCTTTTGAAGGTTAACAGAAATAGTTTATGGGAAATTAGAACTTCTCAGATTAATATTCCCTCTGAAAAACATTCTAAGTTGTCTTTTCATGATAGCTTAATAGTGCTATTAGAAGTTGCCTTCATATCCAAAATTATTTTCTTCTCATATAAAGATACTGAGTATTAAAAAAATACATTTCCCGCCGGGCGCGGTGGCTCACGCCTTTAATCCCAGCACCTTGGGAGGCCGAGACAGGCGGATCACGAGGTTAGGAGATCGAGACCATCCTGGCTAACACGGTGAAACCCCGTCTCTACTAAAAATACAAAAAATTAGCGGGCGTGGTGGTGGGCACCTGTAGTCCCAGCTACTCCGGAGGCTGAGGCAGGAGAATGGCGTGCACCCGGGAGGCGGAGCTTGCAATGAGCCGAGATGAGGCCACTGTACTCCAGCCTGGGCGACAGAGTGAGACTCCGTCTCAAAAAAAAAAAAAAAGTTTCCCAATTTTCATACTCCCTTGGAGTCATCTGAAGCTTCCACTTAGCACAAAATAAAAACTGGGAAGAAAGTTAATAAAAGTCATAACTTTAGAGGGTACTTCAGTATAAGTCCTGTTTCATATTATTTTTTATTAAAAATCAGTTGGTCTTGCCAGGTGCTGTGGCTCACGCCTGTAATCCCAGCACTTTGGGAGGCAGACTGGCAGATCACTTGAGGTCAGGAGTTCATGACTAGCCTGGCCAACATGGTGAAACCTTGTTTCTCCACTAAAAATACAAAAATTAGCCAGGTGTGGTGGCAGGCACCTGTAATCCCAGCTACTTGGGAGGCTGAAGCAGGAGAAGTGCTTGAACCCAGGAGGTGGAGGTTGCAGTGGCCCAAGTATGCACCACTGCACTCCAGCCTGGGTGAGAGTTTCAAAAACAAACAAAAACATTTGGTCCTTTGCCTCTTTGTTGTTTTTTGTTTGTTTTCTCTTTTTTGTTTTTGGAATGAAGCATATTTGTTAATCTATATTACTAAAGTCTCCTTTATAATTACCTGTTTATTGAGAACTGAGCCCTCTTTGGTTAGTTCTCATACCTACTTGGCTGCCCTTTCATTTTTTAAAGGTTTTAAGAAATATTTACTTAATCTCAAATCACTTGTTCGGTTCTCATCCCTTTTTTTCTCAGAGAATGTCAGTGATGCCTATTTACCGACAAGGGGTCATCAGATTTTATTATTTCTGATATTTCTTACATGCTGTTACGTAGTATACCTTTTACTTAAGTCCTTTCTTACTTTCATTTCACTTTGTAAAGCTGATATTTACATTTTAGACTAAAACACACAGCAAAGAGGAAGCTTAAAGAAGTTAGGTGGTTTGCCAAAGGTAACAAAATAAGCCATTTAGAGCTGGTTGGCTCATTTTAATTGCTCTCTTACAATCCAATATTTGAGCATATTGTAACTTTGTTCCTCTTTCTCTTTTGTTACTTAAATATTCCCACGTTTATAAATAATGCTTCAATGAGTAATTTTGTAGATACGTCCTTAGGCACATCCCTGTAAGTGGAATTAATGAGTCAACTTTACAATTTTTGGTTCACCATAGCCATTTATGCTCCCAGGCAGTGAATCGTATTTCCTCTTCCTGCACATTCTTGCAATTCTTGTAAGACTTTAATATTTGCATATCTTATGGATGAAAAATGTTTCATTGATTTCATTTATATTGCTCTGATTTCTT
Organism: Pan paniscus; assembly: GCF_029289425.2. Taxonomy (NCBI): domain Eukaryota; kingdom Metazoa; phylum Chordata; class Mammalia; order Primates; family Hominidae; genus Pan; species Pan paniscus. The sequence goes on from NC_073260.2 coordinate 34,651,037, forward strand.
GTGAATTGAGAATCTTTTCATAATTTTATAGGCCATGTTGTTTTTCTTTTGTTGAGGTCCCTGTTTATATTCTTGGCCCAATTTTTTATTTTGTTGTTCATCTTTTTCATATTGATTTGAATGTTGCAATCCTGTCCCCTCAGCCTCGCAAGGTGTGGCTGGGATTAGAGGTGCACAACCATGCCTGGCTTGGTCTGAATGCTTTAAAATATATATATATATATTCCGGCTGGGCGTGGTGGCTCATGCCTGTAATCCCATCACCCAAAAGTGATGGGAGGCCGAGACAGGTGGATCATGAGGTCAGGAGGTCAAGACCAGCCTGGCCAAGATGCTGAAACCCTGTCTCTACTAAAAATACAAAAAAATTAGCTGGGCATGGTGGCACATGCCTGTAATCCCAGCTACTTGGGAGGCTGAGGCAGGAGAATCGCTTGAACCCTGGGCGGCAGAGGTTGCAGTGAGCAGAGATTGTGCCACTGCACTCCAGCCTGGGCGACAGAGCAAGACTCCATCTCAAAACAAACAAACAAACAAAAACTTCCAGACTAATCTTTTTTTTGGATGGATGTTTTACTGATATGTTCTCCCATTTGTAGCTATTATTTAAACTTTCTAAGAGTATTTTGCCATATAGGTGTTTCTAAATTTAAATTATTGGTCTCATGTTTTTGTGCTTTTCCCCCTATTTAAGGTGTACTTTCTTTTTCCTTGTGCATGATGATATTCTTGTATATTTTCCTGTAGATATTTTTACAGTTTTGCTTTTGCCCTTTAGGTATTTAATCTCTCTCAAATTTATTTTAGTCACAGTATGAGGTGTAGATTTAATTTGATCTTTTTTTTCAATATTAGTAGTCCATTACCAAAGAACAGTTTATTAAATAGTTCATTTGTTCCCTACCGATTTGTAATGCCATTATAAATCAAAGACCATTCACTTGGGATATAAACTTCCACAGATGCCTAGGCTATTTCTGGATCCTTCTAATCTGTTCCATTGATTAATTTGTCTTTACCTGTATCAGTACTAAGCAATTTGAATTACTGTAGCTTTATTATCCATCTTGACATTTTGTATAGTAAATATACATTTCTTATTATAACATTGTCTTGGCTATTCTTTGTCTTTGCTATTCAGTATGAATTTTTGGATAAGTTTGAGAAACTAAAAAAAAATCTCAGTATCATTTTGATGGAAATTATATTAGATTTACAGAGAAATTCTGAATAAATTCATATATTTATTCTTGAATTTCCTAACATGAACAAAATTTGTGTCCCCAGTTTTTGGGAGGTTTTTCTGTGTGCTTTAACGACGATTTATATTTTTCCTCAAAAATTCCTTATGCAGTTTTTATTCATTGGCATTTTATAGTTTTTGTGATGTCATGAGATGCACTTCAAAGTATATTCTCTAACCAGTTGTGTTTCCTGCAGAAAATACTATTGAGTTGATCTTGTGGTTGGCAGCCTTGCTAAAGCCTTTTAGTAGTTTACATTTTAAGATTTTCTAATGGATTTTTTTCTGACTTCCTACAGAGATAATCTTATTTTTAGGCAATAATGACAATTTTGTTTCTCCCTTTTCAATCTTTACGACTCCTTTTCCTTCCTTTATCCCTCCTGCCCTTCCTTCTTTCCTTCCTTTCTTCCCATTTTTCTCTTTTTCTTTCTCCCCTCTTCCCTCTTTCCCTTCCCGATTTTTATTTCTCCCACTGCCCCCTTCTCTCTTTATTGTGGTACATAGGACCTCTGTGCAATGTTGACTGTAAGAGGTGAAAACAGGCCTGGCACAGTGGCTCAGACTTCTAATTCCAGCCCTTTGAGAGGCCAGAGGGGGATGACCACTTGAGGCCAGGAGTTGAAGACAAGCCTGGGCAACACAGAGAGAACCCTGTCTCAAAAACAAACAAACAAACAAACAAAAAATTAGCATGTACTTCATAGCTACTCAAGAGACTAAGGTGGGAGGATCACTTGAGCCCAGGAGGTCAAGGTTACAACGAGGCAGGATCACTCCACCGTAGTCCAGCCTTGGTGACAGAGCAAGACCGTTTCTCTGCGGGGGATAAAAAAGTGAAAGCCAGCATTCTTATCTTGTTTGTAAACTTAAAGGGGATTTGTCAATTGTAAGTTTTGATAAATACCCCTTATATCAGTTTTAAAAGTTTGCTTGTTTGTAGTTTGCTAAGTTATTTATTTTAAATTATGAGTGCCTATTAAATTTTATCAAAAGATCTTTTGCATTTAATGAAATGATAATTTTTAAAATCTGTTAATTGAAATTATAGTGAATTACATTAAAATATTTTCAATGTTATGACTTCCTTGCATCGTTTGAGTAAACCTTACCCGGAAGTTAGGTATTATTATTTTCTACATTGCTAGATTCTGTTTGCTAGTATTTTATATTTTCCTGTCTATGTTTATAAGTGAGATTGGCTCTTAAGTTTTCCTTTCTCATATTTTCCCTGTTCAGTTTTTGTTTCAGGGCTGTACATACAGGCTTACAAAAAGAGTTGGGGGAGCCTCCCATTCCCTTTTTAAATATTTTATGAACCAATTTATATATCAGGGGTTACCTGTTCTTGGAAAATGTGTTAGAATTATCCAGGGAAATTATTTGGGCCTGGTAAATAAAAAAAAAATATATATATATATGATATATATATATATATATAAAATATATTTTATTATGGTAAAATACAGATAACATACAATTTACCATCTTAACCATTTTTAAGTGTACAGTTCAGTGGTATTAAATATATTCATAATGTTGTGCAAGCATCACCACCATCCATCTCCAGAACTCTTTCTTTCTTTTTTTTTTTTTTTTTTTGAGCTGTCACCCAGGCTGGAGTGCAGTGGCACCATCTTGGCTCACTGCTACCTCTACTTCCTGAGTTCAAGCTACTCTCTTGCTTCAGCCTTCTGAGTAGCTGGGATTACAGGCACCCGTCATCATGCCTGGCTAATTTTTGTATTTTTACAGAGACGAGGTTTCACCGTCTTGGCCAGGCTGGTCTTAAACTCCTGACCTCAGGTGATCCACCTGCCTTGGCCTCCCAAAGTGCTGGGATTATAGGTGTGAGCCACCACATCCAGCCTTCATAACTCTTTTCATCTTGTAAAACTGAAACTCCGTGCCCATTAAATAATAATTCCCCATTCTCCCCTTCCCCCAGCCACTGGCAACTACCCTTCTACTTTCTGTATCTATGATTTTGATGACTCTAACTACCTCATATTAGTGGAATCATACAGTATTTATCTTTTTGTGACTGGCTTATTCAATATGATGTCCTCAGTGCTTTACCATGTTATAGCATGTGTTAGAATTTGCTTCCTTTTTAAGGCTGAATAATATTTTATTTATGTATATACCACATTTTGCATATCCATTCATTCATCAATGGACACTGAGTTGCTTCCATGTTTTAACTATTGCTTGTTGGCCATTTGTGTTTCTTCTTTTGAGAATTGTCTATTCATGTCCTTTGCCCACTTTTTGATGGAATTATTTGTTTTTCTTGCTGATTTGTTTAAGTTCTTTGTAGATTCTGGATAGTCCTTTGTTGGATGCATAGTTCATGAATATTTTCTCCCATTCTGTGGGTTGTCTGTTTACTCTGCTGATTATTTCTTTTGCTGTGCAGAAGCTTTTTAGTTTAATTAGGCCCCATCTATTTATTTTTGTTTTTGTTGCATTTGCTTTTGGGTTCTTGGTCATGAGCTCTTTCCCTAATCCAGTGTCTAGAAGAGTTTTACCAATGTTAACTTCTAGAATTTCTGTGGTTTCAGGTCTTAGATTTAAGTCTTTGATCCAACTTGAGTTGATTTTTATGTAAGGTGAGAGATGAGGATCCCGTTGTATTCTTCTACGTGTGGCTTGCTGATTATCCCAGCGCCATTTGTTGAATAGGGTGTCCTTTCCCCACTTTATGTTTTTGTTTGCTTTGTTAAATATCAGTTAGTTTTAAATAATTGGCTTTATTTCTGGGTTGTCTATTATGTTCCATTGGCCTACATGCCTATTTTTATACCAGTACCATGCTGTTTTGGTAACTATAGCCTTGTATAATAGTATAGTTTGAAATTGGGTAATGTGATGCCTCCAGATTTGTTCTTTTTGTTTACTCTTGCTTCGGCTATGCAGGGTCTTTTATGGTTCCATATGAATTTTAAGATGGTTTTTTCCAGATCTGTGAAGAATGATAGTGGTACTTTGATGGGAATTGCATTGAATCTGTAGATTGCTTTTGGCAGTATGGTCATTTTCACAATATTGATTCTTCCCATCCATGAGCATGGGTTGTGTTTCAGTTTGTTCGTGTTGTTGATGATTTCTTTTAGCAGTGTTTTGTAGTTTTCCTTGTAGAGATCTTTCACCTCCTTGGTTAGGTATATTTCTAAGTATTTTCTTTCTTTCTTTCTTTCTTTTTTTTTGTAACTGTTGTAAAAGGTATGGAGTTCTTGATTTGTTTCTCAGCTTGGTTGCTGTTGGTGTATAGCATGCTACTGTGTACATTTATTTTGTATCCTGAAACTTTACTGAATTCATTTATCAGATCTGTGAGCTTTTTGGATGAGTCTTTAGAGTTTTTCTAGATATACGATCACATTAGTGAACAGCAGCAGTTTGACTTCCTCTTTACTGATTTGGATTCCTTTCTGATTTCTCTTGTCTGATTGCTCTGGCTAGGACTTCCAGTACTATGTTAGGCCATTTCCTTTTTTTCTGAGTCAGATTCTTAGTGTATTAATTTTTAATCTCTCTTATTTTCTAATGTATGTGTTTAACTGTATTATTTGTTTATCTCACATTTTTTTATGGTAATTGTTATCAAGTTATACATATTTTGAAATGTCTATCATGATCTTTTTTACTTGTGAATTATTTAAAAGTATGTCTTTAATTTCCACATTTAAAAGACATTTTTGGGCTCACGCCTGTAATCCCAGCACTTTGGGAGGCCAAGGCAGGCGGATCACAAGGTCAGGAGATCGAGATCCTGGCCAACATGGTGAAACCCCGTCTCTACTAAAAATACAGAAGTTAGCTGGGTGTGGTGGTGCATGCCTGTAGTCCCAGCTACTCGGGAGGCTGAGGCAGGAGAATTGCTTGAACCTGGGAGGTGGAAGTTGCAGTGAGCCAAGATCGCACCACTGCCCTCCAGCCTGGCGACAGAGCAAGACTCTGTCTCAAAAAAAAAAAAAAAAAAAAAAGATATTTTTCAAGTTTCTCTTTTCAATATGAATTTCTAATATGTTGTATTTTGGACACAGGTTGTGATTTGAATGATACTGATTCTTTGGTATTCAATGAGACTTGTTTTCTTTCCCAATGCATCCTTAGTTTTATAAACATTTCATTGGATTTTAACAGTTTCTACTATTTGTGCACAAAGTTACACACACACATACAGATTGTTGCAATTTTTAAGATGGATGTTTAACTTAATGCGATCTCTACTTAATATATTTGTAATCCTCCTGAATAGTAGAAGGACTTCAAAATGTTTATCTCTGATTTCTAACCCCTCTCATCATATTCCATGTTATTTGTATCTTAGATTTCATCTTTATTTTGTTTTTAAGTCCCCTAATTGCCCTTTTTTACAGTCAGTGACAGTTTGGATTTACCCATGTTATTTATCAATGTCCTTATTTTCTATGAAAAGTGATTTCCATTCCATTCGTTTTATTAAGGGACAGTTTCTTTCTTTTGAGAGTTTTCTGGGTGTTAAAAAAAATCATTTTTTTCCAAAAATGTCTTTATATTGCCTTCTCTCTTGGAAGATAGTTTTATACACAATTCTAGTTTTCATTGCTTTTGCTTAAACAATCTAAGATAGTATTCCATCGATTTTTGCCTTCTGTTTTAATTGATGGCATTTTTTACTCTATGAAAAGCATTTTAGAAAATAAACACTGCTATATGATATTAAAATATAATAAGATTATTCATTATGAAGAGCAGACTATGCTTCATTTATTAAAAACTGTAATAAATAGTCTGTGTAGGAAGCGTTATGACATTCTTAGACCAACTTCCATATTTCCTTTTAGATACTCATTTTACCATTATATTTTGCTTATTTATAAATATGCTTATATACTTATATATTAATTTTAAAAAGTGATATACTTTATTGTAAACATTTAAAAGTATTTAAAAATATTTATTGAAAACCACTTTTTATAAGTTCTAGATTTTGAAATTTAAGTGTGCCTGCCAAATAAGACTGCAAAATCTAGACTGAATGACAGACATAAAAGAACAAAAAGGAAGGTATCTTCTGTAGTATCTGTATACAGAAGTTTATTCTGACAATTATCATTTTTCTTTTCATATTATAAAAATAAAAAGGAGGCTGGGCATGGTGGCTCACGCCTGTAATCCCTGCACTTTGGGAGGCCGAGATGGGCGGATCACCTGAGGTCGGGAGTTCCAGACCAGCCTGCCAACAGTGGAGAAACCCCATCCCTACTAAAAATACAAAATTAGCCCGGCGTTGTGGCGGATGCCTGTAATCCCAGCTACTCAGGAGGCTAAGGCAGGAGAATCACTTGAACCTGGGAGGCTGAGGTTGCTGTGCGCTGAGATTGTGCCATCGCACTCCATCCTGGGAAACGAGTGAAACTCTGTCTCCAAAATAAATAAATAAGAATAAAGTAAATTCTGTCTTTCATAATTCAGTATCTTAGAGAAGAGATTTAAAGCAAATACTAATGTCATAATATACACACATATTGAAACATAATGCACTTTTGCATACACTATATATGTCTGCTCAATCATTCTTAGGACTTTTAATAATTTCACTGTTATGGTAAGATAACTAGTTTCAAAATGTGGTAAAATTTTCCAGCCTAACTCAAAGCTAAGAAATATAGAGTTTGTCTTGTGCCTTTTATATAAAATTGTTTTACTTCTCTTTTTCCACTGTTTTTTTAAGTTAGCTTCTTTTCCAGAATTTCAGTTTACCATATAAGAAAGTTAAAGACTTTAAACACAGAGATATCTAAATCTGCATGTTTTTCTCAAGACATATTTTCCTTCTGAACCAAGATAAATATGATTCATAGTCTTTGCCATTTAATTGTCTTGATTAATTGTTTTCAATAATTTCTCTTGTTTGTTACTCAGTGACTGAATTATGCATTTTTGCTATTTAAAAAATGCTTTGCAATTTAAAGCTTTTGATCAGAAGTGTAAAACTTATTCTCAGTAGTCCTTTCATCACTAATACTAGAGGTGCTCACTATATTGAGTAAAGTCTCACTTCCCATTTTAAAATAATCTTACACATTATGACATGCATATTAACATTTGTATTCTGTAACTACCTGAATCATTATTATAATACAAATACTGTTTACTTACATTGTCCTTAACCAGTATTGCCTCACATGTTAAATCATTTTGTGTCCCACATCTGGTGTGAGAATATGAGTAGCATAGGAAACAGTTCAGCCAATTTAGAGATTACTTGAATTGAACTTCAGCTTTTTAATTTTTATTAAGGTTCTGGATTAGAAAAGGCCCTGGGAAATGTGAATGATTGTGTAATTGTGTATAAATTCATTTTTAATTTTTAATTTTTGTTAGTACACTGTAGGTTTATATATTAATGGGGTCATAAGATGTTTTGATACAGACATGCAATGTATAATAACCACATCATGGAAGATGGGGTATTGATCCCCTCATTTAGCCTTTGTTATTATATATCAATCTTGTAGCAATGTTATAAGATTTATAAGAGATTATCATGTGGATATATAGAAATGGCATTACCAAAAAATTCATTGTTTTCATTGCATTGAAAAGGTGAAATTGCAGAATAAATGTTGTAGGAGAAAATACATTTCTTTTTGCTAAGGTTTGTGCAATCTGATATGCCTGAGGAATCAGTAATCCCCTCAGATAGCCAAGAATATATGAAGGAATATCACAAACAGCACATTATGCCAAAAATTGCTGTTTTCTTTTTTTCTTACTACATTACAACCTGATTCTAGTCAATCTTCTGATGTATTTCATTTCTCCTTTCCTTCTCCTCCCTTTTACCCATCTCCCAGGAATAGCAATGGAAACCCTGAAAAGCATTCAGTATAGGAAATTAAGTTTCACAGGGACCATTAAAATTTATTTTTGATTTCTCTCTTGTAAGAGTTGTAAATAACCTATTAAAAAGTTTTGCCCTTTTAAACTAGAACTTTTTCCTAAGTCTGTTTAAGATAATTTATAATACAATTTTCCATCCAATTTCTACCCTTGCCTCATACACTCATACAACATTCATTCAAGAGCTGTATTCTTGACAGGTTTTATACAGTTTTTTCAACACTGTATTATGAAAAATTTCAAACATAAAGCAAAACTGAAAGAATTTTACATTGAACATCATATAGCAACCAACTAGATTTTACCACTAACATTTTACTAGATTTGTTTATTTCCTTCCTTCCTTCTCCTTCTCCTTCTTTTCTTCTTCTTCCCCTTCCCCTTCCCCTTCCGTTTCGCTCTTGTCGCCCAGGCTGGAGTGCAATGGGGCGATCTCAGCTCACTGTAACTTGCACCTCCTGAGTTCAAGCGATTCTCCTGCCTCAGCCTCCCAAGTAGCTAGGATTGATTACAGGCGTGCACCACCATGCCCAGCTAATTTTGTGTTTTTAGTAGAGATGGAGTTTCACCATGTTGGCCAGGCTGGTCTCTAACTCCTGACCTCAGGTGATCCGCCCGCCTCAGCCTCCCAAAGTGCTCGGATTACAGGTGTGAGCCACCGCGCCCAGCCTCATATCTATGTTTCTATTCATCTCTCTATCCTCCCATTAAATCCATGTCATTTGTGGATGCTTTTAAAGTACATTGCAGATATCGTACACTTTTCTCTAAGTACTTTAGCATGTGTATCATTAACTAGAGTTTAATATTTGTTTATGGTTTTTTCTTTTAATTTAAAATTTATATACATTAAATTCATAATCCTAATTATTCAGTTTTGACAAACACATCCCTTTGTCACTCAACTTGCTACTGTGATATAGAACGTTAACATGACCTCAGAAAAGTTCCCTCATTCCCCATTCCCGTTGATACCTGCTGTAACTCTTCCTCCACATGGGCAGCCACTGTTCTAATTTTTAAAGCACCATTAATTCGTTTTTGCCTGTTTTATAACTTCAGTATACACTCTTCTAAAAACACTTTGGCTGCTGTGCAGAGAAGGAATTGTAGGAAGATGAAAGAGGAGTCAGAGATGTGATTTGGGAAGCCATTGCAGTAGCCTACGTGAGATGAGGATGGCTTGGATCAGGGCGGTAGCAGTGGAAGGGGTCAGACTTAGAGTAAATTTTGAATATAGAGCTGATAGAATTCACTAGGGGGCTGGATGTGAGTGTATGTTGATGCCACTACCTGAGATGGGGAACACTTGAAGAGAAGTAGTTTGGGGATAAGAAAATCAAGGTTTCTATTTTGGACATGTTATATTTCTTAGTTTTTGGTTTTTTTTTTTTTGAGACGGAGTCTCGCTCTGTCGCCCAGGCCGGAGTGCCATGGCGCGATCTCGGCTCACCGCAAGCTCCGCCACCAGGGTTCACGCCATTCTCCTGCCTCAGCCTCCCGAGTAGCTGGGACTACAGGCGCCCGCCACCACGCCCGGCTAATTTTTTGTATTTTTAGTAGAGACCGGGTTTCACCATGTTAGCCAGGATGGTCTCGATCTCCTGACCTCCTGATCCGCCCTCCTCGGCCTCTCGAAGTGCTGGGATTACAGGCGTGAGCCACCGTGCCTGGCCTGGACATGTTATATTTCAAATGCCTAGAGTGTATCTCAGAGCTAGAGATACTTATACAGGAGTCACTGTTTTATAAGTTAATATTTTATTTTGGTCATTGTCAAATTATAAGCATAATAAAGTAGTTCACAGATTATATCTATTTATAACTAGGTTAGATGGACTTTGCTGATCTGTTACAGTCAAACCTCTGATGCCCAGAATAAACAAAACCATATATGCAACAAAGGAAATATTATTTTAAGCAGGATTATTGCTAGCTATATGTATTATATACAACACAGTCACATTGCTCATATTCTATGAAAAGAAAATTAATAAACAAATAGACTTTATACAATAAAGCAAAATGCAATGATCCAAAGAATCTATTCATTGAAGCCCACTGTTAACATTTGTGGTATTACAAGGACAGATAACTCACAGCCTGTGTCTGATGACCTTTGAATAAAATAACAGACATATTGTATATATAATTGAAGAGAATAAAAAACACATAATAAAAACATAATAAACACTTCAAAGCCTAAGTAGATTGTATAAGAATTTAACTTAGAGGAAGACAAGGTAGAGTCTTGCTAGGATGATTTTAGAAGGCTTTAAAGTCAGAGGAGACTTTTTTTGAGGAGAACCTTGAATTTTCATAGTAGGTTAAAGGGATGGCAATTTTAGGTGGAGAGAATGGTATTTGCAAAAATGCAGATGCAGCAGTCATAAGGATTATTCAGGCAATGGCAAATAAAATGGTTTAACTTCAGCATAAGAAAGACAATCACCCATTCACTCATTCAACACATATTTACAATAAATGCTTATTTTGTTCTGGGTACCAAGGACTGTTAAGTACATACTACTTTCATATCTTTCCCTCAGGGAATCCCTTCAGTCTGTTAGGCAAGATAGATATATATGGAGAAAGGTAAGGGGAATGTATATTTTTTGTTGCATGACATTTAGTTAAGCACCAAAGAAGGCATTTTGCATTTTTTTCCCCCTTATTCAATTCCCATAAGACCCCTTAAGCTAGGGACTAAATGCCACATTCTACGTCAAGGGAAATGGAGTCTCTGATAGGTTAAAATTTATTATCCTAGTAAACTACAGTGTTAGAGTTTGTACCCATTTCTTCCGTTTAAAAAACTATGCCACACTGAATAAATACAATATAACAAAACGTTTAATAAAGTCACATTATAAAATGTTATTTTTGCTTAGTCTTGCTTTGGCTGTGTGGGCTCTTTTTAGTTCTATGTGAATTTTAGAATTGTTTTTTATAACTGAAGAATGATGGTGGTATTTTGATGGAGATTGCATTGAATTTGTACATTGCTTTTGGCAGTATGGTCATTTTCACAATACTGATTTTATCCATCCATGAACATGGGATCTTGTTTCCATTTGTTTGTGTCATCTATGATTTCTTTCAGCAGTGTTTTGTAGTTTTCCTTGTAGAGGTCTTTCAACTCCTTTGTTAGGTATATTCCTAAGTATTTTATTTTTTTTGCAGCTATTGTAAAAGTGGTTGAGTTCTTGATTTGATTCTCTGCTTGGTTGCTGTTGGTGTACAGAAGAGCTACTGATTTGTGTACATTAATCTTGTATCCAGAAATTTTGCTGAATTCTTTTTATCAGTTCTAGGAGCTTTCTAGAGGAGTCCTTAGGGTTTTCAAGGTAAACAGTCATATCGTAAGCAAACAAGTGACAGTTTGACTTCCTCTTTGCCGATTTGGATGCCCTTTATTTCTTTCTCTTGTCTGATTGCTCTGGTTGGGACTTCCAGTACTATATTGAAGAGGAGTGGTGAGAGTGGGCATCCTTGTTTTGTTCCAGTTCTCAGAGGGAATGCTTTCAACTTTTCCGCATTCAGTATCACGTTGGCTGTGGGTTTGTCATAGGTAGCTTTTATTACATTGAGGTGTAACCCTTGTATGCTGATTTTGCTGAGAGTTTTAATCATAAAAGGATGCTGGATTTTGTCAAATGTTTTTTCTGCATCTATTGAGGTGATCATGTGATTTTTGTTTTTAATTTTGTTTATGTTGTGTATCACACTTATTGACTTGAGTGTTAAACCATTCCTGCATCCCTGGTATGAATCCCACTTGATCATGGTGGATTATCTTTTTGATATGTTGTTGGATTTGGTTAGCTAGTATTTTGTTAAGGATTTTAGCATCTATGTTCCTCAAGGATATTGATCTGTAGTTTTCTTTTTTGGTTATGTCCTTTCCTGGTTTTGGTATTAGGGTGATACTGGCTTCATAGAATGAATTAGGGAGGGTTCCTTCTTTCTCTATCTTGTGGAATAGTGTCAAAAGGATTGGTACTAATTCTTGTTTGAATGTCTGGTAGAATTCTGCTGTGAATCCGTCTGGTCCTGGACTTTTTTTTGTTGGTAATTTTTAAATTACCATTTCAATCTTGCTGCTTGTTATTGGTCTGTTCAGGGTATCTAATTCTTCCTGATTTAAGCTAGGAGGGTTGTATTTTTTCAGGAATTTATCCATTTCTTGTAGATTTTCTAGTTTATGTGAGTAAAGGTGTTCGTAGTAGGCTTGAATGATCTTTTGTATTTCAATGGTGTCAGTTGTAATATCTCCTGTTTCGTTTCTCAGTGAGGTTATTTGGATTTTCTCTCTTCTTTTCTTGGGTAATCTTACCAATGGTTCATCAATTTTATTTATCTTTTCAAAGAACCAGCTTTTTGTTTCATTTATCTTTTGTATTTTGTTTTGTTTTGTTTCGATTTCATTTAGTTCTGCTCTGATCTTGGTTATTTCCTTTCTTCTGCTGGGTTTGGTTTTTGGTTTGTTCTAGTTTCTCTAGTTGCTCGAGGTGTGACCTTAGATTGTTTGTGCTCTTTCATACTTTCTGATGTAGGGGTTTAGGGCTATGAACTTTCCTCTTTGCACTGCCTTTGCTGTATCCCAGACGTTTTTATTTTATAGGTTGTGTCATTATTGTCATCAGTTGGAAGAATTTTTAAATTTCCATTTTGATTTTGTTTTTGACTCAGTGCTCATTCAGGAGCAGGCTATTTAATTTCCATGTATTTGCATGGTTTTGAAAGTTCCTTTTGGAGTTGATTTTCAGTTTTATTCCACTGTGGTCCAAGAGAGTGCTTGATATAATTTCAATTTTCTTAAATTTATTGAGGCTCGTTTTGTGGCCCATGATATGGTCTATTTTGGAGAAAGTTCCATGTGTTGTTGAATAGAATGTGTATTCTGAGCTTGTGGATGAAATGTTATACTGTATTATATATTAGATATACTATATAATATAATTATATTATATACTATATTTTATATAGTATATATAATATACTATATAATTATATTATAATATATAATATAGTATATATAATATATTATATAATTATATTATAATATATATTATATAGTTATATATATTATTATATATTATATATTATATAATTATATTATATATATTATATTATATATAATATATTATATATATTATATATAATATATTATATAATTATATTATATATTATATATTATATATATAATATATTATATAATTATATTATATATTATATATTATATAATTATATTATATATTATATATTATATTATATAATATATTATATATAGTATATAATATATAATATATATAACATAATATATTATATATTATATATAATATATAGTATATAATATATAATATATATAATATATATAATTATATAATATATTATATTATATATAATATATAATATGTTATATATTATATATTATATACTATATAATGTATTATATAGTATATAATATATATTATATATAATATTATATATAATATTATATAATATAATATTATATATAATATTATATATATAACATATTATATATTATATAATATATATAATATTATATAATATATAATATTATATATAACATTATATATATAATATTATATAATATATAATATTATATATAACATTATATATATAATATATAATATAATATATAATATATAATATATATAATATTATATATAACATAATATATATATTATATAATATATAATATATAATATATATAATATTATATATTATATTTATTATGTATTATAATATTTATTATATATAATATATTATATAATATATATAACATATATTATATAATATATTATATATTATATATAATATATTATATAATATATATAACATATATTATATAATATATTATATATTATATATAATATATTATATAATATATATAACATATATTATATAATATATTATATATTATATATAATATATTATATAATATATATAACATATATTATATAATATATTATATATTATATATAATATATTATATTATATATATAACATATATTATATAATATATTATATATTATATATAATATATTATATTATATATAACATATATTATATAATATATTATATATTATATATAATTAAATTATAAATTTATATAATATTAATATATAGTAATATTAATATTTATATATACTATAGTATATATTTTATATATACTGTATGTATGTATAAATATTCTGTATACATCTGTTAAGTCCATTTGTTCCAAGGTATAGTTTAAATCCATTATTTGTTGATTTTCTGTCCTGATGACCTGTCCAGTGCTGTCAGTGGAGTATTGAAGTTCCCCCACTATTGTTGTGTTGCTGTCTATCTCATTTCTTAGGTCTATTAGTAATTGTTTTATAAATTTGGGATCTCCAGTGTTAGGTGCATATATATTTAGGATTGTCATATTTTCCTTTTGGACAAGGCCTTTTACCATTATGTACTGTTCCTCTTTGTCTCTTTTAACCACTGTTGTTTTAAAGTTTTGTTTTGTCTGAAGTAGCTCCCCTGCTCACTTTTGGTGTCCATTTGCATGAAATGCCTTTTTCCACCCCTTTAAGTTTATGTGAGTCCTTATGTGTTAGGTGAGTCTCCTGAAGGCAGCGGATAGTTGGTTGGTGAGTTCTTATCCATTCTGCAGTTTTGTGTCTTTTAAGTGAAGCATTTAGACCATTTACATTCAATGTTAGTATTGAAATGTGAGGTACCATTCCTTTCATCGTGCTATTTGTTGCCTGTGTACTTTGGCTTTGTTTTTTGTTTTTGCCTTTTTTTTTTGAGATGGAGTCTCGCTCTGTTGCCCAGGCTGTAGTGTAGTGGCACAATCTTGGCTCACTGCAATCTCTGCCTCCTGGGTTCACGCCATTCTCCTGCCTCAGCCTCCTGAGTAGCTGGGATTACAGGCGCCTGCCACCATGCCCGGCTAATTTTTTGTATTTTTGGTAGAGACGGGGTTTCACCGTGTTAGCCAGGATGGTCTTGATCTCCTGACCTTGTGATCCGCCCGCCTCAGCCTCCCAAAGTGCTGGGATTACAGGCATGAGCCACTGCGCCCCGCCTTTGTTTTTGCTTTTTAACTTGTATTTTCGTTTTATAGGTCCTGTGTGATTTATGCTTTAAAGAGGTTCTGTTTTGATGTATTTCCGGAATTTGTTTCAAGATTTAGAGCTCCTTTTAGCAGTTCTCGTAGCGGTGGTTTGGTAGTGGTGAATTCTCTAAGCATTTGTTTATCTGAAAATGGCTGTATCTTTCTTTCATGTATGATGCTTAGTTTTGGTGGATACAAAATTCTTGTCTGATAATTGTTTTATTTGAAGAGGCTGAAGACAGGTTCCCAATCTCTTCTAGTTTAAAAGATTTCTCCTGAGAAATCTGCTGTTAATCTGATAGATTTTCCCTTACGGGTTACTTGGTGCTTCTGTCTCACAGCTCTTAAGATTCTGTCCTTCGTCTTAACTTTGGATAACCTGATGACAATGTGCCTAGGTGAAGATCTCTTTGCAATGAATTTCCCAGGTGTTCTTTGTGCTTCTTGTATTTGGATGTCTAGGTCTCTTGCAGGGCTGGGGAAGTTTTCCTTGATTATTCCCCCAAATATGTTTTCCAGGCTTTTGGAATTCTCTTCTTCCTCAGGTACACCGATTATTCTTAGGTTTGGTTGTTTAACATAAACCCAGACTTCTTGGAGGCTTTGTTTATATTTTCGTATTCTTTTTTGTCTTTGTTGGATTGGGTTAATTTGAAGACCTTGTCTTTGAGGTCTAAATTTCTTTCCTCTACTTGTTCAGTTATATTGCTGAGACTTTCCAGAGCATTTTGCATGTCTAAAAGTGTGTCCAGAGTTTCCTAAATTTTTTATTTCTTTTAAGCTATCTATTTCCATGAATATTTATCTCTTCACTTTTTGTACCTTTTTTTTTGGATTTCCTTGCATTGGGCTTCGCCTTTCTCTGGTCCCTTCCTGAGTAGCTTCATAACTAACCTCCTGAATTCTTTTTCTGGTAAAGCAGGAATTTATTCTTGGTTTGGATCCATTGCTGGTGAATTAGTGTGATTTTTTGGGGGTGTTGAAGAAGCTTGTTTTGTCATATTACCAGGGCTGGTTTTCTGGTTCCTTCCCATTTGGGTAGGCTCTGTCAGAGAGAAGGTCTCGGGCTGAAGGCTGTTTTTCACATTCTTTTGTCCTACGGAGTGTTCCCTTGATGTAGTACTCTCCCCCTTTTTCAATGGATGTGGCTTCCTGTGAGCCGAACTGCATTGATTGTTGTCTCTCTTCTGGGTCTAGCCACCCCGCAAGTCTACCCAGCTCAGGGCTGGTACTGGGGGTTGTCCTCACAGAGTCCTGTGATGTGAACTGTCTATGGGTCTCTCAGCCGTGGATACCAGCGCCTGTTCTGGTGAAGGGGCAGAGGGTGCAATGGACTCCATGAGAGTCCTTAGCTTTGGTGGTTTAATGCTCTATTTTTGTGCTGGTTGGCCTCCTGCCAGGAGGTGGCATTTTCCAGAAAGCATCAGCTGTACTAGTGTGGAGAGGGACGGTTGGTGGGCGGGGCCCTAGAACTCCTGAGATTATATGCTCTTTGTCTTCCACTACCAGGGTGGATAGGGAAGGACCATCAGGTGGGTGCAGGGCGAGGCGTATTTGAGCTCAGACTCTCCTTGGGTGGGTCTTGCTGCAGCTGCTGTGGGGGCTGGGGGTGATTTCCAGGTCACTGGAGTTGGGTACCTAGGAGGATTATGGCTGCCTCTGCTGAGTCATACAGGTTGTCAGGAAAGTGGGTAAGGCTGGCAGTCACAGGTGTCACCCAGCTCCCACTCAAACTGAAGGGCTAGTCTCACTCCCACCTTGCCCCAGCCACCCTCAACAGCCCCGAGTCTGTGTCCAGGCAGAGGGTGAGACAGGCTTGAAAGCTTGTCCGAGGCTATCTGCGTCCCAGCTGCAAGAGAAAAGGGCTTTAGTCCTTCCTCCGCCTGTGAAGTCTGCACACCTGATTTGCGCCCTCTGCGTTCTGACCAGGAGGCTTCTCGCCCCATTCAAATTGTTACAAAGGTCAGTTATAGAATTCCTTGTCCCTGTGGAATTTTACCCCTGCTTCTCTGTCTACTCTCCTGGTGGATCCCTGTGGTGCCAGGCAGGAATGGGCTGCTTGGGGACCCAGTGAACTCCTAGGGCCTTTCTGCTGCTTCCTCTACCTCTGTATTTTGCTCGGCTCTCTGAGGTCAGCTCCAGGTAAATTCAGAAACTTCTCCTGCAAACAAACCTTCAGCTTCTCCAGTGGGGATGTGTGTTTGGGAGAGGAGGGTCTCCCTTTCCCATTTCTGCAGTTGGGGCACTCACAGTATTTGGGGTGTCTCCTGGGTCCTGCAGGAGCAGTCTGCTTCCTTCAGAGGGTCTGTGGGCCCTCTCAGGATTGCTGGTTTGTTCTTGCAGTTGATCTGGAGCTAAAATTCACAATGTAAGCTTCTGCACGCTGCTCTGTCTGGAGCTGCAATCTAGTCTTGCCTCCCGTCTGCCATGATGCCCCTCATGTTAAAATTAGCTTTTCATATAAAGATAATTTATTGACTCATGAACTAAAAAGAATGTGAAAATGACTTTAGACACAGCTGAATCGAGGAGTTAACAGCATCAGACACCCTCTCTCTCCTTCTGAACTCCCCTTTGCATCTCAGTTAGGCTCTCTGCTCATACTGCCAAAGATTGGCTCCAGGCTCACAATTCTCCAGTTAAGCAACCCTAGTGGAAAGAGTGCCTTTTTTCCCCCCCTACTGGGACAGCATTCTTGGGTTGAGTTTGATTAGCCTGACTTGGCTCAATTGCTACCCTGAATGAGCCACTGTAGCGAGATGAATTTGCTTTTTTATTTGCTAGGCTTTTGTTTAGCATCTACCACTATATCCAGAAGGTTGAGTTAGTCCCATGCAGACCACATGGACTCAGAGGAATAGACTGTTGTTATATATATATAAAAAAAAGATATTTTACCAGAAGAGGTGATGCTGTACAACAAAGCAACAGATGTTCTATTCAAAATGACGGATAAAGGAGACCGAGAAGACAGAAGAAAGATAAAGGAAGTAGATGAAGAAGGGAAGAGGAGGAAGGTCAAGAAAGAGGAGGACATGGAGAAGAGGGAGAGAAAAGTGAGTAAGAAAGAGAAAGAGATAAAGAGTAGAGAAGAGTGAGATTTATCTTGATGAAAAACCTTATCCCTATATGGGATCAGTGAGCATAGATACCTACAGCTTGAAACTCTGCACACAAGACATTATTCAGAAGGTGTACATGAGCATTCTGTGATGAGAAGAATGGGAATCCCAAAGTTGTCTTTACAAACATACACACTCTCTTGATACCAGATTCTGTGACTTTATCTGTGAATACAAAACACCTGATCTGATCCCTTGTTGAGAACATCACATGCCTCAAGACCTTTCATATTTTCCATAGATGCACGTGTCTGCTGAGGATTTTCTTCACAGCTTCTTTTATCTCCTTATTCCTCAGGCTGTAGATGATGGGGTTCAACATTGGGGTGATCACTTCATAAGACAATCCAATGATTTCATCAGATGCTGTTGTGAACTTTGATTTGGGCTTCATGTGCATGAAAAGGGCTGAACCGTAGAATAAGATGACCACAGTCAAGTGCGCTGAACAGGTAGAAAAGGCTTTCTTTCTTCCCTCAGCACAATTAATTCTCAAGATGGAAGAGAGAATAAACATATAGGAGATAAAAATTAAGAGGAATCACCAATAAAACAATACTTGACACTGTCATTATAAACACATTTATGGAGATATCTGAGCATATGACTTTAAGAAGAGCCAGGATCTCACAGGTAAGATGATAAATGATATTCTTCCCACAGAAAGGCAACAGCATTGTCAGGACTGTCTGCACTAAGGAGTTCAGAGAGCCTATGATCCAGGACCATGCAGCCATTTGCACATACAGCACTCTGTTCATGATGATGGAGTACCTCAGTGGGTTGCAGATGGCCACATAGCAGTCATAGGCCATCACAGCCAGGAGGATACACTCAATGGAGCCCAAGCCAAGGGACACAACCATCTGCAGAGCACAGCCAATGAAGGAGATGGATTTTCTCTCAGACACAAATATAATAAGCATTGGAGGAATGGATGATGATGTGTAACAGATGCCCAAGAACGAGAGGTTTCCAAGAAAGAAATACATGGGGGTATGGAGGCGAGAATCCAAGATAGTGATGATAATGAGGAGGCTATTTCCCAGGAGGATTATCATGTACATGATGAGGCAGAGCAGGAACAGAAAAAGCTGGAGCTCTGGATATTGGGAAAGCCCCACCAGAAAGAATTCAGTCACGGCAGAATGATTTGTTGTCTCCATGTGTTCATGTCATCTGCAGAGTTTAGAAAAGAACATGAGACAGGAAAATTTGAATTTTTGATGTAGAGTTATCAAATAACTTTCATGTTCATCATTTTGTTTTATTCTTAGAACAGGCTCTGGAATCAGCAAGAGCAGGGCTATTAATTTTGCTAATGATAAAAAAGGCACTGAGATCAATATTTAATTTTTTTATTTTTTGAGATGGATTCTCGCTCTGTCACCCAGGCTGGAGTGCAGTGGCACAATCTTGACTCACTGCAACCTCTGCCTCCCATGTTCAAGTGATTGTCCTGCCTCAGCCTCCTGAGTAGCTGGGACTACTGACGCACACCACCACGCCCAGCTAATTTTTTGTATTTTTAGTAGAGACAGGTTTCACCACATTGGCCAGAATAGTCTCCATCTCTTGACCTCATGATCCGCCTGCCTTGGTTTCTCAAAGTGCTGGGATTACAGGCGGCAGCCACTGCACCCGGCCCAATACTTTTTAGTATCACACAGTAGCAGAGGCTATGCTGGGAAGTGCCAGTCCTCTAATTACATAATATTTAGAGACAAACTGCTTTCAAAGGTGGGTGCTTAAGAATCTCTATTGATGAATATTTTGAAATAAAGCTTTATTTTTATAAAGATGTATCTAATTTAAAGTATCATGGAGATTTGGAACCATGCCAGTTATCCTCACTATGACTTTCAAGTTACTTAACATTTTTTAGTCTAAGCTAGCTAAGCTACCAGTTTCAGCTAGGAAAATGGCAGGAAAGCTGTAACTCTTTGGTAGTTTATTGTGAGATTTAACTTAGATAACACCTATTAGGTGGCAGGTATAGTAGGTGGTTCCAACATGTCATCTAAAATTATATATTAAGAGATTATGATTGAATCAAAATAGCAGTAAGTATATATATGTTCATAGATATTATAAATCATAACTTTTAAGTCTACTTGGCTGGGTCAGAAGGAAAAAACTTTTTTTTTTTAAATTTTAGGGCAAGGGAATTGAAATTTGGGAGGATAATTGATGGAACATGAACAATTTTCTGATCCAAAGGGGACATCTAACCAGTTAAGAGTCTGGGAATCATTGGTGTTTAGTTCCCAGGAACTAAGGATCTTGGACTGCTATTACATACAGCTTTCTTTAGGGCCTAGAATTCACCCTTTAATATTAGTCACCAAGTATTACCTTTCTTCTTAACTTTTGTAATTTTCCAATTGGTCTAAATTCTCTATTCCTTTTTCTCTACCTTTTAGATGCATATTTTATGCTTTTGCAGGCAAGTTTATATCATTTACAAGTACTTATTAATATATACTTTTCTTTCGATTTTTGTATTTAATGCTTTGGACCCATCTCCAAATCTTCCATACTGTTTTAAATTTTGGCCAGGAAGCTTCCATGTGTGACAGAATTGACAATGGCTAATTTTTATTGAGCACTTTTTTTGTAAGCACATTTCAGTGCTGTAAGCTCATTGAATGTATTAATCAATCTTCAGTGCAACTCACTGACATAGATACCATATTTAACTCCCATTTTACGGAGACGAAACAAAGAAAAGTTTAAGTAACTTTTACAAGGTCACAGAGATAATATATCCCAAAGCCAAAATCCAATATTCAGTTGCCTGGCTCCAGAGTCAACCCTTTTACCCACTAGACCACACTACTTCTCAGAGATTCCTACACTGATTCTAAGCAAGAGACAATTACAGAAATATTTCTTGCTGTGTTAAACTTACATAGCAAGCATCACTTGCTTGTTTTATTTCTGATTACACATGATATGCTAGTAAACTCTGAAAGGTGGATCACAGCCTTTTATTTCTTGTAGCCTTTGGAATGTGTGTGTGTGTGTGTGTGTGTTTTTGTTTTTTTTGAGATGGAGTCTCGCTCTGTCATCCAGGCTGGAGTGCAGTGGCGTGATCTCGGCTCACTGCAAGCTCCGTCTCCCGGGTTCACGCCATTGTCCTGCCTCAGCCTCCCAAGTAGCTGGGATTACAGGTGCCTGCCACCACGCCCAGCTAATTTTTTTGTATTTTGGGTAGAGACGAGGTTTCACCGTGTTAGCCAGGATGGTCTCGATCTCCTGACCTTGTGATCCGCCCACCTCGGCCTCCCAAAGTGCTGGGATTACAGGCATGAGCCACCGCGCCTGGCTGGAATGTGGTCTTTTTGGTTGTCTACATGTAGCAGGCAATTTCACAATTATGAGAATTAGCATAATCAAGAACAATGATATGAGAATTCTTTTTTTTTTAAATTATACTTTAAGTTTTAGGGTACATGAGCACAATGTGCAGGTCTGTTACGTACATATACATGTGCTGTGTTGGTGTACTGCACCCATTAACTCATCATTTAACATTAGGTATATCTCCTAATGCTATCCCTTCCCCTCCCCCCACCCCACAACAGGCCCTGGTGTGTGATGTTCCCCTTCCTGTGACCATGTGTTCTGATTGTTCAGTTCCCACCTATGAGTGAGAATATGCAGTGTTTGGTTTTTTGTCCTTGTGATAGTTTGCTGAGAATGATGGTTTCCAGCTTCATCCATGTCCCTACAAAGGACATGAACTCATCATTTTTTATGGCTGCATAGTATTCCATGGTGTATATGTGCCACATTTTCTTAATCCAGTCTATCATTGTTGGACATTTGGGTTGGTTCCAAGTCTTTGCTATTGTGAATAGTGCCGCAATAAATATGTGTACATGTGTCTTTATAGTAGCATGATTTATAATCCTTTGGGTATATACCCAGTAATGGGATGGCTGGGTCAAATGATATTCCTAGTTCTAGATCCCTGAGGAATCGCCACACTGACTTCCACAATGGTTGAACTAGTTTACAGTCCCACCAACAGTGTAAAAGTGTTCCTATTTCTCCACATCCTCTCCAGCACCTGTTGTTTCCTGACTTTTTAATGATTGCCATTCTAACTGGTGTGAGATGGTATCTCATTGTGGTTTTGATTTGCATTTCTCTGATGGCCAGTGATGATGAGCATTTTTTCATGTGTCTTTTGGCTGCATAAATGTCTTCTTTTGAAAAGTGTCTGTTCATATCCTTTGCCCACTTTTTGATGGGGTTGTTTGTTTTTTTCTTGTAAATTTGTTTGAGTTCTTTGTAGATTCTGGATATTAGCCCTTTGTCAGATGAGTAGGTTGCAAAAATTTTCTCCCATTCTATAGGTTGCCTGTTCACTCTGATGGTAGTTTCTTTTGCTGTGCAGAAGCTCTTTAGTTTTAGTAGATCCCATTTGTCAATTTTGGCTTTTGTTGCCATTGCTTTTGGTGTTTTAGACATGAAGTCCTTGCCCGTGCCTGTGTCCTGAATGGTAATGCCTAGGTTTTCTTCTATGGTTTTTATGGTTTTAGGTCTAACATTTAAGTCTTTAATTCATCTTGAATTAGTTTTTGTATAAGGCGTAAGGAAGGGATCCAGTTTCAGCTTTCTACATATGGCTAGCCAGTTTTCCCAGCACCATTTATTAAGTAGGGAATCCTTTCCCCATTGCTTGTTTTTCTCAGGTTTGTCAAAGATCAGATAGTTGTAGGTATGTGGCATTATTTCTGAGGGCTCTGTTCTGTTCCATTGGTCTATATCTCTGTTTTGGTACCAGTACCATGCGGTTTTGGTTACTGTAGCCTTGTAGTATAGTTTGAAGTCAGGTAGCGTGATGCCTCCAGCTTTGTTCTTTTGGCTTAGGATTGACTTGGTGATGTGGGCTCTTTTTTGGTTCCATATGAACTTTAAAGTAGTTTTTTCCAATTCTGTGAAGAAAGTCATTGGTAGCTTGATGGGGATGGCATTGAATCTATAAATTACCTTGGGCAGTATGGCCATTTTCACGATATTGATTCTTCCTACCCATGAGCATGGAATGTTCTTCCATTTCTTTGTATCCTCTTTTATTTCATTGAGCTGTGGTCTATAGTTCTCCTTGAAGAGGTCCTTCACATCCCTTGTAAGTTGGATTCCTAGGTATTTTATTCTCTTTGAAGCAATTGTGAATGGGAGTTCACTCATGATTTGGCTCTCTGTTTGTCTGTTATTGGTGTATAAGAATGCTTGTGATTTTTGTACATTGATTTTGTATCCTGAGACTTTGCTGAAGTTGCTTATCAGCTTAAGGAGATTTTGGGCTGAGACAATGGGGTTTTCTAAATATACAATCATGTCATCTGCAAACAGGAACAACTTGACTTCCTCTTTTCCTAATTGAATACCCTTTATTTCTTTCTCCTGCCTGATTGCCCTGGCTAGAACTTCCAACACTATGTTGAATAGGAGTGGTGAGAGAGGGCATCCCTCTCTTGTGCCAGTTTTCAAAGGGAATGCTTCCAGTTTTTGCCCATTCAGTATGATATTGGCTGTGTGTTTGTCATAGATAGCTCTTATTATTTTGAGATACGTCCCATCAATACCTAATTTATTGAGAGTTTTTAGCATGAAGGGCTGTTGAATTTTGTCAAAGGCCTTTTCTGCATCTATTGAGATAATCATGTGGTTTTTGTCATTGGTTCTGTTTATATGCTGGATTACATTTATTGATTTGCATATGTTGAACTAGCCTTGCATCCCAGGGATGAAGCCCACTTGATCATGGTGGATAAGCTTTTTGATGTGCTGCTGGATTCGGTTTGCCAGTATTTTATTGAGGATTTTTGCATCGATGTTCATCAGGGATATTGATCTAAAATTCTCTTTTTTGGTTGTGTCTCTGTGAGGCTTTGGTATCAGGATGATGCTGGCCTCATAAAATGAGTTAGGGAGGATTCCCTCTTTTTCTATTGACTGGAATAGTTTCAGAAGGAATGGTACCAGCTCCTCCTTGTACCTCTGGTAGAATTCAGCTGTGAATCCCTCTGGTCCTGGACGTTTTTTTGGTTGATAAGCTATTAATTATTGCCTCAATTTCAGAGCCTGTTATTGGTCTATTCAGGGATTCAACTTCTTCCTGGTTTAGTCTTGGGAGGGTTTATGTGTCAAGGAATTTATCCATTTCTTTTAGATTTTCTAGTTTATTTGCATAGAGGTGTTTATAGTATTCTCTGATGGTAGTTTGTATTTCTGTGGGATCGGTGGTGATATCCCCTTTATCATTTTTTATTGCGTCTATTTGATTCTTGTCTCTTTTCTTCTTTATTAGTCTTGCTGGCCATCTATCAATTTTGTTGATATTTTCAAAAAACCACTGAATTCATTGATTTTTTGAAGGGTTTTTTGTGTCTCTATCTCCTTCAGTTCTACTCTGATCTTAGTTATTTCTTGTCTTCTGCTAGCTTTTGAATGTGTTTGCTTTTGCTTCTCTAGTTCTTTTAATTGTGATGTTAGGGTGTTAATTTTCTATCTTTCCTGCTTTCTCTTGTGGGCATTTAGTGCTATAAATTTCCCTCTACACAGTGCTTTGAATGTGTCCCAGAGATTCTGGTATGTTGTGTCTTTGTTCTCATTGGTTTCAAAGAACATCTTTATTTCTGCCTTCATTTCGTTATGTACCCAGTAGTCATTCAGGAGCAGGTTGTTCAGTTTCCATGTAGTTGAGCGGTTTTGAGTGAGTTTCTTAATCCTGAGTTCTAGGTTGATTGCACTGTGGTCTGAGAGACCATTTGTTATAATTTCTGTTCTTTTACATTTGCTGAGGAGTGCTTTGCTTCCAATTATGTGGTCAATTTTGGAATAGGTGTGATGTGGTGCTGAAAAGAACGTATATTCTGTTGATTTGGGGTGGAGAGTTCTGTAGATGTCTGTTAGGTCCACTTGGTGCAGAGCTGAGTTCAATTCCTGGATATCCTTGTTAACTTTCTGTCTCGTTGATCTGTCTAATGTTGACAGTGGGGTGTTAAAGTCTCCCATAATTATTGTGTGGGAATCTAAATCTCTTTGTAGGTCTCTAAGGACTTGCTTTATGAATCTGGGTGCTCCTGTATTGGGTGCATATATATTTAGGATAGTTAGCTCTTCTTGTTTAATTGTTCCCTTTACCATTATGTAATGGCCTTCTTTGTGTCTTTTGATCTTTGTTGGTTTAAAGTCTGTTTTATCAGAGACTAGAATTGCAACCCCTGCCTTTTTTTGTTTTCCATTTGCTTGCTAGATCTTCCTCCATCCCTTTATTTTGAGCCTATGTGTGTCTCTGCACCTGAGATGGGTTTCCTGAATACAGCACACTGATGGGTCTTGACTCTTTATCCATTTTGCCAGTCTGTCTTCTTACTATCACATTTGCTTCTACCAGCCACACACCTGGAATCCTCTAGCCTTTGTTTTTACTCTGCAAATCAATATGCATTTCAGGATCTTTAATTGTCCTAATATGTGCTTTTTCTACCTTTTTCATCCCAACTCATGTTTTGCTAGTTCTGCCTACTTACAACTTTAGCCCCATGTCATTAAAAACTCAGCCATTCTGCAGTTGTTTCATATTTGTTCTGTTAGGTGCCCAAGAAAAGTATTGACTTACTATATAAAGGATACTTTATGTAGTATGTGTGTAACTTTGTTAGACTATCTCTGTCATAGCTAGAGTTCCCTCGGCGTTGGTGGTAAATGAAAATGTTTCTTGCTGATCATATCCTTGCCCCAAACCACACATTTTCTCTGGCCTTTCTGTATCCAAAGAGCTTGAAGACATGGATGAGGGGCTTATTTCTTGTCTGGTCATAGACAGCAGCATTCCTATCTTCCTATAAGGGAAAATACAGGAAAATTATTTCCTTTTCATTCCTTTTCCATATCATTTCTGTTCCTCTTAGAGAATATCATCTGAACAGTGATTTTAGTAAAGTTGAAAAAAGATGATGGTACCACTATCTTAGTATATTAGAAAATATTTCCTTCTTCCACACATCCTTTCCTTTTTCTAGTCACATTGGCACATGGACTTATTTCCACAAAGAAATCAGTTAAGGCAGCAGTTTCAATTTGTTGGAAAATAGTTGTTATGAAGGGAGAGAAGGAGAAAAGAAGAAGGAGAAGGAAAAGGGGTCATTTTTACTTTTAAAGAAAGTGTGCTAGACTTAATACTTCTAGAGTGAGGTTGTTGAGGAGAAAGGGGTGAAGAAGAAATGACTGTCATTTTCTCTGTTCAAAAAGGGTCCCAGGTAAGGGAGCATATTTTTCCAGAATTAAGGGTGAATAAGAGAAGACAAAAAATAACTTCACAAAAAAACCATTAACCTATCACAAAAACCTATCTCAACTCCCTCAGTTCCCTTTTTTTTTTCCCCACTTCAGCCATTACTTCTCCCATGATAATGTTAAGGAAGGCGTTATTGAGTGGGTTTGCTTCTCAATAATATTCACCAGCTTCCCCACAAAAGACACATAAGCAGAGAAATACAGTCTTAGGAAAAACAGTATGTCTGCTATGCAACACAACTTCAAGAAAAGCCCTCTAGCCCATCATCCGACCACACTGTCATCCCTAGGCCCCTCTAATGTAGAAATTCCAAAGTTCCTACTGACACCCCTGATGCTCTGCAATGAGCATGCTGAGTTTCTTTTTCCGTCCCCCAAATAGTGCCTTTTTTCTCCATTCATTTGTACATGCTGTTTTCTTAAGCTGGAAGGACTTCTCTCAATTTAGATATTTTCTAGGAAAACTTTTTCACCTCTTTGAGTAGGATGCCCCTACGATGTGCTTTTAGCCCCCACAGCAACCTCCACTTACTCGTTTATTGAACACATACTATGCCATATATACTGTGTAATACCTGATAGGGATCCCACTGTGAGTACTACACTCCCAAAATGGACACTGGGTAAAGAATGCTTTTGATAATTATTTTATACTTATAAGAAACAAATAATTTATGTGCTATGTAACTTATTCTCATGTAAAAAAAGTTAATAGTACAGTTTGCAAATTATTTTATCAACCTAAGATAGCCTTTTACTGAAAACTCTCAATAAAACTACGATCAATCCAACTTATGAAACACATGTACAGAAATACAGAGTACATCCAAACTGTATAGTAAAATAATGTCATTTGTTTTTATTAATACATGGAATTCCAAGTTAGAAATCTATCAATATATGAAGCAAATAGGTAAGAAAAGTAAAATGCATTGTTACCTAACTAGATGCCAAAAAGCATTTGATAGAATACAACATTCACTCTTAGTAAAATGTCTCAGTAATCTAAGCTTAGGAGGATAATTCATTAAGATAATGAAGATTATTTCTCTTTAACAGTTGGTCAGTATAATTACAAATGGTGAGAAACTGGAGACATTTTCCTAAAAGTCATTCAAAAATGCATTATTATATAACATCTTCCCCTGAATGATCCAACAATAGAAAAAATATCATTGCATGTACTATCATATTTCAAGTTCAATCATGCTTTAACAGCTATAAGTTTTTCTTCTAGAATGCTGACTTTCTGGCATGTGATGGGCATGGTATACGTGTGAGACTATTTAATCTGTCAGAGACTACCACCATTGCAAATTGTAGCCTTGGAGAAGAATAAGGACAAGGGACAATGCACATATATAATATTACAAAAAAGAAGTTTCTAATAATATAAATGATTGCAATTTTGTACTTATGTGTCTGAAGAAATGACACCAAAATGTTAACTGTGGTTTTCTCTGGAATGTGAGACTTAGGGCACTAATAATTTATCTTCTCCATATTTTCCGAACAATTTTAAATTAACCTATATTTTATTACTATATGTATCAGAAATAGTATTTTCACATTTTTCTTGGAAGGTAATTGTGGCAAGAATGTGTAGAATGGACAGTTTTCTCTAAAAACCAAGTAGGGAATAAAACAGACAATGGACAGGAAATTGGAGTGGGGCTTTATGTTCTATCATATTACATAGATTAATTCAATGCCATTTAGTGTTCTTATGTCCACCAATCGATCTAACACTTATATCCACCATCATCAGACATACTGATACAGCCTCAGTTATTGCAAAAAGATTCTAGAACCCACCATTTAGAATGTGATCAAGCTTAGCAGTGCTGATAGGAAGCACTGTAGAGCATCCGGCAGTATCACACAAGAAAAAAAAAAGATAGAGGCGATGCCTGGTGGGTGGGAGGGAGCCTAGGGAAACATCAGGGGCTTCTGTTACCTCTGCTTTTTTCTTTGTTATAAAAATGTAGAATTTCAGTTTGTTGATTCTCCAGGTTTTATTCTTCTCTCCCCAAAGGCTCCATCATAAATCGGTTCTCAGTATTGGGCATCACCTATGGGAAGAAAGCAAACTTCATTTGAGAACTGTGGATTGTGAAGCATTCACCCTTCTTCTCCCATGTTTACTAGTAGGAGAGAGTAGTTGTAAAACATGAGCACTCACCCAGTTTGCCTGATTTTAACCCAAGGAACCTTTTGAAGCAGGATATGTTACACCCAGCAGGAAAGGTTTCTTCAGGAGGGAATTTCAGCACTAAATATTACATCTGTATCCTGCTTCATCCATATTTTTCCTACCGTTTATAAACACCTTTGCTCTTCACAATATGAGAAGAACAAGGAGATCCCCAATGCTTGTCCAAATAAATGACTCTCTAGGAGCCCTGAAAGGAGTTGATAATAAGCAATACTGGGTGAGTTAAAATTAAGTCTTCTTTTCCTTTCTTTACACAGCCTTAAGATTATTCTGTGTTTTTTCACTAACATTGCTAGGAATACAAACAAAGCTTTAAGTTCTTCTGTCGTAGGAGTCTCTATCTGAGTGGTGGGGATGCCTCTGGGATTTATTAACACATCAGGATATTATGTTCTAATCATTTCTAGGGCTGCACCACGGAAGCCCACTGTGATCCATTTCTCTTACGCCTTTGTTCTTCCTGCTAGTAAGGCATCTTTATGGAGAAGTACTATGTTTTAATGGAAAGTGCAGTCTTCTTGGAAGTGACAATGATGTACAATGAGGTAACGGTATGTACTTTGTAGGGTTGTTGTGAGGATTAACATAACATACCCGAAAGGTCTTGGCACAAAGGGAGTACAAATACGTAATGTTAGTTTAATCCAAACTCCTAAGGCTGCTATTCTTTGATTTTTCATGGTGAGAAAAACTAATTTAAAGTGATCTGCATAAGTATCCAAGTATTTTCTTCATCCAGTAATACCTTATTTCCCTTGATTTTTTTTCACTGTTATATTCCAAACTTTTCAAATAAAATAATCATTCCTAATTCCTAGTTCACATATTCCATCTCCTTTCTGAAAATAAACTCTGCTCTAATTGTTCTCATTTAGGCATCAGTGTAGAAATCCTCAAATTTGCCATGTACAATAAATAACATGGCTTATTGCAACTTCAGTCTTCAAAACAACAAAGCCATTGTAGACATAAGCACAGATATTTCTCTTCAGCATTCTTTTTCTCTAGTGTGTCACTAACTTTTTCTGTCTATATACAGAAGTCACTGTGGCTGTTCGTCTTCAGATTTGTTTGAGTCATAGCGACTTTCTCTCTGTACTACAGTCTTGCTGTAGAAACCATAGGCAACTATCCCTCAGTTCCAGATGACTGTTAGTAGCGGTGAGGGGGCAGACTGAAAATAAAGCTTTCATCCCCAGTAGAAATTCATGTCATAAGTATGAATCAATAGTAAATCTGCATCGACCTAAGTACTCTCTAACCTCTGGGCCCTAAGTTTTTCCAGAGGACCCACCAGTAGCTCTAGTAGCCAATTTAAATCCTCCCTTGTTTTCATCTAAGAGACTGTGTAATCCCACCAGTGATTTAAAGTTGAATCACTAAGTCTCGATGAAGGTGGCAACTTTTAGATACATTAAGAATAATGTCTCAAAGACCTAAGGGTACCTTACTTATTAAACAGCAATTTTTCTTTAACTTTGAATTCATTTTTTCCTGATTATAGAAATAACACATATTCATTGTAGAAAATTTGGGACATTCAGAAAAGCCCAAAGGAGGAAATGAAAGTCACCCATAATTTCAGATATAACTATTGATATTTTGACTTTTTTTATGCATATACTACCTATAATAAAAACTTAGGCTGGGCGTGGTGACTCATGCCTGTAATCCCAGCACTTTGGGAGGCCAAGGCGGGTGGATCACGAGGTCAGGAGATCGAGACCATCCTGGCCAACATGGTGAAACTGTCTCTACTAAATACAAAAAATTAGCCGAGTGTGGTGGCACATGCCTGTGATCCCAGCTACTTGGGAGGCTGAGGCAGGAGAATCGCTTGAACCTGGGAGGGAGAGGTTGCAGTGAGCCAAGATCGTACGACTGCACTCCAGCCTGGCGACAGAGTGAGACTCCATCTCAAAAAACAAAACAAAACAAAACAAAACAAAAAAACTTTAAAAGCAGACTGCATATTCTTTTTTATAACCTGCTGTTAAAATTAACATTATGTTGTATGTGTTTTCTCATTTTATTAAGCAATTTTAATAAATGTTATAATATTTTAAAAAGGAAAATGGAGAGGGTAAAAACACATGTAACAAGTGGAAGTGAAACAGTTTTCTATTGCATTCGCAGACTATGAGAATTCTTTTATACTTTTATACTTTTCTTTGACTTTTTGAAGGTAAGACACTGTTGGAAGACTGGACTCAAAGATTCCATTTATTCTAATTCTCTATGAATAAAAGCCAATTCTCATTGTCAGAAATTCTCATAATGTCCTTCTTATAGAATGGAAAATGAGTGTGATGTACGTTTTTTTCTTAGTGGGATGAAGCAGACATAAAGGTGTAATAATCAAAGTTGTGGATGCACAACCTCAAGGGAATGGATACACTCCTGCCATGGCTTCTTAACCAGCTCCTCTAACTCCTTATCTTCTGTCCTCTTCTGGCCCCTGACCCTGCTGTGCCAACTCCAGATTCTAGTGTTTTAGTTCTATCCCACTTATGTTTTTCCAGCACTTGTGCAATTGTGTAGGCCTTAGTTAGGAGAACATTCACTTTCGTGAAAACATCGGCGCGTCTATAGTAAATATACTATGAAATAAGAGGATGGAACCTATAATTTGAAAAGAGTAACAATTGTGGTTGAATTATATGGAATATGTATCATTTCTGTTTCAGTTCTATTTACCTTTTCTTTTAATATTCAACTATGTGACAGACCTTTTGCTAAATTTTGATGCCAAATATGTTCACTCATTGTTGTGGGGATATACAACAATAAAAAATATAAAATAAAAATAAAATAAAATAAAAATAAAAATAAAAAATATACAACAAAAAATATAAGTTCTTGCCCTGTCATTTAGTGGGGAGTATATAAATAAGCAGAAGATAATCTAAAATGAAACTATTAGAAGGATCAAAATAAAATAGATATGGGGATTTTAAAAGTTTCCTCCAAATGCAGTTTTTTTTTAGAGTAAAAGGGAATGCAATTAATAATTATGCTGGAAAAGGGCAAACCATGACTATTCAAGACCAAGTAGGGCATGTGTTCAAAAGAAAAAGTCCTGGCTCAAAGGAAGAAGTTGTTACCTTATCTGATCATGGGACTCAGTGAACTCTTAGGGAAGTAGGCCTTGAGTAAGTTTTGCTGTTAGCAAGGATTCCGTTTGATACAATTTAGAGAAAATGCAACCTTAATGTGTATTGTATGATGAAGTATTTATTATCTCACATAGTAAGAAGTCCATAGTTTGGTGGTTTCAAGGTTCAGAAAAGTCATCAAGGACACAAAGCTTTTGCTGTTTTTATTTTTTTCCTTTTTCCTGGCTATTATTGGTATGCTTGCAGCTCCGGAAATCAAATCCTTACACTTCAAGAGGCAGGAACATAGGTCATGTACCTGTTTATTGCTGTTTTTCAGGGCGAGAAACATTCCCAGAAGCCCCAGCTCATTCATTCTCATTCTCATTTTCCAGAACTAGGTCATATGCCTGCCTCTAAAATATCAGTTATAAAGGAGATGATGTTACCATGTTAGTCCAAAATGTCATGCTTCTCTGGTTCCACCATTCCTGAACGTGACGCTGCCTGATAGTTAAAAAAAAATCCAGGTTTTTCAAGGCAGAAAGGAGATTACTGTTGTACAGGCAATTCTGGAAAGTCTTTTTATTCCTCTGTTTTTTAATTGCATAACTACTCTTGATCTACTTTTACTTATACTGATTTTTTTTCTTATGCCATCTTTACTCTGTTGTTAAACTCTCCAATTTTTTAAAAATAGTAGATATTGCACTTTTTAGTTCTAGAATTTTCAGTTGGTCCTCTTTTATAGTTTGGTTTTTCTTTGTTAAGATTTCGTATTTGTTTATTCATATGAACATTTAAAAAGTTCTTGAGCATTGCTATAATATCTACTTGAAAATTCTTCTGTGCTCATTGCATCATCTCTATTATCTCATGGTCAATCTTTGTCAATTTATTGCTTTTTGCTTGAGTATATGTATAATTTCTCTAAAGACCAGTGATGATGAGCTTTTTTTCATATGTTTCTTGGCCACATAAATGTCTTCTTTTGAGAAGTGTCTGTTCATATCCTTCACCCACTTTTTGATGGGGTTGTTTTCTTCTCGTAAATTTGTTTAAGTTGTTTGTAGATTCTGGATATTAGCCCTTTGTCAGATGGATAGATAGCAAAAATTTTCTCCCATTCTGTAGGTTGCCTGTTCACTCTGATGATAGTTTCTTTTGCTGTGCAGAAGCTCTTTAGTTTAATTAGATCCCATTTGTCAATTTTGGCCTTTGTTGCCATTGCTTTCGGTGTTTTAGTCATGAAGCCTTTGCCCATGTCTATGTCCTGAATCGTATTGCATAGGTTTTCTTCTAGAGTTTTTATGGTTTTAGGTCTTACATTTAAATCTTTAGTTCATCTTGAGTTAATTTTCGTATAAGGTTTAAGGAAGGGGTCCAGTTTCAGTTTTCTGCATATGGCTAGCCAGTTTTCCCAGCACCATTTATTAAATAGGGAATCCTTTCCTCATTGCTTGTTTTTGTCAGGTTTGTCAAAGATCAGATGGTTGTAGATGTGTGGTGTTATTTCTGAGGCCTCTCTTCTGTTCCATTGGTCTATATATCTGTTTTGGTACCAGTACCATGCTGTTTTGGTTACTGTAGTCTTGTAATATAGTTTGAAGTCAGGTAGCATGATGACTCTAGCTTTGTGCATTTTGCTTAGGATTCTCTTGGCTATATGGGCTCTTTTTTGGTTCCACATGAAATTTAAAGTAGTTTTTTCTAATTCTGTGAAGAAAGTCAAAGGTAGCTTGATGGGGATGGCATTGAATCTATAAATTACTTTGGGCAGTATGGCCATTTTCACAATATTGATTGTTTCTGTCTATGAGCATGGAATGTTTTTCCATTTGCTTCTGTCTTCTCTTATTTCCTTGAGCAGTGGTTTGTAGTTCTCCTTGAAGAGGTCTTTCACATCCCTTGTAAGTTGTATTCCTAGGTATTTTATTCTCTTTGTAGTAATTGTTAATGGGAGTTCACTCATGATTTGGCTCTCTGTTTGTCTATTTTTGGTGTATAAGAATGCTTGTGATTTTTGCACATTGATTTTGTAGCCTGAGACTTTGCTGAAGTTGCTTATCAGCTTAAGGAGATTTTGGGCTGGGACGAGGGGGTTTTCTAAATAGACAATCATGTCGTCTGCAAACAGAGACAATTTGACTTCCTCTTTTCCTATTTGAATACCCTTTATTTCTTGGTTGATTGCCCAGGCCAGAACTTCCAATACTATGTTGAACAGGAGTGGTAAGAGAGGGCCTTGTCTTGTGCTGGTTTTCAAAGGGAATGTTTCCAGCTTTTGTTCATTCAGTATGATATTGGCTGTGGGTTTCTAATAAAGGGCTCTTATTATTTTGAGGTACATTCCATCAATACAAAGTTTATTGAGAGTTTTTAACATGAGGAGATGCTGAATTTTATCCAAGGCCTTTTCTGTATCTATCGAGATAATCATGTGGTTTTTGTCATTCGTTCTGTTTATGTGATGGATTATGTTTATTGATTTGCGTATGTGGAACCAGCCTTGCATCCCAGGGATGAAGCCGATTTGATCATTGTGGATAAGCTTTTTGATGTGCTGCTGGATTCGGTTTGCCAGTATTTTATTGAGGATTTTTGCACCAATGTTCATCAGGGATATTGGCCTGAAAGTTTCTTTTTTTGTTGTGTCTCTGCCAAGTATTGGCATCAGGATGATGCTGGCCTCATAAAATGAGTTAGGGAGGAGTCTATCTGTTTCTGTTGTTTGAAATAGTTTCAGAAGGAATGATACCAGCTTCTCTTTTTACCTCTGGTAGAATTCGGCAGTGAATCCCTCTGGTCCTGGACTTTTTTTGGTTGGTAGGCTATTAATTACTGCCTCAATTTCAGAACTTATCAGTCTATTCAGGGATATAACTTCTTCCTGGTTTAGTCTTGGGAGGGTGTATGTGTCCAGGAATTTATCCATTTTTTCTAGATTTTCTAGTTTATTTGTGTAGAGGTGTTTATAGTATTCTCTGATGGTAGTTTGTATTTCTGTGGGATCGGTGGTGATATCCCCTTTATCATTTTTTATTATGTCTATTTGATTCTCCTCTCTTTTCTTCTTTATTAGTCTGGCTAATGGTCTATCTTTTTTGTTAATCTTTTCAGAAAAGCAGCTCTGGTCCCATTGATTTTTTTGAAGGGTTTTTCGTGTCTCTGTCTCCTTCAGTTCTGCTCTGATTTCTTGTCTTCTGCTAGCTTTTGAATTTGTTTGCTCTTGCTTCTTTAGTTCTTTTAATTGTGATGTTAGAGTGTTGATTTTGGATCCTTCCTGCTTTCTCCTGTGGGCATTTAGTGCTATAAATTTCCCTCTAAACACTGCTTTAGATCTGTCCCAGAGATTCTGGTATGTTGTGTCTTTGTTCTCATTGGTTTCAAAGAACTTACTTATATGTGCCTTAATTTCGTTATTTGCCCAGTAGTCATTCAGGAGCAATTTGTTCAGTTTCCACGTAGTTGTGCGGTTTTGAGTGAGTTTCTTAATCCTGAGTTCTAATTTGATTGCACTGTGGTCTGAGAGACTGTTTGTTATGATTTCTGTTCTTTTGCATTTGCTGAGGAGTTATTTACTTCCAATTATGTGGTCAATTTTAGAATAAGTGCAATGTGGCACTGAGAAGAATATATATTCTGTTGATTTGGGGTGGAGAGTTCTATGGATGTCTATTAGGTTTGCTTGGTCCTGAGCTGAGTTCAAGTCCTGAATATCCTTGTTAATTTTTTGTCTTGTTGATCTGTCTAATACTGACAGTGGGGTGTTAAAGTCTCCCACTATTATTGTGTGGGAGTCTAAGTCTCTTTATAAGTCTCTAAGAACTTGCTTTATGAATCTGAGTGCTCCTGTTTTGAGTGCATATATATTTAGGATAGTTACTCTTCTTGTTGCATTGATCCCTTTACCATTATGTAATGCACTTCTTTGTCTTTTTTGATATTTGTTAGTTTCAAGTCTGTTTTATGAGAGACTAGGACTGCAACCCCTGCTTTTTTTTTTTTTTTTTTTTTTTGCTTTCCATTTGCTTGGTAAATCTTCCTCCATCCCTTTATTTTGAGCCTATCTGTGTCTTTGCATGTGAGATGGGTCTCCTGAATACAGCACACTGATGGATCTTGACTCTTTATCCAATTTTGCCACTCTATGCCTTTTAATTGGGGGATTTAGCCCATTTACATTTAAGGTTAATATTGTTATGTGTGAATTTGATCCTGTCATTATGATCCTAGCTGGTTATTTTGCCCGTTAGTTGATGCAGCTTCTTCATGGTGTCGATGGTCTTTACAATTTGGTATGTTTTTGCAGTGGCTGATGCTGATTGTTCTTTCCATGTTTAGTGCTTCCTTCAGGAGCTCTTGTAAGGCAGGTCTGGTGGTGACAAAATCTCTTAGCATTTGGTTGTCTGTAAAGGATTTTATTTCTCCTTCGCTTATGAAGCTTAGTTTGGCTGGATATGAAATTCTGGGTTGAAAATTATTTTCTTTAAGAATGTTGAATATTGTCTCCCACTGTCTTCAGGCTTGTAGGATTTCTGCAGAGATATCCGCTGTTAGTCTGATGGGCTTCCCTTTGTGGGTAACCCAACCTTTCTCTCTGGCTGCCCTTAACATTTTTTCCTTCATTTCAACCTTGGTGAATCTGATGATTATGCGTCTTGGGGTTGCTGTTCTCAAGAAATATCTTTGTGGTGTTCTTTGTATTTCCTGAATTTGAATGTTGGCCTGTCTTGCTGGGTTGGGGAAGTTCTCCTGGATGATATCGTGAAGGGTGTTTTCCAATTTGGTTCCATTCTCCCCATCACTTTCAGGTACACCAATCAAACACAGGTTTGGTCTTTTCACATAGTCCCATGTATCTTGGAGGCTTTGTTCATTCCTTTTCACTCTTTTTTCTCTCACGTTGTCTTCATGCTTTATTTTATCAAGTTGATCTTCAATCTCTGATATCCTTTCTTCTGCTTGATTGATTTGGCCATTGATACTTGTGTATGCTTCACAAAGTTCTCGTGCAGTGTTTTTCAGCTCTGTCATTTATATTCTCATCTAAACTGATTATTCCAGTTAGCAATTCCTCTAACTTTTTTCAGGGTTCTTAGCTTCCTTGCATTGGGTTAGAACTTGCTCCTTTAGCTCAGAGGAGTTTGTTATTACCCACCTTCTGAAGCTTACTTCTGTCAATTCATCAAACTCATTCTCTGTCTAGTTTTGTTCCCTTGCTTGTGAGGAGTTGTGATCCTTTGGAGGAGAAGAGGCCTTCTGGTTTTTGGAATTTTCAGCCTTTTTGGGTTGGTTTTTCTTCATCTTTGTGGATTTATCTACTTTTGGTCTTTGATGTTGGTGACCTTCAGATGGGGTTTCTGTGAAGATGTCCTTTTTGCTGATGTTGATGCTATTCCTTTCTGTTTGTTAGTTTTCCTTCTAACAGTGAGGTTCCTCTGCTCCAGGTCTGCTGGAGTTTGCTGGAGGTCCACTCCAGATTCTGTTTGCCTGGTTATCACCAGTGGAGGCTGCAGAACAGCAAAGATTGCTGCCTGTTCCTTCCTCTGGAAGCTTCTTCCCAGAGGGGCACCTGCCAGATGCCAGCCAGAGCTCTCCTGTATGAGGTGTCTCTTGACCCCTGCTAGGAGATGTCTCCCAGTCAGGAGGCACAGGGGTCAGGGACCTACTTGAGGAGGCAGTCTGTCCCTTAGCAGAGCTCGAGTACTGTGCGGGGAGATCCACTCTTCTCTTCAGAGCCCACAGGCAGGAAAGTTTAAGTCTGCTGAAGCTGTGCGCACAGCTCCCCCTTCCCCAGGGAGACAAAAGTTTTATCTATAAGCCCCTGACTGGGTCTGCTGCCTTTCTTTCAGAGATGCCCTACCCAGAGAGGTGGAATCTAGAGAGGCAATCTGGCTACAGCGGCTTTGCCGAGCTGCAGTGGGCTCCACCCAGTTTGAATTGCTGGTGGCTTTGTTTACACTGTGAAGGGAAAACCATCTACTCAAGCCTCAGTAATGGCAGATGCCTCTCCCCCAGCCAAGCTTGAGCGTCCTGGGTCGACTTGATACTGCTGTACTGGCAGCAAGAATTTCAAGCCAGCGGATCTTAGCTTACTGGGCTCCATGGGGGTGGAATCCAGTGAGCTAGACTACTTGGCTCCCTGGCTTTAGACCCCTTTCTAGGAGAGTGAATGGTTCTGTCATGCTGGCGTTTCAGGCACCACTGGGTTATGAAAAAAAACTCCTGCAGCTAGCTCGGTGTCTGCCCAAATGGCTGCCTAGTTTTGTGCTTGAAACTCAGGCCCTTGGTTGGCGTAGGCACCCAAGGGAATCTCCTGGTCTGTGGCTTGTGAAGACCATGGGAAAAGCATATTATCTGGGCTGGAGGGTACTGTTGCTTAGGGCACAGTCCCTCACAGGTTCTCTTGGCTAGGGGAGGGAATTCCTTGACCCCTGGGTGAGGTGACGCCCTACCCTGCTTTGGCTAGCCCTCTGTAGCCTGCACCCACTGTCTAACCAGTCACAGTGAGATGAGCTGGCTACCTCAGTTGGAAATGCAGAAATCACCCGCCTTCTGCATTGATCTTGCTGGGAGCTGCAGACCGGAGCTGTTCCTATTTGGCCATCTTGCCAGCCACCACCTATTTATTTATTTATTTATTTATTTATTTATTTATTTATTTACTTTTTGAGACAGAGTTTCACTCTTGTCACCCAGGCTGGAGTGCAATGGTGTGATCTCAGCTCACTGCAACCTCTGCCTCCCAGGTTCAAGTGATTCTCCTGCCTCAGCTTCCCGAGTAGCTGGGATTATAGGCACATACCACCACACCTGGCTAATTTTTGTATTTTTATTAGAGACAGGGTTTCACCATGTTGGCCAGGCTGGTCTCCAAACCCTGGCCTCAGGTAATCCTCCCACCTCGGCCTCCCAAAATGCTGGGATTACAGGCTTGAGTCACTGTGCCTGGCCATATACTATTATTTCTGTACAAAATGAAGATACTGATTATTTTGAGGATTAAATAAAATAATGTATGAAAGCATCCAAATAGAAATAAGAACAATGAAGATCAGACTCCTCTTAATGGTGAATAATCCCATTAAGTTTTAATATCATGTAATATGCATAGTATTTATTTTGTCAAATAGTTTAAAATAAAGAATAGCAGTGTCATCCATTAGAATAGGGACCCAAAGCCACAGGAAACTTATTTTTAAATTGCTCAAGAAAGATAACTGAAATCCTACAATTCTATACCAGACTAGACCATCTTTCAAGAGAGAAAGGCAAATAAAGATACTTTTAGACCAAGAGATTTTTACCATACATAGAATGCCCCCCCAAAGAAACTGTACCCAGATGAAAGCCATGGCATGAAAAAAAATCATAGTATGCAAAGAAATTGGCAAATATATGGGTCAATCCAAATGGTCACTAATTTTACTTAAAAAGATAGCAATAAACTGGGGGACAATACAAGGTGAAAATGTAAACATCAGTAACATGGAAGACTATGTGGCAGTTAGAAATCAGATATAAACATCTTAAAGTTCTATAATATTCAGGAGGATTGCAGAGATATTAACTAGAGAATTTGGTAAGTTAAACAACTATCATAAAAATTTAAGGGAAATACAACAACAATAGAAATAGGATATAATAATCCTAAAGCAGTCAAGGGAATAAAAGGAAGCAAAGAAAATCTCATCAATTCAATAGAAGGCAGGAAACTTGTCAAAAAAGTTAAAAAGCATAGTATGTTAAAAACGAACACCAAATGAGTATGAATAATCCAACATAAATATTCACATTAAATGTAAATACTTAAACACACTGGTTAAAACATTTTAATTATTGTACTGCAGCTATACCAAGGCAACCACATTTCTGATATTTTAATACCACTGATTATTTTTACCTATTTCAGAACTTGAGTATGTACTCTATTTTGAAGGCTTCTTCCATCTAGCATTGTTTTTGAAATCCATTCACATTGTTGCATGTATCAGTAATTTATTCCTTTTTTTTCACCATACTGAGTAGTATTTTGTTGTATGATTAGACCATAGTTTGTCAATCCATTTGCTTATTGATCGGCACTTGGGTTATCTCCAGTGATTGGCTATTATGAAAAAACTGCAGTGGACATTCTTGTATAAGTCTCTTTCTGAAGACTTTTTCATTTCTATTGGGTACATACATAGGAGCATAATTGATGAATTATAGGTGTATGGTATATGCTTCATTTTATAAGAAATTGTTAGCCCCTTTCCCAACGTGGTTGTACCATTTACATTCTTACTGGGAATATAGAGAGTTACTTCCCATTCTTTTGAATATTTGGTGCTATCAATCTTTTTAATTTTCAGCATTCTGGATGATGTGAAACTCTTGTGGTTTACTTTGCATTTCCATAGCGACTACCGATGTTGAACATTCATGTGTTCATGAGCTTATTGGTTATTTGTGTATCTCCTTTGGTGAAGTGCCTGTTTAAATCTTTTACTAATCTGGTTCTATTCAAAACTGGTCTCAGTTAATTCTGTTATATTTTAGATTAGGACTCATTTTTCTGTTTTTTTTTTTTTTTTTTGGACATAGAGTTATTTGGGATTTTATCTGGACATGCTGGATGTAATGTTGTGAAGACTGTAGCATCTGTTATTTAAACATGTTGATGTTTTTGTTTTAACAGGTAATTAAGTTGATTTTACTCAAATGAGACATTCTGTCTTGAATCTTATTTCAGCTCTTTATTGTGGCTGGGCTTATTAAGTCTTCCCCATGCATGCAGGGCTTGGGGCAACCAGAATTAGGGCAGAGTGTATGTTGCCCAGTTCATGGCTTTTTCTCTCTAGCTTTCTCTTTTTCAGGTTTCCCTGCCATTTTAAAGTGGTTACACTTGCCACTGCAATTTTCTATCAGAGTTTTATCCTATGCAGCATTGACTACCCTTGGGCTAAAAGCCATAAATGTGAACAACTCTGCAGGGTGAGATGTTAGAGCCCTGGCAGTGGAAAGTGGTTGGTTCACAGGTGGTAAGAAGAATTTACCGACAACAGTATGGGTTTGAAAAGGAAAGTGTTATTAGAAGGAGAGAACTCTGCAGAAGAGTGCGACTCTTCTGAGTGCGTCTGAGTGCGACTCAGCAAGAGAGGACTGAGCACACTGCAGTGGATTTTTCTTTAGAGGTATGTATGGACCTTAAAGCAGGAGTTTAAGGACAATTTGGACCTTATTAGTCCTTTAGGTCATGATAAATGATTATATTTGTAGGCATTTTTGTGCCTTGATGTCAGCAAAGTTTGCACAATGAGTTTCGACATGCATGCATTCCTGAGATGTATAGAAATTCTAGTTATTTATTAATTTGGGGGAAAGAAGCCTGGTACCAGATGCCTGCTTTAGATAATAGGGAAGTCTAATTACTTCTAAATTCTTCAGATAAGGAGTTTTGCCTCTGGATGGTTTGCTTGATAGCCACCAGATGATCTTTGCTCTTCTCCAACTCAACTCATAATTTTCCTTTTTCTGAGTTTCAAATCCATCCTGAATCTGTCTGCTTTTTACATTGACTAATGTTTGTTTTATGTACTTTGTCCATATCCATATCCATTATACTGTTATATGCATTAGAGTTAGGAGCTTACACGGCCATACTGGAAGTGATCATCCTAAATTTCTTTGGAAAACCATTTATGGCATGCCAAGAAAAATTTCATGTATCAGAAACACTTATGAAGTCCAGTTTAATAAAGATCTACAGGTAATATAAAAGAAGCTTACCCTCCTCCCTCTGTCTTTTTTTAATACTGTAAATTTAGATTTTTATGCTTTTTAAACAGTAAGGCACACAAGTGATGCCATTCAGGTAGATTGTTAGATGGAGAAGGAGGATCCTCTTCCCATGACTGAGTTCCATACAACAGCCTCTAGAAATAAGTGATGAGAGGTATTAATAAAGCTAGCATTACTTTCTCTCTCAAGTTAGGATTTTACAAGGGTGCCCATTATTCTTAGCCTCAGTTTTAAAATAATACGATATACATTATTTTAAAAGTATTTTATGTAGTATTTATCATGTATTATTTAAAGTATTTTTATGCATTATGGGAATTACCTATGCTTCCATAAAAACTCTAGTTGAAAGAATCTAGTTTATGGGGAAAATAAAACTAGAGATAATACTATTCACTCTGAACATGACAACCTAAAATTACTACAGTTTTTTTTTTTTTTTTGAGACGGAGCCTTGCTCTGTCACCCAGGCTGGAGTGCAATGGCATGATCTCGGCTCACTGCAACCTCCGCCTCCTGGGTTCAAGCGATTCTCCTGTCTCAGCCTCCGAAGTTTGTGGGATTACAGGCACGTGCCACCATGCCCCGCTAATTTTTGTATTTTTAGTAGAGACAGGGTTTCACCATGTTGGCCAAGCTGGTCTCAAACTCCTGACCTCGTGATCCGCCCATCTCAGCCTCCCAAAGTGCTGGGATTACAGGCATGAGCCATTGCACCCGGCCTCAGTTGTCTTTTTTTATAAGTATATTCTTTTTCAAATTTCTTCTAAAATGATCAGTCTGAAAAAAGTTTTTATTCTTGACAATAGTATATGCGTTTTCCCTTATAAAAGTAGCCCTCCTTATTGATACATTTAAAAATTTTCACTTAAATGTCTTCATCTCTAGTACTGTTGATTTGTTTTTTAAGGTGTGATTATATTTCTCCCAATTAAGAATTATTTATAGTTTTGAGACATTTGAGCTTTTTCTTTTCTTTCCTTCCTTTCTCTCTCTTTCTTTCTTTTCTTCCCCCCTTCCCTTCCCTCCCCTCCCCTCCCCTTTCCTTTCCTTTCCTTTCTTTCCTTCCTTCTTTCTTTCGACTCTGCTTTGTCGCCCAGGCTGGATTGCGGTGGCACGATCTTGGCTCACTGCAACCTCCGCCTCCCAGGTTCAAGCGATTCTCCTGCCTCAGCCTCCTGAGTAGCTGGGACTACAGGCTTGTGTCAACACGCCCGGCTAATTTTTTGTATTTTTAGTAGACACGAGGTTTCACCGTGTTAGCCAGGATGGTCTCAATTTCCTGACCTCGTGGTCTGCCCGCCTCGGCCTCCCAAAGTACTGGGATTACAGGTATCAGCCACTGTGCCCGGCCCAAAATTTGTGTTATGTTGAGTTTAACCTTTTTAACATTATGTGTAAGAGATATTTGGAATCAAAAATCAAATATTCTTTCAAGGATGTTACATTTGTAAATGTTTTTAGAGTCTGGTAATACTATCTTCTACTTTTTCAAGCAGTTACTACATTAATAATTGGTATTTCACTGAATTATTTCTATCAGAGGGTATGCCAAATGGAGTTTCCCAGCAAGTAGTATGTTAGTGTAAAA
Organism: Pan paniscus; assembly: GCF_029289425.2. Classification (NCBI taxonomy): domain Eukaryota; kingdom Metazoa; phylum Chordata; class Mammalia; order Primates; family Hominidae; genus Pan; species Pan paniscus. The sequence continues at coordinate 34,694,419 of NC_073260.2, forward strand.
TAGGAAACTCACTGCCTGGACCTTAATCAAGAAGGGACTCTTTACAGCAGTAGAATTATATTACTATCCTCTCTTCAACCAACAGGACAATAGAAAACATTGACTATGATAGAGTCTGCAAAAAAGATAACAAGCACTTAGATAAATTTTGAGACAGAAATTTATTCTGAAGTTTTAAAAAGAGAAGGGAAAAATGAAACAAAAGTAGTTCCATAGCAATGGACAACATGTATGCAGTAATTTGCAGTACACTCTGAAACAAACCTTCACAAAAATCAATTAATAAAGCATATATTAAAATTGTCTATGTATTTTCAAATGCAATGACCAATGACTTTCTCCAGACAAATCAAATTCCTGCAAGATGTAGTGACTGATTTCAGCACAGACATTATGGAACGAGAAGCTCATGTCAACATATAAGAGAATCAACAGAACCTGGATTGAAAAGTGTGTGGAAAGAAGATAGTACTGGGAATGTATAGAATATAGTCCTTTAACTACTGGTCTTAGGGTTCCTGCTAGTTATTTAGTCAGAAGGAAGCATACATTTATGTATGAATATACTCCAAAGTAAGTGCATAATATTGCTTTACAGAATGCTTTTTCACATCCAATGCCTATGTATTAGCTATTATTTGCCTCTCATTGATCTACACACTGGGAAAAGATAGCAATAGATAATGAGAAGTACCTGCTTACAAGGAACTTTTCCTGTAGAAAATAGACAATAAATCCATAGAAAAGATAAATATATACAGCATTTTAAAGGAGTGAAATGCTATGGAAAAAAACATGTTACAACTTTTATAAGAAGAATATATTAGACATTTATGCAAAAACTTATTTGAAATGACAGAGGGAACCCTTGGAAGATCGAGGGGAGGAGTATCCCAGGTAGAAGGAATAATAAAGGCAAAGGCTTTGGCATATTTGAGAAACAAGAAGGTAGTGAAATGAGAGTGTAATGAGAGTCTAATAAATATCATTAGGTGGTAGGAAATGAAGTGGTAAAACTAGGTGGGGTTAAGATTATATGGGTCTGGTATACCATGGTAAGGAATGTAAAACATTTTAAAATCTCTCTCTCACTTTTTTGAGATGGGATCTCATTATGTTGCCCAGGCTGGTTTCGAACTCCTGGGCTCAAGCAGTCTTCCCACTTCAGCCTCCAAAGCAGCTTGGATTACAGGCATGCACCACCATACCAGGCTTTAAAAATTTTTATCCTGTAGATTAATAGATTAGTTATTTTTGTTTTTGTCAAATTCTGAGTTCCATATAATCTAGGAATTATATCTCTGTATAACTGAATTAAGTGAGCCCTGTCTAATCTATTACAGTTATGATTCTGGTCCCCAGAGTGGACAAAATCAGATATGCAACACCCTTAAGGGAATTCTGCCTTAATTTGGCTTATTACTACTTATATGTATTTATATATAACACAGTAATCTACCATAATCCACCAAATGACAATGTTTATTAAACTAAAAAACATTATGTAGAAAAGCAAAATGCAGTTATTTCAAGTACCAATATATTGATTGAAGCACAGAGAAAAATGTTAAGAAGTCCATAAATCAATTTGATGAAAAATATGAGAACAAAAAATTAGAAATGTAAATGCTCCATAGAAATAATTGGGGAGATGACTGAAATGCCTGAAGTAATGCAGAATAGAGGTTAGATTATTGTAATTTAGTTATTAATGAGAAAGGGAACTCCTACAGGCTGGAGAACTTGGAACCTCTCAGATTACATACCTTGTTTTTATTATTATTGCCTTAAAATATAAGAGGATGGAGAGGAAGATAGGACAAAGGAATATATTAGGATTTATTTTGTCGTATGTGGTAAAATCCAGGTCAAATTAGTTTTTCATAAAATGCTAATTTGACTCATAAATAAAATCTGCAACGGCGAATCTGGCTTTAGCTACAGCTGCGTTCAAGAGTTAAAGTGACACCATCAAGCACACTCTGTATCTCAGCTCTGCTTTCATTCTCATGCTGTCCTCACATATTGGCAATGGTTGCCAGTAGGAATTCTGAGTTAACATTCTACCAGTTTAGACACCATTTCAAAAAAGAGTGTGTCTTTCTGACAAAGGCAGCATTCCTGGGATGCAGTCTAATTAGTATGGCTCGGGTCACGTCCTGCACTATACCAATCACTATGACTAGAGGAATTAGACATCCTTTCTTTCTTTCTTTCTTTCTTTTTTTTTTTTTTTGCCAAGACCTCTTCCATGCTTATCTTTATTTTCAGAGGATTGGGTCAGCCCCACCATGTACAACATAGACTGAGAGTGGGGGACTTTGGTTCATTAAAAGAAAAATATACATCTTTCTATTAATATATATTATGCAGATCTGTCAATTGGGTGGCAATATTGTGCAGGGATGCTGCACAACAAAAACTATATATCCACTTCAAAGTGACTGAGAAAGGAGACAAGAGAAAAGAAAGGAAGAGAAGAAAATATACAGAGGGGAGGAGAGAGAGTAGCAGAATAGAGAGAGAGGACAGAAAATCAGAGGGGTGGAGAGAGACACACACATGGCAGGAGAGAGAAGAAAGAGAGACAGAGAGACAGAGAGAGAGACTGAGTGAGAGAGAGAGATTCATTTTAATGGACAGCATCAATATTTTTATAGGGCCAGTTTGCAGAACTGCTTACAGCTACAAACCCAGCAGACAAGGCACTATTAAGAAGGTTACATGAGCATGAAAATTCTACGTTGAAAAGAATGGGAATCTAATAGTTGGTTTTGCAAACACACAAGCTCTCGTGACAGTAGGTTTTGCAGTATCTAAATACAAAAGACAAGCTCTCTTGCTCCATTGAGGATATCGCATGCCCAAGGTTTTTCACATTTTCAATAAATGCAGATGCCTGCTCAGGACTTTCTTTACAGCCTCTTTGACCTCTTTATTCCTGAGGCTATAGATGATGGGATTTAACATTGGGGTTACCACTCCATAAGACAGCCTAATAATCTCATCAGATGTATTAGTGTTCTTTGACTTGGGTTTCATGTACATAAAAAGGGCTGAACCGTAGAAAAAGATGACCACAATCAAGTGCGCTGAACAGGTAGAGAAGGCTTTCTTTCTTCCCTCAGCACAATTAATTCTCAGGATGGAAGAGAGAATAAACACATAGGAGATGAAAATTAACAGTAGAGGAATCACCAGTGAAACAATATTTGTCACTGTCATGATAAGCACATTGATGGTGATATCTGAACAAACAAGTTTTAGAAGGGCCAAGATTTCACAGGTAATATGATCAATAACATTATTCCCACAGAAAGGCAACATCATTGTCAGAACTGTTCGCAATAGGGAGGTCAGACAGCCTATGATCCAGGACCATGCAGCCATTTGCACATACAGCACTCCGTTCATGATGATGGAGTACCTCAGTGGGTTGCAGATGGCCACATAGTGGTCATAGGCCATCACAGCCAGGAGGACACACTCAGTGGAGCCCAAGCCAAGGGACACAACCATCTGCAGAGCACAGCCAATGAAGGAGATGGATTTTCTCTCAGACATAAATATAATAAGCATTGGAGGAATGGATGAGGATGTGTAACAGATGTCCAAGAATGAGAGGTTTCCAAGAAAGAAATACATGGGGGTATGGAGGCGAGAATCCAAGATGGTGATGATAATGAGGAGGCTATTTCCCAGGAGGATTACCATGTACATGATGAGGCAGAGCAGGAACAGAAAAAGCTGGAGCTCTGGATATTGGGAAAGCCCCACCAGAAAGAATTCAGTCATGGCAGAGTAATTTCTTGTCTCCATGTGTTCTAGGTCACCTGCCTGCTGGGTATAGAAAAGGACATGATTCAGGTAAATTGAAATGTTTGATACATCAAAATCTGTAAATCTGTACATCTACAGATTTTCAATACAAATTTGCTTCCGATATTGTGTTTGATTCTTAGAATACTCCCAGTAAGCAAAACAGTATGGATATTGTACTAGTTTTATTGATTATGAAAATTGAGACATTGAGAAACCCAATATATCTTAGGACTACACAGCAGCACATTCAAAGCTACCAATACTGCCAGAATTCTTCTGGGAAGTGTCAAATAAAGCTTAGGAACATGCTGCTTTCAAATGTAGAAAGAGATTTTGAACTTAAAGTTGTTTTTTTGATGAAGCTGGCCTCTATTTAAAAGATTTTATAGACTGCCAGTGACATATCATTTAACCTGGATGTAGCTTTGGTAAGTTGTTTATTTTTCTGAGTTGCAGATAGTTCATAGTAAGCTTGGAAAAAGCAATAATTATTTCTTAGAGTATAGTTAGAATTAGATAAAATATTAGGTGCCTAGAACCTAATGGTTCCAACATGGCATGTGTGTGTGTGTGTGTGTGTGTGTGTGTGTATGCATATATGTAATATAATTATATTTACCTTATACAAGATATAATATTAAATGTATTTTTATACACATGCATTTTATGAATTATAGTATAATATTTAGATCTACCAATCTTAAAAGGGAAAAGTAGATTTAGCTTTTTAAAGGTAAAAGGTTTAAAGTTTGAAACCACACTTGACAGACTGAACATTTTTGTTCTCAGTGGGACATTTCACTGCGCTTCTTTCAAAAACCTGTTAGGAGTCTGAGAATCATTGGAGGACTGTTCTAGAAGCTTCCAGAGATTAAGGAGTCTAGGTCCCAGCATGTACAGCTTTTTTTCCAGGCCCTGGTATTCTCTCTTCTTAAGTGTAGTATTACTGCCATTTTACAAAGTAGGAAACAGAGACAAAGAAAAGTTTAAGTAACTTTCTCAAGGTCATACAGATAGTAAATACTAAAGCCAGAATTCAATATCTAGCCATCTGGCTATAGAATGAGCCCTTTTACCCACCATACACTGCTCTCTCTCATTGGTTACTACACAGATTCCATGCAAGAGAAGACTATTACAAAAATGTATCTTCTGTTGGGGTACAGTGAGACAGCAAACATCATTTACTTGTGATTCTGATCATATGTGATGTGATGGAGAACTCTGAAGGTTGGACCACTTACTTTTTCCTGTAGCTTTTGATTGTGGTCTGCTCAGCTTTCTTTTCTTTTCTCTCGCTGTTTTTTTTTGTTTTTGTTTTTTTAAGATGGAATCTTGCTCTGTTGCTTGGGCTGGAGTGCAGTGGCGTGATCTCAGCTCACTGCAACCTCCACCTGCCACGTTCAAGCGATTCTCCTGCCTCAGCCTCCCGAGTAGCTGAGATTACCGGCATGCTCCACTACACCTGGCTAATTTTTGTATTTTTAGTAGAGACGGGGTTCATATCATATTGGCCAGGCTGGTGTTGAACTCCTGGCCTCAAGTGATCCTCCCACCTTGGCCTCCCAAACTGCTAGGATTACAGGCATGAGCCACCCTGCCTGGTCTGCTCAGTTTTCTATGTGTAGAAGGCAATTTCACAGCTATGAAAAAAAGCATGATCAAGAATAATGATACAAAAGTTCTTTTCATCACCTTTGCCTTTTTCTTTTCTTTCTTTGTTTTTCTTTTGAGACAGAGTCTCACTCTGTTGCCCAGGTTGGAGTGCAGTCGTGTAATCTTGGCTCACTGCAACCTCCGCCTCCCAGGTGCAAATGGTTCTCCTGCTTCAGCCTCCCAAGTAGTTGGGATTACAGGCGCATACCACCACACCCAGCTAATTTTTGTATTTTTAGTAGAGATGGGATTTCACCATGTTGGCCAGGCTGGTCTTGAATCCCTGACCTCAGGTGATCCACCCTCCTCAGCCTCCCAAAGTGCTGGGATTACAGGTGTGAGCCACCATGCCCAGCCCACCTTTGCCTTTATCAGTAACATATCTAAAATACCACAGCCCCTGCCCTCACTCTGCAAATCTAAATGCAGCTTAGAGTCTTTTGAGAAACTACTCCCATTTATAACATTAGTGCCACATCTTTGAAAACTCAATGTGCTCCATTCGTTTCATATTCATTACATTGATATGTCCAAGTATTGTGTTAAGATGTCTTATATAAAGGGCTGTGTCTCATACATTGTTACACTATTACCACAAGAACTATATCTATGCTGGGCTCTCCTTGTGGAATGAGAATATTTCTTACTGATCTTATTCCGACCCTACAACCACACTTTTGCTTTGGCCTTTTCATATCCAGAGACTTTGAAGACAGGATGAATGCTTACTCTTTGGGTAGTCATAGATGGCAAGCCCTCCTAGCTCCCTGTTGCATAATGATGAAAAATGTAGTATTATGGGGAGACTAGAAGAAACTCAGCATGGTCTTTGCAGACCATTTGGGGCATCAGTAGTGGCTCCAGGGAGTAGTGGAGTACTGGCTCCAGGGAGATGAAGGGAAAAAGTTTCTCCATTCCCTTTCCATATCCTTTGTCTTCCTCTTAGAGAGTACTACCTACACCATGATTTGGGAGGAGATTTAAAAAAATTAGATGATACCAATGTGTTGGTATATTGGAAAATATTCTCTTTGTCTTGCACTTCTTTTTCCTGTCTCTATCTACATTGGCATATGGATTTGTTCCCACAAAGTGGGCAGTTATGGTAGCCGTTTTAATTAGATAGAGCATAGCTGTTTTGAAGTAGAGGAAAGTGGAAGGAAAGAAGAGGTGGAGAAGAAACAAATTTGTGCTGGTATAGAAAGAACACTAAACGTACCACTTGTATCTTGGGCGATGGTGTTGTGCTAACCCCTATTAATCTCAATAGGGGCGGCACCAGGTGCAAAAGGCCAAGAGACCCAGGGTCAGCAAATGAGACATGGGGTTTATTAGGGAATGACATACAGGGAGAGAATCCAGGGGTGGTGGGCTGGACAGAAAAACCACAACTACCTGTAAAATCATGCAGTTTTATATGGCATTTTCACTTAATCCTCTCCTTAACAACCTCCACCTGGCAACCTTCATCCAACCAAAAGCTTAGGGACCCAATTCCCTGCACGGCCCATGTTTGGGACAGGCTGTTTATCACAGAGAAAGAACAAGTCTCTGGGTTGGCCACTCCTAGATTCCCTAGATCAGAACACACATTCGGGTGCCTCTGTCATTACAGTGTCATTCTAAGGGTATGCTTTATGTGTTTACCCTATAGGTGGGGATGTCGAGGATACAAAGATGAAGGAAGAAGAATGGCTGTCTTTCTTTCTATTCAGAAAAGATCCCAGGTGAAGAAGTCCATGTTTCAGAATTTATTTTAAATTTTAATTTATTCTTTTCAGCTTATAAGTGTTAGTGAAATATTTCAGGATTTAGATCAAAACAAGAGAAAGGGAAACAGTAACTTCGCCAAAGACACTGAATCAACCCATTACACAGGCCTATCCTAACCTATTAGGTATCTTTCTCCAATTTATACCATGTCTCCTCCCATGACTGTGTTAAGGAGGAATTATTAGGAGGACTTTGTTTCCCCATGATCGCCATCAGTCTCCTCACAAAAGACATCCTAATAGAGAAATACAACTTAAAGGAAAATATGTGCTTGCTCTGCAGCTTCAACGAAAGTCCTCTAGTTCATCCTCTAGTCACATTGTCACCTCTGGTTCTCTCTAACTCTGGAGCCACTACTGATGTCCCAAATGCTCTGCACTGACCATGATGAGTTTTGCTCAGTCTCCCCATAATACTGCATTTTCTTTCTTTTTTTTTTTGTTGTTCTTTTTTTTTTTTTGAGACAGAGTCTCACTCTGTCACCCAAGCTGGAGTGATCTTGGCCCACTGCAACCTCTGCCTCCTGGGTTCAAGTGATTCTCCTGCCTCAGCCTCCCGAGTAGCTGAGATTATAGCCGCCTGCCTCCACACCCAGCTAATTTTTGTATTTTTAGTAGAGTTGGGGTTTCACCATGTTGGTCAGGCTGGTCTCGAACTCCTGACCTCAGGTGATCCGCCCGCCTCGGCCTCCCAAAGTGCTGGGATTACAGGCGTTGAGCCACTGCGCCCGGCTTGCATTTTCATCATTATGCGTTTGTGTGTGGCGTCTTCTTAAACTGGAAGGATTGTTCTTATCTATTACCTTTTCTAGGAAAGCTTTCTCACCTGCTATTGTGAGGAGGATGCCCTTTTTATATACTGTCATAAAACTGTGCTTATCTGTCTTACAGAATTCTACATTTATTCAACAGAAACTATGCCATGTATACTATGGTAGGTAATAGAGATCCTATTGTGAGATCTTGACTTTCAAAATCAAGACTGGATTTTGCACTGGATGCAGAATGCTTACAATAGTTATTTCACACTTTAAAGAAAAAATTTCTGTGCTGTATAATATGTTTCAATATGAAAAAGTTATAGAACATTTTGTAGAAACATTTTATCAAGCAAAAATAGCCTTGTTTTCCCAAACTTTCAAAGATAGATGAAAACTATAGATAATCTTATTTTTGAATGTATATGTATAACCATAATTAAAGTACATCCAAACTGTATATACTAAAGTGATACAATTTATTTCATGGATTAATAAAGTTCCAAATTAATATTTGAAAATCTATCAACATACTAAACAAATAAGCAAAAAACCCAACACATGGTCTTCTAACAAGATGCTAAAGTGCATTTGGTAAAATACAACATTCACTCTTGGTCAGACCTCTGAGTAATCTAGATACAGGAAGATCGAGAATTAAGATGATAAAGGAGATTATTACTCTCAAATCATTGGGCAGCATAATTCAAAATGGTGAAACTGTAGCAGTGTTTTTTCTTAAAGTTTGCAAAGACAGTGTTAGCACTATTATCAACAATTTTCACTAGAATGAGCCAAACAAATGGAATAGCATATCCATGGGTTGGATCCATATGTCCTATTATGTTTCAAGTTTAATCATGGTTTAAAAGGTTGCTATGCTTTTTTTTTTTACCTCCAGGTGCTGGAATTGTGGTTTGTGGGGTTGGTAGGTTATAATATACACATAAGAATACATCCTCTCATATGTTAAACAACTATGAAAGTTGTAATCTTGGAGAATAGTAACTGAAAAGGAAAATCCCCATGATATAATGCTGTGTTAAAAAGAATGTCTCGGCCGAGCGCGGTGGCTCACGCCTGTAATCCCAGCACTTTGGGAGGTTGAGGCAGGCGGATCACGAGGTCAGGAGTCCGAGACCAGCCTGGCCAATATGGTGAAATCCCATCTCTACTAAAAATACAAAAATTAGCCAGGCGTAGTGGCACGTGCCTGTAGTCCCAGCTACTTGGGAGGGTGAAGCAGAAGAATCGCTTGAACCCGGAAGGTGGTGGTTGCAGTGAGCCAAGATCTTGCCACTGCACTATAGCCTGGGCGACAGAGCAAGACTCCATCTCAAAAAAAAAAAAAAAAGAAGACTGTCTCATAAGCATATAAATGATCACAGTTTTGTATATATGTGACTGAAAGAAGTTACATTGAAATCTTAACCAGTTTTTTTTTTTTCTGGAATGTGGTTCTTGGAGGGATTATTACTGTTCTTCATTTTGCCTCATTTTCTAACTTTTTGAAAAGAATGTATATTTTCTGATTATAAAAATACATGATATTTTAAATTTTCCTTTGAAGGAAACAGCGGTGAGAGTTTGAAGAATTTTGGTCCAATCTTCACTAATACCCAAGATCAAGTGAGAATAGTTATTGGAAAGAAAATTGGAGAAAGGCTTTCTGTTGATTTATGACATAAACTGACTTAATGCCATTGAATGTTCTGAATTCAAGAGATCAACTTGACAAATATATTCACTCTGAGAAGACACACTAACACAGTCCCAGTTCTTAGATTAGGATTCTAGAGCTCACCACTTAGAATGTGGCTAAGGTGGGCAGTGTGGGTAGGATGATAAGACATCCAACTGTATCACACAGTAAAAAGAGAAGGCAGAGGAGATACCCATGGTGGGAAGGGGTAGGGGAGTAATAGCAATGATTATTACCTCAGTTTCATTTCTGCCAAAAATGGGTAAAGTTCCAGTGCCCCGGCTCTCTGTTTTTTTTGTACATCTCTTTCCAAAGGGTCGGTCTGGTCTTTAGACTGATGCTCAGCATTGGATATCACCTATAGATGAAAATCAAACTCTGCTTGAGAAATATGATTCTGAAGTGCTCACCCTTCTCCCCATGTTTACCAATAAGAAAGAGTAGTATTTTTCTTGCAAAGCATATGTACTCACCCAGATTCCCTCATTTTAACCAAAGAAACTCTCAAAACAGACTGCGCCCTCAGAAGGAAATTGAATTTACTAAGTATTTATTGTATCCTATCTCCTACTCCAGCTAGATTATCCTGCTGTTTATATAATAACTTATTCTTCACAATAGCCAACATCCCTGGTGCTAGAGCTCCAGTGCTTGTCCGAATAAATGAGCCCTTCTGAGCCCCAAAGGAGCTAATAATAAGCAGCAGTGCTCTAGTTAGAACAAGGCCTCTTCTCTCCCTCTCGCATAGGTTAGATAATTATCCTGGGTTTTTTCATCCACGTTTCTGTTTGGTTACCAAAAATATGTGTTTGTTGCTGGAAGTTTCAGTTAGCCATGGGCTCAGTGCTGGGATTGATTCACCCTGCTGTCTTCATGCCCTCGCTGTCTTTAGGGCTATGTCACAGTGCAGTGCCCTTGAATCTCTGTAAGCCTACTGTGCCCCAGTCCATGTACTCTATATTAACCTTTGGCTACTGATAAGGAGAAGTACTGCATCTTAGCTGGAAGACGTATACTTCATCCATTTACCTCTTTCTTTCTGAAAATACTTCTTCCCAGCTTTGCCCTAATGTTCCCATTTCAAACATCTGTATAGGGTCCTCATCTTCTCCACTTACAATAGATAGCATGACTTATTGGGATTTCAGTTTCTTCCAAAACAGTCTCCCTCTTTTTCATCAGTGTTTTGCTAACTTCTTGTGTCCACATACTGAAGTCACTGTAGCTGCTCCTTCTCAATCAGTTGACTTCTCAGCTCTCTCTCTTTGAGCTATAGCCATACTCTAGAACAAAATCACAACTCTTAAAAGTGGCATGGGAGAGATAAACAATAAAGCTTTCAGCCATAATTTTATATCCAATAGTAAATTAATGTGTCACATAAGTACTTTCCTTCCTCTGAGCCCCAATATTTCCAGAGGACCTGCCAGTGGCTCTGGTAGCCAATTTAAATCCTCCTTGGTTTTCTTCTGAGAGACTGTAATCCCAGAAGTGATTTAAAGTTGAATCTTTAAATAAGGTGGAAGATCGTGACTTTTACATACATTAGGGCTAATATCTCAAAGATCTGATTATACCTAACTTATTATTATTATTTTTGAGACAGAGTCTCCCACTGTCGCCCAGGCTGGAGTGCAGTGGCGCAATCTCTACTCACTGCAACCTCCGCTTCCTGGGTTCAAGCGATTCTCCTGCCTCAGCCTCCTGAGTAGCTGGGATTACAGGTGTTCACCACCATGCCAGGCTAATTTTTTGTATTTTTAGTAGAGACAGGGTTTCACTATGTTGGCCAGGCTGGTCTTGAACTCTTGACCTCATGATCCGCTCACCTCGGCCTCCTAAAGTGCTGGGATTACAGACGTGAGCCACCGCACCTGGCCATACCTAACTTATTAAGCAGTAATTTTCTTTCTTTTTTGAATTGCTACTTCCCTGATTATACAAATAATATATACTCAGAATAGAAAATTTGAGAAATTCCAAAAAATCTAAAGGAGGAAAGAAAATCACTCATAATTACAGATATAAATATTAATATACTTCTATGCATATACTGTGTTTACATTCTTCAGAGTACACTGTATTTCTTGATTTTTTACCTGATTTTTAGTATGCATACTACATTGTATATATTTTTCCATGTTAATTTTTCAGACATTTTTAACAAATTCATAATATTTTAAAATGGAAAACAGGGAAAAAAAACCCTACATATAACAAGTGGAAACGAAATAGTTTTCTGCTGGATTCTCAGCAACCTTTCACTTTTCTTTAGGTTTTTGAGGGTAATAACAATATTGGAGGACTAGGCTCAAAGATTATTTTCACTTTCTCTACCCTAAGAGTTAAGGCCCATTTCCACTGTCAGAAGTTCTCATAATGCCCTTTTGTAAAATGAAAAATGAGTGTAATGTACATTTTTTCTTAGTAAGGCAAAGCACACATAGGGTGTAATAACCAAAGCTGTGAACTCACAGCATCAAAGGACAGCACAGTGCTGCCGTGGTTTCCCAAGAGACTTCTCCAACTCCACTCATCCTCTGTCAACTTTCTGGATCCAGATACTGCTGTTTTACTTCCAGGTCTTTGTGTTTTTAAACTCAACCACACTTACATTTTTGTAAGCACCATTTTTGTAAGCACCTCTGCAATTGTGTAAGCCTCAACTTGAAGAACATTCACAATTCATTTAATATTTGGAGAACACATATATATAAGGCCCTTTGCTAAATTTTGATGCCAAATAAACTTGATGTCCACTCAATGTTGTAGGAATATACAAAGATGAAAAGACTCTACCTCTTGAGGCAGGCACTGGCAATATTTCAGAAAAGCATGTTGAAGTAAAAATATTTCTCAGGTTATTCTTGGAAAGTGGAATTTGACTCAATATTGATATATTCTTTTAGCAGACTGTAATTCAGCAGGACTCCATTTTCAAACTTGTCTTCCCTGAGGTGGGCAGCAATTGAAATCTTTGTTCAGGTCTTTTAGGCTTAACATCACTTACGTATAGTGTAGAGATCAGCCGGTATTTGGGTATAGTAAACACAAAAATTTGAGGCTCTCATTGTTCTGTCTGCCTATTTTCTGTGGTTTTATCTTCCAGATTTTCAATCTCCTTGACCTTCATGAACTCTGTCCTGTTCCTTCAGGCCAGTAAGACTGATGTTTTTTCTACCTGGATTTTAGTTACCCTGTAAAATGACACTGACTAGGTCCTTCTCTTATCTTAAAACCAGCAAAAGGAAATCATCCATGCCATTTTTTCTGGCAAATATCGACTGCTCCAATCCAGTTTCTGGATGCTTTTGGCCACTTCAGGAAAATGTATGTATGTGTGTAAGTATATATTTGTGTGTTTGTTGTGGTAAGAGCATTTAACATGATAATATGAGATGTACTCTCTTAACAAATTTTTAAGCATGCAATAACAGCATCGTTAACTATGAGCACTATGTTGTACAACAGATATCTAGAAGATATTAATCTTTCATAATTGAAACTTTTATATTTGTTGAATAGTAACTCTTCATTTCTGTCTGCCCCCCACCTAGCCCCTGGAAACCATCATTCTCTTTTCTGCTTCTATGAATTTGGTTATTTTAGATAGTTGATATAAGTGTAATCCTACAGTGTTTGTCTTGCAGTGACTGGCTTACTTTACTTAGTATAGTGTTATCAAGGTTTGGCCATGTTATTGTATATGGCAGGATTTCCTTCTTCTTTTTTTTTTTGAGATGGAGTCACCCTCTTGTTGCCCAGGCTGGAGTGCAATGGCGTGATCTTGGCTCACTGCAACCTTCACCTCCCAGGTTCAAGTGATTCTCCCACCTCAGCCTCCAGAGTGGCTGGGGTTACAGGCACCTGCCACCACGCCTGGCTAATTTTTGTGTTTTTAGTAGAGACGGGGTTTTGCCATGTTGGCCAGGTGGATTTCCTTCTTTTTAAAGGCTGAATAATATTCCATTATATCACATGTACACATGTTTTCTTTATCCGAACATCTGTTGCTGGATATTTAGGTTGTTTCCATATTTAGACTATTGTGAACAATGCTGAATGACACTGGCATGCAAATATCTTTTCAAGATCCTGATTTCAGGAAGTTTCTTTTTCCCTGTAAAGTAAAAAAACATTTTTACCTATATTATTACCTGTAATAGTCTAGGTGTTTATTGGGGATACAAAATTAACAGGATACTATTCTTGTTTTAGAGATATTGTCAGTCTAGTGAAGAAATGAATATATCTTTATATAAATGTCACCCTTCAAGAGTATGTAGGCCGGGTGCGGTGGCTCACACCTGTAATCCCAGCACTTTGGGAGGCTGAGGCAGGCGGATCATGAGGTCAGGAGTTTGAGACCAGCCTGGCCAACATGGTGAAGCCCCGTCTCTACTAAAGATACAAAAAATTAGCTGGGCGTGGTGTTGCGTGCCTGTAATTCCAGCTACTTGGGAGGCTGAGGCAAGAGAATTGCCTGAACCCAGAAGGCAGAGGTTGCAGTGAGCCGAGATCGCGCCACTGCACTCCAGCCTGGGGGACAGAAGGAGACTCTGCCTCAAAAAAAAAAAAAAGAGTATATATTCAGTTATTTCAATGAAAGCTCTATGAGTGCAAGGACTTAAAAAACATTCTATTGAGATACAATTGACATAACAAAAAGTTACACATATTTAACGTATGCAATTTAATGAGTTTGAAGATAAGCATACACCCAGGAAACCATTACCACAATCTATGCCATAAACAATCCATTGCCTAAAAAAATTTTCTATTGCACTCTTTATCTACTATTATTTTTATTGTTCTTTGTGAAAAGAACAGTTCTCCGAGGTGAGCAGCAACTGAAATTATCACCTCCAACAAGAAATTTAAAACATATTTTTCCTAGAGTGTACGGTTAGCTGCAGGAGAGTTGGTCCAAATGCTATTATTGGAAGATTCCATTTTATATTTTATTTATTATTTCCACATCTATGTTATAAGTGAAATAAGCCAAAAAGCTTTATCTGCTTGTACTGTTCTCATCTGAATATGAAATAAAAATAAATGGATCAGGCAGGTTTCTCAATTTTTTTTTTTTTTTTTTTTTGCTAAATAACTTGAATAAGATGATGACTGTTCCTTGACAATTTAGTGAACTCATAAGTAAAACTGTCTGGCAGCAGGAACTACTAAGGTTCAATTGAGGTTGATAAAAATAAAGATGTAGTTTTTTTCCCATCCAAGTTACTAGGCCCCTTGAATTCTATGCATAGATGTCCTTTGGGATCAAGAGCCACTGCTCTAGAGAATATACCAAGGAGAGGTTTTCTGGGTCAGTCAGTATATACATTCATCTTTCTTGTAATTTTTGTTAATTTTAAAAGCTTTTTTGTTCATTTGTTTCCTTTGTTTGATTTTGGGTTATATATTCATCTTTGCTAAGTTTCCAAATTTGTACCCTAAATAGAAGTGTATGAGGCTTCACTTTGCATCATATGCTTGCCAATACTTAGTAGTGACAAACTTTTAAGTTATTACCAATCTAGTCTGGTCAATTTGGAGTAGTATCTTTTTAGGACTCATGAAACAATAGGTATTGTTTGAAGGGTGGTGAAAAAAATTATATGAGGTGGACATAGGAAGCACTCTGTCTGAGATATTTCTACTTGGTTGTGTCACGTGGTTAGGTTCATGCAAATCTTCAGAAGGAAGCAGGATGGATGGAGCCAATGTGGGCCCAACAGTTAGTGAGGGCAGTAACTGCATATATACTGTATATGTTTGTAAGTTTTTGGTCCATCCTTACATAGGTACTTTCAGGACTCCTTTGTAAGCGCAGCTGAAGGAATCACAACTTCTATTATATTCTAAGGCCACTAGATGGTGGCATAGACTAGCTTTTTCTTCCTCATTTCTTTTGCCCCATACTTGTAAGTGGAATTGTGGGATCAACTTTACCTGATCTTATTTGCTCTTCAAAATATTAATTCATATGTTCACTGGCAATTAATTGAAATTGATTTCTCCATATTCTTGTCAATACTTATGATGCTATAATTTAGTGTCTGACTATTTAGAAAGTATGTAATGTCTCATATTGTCATTATAAATGCATGTTGAATTTTATGAAATTTTCTGCATTTAGTAAAATAGACATGCTTTTTTCTCCTTTAATTGATATTGTTATAAATTAAATTAACATATTTTCTAATGTTAACATTTTCTTGCATCCCTGATATATATTTTACTTGGACATTAGGTATTATTATTTTGTACATTGCTGGATTACGTTTGCTAATATTTTATTTAAGGTTTTTGTATCTATGTAGTAGAGTGGCATATTTTTTCCCTTTTTTAATTGTCCAGTTTTTGTTTCACATGCTTGCTTTGAAAGATTGGTTCCAGAAGATCTTCCTGTTTTTCTATTTTCTGCAACAAATTAGATAGAGATTTTTTATGCTCTTGAAAATTTATTAGAATTTTCTAGGGAAATTGTTTGGGCCTTGCAATTTTTTAAAAAACTGGTTCAAAATTCCTTGTCTTTGTGTTTTTTCCATTCTTTATTTTTTTTCTAGAGCTTGAATTGGATGCTAAGTGCATAAACTTTCAACTTTTTTATGTTTAAGCCTATAAATTTTCTTCGAAACAGTTAAACTGAATCAACTAATTTTGATGGCAATTTTGTTGTCCTAAAGTTTGTAAATGTTTTGTAATTTCCATTGTTTTTTTTACTAATCAATTATTTACTTAGAAATGTGTTTCAAAATTTCCAAATATAAAATATATTTTGAGTTTTTTAATTGATTTCTAATTGTATTTCATTGTGATAAGAAAATGTGGTTGAGTGCTATTAATTGTTCAATATGTATTAAGTCTTGCTTTCTGACCCAAGGAGTCAGTTTTATAAATATATATTCCCCAGTTGTTTGAATATAAAACTTGATAGATATTACATATTATATATTTTTTATCTTCTTCAGATGACTTTTAATCATTGTAGAATTTAAATTTTTTATTTTCACATTTTTAACCCATTAGAGAGAAGTATACATTAAAATCACTCACTTTTATTTTATTTTAAAAATACCATTAAATTTCTTTTTTAATTATTAATTTTTATGAATACAGTAAGTGTATATATTTATAGGGCGCATGAGATATTTTGATGCAAGCATACAACGTGTAGTAGTCACCCTAGGGCAAATGAGGTATCCATCACCTCAAGTATTTATCTTTTCTTTGTGTTGCAAACAATCCAATTATATCCTTTTAGTTATTTTAAAAGTACAATAAATTACTGTTGATTGTAGTCATCCTCTGGTTGTAGCATCCTCTGGTGCTATCAGATTCTAGATTTTATTTATTCTATCTAACTATATTTTTCTGCAGATCAACCATCCTTAGTTCTCCCTCACTTTATGCTTCCCAGCCTCTGGTAACCATCGTTCTACTCTCTACTTCCTTGAGTTCCATTGTTTTAATTTTTAGCTCCCACAAATAAGTGAGAACATGTGGTTTGTCTTTGTGTGTCTAGCTTACTTCACTTAACATAATAACCTCCAATTCCATCCATGTTGTGCAAATGACAGGATCTCATTATTTTTTATGGCTCAATAGTACTCCATTGTGCGTATGTGCCACATTTTCTTTATCCATTTATCTTTAGTGGACATTTAGGTTGCTTCAAAATTTTGGCTATTTTGAATAGAGTTGCAATAAACATGGGAGTGCAGATATCTCTTCAATATACTGCTTTCCTTTCTTTTGGGTATATACCTAGCAGTGGGATTGCTAGATCACATGGTAGCTCTATTTTTAGTTTTTTGAGGAACTTCCAAACTGTTCTTTAAAGTAGTTGTACTAATTTACATCCCCACCAATATCGTGTGAGGGTTCCTCTTTCTCCATATCCTCGCTAGCATTTGTTATTGCCTGTGTTTTAGATATAAGTCATTTTAACTGGGGTAAGGGGATATTGTAGTTTTGATTTGCATGTCTCTGATGATCAGTGATATTGAGCACCTTTTCATATACCCCTTTGCCATTTGTATGTCTTCTTTTGAGAAATGTCTAGTCAGATTTTTTGCTCAATTTTTAATTGGATTACTAGACTTTTTTTCTATAGAGTTGTTTGAGCTCCTTGTATATCTGGTTATTAATCCCTTGTCAGATGGGTAGTTTGCAAATATTTTCTCCCATTCTGTGGGTTGTCGCTTTGCGTTGTTGTTTCCTCTGCAGTGCAGAAGCTTTTAAACTTGATGTGATCTCATTTGTTTATATTTGCTTTTATTGTCTGTGGTTGTGGGGTAATCCTCAAGAAATGTTTGCCAAATCCTATGTCCTGGGGAGTTTCCCCAATGTTTTCTTGTAGTAGTTTCATAGCCTGATGTCTTAGATTTAAGTCTTTAATCCATTTTGATTTGATTTTTGTATATGATGAGAGATAGGGTTCTAGGTGCATTCTTCTGCATATGGCTATCCGGTTTTCCTAGCACCATTTATTGAAGAGAGTGTCCTTTCTCCACTGTTGTTCTTGGCACCTTTGTTGGAAATGAGTTCTCTTTAGATGTATGAATTTGTTTCTGGGTTCTCTAGAATGTTCCACTGGTCTGTGTGTCTGTTTTTATGCCAGCACCATGCTGTTTTGGTTACTACAGCTCTGTATTATGATTTGAAGTCAGGTAATGTGATTCCTCCAGTTTTGTTCTTTTTTCTTGGGATAGCTTTGACTATTCTGGGTATTTTGTGGTTCCATATAAGTTTTAGGATTATTTTTTCTATTTTTTGAAGAATGCCATTAGTATTTTGATAAGGATTGCATTGAATCTGTAGATTGCTTTGGGTAGTGTGAACATTTTAATAGTATTGATTCTTCCAATCCATGAACATGGAATATCTTTCCATTTTTTTGTGTGTCCTCTTTAGCTTCTTTTATCAATATTTTATAGTTTTCATTGTAGATATCTTTCACTTCTTTGGTTAAGTTTATTCCTAGGTATTTTATTTTATATGTAGCTGTTGTAAATGGGATTACTATCTCGATTTCTTTTTCAGCTTGTTTGCTGCTGGCATATAGAAGTGCTACTAATTTTTGTATGTTGATTTTCTATCCTGCAGCTTACTGAATTTGCTTCTCAGTTTTAATAGTTTTTTGCTGGAGTCTTTAGGTTTTTCCAAATATAAAATCATATCATCTCCAAGGATAATTTAACTTTTCATTTCCAGTTTGAATGCCCTTTATTTCTTCCTGTTGTCTGATTGCTCTAGCTAGGATTTCCAGTACGATGTTAAATAACAGTGGTGAAAGTGGGCATTGTTTTCATGTTCCAGATATAATAGGAAAGGCTTTCAGTTTTTTTCCATTCGGTAAGATACCATCTGTGGGTCTGTTGTATATGGCTTTTGTTATATTGAGGTATGTTCCTTCTATACCGAGTTTTTGAGGGTTTGTATCATGAAGACATGTTGAACTTTATAAAATGGTTTTTTAGCATCATTTGAAATTATCCTATGGTTTTTGCCCTTCATTTTGTTGATATGATGTATCACATTGATTAATTTGCATATGTTGAACCATCTTTGCATCCCTAGGATAAATCTGACGTGGTCATAATGAACTTTTTAATGTGTTGTTGAATTTGGTTTGCTAGGATTTTGTTGAGGATTTTTGCATCAATGTTCATCAGGGATATTGTCCTGTAGTTTTCTTTTTCTTTTTCTTTTTCTTTTTGATGTGTCTTTATCTGGTTCTGGAATCATGGTAACACTGGGCTTATAGAATCAGTTTGGAAGCTTTTTTTTGAATAGTTTGAGTAGGATTGGCATTAGTTCTTCTTTAAATGTTTGGTAAAATTCAGCAGTGAAGACATTGGGTCCTGGGATTTTCATTTCTGGGAAAGAAAAAATTATTATTATTTTGGCTTCAGTCTCATTACTTGTTATAGGTCTGTTGAAGTTTTGGATTTCTTTATGGTTTAATCTTGGTAGGTTGTATATGTCTAGGAATTTATCAATTTCTTCTAGGTTTTTCAGTTTATTGGCATATCATTGTTCACAGTAGCTTCTAGTGATCTGATGATCATTATGGGTTCATGAAGGAGGCATGTTATCAGAGATTCAGGGCTATATTTTCTACCCTCTTCCTTGCCTCTTTTAGTGATATGAAGTTACAACCAGGTGCTATGATTGCTCAGCTGTTTTGGTTCTTATGAATGTGCTTTTTATTGTGTGGATAGTTGTGCAATTTGGTGTTCCTGCAGGGAAGACAATTGGTGGAGGCTTCTAGTTGGCCATATTGTCCTGCCTCCTCTCACTTTTATTTTATTTATTTTTTTTGAGACAGAGTCTCACCCTGTCACCCTGGCTGGAGTGCAGTGGCATGATCATGGCTTACTGCAGCCTTGATCAACGGAATCATTATTATAATTTAGCTACTATTAGTTTAGATAGCCTCTAATTAATAGTGTTGCATAATTTAATCATTGTTCTTTTAATCTCACATCTGTGTAAGAATATGAGTAACACAGAGAAAGAAAATTATTTCTTTCATCCAGGTTATAATTTAGTTTCTTTGGGTTGAGCTTCAGTCATTTAGTTTTTATTAAAGTTACATATTAAAATAGATCCTGAGAAATGCGAATACTAATGTAACTTAGTGGTTTTAAGAACAGTGATACTATACGATATATAGGCTGTTATCATGTAGATGCAGAGAAATAACATTATCAAAGGTATCTTCATGATACAATGGATATTGAATGTGAAATTAATTCCTGCAGAATAAATGCTGTAGGAATAACTAAGGTCCTTTTGCTAAGGTTTATACAGTCTGGCATGCCCTGGGGAATCTAGTTCCCTCCAAAGTAACTAAAAACAGACGAACTTTAACTGAAAACATATCATCTGAAAGAATTTCGTTAATTACTTTCTCCTTATTACTTAGAGTTTAAATTTGGTAAATCTTCTGATGCTTTTCTTTCCTTCCCATCCCCCAGGAATAGCAACTGAAATCCAGACAAGCATTCAGTATAGAAAACTATGTTTCTAAGGGACCATTACATTTTATTTTGCTTTGCTCCCTTGTTGGAGTTGTAAGCAACCTATTAAAAAGTTTTTGTTTTTAAATAAAACTTTTTTCCTAAAGAAGGTTTAAATTTATAATGACACAGTTCTTTTTATCCACTTAGTAGTCTTGCCTCCATTAGAGTCTGTCTTGCATCGTACATTCAACTTGACAAGTTTTCTGTCAATGTAAATGCGTACATATGTATTTTAATATTGGAAAGATCTCTTTCAGGGAACCCTGCAAAGACTGCTTTAATAAAGTATAACCTCTTGGTGATGACGTGAAAAAAATTATTCTCCTTTTGTCATTTTGTTTATTTTATAACTTTAGATATTTGAACTTTCTAATCAGTGTCACACAAAATGCTACAATTAAAAATTAATTATTTGTTCTCTGCTTACACTCCTGTCAAAAAAATAAGAAAACTGTCAATGAATTGAAAAGCAGATAAGATCTGACAGAAAATTTCCTCTTCATGGCCTCTGGAGTTAAAGCGAATGGGGGATATTACTAATAGCATCAAAAAATTTCTCTCTTGAATCAGGTTCCTACAAGAGTATCCCTTCCTCTTAGCTGTTAAAATTGTAGGATATATGTTTTTAAACAGGTACTAAAGATTCTGAGGGTGACTACATATGCTTTACATAAGAAGTCTAGTTGAAAGAATTTGCAGATAGTATGGAGATAGCATATTAGAAAAAAACCTTAAATATATGGCACTCATTCCATTTGACCTCATTGACATGTCTCTTAATCCATAAGTTTATTCCAAATTTCAATCCAGATGTGTTCTCTCTCAAATTTTTCTGAAATTGTTTTAAAAAGTTTTTATTCATATACCTGTATATATGCTCATTTTCTCAAAAGAAGAAAACTTAAACTAGCTTCTTCCTCAATGACACATTTGTCTATTCTCATTTACATGTCTGTGGGAGTTACCCAATCACCTAATTGTGTTGGTATTTCAAAGTCTGAATATTATTTATTTATTTATTTATTTTTATAATTATAAGATATTTAAACTGTTTTTTGTTTGTTTGTTTGTCTGTTTTTTTGAGACAGAGTCTTGGTCTGTCACCCAGGCTGGAGTGCAGTGGTACGATCTCAGCTCACTGCAACCTCCGCCTCCCGGGTTCAAGCGATTCTCCTGCCTCAGCCTCCCGAGTAGCTGGGACTACAGGTGCACGCCACCATGCCTGGCTAATTTTTTGTATTTTTAGTAGAGATGGGGTTTTGCCGTGTTGGCCAGGCTGGTCTCGAACTCCTGACCTCAAGCAATCTGCTCACCTCTGCCTCTCAAAGTGCTGGGATTACAGGTGTGAGCCACTGCGCCTGGCCTAAAATATTTCTTATATAGAGTTTAACCTTTATAACAATTTTGTCAGAAATAGCTGTAGTCACAAGTCAAGAATTTTTACCAGTATGTCATATTTAAAGTGTCTTTCTTGAATCCCCTGGGAAAATCTTGCCACTAGACAGTATGGTAGGATGGTTTTAACTTCTTGTTTTGCAAGTGTGGTGTGTCATTTCATCGGTTATTACATTAGTAAATAAATGTGCACCTGAATTTTCGAAAGAATGTCAAATGATGTAACACAGAACATAGTATGTCAGTGTGAAGTTAGAAACTGATTTTCAGCTTGTACTCCAAATGAGATGTGACTCTTTACAGCAGTAAATATTATTACCCTCCCTATCACCAAAAACAGACAAACATTTTGTTTTCATTGTCCCCATTTAATAGATAAGCAAATGAATTTTAAGAGAAGTTCAGAGCTTGCCAGATTTCCAACCGCAAGACACAGAACAAAAAAACCTATGAATTATTGCAAGTACACTGACAGGAGTCCAAGCATTTAGATTTGGGGGATAAAAAGAGCTTTATTGCAGTGGGGAGAGAGAGAGCAAGAGTGAGAGAGCACTGAGTAATAAGTAGCCAGCATTTTGCAAGACATTCTAAACTTACCTTTAAAGTGAAATAAATCAGAGCCCTAAAACCAAGAGTAGCCAAGTCTAGCACATACAAAATGTAACAAGCAGCTTATATAAAAAGAAAAAGATCAGTGAAACCTGGAGGAAAGGTAAGTAGACTAAAAATGTATAATGAATACTCCTTTAATTACCAGCTTAGGGTTCCTATCAGTAATCAAATCAGAAAAAAAGCAGAAACTTATAGTGAATGCCAGAATGTGTGTGCATATATATACACACAAATATATTTTGCAATATATATATTCCAAAGTGTACAGGTTATAGGGCTGTCCTGCAATGTGTGTGCTCATTCTTCAACAAATATTTATAGAGTACATAATATTTGTTTAACATTACTTAACAATAACTAATAAGAAAAAGTTAGCTGAGCGTGGTGGCTCATACCTGAAATTTCAGCACTTTGGGAGGCTGAGGTGGGTAGATCACAAGGTCAAAAAATCGAGACCATCCTGACCAACATGGTGAAACCCTGTCTCTACTAAAAATACTGGGCATGGTGGCGCGTGCCTGTAGTCCCAGCTACTTGGGAGGCTGAGGCAGGAGAATCACTTGAACCCAGGAGGCGGAGGTTGCAGTGAGCTGAGATCGTGCCACTGCACTCCAGCCTGGGTGACAGAGCAAGACTCCGTCTCAAAAAAAAAAAAAAAAGGAAAAAGAAAAAAAAGAAACAGTCCTCACCCTTGTGGAGCTTACATTCCTGTGGAGAGGTTAGACAATAAACTCGTAAAACAATGAATATATAATGCAATTTTGGGAAATGTGAGCGCTATGAAGGAAAACAAAGTATGATAAGTTCTTGACCAAAACTTGAGTTAAATGAGAGAGAAACCTGGGGGACCAGGAAAGACTGTGCCAGGTAGAGGCAACAGCAAAGGCAAAGGCTTGGGTATGTCTGGGAAACAGCAAGAAGACAACAGATGTGGACTCTGGTAAGCATGGGAAGGAGGTAGGAGATGGATGACACTGGGGAAATAGGTTGGGTCAGATTATGTAGACCCTTGTAGGCCATGGTAAGGAGTGGATTTTATTCGAAATATAATGGTAATATTAAGATGGTTTTTAGTAAATGCCTGACATCATATGTCTACATTTTTAAAATAACACGGCCGGGCGTGATGGCTCACATCTGTCATCCCAGCACTTTGGGAGGCTGAGGCTGGCGGATCATGAGGTCAGGAGTTCGAGACCAGCCTGGCCAACATAGTGAAACCCGGTCTCTACTAAAAATACAAAAACAATTAGCCGGGTGTGGTGGTGAGTGCCTGTAATCCTAGCTACTTGGGAGGCTGAGGCAAGGAGAATTGCTTGAACTTGGGAGGCCAAGGTTGCAGTGAGCCGAGTTTACGCCACTGCACTCTAGCCCGGGCAACACCGCGAGACTCTGTCTCAAAACAAAACAAAACAAAACAAACAAACAAACAAAAAAACCACCCTAGCTACTGGAGAATGACTTGTAGCAGAACAAGAATGAAAGCGAGGAGATGACTTTGAAAGCCATTTCAGTAGTGTAGATGTGATAACAATAGCTTGGACTAGAGTGGTAGCAACTGAAGTATTCAGGTTCAGTATAAATTTTGAGTCAAACTGACAGAATTTTCTGGTGCATTGGATTTGTATAAGTGGTTTTACATTTCCTGAGGTAGGGAAGATGAAACCAAATGAGGATAGAGAGAATCAACAGTTCTGTATTGAACTCATTATCTTGATACACTTATTATCTAAGTGGAAATGTGTAGTAGGAAGTTGAATATATGAATCTGGATGTTAGGGAAGTCAGGAATGGAGATACATATGTAGGAATTACTGGTTTATAGATGAATATTTCTTCTTGTTAAATAATGACCTTAAGAAAGTAGCTCTGGGATTCTTATCTGTGTTTAATTCAATTAGAAAGACTCTGCCTGACCTATTATAGTCACGGTTGTTACACCCAGGTGAGACAAAACCAGGTAAACAACACTGAAACACATTTTTGTTTTAATTGACAGAGTCTCGCTGTGTCACCCAGGCTGGAATGCAGTAGGCAATATTGGCTCACTGCAACCTCCGCCTCCTGGTTTCAAGCAATTCTTATGCCTCAGCCTCCCTAGTAGCTGGGACTACAGGCACACGCCACCACACCCAGCTAATTTTTGTGTGTGTGCTTTTTGTTTGTTTGTGACTGAGTTTCGCTCTGTCACCAGGCTGGAGTGCAGTAGTGTGATCTCAGCTCACTGCAACCTCTGACTCCCAGGTTCAAGTGATTCTTCTGCCTCAGCCTCCCAAGTAGCTGGGACTACAGGCACCCACCACCACGCCTGGCTAATTTTTTTATTTTTAGTAGAGACAGGGTTTCACCATGTTGGCCAGGATGGTCTCGATCTCCTGACCTTCTGATCCACCTGCCTCGGCCTCCCAAAGTGCTGGGACCACAGGTGTGAGCCACCGCACCTGGCCTTTTATGTGTTTTTAGTAGAGATGGGGTTTCACCATGTTGGCCAGGCTAGGCTCAAACTCCTGACATCAAGTGATCTGCCTGTGTTGGCCTCCCAAAGTGCTGGGATTACAGTTGTGAGCCACCACACCTGGCCTGAAACACTGTTGAAGAGAATGCTGTCTCAACTGGGCTTATTGCTAGTTGTGTGTATTCCCTGTAACATCATACAAGACACAACCTTCAAAAGAAAAATGCCTGTTTAAAAAAGTTGAATACATGTACCCTAAAACTTAAAGTATAATAAAAAAAAAAAAAAAAGAAAAGAAAGAAAAAAAAAAAGTTGAATACACAAATTGCACTGGTCCAAATTATCAACGTGTTAATTGTGGAGATTACAAAGACCAGTAACTCTACTTCTAATGACCTTTCAATAAAGCAGGATGTACAAACAACACACAAATAGAAAATAAATCTTCGTATTATAAATATTATGAAAGATTGCTAAACAAATGCAATTTAGTTAAAATGATAAGTAGGAGCTTCAAGGCAGAGGAGGCTTTTGAGGAGGGTCTTGGATTGTGATAGATTAGAGAGATTTTGATTTTAGATAAAGACAATGGCATGAACAAAGATGCAGAGGCAGCAGTGATTGGCAAGGCTTATTCCAGTAATGGTAACTAAGCTTGCTTAGCTTCAATGTGTGAAAGGCAATCATGCCTTCATTCATTCAACAAAGAACTATAATGAACATCTATTTCCTGAGGACTCCACTTTACGTCTTTAAATTTTATGTTCCTGGTGAACTACAGAGTTGGGATTTTTATCCATCTCTTCCTGATTTCTAAAATGTGTGCTTTCAACTACATCCCTCTGAATAAATAGTATACAATATATAATACAAATTATAAAAGAGGCTCAAAGAAGCATATAGAAACACTGAAGTAGGAGAAGTGATTTTTTCCTGGAGGGTTTAGTAAAGGCTTCACAGAAGAGGTGACATTTGAGTTTAGCGACAGTGTGACAGAAAAAACCCTTGATTTGGGAATATTAATGTTCAACTCTTCTCAAAATCCATCTATTAAAAGAGCAGGAGCTTCCGGTTATTGATCTTTATAATCTTCAAAAGAATTAAAAATGTGAGATACAATCAATATATATCCTAGCTCACTGACATGAGCCTCAATACTTAAAGTCTGTTTTTTCCTTTGTTTTAAAACTTACCATCCCCTGAACTCCTGGTCCAAGGAAGAGAGATCTTATTTTACCTGATAAAAGATATTGACATCAAAAGAATACTATCATATGAAATGAAAGCAAGAGAGAGGGAGGGAAAAAAAAAAAAAAAAAGCAAAGCTGGAAAATGGAGAGATGCTCCAAAACATCTGGGGGATATGATGCCAGTGGATAAAAGAAAAAGTAATTCTTATCAGTGTTACTGTGGTAGGAAATATTTGGATTCCTTCCATGGTTTTTAAGAAAGTTAAGTAGCGGTTGAAAATTATTTTGATTGCTTGACTGTTTCGTTTTTGAGAATGAGCCATGGAAATTTCAGCTTTGTAAGCATGTAATAATAACACTAATAATACTGTTAATCATGAAAGACATCATTAAAGTCTTAGGCAATGCATTGGGTTCTGTATTTAGTGGGTTCTCTATCTAGTTATTTGTTGAAAATGCTCAATTTATAAGTGCTATAGCATGTTGAATGGTTTAATGGAACACATCTCAGATCATGGAAAACAGAGAAAGCACCCCCAAAGCTCCTCAGAGTTAATAGATATATACTATTTTAAGACTGCATATTGATTTTATTTGTTTCAAATATCATGTATTATGTATACCTTTAACCAATATTATATTGCTTGAAGTTGCACCTTCTTCATTCTCCATGCTAAATATTCCATTATTCTACTTGTGATAAACATTTATATTTTTCTAGTGTTTGTATAAGGTATGAATAGTGCTTTTATTAACATACTTATATGCATCTTTGGTGTAAATTTGTATATAATCACTCTATTGAATATATAGTTTAGAAAGAATTCTGAGTTATAGGGTATGCAAATACTTAGCTTCATACACATCTCCAGTTCTATAAAGTATTGGTACCAATTTAAACTCCCACCAGCAGTATGTAAGAACTTAAGTTGCTTTACATCTTTGGAAACACTTGGTATTATCTCTGTTTTTCATTTTAGCTGTTGTGGTGGGAGTGGTAGCATATTATTTTATTTTTTATTTCCCTGAAGTTAAGCATTTTTCATACATTCATTGCATATTCAAATATCCTTATTTGATGAAATGTACATTCACTTTTTTTTGGTCCATTCTTCTACTAGGTTGTCTTTTTAAAATGGATTTTAAATGATTTTTCATATCTTATTTATATGAATCCTTTGTTAAAAATATTTATTTAAAAAATATTTTTCCTTTCTGTTTATGTTCTTAATGATGACATCTAATGAATAGAAGTTATTAATTTAAATATAATTAGACCAATTCACAATCTTTTCTTTGTGGTTATTCTTCTATATATTCTTCTAAAAGAATACTTCTACATATTATTCTAAAAGATGTATTGTTCCATTTTTCATATCTAAATCTGTAATCAATCTTGATTTGATTTTTGTGTATAAAGTAGGGGCCAAGATTAAATTTTTTCTTTTTGGATATTCAGTTGATCCCCTATTAGCTTCTTTAGTTGCACATTTTTATCTTAAAATATTATTAACAGATTAAGAAAATTGAGGCTTAAGTAATGGGCCCAAAATCATGCAGCTTTTATTTGACAGAGGCTTACCATGATCAGATTGATTTTTTGGAAAGATAACACAGACAAAATTGTGGAGAATAGACTGAGGTGCTAGCGATGGTGTTGAAAATGAAGGTAGAAAGGCCAACTGGGAGTACCTTGCAGTAATCAAATGGAGGCATAATGTGGAAATAGTACTAAGAATAGCTGGAGGGTAGTTAACAGATGTGAAAGATGTCTAGGAGTCCAACTTTATAAGTTTTGATAGTTTAGATTTGGTGGTGCCATTAATCAGTTAGGAATTGCAAGGGAAGTCAACAATATAATACTTGCATTCTGAGTGGTTAAAAATATGCCAGGTACTGGCCTTAATTCTGTAATCACAATGATTAACAAGAGCAAGATGGTGCTTATTCTTAAGGTGCTTGCTGTTTGGCCAGGCACAGATAATTAAACACGTGATTGCAATAATGTGTGATAAGTGCTGTATTAAGGGAGATATAGGATGTTATCAGGGCACACAGGAGGGTTGCCTAACTCAGACTAGGGATCAGGAATGACATCTTCAGGAGATTCTGGGAGAAGGATAATAGCAATTAAGCAAGAAAAGGAAGAGTTCCCTACCCTCTGCATATGCTATGCTATTCTTTGTCCCTCAAAAATTCTCCATTTGCTCTTTCTTTTCTAGACAGAGAAGAGGGGGGTGGTGGGGGAAGGTGGTATATTCTAAAAATTAAAAGAAGCTCCATTTTGGTTGAACATGGGATAAAGAACAGTTGGGAGAGGTGAAATTTTGTGAAATATGAGGCTAAAGAGTTATTTAGGATCTAGATCTCAGACAACTTTGCAGTTCAGTTTAGGCATTTTGGAAATCATCAAAAGAACAGGGGGTAACATTTCTTTTCATAATAGGAAAGTAGCAGGAAGATAATGTAGTGTAAGTTAACATGGTGAGTGAAAGACATGTGTTTTACTTACTGCATTTAGATAAGATGCTACCATAAAATGCCCAGGAGAGAAATCTGGGATGAGGCCTATAGATTTGGATTCACCAGTTTATTGATGATGCATTGAAACCATAGAGTGAATGAGATTGCCCTAGGAGATAATCTGGAATTTTAGGTGGTAGTTGTTTTGTGGGGAGACATTAGTATCAGGTCAAAGTGTTCATGTCTTAGTTGGAAAGCCAAGGTAAGTTTTTGAATTGTGGTGTTGATGAACACCATGAATTAGGAAGATTAATTTGGAAAAGGTAGCAGACTCTATAGAATTAAAAAAGTTTAGATTCTGTGAAAGCAAATAGATTACTGTAATCTCCAAGTTGAAAAGAATCTGGATAGTAGCAGAAAACAAAAAATAAGGGATGGCTTTTAGAATAAAAAAAGATCTGGATTCAGATTCCATCTCAAACACCAATGTTCACATTGTTTACCATTACCTAGAAGAGTGTAGGCTCTTATATATTTGTTCAATGAATGAATGAAATGACCTTTGCTAATTATAAGTCTAAAATACAGACTGAAATTCTAATTTTAGTTCTAAAAATAAACTCAAGTGGTAATTGTTTCAAAGAATACAACTAAAAACAAAAAGTAGAAAATATACACACAAAAGAACAGATTTTGGATTCATATAAGCAGTTTTTGACAGTAATAACTAGATTCCCTCAGAAGAGATGAGCTTCCCATTATTAGAGGTGTGCAAGAAAGATAGATAACAGCCTGTTAGGGATGTTTTGGAAGATATTTACGCATCAGGTGGTGAATTAGATGTTTTTAGTTCTACGAGACTTGATTGTTGTGTTAATTTAGCTTTAAACATTATTTGGTAAGTTAGAAACTTCTCTATCTTAGAAAAAAATGGTATTGGCATCCAGTAAATGCATGTGAAATATAACAAATAATTGGAGTCAAAATTATTATTTTTGGAGACGATATGCTTTGGTTGATAATAGCAAGGCAGTACGCATTGATTGATAATATGTTCTGAAGGTTTGTCTAAAGAGATTTTCTTTTACCACCAAACATTTCACTGGATAGGTAAAGATGTTTCAAGGATCTTTTTCTTATGACATATCTGTTATTCCTGAAGCGGATAACAAATACATGTGAAAAGGTGCTGGATTCTAGTATTTCTAAATCACTGGCGTGATAGAGGATATGCACTTTTTTTCCCTATAGTTCTAAGAGTAGAAACTGCCATCCATTTAGAGGGTAGACTCACTCTTCTGGAAAGAGCCATACTTTTAAAGATAAATACTTTGAAGTTATGTACCTATATATTTTTATTGGGTTAACCCCAATGCTTGTAAAAGGAGGAAACGAAGAGGACTCAGCAACACGGTGGCTGGCCAGGAACTGAAGAGGGAAATGGCGTTGAGAGGCCCTTGTGAGGTAGCATGTCTAGTAGATATTAGCAGCAGTGATATTCAGTATTAAAATCTTTACGGCATTACTTTATCTTATTTTCAGGCCAAGCAGTGTGTTAAAAACGACAGTCCCTGGAATGTATGTAAATTTGTTTTTTTTTACACGGAGTTTCGTTCTTGTTGCCCAGGATGGAGTGCAATGGCGCGATCTCGGCTCACTGCAAACTCGTCTTCCGGGTTCAAGCGATTCTCCTGCCTCAGCCACCCGAGTAGCTAGGATTACAGGCGCCCACCACCACTCCCAGCTAATTTTTTGTATTTTTTGGTAGAGACGGGGTTTCACCATGTTGGCCAGGCTGCTCTTGAACTCCTGACCTCAGGTGATCCGCCCGCCTCGGCCTCCCAAATTGCTGGGATTGCAGGCGTGAGCCACTGTGCCTGACCTGTAAATGTTTTTAAAGGTACTTGTATATACTCTTTGTGCAGCAAAATGGACTGTAAAGAACTTATTAATAAATAAGATGAGAAAGTAATTATAAGATTTTCAGAGAAAAATGAGAGAGAAGCACGGAATATCAATCAGGCTGGAGAAAAAAATAACCAACAACTAGGAAAATATAAAAGTCCTAAGCAATATTTTGCAAGGAGTATAAACTATGTGCATTCATGAAAAATAAAGGCTAGATTATCACAATTGGGCTACTAAAGGAAGGGGTAACACCTGAATACAGAAGACTTTGAGACCACTTGTGGTACTCTGTTTGTTGAAAAAAACGTACCTTAAAGTTTATTTCCGCCGAGCGCGGTGGCTCACGCCTGTAATCCCAGCCCTTTGGGAGGCCGAGGCGGGCGGATCACGAGGTCAGGAGATGGAGACCATCCTGGCTAACACGGTGAAAACCCGTCTCTACTAAAAATACAAAAAAAAAATTAGCCCGGCGTGGCGGTGGGGGCCTGTAGTCCCAGCTACTCCGGAGGCTG
Organism: Pan paniscus; assembly: GCF_029289425.2. Lineage (NCBI taxonomy): Eukaryota > Metazoa > Chordata > Mammalia > Primates > Hominidae > Pan > Pan paniscus. The sequence continues at coordinate 34,725,694 of NC_073260.2, forward strand.
AGGCAGGAGAATGGCGTGAACCTGGCAGGCGGAGCTTGCAGTGAGCCAAGATTGCGCCACTGCACTCCAGCCTGGGCGACAAAGCGAGACTCCATCTCAAAAAAAAAAAAAAAAAAAAAAAAAAAGTTTATTTCATAATAGTTGTTTTTTATAGCTCCTGAGTGTCTTATTATTTTTTATGTTATTTTATTTTTCTCTTTAAAATATTTTATTACCAATTCAGGGGTACATGTGCAGGTTTATTTTGTGGGTATATTGTGTATTGTTGGGGTTTGGGGCTTCTAGTGAACCCATCACCCACATAGTGAACATAGTACCCAATAGGTAGTTTTTTAACCATCATCCCTTCCCATCCTTCCCCCTTTTGGAGTCCCCAGTGTCTGTTTTTCCCATCTTTATGTCCATGTATACCCATTGTTTAGCTCCCACTTAATAAGTGAGAACATGTGGTATTTGATTTTCTGCTTCTGAGTTATTTCACTTAGGACAGTGGTCTTCAGTTCCATCAATGTTTCTGTGAAGGACATGCTTGTATTCTTTTTTATGGCTTTCATTCTTTTCCATGGTGTATATGTGGCACATTTTCTGTATCCAATTGACTGTTAACAGACACTTGATTCCATGAATTTGCTATTGTAAATAGTGCAGTGATATACATATGAGTGCAAGTGTCTTTTTGATACAACTGGATTGCTGAGTTGAATGGTAGTTCCATTTTTAGTTCGTTGAAAAATCACCATCTGTTTTCCATAGGGGTTGAACTAATTTATGTTCCCTTTTCTCTGCATCCTCACCAACATCTCTTATATTTTGACCTTTTAATAATAGCCATTCTGACTGATGTGAGATGGTATCTTATTGTGGTTTTAATATGTATTTTTCTGATGATTAGTGATGTTGATTTTTTTTTCCTGTGTTTGTTGGCCACTTGTATAACTTCTTTTGTGAAATGTCTGTTCATGTCCTTTGCTCATGAAAAAAATTTTTTTCTTATTGATTTGCTTAAGTTCCTTATAGATTCTAGTTACTAGTCCTTTATCAAATGCATAGTTTGCAAATATCTCCCATTCTGTAGGTTTTCTGTTTACTCTGTTGATTGTTTCTTCGGCTGTGAAGAAGTTATTTAGTTTAATTATGCCCTATTTGTCTATTTATGTTTTTGTTGCATTTACTTTTGAGGTGCTAAACAAAAATTATTTGCCTAGGCAAATGTCCAAGAGAGTTTTTCCCCTAGGTTTTCTTCTAGAATTTTCACAGTTTTCAGTAGTACATTTAAATTTTTAATAGATCTGGAGTTAATTTTTGTATATGGTGAGAGGTAGGGATCCAGTTTTATTCTTCTGCATATGGCTAGCCAGTTTTCCCAGCACCATTTATTGAATAGGGTTTGCTTTCTCCCTGGTTTATTTTTATCAATGTTATTGAAGATCAATTGGTTGTGGGTGTATGACTTTATTTATGAGTTCTTTATTCTGTTCCATTGGTCTGTGTGTCTATTTTAGTATCAGTACCATACTATTTTGATTATTCTAGCCTTATAGTATAAAGTTGGATAATGTGATGCCTCCAGGTTTTCTTTTTTGCTTAGGATTGCTTTGGCTATTTGGGCTCTTTTTAGGTTCTACATGAGTTTTAGAATTGTTTTGTCTAATTCTGTGAAAAATGACATTGGTAATTTGATAGAAATTGCATTGAATCTGTATATTGCTTTGGGCAATACAGTTAATTAATGATATTGATTCTTCCTATCCATGAGCATGGGATATTTTCCCATGTGTTTGTGTCATCTACAGTTTCTTTCACCAGTGTTTTGTAGTTCTCCTTGTAGAGGTCTTTCACTCCTTGGTTAAATATATTACTAGGTATTTAATTTTTTGTGTGGCAATTATAAATAAAATTGAGTTTTGATTTTGTTCTCAGCTTGAGTGTTGTTAGTGTATAAAAAGGAAATCAATTTTTTGTGCATGGATTTTGTATCCTGAAACTTTGCTGAAATTGTTTTTCATGTCTAAGAGTTTTTGGGAGGAATCTTCAGGGTTTTCTAGGTACAGTGTCATTTTATCAGTGAACAGAGGTCATTTGACCTTCTTTCATATTTGGATATATTTTCTTTCTTTTTTTTTCTTTTACCTCTGGGTACATTTTATTTCTTTCTCTTGCCTGATTTCTCTGGCTAGGACTTCCAGTACTACATTGAATAGGAATGGTGAGAGTGGGCATCCTTATTTTGTTCTAGTTCTTAGGCGCAGTCCTCACCAGAGAAATGATGTTGGCTGTGGGTTTGTCATATATGGCTCTTATTATTTTGAGGTATGTTCCTTTGATGCCTAGTTTGTTGAGGGTGTTTATCATGAAGCGCTGTTGAGTTTTATTGAATGCTTTTTCTGCATCTATTGAGATGATTATGTGGATTTTGTGTTTAATTCTGTTTAAATGGTGAATCACATTTATTGATTTGTGTAGGTTGCACCATCCTTGCATCTCTGAAATGAAACCCATTTGATGATGGTGAATTATCTTATTGATGTGCTGCTGGATTCAGTTTGCTAGTATTTTGTTGAGGATTTTTGCATCTATGTTCATCAGAGATATTGGCCTGTAATTTGTTGTTGTTGTTCTGTCCTTTGCACATTTTCATATCAGGATGATACTGGTTTCATGGAATGAGTCAGGGAGGTATCCTCAATTTTTTTGAAAAGTTTTAGTAAAATTGGAACCAGCTCATTTTTGTTCATCTGGTAGAATTTGGCTGTGAATCCATCTGGTGCTGGGCTATTTTTGGTTTGGTAGATTTTTTATTACTGATTCAGTTTCATAACTTCTTATTGGTCTGTTCAGGATTTTAATTTCTTCCTGGTTCAGTCTTGGGAGGTTGTATGTTTCCAGGAATGTATCCATTTCCTCTTAGTTTTCTAGTTTGTGCACAGGGAGATGTTCATAGTAGTTTCTGAGGATCTTTTGTTAATTCTGTGGTATTCAATGTAATGTCACCTTTCTCATTTTTGATTGCGCTTATTGGAATTTTGTCTCTTTTTTTCTTCGGTTAACTTAGCTAGTGGCCTATCAACTTTGTTTATCCTTTCAAAGAACGAAATTTTAATTTTGTTGATCTTTCGTATGGTACTCTTGGTCACAATTTCATTTAGCTCTGCTCTGATTTTAGTTATTGCTTTTCTTCGGCTAGCTTTAGGATTAGTTTGTTCTTGTTTATCTAGTTCTTTTAGGTGCAGAGTTAGGCTGTTAATTTGAAATATTTCTATCTGCTCGATGTAGGTTTATACCACTATAAACTTTCCTTTTAACTCTGCTTATGCTATATCCCAGAGATTTTGGTATGTGCTGTCTCTATTTTCATATGTTTAAAAAAATTTTTTGATTTCTGCCTTAATTTTGTTGTTTACCTGAAAGTAATTCAGAAGGAAGTTGCTCAGTTTCCATATACTTGTGCAGTTTTTTTTTTTTTTTGAGGTGGAGTTTCACTTTTTTTGCCCAGGCTAGAGTGTAATGATGCGAACTCGGCTCACTGGAACCTCCGTCTCCCAGGTTCAGACGATTCTCCTGCCCCAGCAGGAGCTGGGATTACAGGCACATGCCATCATGCCTGGCTAATTTTGTATTTTTTTTAGTAGAGATGGGGTTTCACCATGTTGGCCAGGCTGGTCTTGAACTCCTGACCTCAGGTGATCCACCCACCTTGGCCTCCCAAAGTGCTGGGATTATAGGCACTAGCCACTGCGTGCTGCCATACTTGTGCAGTTTCCAGAGTTCCTTTTGATATTGACTTCTAATTTCATTCCACAATGGTCCAAGAAGATGCTTGATATGATTTTATTATTTCTAATAATTAATGCTTTATTATTTTTTAAATAATATATTTCTAGTTTCTAGGAAGAGCAAACTAGCAAAAGACTTGTTTATTGAATGATTGATTAATTAGATTAAAAAGTTATTAAGAAACAGGACTTACACTGAAACTTGTTTTTCAACTGAGTTAAGTTACGTTGTCCATTGTTGTCTTTCCCATTCCTCTGTATCTGGCTAGCTCAACAATATTTATTAATCTGTAGTTCTATGTTTTTCTAATCACAACCCTGATCTTTCCACTATGTGGCTTTGGGAATAACCCACCTGAATTCTAGTTAACCGATTCCAATTTTATGTCCTTGTTCTTTTCCTTATATCACGGACTAATTGGTATTTACTTGCTGCCTTTTACTATCCTTCCAATCTGGACAAAACCCACCTGTTAGGAAACAGACAGGATACAAGCAAGAAAGAGAATGATAATGAGGCTGTGACAGAGACTCTCTTGATTGACAGAGTAAATATACTGATCATGATGTAGCTGCATTATAGCTAATATTAACTATTTTGATAAACTTTAGTTTGAGGAGATAGATGAGGTTCTGTGCTCATTCATTAAAAATGTAAGAAAACATTACCACTGGGCACAGTGGCTCATGCCTATAATCTCAGCACTTCGGGAGGCTGAGGCAACATGGCAAAACCACGTCTCTACAAAAAATATAAAAAATTAGCTGGGCGTGGTGGCACATGTCTGTAGTCCCAGCTAGTTGGGAGGCTGAGGTGAGGGGATCAATAGAGCCTGGGAGGTGTAGGTTGCAGGGAGCTGAGATTGAGCCACTCTACTCCAGCCTCTGTGACAGAGCGAGACCCTGTCTCAAATACAACAAACAAGCAAATAAAAAAACCAGAAAAAAAACCAAAACAACATTACCCTTATCTAACTTCAAGGTTTTGAAACAAAATTTTCTAAGCATAACATGAAATAAAATTTTTATTCACAATTTAGATAAAATATAGTCATAGTTTAGTGAAGTAAGCTATTTTAGGGAAAAGAAGAGGCTTGTACCAGGTACTTAATTATTCATATATTATTAGTTTGTCTTTAGACAAAATGAAATTGACAGGTATAGCAGCTTCCTGAGGGACAAGAAGGCATTTGAATACCATATACCTAGGAGTTTGACAGGAAATTCAAGCAGCCTATGCCAGTCACTTAAAGGAAAAGCATGGATTGATATGTGAGTACAGCATAAGGCAGAGCAATATGAAGAAAGAATTCAGAGAGTGTTCTGCTTGGAGTATAGACAGGTGGCATTTGGGAAGCTGACCCAAGATAGTGAGACCCTAGACACTGGCTTGCCATTCTTATAATAGGCTATAGTATCTGGCAGGGAATTAGTGTAATTCATGAGATCTAAGGCCGAAGCAGGCACATAGTTCCTGGAACAAGGGAGGCTTCAGTTAATGTTTACTGCATTGAATAAAATCAGAGAGAAGATGATATGATAGACTAGGGCTTGGAAATATTGAAGAGCAGTACTTCATCATGAGAACCTATAAGTTCATCTTAATTGTTTTTTCTTACTATTATGGAGAGGGATGGAGGGTTGCAGCTGTAGGTGATATTTAAGTGGTGGCTAGGTACATTTGAGACAACAAATAATGTTATAATCTTGTATCCACTAGAATGGCTTAGCAAAATACACTGTGCAATTGACTGAATGAATGTTTATGTCCCCCCTCCCATTCATATGTTGAAACCCTAATTCCCGGGTGATGGTATTAGGAAGTGAGGCCTTTGGAAAGGGATTAGGTCATGAGGGTATAGCCTTCATGAATAGGAATACTGCCCTTAGAATAGACATCCCAGAAAATTCCTCAACCCTTCCTTCATGTGAGGCTCCATTGGAAACAGATGTCTATGAGGAATGGTCCCTATTTAGATACTGAATCTGCTGGTACCTTGATCTTGGGCTTCTCAGCCTCCAGAACTGTGAGATGTGAGAAATAAATTTCTGCTGTTTATAAATCACTCAGTCTTTGGTATTTTGTTATAGCAACCCAAACAGACAAAGACTGAATATTCTCTGTTTCTCATTTGAAAGTTCTGAAAATAGTACTGTCTGACAGTATTATTATGAGTAGTAATGCCCAGAGATCTGGGTCTCATACTCTCTCCAATGCCTGCAAGTGGTTGGAACTGACAGTGATGCTGGTTGGGGCAATCAGGCTTGGACTGAATGCCATGTGAGTCTTGGTCACAGTAAGTTAGGGTTACCAGATTAGCAAATAAAAATACATGACACAGTTAAATTTGAATTATTTCTAATTTCCTTGCATATGTATGCTGGGATAAAATAAAAATATTGCATTGATAATACTTATATTAAAAATGTATTTGTTGTTTGTAATAAATTATAAGCATCTGATCGGGTGTGGTGGTTCACACTTATAATCCCAGCACTTTGGGAGACTGAAATAGGAGAATCACTAGAGCCCAGGAGTTCGAGATGAGCCTGAGAAACATGGTGAGACCCCATCTCTACAAAAAATACAAAAATTAACTGGATATGGTGGCACATCTGTAGTCCCAGCTACTCGGGAAGAAGAGAGGTGGAAGAGCACTTGAGCCTGGGAGGTCAAGGCTGCAGTAAGCTGTCGTTGTGCCATTGCACTCCAGCTTGGGCGACAGCATGAGACCCTGTCTCAAAAAAAAAATTAAATAAATATAAGCATCTATATTACATACCTTGTTAATTATATTTCTATAATGATTTGGCTCTCCTTGACATTTTTTTGTTTTGCAGAGTTTGCTTATAAGTTGTTTTGCAGTTACAATCTATCCTCCATTTACATTATAGTATAGCTTCTACAGTGTCACATTTGACCTGTTTAATTCTTTTGTCCGTTGAGTATTGATTAGTGAGAAAACATGCCCAACATCTGCCTTACGAACCGGTACACTGAACATGTCCTTGCATAAAGTTAACAACTCTGAGAATTTTTTATTTCAAATTTGATTTGTTGAAGCGTATAATACCAATTTTTCATGGCATAAGTAGTTTACCCATTCTTCAGGATTATGTTACATCTCTTGCTCAATAACTTTTTAAAAATATTGTCCACTGACAAAAAAAGAGCACCATTGTCCAGTTTTATTCCCTTCTTTCTAACACTACACATAGTGATCCCACTTGTTTCTATGCTGAAAGATTATTTTGTCATATCTGTGTAAAATAACTGAATTCTTTAAGGGTTGATATTCATTTCAAAAGATAGTCATAGTAAGTGTTATAAAGAATTACTTCAAGTCAGAATTTCTTTTCCTGTTAAAAAGTAAAGTAAGGGCCAGGTGCGGTAGCTCATGCCTGTAATCCCATCACTTTGGGAGGCCGAGGCGGGCGGATCATGAGGTCAGGAGATCGAGACCATCCTGGCTAACACGGTGAAACCCTGTCTCCACCAAAAAATACAAAAAAATTAGCCGGGCATGGTGGCGGGCGCCTGTAGTTCCAGCTGCTAGGGAGGCTGAGGCAGGAGAATGGTGTGAACCCAGGAGGCGGAGCTTGAAGTGAGCCCAGATTGTGCCACTGCACTCTAGCCTCGGTGACAGAGTGAGATTCCGTCTCAAAAAAAAAAAAAAAAAAAAAAGGTAAATAAGGCTTGCTCACTCATGGAAGTTGTTGCGTGGTCGGACTCATGTTGTGCCATGCTAGTGTGGATATAACTAAAGAACAGGTTGAATGAGGTTGGGATATTGCATATACATTTGAACAGAGGGGATGAGTGAACAAAACTAAAATGACCGTGCATGTGATTTTGGCTGTTTAGAGGGGCCAATGAGACCAGTATGAAGCTTATGGATTCTGAGACTCCAGGATTAATGGTCAAAATAAATGTGATTAACAATTCATTTATTAAGAACAAAGCATCATTTTGCATTAAGCGTCACAGGTTACTGCTACATCTCTCCATCAGATATAGTGAATTCTAATTTCCATGTCTTGGCTGTTTTACCTGGGTAGCATTCCTCAACTTGCTCTTCCCAGAGAATGTAAAGCTAGAATAATTGTTACTGTTTTATGAGTTAAACTTTAATTAAATTGTATCAACAATTTTGTTTTAATTGCTTCTGAGGGACTTCGTCCCAAAAGTACTAGAAAGTTTTAAAATTCTGTCCAATCCACACTGTGAGGTTTAAATTACTTTTGGGATTAGAAGCATCCTCAAAGCAGCAAACACTTTGAGTTGCTTTGGTGCTTCATTGGCTGGTCTTTTGAAGAATCCTCTGCTAGTGAAAAGACTGCCAAGAGCCCCAGCTTTCATCATTACTAGAACTAGTTTCTATTTTGCCAATGATTAATTGGCTTTTACAATAGCAATGGCAGCTACTTGATTTTAATGAGAACTGAGAAGCAGATAGTTCTTTTAGTTATCTTTGTGAGATTATTGAGATGGAAGTTATGAGGCTAGCAATCTGATTTTAAAAAGTAGGACTTCTGTTTTTGGCATTTAAATATAGAAATACTCCATATTACATCAAATAAGGATACAAATAATTATAGCAAATTGCTATGTTTAAGAGCTTTTTGAGTGACCTACCTCTCATTATCATGGGTATTTCCAAATATGCAGTGAGAGGAAGATCAGCAGAACAGCTGTTCGAGCAGAGGAAGCTGACTTCTATGCAGGAAGAAGGCAATATGTATTTTCTCATACTTAGAGGTAAAAAAGCAAATCCCTCGTTACTGAAATTCTTTAATTTATACATTTATTTATGGTTTGATTATAGATTGAGAAATGTACACTAGAGTTTTTCTGAGGTCAACTTTTTGTCCATCGTGTATATCAGGCAGAACAATAGGGTGACCTAGAAAGATTTCCTAATCTGTATTGAAAAAGACAAACAAGAATAATTTTATCTCAATTTTTTCCTTTACTATTTTATAAGTAATACTTCTTCTCTAGTCAATATTCTTAGGAGGATAGTTCAGGTATTCATATTTGTCCTAAATTAGGAATAACCAAAAGTCCTTTTTCCTAAAAATGTCTTTTCTATTTATTCTTTTAGCCCACAAGACTCTTCTGCAATTAAGATTAAATTACCATTGAAGCAGAACTTTCACATATAACTTTGTTTTAGTAACTGAAGAACAGCAATTTTGTTAGGTATAACATAGTGTGAAGAAAAATGTTTGGTTACAGATAATAATGTTGGTTAAAATGGTCAGATATCTGCTGGCTAGTAATATTTCATACATTTTCTATTTGTTCTGGATTATTTGGTCAAAATATGGTAACATTGTATTAAAATAATTTAAATTTATAATGCAAATGAGATTCATAATTCTAACTCAGTTGCATGTGTTTTTAATCTATTCTTTAACAAGAATATTCTTTTTGAGAGCTGGGGACTCCTTCATGAAGTCTGAACGTCTAACTGATCTTAACTTAGAGGGTCGTAACATATTCTTGTGCTATTTATATATCCAATCACAGGTCTTTATTACCCATAGGGAAGCCATTCAAGAATGCAAATGATTCTTACAGACACTGCTGTAAAAGATCCACACACATTCCAGCCACTACAGACTTCCTGTTGGTGAAAGAAAATATTAGCATGGGAAACTCTAATCAGTCTTTCGTGACAGAGTTTGTCCTGCTGGGGCTTTCTGGCTACCCAGAGCTAGAGGCCATTTACTTTGTGCTGGTCCTATGTATGTATTTGGTGATCCTGTTGGGAAATGGAGTCATCATCATTGTGAGTGTTTATGACACCCACTTGCACACCCCCATGTACTTTTTCCTCAGTAACTTATCATTCTTGGACATCTGCTACACTAGTTCATCTATTCCACTATTTCTCAGCAGCTTCTTAACGTCAAAGAAAACTATTTCCTTCTCTGGGTGTGGAGTGCAAATGTTTCTCTCTTTTGCTATGGGAGCAACAGAGTGTGTCCTTCTAAGTATGATGGCGTTCGACCGCTATGTGGCCATCTGTAACCCTCTACGATACCCTATCATCATGAGCAAGGCTTCATACATGTCCATGGCTGCTGGGTCCTGGATTGGAGGGGGCACCAATTCTGTGTTGCAAACCTCCCTTGCAATGCGGCTTCCTTTCTGTGGAGATAACGTCATTAATCATTTTACTTGTGAAATCTTGGCTGTCTTAAAATTGGCCTGTGCTAATATCTCCATAAATATTATTAGCATGGTTGTTGCTAGTATGATTTTTCTTGTAGGGCCAGTACTTTTTATTTTTGTTACATATGGTTTTATTCTCTCCACCATCCTGAGAATTCCTTCTGCAGAAGGAAGGCACAAAGCCTTCTCCACCTGCTCTGCCCACCTAACAGTGGTGATTATATTCTACGGAACCATCCTTTTCATGTATGCAAAGCCCAAGGCTAAAGACTCTTCTGGTGCAGACAAAGAACAAGTCACAGACAAAATCATCTCCCTGTTCTATGGAGTGGTGACACCTATGCTTAATCCTCTCATCTATAGTTTGAGGAACAAAGACGTGAAGGCAGCTGTGAAGAGTATACTGTGTCAAAAATGCTTCTTGGAAGGAATTTAAATGCTTCTTTATTTATTTTTAAAAGTATTTTACTCTGAATGTAGGGCTAGCTCTTACCCGGAGGTTCCAAAATAAATATGAGGGTTGATGATTCCACGAATTCCCGAAATTCTCATTTTTCTTTTCCTAATATTTAAAAGAAAGAGGGAAATCCAGGACTGAGTTACCTTTTCTCTTCATGACAGAGTTAAGGAAAAGGACAGAAACTTATGGGTAAAAGGATTCTCATCCAAACCACCTTCCTTCTCATGGCTAACAGAGTTTAGTTTATTCATTGAATGGTAAATTCTATAATCTAAGAGAAAGTACCATTTTACCAACTTAATCTTTTATCCCCTATCTACACCATCCTTGGGAAGATCAAGTAGAAAGTGTCTTGCTAAAAATCAGAATGCTATATGATTTCAACAGTTAATAATTCAGAATGAAGTAGATTTGATCATGTAGAAGTAAAGGGGGAACACTGTAAGGTATTAGGTACCTAGCCTGTATATATGTAATAGAGGGAGAAATGGAAAAATGAAGCTATTTTTCCTAGGGATGATTTCCTTGTGGCTGCAAACTGGCAAGCCATCTTTTGTGCAGAGGTGTCTAAGGCAATGTGAGACTTTGTGCAGATAACCCAGATGATGGGGAAATATGGCCTGCCTTGTGTTTCAATAGATGAGCAATGATGTCTTTGAGTGAAAAACATTACTGTTAAATGATTCAAAAAATTTACTTTATTTCTACATAACTTTATAGCATAGTTCTCTGAGAACGCAGTGATAATGGGTTTACTGTTGTAAGAATTAGGTATTTTTGCAATTACATGAATTTCCTGTGGAATTTGAGCATTCCATTCATTCATTCAGTCATTTATTACTCATTTACTTATTCAAGCAACCAGTATTTACTGAATACCTATTTTTGTCTCAGGCATTGTGCTAAGTATTGGTGATATAAAAAATATAAGACAATCTGGAAATGAAAATGAAGACATGGTTAGGGAGCACAGTCTTGTGGAATACAGATTGACGCATACATTGGAGACAAAAATATTAAAGAATACTTATTTATGGCTTTTCCTTCTCTCCTACCTTCTAAGCTGGACTCTTTGTTGGGTCTTTGTTGGACTGAGCAGAATAATGGTTGGATTTTTAATAATTTAAATAAGCTGATTGTCATATGAAAGGGCTTGAACCATCTCTAGAAAAGAAATAACATAGTGAGAAAGAACCCAGTGCATACTGGAGATTTTAAAGATAGAAGGGAAGATATTTACATTGATACAGCAAAAATAGGATTAGAGGAAAAGGAAAAATTAGCTACATGGGATTTTGGGAAAGCTTTGATGCTGGTTTTATGTGACCTTACCTCAGTGTGTCTTGATAATCTCAATAAATATGTACAACGTTCTTTAAGACATTCGGTTATGGATTCAGTTTCTTTTGCAGTATCACCATGCTGAGACTGGCCATAGGATGAGGGTAACTTAAGTGGGTCACAGACTTAGGTGGGTCACAATTACAATGCAGTATGTTAAATGCTTTTATAGAAGAATATATGTAAATCCCTTGAAGGGGAAGTCCCAGGAAGGGAAAGGCACTTCTGCTTGGATAAACTAGGAAGAGCAGTTCTCCTACTGGTATTGTAAGCAAGAATTTTCTAGACAGATGAAACAGTGCCAAGATGTGGAATACTACTAAGAGTTTGGAATGGTTGGAACTTGGGTTTTACTGTTGGGGCAGTGACAGAGAAGACTGGAAAGGTAGTTTGGAGCCAAACTCTCAGGGCTTCAGATGCTAATCTAAGTCAATACCTCTATAGGTTTGAGGTGATGATCCTCTGTTCTCTGGAGTCCAGGAGGCTGAATCAGGGCTACCACATACATGAGCAAATTCTGAGAAGTCAGATCTATGATACCTCCAACCTCCTACCTGTCCCTACTTTTGTCTGTTTTATATTCCCTGAGGTTCCACATAATATTTTATTTGGAAAATGAGTATTCTGTTGTGAGGAAGTTTTTAAATCACTGCAGTGACAACAGAATCTACAAACAGTTATAAGAAAGAAACTGATGTTTTTGGGTTGGTGCTTTAGAAAGCTCACTTTTGCACTGGGGATAATAAAGTTGTAAATCTCTTGCCGATAAATCCTCAGTCAGGCCTGTTTTACATTCCTTCATCAGCCTCTAGCACTTACCTTGTCTTATTTTTTATAGGCTTCAGGGTACTGAGTACCTATCCAATTTCTTAGAGTTTCCATTCTATTCTTGACTGTTTGCAAATAGACTTGAATTTCTCAAATAACTTTCCTGGCCCTTTGGTTTAAAATTTTTACTTTAATCGAGGAAACAGTGAAGAAACAACAAAATAACATGAATGAGAGCATTACACAGATTTAGGATCCACACATATTCCTGCCCTTATTAGAGAAAAACATAGTATCCTAGACATTGTGAATGTCATATTGAAGCCATCCTAATAAAATTGATAAAACTAAATTGCTAGGTTTAACAAAAGCATAAGCTTTAAGTAGAAACATAGCAAAGCATTAACCAGACTGCTCTATAGCCCACTTCTGTACAGCTGATTACTACTTAAAAGTCACATAGCCCCTGCCGTAAGGTCCTAACTTCTGTAGATAACATCTTTAATGTTAAGAAATGTTAAGTTTTCCATTTTGAGATATTTTCCAGATCCTGCATTCCAATGGGTCCATCGATGCCAGCCAGTCTGAAGACCCTCTCTGAGGAAGTAATTCAGTCCCAAAATGTAGTTTTTACATCTTTATTAAAGATTGCATTCCACACACCCTAAGCAATTAGCTCCTCAGCCCCCTATTTGCCAAAATTCCCTAAAAATTCTAGGCCAAAACTCCTTGGTGAGGTGGATTTAAAGTTCCTTTCCACTTTCTTATTTGGCTACCATACAATCATTATACTCTTTCTCTGCTGCAACTCCCACTGTTTCGGTGCATTGGTCTGTTACCCATATGACAGGCAAACCTGGTTGTCATAGAACAATATTGTGGAGGCTCTCAATACCATTACATTCCTCTAAATGGTTTTGATGTTTTTGCTTTAGGGGCAATCAGGTTGGACTCCAACTACAAACTTGATCTTTTTGTTACCAATACACATCTCTGTTCAAGATCTCTATCTCTATCTGTATATCTATATTTATGTTTTTACAGTCAGCCCTCCATGCTTATGGGTTTCACATAACTTGGATTCAACAAATTTGGATCAAAAATATTCAGGCAAAAGCCAATAGAAATAACAATATAATATGAATTAAAAATACAGCTTAACAGGTATTTACATAGCATTTACGTAGTAGTAGGTATTATAAGTAACCTAGAGATGATTCAAAGTATATGAGAAAATGAGTGTGGATTCTGTGCAAATACTTTGCCATTTTATATAAGGAACTTGAACATCCATGGATTTGGGTATCCATGGGAGTCCTGGAATCCATCCCTCATAGATACCAAGGGATCCCTGTATATATATATATTGGTATTTAGCTGGATTGTGCCTTTATGGTGCAAGGGTCAGTCAGAGAACTGGGGCAAGTTTTTACACAGAATTTGATGTTTCCTCTGCTGGGACTCTGCTTTCTGGAATTCCTCCCTTACTTTATGGTGGCTGTTTCTCCAGAATTCTGCTGGTTTGTCCATAAAGAGCCATTTTATTATCAGAATTTCCAAACCTATGCTGTCCCTAGTCAGTCTATAGCCATACAAATGTGAAACTCACACCAAAATGTTACTTCTTCTAAGTGATACTCTTAAAAAATTTTGCAGAGAGTTTATAGTTGTCATTTCTGAGGTGCTTGAGTCTGATAGGAGCTTATTCAGCCAAAGTGACAGCAACAGAAATCGGAAGTCCTCCCCTTTACATTTTATGACTAGAGTGTACCTCCCTCTTTCTCTGTGTTGGCTTCCATGCTGATCCGACCTATATGATTTCCTAATACACCTCAAAATCAAAGTAGACTGAAATTTCCAATGGAGAATATGAGACAATGAATAAAAAATTTGAAATCCCCCTGAGGCCAGAGGTGAGCATATCATAAGTGTTAAATAGCATGGAATAATTAAATAGATTTGAGTGTTTTATTAGCCCATTAAAGGTTAAATGAGGCATTATGTGAAAGCAGATGGCTCATGGGAGGGTCTCGTTATATTTTATTTTCATCCTCTAAATAAAAATCTAGCCTTTTAGTCTCTCCACCCTTAGTTCACCTGTAGCCCATTCCTTCCTTGAGCAGGCAAAATGAAAACTGACCCTCAGAGTTCATCTCCTTTAGCAGTCCTCTTTGATCACTTCCTGCTAATGCTCCCTCCTCTCTGTGCCTTATTCAAACCACTCAGGAATTTATGATTAACTACTTTATTTCCAGAACTCAGAGGACAAATGAGAAAGATAAGGGGGGAGATGAGAAGTCATATTTAAATAATGCATAATATTACCATAAAATGTGTTAGGTAATTAGGTAATTTACATATTATCTTTTAAGTTCTTATTCATTAGTTAATGCTGGTGGCAAGTGCAACAAATAATTGTCTCTCATTGCCTCATTCAGATACAGACACCAGAATCCTTGCTTAATGTCCTTAATTTCAAGAATCAGAGAGCAAATGAGAAAAACAATGGATGGATTAGGCAATATTACTTAATTAATGCGTTACATATACCATGTGGTGTACTAGCTGTCATATGTAAATTGTCTTTTAAAAATTGTTTTCATTAAGTAATGCCTATAAATAATGTAATATGTTTGTTGCCTTCATTTTTATGTTGATTACTGCTCTCATGTATTCAGCACTGTGTACATGCATGTTAGGGGCTGGGGATTCAATTCTGGATATGATATTTTCTCTGCATTGTGGGATTAGCTCCAGATGGCTCTGTAAGGTGGATAAGAAAATTTAGGCTTTATATAAAAGTCACACAGGTCATAAATTGCAGCCACCGTTTAAGTCTGTTGTTTGTCTATATTTCCTATATTAATTTGAGTCAGTTTGAGGAATAAATTAAATACAAGGAAGTATTTCAGGAGGACAAGAGGAACTGTGAGACATTCTTAAAAAATTATTATAAAAAAGGTTATTTTGCCTATTAATGATGCTGATATTTCTCTGAAGGAGAATTGCAATTTTGGTTCTGAATTTTAGAGACAGGGTCTTGCTCTGTCTCTCAGGCTGGAATGCAATGGTGTGATCATATCTCATTGCAGCCTGGAATTCCTGGGCTTAATCAATCTTCCCCTCAAACCCCCAATTCGGCCTTCTGAGTAGCTAGTACCACAGGTACATGTCACCTTGCCCAGGCTAATTTTCAGTTTTTTTTTCTTTTCTTTTTTTTTTTTTTAATGTAAAGATGAGGTCTTGCTATGTTCCGCGGGCAGTCAGCCAACTCTTGAGCTCAAGCCATCCTCCTGTCTTGGCCTCCCAAAGTGCTGGGTGATTCTGAATTTGGATTTTGAATCAGTCTTTTCATGTGTGCTACAAATTGAATTTCATCTGTGGCAAAACCAAAAATAAACAAAAAACAACTTTTATTTTCCAAGGTGTGTTGACCGTGTTCTAGAAATCACCACCGTATATATAAAATTAATTAAAAATTTACTCTTACAATCTGAGTTTATAGTGCAGAATTGGGACAGGAATATACAATTAGAGGGGTGATGCTATCTTAAGAAACATCACCATATATTACAACTCAAAAGTCATTCCAAGTGGAAATTGTTATGCAAGAAAAACATTATGAATAAGATCATATATTGCTTTTGAAACAGAGAGAATTGCCAATATTCTCCAAGTAGACTTTAGTCAACTAATATATTTTCTCTTTAACTTAATATTAGAGATAAATATTGATGTGAATATTTGCTTTACTCAGACCTAATGACCTCTTTAGTGTATTTTATTAAATTCTTTTACTTCCTTTTCTCTTTTTTAGGCTTAAAGATTAGCTGCTTTTCCCCTCCTCTGCCAAAGCATTTGACATTTTTGTTTGGGAATTTAAAAATCTAAATAAATCTTACTCTTTTTTTAAAATAATTTTTTTTGGGGTTTGAGGTTTACAATATGATGTTTTGGGATATATATAGATGGTAAATGGTTACTATAGTGAAGCTGATTAATAAACCATCTTGCATAGTTACTATTTTGTGTGACAAGAACAGCTACAATCTACTTATTTAAACAAAAAACCCCAATACAATGAATTTTATTAACTTCAGTACTCACATTGTAGGTCTAGACTTGCTCATCTTACATATCTGCTATTTTGTATCCTTTGATCTACATCTCCCCAATTCTTTTCCATCCCATCTCCTCCCACCTGTGGTTACCAATGTTCCATTCTCCATCTCTGTGTATATGACCTTTCTTTCAAAAAAAAAATTCCACAAATGAATAAGATCCTGCAATATTTTTCTATGTCTGGCTTACTGTAATGTCCTTCAGGTCCATCCATGTTGTGGCAAATGACAGAATCTCTCTCTCTCTCTCTTTTTAAAAGGCTGAATAATATTTCATTGTGGATAGACATCACATTTTCTTTACCCATCAGTGGGCATTTAGGCTGTTTCTGTATCTTGACTATTGTGAATAATGCTTCAATGAACACAGTAGTACAGATATCTACCAGGTGGCGATTTTATTTCCTTTGGGTATGGACCCAGAAGAGGGACTGCAGGGTCATATGGTAGTTCTATTTTTAATTTCTTTAGAATCTCCACAGTGTTTTCCATGATGGCTATACCAGTCTACATTCCTACCAACAGTGAACTAGGGTTCCCTTTTGTCCACACCCTTGCCAACATTTGTTATCTCTTATCTTTTGATAATAGCCAATCACACAGATGTGAAGTGATATCTCATGGTGTTTTAATTTGCATTTCCTTTATAATTAGTAGTGTTGAACAAATTTTCGTATACCTATTGGCCATTTTTATGTCTTTAAAAAATGTCTAAGTTCCTTCCCCATTTTAAAATCAGGTTATTCATTTTTCTGCCATTGAGTTGCAACAGTTCCTTATAAATTTTGGATGTTAACCCCTTATCAATTGCAATTATTTTTGCCAGTCAGTAGGTTGCCTTTCGTTTTGCTGATTGTTTCCTTTTCTATAAAAATGTGTTTTTTTGTTAGATTTAATATCACTTATTTATTTTTATTTTTGCAGTAAGAACTTTTGGTATGATATACAAAAACTCATTGCCAAGACCAATGTTGAGGAGCTTTTCCCTATGTTCTTTTCTAGGTATTTTATGATTTCAGGTCTTACACTTAGGTATTTTATTCATTTTGAGTTGAATTTTGGGTGTGGTGTAAGAGTCCAATTTCATTCTTTTGCCCGTAGAAATCCAGTTTTCTCAGCACCATTTGTTGAAAAACTACCCAATCCTTGTTGTGTCCTCTTGGTACCCTTGTTAAAAATTAATTGACATACGTGTTTGGATTTAGTTCTGGGAACTCTGTTTTATTCAATTGATCTTTCTTTCTGTTTGTATGCAAGTACCATATGGTTTTGATTACTATAGCTTTGTAATACATTTTAAATCAGGAAGTGTGATGCCTCTAACCTGCTTTTTTCCCCTCAGTATTGCTTTGGCTGTGTGTGTGTGTGTGTGTGTGTGCATGCATGTGTGTGCGCTTGTGTGTGTGGTTCCATATTATAACAGGAGTTAAAACAATTGTTTCTGAAGAATGCCATTGGAATTTTGATTGAAATTGTGTTAAATCTATATATTGCTTTGGGTAGTATGGACATTTTAAAAATATTAATCTGTCCCATCTATGAACGTGGGGTATCTTTCCATTTACTTGTGTCTTCTTTGATTACTTTCATCAATGTTTTACAGTTTTTAGTATAAAATTATTTTACCTCCTTTGTTAAATTTATTTCTCAATTTTTGTATACTGTCATAAATGATATGATTTTCTTGATTTTTTTCAGTTAGTTATTTGTGTATAGAAATGCTACTGATTTTTTATGTTATTTTTGTACTTTGTAACTTTGTTGAATTCATTTATTAGTTCTAACACTTTTTGTGGTAGAATCTTTGGGGCTCTAGTTAGTTCTAGCTAGATTAACTTCTGACATATAGAATTAGGTCATCTGCAAATAGAGATAATTTTACTTGTTTCTTTTTATTTGGATACCTTTTATTTTTTTTCTTGTCTGACTGTACTTGCTAGTACTAACGGTGCTATAATGAATACAAATGGTGAAAGTGAATATCTCTGCCTTTTACCAGATCTTAACAGAAAAGCTTTCAGTTGTGCCCCATTGGTTATGATGTTAGATGTAGTTTTTTTTTTATAAATGGCTTTTATTATGTTGAAGATCTTTCCTTCTGTACTAAACTGTTAAGGATTTTTATCAAGAAAGGATGATGAATATTGTCAAATGCTTTTTCCGTGTCAGTTGAGATGATCATATGGTTTTTATCTTTTATTCTGTTAATGTGATGTATCACTTTGATTGATTTGCATATGTTAAACCAGACTTGAATGCCAACAAAAAGTCCTACTTGGTCATGATGCATAATCTTTCTGATGTGTTGTTGAATTTGGTTTGCTAATATTTTATGGAGGATTTTTGCATTGATGTTCATCAGAGGTATTGGCCTATACTTGTCTTTTCTTGCAGTGTCTTTGTGTGGCATATATATCAGGGTGATGCTGGTCTTGTAAAATATTTTTGGAAGTATTCCCTCTAGCTCTATTTAATGAAGGTTTAAGAAGTATTGGTAGTAATTATTTGAATATGTGGTAGAATTCAACCATGAAATCTTCCTGCTTTTCTCTATTGGGAGGATTTAAATGATTTTCAATTCCTTTATTTGTTATTTGTCTGTTCAAGCTTTCTATTTCTTCCTGACTCAATCTTGGAATGTTATTTTTTCTAGAAATGTATCAATTTCCTTTAGGTTGTTAAATTTGTTGGTATATAATTGTTTATAATAGTTTCTTATGATTCTTTTCATTTCTGAGGCATCTGTTGTAATGTTTTCACTCACGTTTCATTTCATTAAAGTCTTTCCTCTATTTCTTAGTCTAGCTAGAGGTTTGTCAATTTTGTTCAATTTTTCAAATAATCAAATTTTTGTTCTATTGACTTTTATATGTTTTTTCTGTTTTCCATTTGATTTATTTCTGTTCTGACTTTTACTATTTCCTTCCTTCTGTTAATTTTGGGTTTACTTTGTTGTTCTTTTTCTAGCTCCTTGAAATATAATGCTAGGCTATTTATTTGGGATCTTTCTTCATTTTTGAATAAATGCCTACATTAAGTAGATGTTTATGGCTGTAAACATTCCTTTTAGAACTGCTTTTGCTGCATCCCATGGATTTGGTATGTTGTGTTTCTATTGTCATATGTCTAGGATATATTTTATATATCTCTTTCTATATCTATCTATCTATCTCTATATCTATCTGAGACACATGACAATGGAAATGCAACATACCAAATATATTTATATGTATATATGCATGTGTTTATACATACATGCATATACACATGTACATATAGATATATGTACATACACATATGTACATATGTATATATACATGTGCATACATGTACATGTGTATATATACCCACATGTATATATGTATATGTGTGTGTATATATGCATATGTATATATGTACATATGTGTATATATACACATACATATATATGTATATGTATGTGTATATATATTTGAAACAGGATCTTGCTCTGTCACCCAGGCTGGAGTGCAATGCTGTGATCACAGCTCACTGCAGCCTCGACCTCCCAGGCTCAAGTGACCCTCTCACTTCAGCCTCCCAAGTAGTTGGGGCTATAGGCATGTGCCACCACATCTGGCTAATGTTTTTCACTTTTGTAGACATGGGTTTTCCTTTGTTGCCTAGGCTGTAAGTTATTTTTAAAATTTTCTTTTTGATTTCTTGTTTGATCCAGTATTTGTTCCAGAACATGTTGTTTAATTTACACATATTAGTAAAATTTTTAAGGTTCCTCCTATTATTTATTTCTAGTTTCATACTATTGTGATCAGGAAAAAATTCTAGATATGATTTTAATTTTTCTGAATTTGTTAAGATTTGTTTTGTGGCCTAACACATGGTATATTCTGGAGAATGTTCCATACACACTAGAAAAAAAGGTATATTCTGGTGCTGTTGGATGAAAAGTTCTATATATGTTTGTTAGGTCCATTTGGTCAAAGTGTAGCTGAAATCCAGTATTTCCTTGTTAACTTTCTGTTTGGTTGGTCTGTTTATTGTGGAAAGAAGAGTATTGAAGTCTCTTGCTATTATTGTTTGGCTATTTCTTTGTTCTTGTTCATTAATATTTGTTTATAAATCTAGGTGCTTCCATGTTGGGAGCATATCTACTTATAACTGTTATGGTTACTATTTCCATGGAATATCTTCTTCCATCCCTTTACTTTTCAGTCTACATGTGCCCTTAAAGCTAAAATGGGTCTCTTATAAGGAGCATATAGTTGGATCTTTTTTAAAACCCATTCAGCCACCTGTCTTTTGATTACAGAATTTAATCCATTTATATTCAAGGTTGTTATTGATAGGTAAGAACCTACTCCTGCCATTCTGTTATCTTTTTCTGATCATTTTATAGATTCTTTGTTTCTTTTTCCCTCTCTTGTTGCTTACCTTTGTGCTTTAGGAATTTTCAGGAGTGCTAAGCTTTGATTTTTTTCTCTTTCTTATTGTATATCTGCTATTATTTTTTGCTTCTTGGTTACTATGAGGCTTACATTTAAAAATCTTGTTGTTGTAATAGATTATTTTAAGCTGATAACAACGGAACTTTGGTCACATACAAATATTCCAGACTTTTGCCCTCTCCCAATAATTTATATTTTCATTGCTGCAATTTTTATCTTTTCACATTTTCTATTCTGTTTTTTTTTTTTTTCCAAGATGGAGCCTTGCTCTGTTGCCCAGGCTGGAGTGCAGTGGTGTGATCTCAGCTCACCACAACCTCTGCCTCCCGGGTTCAAGCAATTCTCCTGCCTCAGCCTCCCAAGTAGCAGGGATTACAGGTGTCTGCCACCACACCCAGCTAATTTTTGTATTTTTAGTAGAGAGGGGTTTCACCCCATCATTCTCAGCAAACTATCGCAAGGACAAAAAACCAAACACTGCATGTTCTCACTCATAGGTGGGAATTGAATAATGAGAACACATGGACACAGGAAGGGGAACATCAGACACTGGGGCCTGTTGTGGGGTGGGGGGAGCGGGGAGGGATAGCATTTGGAGATATACCTAATGTTAAATGACGAGTTACTGGGTGCAGCACACCAACATGACACATGTATACATATGTAACTAACCTGCATGTTGTGCACATGTACCCTAAAACTTAAAGTATAATAAAAAAAAAAGAGGGGTTTCACTATGTTGGCCAGGCTGGTCTCAAACCCTTGACCTCATGATACGCCTGTCTTGGCCTCCCAAAGTGCTGGGATTAGAAGCGTGAGCCACCGTGCCCGGCCTACATTTTCTATTCTTTAACAACCTATTGTTGCTATAGTTATTTTAGACCATACTGACTTTTAACTTTCATACTAGATATTTGAAAGATTTATACATCACCATTACAGTAATGCAGTATTCTGAATTTGATTATGAATTTATCTCTACCAGTGAGTTTTATACTTTCATATGTTTTCATGACAGTGATTATTGTCCTTTCACTTGCAGTTGGAGCACTTTCTTAAGCATTTCTTGTAAGGCTGGTATAGTGGTGAAAAATGCCTTTCATTTTTGCATGTTGGGGAAATATTTTTTCATTTTTTAAAAATTTTATTTAATTTTTCGTTTTTGTGGATACATGATAATTGTATGTACTTATGGGGTTTATGTAATCTTTTGATACAAATGCACAGTATAGATCAAATCTAAGTAACTGGGATACTCAACCTCAAATATTCATTAAATCTTTGTATTGGGAATATTGGAAACCTATTCTAGTTATTGTGTGATATATACAATAAATTATTGTTAATTATAGTTGCCATATTGTGCTACCAAGCACTAGATTTTAATCCTTCTATCATACTGTTTTTTTTGTTTTTTTTTTTTTTTGAGGCGGAGTCTTCCTCTGTCACCAGGCTGGAGTGCAGCAGCACGATCTCGGCTCACTGCAACCTCCAACTCGCTGGTTCAGGCGATTCTCCTGTCTCAGCCTCTGGAGTAGCTGAGATTACAGGCATGCACCACTATGCCCAGCTAATTTTTAGTAGAGACGGGGTTTCACCATGTTGGCCAGGATGGTCTCGATCACCTGACCTCGTGATCTGCCTGCCTCAGCCTCCCAAAGTGCTGGGATTACAGGTGTGAACCACCATGCCTGGCCCCATACTGTATTTTTATACAGTTATTAAGCAAATTTGTTTCATTTCCCCTCCCCAGCCTCTGGTAACTACCATTCTATTCATACAACATCTTTCTTTCTGTGTCTTATTTTACTGAACATAAGGTCCTCCAATTCTATCCATTTTGCTGCAAGTGACATAATTTCATTTATAGCAGAGTAATATTTCATCGTGTATATACCACATTTTCTTTTTCTTAAACTTTTATTCTAATTTCAGGGGTACATGTACAAGTTTGTTATATAGGTAAACTTGTGTCATGGGAGTTTGTAGTACAGATTATTAGGTCACTCAGGCATTAAGCCTAGTACCCATAGTTATTTTTCCTGATCCTCTCCATGTACCCCTACCCTTCACCCTCCAATAGGCTCCAGTGTATGTTGTTTCTCTCTGTATGTCCATGTGTTCTCATCATTTAGCTCCCACTTATGAAGAACATGTGGTATTCAGTTTTCTATTCCAGCATTAGTTTGGTAAGGATAATGGCCTCCAGCTCCATCCACGTTCTTGCAAAGGACATGACCTCATTCATTTTTAGGGTGGCATAGTATTCCATGGCGTATATGTACCACATTTTCATTATCCAGTCTATAGGTGATGAGCATTTAGGTTGATTCCATGTCTTTGCTATTGTGAATAGTGCTGCAATGAACATACATGTGCAAGTGTTTTTATAATAGAACAGTTTATATTCCTTCAAATATATACCCAGTAATGGGTTGCTGGGTTGAATGGTATTTCTGTCTTTACATCTTGGAGGAATCACCACACTATCTTCCACAATGGTTGAACTAATTTACACTCCAACCAACAGTGTATAAACATTCCTTTTTCTCTACAACCTCACCAGCATCTGTTATTTTTTGACTTTTTATTAGTAGCCATTCTGACTGGTGTGGGATGGTACCTCATTGTGATTTTGATTTGTATTTCTCCAATAATCAGTGATGTTGAGCATCTTTTTCATGATTGTTGGCCATATGTATATATTCTTTTGAAAAGTGTCTGTTCATGTCCTTTGTCCACTTTTTCATGGGGTTTTTTCTTTTTTCTTGTAAATTTAAGTTTCTTATAGATACTAGATATTAGACCTTTGTCAGTTGCATAGTTTGCAAAAATTTTCTCCCATTCTGCAGGCTGTCTGTTCACTCTGTTTATATATACATATGTAATATATATATAATTTTATTATGTATATAATTTTATATGTTTATATATATAATTTTGTTTTGCTGTGCAGTAGCTCTTTAGTTTAATTAGATCCCATTTGTCAATTTTTGCTTGTGTTGCAATTGCTTTTGGCATCTTTGTAACGAAATCTTTGCCTGTGCCTGTGGCCTGTGTCCTGAATAGTATTGTCTAGGTTGTCTTCCAGAGCTTTTATAGTTTCGTGCTTTACATTTAAGTCTCTAATCCATCTTGAGTTAATTTTTGTATATGATATAAGAAAGGGGTCCAGTTTCAATCTTCTGCATATGGCTCGCCGGTTATCCCAACACCATTTATTGAATAGTGAATCTTTTCCCTATTGCTTGTTTTTGTCAGGTTTGTTGAAGATCAGATAGCTGTAGGTGTGCAGCCTCATTTCTGGGTTCCCTCTTCTGTTCCATTGGTCTATAGGTCTGTTTTTGTACCCTTACCATGCTGTTTTCGTTGCTATAGCCCGGTAGTATAGTCTGAAGTCCGGTAGTGCAATGCCTTCAGCTTTGTTCTTTTTGCTTAGGATTGCCTTGGCTGTTCAGGCTCTTTTTGGGTTCCATATGAACTTTAAAGTAGTTTTTTTTTTTTTCAGTTCTGTGAAGAATCTCAATGGTAGTTTAACAGGAATAGCATTGAATCTATAAATTACTTTGGGCAATATGGCCATTTTATGATATTGATTCTTCCTATTCATGAACATGGAGTGTTTTCCCATTTGTTTGTGTCTTCTCTGATTTCTTTGAGCAGTGTTTTGTAATTCTTCTTATAGAGATCTTTAACCTTCCTGGTTAGATGCATTCTTAGGTATTTTATTCTTTTTTTGGCATTTGTGAATGGGAATGAGTCCTGATTTGGCTTTGGCTTGACTGGAATTGGTGTGTACGAATGTTAGTGATATTTACACATTGATTTTGTATCTTGAGACTTTGCTGAAGTTGTTTATCAGCTTAAGAATGTTTTGGGTTGAGAGTATGGGGTTTTCTAGATACAGAATCATGTTGTCTGCAAACAGGGATAGTTTTGTGTCTGGAATTGGTTCCTTCTGGTGGGTTCTTGGTCTCACTGACTTCAAGAATGAAGCTGCGGACCCTCGTGGTGCGTGTTACAGTTTTTAAAGATGGTGTGTCCGGAGTTTGTTCCTTCTGATGTTCAGATGTGTCTGGAGTTTCTTCCTTCTGGACCCTCGCGGTGAGGGTTACAGTTCTTAAAGATGGTGTGTCTGGAGTTTGTTCCTTCTGATGTTCAGATGTGTCTGGAGTTTCTTCCTTCTGGTGGGTTCGTGGTCTTGCTGACTTCAGGAGTGAAGCCACAGACCTTCACAGTGAGAGTTACAGCTCATAAAAGGTAGTGTGAACCCAAAGAGTGAGCAGCAGCAAGATTTATTGTGAAGAGCGAAAGAACAAAGCTTCCACAGCGTGGAAGGGGACCCGAGCAGGTTGCCACTGCTGGCTCGGGTAGCCAGCTTTTATTCCCTTATTTGGCCCCATCCACATCCTGCTGATTGGTCCATTTTACAGAGTGCTGATTGGTCCTTTTCTGGAGTGCTAATTGGTGCATTTACAAACCTTTAGCTAGACACAAAAGTTCTCCAAGTCCCCACCCGACCCAGAAGCCCAGCTGGCTTCACCTCTCAGTTTGACTTCCTCTTTTCCTATTTGGATACCCTTTATTTCTTTCTCTTGCTTGATTGCCCTGGCCGGGACTTCTAGTACTATGTTGAATAGGAGTGGTGAGGGAGGGCATGCTTGTATTGTGCTGGTTTTCAAGGGGAATGCTTCCAGCTTTTGCTCATTCAGTATAATGTTGGCTGTGGGTTTGTCATAGACAGCTCTTATTATTTTGAGGTGTGTTCTTTCAATACCTAGTTTATTGAGAGTTTTTAATGTGAAGGGGTGTCAAATTCATTTATGTGATGAATCACATTTATTTATTTGCATGTGTCAAACAAACCTTGCATCCTAGGGATAAAGCCTAGTTGATCATGGTGGATAAGCTTTCTGATGTGCTGCTGGATTTGGTATGCAAGTATTTTGTTGAGGATGTTTACACTGATGTTCATCAAGGGTATTGACCTGAAGTTTTCTTTTTTTGTTGTGTCTCTGCCAGGTTTTGCTATCAGGATGATTAGAATGAGTTATGGAGGTGTCCATCCTCCTCAATTTTTTGGAATAGTTTCAGCAGGAATGGTACCAGCTATTCTTTGTACATCTTGTAGAATTCAGCTCTAAGTCTGTTTGGTCCTGGGCTTTTTTTATGTTGGTAGACTATTTCTGACTCAGTTTCAGAGCTTATTATTGGTCTGTTCAGGGATTCAATTTCTTCCTGGTTCAGTCTTCAGAGGGTGTATGTGTCTAGGAATGTATCCATTTCTTCTAGATTTTCTAGTTTGTGTGCAGAAAGTGTTCATAATATTCTCTAATGGTTGTTTGTATTTCTGTGGGGCCAGTGTATACTACAGTTTCTTATCCATTAATTTATCAATGAACACGTAGGTTGAGTCCATATCTTGGCTATTGCGATTGGTACTGCAATAAACGTGGGAGTGCAGATTTTTTTCCATTATGTTGATTTCCTTTATTTTGGATATATACCTGAATATATATCCAGGTATGGAATTGCTGAATCATATAGAAGCTCCATTTTTATTTGTTTGAGGAGCCTTCATACTGTTTTCCATAATGGCTGTACTACTTTACATTCTCACAAACAGTATACAAGAGATCCCCTTTCTCTGCAGCCTTGTCAGTATGTATTGTTTTTGTCTTTTGATGACAGCCATTTTAACTGGAATAATTTTTTATTGTGTCTTTAATTTGCATTCCCGTGATGATTAGTGAGGTTGAGCATTTTTTCATATACCTGATGGCCATGTGTATATCTTTTGAGAAATGTCTATTCAGATAAAATGAGTTGACTGTAAATGTGTGATTTATGGGTTCTCTGTTATGTTCCATTGGTCTTCATGTCTGTTTTTATGCCAGTACCATGCTGTTTTGGTTACTATAACTTTGTAATATAATTTGAAATCAGGTAGAGTGATGCCTATGGCTTTGTTCTTTTGCTCAGGGTTGCTTTGATCATTCTAGTTCTTTTGTAGTTCCATGTGAAGCTTAGGATTGTTTCTTCTATTTCTTTGAAGAATGACATTGGTATTTTGATAGGAATTGCATCTGTAGATGATTTTGTGTAGTATGAAGACTTTAACAATATTGATTCTTCCAATCCATGAATATGAAATATTTTTCTATTTTTTGTGTCCTCTTCAATTTCTTCTATCAATGCTTTATAGTTTTCATTATAGAGCTATTTTACTTCTTTAAGTTTATCCCTATATATTTTATATATTTTGCAGCTATTGTAAATAGGATTACGTTCTTAATTTATTTTTCAGGTTTTTCACTGCTGGCATATGGAAATTTTACTGATTTTTTTCATGTTAATTTTGTATTCTGAAACTTTACTGAATTTGTTTATCAGTTGTAAGAATTTCTTGATAACATCTTTAGGTTTTTCTAAATATAAGATTATATCATCTGCTAAGAAGGAAACTTTGACTTATTCCTTTCCTATTTTGTTGCTCTTTACTTGTTTCCCATGTCTAATTGCTCTGGATAGGACTTCTAGTACCATGTTAAATGAAATTGGTGAAAGTGGGCATCTTTATCTTGTTTCAGACCTTACAGGGAAAGCTTTCAGTTTGTCCTCATTCGACATAATACTAGCGGTGGATCTGTTGTATATGACTCTTTTGAGAGATTTTGTTATTAAGGAATGTAAAATTTTATCGAATGATTTTTGGCATCAATTAACATAATCACAGTTTTTTGTCCTTCATTCTGTTCATATGAGGTATCACATTTATTGAATTGCATACATGTATTACAGATCTGAATGTGTATATCTCTACCGAGAATCAGTTTTCGGCAATTATTTTGTTAAATAACCTTTCTGTGCCTTTCTCAATTTCTTCTCACAATGCAATATTTGTTTGCTTAATGGCTCTCCATAGTCCCATAAGGAGGATTTTTTTCATGTTTTTTCATTCTTCCTCCCCTTCCCCAACTGGATTATTTCAAAAGACCTGTCTTCAGGTTCAGAAATTATTTCTTCAGCTTCATCTAGTCTGCTGTTGAAGGTCTAAATTAGATTTTTTATTTTATTCATTGACTTATTCAGCTTCTAGATTTGTTTGGTTCTTTTTTTTTTAAATCTATATTTTTGTTGAATTTCTCGTGTAGATCACAAATTGTTTTCCTGATTTCATTGACTTGTCTTCTGTGTTCTCTTGATATCACTGAGTTTCCTTAAGAAAATTGTTTTGAATTTCTTTTTAGGCAGCTTATATATTTCCATTTCTTTTGGGGTCAGCCACTGGAGAAATATTGTTTTCCTTTGGTGGTGTCATGTTTCCTTCTTTTTTTTTTTCATGTTTCTTGTGCCCCTGTATTGATCTCTGTGTATCTGATGAAACAGTTGCCTTTTAATTTTATACAATAGCTTTTATAGGGGAAGACTTTCCCTTGAAGATGGGTCTTATTGTGTCAATTGGATAGAGTGTGTTGACTGTCATTTGGGTAGAGTGTGGGTCTGGGTGGGCATAGTACTGTAGTCTCCATGAGGTTTTTTCAGCTATAATCAATGTCAGTAATGACTGTAGGTACCTCAGTGGCCTAGGCTGCAGGAAACTGGCAGCAGTGGTGGCAAGGAAGAATGTTAGGGTTCTTGGTGGCAAAGGCTTTAGAGATCTTCGTGTTTTCATTTTCTTCACAGTGGGGAGACTTAGGGGATCTCTCTTGGTGTGTTATCTGACATTGGCCACTGGAAGCCACAACAAGGCTGTGTTCCACTACACAGGTGGTTGGAGTGGCTGTGGATTGTGTCTTGTTGAACTACTGTGGAACCTGTGACATGGGTGCAGGTTTACTCTCTTAGGCATGGGTGGCTGCAGCTTTTCCATCAAGCCAAGGACTGTGACTATGAGACACTCCCCAGCAGTTTGGTTTCATGGGGTAGGGATATAGCTGTGACTCTGATTCTGGGGATCAGAGTATAGGGTTGGCATGGTTCCAGGGATGAAGGTGTGTTCCAGAGGCTCACATTTGGGGGGCAGGGCAATCTGTAATTTGAATTCTGGAGACAAGAGGCCACAGTGGCAACTTGGACACCAAGAGAGAGGGTACTGCATAGTGGTTACTGTGGATCCTGTAATGGTGCGACACAGCAGGGGTTAGGCTCTGTGGAGCTGAATACAGTAGCAACAAGGGCCCATTTCTTGGCAGCAAGGAGTTGTGTGGAGCAGCTGTGGCTTCAGCTCCATGGATGAGGAGCAGTGCAATGTTGTCTTTATTCTCCAGGGAGATGGTGCACCTCAGCAGCACAGACTTTGGAGGGCTGGTCCAGATCCATTGAGGTAGGGCAGTGTGGTTGTTCAGCCCTAAGTTGGGGGTGATACAGATCAGCCAAAGTTATGTTTCCCTTGGGGGCTGGGCTCATGCATCAAGTTTGCAGCTGTTCCCCTGGGCTAAAGCTCCATTCCCCTGGGGCTGAGGCACTGGGCTGGTTCAGGGCGCTGAGGAGGCTTGACTGCTCTGCTGGCTTGGGTGCAGTTTCTTAGCTGTGCTGGAGTGCCTGGTCCCTAAGGAGCAGGGTGCCACAGGGGCTCAGGTACAGGGTCAAAGTTGCTTCCCTGAGCCAAAGCTCCAGTCCTCTGAGGTCGAGGTACCAGGCTGGTGCAGGTGCTGAGAAGGCATGACTGCTCTGCTGGCTTGGGTGTGGGTTCTCTACTGGGCTGGGGAGCCTGGTCCCCAAGATGCAGGGTACTGTGTGGGCTTGGGCACTGCAATTGCAGCTGCTTTCCTGGGCCATAGCTCTAGTTTTCTGGGCTTGAGGCATCAGGTTGGCTTGGGCACCAAGGCTGCAGAACTGCTTCACCACGTTGGATGTGGCTTCCCCAGCAGAGGGGCACAAGGCTGGTTTACATGCTGGTGGGTCATGGCAACTCTGCTGGCTCAGGCACTGCTTTCCTGGGGATGGGATGCCAAGGCTCTGAATAGTCAGGAGTGGAGTGCAGCAGCCACTGAAATGGGGAAGATGGAGTGTTTCCTAGGCAGCCTGTTTCCAGGGGTTGGTGAGCCCAGCTGATAAATGGCATACTACCATGTGTGAGCATGGTGCAATGATGGTGGAGACTCAGAAATGGAGAGGTGCAGTGCCTACTGACCCCCAGAGGCAGTGGCTTCCATTTCAAGATGGCAAGTGCAGTGGCAGCTTGGGACACGAGGGTGGGTGGGGTGGGGCACAACATGGGCTTCTTTGCTGGAGTAGAATTGAATTCCAGGCAGCTCCCTTAAATTGGGTTCAGGCTCCATGAGGACTGTAGGATTTTCTCATAGCAAAGACTGCAGTGGTGGTAATGGGAGTTGCTGCAGGCTTCCTGCTTACCTTTTCCCGGCAGAGAAGTCCCTCCTGGTTTCCAGCTGATCCCATATGGGCAGATGAGGTGGCAGAGGCAGGGTGTTTTGTTCCCTTTTCTATGCAGTCAGCCTGAGTTTCTGTGTTTTATAAAGTTTCTACCACTTCCTTGATGTACTCCGGCACACTCTTTTAATCATTCTTGTTGAAATGTAGTTGTTTATTCATCGTCTTGGTCCTTTTCTGTGGTAGGAATGATAATTAGGCACGTCTAGTTGGCCATCCTGCTGACGTTACTCTCCCATTCTCTTTTATTCCATGTGTTACATGTGTTTCTTGGACTGAATTTTTATTATCCTTTTAATTTTTTCTTCCGTATGTTCATTTATTAACTTCCTAGTATTTTTATTTTATTGGGCATTGGGCATCTCTCCGTCTCTCTCTTTAAAACATAGAACCATGTTTCCTGCCATTGGGAAACTTTGAGAAGGTCTCAAATGATTACAATATAATAGCTAAGCACTACAGTATGGGAAAGTGGCAAGGACAGCAGAGAGGAAGGCTTTGATTACTCTGGGGCAGTTTTGGAAGACTCCCTAGAGGGTGAAACATTTCATCAGAGAAGATGAAATATGACAATGCAGGGAGTGCAACATATGCCATGGTTCCAAAGTGTGGAAAAGCCTTAAATAACAGGCAGTTTGATTAGTGATTGCCAATCTGGCTTTTAATTAGAATCCTCTGGCAAACTAAAAAATGACTGATTCTGAAGTCTAATCTCCAGAGATTCTTATTTAACTACTTTTAAATTGGGACCAGACATTTCTTTTTCAGCACCATTTAAAGGAATACAAAGCATATGCAAGGTATCCTACATATGCTATTTAAATTTTTTAAAAATTAATTAATGATGATGGACAGTATAACATATGATTGTCTTCATTTTTGTTGTTTAAATTTTTGTCTTATTTATTCAGCATTGGGAATGTGCCTGTCCTTCTGCTAGTGCTGGAAACTAAATGCTGGATAGGATACAGTCCCTAACCTCAAGCATTAGTTTGAGAGAACTCTGTAACAGACATTACTGACATTTTACAAATAAGGAGTTTTAGGCTCAGAGTGATAGTGACAGAGGACAGACAAATTCTTACACAGACAGGGATGAGTCCCTGGTGAAAGCCGACCTTCAAGCCAAAGACAGCCTGAAGCCTGAAGACGGATATGCTGGATGGATAGAGTCCACGACCGGTGTAAGAACTTCCTCAATGCCTTTTAACCAATTGAATGGTGCTTTTTCCAAGACCACGCATGGACCCCATCAGCACCCACTTCCCCATTCTGAGCCCATAAAAACCAGCCAGACTCAGCCAGACAGACGGCGACCCACTCTTGGGTCCCCTGTTTGCTGACAGCTTTTTTTTTTTTTTTTTTTTTTTTTTTTTTTTTTTTTTTTGAGACGAGTTTCACTCTCGTCGCTCAGGCTGGAGTGCAATGGCGCGATCTTGGCTCACTGCAACCTCCGCCTCCCAGGGTCAAGCGATTCTCCTGCCTCAACCTCCCAAGTAGCTGGGATTACAGGTGCCCGCCACCACGACTGGCTAATTTTTGTATTTTTAGTAGAGACAGGGTTTCCCCATGTTGGCCAGGCTGGTCTTGAACTCCTGACCTCAGGTGATCTGCGCGCCTTGGCCTCCCAAAGTGCTGGGATTACAGGCGTGAGCCACAGCGCCCCTCCCTGAGAGCTTTCTTTCTGTTGCTAAATAAATTCTCTGCCTTACTCACTCTCCGGTGTCCACGCACCTTATTCTTCTTGATTGTGGGACAGGAACCCGGATCTCACTGAGGCTGCGAGCCTGGGGAATGAACAAGCTGTAACATTTCCTGGGGGCTCAGACCCCGGGACTCCCAGAGCAAAAGCTGTAACATCCCTTGGGGGTCTGCGGTTGCTGGCATCTCCGAGTTTTCGGGTGCCACCACCTCGTCTAGATGCCAGTGCCCAACGCGGGAGCTGCTGTGGCACGCTGAGTCCAGCCGCAGGCTGAGCGTGGAGCCGCGGCAGGCGTGGGATCCGGGCTGGTGGCGCTAGTTGAACACAGCCTTCTGGGCCGAGCGGGCGGAGCAAGTCCGGAGGACCCGAGTGAGGCCCCCGGCAGAGCTCAGGGCGGCCACAGAGATTTCTGGTTGGCGAAACGGCACTGAAGGGATCCTGCAACACTGTAACCCTCCCTCCTGCTCACCCAAGCAACAGGGGAGAAAAAGCCGCCGCGCACTATTCCCTCCTGCTCGCCAAACTGCAAAAGCCACAAGACTTTGTACATGTAATAAGTGGCTGTAGGATTTAAAACCTTCTCTGTCTGCAATAAATGTGCAAGTTTAAGAAATGAAGTAACGGCCGGGTGCGGTGGCTCACGCCTGTAATCCCAGCACTCTGGGAGGCTGAGGCTGGTAGATCACCTGAGGTCAGGAGTTCGTGACCAGCCTGGCCAACATGGTGAAACCCCATGTCTACTAAAAAATACAAAAAATTAGCAGGGCATGGTGGTGTGTGCCCGTAATCCCAGCTACTCAGGAGGCTGAGGCAGGAGAATCGCTTGAATCCGCTAGGCAGAGGTTGCAGCGAGCCGAGATCACGCCGCTGCACTCCAGCCTGGGCGACAAGAGCGAGCCTCCATCTCAAAAAAAAAAAAAAAAAAAAAAAAAAAAGAGAGAAATGAAATAATTTCTTTTAAGAGATATTTCAGGAAGACAGGAGAGCAAGAGAGAAATTGTTATAAAGTTTAAGAATAGTTGTTTTTTGGCCGCACGCCGTGGCTCACGCCTGTAATCCCAGCACTTTGGGAGGCCGAGGCGGGCGGATCACGAGGTCAGGAGATAAAGACCATCCTGGCTAACACGGTGAAACCCCGTCTCTACTAAAAATACAAAAAATCAGCGGGTCGTGGTGGTGGGCGCCTGTAGTCCCAGCTACTCGGGAGGCTGAGGCAGGAGAATGGCGTGAACCCGGGAGGCGGAGCTTGCAGTGAGCCGAGATCGTGCCACTGCACTACAGCCTGGGCGACACAGCGAGACTCCGTCTCAAAAAAAAAAAAAAAAAAAAAAAGAATAGTTGTTTTTCCTGCTACCTATGCTGACATTCCTCTGAGGGAGTATTAGAATTTTGCTTCTGATTTTTTTGAATTGAGTCGGGGTTTTTCCATATATGCTGCAAACTGAATTTCCTACTAAATACAGAAACATTACTCCAAAGTGTTTTAGCATATACTCTAAAAATCATCACCCAATATTTGCAATTACTTTAAAATTTGTTCTTAAAAATTGAATATGAGTTTGTAGTACAGAATTGGGGCAAACATACAGACAAGAATAGTGATAATATCTTAGGCAACATTATTGCATAATTATAACTCACTATCTACCCAGGGTAAAATTTTTATAGGGGGAAAATATTTAGAATAAAGTTATTTATTGTTTCTGAACCAGAGAGAAAGAATTAGTGCTCTTTAAAAGAAGTTTAGTCATCGACAGTAATCTCGTGTCAATTGATTATCAGAGAATAATGTATACTGATATGCTTTTTTGTCTTACTCAACCCAATGACCTCTGCAGTATATTTTATTCAATCTTTTTTTCCCCTGGTTTCCCCTATACTAAAAGATGATCTGAGGCCAGATGCAGTAGCTTATGCCTATAATCTCAGCAGTTTGGGAGGCCAAGGCGTGTGGATCACTTGAGCTCAGGAGTTCCAGACCATCCTGGGCAATGTGGCAAAATCCCGCCTCTACTAAAAAAAAAAAAAAAGGCTGGGTATGGTGGTGCATGCTTGTACTCCCAGCTATTTGGGAGGCTGAGGTGGGAGGATCACTTGAGCCTAGGAGGTGGAGGCTGCAGTGAGCCCGGATTGCATCACTGCACTCCAGCCTGGGTGACAGAGGGAGACCCTGTCTCAAACAACAACAACAAAAGGATTATCTGATATTATACCAAAAGTATTTGGAATTGTGGTTTGGGGGATGAAATAATATATAAAGTTCATTTCTTTTAGTTTGAATACTTGGACTTTTATTTTTACTGTTCTTTTAAAATTTTAATTAATTAGTTCATTCAGCGGTTTATTGCTGCCTACTATTTTAAATTAACATGGCATTGGACTTCATAAAGAGAACAGTGAGCCATGGTCCTGCCATTGAGAAGATTTCAGAAACTAACAAATGGTTATAGCATAAAAGAAAGACCACTGTAGCAGAAGTAAAGGTCTGGGTAGCATAGAAGAGGGAATAAGTATTAGGTTGGTGCAAAAGTAATTGCTGTTTTTTTTTTTTTTTCGTTTTTTTGAGATGGAGTCTCACTGTGTTGCCAGGCTGGAGTGCACTGGCACGATCTCAGCTCACTGCAACCTCCACCTCCCGGGTTCAAGTGATTCTCCTGCCTCAGCGTCCCAAGTAGCTGGGACTACAGGAGCGCACCACCATACCCAGCTAATTTTTGTATTTTTAGTAGAGACAGGGTTTCACCATGTTGGCCAGGATGATCTTGATCTCTTGACCTCGTGAGCTGCCTGCCTCGGCCTCCCAAAGTCCTGGGATTACAGGTGTGAGCTACTGCACCTGGCCTGTTTTTGCTGTTTTAATGACAGTATTGGAAAGCTTTGCAGAGGCTATGACACTTTGCCCGTCTCTTCTGAGATTTTACCAGAGAAGAAGGAGAAATGTGATCATGCAGAGGAAGTAGCATGTACTGTTGCACTTAGGTGTGAAAGAGCTTGAAATAATTGTGTAAATACATAGAGAATGGAACACAGTATGTGGAAAGGGGGATGGAGGCAACATGGGTATGGACAGAAAAGGGTGAAGTATGTAGCTAGAAATGTAGGTGAGGGCCAGATAAGGTCCCTGGGTAAAAAAAAACAAATAAGCATAAACAAATAAATATATAAAAGGTATTCCAAAGAGGGCTGACTAATATATTTTATTTGTTAAGGACTTATGTTGTCTTTTCTTGGAAAGGCTTAATTATAAATATTTTTTGTCTGACTCCCATAACTTTACATGTACTTCTTAGATTGCTTGTCTCTATATTTTTATGAGGTCATGATCATTTTCTTAAAGATAAATATTAGATTATTAATGTTGAAACTTCTTTCTAATGCTGAAATTTTGTTTCTAGACATAATCGTCATTTCTTCTGTTATATTTGTATTTAAAATTCTTGCCTCAAAATATGTGAGCTTATTTTGTACATGAACTCAAAGATGTCAGGTTCTCATCATTTTTCCAGCACCAGGGTCTACTCATACTGATCAATTTCTTCATAACCCCAAGCACCTCCATATTCCCCAGGCTATAGATGATAAGATTGAGCATGAGCATTACTACCCCGTAGAAGAGGTCAACCAGTTTCTCTGAAGTAGTGCCATTAGATGTTGCCTTTATGTACATGAAGAGGATTGTCCGGTGAAATACAATCACCACTGTTATGTGGGCTGAACAGGTGGAAGAGACCTTTTTCCTTCCTTCAGCTGAATTGATTTCAATACAGCATAGATGGTGAAAATATAAAAAACTGAATATAAAGAACTGAAATGGTAGTAATAAAGTAAACGAAAAGTTTACTTTGCCCAATATTATTATATTCTCATTCAAGGAAATATCTATGCAAGCCAGAGGCATTAACTGTAATATTTTATAAAAATGATTAATGACGTGTTTTCCACAAAAGTGCATTCATATGTAACTATTAATACATTTTGTCTGTTGAGAAATCCTAATTCATAAGAGACAGCAGCCATGAAAACACAAAGCACCTTTTTTATTTTATTTTATTTTATATTATTTTTGAGGTGGAGTTTCGCTCTTGTTGCCCAGACTGGAGTGCAGTGGCATGATATTGGCTCATTGCAACCTCGGCCTCCCGGGTTCAAGCAATTCTCCTGCCTCAGCCTCCCAAGTAGCTGGGATTTCCGGTGCCCGCCACTGCACAGGGCTAATTTTTTGTATTTTTAGTAGAGATGGGGTTTCATCATGTTGGCCAAGCTGGTTTTGAACTCCTGACCTCCGGTGATCCACCAGCCTCGGACTCCCAGAGTGCTGGGATTACAGGCATGAGCCACTGCGCCCAGCCAAGGCACCTTATTTATGATGAGAGGGTATCTCAGGAATTTGCTGATGACCACACAGTTATCATATGCCATCACTGCTAGGAGCACACACTCCATGGACCCCATGGAATAGAAGATAGATATTTGTATAATACAATCTGTGAAAGAGAGTTTTTTTCCCTCTGATAGGAAGTTTTTTAGGATAGAGGGAGTAAAAAGGATGTAAGCCCGATATCCAGGAAGGAGGGATTGCCATGGCATAAATATAGGTGGGAAACAAGGAGTGTTGGGATGATCTATATTCTGTTCCCCAAGAGGGTCACTAGATACACCACTAAGCATGTGACAAAAAGGAGTTTTTGTCAACTTATGAGTACTCATAGACTTATGAGAATCAACTCAAACTCAATTGTTCAATTAGTCCTTTCCATGTACTTTTTCATACCTAGAGCATGACTAATCCAGAAAAGGACACAGCATGTGAGTTAAACGAATGGTCCCATATTATGTAAAGTAAGAGGTCATAGAAGTTGGAGGTCCAACAACTATGCTAGTACTAGCTGGAATAGTGGTAACAGGAATGAGTTTAGCTTATGGGATTCCTTTTTTAGCTCATAAAGCAATTGCGCTACATTGGTAGGTCATTAAATATGCAAACTTCTGTATTCCACTTCCTGAGATTGAGCATGAGGTCTGAGGAAGGGAAGAGCTCTTTGCATTTTAAAACAAGTGTCGGTTATTACTGATACAATTGATCCACAAAGTCCACTTTGAAAAATTAGCATCAGAGAGAGCATACTTTAATCTGATCAACAGACTTATTTATTTGGGTTTATACCATACAAATCATTAACAATACCATTGGTTTAGGATTTTATAGTTTACAAATATGATCACACACATTACTCATTTTATCATCACTATAATTCTCTGAGGGAAATGAAATCTTGAAAGATGAAATTTATATAAAATTAGAGTAAGTGTGAGTGAGCTGCTATTTAAATCTGAGTTTTGTGATTTTAAATCCCATGTATTTTTTTTAACTATACTTCATTGGGTGGGAATCAGACATCTTTTTAATAATGCTCTCCAGGTTATTCTAATGTGCAACTGAGGAAGAACATAACTGATTTAGTCAATGTGTTTCTTAAACTTTAATATTCCCAGGAGTCACCTGGGGAATCTATGTAAAAGATTCTGATTCAGTGGGTCTGACCTGGGTTCTGAGATCTGCATTTATTAACATGTTCCCAGGTAATGTTGATGCTGCTCATCTACAGAACACACGTGAGTAGCAAGGTATCTCTGACCATCTCTCTTTAATACCTTAGAGAGGACCATTGGTGCTTTAATTGTGTGTAGGATAGTAATTAGATAGCTGATGTGAAACAATATTCTGGTGAGACTTGGAGATAAGACTTCTGTATAGCTTATTGCAAACAATTTTGGGTTCTTGATATTTTTAGAATTAAAAGCAACCAAACTGCACACAGGAGAGCCTGCCTTTTATTTCTATACATATGAAAGTCATTTTCTTCTACTTGTTAAATTTATTGTTAGGACCCATATTTTCCTGAAGAAGGAATTTTGAGTCAGCTCAAGCATCTGAGTTGTGAACCAAAGAACATAAAGAAAATGATATAACTATCAGCGGGTGACCTTGTTTGTAGTAAATGCATCACAGAATATCATTTTAAAAACAACTCTGCATCTTCGTGGTATTCTACCTCAGCTGCAAAATATATCCCTAGACAAATACATTAATCGACTCAATAGACGAGTATACTTAGTATTATAACTTAGTATTTTCAAACAATAGTTTTGGTTATGGTATAGGATTTGCCTTATAATAGTCATTTGCCAATAGGTTATGCTGCTCCTTAATTAAACAATGTTCAACATAGAAGAGAATTTCTAATCCTATTTGTTTTGGAAAGGAGGATTGTCACTGAATTCAAGCTTTCCTAAATTATGCATGCCTCCAAATAGAGCAGGAAAATGTGGATAGGCCAAGATATACTCCTATTTGGTACTATTTATGATTAGAATTTGATCGACTATAGGAGTACAATCTCAGTTGGACAGCAAAATTCTAATAGAGACTTTGAACAAACATCAGTAGTCTGGAGTTCATACTAAACCTGTTTCAGGGAAGGTGTGAATTAAGTGGAAAGCCATTCCTTCTCTTTTAACTTCTCCAAAATGTTTATTCCTATTTTAAAGTTGCTTTAAGAAAATATTCATTTTATGCTGAGAATAAGGTAGTACGTTTGGTACTCGAACATCCTCGAGACGGTTATTCCCTAAGAATTTTACTTGCAAACATCCCTATGGAATCCACCCATGTCTTTTGATCCATTTTTTAAAAAAAAGATAATAGCATAGAGGCCATTATTTGTATTTCTCTTGTAATGCTAGTGTAACTTCTTTAAAAATCAGTTAATAGATTCCAAACGTTTGATCATTGAAAAAGCACTGTGTTTTAATACTTTGTGCTAGAGACTTCTGACATTTATGTTTTTTTTTCTCTAATGTGAAGTCTTATATTCTGTTTGGGTAAAGACATTGAAAATTTAAGACTATAAAGAG
Organism: Pan paniscus; assembly: GCF_029289425.2. Lineage (NCBI taxonomy): Eukaryota > Metazoa > Chordata > Mammalia > Primates > Hominidae > Pan > Pan paniscus. Next base: position 34,764,772 of record NC_073260.2, read on the forward strand.
TCCCTAATAAATTATTTTTGTAGGACTTGGAGGATTGGATAATTTTGTTATCATTTTTATGCTTGTCTACTGTGATGAAGGGGAAATATAAAATCATCATAGTACTTTTATTTAGTGGAATATTTGTAACTATTAAATAACATTTTTGAAGAATTTGTATTAATATAAAAACACTTATGTTAATATAGGTAAAAGAAAAACAAAAACAGTATTTTGCATTGTTTTACAAAACCAAAACCTAAAGCAAGAAAACTTACTCAGAATAAAGGCTGAAAAGAAATATCCAAAAGGCCAGGCGCGGTGGCTCATGCCTGTAATCCCAGCACTTTGGGAGGCTGAGGTGGGCGGATCATGAGTTTAGGAGTTCGAGACCAGCCTGGCCAATATGGTGAAACCCTGTCTCTACTAAAAATACAAAAATTATCCGGGCGTGATGGCGGGTGCCTGTAATCCCAGATACTCGGGAGGCTGAGGCAGGAGAATCACTTGAAACTGGAAGGTGGAGGTTGCAGTGAGCTGAGATCGCACCACTGCACTCCAGCCTGGGCAATAGGAGTGAAACTCAGTCTCAAAAAAAAAAATAAAAGAAAGAAATATCCAAAAAATTTATCTTGGTATCTTTTCTGAAATTTCTAAGTTTTTAACATAAGTATGGATACATACATATGGATAAAAGAAAAATGTAACTCCAAAAAGAATAAATGGAAGCAGGGGCATAATTATATTAGAAAGATGACTCAGTAAAAACTGTCAAATCTTAATTTGAATGGCAATTTCTTTAGGTATCTGGAGATCACACATAAAGGCTGAGTTGCACTGCATGTCCATTAGGATGTTTTTCACATCCCAAGTTATATCAAAAGAAATAACTGTACTTTTAAAAATTTTCTAATGGGGGAGTACTTTAATGGACCATTTAATTTTATACAAATATGACCTATGTCCCAGGTTTAATGAAATAGGTTAAAAAAACAGTAACTAAAACTTTGCCAAATAAAGTAAGTGAACAATCTCATTAGCTTGAAACTGTTCTGATATGACTGATTTGGAGGCTTTACCTAAGTAATGCTGGATATAGGATTTAGGGGTCCCTTGTGACTTGGCAAGAAAGAGGAGGGAAAAATGAGTAAAGAGCTTACCTTTTTATTTCTTAAAAAAAAAGTACATAGTTATGAAACAAAACAAAACACAGAAGTCCAAAACCGCTTTCTTCTTAGGAGGGAAACTGTATTAGTCTGTTTACATGCTGCTGATAAAGATATATCTGAGACTGTGAAGAAAAAGAGGTTTAATTGGACTTACAGTTCTGCATGGCAGGGGAGGCCTCCGAATCATTGTGGGAGACAAAAGGCACTTCTTACATGGTGGCAGCAAGAGAAAATGAGGAAGAAGCAAAAAAGAAACCTCTGATAAACCCATCAGATCTCTTGAGGCTTACTCACTATCATGAGAATAGCACAGGAAAGACTGGCTCCCATGATTCAATTACCTCCCCTACGTCACTCCCACAACACATGCTGGGAGATAGAATTCAAGCTGAGATTTGGGTGGGAACACAGCCAAACCATATAATGCCACTCCTGGCCCCTCCAAATCTCATGTCCTCACATTTCAAAACCAATCATGCCTTCCCAACGGTCCCCCAAAGTCTTAACTCATTTCAGCATTAATCCAAAAGTCCACAGTCCAAAGTTTCATCTGAGACAAGGCAAATCCCTTTCACTCATGAGCCTGTAAAATCAAAAGCAAGCTAGTTACTTCCTAGATACAATGAGGATACAGACATTGGGTAAATACAACCGTTCCAAATTGGAGAAACTGGCCAAAACAAAGGGGTTATAGAGCCCATGCAAGTCCGAAATCCAGCAGGGCAGTTAAATTTTAAAGCTCCAAAATGATCTCCTTTGACTCTGGTCTCATATCCAGGTCACGCTGATGCAAGAAGTGCATTCCCATGGTCTTGGGCAGCTCTGACCCTGTGGCTTTGCAGAGTACAGCCTCCTTCTCAGCTACTTTCACAGGCTGGTATTGAGTGTCTGTGGCTTTTCCAGGCAAATGGTGCAAGCTGTTGGTGGATCTACCATTCTGGAGTCTGGAGGATGGTGGCCCTCTTCTCACAGCTCCACTAGGCAGTGCCCCAGTAGGGACTCTGTGTGGGGGTTCCAACCCCACTTTTCCCTTCTGCACTGCCCTATCAGAGGTTCTCCATGAGCACCCTATCCCTGCAGCAAACTTCTGCCTGGACATCCAGGTGTTTCCATACATCTTCTGAAATCTAGGTAGAGGTTTCCAAACCCCAATTCTTGACTTCTGTGCACTTGCAGGCTCAACACCATGTGGAAGCTTCCGAGGCTTGAGGCTTACCCCCTCTGAAGCCATGGCCCGAGCTCTGCATTGGCCCCTTTTAGCCACATCTGGAGCAGCTGGGACGCAGGGCACCAAGTCCCTAGGCTGCACCCAGCAGGGGGTCCCTGGGCCAGTGAAACCACTTTCTCCTAGGCCTCCAGCCTGTGATGGGAGGAGCTGCAGTGAAGACCTCTGACATGCCCTGGAGACAATTTCCCCATTATCTTAGGGATTAACATTTGGCTCCTGGTTACTTATGCAAATTTCTGTAGCCAGCTTGAATTTCTCCTCAGAAAATGGATTTTTCTTTTCTATCACATTGTCAGGTTGCAAATTTTCCAAACTTTTATGCTCTGCTTCCCTAATAAAACTGAATGCCTTTAGTAGCACCCAAGTCACCTATTGAATGCTTTGCTGCTTAGAAATTTCTTCAGCCAAATACCCAAAATCATCTCTCTCAAGTTCAAAGTTCCACAAATCTCTAGGGCAGGGGCAAATTGCCACCAGTCTCTTTGCTAAAACATGACAAGAGTCACCTTTGCTCCAGCTCCCAACAAGTTTCTCATCTCCATCTGAGACCACCTCAGCCTGGACCTTATTATCCATATTGCTATCAACATTTTGGGTAAAGCCATTCAGCAAGTCTGTAGGAAGTTCTAAACTTTCCCACATTTTCCTGTCTTCTTCTGAGCCCTCCAAACTGTTCCATCTTCTGCCTGTTACCCAGTTCCAAAGTCGCTTCCACATTTTGGGGGATCTCTTCAGCAATGCCCCACTCTACTGGTACCAATTTACTGTATTAGTCTGTTTTCCCCCTGCTGATAAAGACATACCTGAGACTGGGAAGAAAAAGAGTTTTCATTGGACTTACAGTTCCACATGGCTGGGGTGTCAGAATCATGGCGGAAGGTGAAAGGGACTTCTTACTTGGTGGCGGCAAGAGAAAACGAGGAAGAAGCAAAAGCGGAAACCCCTGATAAACCCATCAGATCTCATGATACTTATTCACTATCATGAGAATAGCAGGGGAAAGACCTGCCTCCGTGATTCAATTACCTCCCACTGGGTCCTTCCCACAACACGTGGGAATTCTAGGAGATACAATTCAAGTTGAGATTTCGGTGGGGACACAGCCAAACCATATCAGAAGCTTAGCCACATGGTGACAGATCAGAACTTAACAAGATGGCCAGGAAGCAATTCCTTGTGATCTGGGATGGTTTCGCATCATCTCCTCCCACTGTAAATTAGATAAGATTTTTATGCCAATAAATCTAGGGAATAGTATTATCTGTTTAGGTGAATTTTTTGGAAATGCTTATGGTATGGAGTGAGATGAAGTTACAAATTAGCTTCTGGAGTAACAATAAAAAAGCTAAATAGCTTCTACATTTCTATCGTATGATTTAAACATTTCTGAATTTGTTGTGAATTTCAAAATGCCACCCACATCTACAATAACATCTAAATTCCAATTTCAGAGCAAAATACAATTATTTCTAGATTAGTTATACATTAAAACTTGTTTTTTCTTTTTTTATTATACTTTAAGTTCTAGGGTACATGTGCACAACGTGCAGGTTTGTTACATGTGTATATATGCGCCATGTTGGTGTGCTGCACCCATGAACTCGTCATTTACATTAGGTATATCTCCTAATGCTATCCCTCCCCCCTCCCCCCACCCCACGACAGTCCCCGGTGTGTGATGTTCCCCTTCCTGTGTCCAAGTGTTCTCATTGTTCAATTCCCACCTATGAGTGAGAACATACGGTGTTTGGTTTTTTGTCCTTGCAGTAGTTTGCTGAGAATGATGGTTTCCAGCTTCATTCATGTCCCTACAAAGGACAAGAACTCATCATTTTTTATGGCTGCATAGTATTCCATGGTGTATATGTGCCACATTTTCTTAATCCAGTCTATCACTGATGGACATTTGGGTTGGTTCCCACTCTTTGCTATTGTGAATAGTGCCTCAATAAACATATGTGTGCATGTGTCTTTATAGCAGCATGATTTATAATCCTTTGGGTATAGACCCAGTAATGGGGATGGCTGGGTCAAATGGTATTTCTAGTTCTAGATCCTTGAGGAGTCGCTACACTGTCTTCCACAATGGTTGAACTAGTTTACAGTCCCACCAACAATGTAAACGTGTTCCTATTTCTCCACATCGCTCCAGCACCTGTTGTTTCCTGACTTGTTAATGATCGCCATTCTAACTGGTGTGAGATGGTATCTCATTGTGGTTTTGATTTGCATTTCTCTGATGGCCAGTGATGATGAGCATTTTTTCATGTGTCTGTTGCCTGCATAAATGTCTTCTTTTGAGAAGTGTCTGTTCATATCCTTCACCCACTTTTTGATGGGGTTAATTTAACAAAAACAAATTAAATGACATAATATCTATAAAACCCTTATAATGATGCCTGGAAATTTGTATTCTATTATTATTATTGTTAATAATGAAGACAATGTAGCCTGAGTTCTTTCTACTGTACTACATACAAGATGACATGATAGGATGAACAAAGGTCTGGACCAAGTGATTAGAATATATTTGGAGAAAGGATCTCAGCAGTATATAGTAATAGATTGAAAATGGGATAAGACATGTCTTCAAGACTTCTGATTGGTTATGTAAATTACAATAATGGGTCTCATATAATTAAGTCTTTAGGGCGTTATTCTTGAAATTTCTTAAAGTTTTGAATATCTTTTGCCTGAAGCAATTTAAAGTTATCACTTAGAAATTTTCAGAAGTCCCTGAGAGCAAGAAATATTTAAATTGCCTCCCTGAGCCCAAGGAAGATTCTTTAGAGAATTTCCTGGGCCTTCTCAATGGGACAATGTTTCCACCTGGGCTTCAAGGGCAAATGAAATGTGCCATATTCACAAAGTGAACTGCCCAGTATTTTCTTCTCCTGTTACTTTTGAACTAGCAGGACCAAATTACCCTTCCTTTGTAAATATAGCTGATGTAATGTATGCTGTTTTGAAACAATTTAGAAATAATACCTTTGTTATCAATGTTTTACAGATAATATACCCTGTGTCATCATGGCTTCCAAACAGTAATCCCTTCTTCAGAAATTCATCAGCTTCACAGAAAATTTTGTTGAACAGCCTAAAAACAGAAGATCAAGGCAAAACAATCTACTGTGTATTGCAACCTAGGAAGTGAGCTGACCTTCCATTTAGAGGTAATTGCTGAAGCCATACTACTAACACAAATTGAAGGGGGGGTGGTGGTTAGCCTTATGAAATGAATTGAAATAAGCCATGTCTTTTGAAAATGTAGTATTTCTTATTAGAGAAAGTGTAGAATCCAAGAGGATTGTTTCAGATACAGTTAGAAAATAGAAAAAAAGAAAAAATATTATCAAAAGACTACTTGCATATCCAAAATAATTTGAGCATTCAAAACAGATGATGTTTAGGTTTATAGTTGTTTTCATGAACAGTCCTTCTACAGAATAGGTTTATAATTTCTAACTGGGAATAAAGATTCATTGGTCAAAATACAGTTTTGTGGTCCTCACTTTATTACAAGCACATGTATATGCATCTGAAAGTATCATCTCTCTTCTGTTGCTCAATAAGCTGCCAATCTGTACTCTTGGTCCAGAATGCAAAGCAGTCTGTTACCACCAAAGTTCTGATTCTGTGGCCATTTAAATCACAGCACCAATTCAGTTTGATTTTGTTCAGTTTAGCAAATGTTCGTCCAATGCTAATCATGAGTAGACAATGTTCTAGCATGGTCCCTGTCCCAGAACCTCTAACTAGGCATGCTATTTGAAACACAAACACTTTATTACTTGTTCTTGAATATATCTTTGAATTTGTGAAAATGCAAATGAAGAGGAGCAATGACTCTTTAGTTAATAGGAAGAATTTTGGCTTCTTATGCTTGTGAGTATTTTGGAGATGTTTGAATATTTTTAATTTTTTTTTGTTGCTGGTAATGCATTTGTATGGTGACTTTAGATATAACATTTGTGAGATACACACACACATTTAGATTTTAGATGAATGAACTGAAATAGCCTCTATTTAAAAATGTCACCCTACGCGTTCCTTGTTTTAAACTGCAATGGACTTTTGTTATAATGGTATAACACTGTTCACTGCAAAGTGAGTAGACTTTGGTATAATGCGCATCCATCTCATATCATGAATGTGATAAAAAATAGGTTGACTTAGATGAAAGGAGACTTGATATATGAGAAAGTGTGATTGATGAAATTCCAAAGATACTTGTGCAGCGGTTGATACTGGGGACAGAGACATAAAAGAACTTGAGAGAAGAACAAGTCAGTAGAAAATAAGAAGGAACAAAAATAGTGCTTACTACATGCTATGTACTTTACATGCTTTGCCTATTTATTCTCCCGAGAACCCCATTATAAGCCTATTAAGACCCCCATGTTATAGATGAAGATAGTGAGATTCAGAGAATTTATAAATTGCCCATGGTCACAGCTAGTAACTGGCCAAGATAGGACTTAAGCACATGTTCTCTCTATTAGACAAAGTGGACTTGACACAATAATAGCTGCATCGTGGCAGTGGTTAGAAGAATGTTTCTTACCATGAAATTGCTTCTCAGTCATAATTTAACAGGGAATTGGAATTGAGGTGGCATTATTTATAACATAGCATTAAAAAAGTGAATCTAGGATTTAGATAAAAAAGGATGTATTTCTAGGGTATAAAAGGATCCCAAAGTATAAAAAGTGGAGTTGATGGAAATAAGGGCAAAATATGCTGAAAGGAGAAATACCCTTATAATAGCCAAAGGCAGATCTGGTTAGTTAGAAGCTGGTTGAAATAAGTTCAAACAACTCAATTTAGACCTTAAACTTGTGCCAAGTTTTGTGAATAAAGAAAAATGGCCTATGTGTTAAGTGCCTGGTTTGTTTTCAGAAATTACTTTTGTTTTGTGAACTAAGTGGAAGATATTCATCAATGGACAATGATACTACTGGAAATTTGTTTGTGTAGAGGGGTAGTTGGGTGGGGAGAAATGACTGTTCCTGAGAAAAAATTAAAAGAGATAGCTTGAGACTTTCTGAGGTAAGGTTAAGCAAAATCCACCATTCCCAATTCCCAGGGAATGGCTATTTTCCAGTTGATATTTTCCTGCAGTATCACCTAAAGTGAGATGTGCTGTTAGAACATGTCTCTTTAGTCGTAGTCTTTCTTTGCATCATGTTCAATTGGACTTAGGCAGCAACCAATTAAAATGGCAACTAAAAGGTGTTTGCATTAGAGAATGAGAAGACAAACCAGCTGCTGGGAGACAATATATGCAAATCACATGATAAATAACTCATATCCAAAATATATAAAGAATTCTCAAAACTCAACAAGAAAAAAAAAACTCAATTAAAAATGAGCAATAGAACCAGCATGGTGGTGCATGCCTGTAGTTCTGTGTTCTGGTTAAGTTGGTAGTTACATGAATCTGTAGTCCCAGATACTCAGAGGCTGAGGTGGGAGAATGGCTTGAGGCCAGGAGTTTGAGGACAGCCTGGGAAAAATAGCGAGACCCCCATTTGTTATCAAAAAAGGGAGCAAAAGATACTTTACTAAAGAATGGAAAAACATCATCAGTCGTCAAGGAAATGTAAAATAAAATCATAATTAAATATGACTATCTATTAGAATGGATATATCTATTAGAATGGATAAAAAATTACTGACAATATTAAATGATGAGTTGGGAAGCAAGTGGAACTCTCATACATTGTTGGTTGAAATGCAAAACTGGTACAGCCACTCTGGAAAACTGTTTGGCAGCTTCTTATACATTTAAACATGCTTATTGTCTCATTCCTGGATATTCTAAAAAAACGAAAGCTTATGGTCATACAAAAATTGGGGCAGAAATATTTATAGTAGCTCTATTCATAATTGCCCCAAACTGGAAACAATCCAAATATCCTTCAAAAGGTGAACAGATAGGCAAAATACAGTAATCTACTCAATAGAATACTATTTAGCAATAATAACTTGAATGGATCTCAGAGGCTTTATCTAAGTGAAAGAAGCTCAACCCCAGTGGCTCATATGATTCTATTTATAAGTATTTATATGACATTATGGTAAACGTAAAACTATAGGGATAGAAAATATCAGTGGTTGCCAGGATGTACAGGTAAGTGGAAGAGGTGACTAAGAAAAGAATATCACAAAGAAGTGTTTTGTGGTAATAGAAGAGTTCTGTGTTCTGGTTATGGCCGTGGTTATATGAATCTATGCATGTTTTAAAATTCATAGAACCATACAGTAGAAGATAAAAAGTCAGTTTATGGTATGACATCTAACTGTATGATAATTTTAAAAAACCACAAAAAAATTCCACCCCTAACCAAAGAAAAAGGTGTTTGCACTTTAACACGAAGATTTCGTATTATTGGGCTTTACATGAATTGGTCGTGTTCTCTGGATAATCAGGAACGCAGTAATCACTGGTTGGGTTCATTTCTGATGAATCACCCTCCAGATTGACACACTTCTTTCAGTGTTGGAACACATATGGGTTATTGTTGAGTTCTCCTGACCTGGGAGTGAGGTTTTAAAGTAAATTACCAAATCTCTTATGCAATACACTCTGTATTGCTTTTATAATTCATTAAAAAACCTCAGGCAAGTAAGGGACACAAGCAGGTAGTCTTGGAGCCTAGGCTTTGCTACACATTAGTTATATGACTTTAGGCTGAACTCTCTCACTTTAGGTTTTCTTATCTTTCAAATGATAATGTGGAGTTTAAATTACGTAATGTGAAAAAAAATCACAAAGTTCCTGGCCAAGAATGAGTGATCAATATCATAAGCTTTCCCCTCATATTTCTCTTCCTGCATTGTTAATTCTTTTCATTCCATTTCCATATATTCCTTCCTCCTCTTCCCTATTTTCTCTTTCTTCAATACTTTTATGGGTCTGTGGCAAATTTTTATATTTGTACATTGGTATACTTGGATTTACCATGTAAATAAATTATATTAATTTTTTTGACTTCTTACAGGTAAAAGAGAGACATTTAAATGGAATGGGAAAACCAAACCATTCTGGTGGAATTTTTTTCTGAAGGGACTTTCTGGTCACCCAAGGCTTGAGTTATTCTTTTTTGTGCTCATCTTCATAATGTATGTGGTCATCCTTCTGGGGAATGGTACTCTCATTTTAATCAGCATCTTGGACCCTCACCTTCACACCCCTATGTACTTCTTTCTGGGGAACCTCTCCTTCTTGGACATCTGCTACACCACCACCTCTATTCCCTCCACGCTAGTGAGCTTCCTTTCAGAAAGAAAGACCATTTCCTTTTCTGGCTGTGCAGTGCAGATGTTCCTCAACTTGGCCATGGGGACAACAGAGTGTGTGATTCTGGGCATGATGGCCTTTGACCGCTATGTGGCTATCTGCAACCCTCTGAGATATCCCATCATCATGAGTAAGGATGCCTATGTACCCATGGCTGTTGGGTCTTGGTTTGCAGGAATTGTCAACTCTGCGGTACAAAATACATTTGTAGTACAATTGCCTTTCTGCAGGAATAACATCATCAATCATTTCTCCTGTGAAATTCTAGCTGTCATGAAGATGGCCTGTGCTGACATCTCAGGCAATGAGTTCCTCATGCTTGTGGACACAATATTGTTCACATTGATGCCACTGCTCTTGATAGTTATCTCTTACTCATTAATCATTTCCAGCATCCTCAAGACTCACTCCTCTGAGGGGAGAAGCAAAGCTTTCTCTACTTGCTCAGCCCATCTGACTGTGGTCATAATATTCTATGGGACCATCCTCTTCATGTATATGAAGCCCAAGTCTAAAGAGACACTTAATTCAGATGACTTGGATGCTACCGACAAAATTATATCCATGTTCTATGGGGTGATGACTCCCACGATGAATCCTTTAATCTACAGTCTTAGAAACAAGGATGTGAAAGAGGCAGTAAAACACCTACTGAACAGAAGTTTCTTTAGCAAGTGAATGCAAAATGTACTGGAGTGTGAACACACTTGATATTGTTGAAACTTCAGAATTATGTTAGAATTTTGGATACTTTTACTATTTTTCTGCATTTTCATATATTATGTTAAAATAATGAGATACAGCATTTCAAAATTATTGCATGTCCACTCTAGAGAATTTGCAAGACACAGGGCAGTAGGATGAAGAAGACAGAGGGGTTACCTATATTACTCTAATAGTGGGAAATGGCTACTTTTCAACATTTTGAACAGTATCTTTCGTATTATGGTTTTTAAATTTTGCTGTATTGGAATTGGGTGTGATGTGCCTTTTTATGTTCACTTTTCTACATAACGTTATTTCATAGGCAACATTTCATTGACTCTTTCAAAATAAATAAAGCCCTCTGTTGTAGAAAAAGCAAAACAGAAAAAACCCAATATACTGCACTCACATTTTCCAGTGGCAAGCCTTGTGTTATAGTTTCACATTAATCTCCAGATCCTGTTGAGTCATTAAATACTATTTTCTTGTTCTGTATTTAAATATTTTTGTGTGAAGCTGAGTATTTGGGACTATCAAGGGGCAGTAGATAAATAGAGTTTAAAAGCAGGGCCTATGCAATCAATCGGGATATCCTGCTTTATGGTCTTTCTTTGCTTTAACTTACATGTTGGCTTTAGCATAAAGAACATTTTGCAAAATTAAAAATAGGTTTGAAAATCAGTCTACTGGTCCAGATAATAATGTGGACTAGTTTTGGGTTGAATGGAGTGTCCTATCAATGCCCATTTAGAAGATGCCCAATTTTTTTGCTATCCCGAGGGAATTCCAATATTTTTCCAAGTCTTAGAAGAATGTCCAAGCTCTTAATTTTTAGTACAAATACTATTCATGTCTTGTCTCTGTTACTAACCAGCTTAATTTGAGGAAGAAGAGGATTGGGGAATGTCAGACATTATCTTGCTTTTCCTTGGTTTTTACGTCAACATTTTACTCTATGTGAAGAACATTTTAAATTTACAGCCCAAGATGAATGATGAAGTGTGTTCAGGAGTGAACCACCTTCTAGGTAATCAGTTTAGCTGAATCAATTTTTATTAATGGACCAGTGAATTTAGGGTATATTGGGCATAAACATATTTTACGTAGACAAGTAAGAATTACCTGCTTGTGGAATCTTTCGGTTTAGTCACTCGTTTAATCTTCCCAAGTTCACTTGTTAATTTTAGTGGAAAGAATATTAAACAGTCACAAACTATATTTAAATATATCCATCATAGTTGTTTACAGATTAAATCTGATGGCAAGAGTTGAAATTATTGATAATTAAATTTACATCCTGACAAAATGGGCTGTGAAAATCTATTAGTTCCCATACACGAGTTCATTGGACTTTTTGCACCCACTAAGAATTCCTGGTAGGTAGAAAACTCTGGAAGTCAGGCATTTTATGTTTGACTCGTAGTCAGGTTGTCTTGAATGCTCAAATGCTAATTTTGTTTTCCTTCACAACTTAAATCCAGCCACTTTGATAAATTCTCTGGGATGACTCAGGTGGCTCCATAGTCTTACATCAGATTTATACCATTTTTTATTATTATACTCTAAGTTATAGGGTACATGTGCGCAATGTGCACGTTTGTTACATAGGTATACATGTGCCATGTTGGTTTGCTGCTCTCATCAACTCGTCATTTACATTAGGTATTTCTCCTAATGCTATTCCTCTCCCAACACCCTACCCCCCGACAGGCCCCAGTGTGTGATGTTCCCCACCCTGTGTCCAAGTGTTCTCATTGTTGAATTCCCACCTATGAGTGAGAACATGTAGTGTTTGATTTTCTGTCCTTGTGATAGTTCGCTGAGAATGATGGTTTCCAGCTTCGTCCATGTCCCGGCAAAGGACTTGAACTCATCCTTTTTTATGGCTGCATAGTATTCCATGGCATATATGTGCCACATTTTCTTAATCTAGTCTATCATTATGGACATTTGGGCTGGTTCCAAGTCTTTGCTATTGTGAATAGTGCCGCAATAAACATAGGTGTTCATGTGTCTTTATAGTAGCATGATTTATAATCCTTTGGGTATATACCCAGTTATGGGATCACTGGGTCTAATGGTATTTCTAGTTCTAGATCCTTGAAGAATCTCCACACTGTCTTCCACAATGGTTGAACTAGTTTACAGTCCCACCAACAGTGTAAAAGCATTCCTATTTCTTCACATCCTCTCCATCACCTGTTTTTTCCTGACTTTTTAATGATCACCATTCTAACTGGCATGAGATGGTATCTTATTGTGGTTTTGATTTGCATTTATCTGATAACCAGTGATGGTGAGCATTTTTTCATGTGTCTGTTGGCTGCATAAATGTCTTCTTTTGAGAAGTTTCTGTTCATATCTTGCCCACTTTTTGATAGGGTTGTTTGTTTTTTTCTTGTAAATTTGTTTAAGTTCTTTGTAGATTCTGGATATTAGAGATTTATACATTTTTGATAGAAAATTAAAGCAAGAAGAAATTTTGAAGCACACATTTCTCCTTACAGGAGAATATTAGGAGAGTTTTTCTCTCACAGGGTTGTAGAATCAAGGTCTGAAGAAAATAAAGGCATGTTAACTGTCTTGATACATTTATGTGTTCAAATTTGCTGGGCAAAATACACAATCATTATAATACTGACATAATGCTTTATTTTAATACTTGAGCCTCTAGAGGAGTTTTCATGCAGAAAGTTTATTTTAAAAGCTTATGGAGGATCATTTTGTTGTTAGCAATTTGTTTTTTCTAATTTGGAGACAAAGTAAGATAAACTTATCTGATATAACAGGCATGTATCTCTGTGTGTGTGTGTGTGTGTGTAGTGTGTGTGTGTGTTTGTAGTGTGTGTGTGTTCCTGTGATTTTTCTACCAGACAGCAAAATCTACCATTTCTACCAGATAGCAAAATCTGCCATTTCTACCAGATAGCAAAAATTTCTACCAGATAGCAAAATCTACAATTCTTAGTGTAACTGAAGAAGCAAGCCACACCCCCATCACATGCTCTGCCAGGGGGATAAGGGAATTTTTCCTGTTTCACTTCCATAGCACACTAAGCCATCACTTTAATCACAGCTTTCACCACTTTGTATTGAAATTCACTAATTACATGAATGTTTTTCTTACTAACTATATGATTCTTGAAGGTGAGGACTGTGTCTGAGGCATTTTTATATTTGCAGATGTTCTTTCTACAAGTTTCATAGAGTATATATATAATACATTTCATGTAAACAAGTGATTTAAAAATGTAAAATTGTGACTGTTATCATTAATTGATATATCTTTATCCTATTTGATACTTTGTTATTAGCTGAAAAGAATATTTAAGAAACCAGTGTAGAAATGTAAAATACACAATAGAAAAATGAATAGAGGACATGAGTGCACAACTCACATGAAAGAAAATAAAACTCTTTAAGACACACCAAAATGTAAATAGTAAATATCTATAAAGATTAAAATGCCATTTACAATAATGACAAGATACCATTTTAAGCCCTTTAGATTAGATTGAAAATCTAAATTATTGACAACATCCAGTGTTGATAAGAGGAAGATAAAATTAGCAACGCCATAACACTACATTAGTATTATCCTTTTAGATTCATAAAAAATCTTCATTGATTTTGACCCACTCATTTCAGTTTTAGAATTCTATCTGAATAAATTTTGAAATTACTTTGATAAAAATAAATTTTAAAAGTAAAGAAGAGAAAAAATGAAAACAATCATTCAGAAGTGTTCAGCCTTAAGATGCCTCAGTTTACTCTCATTAGAGAAAGGCAAATTATTTTAGCCTAAGTTATTACATTGTTTTATGATTAGGATCAGTCTTCTTTCTGAACTGTGGTTTTTGCCAGGCTATTTAATTATAGTTTATTCTTGGCTTTGTTTTTTACACCATTATATACTGCTTGAGGATATCTTTTCTTGTCTTGCCTTCTTTTACCTTCTCTTTCTGTCCCTGTCTTCTTTCCTCTTTTATTCCCTCTCTTCCTTCGTTTATCCTTTTCCCATTCCTCCATCCTTCTCTTCCTTCTGTCCTTTCATTCTTTTTTTTACAGTATGTATCACCATTAGAATAAATGAAAATATATCAATGTCAAAGAGTATACCAATAAACTCATCTTTACATGAAAATATCATACATTGAAAATGCATTTAGTTTATCTAACTTGCCAAACATCACAGCTTAGCCTGGCCTACCTTAAATGTGCTCAGAAGACTTACATTAGCCTATGAGTGGGCAGAATCATGTAACACAAAGCCTATTTTATATTAAAGTGTTGAATATCCTAAGTAATTTATTGAATATTGTGCTGAAAATGAAAAGTAGAATGGTTGTATGTTTCTTGAAGTACAGTTTTTACTCAATGCATATTATTTCACACCATCTGTAAATATATGTTTATTCAGAGTCAACTTTTACTGTAAACTAAATCCATAAAGTGAATGGGAAATTTGTGTACAGAAAACATCAATTATACTTCCAAAATGATGAGAGAGATTGAGAGAGAGAGAGAGAGAGAGAGAGAGAGAAGCTCCCTTCTGATTTTGTGTATGAAATAGAGTAATAGGCCTCCCATAATTAGGTCTTCAGGGCTTTATTTCTGAAGTTTCATAAGTTTTATACACCTTTCATCTTGGAGGCAATTTAAAGTTGTGCACAGAGGTTTAGAAGAGTCCTTAAGAGCAGAATATTTAAATTGTTTCTTAAATCCTGAGGCATATCTTTAGGAATTTGTGGGTCTCCACAATGGGATGGTATTTCAGCATGCACTTCAGAGGCAAATTCAATTTGCCCTATTCCTAAAATTTATTGCCAAATATTAATTTTCTTTCTATTTTTAAACTAGAGGAATCTGATGATACTTTTTCTGAACTAGAGGAATTTCATGACACTTTATCCTAGTAATCATGTCCATAACACCATGTTTCTGTAAACATCAACTAGTCAATCAGTTTCTATGACAAAATGATTACTCACTCGTCTTGCCTCTTTGGAGATTCAGCTACTAATGAGTGGCTATGAAGACTGGCTGCAAGTAGAAAAGTAAGACAAAATTGTCTGTTGCTGTTGCAACCTATAAAGAGAGGCAACCTCTGGTTTGGAGGTAAGTTATTGCAAAAACAAGAACAATATTTCAACTGTAAGAGAGACTTGGACTGATTGGTTAAATCAGTTTGAAAATGACATTTTTTTTTCTGATTTGAGAGTGACTTTGAATATTGGAAATGGAATTTAAGTGTCTATTCACTGGGATGTAGTAGGAACAAAATAAAAGCCATGAGACCAAAAGAGCAGTTCTGCATGCAAAGGCAATTGAACAAAAACTGAATTTGCCCAGCCCTTATGAATTACTTTTTGTCAGTGTGCAGTTTTTTTATGACATTACAAAGTATTTGGACACTGTATCATCTACTTAAGCTAATTAAAGCTCACTACACAGTAAATAGCAGATTGTGTGTTCTTTAGTATAGAATTCATATTAAACAAATCCTTGACTGTGGTTCCCTAGCAGTAACTCAGGTCTATTTGGTTCAGTTACCCATGAACCAGTTGAACTGTGTGCTAGGTAATATGCCAGGGACTCTTTATACAACAATATCATGTGAGGAGAACATTAATGACAAATTTGGAAAATAAAAAAAACTAAATAATCTCTTCGGATCTGAAATATATAATTTGCCAAAGGAATGCATAGTCAGAAAGAGACCATCTTAGGAAATATCCTCATGTGCTTGCATTAGCATTGGCGACTATTTTGAATATTTGCTTTTCTGTCATTAGGTCATGATTGTAATAGTGAGTAACTTTCCTTTTCCTCTTTTATGTTAATAGGCTTGCTCAAGATGTTAAAATAGTTTCAGTCAAGAAAAACTCAGTCATGTGTTTTAAAACTAGCAACACACTGGCACCTTATTAAAATCCTATCTTTTATACCTAACGTAAATGATGAGTTAATGGGTGCAACACACCAACATGGCACATGTATACATATGTAACAAACCTGCACGTTGTGCACATGTACCCTAAAACTTAAAGTATAATAATAAAAAGAAGACTTCAAAAAAAAGATAAGGTTTTATATCCAATAAAACTGTCAAATATAAGAGGACACAATAAACTGTTATCAACATGAGAAAAAATAAAATCCTATCTTTTTTTATGAAATAAATTGACTTTGATAAAAGGTGGATCTTTTGGATGATTTTTCTTTTCTGCCACCTAATTCACTGGCATCCAAAGTGTTGGAGTGACTGTGATAAAACGTATCAGAATTTTTAAAAAATGAAAATAATACCATTTATTAGAACATAGTGTGTGATCTGACTAAGTAAGCCACATACACCTGACCTCATGGAAGGATGATAATGACTAGTTCAGGGAGGTCAAAAAAACTCTTAACAGAATGAAAAGTCATAAAAGACAAGCATGAAGGAAACCACTAACAATAGGAACCATTGCTGTGCTAAGTGAGTTACACACATCATTTCATTTAATCTTATGCACAAGTACATGGTATAGATGTTGTCCATATCTTCATTCTACTGATGACTATGGTGATCAGAGACATGTCCAGGTCACCTAGTTAATAAGGGGCAGAGATGGCATTTGAACCAAGCCTCTTCCAAAGTCTGTGACCTTGACAATATTATGGAATATGCTTGATAGTATATCTTGTAGCACAGAGGTAGCTCATGAAACAATAATTTTTGCAGAGAGCAGATTTTTACAGGTTTGCATATAATCTCCGTTATTCAAAGAACTATACATTGTAAAATGCTCTCTGGGGTCTCAAGTAGTTAATACCTTAATCCAGAAAATCCAAAAAATTCTAGAAAATGTAAATTGTATGAAAAGCTACAGAACGATAGGGGAAATTTAGAATAGGGAAATCAGGTTGGGTTTGAAGTGATCCTGAGGTGACTAATTATGTCTCGAAATTGAGAAGATGGACCTGAGATTCACAGCAAAGTGCCTCATAATGTTAGGTGGAGGAAGTATTCTGAAGATAAAAGGCTCCTTGAACCTGAAAACGGAAAAGAATAATAGCCAACATTTACTGAACCATAATTTTATTCCAGGAAATTTGCTAGATCATAAAAACATTAAAATGTTTCGTGGAAAAAAAGTGACACGGAATTGGATGTTAGACCCTAAGCCAGGTCAAAGAATAGCCTAGAGCTTGTTGGTAGGAAATGAGACAGACATAGTACTGCAAGTCCTACTGATACTAAATAAATTATCTTAAGTATTGGGAATGTGACTATAAAGTACCTGTTCATCTTCAGCAATTACCATTTAGTGTGTGATATTGAACAAGTTAGAACAGTTTTCAAACGCATGTGGTCATGTCCTATGGCAACGGATGGCTTTAATGTAGTATGCTATTGGAAAGGTGAAAGGAGAAAGGCTAGGAATCCCACAAACAAGAACTCTTTAGCTTAAATATTATTTTATTAATAGGAAATACATTCACAAGGTTCAAAATTTTAAAAATGTGCTAAAGGGTATACTGTTAACAGTCCCACCCCAATTAATAAGCTATATATTCCCTTTTCTGGGGATAAAAACTATTGTTTATTTTTCTAGAGATACTCTATGTGTGAGCAAAAATACATGCATGTATATATACACATACACATATATATATAATCTTTTTTACACAAATGATAGTGTACCATATATACTGTTCTATTACTTTTCCATTTAATGTTTCTTGAAGATCTTTCCACATCAGTGCACAACACATCCTTACTCCTTTTGACGGCAGTACAATATTGCATTATTTCTATGTTTTCTTCTTGTGGAAATTTAAATTGTCTGCTACATCTGCTGTTACAAATGATACTTTAATGAATCCATTTCTATTAAAATCACTTTGGCATGTGCCAGTATACCTGTATGATAATTACTGAGAAGTCAGTCTGTGGTCAAATGTTATATATATATGTATTTGTTATTTTGATAAATATTGCCACAGAGTGGGAGGTATTAGGGAATTTCTGTTTGAAAGTTCCCTGCGATTTTGGTCACTGGTTTCTTAAATATTCTTTTCAGCTAATAACAGAGTATCAAATAGGATAAAGATATGTCAATTAATGATAACAGTCACAATTTTTTTGTGTGTATACTGTATATATAATATTTGTATATTTATGTTGCATATAAGATATATTTTCTATATATAAAATATATAACTATGTGTTCCATTTTGTATATAACTATCTTTATTATTTCCTTAGGCTATATCTCAGACACAGAATGTGTGGGCCAAAATTCATAAACTTTTGCCTGTGATATAAAAGGAAGACATTTGGTAATCTATAGGGATTGATGTGAGTATATATTACTCACATTCTCATCTGAGGAAAATTTCTGCAAATATACTATAATCAAACACAAAACAATAAATACAATCCTCAAGAGAGTGAAAAAAAGGGATCAATGATGATCAATGAATATATGTATAGATAGGTAGACATATTGACTATCCAAGCTTGTATAATCTAAAGGCTGAAAAAGAACTCTCAAAAAGGCAGATTGTAAGGACTTTGTAAGTATTATACCAGTAAAACCTAGGAATTAGGAGATTAGAATAAAAGTGGAGAAAAGCATTCTGAGTTTTGGCTTCATTTCGATTTCAGGGATAATTAAGGTGATTAGAGCACACCCTACTGGAGAAAACAGTTTATGGCCTTAGAAGTTAAATTATGAGAGGAGAGAAAAAGAAGGCAATGACTTACTGAATGAAAAAAATGGGTAGTGTTCAAGTTAATGAAAACAAATAGTGAATGACAACTTCGTCAATTAGCAAAAATAAAAAAGTGGGAAAAAGAGAATGCAATAATTCAAATAATTAATAAAAATAAATTATGATGGAAAGAATAAAATGTAGTACATTAATAATTATGTTAAAGTAAATAGAATAGTCTGAATATTCTCATAAATGACCCAAACATTTAAAAAGTAGTTAAAACATACTCTGATATTTGTTATTTAAAAGTAGTATACTTTAAACAAAGTGAAAAAGAGAAGTTAAAAATAAGAAGTTGTACAAAGAGATAGCAGACAAAAGCAAACTAAAAGAAAGCGGAAGTGTAATATCAATATCATAAAAGTAGAATTAAACTTTAAAGTGTCAAATAGAATAAAGATACATCAATTAATGATAAGTTATAATTTATGAAGACGATATATTAACCATAAATCTATCTACACTACACTAACATAGAAACTAAGCCTATATAACAAAAGGATTCTAGGTATACAAGAATTTGATAACAATATTTACATAGAATTCATTAAATCTAGGCAGCAGAAAATAGGTTATTTCAAAGATTTTAATAATATATTTAATAAATTTTACATGTATACATGTTTTGTGCATGTATTTAAATCTATGTATCTTCCCAAAGAGAAATCACATTTTTTTGTTAACATTTACAACATACATCATGCAATTGGCTGCACAAAAGTCCATAACTAGAGAATTATAGGTCATGTTTTCTATTAAAATAAAATGGGGCCGGGCGTGGTGGCTCACACTTCTGATCCCAGAACTTTGGGAGGCTGAGGTGGATCACTTGAGGTCAGGAGTGCAAGATCAGCAAGGGCAACATGGCGAAACCCTGTCTGTACCAAAAACACAAAAATTAGCCAGGCGTGGTGGTGCATGCCTGTAGTCCCAGCTACTCAGAAGGCTGAGACAGGAGAATCACTTGAACCAGGGAGGTAGAGGCTACAGTGAGCCAAGATGGCGCCACTGCACTCCAGCCTGAATGACAGAGCGAGACTTTGTCGCAGAAAAAAATAAAAATAAAAATATATAAATTAATTAAATAAAATGGGAAATAAATAATAAAAATAGAATGAAAATGCCTAATCACTAAATAATGAAGAAAGATGCTTGGATTTAAGAGGAACTAAAGAGAAAAACAAAAAAATTATCTAGAAACCAGTAAAAAAAATTCTCATAGAAAACTAAGTCTATAATAGAACAAAAACTGCTCTAAGTGCCTTTATTTGAGCAAGAAATAGAGGAGTAAGGAGGAGGAAATAAGAATTTTTCTTCTTATTTCAAGAAATTAGATAAATAGTATTAGAATAGAGAACATAGAAATTAGAAATCAGAAACTTAGAAAAATAGATCCGAATAAACAAGAAACTTATGAAGACAGAAACTTAATGAAACGCAAAAAGTCACGAGGATAAATCTAACCTAAGCTGTTTTTTTTTTTTTTAAAGACCTGTAATATAGGAAAACCCCTTGTGAGTCGAATAAAGGAAAAAAAAAAGTCAAACAGGCATCATAATGAAAATGAGAACTTTTCATGTAAGGGAGGACACAAGAATTATAATGATCAAATGCAACTCTGTGACAAAACATTTGTTATAGAAATGAGTACTTTTCTAGCAAAATATAAAGTATAAAATCAACTGCTATCAAATTACCATATTGAAATCTTCTTTCTGACCAATCACAGTTTTTATCCGATATTTCTTTTGAAATATTAGTATTGTTAATTAGAATACAAGGTATTCTAGTCTGTGAGCCAAATTCTCTTTGCAAAATGAGTATTAGAGCTCGAATTCTGAAGCCATACTGCTTGGGTTTAAGTCCTTGCTCTTTCATTTATTTGTCTTTATGAAATTGACCTTAAGCAAATTATTTAACTTTTCTGTGCCTTATTTTCCCCTCTACACAATAGGCTTGGTGATACTAATAGTAACAGTAATTACCTCATAGGCTTGCTATTCAGACTCCATTATGTAATGCACAGAGAAAACAATTAATAGAGGATTGGCACACAGTAAGAAATGTAGCAATTATTTTGCCTTTGATTTTGTTCATTCATCCAAGAAATGTTTTTGAACATTTGCATCTGTGTCTGTTCTATTCTAGCTACAGGGGCTGTGGAAATAAGCAAGAATAAGTACCAGCCCTAATGAAGTTTACATTCTACTGGGAAAGAGAGACAACACACGTAACATAGTATAATTTCAAGGAGTGACAAGAGCATCGATCTATTGTGTGGTGATTTATAGCCAATAAAAATAGTTTAGTGTTCAATTATATGTAATACAATGCTCATTTCTATTATAACCTACAGTTTATGTATGTGATGACAAATATGACAAAAAGTTCAGACTTCAACAGGAAGATTTAGGTTTGAATCTTAGCTCTGCTATATAGTATTTACCTTTGGTCAAGTTTACTTAACATATCCACTTTGATTTATTCATCTGTAAAATATGGATACTAATACACCTCTCCTAGAACTGTGATAATATTAAATGAATTAAATGGCTGTAGCACGAAACATGTTAGTTTTATCTTCCCTTCCCTCTCTCCATTCACTCATTGATTCATTCCCTTCCCTCTTTGCATTCATACATTCCCTCTTTTCTGTCCACTTTTCTTTATGCTCTCTTTTCTTTCTTTGGTCTTTTCCTTTTTTATTTTTCTTTTTCCTGGGAAT
The DNA here is from genome assembly GCF_029289425.2 of Pan paniscus. Taxonomy (NCBI): domain Eukaryota; kingdom Metazoa; phylum Chordata; class Mammalia; order Primates; family Hominidae; genus Pan; species Pan paniscus. The sequence continues at coordinate 34,786,647 of NC_073260.2, forward strand.
TATGATACATATTCATTGATACATGCTTGAAAGTAATCAGAGTAAGATAAATATTTGTCTTAACATGCTCTGTCTTACAGGTTAAATAGAGAGTAAAATGGAATGGGAAAACCACACCATTCTGGTGGAATTTTTTCTGAAGGGACTTTCTGGTCACCCAAGACTTGAGTTACTCTTTTTTGTGCTCATCTTCATAATGTATGTGGTCATCCTTCTGGGGAATGGTACTCTCATTTTAATCAGCATCTTGGACCCTCACCTTCACACCCCTATGTACTTCTTTCTGGGGAACCTCTCCTTCTTGGACATCTGCTACACCACCACCTCTATTCCCTCCACGCTAGTGAGCTTCCTTTCAGAAAGAAAGACCATTTCCCTTTCTGGCTGTGCAGTGCAGATGTTCCTCGGCTTGGCCATGGGGACAACAGAGTGTGTGCTTCTGGGTATGATGGCCTTTGACCGCTATGTGGCTATCTGCAACCCTCTGAGATATCCCATCATCATGAGTAAGGATGCCTATGTACCCATGGCAGCTGGGTCCTGGATCATAGGAGCTGTCAATTCTGCAGTACAAACAGTGTTTGTGGTACAATTGCCTTTCTGCAGGAATAACATCATCAATCATTTCACCTGTGAAATTCTGGCTGTCATGAAACTGGCCTGTGCTGACATCTCAGACAATGAGTTCATCATGCTTGTGGCCACAATATTGTTCATATTGACACCTTTGTTATTAATTATTGTCTCTTACACGTTAATCATTGTGAGCATCTTCAAAATTAGCTCTTCCGAGGGGAGAAGCAAAGCTTCCTCTACCTGTTCAGCCCATCTGACTGTGGTCATAATATTCTATGGGACCATCCTCTTCATGTATATGAAGCCCAAGTCTAAAGAGACACTTAATTCGGATGACTTGGATGCTACCGACAAAATTATATCCATGTTCTATGGGGTGATGACTCCCACGATGAATCCTTTAATCTACAGTCTTAGAAACAAGGATGTGAAAGAGGCAGTAAAACACCTACTGAACAGAAGGTTCTTTAGCAAGTGAATGCAAAATGTACTCGAGTGTGAACACACTTGATATTGTTGAAACTTCAGAATTATGTTAGAATTTTGGATACTTTTACTGTTTTTCTGCATTTTCATATATTATGTTAAAATAATGAGATACAGCATTTCAAAATTATTGCATGTCCACTCTAGAGAATTTGCAAGATACAGGGCAGTAGGATGAAGAAGAAAGAGGGGTTACCTGTTACTCTACTAGTGGGAAATGGCCCCGTTTCAACATTTTGAACAGTAACTTTCATATTATGGTTTTTTTTTCCTGCATTGGAATTGGGTGTGATGTGCCTTTTTATGTTCACTTTTTTCCATAATGTTATTTCATAGGCAACATTTCATAGAATCTTTCAAAATAAATAAAGCCCTCTGTTGTAGAAAAAGCAAAACAGAAAAACCCCAACATAGTGTACTCACATTTTCCAGGGACAAGCCTTGTGTTATAGTTTCACGTTAATCTCCAGATCCTGTTAAGCCATTAAATACTAGTTTCTTTTTCTGTATTAAATTTTGTGTGTGTGTGAAGTTGAGTATCTGGGACTATCAAAGGGCAATAGATAAATAGAGTTTAAAAGCAGGGCCAATGCAATCAGTCAGGATATCCTGCTTTACGGTCTTTGTTTGCTTTAACTTACATGTTGGCTTTAGCATAAAGAACATTTTGCAAAATTAAAAATAGGTTTGAAAATCAGTCTACTGGTCCAGATAATAATGTGGACTACTCTTGGGCTGAATGGAGTGTCATATCAATGCCCATTTAGAAGATGCCAGATTTCTTTGCTGTCCCGAGGGAATTCCAATATTTTTCCAAATCTTAGAAGAATGTCCAAGCTCTTAATTTTTAGTAAGAATACTATTGATGTCTTGTCTCTGTTACTAACCAGTTTGATTTGAGGAAGAAGAGGACTGGGGAAAGTCAGACACTACCTTGCTTTTCCTTGGTTTTTACGTCAACTTTTTACTCTATTGAAGAACATTTTAAATTTACAGCCCAAGATGAATGATGAAGTGTGTTCAGGAGTGAACCACATTCTAGGTAATCAGTTTGGCTGAATCAATTTTTATTAATGGACCAGTGGATTTAGATTATATTGGGCATAAACATATTTTGCACAGGCAAGTAAGAATTACGTGCTTGTGGAATCTTTTGGGTTTAGTCACTTGTTTAATCTTCCCAAGTTCACTTGTTAATTTTAGTTGAAGGAATATTAAACAGTCACAAACTACATTTAAATATATCCATCATAGCGGTTTACAGATTAAATCTGATGGTAAGAGTTGAGGTCATTGATAATTAAATTTACATCCTGACAAAATAGGCTATGAGAATCTATTAGTTCCCATACACCAGTTCATTGGACTTTTTGCACCCACTAAGAATTCCAGGTAGGTAGAAAGCCCTGGAAGTCAGGCATTTTATATTTGACCCACAGGTAGGCTGTCTTGAATGCTCAAATGCTGATTTTGTTTTCCTTCACAGCTTAAATCCAGCCACTTTCATAAATTCTCTGGGGTGACTGTGGTAGCTCCATAGTCTTATATCAGATTTATAAATTTTTGATGGAAAATTAACTAAAGCAAGAAGAAATTTAAAAACACACATTTCTCCTCACAGGAGAATATTAGGACAGTTTTTCTCTCACAGGTTGTAGAATCAAGATCTGAAGAAAATAAAGGCATGTTACCTGTCTTGATATATTTATGTATTCAAATTTGCTGGGCAAAATACACAATCATTATAATACTGACATAATGCTTTATTTTAATATTTGGGCCTCTAGAGGAGTTTTCATTCAGAAAATTTATTTTAAAAGCTTAAGGAGGATGATTTTGTTGTTAGCAACCTGTTTTTTTCTAATTTGGAGACAAAGTAAGATAAACTTATCTGATATACCAGGCATGTATCTGTGTGTGTGTGTGTGTGAGTGTGTGTGTGTGTTCAGTTTGTGTATGTGTAGTGTGTGCATGTTCCTGGTGATTTTTCTACCAGATAGCAAAATCTACAAAGGTAAGTATTTCTCTATATTCTTACCATCTTTACTCCCATTGCACTCAATTTAGAGCATGACATTTATAATATGATTCAATATACATTTATATCCATGAATAGGAAAATTATATGGAAGGAGGTGCAACTGGAGCGAAGCACATACTTTTATATCCCGCTGAAGTCCCAAGACAGGTTCATGATTTGGTTAAGAGCAGAGATACAGCAAAAAAGGCAAAATTACATTGCTCTTAATCCAATAAATTATTTCATCATTTTCATACACTTTTATGCCTGCCCAATTTCCAAATATTCTAAGCTTGAGATTATGTCAACTTTTTAGGGTCCTGGGGACTTCTAAAATGAACACTTAAAAATGTAGCAATATATTGGCTATCAGCTAATTCACATACATCATCTCTCTAAAATCCTATGATCTGGGCTATAGTGTCGCTATCTCATAGATGAGGCCACAAAGCTTATGGAAGTTAATACATCTTGTCCAAACCTCAAAGTATGCAAGTTAAAGACAAGCATACACACCTGGCTATTCTTTCTTGAGTTAGTTATTCTTTATACTACAGCATGTTTACTTTTCCACATTGCTTGTCATGACATCTAACACCAGTATTTCTTGGCAGCATAGCTAAAATGACCAAAGAAACTATTACCTGCTTCTCAACTTTCATAGCAAGTATATTAAATTTCCTGAAAATAACTTAAAAAAGAAAATTAATTTAATTATTTATAAAAGAACCTTGATACCATCACATGTTGTGTCCAAAAATGATGCTTAATCACAATTGATAGGAATTAAATCTTAAATTAGGGGAAGACCTGACATTAATTGAGATATGAGAAGGGGAGGAATTTGATATTAGCTCTAATCTTCCAGAAAAGACTATAAAAAATAGATTTTATTTGTTTTGGTAAAGATAACACTCACTTTACAAAAACAGGGGCTCCTAATTTATGGTGTGTAAGTAAAATTTTATCTTTGAAATTATGAAATTTTTTAATGCTGTTTTTGGATGACAACTACCTTTAATTTATTTATATATCTAAAATTCCAAAGGAAATATGTGCTTATTGTAAAATAGTCAAATACAACGAAATGTGCAAACTAGAGAATTATAGGTCATGTTTTCATATTAAAATAAAATGGGGCCGGGCACGGTGGCTCATGCCTGTAACCCCAGCACTTTGGGAGGCTGAGGTGGGCGGATCACTTGAGGTCAGGTGTTCAAGACCAGCCTGGCCAACATGGTGAAACCCTGTCTCTACCAAAAACACAAAAATTAGCCAGGCATGGTGGCACATGCCTGTAGTCCCAGCTACTCAGAAGGCTGAGACAGGAGAATCACTTGAATCTGGGAGGTGGAGGCTGTAGTGAGCCGAGATCGCACCACTGCACTCCAGCCTGAATGACAGAGGGAGACTCCGTCTCAGAAAAATAAATAAATAAATAAATAAATACATACATAAAATAGGAAATAAATAGTAAAAATAGAATGAAAATGCTTAATCACTAAATAATGAAGAAAGATGCTTGGATTTCAGAGGAACTTAACAAACAAAAAAATTATCTAGAAACCAGTAAAAAAATTCCCATAAAATACAAAGTCTATAATAAAACAAAAAGTGCTCTAAGTGCCTTCATTAGAGAAAGAAATAGACGAGTAAGAAGGAGGAAATAAGAATTTGTCTTCTTATTTCAAGAAATTAGAAAAATAGATTTGGAAAATAGAAATTAGAAATCAGAAAATTAGAAAAATAGATCCGAATAAACAAGAAATTTATGAAGATAGAAACTTAATGAAACGCAAAAAGTCAAGAGAATAAATCTATCCTAAAGCTGTTTTTTTTTTTTTTAAAGACCTGGAATATAGGAAAACCCCTTGTGAGCTGAATAAAGGAAAAAAAAAGTCAAACAGGCATCATAATGAAAATGAGAAATTTTCATGTAAGGGAGGACACAAGAATTATAATGATCAAATGCAACTCTGTGACAAAACATTTGTTATAGAAATGAGTACTTTTCTAGCAAAATATGAAGCATCAAAATCAACTGCTATCAAATTACCATATTGAAATCCCCTTACTGACCAATCACATTTTTTATCTGATATTTCTTTTGAAATATTAATACTGTTAGTGAGATTGCAAGATATTCTAGCCCATGAGCCAAATTCTCTTTGCAAATTCTCTTTAAGCATTAAGTTATTAAGTACTGAGTATTAAGTTTTGAGTATTAAGAGCTCGAATTCTGAAGCCATACTGCTTGGGTTTAAGTCCTTGCTCTTTCATTTATCTGTCTTTATGAAATTGACCTTAAGCAAATTACTTAACTTTTCTGTGCCTTATTTTCCCCTCTACACAATAGGCTTGGTGATACTAATAGTAACAGTAATTACCTCATAGGCTTGCTATTCAGACTCCATTATGTAATGCACAGAGAAAACAATTGATAGAGGATTGGCACAGAGTAAGAAATATAGCAATTGTTTTGCCTTTGATTTTGTCTGTGCATCCAACAAATGTTTTTGAACATTTGCCTCGGTGTCTGTTCTATTCTAGCTAATGGGGCTGTGGAAATAAGCAAGAATAAGTACCTGCCCTTACGAAGTTTACATTCTACTGGGAAAGACAGACAATATACGTAACATAGTATAATTTCAAGGAGTGACAAGAGCATTGATCTATTGTGTGGTGATTTACAGCCAATAAAATAGTTTAGTGTTCAGTTTTACATAATACAATGCTCATTTCTATTATAACCTTCAGTTTACTATTTGATGACAAATACGACAAAAAGTTCAAGCTTCAACAGGAAGATTTAGGTTTGAATCTTAGCTCTGCTATATAGTATTTACCTTTGGTCAAGTTTACTTAACATACCTGCTTTGATTTATTCATCTGTAAAATATGGATACTAATACCCCTCTCCTAGAACTGTGATGATATTAAATGAATTAAATGGCTGTAGCACGAAACATGTTAGTTTTATCTTTCCTTCCTTCTCTCCATTCATTCATTCATTCATTCATTCCCTTCCCTCTCTCCATTCATAATTCCCTCTTTTCTGTCGACTTTTCTTTATGCTCTCTCTTCTTTCTTTGGTCTTTTCCCATTTTATTTTTCTTTTTCCTTGGGAATTATGCCACATATTCATTGACACATGCTTGAAAATAATCAGAGTAAGATAAATATTTGTCTTAACATGCTCTGTCTTACAAGTTAAAGAGGGAGTAAAATGGAATGGGAAAACCACACCATTCTGGTGGAATTTTTTCTGAAGGGACTTTCTGGTCACCCAAGGCTTGAGTTACTCTTTTTTGTGCTCATCTTCATAACGTATGTGGTCATCCTTCTGGGGAATGGTACTCTCATTTTAATCAGCATCTTGGACCCTCACCTTCACACCCCTATGTACTTCTTTCTGGGGAACCTCTCCTTCTTGGACATCTGCTACACCACCACCTCTATTTCCTCCACCTTGGTGAGCTTCCTTTCAGAAAGAAAGACCATTTCCCTTTCTGGCTGTGCAGTGCAGATGTTCCTTGGCTTGGCCATGGGGACAACAGAGTGTGTGCTTCTGGGCATGATGGCCTTTGACCGCTATGTGGCTATCTGCAACCCTCTGAGATATCCCATCATCATGAGCAAGGATGCCTATGTATCCATGGCAGCTGGGTCCTGGATCATAGGAGCCGTCAATTCTGCAGTACAAACAGTGTTTGTGGTACAATTGCCTTTCTGCAGGAATAACATCATCAATCATTTCACTTGTGAAATTCTAGCTGTCATGAAACTGGCCTGTGCTGACATCTCAGGCAATGAGTTCATCCTGCTTGTGACCACAACATTGTTCCTATTGACACCTTTGTTATTACTTATTGTCTCTTACACGTTAATCATTTTGAGTATCTTCAAAATTAGCTCTTCGGAGGGGAGAAGCAAACCTTCCTCTACCTGCTCAGCTCGTCTGACAGTGGTGATAACATTCTGTGGGACCATCTTCCTCATGTACATGAAGCCCAAGTCTCAAGCGACACTTAATTCAGATGACTTGGATGCCACTGACAAACTTATATTCATATTCTACAGGGTGATGACTCCCACGATGAATCCTTTAATCTACAGTCTTAGAAACAAGGATGTGAAGGAGGCAGTAAAACACCTACTGAGAAGAAAAAATTTTAACAAGTAAATGAGAAAGGTGAGAGTAATTTTATAATCACAATATGGAAATCAATTAGAGAAACCAAGGTTAAACAGATAGGTTCTCGTTGCTGTTTCACATTCATCTCTCGAAGTTCTAAAGCTCCAAAATACACTTCTCTGATTGCGATACCTAATGAAAAGAAGTAAATAAATAAATTTCAGTGTTTGGAAATAAGTTTCTATTCTGTTCCATTGGTTGATATGTCTATTTTTATCTGAGTACCATGCTCTTTTGATTACAATAACTTTATAACATATTTTAAAATTGCAGCATATGGTGCTCTCAGCTTTGTTTTTGCTTCAGATTGCTTTGCCCAGGCAGGGTCTTTTCTAGTTCCATGTAAATTTTAGGATTGTTGTTTCAATTTTTATGAAAAATGACATTGGAATTTTGATACGGATTGCATTGAATCTGTAGATTGCTTTAGGTAATATGGACATTTCACAATATTAATTCTTCTAATCCATGAACATGTAATATCTTTCGATTTACTTATGTCTTCTTCAATTTTTTTTATCAATGTTTTATAGTTTTCAGTGTATAGTTCTTTTACGTCTTTGGTTGTCTTTTTTATTTTGGAGAGATTGGCAACCAACTCATCTAAAATGATATGTGATCATTAAATAACAAGTAAAAGAATGAGGATTCAAAACAAAACAACTACATTTTTTGCTGGAACATGTTAGCTCTCTTATTAGAAAATTATGCTTATTGGCTTGTATTTTGTGAGATGAGGGGTATATAGTGATGAGTCTATTTTGAGCTTGTACACCTTGGCCTATAACTTATCCTTAACATTAAAATGTAATGGGATAATATCTATAGACAAATAGAAAATTTCAAATACTCCCTTATTCCCCATCATTGCTAGGGATTCAACAGTTCCCTTAAAATTGCCTCATAGCTATACATTTGCACATATACTTCTTTTTGTTCTATCGATTTGTATATGCCATTGCTTTATAAGACATCCTTGATACACTTTTTGCAATTAGCCTTTTCAGGCTCTTATAGACAGCCTCTATTATACTAAAAGCTATGTAAAATGAAATCTTTAAAATGAGACATTATTCTCGGTCCCTAAATACTGGGGTAGTTTGAAGATATCAGGATGTGTTGTCTGCCATGATTCTGAAAAGACTAACATTAAAAGCCATAGTTTTCATTCTCCACTGGCCTGGGGAAACTGATGTTCTGTTATCTATAAAAACCTGGGGGAAAATATATTATTTAATATTATCTTGAGTTATCATAGCCATGAACTACCTTGAGTTCTAAAGATTAAGTCTCCAGGGTTTCCATATATAGTTCATTAAGTGTCTTCTTTATGTGAAGACACTTTGTTGCTCAGACCAATGTCATGGAAATTTGGAGGTTCTGGGGAAATTCTGGAGGCCATGCCCTGCATACAGAATGAATGCTGATGTAAGGTCAACTAGAGCTACAAGGAACTAAAGTCATGTGCCATTTAACAACGTTTTGATCAATGACAGATAACATATGATGGTGGTCTCAGGAGGTTATAATTTTATATTTTTACTGTGACTTTTCTTGTTATTTTAGATACACAAATACCATTGTGACACAATTGCCTATAGTGTTCAGTACAGTAGCATGCTGTACAGCTTTGTAGCCTAGGAGCAATAGGCTATGCTATGTAGCCTCAGTGTATAATAGGCTATACCATCTAGGTTTGTGTAAATATACCCTGTGATGTTTACAACATAATAAGATTTGACAATTATGCATTTCTCAGACTGTACCCCTGTTTTTATGACTGTAATATTTTTTCATGCTGAAATCTCCATGAGTCTAAAGAACATTACTCTCTGTAATACTCTTTAAATTTGCAGACATGTAGATTTGTGTCTAGTTTTCCTAGACCCCATGGAAAATGTTGGTCAGAAACATACAATTTTTAAAGTATTTAGCTGCTGTTACATTTTGGCAGAATATTTAATAAATAGATCCATACTTATTAAAAAAAGAGGTATGCTCAGTTTTTAATGTTTGGATCCAGTTAGAAGGGATGTCAGCTTATTGTTAATAACACTGACTCAATTAGTGTAGATAAGCTTTTCATTTTCTCAAAAAAAAAAAAGCTTTATCCTCAAGTATATTTTTTCACCTTAAGTTTTCAAATGCTTCGTGATATGAGTTCCAATTACTGGGTTCCAGGCAGAATGTAAGCTGGAACATAAAATATTCAGGACAATTGATCCTGGTCTGTGCTAAAATAGGTGAAGCTTTCCACTGAGGTTTGGGCCTCCATCTCTTGGTCTCCCAGGCACAAGAAATCCTGTCTCAGAATCTACTCATACTGCAGTTACATTGGCCACATCAAGATCTACCAAGAGACTCTATTATAATGATGTTTTCCACAATTTACTTTGAAATTTGTAACTTCCTTTATATTTATTATACACCAGATAGCGTCCAGGTGTTTTTTTACTTATTTGCATTTCTTCTGTGCTGCCTTACTAATATCATTAGAAAAATGTTTTATAGGATTCCTGGGAGCTCATTTATACACTTCGTATGAAATTGGCTTTACATTTGCTATAATATTTTGGTGCTAAAATATTTTATGTTTTCTGCAATTTGCTGAAAGAGAATCTTAATTTTTACAGAACTCAAAACCTAGTTTTAAATGGCCCATAGCCAATGCCAGGCAACAGTAAATTTTTCAAATAAAGTTTTCTCATTCTACCTTATTTTTCTCAGCTCCTAAATACTCTACTGTGATCATAAATATTGCTTGTGTTTGTGACAGCTATATCCAGGGTTAAAATGTTTTTTGATCCAGAATATCAATGATAAGAAGAATAGGATATCACAAGGCAGCCAGCACTGGTACACTCTAAAGTGCTAAACATATGCAGAGCAATAACCAGAAGCAATCTTCCTTCCACCACAGATCCAATATCAGGTCCCCAAAACATAGTTGCTTTGTAGTCTTTTAGGAAATCGTTAGTCAGGTGCAGCCACATGAGGAGACACAGAAGAGGGTCAGGAAAGCAAAGTTTATTATACCCACAAGTCTTAGAGATAAGGGGCATGATATATCATACAGGGCCACATGGGGAAACCACCAGGATGGTCAGGAGGCAAAAAACAGGTGTGCAGGGAAGGTTTAGGCCACTGCCTTTATTGGAATTTCCACAGGAAAGGCAAGTCAAGGCACAATGAACAGTTTAGGATTGGAAGGTTTGTATAATTTCTGCAGGCTTTGGGCTAAAGGAGTGATCTCTGGTTGTCTGGCAATTGTCACTGGGAACCGGGGTTTGAGGGCCAGATAAAGAAGGTATGGCTCTGGATTCGTTAGTTTCCATGTCAGAGGCATGCTCCTAGCTGAGCTTTTTGCTATCTCTAAGAATTCACTAGCCCATGGAGGGCAGTCTCTTCCAAGCCAGGAATGTTTTTTACGATGTCAAAGCATCATAATATACAAAAATTTTAAAAAAATCTTTACAATGCAATGTTCAATTCAATTAAACATTTATTTCCTGGTGCCTAACATGTCCTTAGCACTGTTCTAAGCACACAAGATACAGTGGTAAACAGAACAGGCATTCTTGCTCTCATAGAGCTCATACTCCAGCCAGGGAGTCAAATAAAAAAAATGTAAAAAAAAAAAAAAGGTTTACCATATTGTGCATCCACTTCATAATATGGTGGAGTAGCTAATGGTTCTACTAAGAAAAGTAAAAAAATCTACGTAGAATAAAAAGTAAATGGACTTTATTATTTCTGTAGAAGTCAGGATATGAAAAGCTAAGATTCTGAAGAAAAGAGAAGTTTACTTAAATGAGCCAAACATTCTGTACTCCTCTTTTATTCTCTTGGGACATTTGCTGATTCTTAATTGTTGCTTGATAGGCTGAGAAACTGGGCAGAGGGCTGCTACTAAGAGACAGAAAAAATGAAAATAGATTTTGGCATTGTCATGGGTCTAGGAAGACAAAACATGAACTTTGGACCAGCTAAGACACCCTATTCTTGAGAGGCCAAGGTCCCAAACTGAAGGGATGTGCAGATGAGTGGTCCCCACCGTTGTCATTGGTTTTCCACATCAGGCATTTGCTGACTGTAGCCTAGTCAGAACAAGAAGCCAGGATTGTACAAAAAATAACTAAGAATGTTAGCTGAGATTGTGACTGCCTCTTGTGTTTATGAGATCAAAATTGGAGTCTGGGACCTAAGGAAAAAAAAAGCTTTTTAATGAAATCTCCAGAATCTCAGTTGGGACTCTGGAGACTCTGGAGAAAAGAATCTAAGAAAAGGAGGTGAATTAGATTTTGGCTTATATTTACAAAGTCTGAAATCCAACTGTAAGTTATTTCAACCCATCTTTGACCTAAGACAATCTCCCCTACTCTGGGTTTCTACTAGAGAATAAAGTAAATCCTCTTTGGATAAATAAAACATCACCCAGAGATTCTACATTTTTTTCATCTACAATATCTGGCATTTAATAAAAAAATTACAAAGAATAAGAAAACAGGACCAAGAGACAAAAACAGTTAATTGAAAGACCATCAGGTGATCTAAATTTAGAAGTAATCAGACGCAGACTTTAAAATAACTAATGTTAACCTGCCGTGAGCATAGATAACAAGATGAGGACTTCACCGGACAACTTAATATTATATTTTAAAAATTGAAATTATGGACCTCCAAACCACAATAACTGGTATTAAGAACTAAATACATAGATTTAATAGCAAAATAGACAAAGTTGAAGAAGGGCTTAACAAGCTGGAAGGTAGATTGGTAGAAAATAACCAGACTGGACACATGGAGAAGACAAAGGAAGGAAAATGCAGAAAGGACTGTGAGAGCTACATGGAATATAATGGAAGTCTAACATATATATAACTAGTTGCTCAGAGGGAGAGGAGAAAGAGAAATGTAATAGAAGAAAAAATGGCAAATGTCAAATGAAATTGTTAAACTTATAAAAGACATCAAGCCACAGATTTAAGGAGATCTACAACATCAAGGTGGATGAGTTAAAAAAAAGCCACCTATAAGAGCCTTGTTATAAAATTTCAGAGACCAACTCTAAAGAGAAAATATAAAAAGCAACGAAAAGAAAAAAAAGACACATTTTTTCAAAGAAGCAGCAACAAAACAGAGGCAACTTCTCAGCAGAAACAATGGATACCAAATATAAAGAACAGCATTTTTTAAGTGTTGAAAAAAAATTGCCAACCAACAAGTGTATACTCAGTGAAAAATCCTTTAAAATTGAGAACAAAATGAAAACATTTCCAGACTCTCCCCCTAACTTCCCTCCATCTACACAAATAATTCTTCTTTAGTAGTCTTACCTTGAAAGAAATCCTGGCTTGGTGTGGTGGCTCATGCCTGTAATCCTAGCACTTTGGGAGGCCAAGACAGGTTGATCACTTTAGCCCAGGAGTTTGAGACCAGCCTGGGCAACATGGCAAAATCCCATCTCTACAAAAAATTACAAAAATTAGCTGAGTGTGGTGGCATGTGCCTGTAGCCCCAGCTACTCAGGAGGCTGAGGTGGGAGTATCACCTAAGCCAGTGAAGGTTGAGGCTGCAGTGAGCTGCGATTGCTGACATTCTTCTCAACTGGCTTGGGTTCCAACACTTCAGGCAAAGCTGTTTCCTTCAAGAATGCCCACTTCACCCTAATCTGTTTCTCACACACCTTGACTCTTCTCCCCTCCTCAGATGAGCTCTTTTCACTCCATTTAGGTCTTTCTTCAGGGATTCTCTCTTCACCCCTTTCAGACTTGGACACCCATATTCTGAACCTCCCCATCCCACCACGGATGCTTTTCTTACCCCATGAGGACTCTGACAACTCACTCCAGACCACCTGCCTATGGTGTGCAGGTGTTTTCCTTATCCCACTTGTGTTCTAATATCTTCTATCAGTCAGCTTTTCTTTGCAGGAGTGGTCCTCAACCAGGTGCTAGGATCCACACCTTCCTCTTGTGTGTATGCTCCTTTCATGCTGCTTGGACTTTGACACCCTGAACTGAGCCTCTCTTCCACGTTGACATCTTCCTTATTCTGAACAGGCTCCAAAACATCATACTGGGCAGAGCAAGTAAGGATGCCTTTCTCAATGCCATTGGGTTATAAAAATCTTTACTGGTTTTACTGAACAAGTAAGTTCATAGCCTCAGCTCATAGCCTGAGCTGAGTTCCTCACCCAGCTCAGGCTATGATAGTGTACCAGGCAGCTCAACTATATATTATGCAAATATATATTTTATAAAAAATACAACTATATATTATTCACTAGCCAGTCCAAGGTTTTTTCTAATGAAAGGAAAATATTTTAAATGAGACTGTAATGAAAATATTTTAAATGAGACTATTGCTTTTGAAAGAAATTGAAATTGCCAGTGTTCCATAAGAATTTATACAATTGATATATTTTCCTCAGCAATTGCTTATTTGATAATAATAAGCAGTAGGATTTTTGGTCTTACCTAGCCAAAATGATCTCTTCAGTATATTCTATTCAGACTTTATCTTCCCTTATTTTTCTCCATGTTTAAAAATCAGCTGTTATTTTACCAAAATCTTTTAGAATTGTAGTTTGGTAAAGGGAATAATGTATAAATTTCAGTTATCTCCCTGTATTAAATCAGGTACTTAGACCGTATTTTACCATCCTTTAAAATTTTTAATTCAACAGTTAATTATTGCCAACTGTTTTTAATTAACTTGACATTAGATTTTATGCAGAGAATAGTGAGCCATAGTTCTGCTATTGGGAAGAATTTCGGAAGGTAATAAATGATTAGAGTATAAAAGAAAAATCGCTTAGTACAGATAAAGTCCAGGGCAGCACGGAGGAGGGAATAGCTAACTCTGGGAAAGCTTTGGACTGTGTTGCAGAGAATATGACACTTGACCTGTCCTTTATGAGATTGTTAGGATTTCACCTGAGAAGGAGAAATGTGAAAATGCAGATGGAATAGCATGTGCTATTGTCATTAGGTGTGAAAGAAAATGATATAATTTGGTAATTACGTAGTAAATAGAACACAGCTTATGCAAAGAGGTAGGGGGAGGGAAAGGACAGGGAAAGAGGTTGAAATATGTAGCTAGAAGGGAAAGATGGGACCAGATCCAGTCCCTGGATAAAATAAAAAGCAAGAATAAAAGAACAAAAATACAAAATGGTTTTTTTTAAAAGAGGGCTGAAAAATGTGTTTTAATTGTTAAAATTAATGAGCTGGATTTTCTTAGAAAGACTTACTTAAAATATTTTTCTTGTTTCCAAAAGTTTGCTCTCACAGACCACTTGTTTCTACATTTTAATGAAATCAGTCATTTTCATAAAGCAATATCGTTAAACTCTTAATCTTCAAATTTTTTCTAACTCTGAAATTCTGACTCAACATGACCTTAATTGCTTTTCTTCTGTCTATCTTTAAAAGTGTTGTCTCAAACTTGTGAGCGTATTTTGTGCATAAACTCAAAGGTGTCAGTGTGTCATCATTTCCTCCAGAACCAGGGTCTACTCATTAATTTCCTCATAGCTCCATGCACCTCTGTATTCCTCAGGCTATAGATGATAGGATTGAGCATAGGGGTGACTATGCCATAGAACAGGGCAGTCAGTTTGTCAAAAGCAGAGTCTTTGGACTTTGCCTTCATGTACATGAAGAGGATTGTCCCATAAAACACAATCACCACTGTCATGTGGGCTGAGCAGGTGGAAAAGGCCTTTTTCCTTCCTTCAGCTGAATTGATTCTTAGTACAGTAGAAAGGATAAAGATGTAGGAGATACAAATCAGCAGTAATGGAGAAAACAAAAATATTACATTGCCCAACATTATAATAATCTCATTCAAGGAAGTATCTGTGCAAGCCAGCTTGACAAAGGCCAATATTTCACAAACAAAATGATTAATGACATTTTTTCCACAGAAGGGTAACCGTATTGCAAGAACAGTTTCTGTCAATGAGTTGAGAAAGCCTAGTCCCCAAGAGACAGCCACCATCTGAATACAAAGTGCCTTGCCCATGATGATGGGATATCTCAGAGGGTTGCAGATGGCTACATAACGGTCATATGCCATCACTGCTAGAAGCACACACTCGGTGGATCCCATAGTGTAAGAGACAGACATTTGAATCACACATCTAGTGAAGGAGATGGTTTTCTTCTCTGATAGGAAGTGTATCAGCATTGAGGGGATGGAGGAGGATGTGTACCAAATGTCTAGGAAGGAAAGATTCCCAAGGAAGAAGTACATGGGTGTGTGGAGACGAGCATCCAGGAGTGTCAGAATGATCAAGGTGCCATTCCCTAGGAGAATCACCAGGTACATCACTAAGCACATCACAAAAAGGAATTTTTCAGCTCTTGGGTACCCTGAAAGTCCTTGCAGAATGAACTCTATCTCTGTCCAATTGGTCCTTTCCATGTTATTTTTTCATACCTGGAGTTTAACAAGTCTGTACAGCATTAACATATGAAGTGAGAGATAATTGGTGTGGGAGGGGCAAGTGTATCTCTGCTAGCTAGAGTGGTGGTAACAGCTTTGAGGTTAGCTTCTGGGATTCCTTTTCTAGCTCATAAAGCAGTGAATTGAAGACACATGTTAGTTATATTGGTAGTTTATTAAAAATTGCAGGCCTCTGTATTCCATTTCTTGAGATTGTGATGCAAGAGGTATGAGGCAGGGAGGAATCATTTGCATTTTTAACAAGCATCTGTTACTTCTCATGCAGTTGATCCACAGATCCCACTTTGAAAATCAATATTTTGAAGAGAGCATGCTTTAATCTGTTTGAAAAAGATTTGTAATTTGATTTTATACCATGCAAATAACAATGCCATTGGCTTAGTTTCTTATAGTTTACAAATATGTTCATATATTATTCATTTTATTATAATTCTCTGAAGAAAATGAAGACTATTGAGAAACTTATATACAATTATAGTAAGGGAGGGAGTTGTTATGCAAAGCTTCATTTTTTTGTTTTTAAATCCCTTTTTTTAAAACTATACCTTATAACCCTCCCAAAATGATGTAAGTTCAATCGAAGGGGTGGGAATCAGGCATCTTTTCTTTTTTTATAATACTCTTCACATGATTTTAATTTACAACTGAGGAAGAGACCCAGCTATCTTGTGGAGTGCTTTCAAACTTTAGTCTTCATATAAATCATGTGGGGAATTTTGTAAAACATTCTGATTCAATAAATCTGTGGTGGTTCTGAGCCCTGCATTTATTAACATGTTCCCAGGTGATGCTGATATTGCTTGTTTACAGAACATACCTGAGTAGCAAGGCCTTTCAGACCATCTGACTCCAATATCACTGGAGTGCTATTGCTACTTCAATTTTGTGTAAAATAGCAATTGGACAATAGACAATGCTAAACTGAACACTGCTGAAACATGAAGATACCTCTGTGTAGTTTATTGCAATCAATTCTGGTTATATATGCAAGCAACCAAATTGCACAGAGAAGAACCTGCCTTTTACCTCTGTCCATATGAAATTCATTCCTCTTCTACTTGATGAATTTGCAGTTAGGGCTGGTATTTTTCTAAAGAAGGAATATAAGTCCAGTTCAGGCACCTGAGTAGTGCACCAAAGAACATGGAACAAATGACTTTAATCTGAAAAAACTTAAAGCGTAGATATTAGCAGATTACCTTCTTCTTTACAGCAAATAAATCACAGAATATCATTTTGAAAACATCTCAACATCCTCATGGTATTCTATCTAGCTTTAAAATATATCCCTAGCAGAAAAAAATTGATACAATGATTGAATTTTGACTTAATATTTTAAACAAATGGCTTTGTTTCTGGTACAGGATTTGCCATTTCTGTGCTAGTCATTTGCCCACAAGTTGTGCTGCTTTCTATGAAAACTCCAGTTTACAACGGTCAGGCAACATAGTCAGCGTAAAAGGATGCTTGTATTTCTTTTCCTTTTTTTTGAGACAGAGTCTCACTCTGCCACCCAGTCTGGAGTGCAGTGGCGTGATTTGGCTCACTGCAACTTCTGCCTCCTGAGTTGAAGCAATTCTCCTGCCTTAGCCTCCTAAGCAGCCGGTTTATAGGTGCCTGCCATCACGCCTGGCTAATTTTTGTATTTTTCGTAGAGATGGGGTTTCACCATGTTGGCCAGCCTGGTCTCAAACTCCTGACCTCGAGTGATTCGCTCCCCTTGGCCTCCCAAAGTGCTGGGATTACAGGTGTGAACCACTACACCTGGCTGGATGCTTATATTTCTATTGGCTATGGAAATGAGGGCTTTCAACTAGTTCAAGCTGCATCCCACTTTCTAGGCATAAATTACAAAGAAGGCAGAAAGTGTTAGGTAGGCCAGCATACACTTTTTTTGGTAGTAAGATAGGAATTTGAATGACTATAGCTGCATATATTAACCTACTCTGAATCTGTCAATGAAATTTTCATAGAGGCCTCTCTGCATTGAAGTTTTTTCAGGCAAGATATGAATCAGGTACACTGCCCTCTCTTCTCTTTTGTTGGAACATCTAAACATTGATTCCTATTTGGAAATTAATTTTGGAAAATAATTATGGTATAAATAGTATCCTAACAGCCCTAAGATGGTTGCTGCAATCATAATTTCACTCGCAAATACTTATAAGAGAAATCACCAGTCTGCTTCGATGCTTTCAAATGGGAAAAAAGGGATAATGGACAATATAGAATAAATTATTTGAATTACTCTTGCAATGCTGGTGTAATTTAAGAAGAGAGCAACAAACACCCTGTAGGCGTTGTGCCTACAGTTTTTCTGCCCTTAGGTTTAATTTCCTAACATGGATTCCCAGAATCTTCTTGGGAACAGGGAATGAAGATTGTTAAGATGCTGAATAGTTTCTAATACATCACTTTCCATGGGACTTCTAGTATCAAATAATTTTATTCTTTCCAGATCTTTGCTATTATTGGATATTATCTTTTAAAAGAGTTTTTATTTTTGTCTAATGTTAGTGGAATTGTTAAATAATCATAGTACACTCATGTAATGGGCCTTTATGCACCTATTAATATGATGTTTGTGAGGAGTTTGTATGAACACAAAAGTCATGTTTAAATTATTTTAAGATAATTAAGTTAAAACAGAAACAAAAGTTTATATTATAACATTGTGTGCAAAACCAAAACCTAAACAAACCAAGATAACCCAGACAGAAAATAAAGACTGGAAAGAAATATCCAAAATGTGAATGGTTATTTTAGATAACTTTTTTCTACTTTTCTGAATATCTACATTTCTAAATAAATATATATAAAAGTAAAATGTAAACAAAAGTGAAAAATGCTGAAGCAGTTGTCTATAATTATGTTAGGAAGACTAACTCAGAGTAAAAAATGTTGAAACAATTGAAATAGTACAGCAATTTTGTCTAGAGATTGCACAATGTGGCTGAATTGTGCAGGTGTGTCCTTTCCAATTATCCACAGGAACTCACTAGTTTTTGTATTGGATCTAGAGCATTTATATCCCTACACTTAAAATCTTCTGGGTAACAGTCTTTATTATTTTCTGGAGGTAACCAAGATAAAGAACTTGAGTTCCTAACTTAATCAGAGGATCTCAAAGGAGATTGCAGACCATTAATGCCTAGAACAGAATTGTTACAAGAAGATGAAGTTTGTATTTGCAGCAGGCTTTAAACTAGCTGGAATCCTGCCACCTCAAATCCCTCTCTCCCAGCCCCTGTAAGAAACAATCAGTCTATGATTCAATGCTCTGGGGCTGCTTTAGTGTTGCAATAGGCCTAAGCAAAGTTTATGACTTTTTAATTCAAGCCAGAAGTCAAACTCTAACTTTCTAGAAAAACATCTAACCTTGTTTTGCTTTGCTTTATTAACTTAGCTACTTGAAGGCCTAATATTTAAAGTACTAATTTTTTTTTTCAGCAAAACCATGTAACGTCTGTATCCTAAATACTCCCTAGAAGAAACAATCTTGTAATCTCCAGCTTTTCTAAAGAGATCAGTTAAGACCATTGATATTACACAAAGTTTAATGGACATGCCAACTATCAATTTATAGATATACTCTAACCCTCAATTAAAACACCATGAGGAAAGACATATTATTTCAGCTCACAAAGGGAAGGGCAATTTATAACATGTGAAGTATTAGTATGTATTTGACATTTCATATAATTTTTATCACTTAATTGTCAAAATAACCCAAATACTACTATGAATTTTTTTTTTTTTTTTTTTTTTTTTACAAAGAAACTAATTTGAGATTTCAAAGGATGGCCGAATAGCAACAGCTCCGGTCTGTAGCTCCCAGCGGGATCAATGCAGAAAATGTTCAATATCTGATAGTAGTAAAGGTTACCACTGTTCTGCAGTGTTCACTTATTTTTTTTTTTTTTATTTTTATTTTTTATTATACTTTAAGTTTTAGGGTACATGTGCACATTGTGCAGGTTAGTTACATATGTATACATGTGCCATGCTGGTGCGCTGCACCCACTAACTCGTCATCTAGCATTAGGTATATCTCCCAATGCTATCCCTCCCCCCTCCCCCCTCCCCACCACAGTCCCCAGAGTATGATATTCCCCTTCCTGTGTCCATGTGATCTCATTGTTCAATTCAAAAATTTTATAAAACCACAATTTAATTAGATGAACTTTCAAAAAGGGTCTTTATGATAATTATGCACATAGAGAATAAATTTACCCCTTTTGGAAATCATTTATAAAGACATTATCTACAATAATGACTTCAAATGAAAGCCTACCCCAAATTCCTTTCAGGTCTATTGTGGGAAATTAAGGGCTAGTATAGTGGAATTTGATTTATTATGTAAATAAGAACTCACAAAAATTTAATGTTTTTTCTTTTACCCTGGCTGCCTGGGGTTCGAACTAACACTCAGTTATAATTATTTCTCACCTCTCTTTCATATTACTTGTTATTAATTCTATTTTTACTGCAAATACCTTTAATTATATGCTTTCTCAAACCCTTATTAGGCATAGTTTATATATGAATAATATATAAATTGCCGTGTGTTCTTTCTCCATGTTACTGTTACTTAAGACTTAGTGGACCAGATACTTGAGTACAACAACCATTAGCCTATTATTTATGAGTCTGTTGCATTGTAAACAACTTTCTTTTCCTCTCATGAATTAATTCTGTGATCTCAAAAGAGACTGCATGCCACTGGATTATTTTGGAATTAAAGAGAAAAATTTAAATAAAGTCTCCTGGTCTGGTAGTTGATGACTGAGTTTTTGCATTTTTTTCCTTGATATATATATTAAATATTTATATTTTTGAAATACCACAAGCAACGACCATGTCAACTCAAAAATCTTTGTTGATGTTTTTCTTTTGAAATAATCATAATAAAATCTTCCCTCTTTATCTTACCTCCTGACTGGGTTTTAAAATCATCCATACCATTCCATGCTGTTAAGTAATAGAAAAAATTCCCAGGAATTTGAATTTCATTTGTACTTTTCAGATGATACCAGAAGATTCTCAATTTGGATACAGTGCCTCCTCTTTCCTAAAAAGAAATGTGAGGAAGAGTAGGCACAATCAGGCAATTTGGCTGTATGTGAATATTCTTAAGAGGATATCAAGGAAATAAAATATATTAAGCATAATGATCAGTGATGTAACTCTAGTTTTCCCATAATTTGTTCTTAAGTTGGTGCTTACTCAAGGGAGACTCAAGTTTTTTGGAGGTGAATTCAGCAATTACTTTTACAAACTTCTTCAGTCCCTAAGGTTGTAAGTTAAAAAATTATAGGATTCTCTAGGGATACAGTTCCTGACTTCTGCATATTCCAAAGACCCAGTTATTCTGATCTAAAGAAAACCTTCCCCAGCCATACATTTCTTGGAGTATTCATTGAATATGTCTGTATTTGATGGCATTATAATAAGTTGGGGCTCCAGTTAGAATGTCCGAAAGTTCTCAGAAAAGTTAAACTTTTCTCACAAATTCACAGATTTGATTTTTTTTGTACTGCGTAAATAATACTAAGTTAACTCTATAGAATCCTACATTTCAACTGTTTAAATTCTTTCTGTTTTTCATATTTTTGTTAATTCCAGACAACATGCAAACATTTTTCTTTATACCAGTAGAATTGTAGCAGAAATAAATTTTAGTTAGCGTTTGCCACTTTACATCAATAATTTTCTGTGATTTTGCATTTTTTATAGTGTACATAATATTCTTTTTTAATATTTAAAGAATATTTTATTAAGTGGAATTACTATAGCCTACAATTTTCATATTATTGGGCATATTTTTTAATTTTTTGAGATTTTTATGTAATTACAATTGATATCTATGTACTTGGCTATCTAATCTGCTGTTGCTTCAACTAGAGATAAGATACATTTCTGGAGATAGAACTACAGAATACAAAGATATGAATTATGAGAGAATTCTTAGTACACAGGCAGAATTGTTTCCCCCAATTACACTTCATATTTTTCTTGAAATATTTGCACAGAACATTCTTTGTACATTTTCTAGAACCAGAAAATATATGTATTCTTTTCTATTTGTATAAAATGTTACTTTGTTTTATATTTTATTTCTAAGATTGGTGATTAGATTGAACATTTTCTTTGTGTTTATTATATTTTCTCTCTTCATTTGTATGAACTATTAATTAGATTATATGATTAACACTTTGCTCTTCAAATTTTCTGCAAATATCTTTCAAACTGTGTCTTTTCTTCTTATTTTTAACATGCTTTTAAAAAAATTGAGGTAAGATTTTAATATGATCCCTGAAAAAGCCTCAATGAAATATTCTTCTATGACTTATTTTTTCATTCCATCCATATGATAACTATGTTGTTTTATGTCTCAGGCATAGACCAGATTTACATTGTAAAAATATTAACTGATTTTTCCAAAATGGATTATTAAAGCTATGTCTCACAGTTCCCCCCTTATTCATTCACAAAATATTTATTTAATACCTGTTATGGGCTAGACTGTGATCAGCCTTGATATAAACTTGGACATGGTAGAAAAAGATAGGGTCATAAATTTTAAAGATAAACATAAGTAACATTATATTACAGGTTATAATATTTCTTCTACCTTTACTTTTAATTTGCATCCTTTTATACTCAACACTATATCACAAGTAATTTTTTACATATTATCAAATACTCAGGGAACACATGATTTATAAAGGCCACATAGTATTCTGTTCTATTTATATCTCAAGCTTTATTTGATCTATTTTCAATTAATGGGGATTTATCTTCCTTTCATTTCTTTACTATTATAAACAATTCTGTAATAATAATTATAACACTCTTTAAGGGGGTGTTTCTATTTTTTTGCATAACCTTAATCACCTCAATAATGAATTATGAAAGTAGAGGTAAAGATAATTACATACATACTGAAATACAATCATACCAGTGAAATCATCAAGTTCTACATAATTGGATCTTAGAGGTGGAAATTATCTTAAACCTAGTCCTAAACCTTATGAGATGACAGAAACACATCTACAGTATGGCTGGTGACTACCTTACTTCTGCCTGCAGACCTAGTGATGATTAGAACACTTCCTGAGGCCACACAAGTTATTTTTGTACAATTCTAATTATTAGAAAGTTATTTACAGTCAACTATATATATTATATATCTATAGGTATAGATATATAGATATGTTGATATATAACTGTCTGTATGCAACTCTTTTTCCCTGTAGAACAACAACAACAAAAAAATACAGACTTTTCTCATGACAGCTATTTTTTCTTTTTTTTTTTTTGAGACAGAGTCTCGCTCTGTCACCCAGGCTGGAGTGCAGTGCTGTGATCTCAGCTCACTGCGACCTCCGCCTCCCGGGTTCAAGCAATTCTCCTGCCTCAGCCTCCCAAGTAGCTGGGATTACAGGTGCTCACCACCGTGCCCAGCTAATTTTTTTTGTATTTTTAGTAAAGACGGGGTTTCACCATGTTGGCCAGGCTGGTTTCGAGCTCCTGACCTCGTGATCCTCTCACCTTGGCCTTCCAAAGTGCTAGGATTACAGGAGTGAGGACAGTTTTTTTTTTTTTTTTTTTTTTTTAAGTATTTACAGATAGCTGTTCCTGTCCTTCTGGTCTGGTCTATTGCTCTATGTTCCTTCAGCCATTCTCCATGTGTTTTTAAAAAAATAATTAAGTACTTGTATTGCTGAAGAGACTATTTAGGAATGTGAGGTTCTCTATGATAAATAAGGACCCCTCCTATGCATACTGCTTCTGGTTACTGGTTTTGCAGGACTCTATGGAGCAAAGCACTCTCTGTCATGTAAGAGTTAAGAATGAACTCGTTAAGAGCATAGATTCTGGAATTAGCCCCACTTTGTCAAACAATGCTTCTATGATCTTAGGAAGGTTACTGCACCTCTATAAGCTTCAATTTCCTTATATGTGAAATTAGAAACTTAAAAATGCCTACCTGATGTTGTTATCCTGAGAATTAATGAGGTTATGCATATGAAGAATTTAACATCATTATGGAGGCATAGTAGATAGTAAGAGTGCTGCTACTCTTCTAATTATATTGATTAGAAAAGTATTGATGACTGTAAATATGCACCTTGCTTTTATAGAAGGAGAATGACTTTGGAGTTGGAAATACATGGATTAGGACCTCAGTTTCCTGATTTGTAGCTTGATGACCTCTAAGAAGCTATAAAATTAGTGTTATAATTATCTTGCAGGACTGTTATGTGGTAAAGTTTAAAGGGTGATTATCTTGATTCTTGGCATTTAATAGGAATTCCATAAAAAACAGTTAACATTGTTACATTTGATTATAAATCAGTGAATCTGAGTATAGTTTGCTTAATATTGATGCCAAAAATAATCACTTTCAATTGATTTTGGTAAATAAAACAGACATGAAATCATTTTGTTTCAGTATGAAGTTATATAAATCAATGGAAAGAATATCAAAATGAATCACTGTTTCCAAAGAATGAAATCTATTCCTGATGAGTTGAGAAAAATACGTATTGCTTCTAATAGACAAAATTATAAACTTATTGAATTTGATTAAACAAAGTATTAGCAAGTTGTCTAAGATAATTTCATCTAAATTAGAAGAGGCTCTTTTTTTTGGTAAGTGTATTGACGTCAATGTAGTTCAGCAAGCACATTAGTAGGCACAAAGATGAGTAGGACACAACTCTGACGAGTCCTGAGTTCCTGCTTATTATGGCATTACTGTCAAACTCATAGGAGCAGAGGTAGAATGGTGGTTGCTAGGGGCTGGGAGTGGGGAAAATGGGGAGGTATTGGTCAGATGGTACAAACTTTCAGTTATTAGGTGAACAAGATCCAGCCTGGGCAACATGGTGAAATCCCGTCTCTACAAAAAATTAGCTGGGCAAGGGGGTGCATGACTGTAGTCCCAGCTATGGGGATGCTGTGGTGGGAGGATCACTTGTGCCCAGGAGATTGAGGTTGCAGTGACCCGTGGCTGGGTGACAGAGTGAGCTCCTGTCTCAGAAAAAAAAAAAAAAAAGATGAACAAGATAACTAAAGTACAGCATAGGTGGTGATGGATGTGTTAATTGATTTGATTTTGATAATCATTACCCAATGTATACATATATACCTTGCATATATTCAATCTTGACAATTATAAATAAGATAAAATGGCATTTTGCATCAGCTTCCTAACTGGTCTCTCAACTTCCATTATTCCCTTCCTTCAGTGTATTTTCCAGGTAGTTGCATGGCAGATATTCTCAAAATATGATACATTCCAAACCACTACTCTGCTTATCAGCATGTCATACCAGCTGAGATTTGTTAAATGATTGATTGTTGCCCATGTCTTACTTCTTAATTAAAAAAAAAAATCCCTGGCAGTGCCTAGTTTCGCAATCATAGCAAACTGGGAAATGGTCACAACTTGGTGTCTTGTGAGAATACTCTTCTGGACAGTGAAATTTGTCTCAAAATGAGAGAAAATGCTACAGTCTGACTACATGTTCTTCATTTTCACGTGCAGCACAGGTTCCTATAAAATAAAGCAGAAAATGTTTGAGAGAAGCATGGCTCATACTTCCAAAGCTCAGGACTGTCATTCCAGCAACATTCACTAGTATGTCCTAGAGCCTCAGCTCCCTAAAAGACCTGAGCTCTTTCAAACCAACCCAATAGCCAGGGCTGAACTAGAGCATCATGCTTCTCCTGGAGCTCTGTGTGAAGTAGGGGTGGGTGAAGAGCATAGTATGGCAGAAACACTGGAGATGGAAGGTCAGCATGGTCCAATTCCCTTCTCACTGCAGATGCCCGTGTCAAATGCTACCAGATGTCAAAGGGACAGATACAGATACATTTTTAGTTGCGATTAGTGCTAAATAATGTTAATAATGGTATAATTATTTGAGACATTCAAATTTAAGTTCTCAGATTTCATCACAAATTTGAGCAATCATGACAAAAAGTTAAGCAGCATGATCAACCCTTGAACACTTGCTCACATTTGTGTTATATTCAATATAATATACTCTCAATGAAGCATCTCATAGATACTTATGATACAGCCTCTGCTAGAAAGCTTGGGTATCCTCACTTAATAGAATATCACCTATATAGATTCAGATGAATAAACAGTTTGTTGTTTGGGGGTGGTCATAGTTTCCCCAGTGATTCTGAATCAGCATGATGGATAGTCAGATTACAAAGCCATGCTGATTAGTATGGTCATTTACTTACCATTCTTTGTTTATTTGCCAGTCATCTTACTGGCCCTGTGCTCTTACTTTGTGCCATCTTTAAGTGTCTTTGTAGATTACGTAAATCAGAGTTGGGAAAAAAAGTCTTAATGAATCCTATCCTTGGTGCTGCAGGATTGTCCTTTATATTGTTCCATCCCATGGCTGTCCTGGATATGTGAACAGTGCAGGAGAAAAAACTCTCCATTCCAAAAGTTGGATCCATTCTATTTCCTTACAACTCTAATTCTTTTTTTTTGATCATAACATTAATTATGTAGGCCCTGAATTAATTTCCCAGGATGAAATTGAAATACCTGAATAATTTAATGTATTCTGGGGTCACAAACTCAAATATCTTCACTGCTATGCAATTGATGTATTTGAATGAAACAGACTGGATGTGAAGCAATATAGAAGGGTGAGGACTGTGGCAAATCTCATTAATTCCATGTGACCAAACAAAATGCATGTGTTATCATATTCCCTTTCTCACTAGTTTGTGACTCTATGTCTCTATTGGAATAAGTCTTCTTTAGCCTGCCTAATTACATTTTAAAAATGACTTGATGATGGCAGTTCATAGAGGACTGCTCTCTTTACCAAGAATAAAGTGATTATCCATTTTAAATTTTCCACATGATGATCTCATACGCTCCTTTTTTATTGTTTAGTTACAACTAAAGAGGAGAAATCAATCTCCTAGGAACAGCCCCAGATTCCCTTCAGAAAACTTGTGGAGGGAAGAGTGTTGTTAAAAAGTTACAAGTTCACTTTAACAAGCTTGACTTTAGACTGTTAGCAGGCACGCGGGATATCATCCCTATGTAACCTATTTGTACCAGAGAGAAGTAGGTCAGTCAACTTTTAATGATGTCCTTTGAGATGTAGTTGCCTGCTCAGGTGTAAATATTAGACTGTGTTTTATATTCCTGTGGGAGAAAATTACTAGGCTAGAGATAACAAATAGAAAAGAAATGGTCTTCCTGAGTTGGTTGGCCTGTCTGGAAGCACTCTGTTTTACACGGTTAAAGGTCATATAGAGCTGTACATTGTCATTATCTATTTGCTACAGAGGTGGATAGAGAGGTCTTGGCAGGTCTTTTAGCAATCAGAAAAAAATGGAGCGCTACGGTGCGGTAATAAGAAGTGTATGAATTTTGGAATCTCTTTAGTTGCACTCCACCCTCCACAGTATGGCTTCCTAGCTGTGTGACCTAGGGCAATTCATGTAACTTTTTTGGACTACATATTCTTTATTGTGTAAATTATGTATATCTTCAGGTTTTTATGAGGATTAAATGTATTTGTGACATAAATGATGTTTAATGTGTTCCCTTACCTGAGCTACAGAAAACATAAGTCACTGAAGTGGTTGTTTCATTTTTAATTAATTTGCAACGAGGAAAAGTCGCCTTCTTCGTTTTCCCATTTCTCTAGAAACCTTATGGATGTTGGTCCAGAGACAGTCAAAATAATTTCCTCTCTAGGCTCAGCAAAATAATTGCTCTATCGTCTTTGTTTAGAGTCCTACTGATCTTGACAACTTCGGACTTTTCACTGGTGTAGAGTTTCCTCTCCAATATGCCCAAGAGGAACCATTTCTGAACTCATTGGGTCAGAGTCTTTCTTTCTACACGGGTATCTCTGATATTTTTGATGTTAGTATCTCTAATTTCCATTCTTAGAGTTAGGTTAGTCCCTTTGGCTTTGGAGGCTCTTCATTTTGTGATCTCTGAGACTACATAGCCATGCCTCTTTTTCCACCCCTTGGAGAGCCTGCTTGCCTCTCTTTTAGTGCTTGTATTTCTTTCTTCTTTAGAAGGTGGGGTGAAGTTAGTAATGGTTGCTCTACTTTTCTCATATTCTGCATTACCTATAATATTTGCATCAAGAATTACACCATCTATAGCATCAAATGGAATGTCCATCATTAGTGTTTTAATTTGCATCTCCATATACAGGCTGGATTCCATCAACCTGGTGATTCACTATCACCTCAAGTAAACCTGTTTATAATTAACCTCCCCTATTTCTCCACCTCCTTGGTTTGTTGAACTAAGCATCCTTTCTCTACAGTGAGAGAAATGCTGTAAGTGAGGATGAGTGACCTGGTACGTTTAACCTTCACAGTACATCAGAAAACTGAGGTTCAAAGACATTAAATCACTTGCATAGGCAAGCAAGATAGATGTGGAGGTGAGATTCCAATCTAAGCAGTTTGACAACATATTTAGTCTCCTTACCACTAAGTTTTTCTGTCTCTCTTAATTAACAAAAATTTCTTGCACCCTCTCATCTTCCCTAAAGTATCATCGCACTGAAAACCCATGACCCCAGGTTTATTCAGCAGCTTTTCTGGTTAAAGCCCTTGGTCCTAGCGCTTACTGTCCTTTACCTGTGAGTACAGGGATATCCATAAATTTCTCAAGAGGATGATGCAATACTGGGATCAAGAAAAGGTCAAACTATTATCCACTCTACATCATGGCCACAATCATCACAGGACTTGGTCATCATAGTCCCCCGAATTAATCTAAGTATCCAGTTTAACAGCTTTAGAGAAATGCCAAGGTAAAATCCAGTAACTTAACTCTCTTTATTAACTCTCTTGCCTTCTAATACCTTTGGATTATTTTTCATGACTCAGAAGCAACTGGACTTTCAGATGTTTCCCTCCTGACTAGCAGGCATCTAGAGAAAAGAAACATAGCTTTTCCACTTAGAACCTCTAGGAGTCTTAGTCTCTTCAGCTGTAAATTAAGAACAAGAAAATATAATTTTCACTATTACTATGAAGATTTAATTAGAAATAGTATAATATGAATAAATAGCAAAATGCTTGGCATATCCGCTCTGAATTCAAATTACTTAGATTGTTCCTTCTCATTGTCTTTCTTTCCTTTTGTTTCCTTCCTTTTTTCTTCCTTATGAAGTCAAGTTTTCTACAAGAATTTAAGTATAAACATTTTCCAGAAGAAGTTACTTTTTCTGAACCTAGTAAAGGTTAATATGCATTATTCAATTACACTTTATTTCTTAGCAGGATTAATAGTGAATGTATTTAACAAAGACTATGGCATAGCTGCCACCCGATCAGAATGGACACCAACTATAAACAACTAATACAGCTGTACTCCTGGCTGCAGTCTTAAGCATGGTTTTATGAGATTTTAATTTGGGGGTTGTAATTTTAATTTTTTTGTTTGTAATTTTTTTCTCTTACCTATGAGCAAGGGCTGACACTGCTGGCACACATTAATTACTATGGCCACACTGATTGCTTATGGCAAATATTTATTCTAATTTACTAGAACACTTGCCATAGAAGTTAAATATTTTGAACATTGCTGCTACTCAATCATTTAGAAGTGTGTTTTAATTGTCTCAGGTTATGGAGCTTTTAAATTAATTAATTACCTTTAACTTAATTGTATATAGGAAAGAGAATATGACTGTTTAATATTGCTTCCTTAAAATTTACTGATTCTTGCTTTCAGCCTAACATAATATCAATGTTTGCAAATGTCTCAAATGTGTTTTAGAAGAATCTATATTCCATAATAGTTGGGCTGATAAGCTCGTTAATGTTTTTGTTCAAATCTGTTGATTCTTATGTTTGTCTGTTTATTCTTTCAGCACTTAAGATGATATGTAGTTATATTAAGTTTTCTTTTATATATTGAGGCTGTTTTATTAGGAGAATAAAGCTTACAATACACGTTTTACTGATTACATAAACATTTATCATAATGCAACTTCCTCTTTTACTTCTAGTAATGCTTTTTGATCTTAAATCAATTTTGTCACATATTAATATAGAAACATCAGCTTTTGATTGTTACTTGCCTAGTATACTTTTTCCTTCTTTTTACTTCAACCCCTATTTTTCCTATGTAGTAGAAAACATACATATTAAAATAAAATGAAAGTTATGTATTCCCTTAAAATAAAATATTATATGTCTATTATAATAATACTACTTTAAAAATTATGAGTTTAGTTCATTTACAATGACTGGTTATTGTGAGTGTGGACTCTCACTAATGGCGGTTTACTTCTGTTGTGTTTAGTGATTTGTGAGTGTAAATTCAATTTTTCTTTGGGTATCCTGCAGAATTAAATTGAAGATTATTTCCTCCAGAGAGCATTTGATCTGCTTTTGCTGGGAATAAGCAAGTGGTACTAACGTGAAACCATTAAGTGCTGCTGCTAGCTTATATGTTACATGTGTGAGCACTGGAAAATGTGACTCATCTTAGGACATTTGATCTCCAGCTTTTAAGAAATTATGCTGTTGATAGTGTTAAAACAAAATACTTTACTTCTATCTCCCTGAAAATTGCTATGATAAATTTTCAAGTCTATGCTTTCTAGGTTGTGAATAGCTTATTACTGAATGTTGTGAAATTGTGTAAGTACATCTTGTAAAATCATCCACAGTGACACTGAAAAGCCCCTTTTGCCCTAGTAGAGGGTTCAGGTCTAATGGAGGAGTCCCAGATTCAGATCTCCAAATTTTTACTTAAAAATCCATCTGCACAGCTGATACTGGCATTTTCCAACAATCTAATCTTATTACTGCCTTTTTTGCAGGTCATGTCACTTTGTTTCATCTCATAGCTTTTCCTTTATTTGTGTGTTTGGGTTTGTGTGTCAGGAATGGCTGTAGGATGGTTAGGATGTAATAACAAATCCTTTCAACCTCTGTGGCTTATTGCAATAATGGTTTACTTATTGATGCTGCTACGTGTATAATGTGTCATGAGTGGCAGGAAGGTTCTGACAGTCACTCAGGGACTTAGACTAATGGAGGCTCTATTTTGAAATGTACTTTTCCACCTGGCAAGGGGAAGAGGGAGTGGCAGGATCTCTCACTGGCAAATAAATATTTCTATCTGGAAACAATAAATACCACTTCCATTAGAACTTCATTGGTCACAGCAAAGAAAATTTGGGTCCAGTTTCAAGGGGAATAGCAATTTTTCTGTATTCCTAAAAGGAGAACCAGAATGTGCAGTGAACAGCACTAATGACTACCACAGGGCATGAAATAAGAGGTTCCTTAGGGAAAATATCCACTTTTTGTAATGCCAAATTTATATTAATGTCAGTTTTATTTGATATCCAATTGTATTACGGTTAGAGGGATCCTAAAATATTTATTGTTTCATAGCAACAGATGCAGTAAGCAAAGACTGTGCCTTAAGCATGGAGATTGAATGTAGTTCAGATTTCATTTTGGTAGTATTAGTTAGAAAGACCTATTTAATTTACTATCCTATATGAACAGTAGAAATGAAGAATGATTTTTTAAATTTTCTTTCATAAGTGTGAGTTCTTATTCTTTTGAACATTCTGCTTTATTTCATTTGGGATGGAGACGAAGAAGAATTCTAGCCAGGCACTTGGAGAAAATCAAAAGGATTAAATATATCAGTAAAGTGCTAGAGTTCCCTCTTTAAGTCTGTTGTTTGGCTTCAGTCATCTTTTGATCCATCTTTATGAGATCTTCTTTAACTAGCTAAAAATTTTAGACTTTTTAAGGAAACTGTGGCCGTGTGTATTAGTTTGTTTTCACACTGCTATAAAGAACCATCTGAGACTTGGTAATTTATGAAGGAAATAGGTTTAATTAACTCACAGTTCCACAGGCTTAACAGGAAGCATGGTTGGGAGGCCTCAGGAAACTTACTATCATGGCAGAAGGTAAAGGGGAAGCAAGGCGCATCTTCTTATGGTGGAGAGAAAGAGAACACAATGGGGGAAGTTCCACACACTTTAAAACCATCAGATCTCATGAGAACTCACTCACTATCACAAGAACAGCAAGGGGGAAATTTGCCCCCATGATCCAATCACCTCCCACTAGGCACCTCCTCCAATTTGACATGAGATTTGGTCGGGGACACAAGTCCAAACCGTATCACCATGTAACCAGTCATAAAATTAATGGTGTGTGGGAAATATGGGCAAGGACAATGGACAATGTCATATTCAGGCTTGATTAGGGAATTCTTTTTTTCTGTAGGGCTGGCTTAAACACTTAAAAGTGATTATGGCATAGATATACTTTTATATTTGGTATTTCATTTAGCATTATATCATTTTGTGTCAGATGCTCTAACAGCAGAGAGCAATATAATAGGTACTCTAAACTCCTATGTACTAAAGTGAGTTTATGGACTACCTGTTTAGAACATGCTAAAAAACTGTGAAACCACTTCTCTGTACACATTAGTTTGTCACACACTCCCAGGATCTGCGAGAGAAAGTGAAGAATGTAGTAGAGTTTGAACCTCAGTTGTGTGAATTTTGTAGGGACAAAGATGATTATGATGTACATTCTACCATCACCATAATCTCTTCCTTCTCTACCCCCAACCCCATGACCACCTACAAGGGAAGGTGATCTTTCAAGAGAGCTATTTATAAAGCATCTTAAAATTCAAGGGACTGGCATTTCTTACTGGGGAATATTGGCTTGGGCTGAAGCTGCCCACGCTTAGCAGCAGAGCATGGAGAAATAACAATGTAGGGAAAGGAACTGTGTTTTCAGAGTTTAGTGGAACAAAAAAGTCTGTGCATTTCCCAAGGGCCAGATGTTGACAGTATTGTAAGCAGTTGAGTGGAATAGTTCTGTAAAGAAATTCCTTTAAAACAAGTGAACAAATGTCCTTTCTTCTCCCTCCAAAATAAACCAAAAAGAACATGCAGGTTTACAAGAAAATTTTAGGCAGCCAAACCAGATAAGCTAACATAGCATTTTAATTCACTTACTTATTTTTTAAACTGCATTTTTGAATTACTTTCTGTGTATGTGTGTGCATTGAATTGCTGTTTGGTATTACTTTTTTTTTATCCTGAAGAACTTCCTTTAGTATCTTCATAAGGTAAGTCTGCCTGCAAAGAATCATCTCAATTTGTTTATCAGGTAACACGTTTATTTCACCTTTATTTTTGAAATATGGTTTTGCTGAACATGGGCTTCTTGGTTGACATTTATTTTTATTTTTGTTTTTTATTTCTTCTTCCAGGACTTTGAATATGTTATCCAATTGCCTTATAGCCTCAATTGTTTCTGATGGGAAGTTTGCTGTTAATCTTATAGTGGCTCCCTTACACATGATGAACCAGTTTTCTCTTGATGTTTATGAGGTGTTTTTTTTTTTCTTCTTTATCTTACAATATTTTGACTATGGTGTATCTGAGTGTAGATCTCTTTTTAGTTTACCTTACTTAAAATTCATTGATCTTCTTGGATGTATAGACTAGTGTTTCATCAAATTTGTGATGTTTTTAGCAATTACTTAAATAAGTATTTTTTTCTGCCTTCTTCTTTCTGTTATTTCCATTATGTGTATCTTGGTACACTTAGTATTGTCTCACATTTCCCTGAGGCTCTGATTATTATATAATGATTATATAATTATTAGAATTATTCCATTTGAGAGTGTACTAAAGAGACTTTTAATAGTCTACAGTTTAGAAACAAGAAAGCAACTGCAGAAGAAAAAGAAAATGTCTTGCTTGACCCAGTCTATTGCTTATTATCCATCTGATTTGCTACATTTCTCAAGCAGATAGTCGCATATTTCATTGCTTTTAAAGATACCTCAAGAGAGACTAAAAACTTGATAGGCCTTATAATTTACCAGAAATAAGAGCCAAGTGACAGACTTAAAACTCTGAGGATATGGTGCTGGTAGATTATTAATTCTGGATTATGGAGAAAAATAGATGGAACTAAAACCAATATTGGAAGCAGCTAATTGTCATAGTGAATAACTAAAGCTGGGGTGATGCTGACAGGAATGGGAAGCAAATAGGGAGGGGCAAATCCCTTACTTTCATCGAAGCTTTCATTTACCCTCTAGCACTTCTTCTGGTAGTGTCTAACAGAAGCTAGTTAACAAAAGAGAAATGAAATGTGATTTTTAGTGTGCCAACCCTAACTAACAAGGCAGAACATAGAAAAGGAGATACGAAGCTAAGAGAGTTAATAGCATTAGTTATGCCCTAAAAAAAAGGATAAAAATTGCATGCCAACTCAAAGCTTTATGACTTATTAAAGTATACCCAACACTAAAAATAATAAAATAGCTGATGTGTATTGGGGATTTTGGATTTTCCAGGTACTATTAAATGCTATGCATGAATTAACTTATTATATTATGAAATTACAATAATTACCTGTTAACACATGGGAAGGTATTGTGCTCTTACTCTCACAAGTTAGAAGTAGCTCTAGTCTTTTCCTTTGGATTTCTGTTTTACATTTCAACTACCATAGACTCCTCAAAGATCTGTAGGTAAAGGGAATGCTTTCTTCTGTTGACCATCACTGACTCAATTCCTTCAATGGAGGTGGGACTTCCTCACATGGGTGCTGCCCCACAGGGAGCATAAATAGAGATGATCTCACTTTTGAGCCATCTCTGTCTTATCCCTCAGTGCCCAAAACCCTGTGCTCCTTAGTACATTGGATAACTTGACTTAATTTCTTCTGCCACTTCTTATACTCATGTTGCAATTTTTGTCAGTCACTAGTTCTGTCTAGTTTTTCTACTACTTAGATTCCATGTGATCTAATGCAGAGTAGAAAAAAAGTCCTTGTTTCAGCCTGGTCTCTTCTCAAAGTCCAAGAGTAGCACTGTGCTACCAGGCTGTCTATGTTTTATTAAATTAAAACTTAGGACGCATTACCAGGGAACTCTTTCATTTATATTAGTCTTATTATAAATCAAATTCAAGAAAAGTTATGGAAAATAAAAGGTGATGCCTTAGCTATTAAGGAATGTATATGACTAAATGTCAATACAGTTTATTTAGAAGCATTTAATCTAATCAATTTCTGGTGACTAACCTTTGCTACCTCAGATACCACAAACATACATTTCTCATTTTATATGTGAGGTGGCTCACCTATTTGTTCAAAAATATTTATTGAGCACCCATTATGTGTCAGGCTCTATTACAGGATTTTTTGGATGTTGTAGGGTAATAAACAGACAAGATCCTATCCTCAGGGAGCTTATATGTGCGGTGGACAATGTACAGTAAATAAATGAACAATTAAAAATGAATATATAATACATCATGTGGTGATTAATATTTACTTTTCACACTAATAAATAATGAATTTAATATAGGTCATAAATTGCTTTTTCAAATGCCTTTTGCCTTTATTATTTTCCGAAGATTGGAGAGTGATTATTTTCTGCTCAGGCTTCCAAAGAGATTTTCAACATTTATCCATGATAGTATGTTTTAACACCGGGAGCATGTTTTATTTCTATAGTTATATATTTTTAAACAAAAATCTAACAGTAAAAGAGAAAATATTTCTTTTTTGAGATAAAGTCTCGCTCTGTCGCCCAGGCTGGAGTGCAGAGGCAAGATCTCGGCTTGCTGCAACCTCCTCCTTTCCCGTTCAAGCAATTCTCCTGCCTCAGCCTCCCAAGTAGCTGGGACTACATACCCATGTCACCACGCCTGTCTAATTTTTGTATTTTTAGTAGAGACGGGGTTTTGCCATATTGGCCAGGCTGGTCTCGAACTCCTGACCTCAGGTGACCCACCTGCCTTGGCCTCCCAAAGTGCTGGGATTATAGGCATGAGCCACTGTGCCTGGCCCAAAAATATTTCTACCATATGGTTTTGAATGTCACATGGCAAAATTCGTTTTCACATGGTAATTTTATCTTTCTGAATTTTATGTCTGCAGCAGCATTGAAGTCATGTAGTATAAATCAGTATTCATTTTCCATCAGAAAAGTTTTTCCTACACAGTATGTTTTTGACAGCAGTCTTTACATCCTTGTTTCGCAGACTATAGATGAGAGGATTAAGCATGGGAGTCATCACTCCATAGAAAAGGGAGATGAGGGCCTCAATGATGTCTTCATTACCCGAATCAACAGAGGCTTTAGACTCAGGCTTTGCGTACATGAAGAAGATGGTTCCATAGAATATAATCACCACTGTCAGGTGGGCTGAGCAGGTGGAGAAGGCCTTATGTTTTCCTTCAGTGGAAGGAATCCTCAGAATAGTGGCAACAATAAATATGTAAGAGATGGAAATTACTAACAATGGAATAACCAGAACAATCAGATTCGACCCTGTCATACTAATCACATTGATTGAAATATCAGCACAGGCCAGTTTCAAGATAGCCAGAATTTCACAGACAAAATGGTTAATGACATTATTAGCACAGAATGGTAACTGCATTGCAAGAGCTGTCTGCACTACTGAGTCCACAAGCCCAGTGCCCCAGGACCCAGCTGCCATGGCCACATAGGCACCCTTGCTCATGATGACAGGGTATCTCAGTGGGTAGCAGATGGCCACATAGCGGTCAAGTGCCATCATGCCTAAGAGCATGCACTCCGTGGCCCCCATGGCAAAAGAAATAAACATTTGCACCATACACCCAGAGAAGGAAACCTTTTTCTTTACTGCCAGAAAGCTGGCAAGAATTAGTGGGACAGAGGAACTTGTGTAGCAAACGTCGAGGAAGGAAAGATTACCGAGGAAGAAATACATGGGGGTGTGCAGGTGAGAATCAAAGATGATAACTGAGATAAGGACTCCATTTCCAAGCAGGATCATCAGGTACATCCACAAAATTAGAACGAAGAAAACTGTCTGGAGCTTTGGGTGGGCAGAAAGCCCTACCAGGAAAAATTCTGTCAACGTGGAATCGTTGGTCCTTTCCATATTACATATACCGATCTCCAACAGAACTCTGTGAATGATAGAACAGGAATATGTTAATACAGTGTCTGTGAGAGCTACTTTTAAGAATCATATTCTGTATTATTGCAGTTCTGTATTTGGATGCAACAATATAAGTTTGGGGACAATTTCTTCCTGTGAAACCCAGGCCACTAGAGTAGGAATCCTACCCTGACTGTCTCAGAGTTAAGAGAGAACACATGATTATAGGACCTTTGGATCCCAATCCACTTTATTGCTGTTTCCACAAGTTCTGCCTCTTAACCCATTGGCTGCAAATCAGTGTTCTACAGCCTGGATTCAGCAGACAGGTGTGCTTTGTTTGGCAGTGATTGTCTGCACTGTGTTTAAATTTGAAATAGAGATCAACATTCTTTTTTTTTTTATCGACACGGAGTCTCGCTCTGTCGCCCAGGCTGGAGTGCAGTGGCGCGATCTCGGCTCACTGCAGGCTCCGCCTCCCGGGTTCACGCCATTCTCCTGCCTCAGCCTCCCGAGTAGCTGGGATTACAGGTGCCCGCCACCACTCCCGGCTAATTTTGTTTTTGTATATTTAGTAAAGATGGGGTTTCACCGTGTTAGCCGGGATGGTCTCGATCTCCTGACCTCGTGATCCACCCTCCTCGGCCTCCCAAGGTGCTGGGATTACAGGCATGAGCCACCGTGCCCGGCCTAGAGATCAACATTCTAATCAACAGATATGGTATAAAAATCTGTGCCTTCAGCTTGTCTTTGAATAAATTAGAATATTTGAAAACATTAGACCTGTTTCTGTCATGGAGCTTAGTTATATTAATAACTGACCCATTGGATCCAACGCATGTCCCTCCATTCTACCAGACTACAATCCTCACTCTCTTGTCACTGGAGGTGAATATAAGTTATCAATTGACATGTTAGTCTCATGTTATTCTCAATTGTTGGTCTCAATTGTTTATATTACCTGGCAGGATCTTATATGGATTTGGAATCTTGACTTATGGCTGCACGGCCAACTTATCCATTAGGCACAGTACTCCCACCATATTGTGAAAAACCTAGGAAAATGTTTTGATTTCTTTTAAAATATGAAGAAAAACGTTAACTTTAAAGTTTTAATATATACTATATTTGTTTTTGTAACAATGCAGAAGTAAAATATGACTTTTAAATCTTTATGGAAATAAGGCCCCACAAAGGCAAAAAAAAAAAAAAAAAAAAGTGCCTAGGGCCCATCAAAATCATAATGTGGCCCTGTGTGGTTGAGCATGTTTTGAAAACTCAGTCTGGTCTACTGGGGTATAGTAGTGGTTATGTATCTGCATATAACCTCTTTGAGGAGAGTAACCTCGTTGAGAAAAGGAACATACCTTCACATTCCTCCAGTATCTTTTTTCAGTACAATGAGCAAGTATTCATTCAAAGAAATGGTTTTTTAAAAATTGAATAAATTAAAATTTACAAAGCCAATTTTATCACTGGCTTTGATTAAAATATGTAATGGTGTTTATTGTAGCCTCTACCTAGTTTATTTTCATGCATGCAACAACTAAAGAATCAATTGTGATACTAGTGCTTTTATTCAAAATATATACACTGAACTGAACCAATGATGTCTAACCATTCATTATTGAAAAATAAAATTTATACAGAAGTGTAATATATAAAACAAATAAAAAGGAAAATTTCTCCAGTTGAAGTTACACTGGTGTACAGGGGAGAATAAAACACCATTCTTTACTTGTTTATTCACTCTTACTCCCTCAGTTAAGTTTAAGAGGATTCCAGGGAGCATAGTTTTAAAATCATAAATGCAATACATAAAATCCTTTAATCAACAACAAGAATAATAAGATAGTAATTTATGTATTGATTATGCCAGATACATTTCTAATTTTTTTATTCATAATAACCCAAGGTAATGGGACTATTATTGTAGGAGATAAGAATTATCCTTTCTTAAACATTTGGTAAACATCAGTAAATTATGGTATGAATAGACTTAAGGAAAAAAGTAGTAATTATTTCAAAAGATGCAGAAAACACATTTAGTAAAGTTCAATTTGTAATTTTTATAGAAACTATCTGAAATCCTCAAGCAGAAGGTAACTTTCTGAACTTCAAAGAAAACTATATACCAAAAAAAGATATTAAGTTATTATTCACTAATACTTAATGGAGACAGTTTATACATTCTTAAAGTTTTTTTTTGTTGTTGTTGTTTTGTT
This sequence comes from Pan paniscus, assembly GCF_029289425.2. Taxonomy (NCBI): domain Eukaryota; kingdom Metazoa; phylum Chordata; class Mammalia; order Primates; family Hominidae; genus Pan; species Pan paniscus. The sequence goes on from NC_073260.2 coordinate 34,825,608, forward strand.
TTTTGAGACAAAGTCTTGCACTGTCGCCTGGGCTGGAGTGCAGTGGCACGATCTCAGCTCACTGCAACCTCCGCCTCCTGAGTTCAAGTGATTCTCCTGCCTCAGCCTCCTGAGTAGCTGGGATTACAGGCATGCACCACCACGCCCGGCTAATTTTTGTATTTTTAGTAGAGACAGGATTTCACCATGTTGGTCAGGCTGGTCTTGAACTCCTGACCTCAGGTAATCCACCTACCTCGGCCTCCTAAAGTGCTGGGATTACAGGTGTGAGCCTCCGCGCCCGGCCATTTTATACATTTTATTAAGATCTGGAATTTGATAAGGATGCCCACTCTTATAGTTACTCTTTAATGTAAAATTGATAGCCTTGGTTAAAATCATAAGACAAGAAAATGGCTGAAGTACAGATTAAAGACAAAAATTTGTAAGACCAGATGAGAAAAATTAGTAAGACTTCTGGAAGCAAGCTTAACAGAAAAATCAATAGCTTTCTCTATACGAACAACAAACGATAAAGTAATAGAAACAAATATAACAAAAAATAAAGATCTACATTTATCTCAACAAGGCATACATAAGACCTTTATAGAAATTCTTTAAAAATTATATTATAATGAAGGGCGTAGTAGAATATGAGTAATTGAAAAGGTATGACATGTTAATAGGTAGGATAAAAATATAAGAATGCTGTCATTTGCCTCTCAAATTAGTCTACACATTCAATTGAATCCATTAAAGATTTAGCTGGTTTTTTTTTAGGGATTTGAGTACTTATCCTAAATTCATATGAAAGAATAAAAGTATATAACTTGCACAGTCAGTTTTATAAAAGAAAAATATGAGGGAGCATTCTGTCCCAGACAGAAAAAGAAACGTGGTTTTAATAGAAGGGACTATCATAGATGTAAAAAAAAAAAGAAAAAGAGAAATCGACTTCTGATGTCATAAAAACAACATAATGTGGATTAAGTGAATAAAAAATTGAGGTACTTACAAAATTTAAAGAAAGCATAGTTAGACCAAACATTTTTAAAAATAAAGTTTTTCGTCTAGGTAAAAGAAAAAAGTCAGTTGTAGAGTAGATGGTCAGCAATGGAGGAGAATAAAAGGAATTTTCCAAGGTCTGGGAAGGCAGGGTTCACCCAAGGAATTTAAGTCTTGTCATCCCACTGGAACGGTTATCCTTAGAGTGGAGGAAAACGAATCTGGCATTTGTATTAGCCCAATGCCATGAAATATGCCATTCACATAAGTAATCCTCTTGATCTGACTGTGTGTTCCCTTCCAATGACAAGCCTGCATTCAGGTAACTTGGATATAAAGAAAGAATGAGCAGAGAAATTTGGTGGTTGCTCCCCATAGGCCTTTGTTTCTCATTGTAAAGCTCGGCACTCTACTTCCTAGTCATATCTGTGAGCTCATGTGTATCTACACCTGTGAATGAGATCCAGTCTCTTCTTACTTACAAATCAATTTTAAGTCTGTGGTACTAAGGGACAGAATGTGGACCTTGGTAAAATCACCAAGCATTGCCATAGGTGTGTTGGTAGGAAATCAGTCACCTTTCCCCGGGGAAGCCTCTGAATCACTACACATTTTATTCAAACACCCAGATTAAGTACAGATGCATTTCAAAGAAGGAGAAATCATCTGAGAGGGGTAGCACAAGATTTCATAATATTCATTGAATTTGGTTCTGATGAGCTGAGGGGGAAATGCCTCAGGTAATAATAGACTGAGGCTAAAAGGCATCAGTGGGAATTCTACAGAAGAAAACAATTACAGGAGGATAGTAGGAAAAGGAAAAAAAAAAGAGGAGAACTGGTTTGCCAATTTGTGATGAATATTAAATGTAGAGTTAAGGAATTATAATTTATTATCTAGGCAATTGGGAGCCACTGGAGTTTTGATCAGGGAATGTTAAAGCTGAAAACACACACAAACACTCAAGATTGTTATGGGAATATTCTTCAGGGTCTTGTACTTTTCTCCCCAAGATTTGGCTGTGACCTGTGCTTTGTAGTTTTGTAAGTGTTTTTCAGGGCAATTGTTGGCATCTTCTTTGGCTTGTAGAGAACCTGACTCAAAATTCATCTTCCTTGGAAATGGACGCATAGTAGTTCTTTTTAGGTTAAATTGATAATAAAACATTTTATTTTAATAATTTATTTTATTTTCTAAAAAGAGACAGTCCTGTCTCCTCTGAGTTCTTAGCCAAGTTTTAGAATAATCAGTGGAAACTAAAGTGTTTGTAGTTTCAGTTTGAAGGAAAGGCCAAAGTTTTGTTGGGTCCTTCAAAACTGGGTCTTAAATGATGGCTTTAGCTATTAAGCTAATGAAACTCGTCAGGCTAACTGCCCCATTCTGCCTTGGTTTTCCAGTTTCTTTCACTTCTGACTGTGAAAGTGACTTCATTGAAACCCAGAGAAAAAGAAAAACATCCCAGTTAATAAGTTAAAGGACTCATGCCCTGGAGGTTATAGGAAGCAAACCCTTCTGCTATTCATGTCCCCAACCCCCTTTTTTTTAAGAAAGCTTTTGTCTCTTCTGTCTCCCTCACAGTTTTTCTTCTAGAAGTAGTAAGCACATTAAGGAATTGCTCATTATGTGAAAAAGTACACTTTCCTTTTGTCTTTAGTTTTCGTATAGAGGCCCTAGGGTGTATTGAACATTATTAGCAATAGTAGTCAAATGCACGTGAGCTGTAAAGAATCTTGGCTGCACCTCTTATGAGCTTTGTAGCATCATGCTGCATTTCTAGCTTCTCTCAGCTCAGTACCATAAACTTAGCATATATGATAACAGTTAAACTCAGAGCAAGCTAACCAGCCTCTGTTAGCCCCACTACACAAGTTTATGGTAGAGAGTAGGAACTTAAAACACATTAGCTTCTTTTTTGGGTCATAATTAGTTACAATTAAAAGTGTATGTGAATGAAAGCTACATTCTTAGGCAAAGAATAAACAGGCACTGGTCACTGGTAATTCTGGTCCAAGGAGCGTCCAGAAAAGGTTAGTGGAAGAGGTAATTTACATTCCTTCATATTTACAGAAAATTATATGCAATTTGAATTACATTCATATTTAGTTATAGAAAATGTATTTTTTGTCTTATATAATTTGAACCCAACAATTATTTTGAATATAACCACACAGGTGATATGATGTCTCAGCTATTTTAAAAATACTTTCAAACATAGTGGGCACAGCAGCTGCTGAAAATGGTCAAATTATAGTATTGCAGTTCTACACATTTGGAACACAGAATTAATTTTTTTTAGCAGATTATAGGTCCAATAATAGTGTTCAAATTGCCTGGCTCTTGAAAATGGGAGAGAATACATCTGTCTTGCAATGATGTTTCTAGGTTAGAGCACCAGACAGCGGAATCTAATGTTCTCATTCTGTCTTCTGGGGGAAAGGAGAGAAGAGGCAGAATAAATGTTTTTGAAAAGGCAGGTGACACTGGAAAAGAACACCAAACTTCATTTTATAGTATAGATTTGAAACTCAAAGACTTGGAACCTCCTTTTTTCTCTTCTTTAAATGAGGCCAATTCCTACCTAAGAGTCCTGTTGTGAATGTTACCCAGACAGTGATCTAACATATAATGCAAATCTCTGTAATGCTAAATGATGAAAACATGACAGATGAAAAATTAGATATGTCCAGTTAAAGCATATAAAATTGATATCTATAATTGAAAAACAATATTTACAAAGCAAGAAGATGGAATATGCCATCATTTTTGTACCTGTGAACCTGAGGAATGGTTTCCTTTCCTTGGTTTGAGACCAGTCTTCTTTCTTAACAGCTGTTTTACTTGACCGCCTCAAAAAATGTTCTGTTATGTAATAATTTTCATGATAAAGTGAGGGGATGTAAGTGAGAATTAGATAGCAAACAGCATGCTGTAATTATTTTCTTTAAGTTTCCACTTACCTGTAGTTTATTCCTCAGGTAAAACTGATAGATGAAGCTGTATAAAATTCTGAAACTCAGGTGTAGAGTTTCTAGTTTAATTTTGGAGAAAAAAGATACAGGCCCATAGGTTCTAGGGGCTTTTATGGTGACTTAAGTGTTTTGCTACATTTTGAGCACCAGAAACATCCTCCAAAGGACCGGCCATTACAACAACAAGGCAATTTAAATTCTTTTTTGGGTGACTCAGGGAGGGGTCCAATATTTACAACAAATTAAAGGTAAGAAGGTAAACATGGAGAATTAAAAACTTTCTAAAACTCCAGGGATAATGTCATCAGACTCAATTATATCATATGATTGGTATATTCTTGTTCTAATGCAATTCAAATAGTAAATATATTGCTGTCTGCATTATCACAATATGTGAAGATTTTGAGACCCCAATAAACAGAAAAAGTCTTTAATAAGTATTGTTTTTTATTTTTAAGAATTATCTGAAAACTTTCCATAATCAAACGAATAAATCACCCTCATTTGCATAATGCTTTCAAATATCTGATGGAGTTCTTAGAATACTACCATGAGTTAATATAATTATTCCTATTAGACAGATGTAAGCCTGAGATAGGAAGTTCAACTGTTTTGCTGAAGGTTGTCCAGCCAGCATATAAGATAATAAAAAATATCTTAAATCTACCATTTGTGACTCTAGCTCCTGTAATCAATCTGTGGCACTGCCCCGTCTCTCACTCATAAGAGCCCAGAATGAGCTTTTAGAATATTGCGTCTACATTCTGCAATGAGTACAGAAAAGCTAGGTTAGAAATATGTAAATAATTTAAGCTGACAATTAAATATCATTAAAAATTTTTAAATGAGCTTTACTTTTTCTCTAGACCCATGTCAGAATTGAAGCATGTGGAACAGAATGTAACCTCTGATTAAAAACAATTCCTCTTTGATTTTATTAATTTTTAAATTTTATTTCACTTTTTAGTGATATATGATATTTGCATAAATTTATGGGGTATATGTGATGTTTTATTATTTGCATAGAATGTGCACCAGGAAAGTCAGAGTATTTAAGTTAAGATATCCATCACCTTGAACATTTATTATTTCTATGTGTTGGGAACATTTCAAGTCCTTTCTTCTAGCTGTTTTGAAATATATACTATTATTGTTAACTATAGTCATCGTACTCTGCTATTGAACATTAGAACTTATTCCTTCTATCTAACTGTGCATCTGTACTCATTAACCAACCTGTCCTTTTTTTTTTTGAGACGAAGTCTCACTCTGTTGCCCAGGCTGGAGTGCAGTGGTATGATCTCGGCTCACTGCAACCTCTGCCTCCTGGGTTCAAGCAGTTCTCTGCCTCAGCCTCCCGAGTAGCTGGGATTACAGGCGCCTGCCACCACGCCTAGCTAATTTTTGTATTTTTAGTAAAGACGGGATTTCACGATCTTGGCGAGGCTGGTCTTGAACTTCTGACCTTGCAATCAATCTGCTTTGGCCTCTCAAAGTGCTGGGATTACAGGTGTGAGCCACTGTGCCTGGCCTAGCCAACCTCTCTTTAACACTGCCCTCCCACCCCCAAACACCCCAACCTCTGGTAACTATCATTCTATTCTTTCTACCCACAAATTCTCTGTGACATATTTCCTGTAATTTTTTTTAAAATTTCAATAGGTTTTTGGGGGAACAGGAGGTGTTTGGCTACAAGAATAAGTTCTTTAGTGGGGATTTCTGAGGTTTTAGTGCACCTGTCACCTGAGCAGTTTACACTATACCCAATGTGTAGTCTTTTATCTCTCACCCCTCTCCCAAACTGTTCCCATATCCTCAAAGTCCATTGTATCATTTTTATGCCTTTGCATCCTCATAGCTTAGCTCCCACTTGTAAGTGACAATGTATAATGTTTGATTTTCCATTCCTGAGTTACTTCACTTAGAATAATGCTCTCCAATTCTATCCAGGTCACTGTGAATGCCATTATTTCGTTCCTTTTTATGGTTGAGTAGTATTCTATACACCACAGTTTCTTTATCTACTTGTTGACTGATGGGCATTTCGGCTGGTTCCATATTTTTGCAATTGCAAATTGTGCTGCTGTAAACATGCATGTGCTAGTATCTTTTTCATATAATGACTTCTTTTCCTCTGGGTAGATACCCAGTAGTGGGATTGCTGGATCGAATGGTAGTTCTACTTTTAGTTCTTTAGGAAATATCTATGCTGTTTTCCATAATGACTGTACTAGTTTACATTCCCACCAGCAGTGTAGAAGTGTTCCCTTTTCACTACATCCATGCCAACATTTATTATTTTTTTATTTTTAAATTATGGCCATGCTTGCAGGAGTGAGGTGTTATCTCATTGTGATTTTGTTTTGCATTTCCCTGATCATTAGTGATGTTGAGCATTTTTTCATGTTTCTTGGCCATTTGTATACATTCTTTTTTTTTTTTTTTTTTGAGACGGAGTCTTGCTGTGTCATCCAGGCTGGTGTGCAGTGGCACGATCTCAGCTTACTGCAATCTCTGCTTCCCAGGTTCAAGTGATTCTCTTGCCTCAGCCTCTGAGTAGCTGGGATTACAGACGTGCACCACCATGCCCAGCTAATTTTTGTATTTTTAGTAAAGACAGGGTTTCACTGTGTTCGTCAGGCTGGTCTCGAACTCCTGACCTCAAGTGATCTGCCCACTTAGGCCTCCCAGAGTTCTGGGATTACAGGCGTGACCCATCACACCCAGTTCATTTATATATATTCTTTTGAGAATTGTCTAGTTATGTCCTTTGCCCACTTTTTGATGGGATTGTTTTTTTTTTTTTTTTTTTTTTGCTAATTCATCCGAGTTCCTTGTAGATTCTGTATATTAGTCATTTGTCAGATGTATAGATGGTGAAGATTTTCTCCCACTTTGTGGCTTTTCTGTTTACTCTGCTGATTGTTTCTTTTGCTGTGAAGAAGCTTTTTAGTTTAACTAAATCCTATCTATTTATCTTTGTTTTTGTTGCATTTGTGTTTGAGTTCTTGTTCATGAAGTTTTTGCCTAAGCCAATGTCTAGATTTAAATCCTTAATCCATCTTGAGTTGATTTTTGTATAAGGTGAGAGATGAGGATCAAGTTTCATTCTTCTACATGTGGCTTGCCAATTATCCCAGCACCATTTGTTGAATAGGTTGTCTTTTCCCCACTTGATGTTTTTGTTTGCTTTGTTAAAGATCAATTGGCTATAAGTGTTTGGCTTTATTTCTGGGTTCTCCGTTCTGTTCCACTGATCTAAGTACCTATTTTTATACCAGTACCATGCTGTTTTGGTGACTATGGCCTTAGAGTATAGTTTGAAGTCAGGTAATGTGATGACTCCAGATTTGTTCTTTTTGCTTAGTCTTGCTTTGGCTGTATGGGCTCTTTTTTGGTTCCATATGAATTTTAGAATTGTCTTTTCTAGTCCTTTTAAGAATGATGGTGGTATTTTCATGGAAATTGCATTGAATTTGTAGATTGCCTTTGGCAGTGTGGTAATTTTCACAATATTGATTCTACTCATCCATGAACATGGGATATGTTTCCTTTTGTTTGTGTTGTCTATGACTTCTTTCAACAGTGTTTTCCTTGTAGAGGTCTTTCACCTCCTTGGTTAGGTATATTCCTAAGTATTTTAATTTTTTTGCAGCTATTGTAAAAGGGGTTGAGTTCTTGATTTGATTCTTATTTTGGCCACTGTCGGTGTATAGGAGAGCTACTGATTTATGTATATTAATTTTGTATCCTGAAACTCTGCTGAATTCATTCATTAGTTCTAGGAGCTTTTTGGAGGAATCTTTAGGGTTTTCTAGGCATACAACCATGTCATCAGCAAAGAGTGATAGTGTGACTTTTTTTGTTTTGTTTCGTTTTTTTTGAGATGGAGTCTCACTCTTGTCACCCAGGCTGGAGTGCAATGGTGCAATCTTGGCTCACTGTGATCTCTGCCTCCTGGGTTCAAGCGATTCTCCTGACTCAGCCTCCCCAGTAGCTGGGATTACAGGTGCCCGCCACCATGCCTGGCTAATTTTTTGTATTTTTGGTAGAGATGGGGTTTCACCATGTTGGCCAGGCTGGTCTTGAACTCCTGACCTCAGGTGATCTACCCACCTTGGCCTCCCAAAATACTGGGACTACAGGCGTGAGCCACCACGCCCGACCGTGACTTCCTCTTTACCAATTTGGATGCCCTTTCTTTCTTTGTTTGTTTCTTTTTTTAAAATTTGACTTTAAGTTCTGGGATATTTGTGCAGAATGTGTAGGTTTGCTACATAGGCATACGTGTGCCACAGTAGTTTGCTGCACCTATCAACCCATCATCTAGGTTTTAAGCCCTGCATGTATTAGGTATTTGTCCTAATGCTCTCCCTCCCCTTGACCCCACCCCCCGACAGGCATGGTGTGTGATGTTCCCCTTCCTGTGTCCATGTGTTCTCATTGTTCAACTCCCATTTATAAGTGAGAACATGTGGTGTTTGGTTTTCTGTTCCTGTGCTAGTTTGCTGAGAATGATGGTTTCCAGCTTCATCCATGTCCCTGCAAATGACACGAACTCATTCTTTTTTATGGCTGCATAGTATACCATGGTGGATATGTGCCACATTTTCTTTATCCAGTCTATCATTGATGGGATTCCCTTTATTTCTTTCTCTTGTCTGATCACTCTGGCCAGGATTTCCAGTACTATATTGAATAGAAGTAGTGAGAATGGTCATCCTTGTCTTGTTCTAGTTCTCACGGGGAATGCTTTCAACTTTTCCCCGTTCAGTATTATGTTGGCTGTGGGTTTGTCATAGGTGGCTTTTATTACCTTAAGGTATGTCCTTGATTTTGCTGAGGATTTTAATCATAAAGGGATGCTGGATTTTGTCAAATGCTTTTTCTATGTCTATTGAGGTGATCATGTAATTTTTGTTTTTAATTCTTTTTATGTGGTGTATCACATTTGTTGACTTGCATGTATTAAACCTTTGCTGCATCCCTGTGATACAGCAAAGGCAGTGCTAAGAGGAAAGTTCATAGCCTTAAATGTCTACTCCAATAATGTTTATGTGTTAGGCGAGTCTCTTGAAGATAGCAGATACTTGGTTGGTGAATTCTGTTTTTCTGTATCCTTTAAGAAGAGCAATTAGGTCATTAGGGAGGTTTGGGGAGTTCCTTCAGACCTCCAATAAACTTGTTTGTAGAGTCCTGAGGGGTTTCTTCAGAACCCCAATAAAACTTGTTTATTCCTAAACGGGTCCTGTTAAGAATTCTTTCATTATTTTGTCATGTTTTAAGGCCCAGGAAAGCCTAGGCAAAACTCTTGATGGGCTTTTGTTACATTCCAGCCTTCGGACTGGCTTTTTTAGCTTTTAATATTTAACCTAACCACTCAGTCAGTACTGAAACAGTTGTGATGGAGGCCTGTGTTAGTGAATCCTGGCCTGCCACGCCAGCACCTGCACTGGTGGAGGTGTCAGGGGAGTGAAGTGGGCTCTGTGAGAGTCTTTGGTTGTAGTTTTGTTTATTGCACTAGTATTTTGTTAGTTGGCCTCCAGCCAGGAGGTGGGACTTTTAAGAGAGCTTCAGCTGCAGTAGTATAGAGAGGATCAGGTGGTGGGCGGAGCCCTAGAGCTCCCAAGAGATTTTGTCCTTTGTCTTCAGCTACCAGAGCAGGTAGAGAAAGACCATCAGGTAGAGGCAGGGTTAGGCATTTTTGAGCTCAAAGTCTCCTTGGCCGGGGCTTGCTGTGGCTGCTGTAGGGGTTAGGGGTGTGGTTACCAAGCCAATGGAGTTATGTTCCCAGGGGATTATGGCTGCTTTCGCTGTGTCATGCAGGTTACCAGGGATGTGGGGGAAAGCCAGCAGGTACAGGCCTCACCTAGCCCCCCCGCAGCCCAAAAGTCTGGTCTCACTTCCACGGTGTCCCCACCAACAGCATTGAGTTAATTTCCAGGCAGTGGGTGAGAAGGGCTGAGAACTTGCCCCAGGCTACCAGCCTCGGGGAAGGGAGGCGGGGGGAGAAAGTAAGCAGGGCTTTCAGGTTTTGCACCTCCCTGCCTGCTGCAGCTTCTGTGCTATGTCTGCACTTCCAATTCACCCCCTCCCTCAGGTTCTGTCCAGAAAACTTAGCGTTTGGTTGAAATTTTTACAAAGATCAGCTGGAAGTTTCCTTCTCCCTGTGATCTTTTCCTAGTTCCTCTGCAGCCCTCCTCAAGAACCCCTGTAAGACAAAGTCAGAAATGGTTTTCCAGGGGACAAAGAGTGCCCACAGGGCTCTTCTCACTGTTTCTTTTACCGTTGTGTTTTGCTCGGCTCTCTAAATTTGTCTCAGCTCCAGGTAAGGTCAAATCCTTCTGTGATATGGACCTTCAGGTTCCCTAGTGAGGGTGTGTGTTTGGGGGTGGATGATCCTCCCCTTTCACAGTTTCACACTTTGGACACTCAGTTTTTTTTTTTGCTATTTCCAGGGGCCTGCAACAGCAATCTGCTTCCTTCAAAGGGTCTGTGGATCCTCTTGGCTTTCCCAGTATGTTCCTGTGGTAGTTCTTGGAGCAAAAGTTCACGATGTGAGTCTCCACACACTGCTCTGTCCACTGGAGTGGGAGCTGCAAGTTAGTCCTGCCTCCAATCTCCCATTTTCCCCCACCTGATCCATCATTCTATTCTCTTTGTCTGTAAGTAAAACTTTTTTGTAAAACTCCCATATATGAGTGAGAATATGCAACAGTTGTCTCTCTGTGTCTGGCTTAATTTACTTAACATAATGACCCGCAGTTCCCCCATGTTGCTGCAAGTGACTTAATTTTATTTTTTTTCCCTATGGCCGAGTAGTATTGCACTGTGTATATATAGTAATTTTTTTTTGTTCATTCATCTATTGATGGACACTTAGGTTGATTTCATATCATTGCTATTGTAAAGCAGTGCTGCAATAACATGGGGGTACATGTATCCTTTTAATATACTGATTTCCTTTCCTTTGGATAAATACCTAGTTGTAAGATTGCTGGATCACGTGGTAGTTCTATTTTTAGTTTTACTGAGAAAACTTTATACTGTTTTCCATATGGCTATACTAATTTACATTCCCACCAAAAGTGTATAAGAATTCTCTTTTCTCTGCATCCTCCTCAGCATCTGCTTTTTTTGGGGGGAGGGGGTGGGGGGTCTTTTTGATAATAACCATTCTAGCTGGGTAAGCTAATATCTCATTGTGGTTTTGATTTGCATTCCCTGATGATTAGTGATGTTGAGCATATTTTATATACTTCTTGGCCATTTATATATCTTCTTTTGAAAAACATCTATTCAGATTCTTTGCCTACTTTTTAATGGGACTGTTTTTGCTATTGAATTCCTTGTGTATTCTGGATGTTAGTCCTTTGTTGGATAAATAGTTTGCAAATATTTTCTGTCATTCTGTGGGCTGTCTCTTCACTCTTGATTGTTTCCTTTGCTGTGCGGAAATTTTTTATTTAACTTGGCCCCATTTGTCTATTTTGTATTTTTGTTACTTGTGCTTTTGGGGTTTAACCATGAAGTCATTGCTTAGATCAATGTCATGGAGTGTTTCCCCCATGTTTAGTTCTAATAATTTTATAGTTTTGGGTTTTACATTTAAGTATTTAATCCATTTTAAGTTGATTTTTTTATGTGGTGAGACTTAGCGGTCTAGTTTTATTTTTCTGCATATGGATATTCAGTTTTCCCAGCACTATTTATTAAAGAGGGTGTCTCTTTCCCAATATAGATTTTTGATGCCTTTGTTAAAAATTAGTTGGCTGTAAATATGTGGATTTATTTCTGATTCTCTATTCTTTTCTGTCAGTCTATATGTCTATTTTAATACTAGCACCATGATATTTTGTTCGCTATAGCCTTGGAATGTATTTTGAAGTCAGGTAGTGTGAAGTCTCCAGCTTTGTTCTTTCTGCTCAGGATTGCTTTGGCTATTTGGGCCCTTTTTTGGTTCCATATGAATTTTAGAATTTCTTTTTCTGTTTCTGTGAAAAATGACATTGGCATTTCAATAGGAATTTCATTGAATCTGCAGGTGCTTTGGATAGTATGGTCATTTTAATGGTATTCATTCTTTTAATTCATGAGTGTGGATGTCTTTCCATTTCTGTCCTCCTCGATTTCTTTCACCAGTGTTTTGAGGTTTTCCTTGTAGAAATCTCTTACCTCCTTGGTTACACTTATTTCTAAGTATTTTATTTTCTTTTAGCTATTATAAATGGGATTTACTTATTGATTTCCTTTTCAGCTACTTTGTTTATGGTTTCTAGAAATGTTACTGATTTTTGTATATTGATTTTGTATCCTATAACTTTACTGAATTTATTTATTAGATCTAAGAGTTTTTGGTGGAGTCTTTTGATTTTTCTAAATATAAGAACATGTCATCTGCAAATAAGGACAATTTGATTTCCTCTTTTCTAATTTACTTATTTTCTAATTTATTTATATATTTGCTTAATTGCTCTGGGTTGGACATCCAGTACTATGTTGAATAGGAGTGGTGAAAGTGGGTATTCTTATCTAGTTCCAATTCTTGGAGGAGAGGATTTCAGATTGTCCCCGTTCTGGATTATGTTTTCTGTGGGTTTGTCATATATGGCCTTTGTTATGCTGAGATATGTTCCTTCTATGCCTAGTTTGTTGAGAGTTTTTATTATGAATGGATGCTGAATTTTATCAAAACCACAATTATTTTTGCACCAACCTAATTTTATTTGTATTGGGTACTCCAGTTTGGGGTATATATAGATATATTTAGAATTATTCTATTCTCTTGCTAAATTTATCCTTTTGTAATTATATCAAACATGTTATTTGCATTAATGACTTATTGCTGGTTACCCTGACCTAACAATGGTTTCAATTTGTCAATAGTCTGAGTACACATTTTGAACCCCAAATGTTGATTTCCCAAAGACACTATCATAACAGGAGTTAGTAACCTACAAATACAATTTAGTTTGAGGAAGCTAAAGAGATTCCCATAGGCTTCCTCAGCAAACCCTGACCTAACAATGGTTTCAATTTGTCAATTATTTGTTACTTTGCTTACCGTCCTCCACCATTAGAGCACATGATACTTTGAACATGTTTTAAACAAAGGTTTTAAAGAAAGAAGGTTTCTGCAGGAAAATAGCTTTGTTTTTGTGGACGGCATTTAAAAATACATCCAAGAGGTAATAATAGTCTCTTGCTATCAACATCTCCTGAGATAACCAGTTCATGTTAGCCTTTTCTTTTTGTGTAATTGGTTTTTTTCTTTGCTTTCTTCTATATCAGTACTTACCCTTCTTTTATTTTTATTAATTTTTACCCAGATTATCCTCCTTGAGGTTAGATTGTTACGTGCATTAAGATGACTGATCCAAAAAACTGGCAGCAACAAAAGTCTACCCAGTGATTTTCCCCTTCATCTGTTCATCATTGTATGGAGTAGGGTTAGACAAACACAAACAGATAGGCCTGCCTCATCCACTGAGCAGGAAAGAGACAAAGCCCACGAATCCCACATTTTAAAAAATGAAAAGAAGGAATGACTCATTCTGAAGGAATGATGGACAGTTATATTTAGAGATACTGTCACAGCATCATGTTCAGCAACTGATCCTTCCTCCAAAACTCAAAAATGCTATCTGTGTTTCACCAATATTATCAAGCAAAGAAAAAATTAGAAATAGGGAAGTTTCTGTAAGTGCTTATATCTTTCCTGTCACTTTTCCATGTCTTTATAAATATATCTCAATAATGTATTCATCAATCCCTCTTTTCTTTAACATACATATATTTTGACACAAATTCATTCAGTTGTGAAAGTTATCCCACCAGTCTCCTGTCACCCTCCCTACATTTAATAAGCAGATTTAGGTTTTCAGTCAGTCCGCTTTGTACATCGATGTATGTGATGAATCTATTGTACATGATGCTTCAAAACTTGTTATATTTCACTTGGAGTAAAATAGATCCCTTAATTAGGTATTGAACATTCAAATTAGTATAAGCTTGTTATAAGCCTTTAATAGTGGTAGTGGTATTTGCTTTATTTTCTAAGTATGCAAATCCAAATCCTGAACGAGTGTCTCTCTTATTCAAGAGTCATTTTTATCCACCTGGAACTAAGGGTAATGGCCAATATAATCCACTTGCTAGCTTTAAGTCTTCCTGGATCCTTTCAGTAAATATTATATTTTGGGTTGAATTGTGTCCTTCCAAAAGATGTGTTGAAGTCCTAACCTCAGAATCCTCAGAAGGTGACCTTATTTGGAAATAGGGTCATTGCAGTTGTAATTAGTTAAGACGAGATCATACTGGAGCAAGGTGAATTATTGATACAATATGACTAGTGTCCTTGTAAGAACAGCAGAGACAAAGAGACACAAGACACATGGGGGAAAATGCCATGTGACAATGGAGGCAGAGACTGAAGCACCGTGGTTGCAAGCCAAGGAATGCCAAGGATTCCTGACAAATCACCCAAAGTTAAGAAGGGGCAAGGGAAGATTTCCCCCTACCAATTTCAGGGAATCTTGACCCTGCTAACACCCTGAGTTGGACTTGAGCTTCCAGAACTGTAGATAATACATTGCTGGTGTTTTAAGCAATCGAGTTTGTGGTACTTTGTCATGGCAGCCCTAGGAAATTAATGCATAGTCCATAACTGCTTTTAGTTTCCAATTTCTTTATGCTGATAAGCATAACATTTTTTGGTACATTTGCAGCTTCGAGAGAGTGGGATGCATATTTTTTGCACACATTGTTGCACTGCTTGAGTGCTTCCATGCCTTTTTGTTTCATGTCCCCAAGAGGCCACTTTCAAAGAGCTAATGAAGTCTTCCATTTGTTTATTCTAGTCCTTTTCTGAATTCAGAATGAAATTTTATGACAGGCGTAGACCTATCCCACTTTGGTTATCCCTCTTCAGGTCCATAAAATGTTCTGTAACTTACCATCTCATACATGGATTCCCTTGTTATCTTTCAGTTTTTATAAGGCTCATTTTTCAGACTAAATTGCCAATCCATACTCTGCTGCCTAAGAATTGTGTATACTATATTATTGTTTTTATTATCTAGTTTCTCTGATGATGAGATACAGTGTCAATTCTGCCACTGGGCAGATTTATCTTTTTCTTTTTTGAAGTGCAGTTATAGACCAGTCACAATGTTGTTATCTTTGAAGTTGAGTGTCAGCTTTCTACGCTTGACATGGTGGAGAGTAGACATGGTGCTGCTTGTTTGGCATCCTCTGATAACTGGTAATAGGGAGGGGTCCATTTGTCTATGGGGTAAAAAACTCAAGGAGATTAGTATGTGGCCAAAGACATAGCAGACCTTTTCATGTATGCTATGGATACCTCCACTTGTCCACTTTCTCATGTTCTTGAATATGCAATTTCCATTTAATCAGGAACACTTATGTGCATTTATCTTTCTGTTGGAATGCTCTTCTCATATGACCCATAATATTATGCATATTTCAGTTGTCAAAATAATTTTACATACCTTCCTAACAGAATAAGCCTAAATTAATGCTTGACATGCCAATGATTGACTTTCAAAAGGCATGAAACTGGAGGCCTCCTACAGTAATTGTCTATGGTAAAATACCCATGGTTTCCCCAGTGTAGTAGCAGTAATGGAATTTAGCCAAAAGCTCCCATTATTGTGATTGCAAGTTGACACTGCTAGTAATATATGAGAATTAGGGTTTTAGGATTCCAAAGGTTTCAACAGGGCAATGGCTCTTAGAAGCTCCAAGGGCATCTGCTGTTGTTCAGAGCCCCTGCTGTTAACAGTTCAGAGCTCCATTCAAATTCAGCATTTCCTTATCCCCTGGCAGTTCTGTGACTGGAGAATAATAATATTACCAGATATGATATATGATTTATTCATAAATCAATCAATCAATTTTTTAGTCTCTTGTTTTGATTTTGGAGCTCACAGAATAATAAGTTTTTTTTTCTTTGTTTGAAGAATGTCTTCTAGTGATTTCAGCCCAAATAATTTCTAAAAATCCTCAGAAAAAATACTGCTTGTGTTTGACCCTATATTTTAGAAAGTTTAATCAATCACTCCCTGGTGGCTGTATTATTTACCATCATTTGTAATTCAGTTTGCATTCAGATTAAAACAGAATTACATCATCAAAATAATTAATAACAGTAATTTTCAATTGAATATAATGTCTCCTCACTATAATGTGGCAATAAACAAGACAATTTAAATGTCCTCTGGGAACACAGTAATTATGCATTGGTATCCATCTTTACTGGCTTTGAATTTGTTCTGAAATAGAAATAGAAGATAATATATTAGTTAAATAGATCACAAAATACCAATCTCCCTAGCTTGATGCACATTTTGAATTGTTAACACAACTTTAGGCATGGCTGAGGTTATTGTAGTGATCACATTATTTAGTCCCAATAGTTAACAGTTAACCTCCAGGATCCATTGACTGCAGGCCATTTTGGATGATTATATGAGAAAATTGTACTAATACACATATCCTTAATTAAAGCCAAAATTTCTCAATGAACCCTAGTATCCTACATTAGCCACTTGAGTGTGTTCAGATAATTCTAAAGGCTCCCATGTAGCATACTCTATTAAAACAGAATGAAGATTTGCATAATCTGATTATTCGCATAAGGGAAATATCTTCCATTCAGACATAAGATACATTTCAGAAATACTTTCTGGTAGAGGTGATACAACAAACATATGTAACTTTCATTCTAAAATGTATACCTTAAGCATAATTTTAAATTTTAATCTTTCTACAATTGCACCACTTTATCCCCCTAATTATATTACACTTTATTTGTTAGCATGTTTCATTTTAGCACATTGTGCACTAGTGTCCAAAAATTCCATTAAAGTCTCCACACTACCTCCAGGCAATTTTATGTACCAATTCAAAATGCTTTAGGTCCCTTGATGGGGTTGCAACAAATAAACCTGGCCATACCCTGACTCAGAATCATAATTTCATACTTTACTTCATACCATTTTAATTGGCACTGGTTCTGGAGGAATTTAGATTTTTCTACTAATCATCATCATATGTTTTAAATTCATCAGTCCTGAAATACACTGAGGCAATCTCTTGCAGTCATTACAGATTGAGGAGATGATGTGGCAGCTAGATCATCTGTTTCTCTCATACTGATCTATTAAAATTTTAGTAGATTTTCTCTCTGTTTTAGTTCAATTTCTACTGCTCTCACAGAGTATCACAGACTGGGTAATTTATAAAGGACCGAACTCTATTTGGCTGAGAGTTCTGGAGGCTGACGAGTCCAAGAGCATGGTGCTGGCATCTGATGAGGGTCACTCCATGGCAGAGGGGAAGAAGGGCAGAAAGGCAAAAGAGCAGAAGGGCAAGTGAGCTTGCAAGACAGAGAATAGGGCTCATCCATTTTATCAGAAACCTGTTTCTGCAATAACCAACTCACTCCTGAAATAATAATAACGTTAAGCCAGTCATGAGGGCAGTGACCTCATGACCTAATCACATTTCAAAGGCCCCACTTCCCAATATCATCACACTGGCAATCAAATTTCAACATGAGTTTTGGAAGAGATATTCAAACCAGAGTACCATCTATCTGCTCATTTTTAGTGCATTTGCACAGCTTTATTGAGGTGTAATTGACAAGTAAAAATTATATATGTTAAATGTATACGGTGTGTATTAGCCTGTTTTCACACTGCTGTAAAGAACTACCTGAAACTGAGTAATTTATAAAGAAAAGAGTTAATTAAACTGTGAGTTATTGAATTAACTCACAGTTTCACATGGCTGGGGAGGCCTCCGGAAACTTACAATCATGGCAGAAGGTGAAGGGGAAACAAGGCATGTCTTAAATGTTGGCAGAAGAGAGAGAAAGAGAGAGAGAGTGAGAGAAAGAGAGAGAGAGAGGGGTAGTGCCACACAGTTTTATATCATTAGATCTCATGAGAACTCACTTACTATCATGAGAACAACAAAGGGGATGTCGGCCCCCATAATCCAATCACCTCCCACTAGTCCCCTAATCTGACATGTGGGAATTAAATTTGAGATGAGATTTGAGTGGGGGCACAGAGCCAAACCATATCACAATGCAAATTTTTGATCTACATATATATAGATAATCAAATGATTGAAACAATCAAGATAATTAACATATTTATAACCTCACAAAGTTATCCTTTTTTGTGTGTTGAGAACATTTAAGACCAAATCTCAGCAAATTTTAAGCATACAATACAGCATTACAAACTATAGTTGCTATGATGTAGATTAGATCTCTGGAACTTATTCATCCTGCATAATTGAAACTTTTTACACATTGACAAACATCTCATTTTCCCCTCCCATCAGCCCCTGGTCACCACCATTTTACTCTCTGTTTCTGTGAGTTCAACTTTTTAGGATTTTATATATATAAGTGAGATCATGCAGTATTTGTCTTTTTTCACCTGGCTTATTTCACTTAGCATAATGTTCTCCAGAATTATCCATGTTGTTGCAAATGAAAATATTTTCTTTTTTATAAAGCTTAATAAAATTTCATTTTATGTGTATGTATATCAATATCACATGCTCTTTATACATTCACCTTTTAGTGAAATGTATTGTAAACAATGCTGCAGTGAACATGAGAATGCTGATAGCTCTTTGAGATACTGATTTCATTTCCTTTGGATATTACTCAGAAGTGGGATTGCTGGATCATATAGTAGTTCTATTTTCAATTTTTGAGAAAGCTTCATACCATAATGGGTGTACCAATCTACATTCTCACCAACAGTATACAAGAGCTTCTTTTTCTCCACATTCTCACCAATGCTTATCTTTTGTCTTTTTGATAATAGACATTACAACAGGTGTGAGGTGATATTTTATTGTTGTTTTAATTTCTATTATTCTGATGATTAGTGATGTTGAGCATTTCTTATGTACCTGTTAGCCATTTGTATGACTTATTTTAGAAGTATGTATTCTGGTCCTTTGCAAATTTTTAAAGTGAGGGTTATTATTATTATTTGTTTCGGGGTTGTTTGAGTTCCTAATGTATTGAAAATATCAACTCCTTATCAGATGTATGGTGCTTTGGTTTGAATGTTTGTTCCCTCTGTAAGTTATGTTGAAACTTAATCTTCAATGTGACAGTAATGAGAAATGGGGCCTTTAAGAGATGCTTGGGCATTAAAGTAATCCATTCATGGATTAATGAATTAATAGATTAATGGGTTAATGAATTAATGGGCTATCATGGATGACACTGGTAGCTTTATAAGAAGAGGAAGAGAGAACTGAGCTAGGATGCTCAGTCCCCTCACCATGTAATGCCCTATACCACCTTGGGACTCTGCAGTGTCCCCACTAGTTAGAAGGTCCTCACTGGTTGTGGCACATTGTTGCTGGACTTCTCAGTCTCCATAACTATGAAACATACATTTCTTTTCTTTAAAAATGTATCAGTTTCAGGTATTCTAAGTGACAGAAAATGAATTAAGACATATGGTTTGTGAATAGTTTCTCCCATTCCATAAATTGTCTCTTCACTCTGTTGATTGTTTCCTTCACTATACGGAGTTTTTAAGTTTGCTGCAGTCCCATTTGTCTATTTCTGCTTTTGTTCCATGTGCTTTTGGGTTCATTAAAAAAATCATTGCCCAGACCAATGTCAAGAAGCTTTTCCCTTATGTTTTCTTCTAGTAGTTTTATAGTTTCAGTTCTTACATTTAAATCTTTAATTCATTTTGAATTAATTTTTGTATATTGTTTGAGATAAGGCTCCAATTTTATTCTTCTGCTTGTAGCTATCAAGCCTTCCCAGCACCATTCATTTAAGAGATTTTCCTTTCCCTATTGTGTGTTCTTGGCACCCTTGTCAAAGATCAATTGACTATAAATGCATAGATTTATTTCTGGGCTCTCTAATGTATTCCATTGATATATATTTCAGTTTTTTTTTGATGCCAGTACCATGCTCTTTTGATCACTATTGCTTTGTAGCATATTTTGAAATCAGATGGTGTAAT
Organism: Pan paniscus; assembly: GCF_029289425.2. NCBI lineage: Eukaryota > Metazoa > Chordata > Mammalia > Primates > Hominidae > Pan > Pan paniscus. The sequence continues at coordinate 34,845,604 of NC_073260.2, forward strand.
ATACCCAGTTTTGTTCTTCTTGCTGTAGATTGCTTTGGCTATTTTTGAGACCATTTGTGATTCAATGAGAATTTTAGAATTTTTTTTTATTTCTTTGAACTTCTTTGAATCTTTCCATTTATTTGTGTCTTCTCCAAAAATCTTTCCTCAATGTGTTATATTAGGTTGTTGCAAAAGTAATTGTGCGTTTTGCTATTACTTTTAATGGCAACAACCACAATTACTTGTGCACCAGTAGTTTCAGTGTATAGATCTTTCACTTCCTTGGCTAATTTATCCTGGTATTTTTTATGTTATTGTAAATGGGATTGTTTTCTTAATTTCTTTTTCTCATCATTTATTATTAGTGTATAACAACACAAATAAATTTTACATGTTATTTTGTATCTTGCCACTTTACCAAATTCGTTTATTAGTCCTAACAATAATTTGGTAGAGCCTTCAGGGTTTTCTATGTATAAGAATATGTCATTTGCAAGCAAAGATTATTTTACTTTTTTCTTTCTCATTTGGATGCCTATGCCTTTTGTTTCTCTCTCTCTTTTTTTGCCTAAATCCCCTGGCTAAGACTTCCAGGATGATATTAAATGGAAGTGATGAGAGTAAGCATACTTGTCTTGTTCTTCATTTTAGAGAAAAAGCTTTCAGCTTTATACCATTGAGTATAATATTAGCTAGAGGCTTGTCATATATTGTCTTTATTATGTTGCAGTACATTGCTTCTACACCTAATTTGTTGAGTTATTTTTTAATCATAAAATAGATTGAATTTTGTTAAATGCCTTTTTGTACTTGTTGAGATGCTTCTTATGATTTTTATTGCTTATCCGGTTAATATGATGCATCCTATTTATTGATTTGCATATGTTGAACCATACTTGCATCCCAAGGATAAATCCACTTGGTCATGGTGTATGATTCTTTTAATGTATTGTTGAACTTAGTTTGATAGTATTTTATTGAGGACTTTTGTATCTGTGTTCATCAGTGATATTGGTTTGTAGTTTTCTTTTCTTGTAATAATAAAAATCAGAGCAGAATCATATGACATAGAAATTATAAAATAACAGAACAGATTAATAAAACTAGAAATTGACCTTTCACTAGACTAAAAAAAGAGAGAGAATAAATAAAGTTACAAATTAAAAAGAAGAAAGTACAACTGATACCACAGAAATACAAAGGATTATACGAGACTACTGTGAACAATTATATACCACAAATTGAATAACCTAAAAGAAATGGATAAGTTTCTGGAAACATTCAACCTACTAAGACAATTATGAAGAAATAAAAAATCAGAATAGACCAATACCGAGTAAGGAGAATGAATCAGTAATAAAAAACCTCACCCGAAAGAAAACTTATGTCTTGATGGCTTCCCTGGTCCATTCTATCAAATATTTAAAGACAAATTAATGCCAATCATTTTTGAAATTTTCCAAAAAATTGAAGAGAAAACTTATTTTATGAAGCCATACTTTATCTTTCAATTTTGAAACACCGAGATATATATCAACATATTTTGGTCTCAGTAGAACCAAGGCTCAAGTTTGATTAGAGGGCTTTTATACCCCACTGGCCAGTAGCTAAAATCTGGCATGAAAAAATTAAGCCACATACAAAGCATTATTGTAAACAAATTAGTACAGGATGCCTCCAGGGGAGTTTTGGACTTCAAATAGCACATTATTAATGACAAGCCAGGACATTTCATCCTTCTCTTGACCAAGTTCCGGTCTTCAATTTCCAGGCGATCACAGAGATAAACATACAGCTAGCACACTCATTTAGCTCATCTTTATACAGTCAAAGTTGGATTTCTTTACCAGGCTCCAGTAGCTACTCTACAACTAAGGTAATATAATATAAGCAACTGCATATTTTCATTAGTTTTCTATACAATAGATTGAACTAGGCTGGAAGTTCAAATTTTTTTGCCATGCTTGATCAATTATTTTACCGATGGAGAGTAGAAATAACAACAAATTGGTTTGGTGAACTTCCACGTAGTAGTACAACTTTGTCTTTGAAACCACTTAAATGATTTTTGAGTACCACTTTTACTTTCTTTTTGTATTCTCTACTCCCCACCTTACCCCCCACCCACCACATGTTTTGTTCTATATCTTCCTCTTTTAAAATTTATTTATTTTTTTTTTGAGACAGGGTCTCACTCTGTCACCCAGGCTGGAGTGCAGTAGCACCATCTCGGCTCACTGCAACCTCCACCTCCCAGGCTCAAGCGATTCTTGTGCCTCAGCCTCCCGAGTAGCTGGGACTATAGGTGCCTGCCACCTCGCCTGGTTAATTTTTTTGCATTTTCGGTAGAGATGGGGTTTCACCATGTTGCTTGTCTTGAATTCCTGAGCTCAGACGATCTGCCCACCTCGGCCTCCTGAAGTACTGGGATTACAGGCCTGAACCACCACGCCCTGCCATGCTGTATCTTCCTCTTTTTAAAAATAATTCACCACTACTACTAGTGTTTGAGTTGGTGATCAAGATGTGAAAGGAATAATTTAGCTCCTTATTAATACTCAATTTAATAGGTACCATCAGAGAAACACATTGCCTAGATTATTTACTTCAAATTAAAACATCAGTCAGATACCTTTTAACCTCCCCTCCAATTAATCTATCTCTGACTAAGAAATAAGGCAGAAAAAGACTCAAGATGAGAACACCAAAATCATTACAGTGTCTGGACTGAGATAGTGGAACATTCTGGAGAAAATTAAGCTAGTAATGTCTTAGGGAATTAATCAGGAGATGAACTGAAGAGATATAGATAGCAATATTGTGGGTCTTCAGCTACCATACTCTGGTATAAGTATATGCAGTTTTGCTCTTAAGCTGTTTATTGATGTGGCTTATAAAGCATTACATTCTAATTAACTTTTTTGTGACCTTTTAGAATTACTAGGCACATTAAAGTAGGGGAGAGGAAATTACTATAGAAACATAGTAACCTTGTACTTATACATCATTTTCTACTAGTCATCAAATTATATTATATTCACTACTTTATAGATCCGTTTATCTTACTATGTTCAGATTTCCTTGAGAGGGACTGTAGCAATTTCGTTCTCTTGAAGATAACAGATACTCAAAAATGTTTCTTACATGCCATAATGGATATGAACATATTTTATGAACTTCAAGATGCTGCTAGGTATTACTATTAAGAAGTGAAGCATAAGAAATGAAGATAAAAGTGATGTTTCACTAAAATTATTTCTTGGGGCTCATATAAATTTGTCAAAATATAAATCAATAAAATAGTGTTGATATTTGTACAAAGAAAGCACTCTATTCTCTGGGGAGGAAAAAGAAAAAATATACAACTCACTTTTATTTTATTTTTATTATTTTATTGATAGAGATGTTTAAGTTTATATTTCACAGGTCAATTTTTACTCTAAAATGTTGATGTAAATATATTCCCCATTAAAGTAATGGAATTTTCTAACATTTTATTTTAAATATATTTATTGGAAAAAAATGTTGTTACTTTAATAGTTTTGTAAGAAGTATTAGTTTTTTCTCATATAGATAATGTGGCCATTATATGTCACGTGTACTTAATACAACTCTTTTTCTAGCCTTCAGTTCTTTACAAAATGCTAAATCAGACACTGGATCTCCAGTACTTAAAAAACAGCTGGCACATATTATTTTCCAGTACATATTTTTTGACAAAACTAATTTAAAAAGTAGGACACTAGAAAAAACTTCTCAAAATTTAAGATATAATAAATAAACACAGGTTTTTAAATACAAAAAAAGTTTTAAAATACTTTTTAAAATCTTAAAAGTCTTTTATTGATCATCATTTCTTGACAACAAAAAATTGAGATAAATTAACTTAAAGAAAAATATATTTACCATGACCAAGTGTTAGAAAATTCCTGCTAAAGGATTGTTTTAATTATTAGTAATATATAATCTATGAAAACACTATAAATATATTTCAAATTTTGATAATTATTAGACAAGAAAGTAAATTTTTTTGAAGGGTATCTTTGAAGGGTATCTTTTTGTGATTGTCAATCTCTCTTTTTTATTTTATTTTATTTTTTTGAGAGAGAGTTTTGCTCTTGTTGCCCAGGCTGGAGTGCAATGGCCGATCTCGGCTCACTGCAACCTCCACCTCTCAGGTTCAAGTGATTCTGCCACCTCAGCTTCCTGAGTAGCTGCGATTACAGGCGCCCGCCACCACGCATGGCTATTTTTTGTATTTTTAGTAGAGATGGGGTTTCACTATATGGGCCAGGCTGGTCTTGAACTCCTGACCTCAGGTGATCCACAGGCCTCGGCCTCCCAAAGTACTGGGATTACAGGTGTGAACCACCATGCCCGGCCAAGCCTCTTTTTAATGTGTAATCAGATGTGGTAAAATAGCAGAGTATCATGGCAATGTAGTTTGTTTTCTTTTTTAAGAAAAATTATTTATTTATTTATTTATTTTTTGGCTGGGCATGGTGGCTCATGCCTGTAATCCCAGCACTTCGGCAAGCTGAGGTGGGTCACTTGAGGTCAGGAGTTTGAAAGCAGCCTGGCCAACATGGCGAGACCCCGTCTCTACTAAAAATATAAATATTAGCCAGACATGGTGGTGGGCACCTGTAGTCCCAGCTAGTGTGGAAGCTGAGGCAAGAGAATCGCTTGAATCCGGGAAGCAGAGGTTGCAGTGGGCTGAGATCGCACCACTATACTCCAGCCTGGGGGACAGGGTGAGACTTCATCTCAAACAAACAAAAAAAAATAAATTGACAAATAATAATTGTACATATTCGTAGGGTAATAATGATGTTTCACTACGTAGAATGTGTAGTGACCAGATCAGGGTATTTAATATATTAATTATCTCCAACATTTATTATTTCTTTATTTTGGAAATTTGTCACCTAGAATATTAGACTTTGTAGTTGTTACTAATTGAAATATTAACAGTGATTTTGTGACTTTGAACATATTTCATCACTATATCTCAGTTTACTCACTTATAGAAAGTGGAATCTTAGCTGACTTCTATGGTATTTTTGGTCTGAAAACTTCTGTGATACTGCAATGAAAAAACATAAGAATCCTGGATATATTTTAATTTCTACTTATTTAAATGTTATTTTGGAATAATTTTAGATTTATAGACAAGTTGCAAACATAGTACAGAGAGTTCCTGTGCTTATTATCTTGACTATTAGACTTGTAATTGTGACTTATTTAAATACTACTGTGTGACTTTGAAACATTATTTAATTACTTCATACCTCAGATTACTAATCTATAAAAAGGTAAATCTTACTATATGACTTCCGCAGAAGTTTTCAGCTCTAAGATTTTATGATTTTAAATATACATCCCTGACATGTTTCCGTTTGTATTTTAATGCACCTGTATGATGTTTTGTGGGGTGTGTGTGTATGTGCATGAATAAATTATTCCCCTGCTTTATTAAGCCAACTGTTATTTTTCAGAACCCAAATATTTTACAGTGAACCTCAGTGTTAATATCTACAATGTAGCTTAATAGGCTTTGCTAAAGCATGTTAATTCAATAATATGCCTATCTGAATTCATACTCCAAACTATTCATTTCAGACTTTTTACTTTTGTGGTTTAAAACTTATGAATTTGCTTTTGTCCTGTGGATTTACTTATTGCTTATCTGTATTACTTTTCATTTCAAAAAAATTCAATGAAGACATCCTGTATGAATTTAACTTATCAAAAAGAATTAAGTTAAAGTAAGCAAAAAAGTTGAATCATAATGTGCTTAATACATAGCTAATATCCATTTTATTTCATTCATAATATCTACATCATTTTTCACTTCTAGCATTACATTTTAGTAATCATGATTTGAATTATTAATCTCTTACTTTGAATGAACTTTGCTTTGGTAGATATATTTTAAACTAGGGAGCTCTCACATTTCATAAAGTTTGGTGAACATCTGCTGCTATTTCTAAAAGTTATGTGGGCAGGAGAGTGTTACTCCATTTGTGAGCTTTAGTTCACCCACGGTCTATTCCCAGCACCCCTCTTAATTGGGTCTGTGGGACACTGTCCCTAACGCACCAGAAGTTTCTCCTTTCCACAGACCTCTCACTCCAACTTTAAATTGCTTTGGGAATTGGGGAACAATTACAATAACTGTTGCATAACAAATATTTACTCTTCTACATCTGTAGAATCTGGCCTGTCTTGTTGAGCCTGACCTTAATTCAGAATGCTGACATAAATACTAAGAAAAAGTACTTGGTTCTTCTAGGAGGTGGACATAATTTATCACTGTAAAGTAAGTCCTGAATCACATGAAACTTATAATTAAACTCAATCTGTAAGTAAAGGTGCTATTCAGCATGCATTTTAATTTGAATAATTTGAAGCAATATAGGTACCAATTTATTATCACAAAAATACAGCTGTGAATTATTAGTATCATTTAATTATTAGTTGTATTATGTTAATTAATCTTTAAAGCAATTTTCATACACTATATATATTTTTAGAATATTCTACAAGTATAGTAATGCAGGTATGTTAATCACTGTTTTACAAATAAGAAAACTGAGGCTGTAAATTGCAGGCAAAGAACTTCAAACCAAAGACTTTGATTCTAGTGTTAGGCACTTTTTCACTATGTTAAGCCGATGTCATATATATTCAAATAAGTATTAGGTGATTCCTCTATACTTACAGTACACGAACTGCTCATTATTTGTATAAGATACAGCTTATCAGTACTGAATGAAAGGTATATATTTTAAAATTAAAGCCTGCTGCGAAAGAATAAATGTGGCATACCAATGTTGTCCTGTTCATTAATCCACAAATACTGCACAGGGAAATTGCTTGAGTCCAGAAGGTAACCTTTCACCTATTTCAAACCCAAGTATTATGTGCAGCCCCTGAGTTAGACTTAGGTGTGGAAAGATGAGCAAAACAGACAAGCTCTTTCCCTAAGTCTCTTATCTCACAATATACAAGATAACCAATTTAAAGTGTCAGGAGCAGAAGACAGTGGATTTGAATTGTTTTGCCGTTCACTTCCTTTTGCATTTGTGACAGGGCTAATCAGAGTGCGCATGGCCCTTAGCCAGTGTTTCCTATGGCCATTTCTGTACCCCATTTGAGGAGTCAGAAGTAGTATAAATAATTGCTCCTTTCTCTGGGCACTGTTGAATGAGTACATTCAATTTGTTTTTGTGACCTCAATTTTTCTGTGGTTCTCACTAACCATCCACTGCTTTTGACATTTGATTTCTATATAGATTTTAATGCCACTTGTCAGGCAGGATAGTAATATGAAGAGAGTGGACTTTGGACCTCTGCTTGTTATTAGACATGTGACCTTGGCACAAAATTTGGCACATAGGAAGCTACAATAAAAGTTGTCTAAATAAATGAAATGCAGAGTTTTTCCTTCTTTTCCTTCCTTCCCTTCCTTCCCTTCCTTCCCTTCCTTCCCTTCCTTCCCTTCTTCCCTTCCTTCCCTTCCCTTCCCTTCCCTCCCCTTTCCCTCCCTCCTTCCCTCCTTCCTTTACTCTCTTCCTTTCCTCCTTTTGCCCTCCCTTCCCTTTTACCCTTCCTCCCATCTTCCCTTCTTTCTTTCCTCCCTGCTTCGTTTCCCTCCTTCTCTCTCTTCTTCTTAAAGCTGAATAATAAAAATTAACAATCTATTGTGGGCTCATTTTTTTTTTTGTCTTTAAGATTGAGATTGTGTATTCTCTTCCTTGCCTTTCTCTTCAAAGTTTAAATATTTCTATTGTGTATCCTTAACTAAATTTTTCCTATAGTAAAGATTCTGTTGAGTTGGATTTCTGACTCCTAGTAATATCTGCTCTACACAAAACTTCCCAGTGACTATCATGTGACCAACAGTCACAGTGTGGGGAGGAGTGGATGTGCTAACATTCTCAAAGCTATTAGCCCATGCAAAACCTACATTTGTGATTTTGACCAAAATTAAATCTAGTAGTGATTATAGAAAGATCAATTATCATGTCTATTCTGTAATTAGTGACAACTCCACTAATCTAAATGCTTTAATTCCCTGACTTACATTTCTACTAAAAAATCTTGTAACACCATATTCTATGAGGTCAAATTTAGAGAACTGCTAAAGTCTAATGGGCTAGGTGCTTACCCCATGCTCTGTGCTTTCTAATGATGGACCTCTTTTCCACCAAAAGAAATGACACTTTTTCTGCCTGATTTTAGAGCCTTTCTATATGCACCTGTCAGGCTTTCTTTCTCAGATGTGTTTCCCACTACTCTTTCACAGAAACTCTCTTGTGCTGCCAGTCGGCTTACTCCTAACTTTGGTCCAACTTCTCACTTTTGAGATATCCCTTTTCTCTTTTAACCCTGTCTAATTCTTTTCCATACTCCCAGGTTCAGCTGAACACTGAAACTCCGGAGTTCTCCTTGGCCTAATTTATTTCTCATAAAATTCTTCCTTCTGCGAAAAACTGTAATTTTCATGTAAGCTATAGAAAGTGACTGTAAATTATTTTGATATGCTTTTTTCTTATATCCCTACCTAAATTGTGAACTTCGTAATGACAGGCACTTTAAAAATGCTGCTTTTTAAAAATATGTGTTTCCATAATATTTTTAAAGGGTATTTTAAAAAATGGTGTCAATCTGGAGTTTCTGTAAAACATCAAAGAATTACGCTCTTGACATTTTCAAGGTTCTTATTGCCAATCTACACAATAAGGCAAAAAAAATTGGCTTGAATTAGAAACATCTAGATAATTGGCCAACTTAGTATAGACTAAGCCTTGCTACTCAAGTGATTTTGGGACCAGTGGCATAAGCGTCACCTGGTCACCTGCAAGAAATGCAGAATCCCAGGACTGGCCTGAACACTAAAAGAGAATTTGAAGGTTTTTAGGTTTCCCAGATGTTTGCCGGGTGTGGTGGCTCATGCCTATAATCCCAGCATTTTGGGAGGCTGAGGTGGGCAGATCATGAGGTCAAGAGATGGAGACCATCCTGGCCAATATAGTGAAACCCCGTCTCTACTAAAAATACAAAAGTTAGCTGGGCATGGTGGTGCACGCCTGTAGGTGGAGGTTGTAGTCAGCCCAGATCGTGCCACTGCACTCCAGCCTGGTGACAGAGTGAGACTCTGTCTCAAAAAAAAAAAAAAAAAAAAATTCCTAGATGCTTTACATGTATATGAAAATTAGTGAAGCCAAGAACTAGACTTGGTGTCAAAAATATTAGCTTTACATTACATTTTATTATTTACTACCTAGTTAATCTTGGCCAAGTTCCATATTTTATAGTTGAAAAATGGGGTTAATATAAAGAATATTATAATTTGTACATCGTAAAGTGGTATACATACACATGTATACATATTTATATGAAATTTTTAAACATTATTACTGTTTTTATTGGTTGACTTAAATGAGTAAATTATCAAGACAGACTCTTAAGCTACAGAGTAAAATATGTAAAGACACTATATAATGTTCTCCAAAGACTATCACATTCATGCGGAGCTGTTCTGGGCAATGGTCTTGTCATAGGAACAGTCATACAAGATACTATGAGATCAACAACTAACTATGCCTTTAAACAATTGTCAAATTTCAGGGTATGTGATTCAATGTATTATTATTAAGTGTCTATAAAATACATAATTAAACTAACTATAAGGTATTAGCATCAGGCCTAGAAAAAAATATGAACACACAAAAATGTCAAAGTTGCTGTGAAATTTTAAACACTTTATAAATTGCTGAATTAAAATTCCAGTCTTTGTTGAGTAGTCTTTTGCCCTCTTTACTGCTTGTTTGCTGGGGTTGATGAAATGAAGATGTTAAGCTTAGAGTTGTTGATTGGCCAGGGGTTTTAGAAACCTCAGCTCGGGAGAGTGTCCTCAACTCAGGAACATGTCCTCAACAGCAGGAAAGGTTCCGTCTGCATGTGTGTCTGATCAATCTTCACATATTGGCGATGCGGTATAGGTGCTTCCATCATTCCCAATTTCATTGTATTCTAGTCACACACATTACTGAAGATAACTGGATGTCAGAACTTCAAGCAAGCACTCCTTCTAATATGTGCCAAAAGAATGATTGTTCAGGTAATTTGTACTGTTTGTTTCTTGGCAGTAAATACATTTCATGTTAGATCTTTTGATTTCCTGAAAGCAGATGACATGGGTGAGATTAACCAGACACTTGTGTCAGAATTTCTTCTTCGGGGTCTTTCTGGATACCCAAAGATTGAGATTGTTTACTTTGCTCTCATTCTAGTTATGTACCTAGTGATTCTAATTGGCAATGGTGTTCTAATCATAGCCAGCATCTTTGATTCTCATCTTCACACACCCATGTACTTCTTCCTGGGCAACCTCTCTTTCCTGGATATCTGCTATACATCCTCCTCTGTTCCCTCAACATTGGTGAGCTTAATCTCAAAGAAAAGAAACATTTCCTTCTCTGGATGTGCAGTGCAGATGTTCTTTGGGTTTGCAATGGGGTCAACAGAATGTCTGCTTCTTGGCATGATGGCATTTGATCGTTATGTGGCCGTCTGCAACCCACTGAGATACCCCATCATCCTGAGCAAGGTGGCGTATGTATTGATGGCTTCTGTGTCCTGGCTGTCCGGTGGAATCAATTCAGCTGTGCAAACATTACTTGCCATGAGACTGCCTTTCTGTGGGAATAATATTATCAATCATTTTGCATGTGAAATATTAGCTGTCCTCAAGCTAGCCTGTGCTGATATATCCCTCAATATTATCACCATGGTGATATCAAATATGGCCTTCCTGGTTCTTCCACTGATGGTCATTTTTTTCTCCTATATGTTCATCCTCTACACCATCTTGCAAATGAATTCAGCCACAGGAAGACGCAAGGCATTTTCCACGTGCTCAGCTCACCTGACTGTGGTGATCATATTTTACGGTACCATCTTCTTTATGTATGCGAAACCGAAGTCTCAAGACCTGATTGGGGAAGAAAAATTGCAAGCATCAGACAAGCTCATTTCTCTGTTTTATGGGGTAGTGACGCCCATGCTGAATCCTATAATCTATAGCTTGAGAAATAACGATGTAAAAGCTGCTGTAAAATATTTGCTGAACAAAAAACCAATTCACTAATGAAACCAGGACATGTAGGTCTTTGTTTAACAGTCACAAAGATGGACTCAGGTAAATCAGCCTGAACCTTTTTTGGAGAAACCATCGTTAGAGAGACAGATTTTTATCCTTTGCCTTTACTAGCCCTGCTCATCTAGAATCACTGATAACTATAGTTTGCTACAAACTCCAACATGCCCTGATCCAGGTTTCACAAACATAATTAATTCTCTTAGAATCTCATCCCTTGTGATGTCTGAAATGAGTGCTTCTGTGTAGAAACATAGTGGAAAACAATCACATTAAAGCTTTGGAAATAGAGAGCAATAGTACAAAATCTGCAGTTCCGTAAACTACCTAGGTGATATTGGATAGACTATTCTTTCTTTCTAAGACGTAGTTACCTTACTTGTAATAAGGAAATAAAATAATAAAAAAATCCAGGTCCCAATATCATTTAATGTTTCAATAAGTTGGAGGAAGCACCTAACATAATACTGGCTTCACAGTGTCCAAGAATTTCAGAATTGAAGCTAAGACTCCATAGTGAGGACTAAAAGTTGCTATTTATCCCCTCTTTTACTCTCAGCTAATAATTACTAGAGCCAGATGTCTCACTGAAAGTCACCCCATTAAGGTAATATTTTCTAAAATTTTAAAATTCAATATTTTCTAAAATTCTAAAAAAAAAGAATTAAAAAAAGAAAAATTGTTGTTACTATGGCCACCTCCCAACGATATCATTCTAATGTTTCTCTTAGTAAGTAGGATTCATGTATTCATCATGTTTTTATTTTGATTTATTAGATCTACTATGAGCACTCGGGCTAATTTTTTTTTTTAATGTCCAACACATGTTTTCACAGGATAAATTCTAAGGCATGAAATTAATAGGCCAGGTGGTATAAACTTTTCAAGTTCCTGGTTAACTTACCATTAGAGAGGTCATATTACTACCCTAAATACCATTATATGTTTCCCCCAATATGTTTGCAGCTCTATTTAAATACATACGCATACACACATATATCTCCATTTATACATACACACATTTGTGTATATATATATATATGAATATTTTTTCTTTAAAACATTTTTTTGAGAATTTTCATTTTCAAATATTTAACAAAAGAATGAGAATAATAAAAGTCAATGTATAATTGCACAGCTTAAATAATTACACATGGTCAACCTTCTTTCATCATTATCCATACCCACTTATCTTCTTCCTTTACTTTAAAGCAAATTCTGGACATAATTACATCATGTTATATATTATGTAATTATGTCCAGGACATCTGTGTGTGTACATATTTAAATGACACAAATCCAACAATCCCCATTCACATTGTAGTCTATGAGAATGCACTTCCAGAACACAAGTTGTGATATGAATGATACCTCCTCCAATTAAGAATAAGACAGTGCTGGTGAGGACTGTGAACCATGAAAAGGGCACATGAGTCACATAAAAGACGTTATTTCTTACTTCAGTGGGTTGTTACTATAAGATAATTCAGGATGTATATTGACTGATTTTCTAAATTTCAAGAAAAGCCTGGACATCATAGTGAGATCATGTCTCTACAAAAAATTAAAAATTAAAAATTAATCAGGTATGATGATGCACGACTATGGTCCCATTTACTTGGGAGGCTGAGATGGGAGGATCGCGTGAGCCCAGGAATCCAAGGCTGCAGTGAGCTATGATTGTGCCACCGCACTCCAGCCTGGGTGACAGAGCAAGACCCCATCTCTTAAAAAGAAATTAATACATTTTGAGATAGGCCACATTTTTAAATTAAGCATTGCAACATTTACCCAGGGTTGGCTATTTTACAGAACACATGTGATTCCAGATTGTGTACTCATATAAGTCTTTAATAGAGATACAGGACATGGTCATGATACAGGAGGAAGAAATTTCAGTCCAAAAAGGAGAGTTCTGAAAACTTCAATCATACTTTCCAGGCCACTTTTGAGAAACTGTCTTTTAGAACAATTCAATCAATGTTGAATTCTACACCAAATACATTGTCGTTAACTGCTTATCACTTAAATGGAGTTTGAGTGTATATTTTGAACCCCAAATGTTGATCTTCCTAGGTTACTGTCATACCGTAGTAGTAACGTCCAAATGTATCTTAGAGTATGCCAAAGAGCTTCTCATAGGCTCCTTTTATAGCTACAATTACTTCTCCTTTCCTCCACTTTTAAATTATTTTACTTAGATTATCTTCCCTGGAGTAGGACTGTTAGGTTCAGCTAGAGAACTGACATAAAGTTGCCAGCAATATAAACCCTTTATCAATTCTGTTATATTGGAGTAGAGTTGGATAACTGCAAGCATATAGGCCTGCTTCATCCACCAGGTAGGAAAGACAGAAACCATTAATCCCACTTTTAAAAGGTGAAAAGAGAGAATGATCCATATTATCATTCTTTTAGGATTATGGGCAGTAGTAATATTTAGATGTATTGTCATGGTGTTGTGGTCAGCAAATAATGTTCTGGAACTCATGAATGCAATGAATGTCCCGCCAACACAGAAGCAGGCAAATAAAAAGAAAAAGTGTTAGAAACAGAAAAGTTTCTGTGAATACCTGTATCATTCCCACTATCTTCTACAATAACTCAATAACAGATCCATTGGTGGTCTCCATTTAATTCCATGTATAGCAAGTTTTAACACACATTCATTCAGTTGTGAAACACATCCCTTTAGTCCTTGTTACCCTTCAATTTTGTAAGCAGGGGTTTCAGTTGTTCATTTCAATTTTCATTTGTCCATGTTTTTGTGAATGGGAATGGATATAAATCTACTATTTATGATGCTTTGTTACTCAATGTTGAATTTTAGAGTTCTTTAACAAGGTGACCAACATCCAAATTAAAATAATACATTTGCTCTTGGCCTATACTAGTGGTGTTAGTAGTATTTGCTTTATTTGCGAGGTATGTAGACCTAAATCCAGAATAAGTGTCTGTCTCTGTCAGTATTCACTGTTATCCACCCGGAAACCAGATAATGGGCCAGTATAACCCATTTGCCAGCTATGGCTCCTCCTGGATCCTCTCAGTAGCCGACTTATAACTGCCATTCATCTCTGATTCTTCTGCTGAGAAGCAGATCAATTTTTATGTATATTTCCTGCTCTTGAGGGAGACAATGGGATGCATATATTTTCATACTTTGTTGCATTGCTCGCATGCCTCTATGCCCTCTCATCTTATGTCCCCTAGAGGCCAGTTCCAAAAAGAGAATACAGGCTCCCCTTTGTTGATTCTAGTCCTTTTCTGAATTCAGAAGGGAAGTTCTATAGTAGATATAGGTAAGTTTCACTCCAATAATCTCTCTTCAGGTTAATAAAATGTCTCACTACTCACTCCATGTAGGAGTCCTTTATCTTCCAGTCATATGAGGCCTATATTTTCAGACTATTCCATTAGCTATTGTCTAAGAACTGGTAAAAATTCATATGCTATTGTTATTGTCATTATCTGGTTCTTCTGAAGAGTGACTGTTCTGAATTCTCTCTAGGTCAAATGCTAACAATGACTTGGGAATAGTATTTCATCACTTTTACCACAGTTTACTCATCTATAGGAAGAAAAGTCTTACTAAATGATTTTTGCAGAGTTTCTAGCTCTAGACTTCTATAATATTAAAAAAACTCTTGACATATATCTATTCGTATTTAATGTACACAGACCACGGTTTGTGGTGTGTGTGTTGGTTGGGGGGGCTATGTTTGTATGTATGTGTTTGTGTCTGTGTGCATATATAAATACTGTTTTTGCTTTTTAAGTAAATTGTTATTTCTGAGAATTCAAGTATTGTACACAAAATGTGACATCTACTAGAAAATTACAGTCACAATGTAAGCGTTAATATCTAAAATATAGCTTAATAGACTTTGCTAAGACACTTTAATTCAATAATGTCCTTTCTTCCCAATAATACCCCAAACTATCAATTCTGGATTTTTTTTCACTTTTTTGGCCTTAAACATATAGAGTTGCTTTTGTCCCATGGATCTATTTATTTTCTTGCTTATCTGTATTTCTTTTCATTTCAAAAAACTTGAAAATCGCATGCTGCATAAAATTAATTTTTCAAAAAGAATAAAGTAAGCAAACAGTTAATCACAATGCATTTAATTCATAGCTACTATCCATTTTATTTCATTCATAATATCAAGGTCATTTTTAGTAAACATCATTTGAATTATTAATTTCTTACTTTGAATTAACTTTGGTAGATATATTTTAAACTAGGACGCTCTCACATTTCATAAAGTTTGTTTGGTGAACATCTGCCCCTGCTCCTAGAAGTTATGTGGGCAGGAGAGTGTTATTTCATTTGTGAGCTTTAGTTCACCCACAATCTATTTCCAGCACCCCTCTTAATTGGGTCTGTGGGACACTGTCCCTAACACACCAGAAGTTTCTCCATTCCACAGATCTCTCACTCCAACTTTAAATTGCTTTGGGAAATGGGGAACAATACAATAACTGTTGCATAACAAATATGTACTGTTCCACATCTATGGAATCTGACATCTTTTGTTGAACCTGACTTTAATTCATAATGCTGACGTAAATACTAGGAAATAGTACCTGGTTCTTCTAGGAGGGGGACATAATTTATCATTGTAAAGGTAAGTCCTGAATACCATGAAACTGTACCTTTTAAATTTATAATTAAAGCTATTATTACATGTGGATTTATGGTGTGAATATCATTAGGCAATACAGCTATCAATGTGGTATTATCAAATATGGCTATGATAATAATATTATCATTATTATGATCTGCATAGTGCTGGTTAATCCATAAAGCAGTTTCATATGCTAGCTGAATTTTTTCTCAAAACAAACCTGTGAGAAAAGTAGGGCAGGTATTTCCATAACTATTTAACAAATGAAAAACAAGTTACATATTAGAAGAAAAAATAACCTCAAAACCAGGATTTTTGTTTCTGAATCCCAAGCACTTTTTAACTAGGCTAACCCCATGCCATATCTGTTCAAGTGTGAATTAGGTGATGCCTTTATACTTGCAGTGCATAAACCAGTTAATCTCTTTATAAGTTGGCAGCTTATTAGTACTGACAGATATATTTTCTGTTTTTTTAACAGATTACTTGCTGCAAATAAACACTTTGTGCATATTAAAGTTCTGAACATTAATCTGTAAATACTGCACTGGGAAATTGCCTAAGAGCCTAGAAAAACCCATCTATTATGTGTAGCCACCGTGTTAGGCCATAGGTGTAGAGGAATGGGCAAGACAAGCAAGCTTCTTCCCCATGTCTTGTGTTATCTCACAATACATGAGAGAACCAATTTAAAGAGCTGGGATAAGAAGAAAACCAAGGGTAGCAAGACAGGCTTGGCTTAAGGTGGATTGAATTGGTGAGATAATTTCTTCCTAGGAGGGGAAGGCTTGGAGCAGATGGCAGAAGAAGCTGTCTAGATAGCCTAAAATTCATTGTCATTACATTTGTCTGGAAGGCAAAGCCTGGGCTGGAGATCTAGGTGGGATATGGCACATCATCACCACCTTTCCTGGTAAGTTATTATCTTTCTGTTTTCTTCCATTTGCTTTCTTGACTGGGCTGCTAGCGTGTTGATGTTACTTATCCAATGCATCCTCAAAGGATTTCTGTAGCCTGCTTGAGAGAGAATTTTGACCTATGCTACGAAGTACTGTAGAAAGGTTTCACAGCAAATGGACTGTTCTAAGGCATATGATTCAATCCCATAACTGTGAACCTTCTTCCATGATGAGAAGTACTAAGTCCTCAAGAATTAATCATTTCTCCTTGTACATTTTTAACAGACTAAAGTTTCACCTTTATGAACTCCATTTATTATGTTACTCACTGACTGTTCTCTGTTGTTGACACATGATTTCTATACAGATTTTAATGCTACCTTTTAGAGAGAGAAGTAGTGGAAGGAGAATGGGCTTTGGATTTTGCCTTTGCCTGTGCTAGTCATGTGACCTCAGCCAGGTAAGCAAATTTCAAGCACAGGATCTGGCACATAGAAGTCTGCAATAGAAGTTGTTTAAGTGATTTTATTCACTTAAATAAACAAAAAGCATTTGTTTTTTTTTCAATAGGTACTTCTAGTCTTAAGCTGAGGAAATATAGATTTAAAATTTCTTTGAGGCTTAATTTTCTCATCTCTAATTTGGAGATCCAACATTTATTTGTGCTTCTCTTAAAAGTTCAGATGTTCTACTGGTATTCTTTAAACTGTTTCTGAAGTGAGAATCCCTCTGTCTGGTTTGGCTTCTGACTCCAAGACATTACACACTGTAGAGAAATTTTTCACTTATCATCACATAACAAACTGAATGTTAGAGTAGGGGTTGAGCCTCTGCAGATATTCTCAAAACTGTTAGCCCACGTGAGCCCTAAACCTGCAATTTTGGTTAACCTAAAAACTGGAGGTTATGAAAAGATGATGATGGGCTGTGTGTGTGTATGTGTGTACCAGGCAGTAATTGATAATAACCTAATTAATCTAAGCATCTTAATTCCTTGTGTCACATGTCTATTCAAAACCTCATAAAATCAAATTATATAATGTCAGGTTTGAAAGGTAGCTAAAGTTACAGGGGCTAAGCAATCACCTTGTGCTGGGTGTTCTTATCTAATAATAAGTCCCTTACATACAAAAGGGAATGCCATTTTTTTTCTTCCTAACCTTTGGGCCCTTCTATATGCCTGCCTCATTAACTTTTCAGTTGTGTTTCTGCTGAAACTCCCCTGGTACTGCCAACTGCTCCTCTAAAACATTAAGCTGCTCTCCCTTCTGGAATACCCCTGTTTCTCTCTTCTCTTCCAAACCTGCCCATTCCTTTTGTGCTTCCAGACCTGGTATAACTTTGAAATTCTTTCAGGACCCTCACGTGATTTATTTATTTCTCCTTTACTTCCTCCTTCTGAGGTTACTTATAATATTCACCCTGGCCACATGATATAATCGTATTCTTTATCAAATTGTTCCATGTGTAGTTTTTGTGTTTTTGTTATTGAATTATGAACTTTTTGATGGCAGACATGTTGTGTCATACTTTTTCCACCCTTACTTGTGTTGGAAGAGGACTGTGCTCAAGTTAGGAAATCAGTAATATCATACCCATATTATAGCAGTCCAGCAAAAGTTTATCCTGCTTTCATAAAATGCTTCAATAGCATTTATTTTCTGAAGTATACTGAACAGCAAGATGTGGCCCTGGAGTATGCTGGCAAACACAAAAGAATTAGGCTTTCAGTCATTTTCCAGGTTGTTAAGCCAGTCCATATAATAACACAAAAGAAAATCTATTTGGATCAGAAATATCTGGATACTCTACTAAATCACTATAGATAAACCAATGTCTTGCTACACAAAATGTGCCCTCATCTCAGTGGTTCAACATACCCTGGGAACTTAATAGACATGAAGAATCACAGGCCTTGCCCTAGATGTGCTAACATAAAATTTACATGTTAACAGTATCCTCAGGTGATTTATGTGCATATGAAATTTGAAAAATTGAAATTCCATCAAAGCTAAAAATTTTGGATAGTACTTTGCGAAAACAAGGTAAAATAACTTTTGGTGTTGCCATCCAAAGAGCTGAGCTTTAAGTTTCCCTTTGTACATATAGGCCACATTCTGTCTTTTACATTTGAGAAAAGCAAATTAAGGATAATGAGAAGATTCATTTGCTTTTGTAAAGTGCTGCACACACATACACACAAATATGTTTGACTATTATTCCTCTTTTTTCAGGTTTACTTAAATGAATTCTCAAGATTAACTCTGAAGCCATGGTAAAACAAATAGAGATCATGTATTGTTCTCCAAAGATTCTCCATCATATACTTGTAGAGCTGGTCTACACCATGATCTTGTCATAGGAAATAACAAAATAGTAAGAGTGGGATGTTAGAATGAGATCAACAAATAACTTTACCTTTGAACAGATGTTAAATTGCAGTGTGTGGGGCCCAATTTACTATTATCAAATATCTTCCCTATAAAAATACACATTTATCTGACTGGAAAGACATTCAGAGTTTTAGGCAGACAAACAAATGTATGTGAACATCTAACCTGCTTTAAAATTCTAAACATTTCTATTAAACGCTGGGTCAAAATTCTGGTTCTTGTTGAGTTGTCTTTTTTTCTTCTTTGCAGCTCTCTCACTGGGCTTGACTAAATGAATAAGTTAGGTTTGTTGTCTGCAATAGTCTAAGGCTTTTAGAAAACTCAACTTGGGATGTCCTCAACAATAAGAAAAGTTGTGTCTGTATTTACTTCTGATCCTAGGTAGATCTTCACATATTAGATACAGGGCATAGAAACTCTAAACATCCTAGTGTGGCTGTATTCTAGGCACAAATACTATTGAAGATAACTCAATGGTAGAGCTTTAAAACAAACAGTCTCTATTTCACCCTAGAGTAATGTTTATTCAAGTTATTTTTTACATTTGTTGCTTGGCTGTGAAAATATTATACATTGGGTCTTCCTCTGGCATCCTGAAAGCTGGGACATGGACAAGATAAACCAGACATTTGTGAGAGAATTCATTCTTCTGGGACTCTCTGGTTACCCCAAACTTGAGATCATTTTCTTTGCTCTGATTCTAGTTATGTATGTAGTGATTCTAATTGGCAATGGTGTTCTGATCATAGCAAGCATCTTGGATTCTCGTCTTCACATGCCCATGTACTTCTTCCTGGGCAACCTCTCTTTCCTGGATATCTGCTATACAACCTCCTCCATTCCCTCAACACTGGTGAGCTTAATCTCAAAGAAAAGAAACATTTCCTTCTCTGGATGTGCAGTGCAGATGTTCTTTGGGTTTGCAATGGGGTCAACAGAATGTTTCCTCCTTGGCATGATGGCATTTGATCGTTATGTGGCCATCTGTAACCCTCTGAGATACGCCATCATCATGAACAAGGTGGTGTATGTACTGCTGACTTCTGTATCATGGATTTCTGGTGGAATCAATTCAATTGTGCAAACATCACTTGCCATGTGATGGCCTTTCTGTGGGAACAATATTATTAATCATTTCTTATGCGAGATCTTAGCTGTCCTAAAATTAGCTTGTTCTGATATATCTGTCAATATTGTTACCCTAGCAGTGTCAAATATTGCTTTCCTAGTTCTTCCTCTGCTCGTGATTTTTTTCTCCTATATGTTCATCCTCTACACCATCTTGCAAATGAACTCAGCCACAGGAAAACACAAGGCATTTTCTACATGCTCAGTTCACCTGACTGTGGTGATCATATTTTATGGTACCATCTTCTTTATGTATGCAAAACCTAAGTCCCAGGACCTCCTTGGGAAAGACAACTTGCAAGCTACAGAGGGGCTTGTTTCCATGTTTTATGGGGTTGTGACCCCCATGTTAAACCCCATAATCTATAGCTTGAGAAATAAAGATGTAAAAGCTGCTATAAAATATTTGCTGAGCAGGAAAGCTATTAACCAGTAAGATCAAAGGGATATATGGGTCTTTTATGTATAATTAGCTTGCCTTAGCCATTTGACAATGTACATATGATATGGTTTGGCTGTGTCCCCATCCAATTCTTGAATTGTAGCTCCTATAGTCCCCATATGTTGTAGGATTGACCTGGTGGGAGGTAACTGAATCATGGGAGTGGGTTTTTCACATGCTGCTCTCGTGATAGTGAATAAATTTCATGAGAACTGACGGTTTCATTAAAAGCACAGTTCCCTTGTACCTGCTTTCTTGCCTCCACCATGTAAAATGTGCCTTTGCTTCTCCTTCACCACCCACCATGATTGTGAGGCCTCCTAGCCATGTGGAACTGTGAGTCCATTAAACCTGCTTTTCTTTATAAATTACCCAGTCTTGGGTATTTCTTCATAGCAGTATGAAAATGGACTAATAGAGTAAATTGGTAACAGGTAGTGGGGTGCTGCTATAAGGATACCTGAAAATGTGGAAGTGACTTTGGAACTAGGTAATAAGCAGAGGTGGAACAGTTTGGAGAGCTCAGAAAAAGATAGGAAAGTGTGGGAAAGTTTGGAACTTCCTAGAGACTTGCTGAATGGCTTTGACCAAAATGCTGATAGTGATATAGACAGTAAAGTTTAGGCTGAAGTGGTCTCAGATGGAGATGAAGAACTTGTTGGGAACTTGAGCAAAGGTGACTCTTGTTATGCTTTAGCAAAGAAACTGGTGGCATTTTGCTTCTGCTCTAGAGATCTGTGGTACTTTGAACTTCAGAGAGATGATTTAGGATATCTGGTAGAAGAAATTTATAAGTAGGTAAAGGATTCAAGAGGAAGCAGAGCATAAAAGTTTGGAAAATTTGCAGCCTGACAATGCGATAGAAAAGAAAAACCTATTTTTTGAGGAGAAATTCAAGCCTGCTACAGAAATTTGCATAAGTAATGAGGAGCCAAATGTTATTGCCAAGACAATGGGGAAAAAGTCTCCAGGGCATATCAGAGACCTTCCTGGCAGCCCCTCCCATCACGGGACTGGAGACCTAGGAGGAAAAAATGGTTTCCTGAGCCAGGCTCAGGGCCACCCTGCTGTGTGCAGCCTAAAGACTTGTTGCCCTGTGTCCCAGCTGCTCTAGTCATGGCTAAAAGGGGCCAGGGTAAAGCTTGGGCTATGGCTTCAGTGGGTGCAAGCCCCAAGCCTTGGCAGCTTCCACATATTGTTGAGCCTGCAGGTGCACAGAAGTCAAGAATGGTTTGGGAACTTCTGCCTAGATTTCAGATTTATGGAAACATCTGGATGTCCAGGCAGAAGTTTGCTGCAGGGGCAGGGCCCCCATGGAGAACCTCTGCTAGGACAGCACAGAAGGGAAATGTGGGGTTGGAGCCCCCACACAAAGTCCCCACTGGGGCACTGCCTAGTTGAGGTGTTAGAAGAGGGCCATTGTCCTCCAGAACTCAGAATGGTAGATCCACCAACATCTTGCACCATGCATCTAGAAAAGCCAGCCTGTAAAAGCAACCGAGAGGGAGGCTGTGCCCTGCAAAGCCACAGTGGTGGAGCTGCCCAAGGCCATGAGCGCCCACCTCTTGCATCAGTGTGACCTGGACATGGAGTCAAAGGAGATCATTTTGGAACTTCAAGGTTTAATGACTACCCTATTGGATTTGGACTTCATGGAGCTTGTAGCCCTTTGTTTTAGTCAATTTCTTCCATTTGGAATGGGTGTATTTACCCAGTGCCTATAGGCCCTTTGTATCTATGAAGTAACTAACTTGCTTTTGGTTTTACAGGCTCATAGGCAGAAGGGACTTGCCTTGTCTCAGATGAGACTTTGGACCATGGACTTTTAAGTTAATGCTGAAATGAGTTAAGACTTTGGGGGACTGTTGGGAAGGCATGATTGGTTTTGAAATGTGAGGACATGAGATTTGGAAGGGGCTGGGGCAGAATGATAGGGTGTGGCTGTGTCCCCACCCAAATCTCATCTTGCTCCTCCTCTGACGTCTGCCATTATTGTGAGGCCTCCGCAGCCATGTGGAACTGTGAGTTCATTAAACCTCTTTTTCTTTATAAATTACCCAGTCTCAGGTATTTCTTCATATCAGTATGAAAATGGACTAATACAATACTTGTATTAAAAGATCATCTTGTGTACCATAAATATGTACAATTTTTGTCATTTAAAATTAAAAGAAGAAGCACAGAAATGGCATTATTGTGCAACTATTGAGGACTTTATCTGAGAAAAGCAAAATTATGAGGACAGATTTTTATTCTTTGCCTTCACTACCTTTGATCATCTAGAATCACTGAGGACAGTAATCCGCTGTTACTGAAATTCTAACAGTAAACAGATTCGAATGGGTTCTGACCCAGATCTCATGAAGACAATAAATTCCTTCAGTTATTTTCTCTGGCAATATCCAAAACAAGTATATCTGGTGTATTTGTGGCAACACAGTAGAAAACACCAAACAAAAGCTTTGAAAATAGATGGGAGGAGTATAAATTCAAAACTACTTTAGTAGTATCAGGCAGGTTTATTCATGTTTTTAAAACTGTAGTTTCCTTATTTCCAAAAAGGGAGTAAATAAACCCTGCTCCCAGTGTTATTGTAAAGATTCAGTAAGTTGCACAAAATACCTGACATAATGTGCCAAGTTCATTGTAGTTTCCTTTGTAGAGAACGTTGAGATTGACTTTTCCTATGAGTCCCAACTGAGGAACTGAAGTAAGGACTCCAAAGTGAAGACAAAGGATACTAGCTAGCACATCTTATTTTTGTAAGCCACCAATTATTTGGGTCCATATATCTTTCATAAATCTTCCTACCATTGTCAATCACCACACCTGCTTGCTCATTCTCCCACATATTTGTATAAAGAAAACATCTGAATCCTGTGGAAGACTGGAAACACTGTTCTAATCTAAGTCAAGTAAGAAGGTACTGCAAAAAAGCGAGTAAGAAGGTACTGCAAAAAAACCTCTTGAGGTTTTGGGTGCCTGCAAAGGAAGAGAAGCTGACATCTGGCTTGGTGAATGGGGCTTGCTGAGCTTTCCCTCTGTAGGCTGTAGATAACAGAGGAACAGGTCAACAGGTCTAGAAGGGGGCTGGAGGATGAGTATTTTACGCTGAAAATAACCAGAAGTGTTTGGGGGCATCAACAAGATAAACCAGACATTTTTGAGACAATTCATTCTCCAAAAAGGCTGAAATTAGTGACTGTTATAGGAAAAGTATTTCATTTTACATTCCAGTGAGTTTAAACTCTCAGTAAACCTATTACAATCCTTTTTGTTTCTTTTTCTGTGGATTCTTCTGACATGGCCAAGCACAGCATATCCTTGCTGCACATCACCAGTCGTTTTTACAGCTGCTTTTAGCCTTAATTTCCTATGTAAATTTCCTTTTTCTGTTGGTTTTAGAGCCATGACATGACCCCTGTCCTCCTACATGGGGGGTTTATGCCCAGCCAATCCACTTTCTTGGTTTAGGCTTAGATGATCTAGTCACTGAAGTCCTGCTGCACTCCTACTATCCTACCAGGAAGCATGGGCTGTACAATAAACCTCTAGCTGTGGATCCCTCCTTTTACTTAACTTGAATCACACTGGATGCTGGTTTTGGTTCGATTAGGACAAGTGTGCACCACACTCTGTTGGTGAGGCTTTTTAACTTCTGCCAACACCCACTGGGATGAACCCTATGTGTCATTCTGACCCTAGTTTAGCTTTTTCCCAACTTTGACTTATGGCACTCAGCTTTTAGGAACATGTCAGTATGACAAGGTCCTGCTTCTGTTGTCTCTTAAGCATTTTATTTTATTTTTTTCCATAAGGGGAAGAGGGCCAGCATCTCATACCTGTGTTTATATCAGATTGAATTATTTATTTATAAAAGTTGATTCAAATGCTTTCCACTGCTTTACAAAAAGTTGGTACAATATTGTTCCAGTTTAGACAAGTTCTATTCATGTTGATGAATGCTCAGAAAATTAAGTTTTAAAACTAATCTGTCCTCCCAGAAAATTGAGAAATCTCAAAAGATTATTACATGTATGACTTTGTGACAAATAATAAATATTTTAGAAAATTTTAAAAATTGTGGAGAAGTATAAAAAAGTAAAACATGTTATCACTATTGCTACTTCCTATAGCAAACAACTGTTAAAATTTTATTATTTCTCTCACTAATTTGGAGTCATAAAATTAATCACTTTTTGTTATGTACTATGAACAACTGGAATTACTATTTGGAAAGTGTTTTTTAAATGTGTGTGCAACTTTTTAGGTTTTTACAGAATAAATTTTAGAAAATTAAATTATTATGAGAAGTGATATAAAATTTTAACTTCTCTTGTTAAATTATATCCCCTCCCCTAAATTATATCATGCTTTGTTAATGATACTCTAAGGGCTTCCCCATATTGTTACAGCTCTGGTGTGTGTGTGTGTGTGGGTGTGTGTGTGTGTGTGTGTGTGTGTGTGTGTATAAACATTTAATTTTGGAAAATTTTAGTTAAAAGAAAAATAATTTTTTAATTAAACCTCGTGTTCCACTTATCTTTAATTAGGAGCTCATTGTTTTATTATTATCTGTACTTAGTTATCCCTTTTCTCCAGATTATTTTTAGCAAGTACTGGGAAGAATGTCTTTTATTTTGAAATAATTTTAGACTTATAGGAAGTTTCAAGAATCACAAAAGAATTTCCTTTAATCCTTCACCCAGAATCTTTAGATATTAACATCTTACCACGCTTGTTTTACCCTTTCTTTCTCTTTATATATACATGTATGTGTGTATATTATATTTATTTATATACAGCTATTTGACAGTAAGTTGTAGATACTATGTCTCTTTACTCCTTAGTATTTTACTCTGTCTTCTTAGCATCAAAGACATTCTTTTACCATAATCATAATACAATTATCATCATACAGTTACAATACTATTATTGAATTTAATGGTCAGTAAATAATAACTTTTGGCAAAATCTAGCCCACTACCTGTATTTTCGTGTCCCCCAAACTAAGAATTATGTCTACATTTTTAAACTGTTGAAAAGAATTTTCAGCCTTTTTGCACTGGTTTCTCCCCATCTTTGTGTATTTATCTACCTTTGGTCTTTGATGTTGGTGACCTTCAGATGGGGTCTCTGAGTGGACGTGCTATTGCCTTCTGTTTGTTAGTTTTCCTTCCAACAGTCAGGCCCCTCTGCTGCAGGTCTGCTGGAGTTTGCTGAAGGTCCACCCCAGACCCTGTTTGCCTGGGTATCACCAGCGGAGGCTGCAGAACAGCAAAGATTGCTGCCTGTTCTTTCCTCTGGAAGCTTTGTCTCAGAGGGGCACCTGCCAGATACTAGCCAGAGCTCTCCGGTATGAGGTGTCTGTCAGCCCCTCCTGGGAGGTGTCTCCCAATCAGGATACATGAGGGTCATGGACCCACTTGAGGAGGCAGTCTGACCCTTAGCTGAGCTCGAACAGCATGCTGGGAGATCTGCTGCTCTCTTCAGAGCCATCAGGCAGGGACGTTTAAGTCTGCTGAAGCTGTGCCCACAGCCGCCCCTTCCCCCAGGTGCTCTGTCTCAGGGAGATGGGGGTTTTATCTATAGGTCCTTGACTGGGGCTGCTGCCTTTTTTTCAGAGATGCCCTGCCCAGAGAGGAGAAAACTAGAGAGACAGTCGGGCCATAGCGGCCTTGCTGAGCTGTGGTGGGCTCTGCCCAGTTCGAACTTCCCAGCAGCTTTCTTTACACTATGAGGGTAAAATCGCCTACTCAAGCCTCAGCAATGGCGGACGCCCCTTCCCCAACCAAACTGGAGCGTCCCAGGTCGATTTCAGACTGCTGCTGTGCTGGCAGCGGGAATTTCAAGCCAGTGGATCTTAGTTTGCTGGGCTCCATGGGAGTGGGACCTGCCAGGCCAGACCACTTGGTTCCCTGGCTTCAGCCCCCTTTCCAGGGGAGTGAACAGTTCTGTCTCGCTGGCATTCCAGGTGCCACAGGGGTCTAGAAAGAAAAAAAAAACTCCTGCAGCTAGTTTGGTGTCTGCCTGAATGGCCTCCCAGTTTTGTGCTTGAAACCCAGGGCCCTGGTGGCACAGGTATTGGAGGGAATCTCCTGGTCTGTGGTTTGCAAAGACTGTGGGAAAAGCCCAGTGTCTGGGCTGGAGTGCACCGTTCCTCAGGCTCAGTCCCTTACAGCTTCCCTTGGGTAGGGGAGAGAATTCTCTGACCCCTTGTGCTTCCTGGGTGAGACAATGCCCCACCCTGCTTCGGCTCGCCCTCGGTGGGCTGCACCCACTGTCCAAACAGTCCCAATGAGATGAACTGGGTACCTCAGTTGTAAACGCAGAAATCACCTGCTTTCTGTGTCGATCTCGCTGGGAGCTGCAGACTGGAGCTGTTCCTATTCGGCCATCTTGAAAAGAAAGAACTTGAGCATCCATAAAGTTATTAAAATTTTTTATTTGGAAATAACTATAGAATCAAAGTAAATAATATATAGAGTATCATGTACCCCTCATCAGCTTCCTCTAATTATGACATTTTGTGTTATGGTAGCATAATATCAAAACCACAACGTTGTCATTGGTTCAATACTATTAACAAGACTGTAGAATTTGTTCAGTTTTCACTGTTTTTTCATGTATTCATGTGTCGCTGTGTGTGTGTGTAGTTCTATGCAATTTTATTCCATGTATAGATTCTTGTAACCACCACCATAATCAAAACATGTGACTGATCAGTCACTACCAAGGAACTCCCTCTTGCTACCCTGTGATGTTTTACTTCATGTGTCAACTTTGTTAGGCCACGGTACCCAGTTGTTTGGTCAAATACCAATCTAGATGTTAATGTGAAGGTAGTTTTAGATGTGATAAACATTTCAATCAATACCTTTTGAGTAAAGCAGATTACCTTATGTAATGTGGGTGGACCTCATTCAATCGGCTGTCAACATTAAAAAACTGAGTTCCCCAGAAAAGAAAGGAATTCTGCCTCCATAGTGTCTTCATTCAGACTCGAGCCTACAACAACTCCTGCCAGAATTTCTTGCCTGCCCTGCAGATCTCAGATGTGGCATCCCCAATATAGCATGAGTCAATTCCTTAAAATAATTTTTTTGCTTGTGCTCTCACGCTCGCGCTCTCTCTCTCTCTCTCTCTCACACACACACACACACACAGCTCTGTACAGGGGATTTGTTCTTTTCTTTCTTGCCTATTAAACTTTCTGCTCCTTAACCCGCTCCATGTGTGTGAGTCCATGTCCTTAATCTGTGTGACATGAGATGACGAACCACAGGTATTTCCCCAGACAACGAAACTACTTCAGTGACTTTCTAACTCCATCATTTCTTTTACATTTATCCTACTGCTATCTGACAGTTCATAGGTATCTAATAAATGTTCTGGATAGTCAGTGAAGATATTCCACTTTGGTTGCTTGAATGTCTCCCAAATGTCTCCCAAGCCTTTGCGAGCTTTGGGAATAGTTGGGCTTGTACTCTCTATTAGTTCTTTGCTTGGACTCATGAAGCTTCAGCATTCTGCACGTGTGGCTTAGTATTTAGCAACAGCTACAACGGAACCCTTTTGGTGGTCTCTGGAGCTTTTTCTTTGCCAAGGCTTTTTTTACTTCCAGAACTCTTCACTGAAAACTCTAGTTGTCTAGTCTCCTGAATTTTATTCTGATCCTTTTCAATCTAGTGAGACCACTGTGATCTTTTTGGGATCCTTTTCCATGAACCAGAGTCTAACAAGTAATCATAAGGTTCTCTTAATTTTAGTTTTCTTTCCCCCAAAGTCACAGTTCTGCCTCGATTGTTCAATTTTTAAAAACTATTATTTCATTTATTTTGTCCAATTTTCTAATAGTTCATGATTGAGGGTAAAACTGGTCTTAGCTAGTTTATTATTGCCAGAAGCAGACGTTCCCTGTAGCTTTTCTGATTGTATCATTTTTATTTTGTCAGAACATATAACATTCATATATTATACTTGCATCCTCATTCCCAGCTTTATTTTCTTAGATCTATAATTAAATTTATTAAATGCTTTCCACTTAGCTTTTTGCCCAAGTTTCTTTATCTTTTTTTGTTTGAGTATTTTCTCATCAACTCCACAAAGGGATTGTGAGTATAGCATTCCTTGGATCTTGCACTTTTAAACATATTTTAATAGCATTGATATTTGAAGGACAATTTGAATGGATAAAATTTTTTGGTATGTGTTTTCTGAGTGTTTTGAAAATGCACTACATTGTATGATTATTTTGAGAAGTCTGATGCTGAATTAAGACTTTTTCCCTTGTAAAGTATTAATCTTTTTAGTTTAAAAACTTGAAGATTTTTTGTTTTTATCTTCAAACCTTAATAGTTTTACTGGGCTATGTCTTAGGATTGATTAAGCTGTGTAAATTTTTCTAGGAATCTGGTGAATGCTTTCAGCATTTCTATATTTACAGAAATTTTTTCTAAACTTGTTTTAAATACTAATTCTATTCTATTGTTTTATTTTCTGTTTTAGAGATTCAAATTTTACATACTTGTAAAAGAAACGATATTTCTTCTTTGCCTGTGTTTCATTTCAACTACGTGTGAATAGATTTTCTTGAACTTTGTTTTGTTGATTGCTTTACTGCCTTTATTCAAGGCTCTTATTACATTTCATTTTAATCTATTGTTACCTTGGCTATGTTTATTTTAGTCTTCATTTCCAAAATCAGTTTTTTCTTTTCTTTCTTTTCTGAGTTCGATCAAATATCTTTTCATTTCTTCCTGGTGTGTTATTATGTCCCTTTCTGTAAATTTTTGAATTTCTGATTCAATGTGGTTTTAAACTCCCCTGAAGTGCTTAAGGATATATATATATTATATATATGGATATATATATAATATATATATGGATATATATATTTATATATGTGTATATATATTATATATTTATATATTATATATATTTATATATTATATATATTTATATATTATATATATTTATATATTATATATATTTATATATTTATATATATATCAGTTTGTAATGTTGTGTTACCATTTTTATTTACTTCTTGTGTATTTTTACTTTTGATGGGCAGGGGCAGAGATTTCCATCAGCTAAGGGGTTTTGATTCTCATTTTCTATTTCATTTTATAGTAGTTTTGAATATAGCCTAGTTTAATCTATTCATTCCATTATTTTGGATAGTTTATAACATTTTTAGGTCACAAGTGCCCCTCATCTGTCTGTGATGTACGGTAAAATTTCATTACATGACTGCTTTGCTTCTTTATAGCGTTAGCTTACTAAAGCCAATTTTACTCTTTGTCCTGAAAGCTCTTTGTTTCTCCTCCTCCTGCATTTTTATATTGCCTGGCTACATGAGGAGGAATTGTATGCTTTCTGATATTTTAGTCTTTTTCTTTTGCAGGATCCAACTTTTTCTTTTTTTCTTTCTTTTTTTTTTTTTTTAACTTCAAGATCTCCAAAGGTTCCTCTCCCTTCCTTTTCACTTAACTTTTACCCAAGAAGCCATGGCTTTCAAAGATAGCTACCTCAAGTCATACATACCTGTGTTAAGGGCTCTGTCCTTGGTTTTAGATCAATCTTAAGTCTGCCTGCTTCTGTTCCCTTCTGTCTTTCCATGAAAATCTTTGCTCACTGGGAGCATGAGGTGGGTTAGGATTTGGTGTTAAATTTTGTGTTTACAGGTAACTTGAATTTTAGATATTTTCTTATTTCTAGTTATGTCTACTATGTGGGTTTGGAGAGTTTTATTTTTTCTTCTGTTATATTCTGTATTTTTGGAAGATATGTAGGGAGGTGTGGATTTAAGCAGCTGCCATTATCATCAACTACTCATAAGTGTATATGCATTTTTAAAATGTTGACCATTTAATAGATTGAAAATAACATCTCATTTCTGAATTTGTTAACTTTTATTTGCATAGAAGTGAAATTGAACATGTTTGTGTATTCATTTGCTAGTCTGTGTCTTAGTTTATAATTTATATTTACTATTTATCCATTTTCTACTTTGGTTTCAATGGAAATTTGAACAAAGTAAATACATTAAAAATTCCATTTGCTTTTAAAAATTCTTTATATATTGAGGTTATCATTAGATCATGTATATAGTAGTTTTTTTAATTTTTAAAGATCTTTGATTGCTTTTCATATTTTTTATTTATAATGTTAGCATTATTTTTTCATGATAATTTTTAAGCAACTGCTGCTTACAGAGAAACCATTAATTATTACATATTTTTATGTTACTAGGTAACTAAACATTTTTACAATTCCAATAGATTTCTTGGTTGATTCTCCTCCATTTTCTTTAAAAAATTGGATATTAGTATTGGTAACTTTCTCTTTTATTCCAATATTTATAACATTAAATTTGTATTTCTATTTGCATGCATTGGATTATCCATAACAATTAATGTTAAATAATAATGGTATTAGAAGCTATCCTTGTCTTAAACCTAACTTTCACAGGAATGTGTTTTAAAATGGAGTGTGATATGACTCGTGGTTTGAAAGTATATTTCTTTCTTACATTGAAATTTTATTTTATTTATAATTTCAACTTTTATTTTAGACTCAGGGGGTATATGTGGGGGGTACATGTGAGGGTTTGGGGTATGATTGATCCCATCACCCAGGTAGTGAGCATAGTACCCAACAGTTTTTCAACCCTTGTGCCTCTTTTTCCTGCCCCCCTCTATTACTTCCAGTGTTTATTCTTGCCATCTTTATGTCCATGAGTACCCAAAGTTTAGCTCCCACTTATAAGCGAGAACATGTACTATTTGGCTTTCTGTTCCTGCATTATTTTGTTTAGCTTAATGGCCTGCAGCTGCATCCATGTCCCTGCAAATCACATGAGTGCATTCTTTTTTATGGCAGCGTAGTATCCCATAATGTATATGTACCACATTTTCTTTATCAGTCTCCCAGGGATGGGCACCTAGGTTGACTCCATGTCTTTGCTATTATTAATAGTGCTGCAATGAACATGGGAGTTCACGTGTGTCTTTTTGGTAGAACGATTTATTTTCCTTTGGGTTATATCCAGTAATGGGGATTGCTGGGTCAAAGAGTGGCTCTGTTTTAAGTTCTTTCAGAAATCTTCAAACTGCTTTCCACAGTGGCTGAACTAATTTAAGTCCCCACACGAATGTATAAGTGTTCCCTTTTCTCTGCAGCCTTGACAGCATCTGTTGTTTTCTGACTATAGCCATTCTGACTGGTGTGGGATTGTATCTCATTGTGGTTTTGATTTGCATTTCTCTGATGTTTGGTGATATTGAGCGTTTTTTTAATGTTCATTGGCAACATGTATGTCCTTTTTTGAGAAGCATCTGTTCATATCTCTTGTCTATTTTTAATGGGGTTATTTGACTTTTTCTTGTAAATTTGTTTAAGTTCCTGATAGATTCTGGATATTAGACCTTTGTCAAATGCACAGTTTGCAAATATTTTCTCCCATTCTGTAGGTTGTCTGTTTACTCTGTTGATAGTTTCTTTTTCTGTGCAGAAGCTCTTTAGTTTAATTATGTCCCACTTAATCAATTTTTGTTTTGTTGCAATTGCTTTCAAGTGCTTAGTCATAAATTCTTTTACAAGGCCAATGTCCAGAATGGTGTTTGCTTCAAGGATTCTTATAGTTGGAGGTCTTACATTTTATTTTTTCAAAGATCCTCCATTGCAACAGGATTTTCAAATTAATTAATACACCACTGTATTTATAACATTTTCTCATTCTAAAAATTATATCTTTATATGTCATTCTACTGCTTGTATTGCTCACAATTTAACACATTTCTATTTTTTCTTTTTCTTTTAAATGAGCTAATTTCATTTACTGTTAATTTTTTACGAATTCACCTGAGTTAAATTTTTTGTTTTCTAATATCTGCTTTTGGTTCATTTGACAAATATTTATTTAAGGTACTTTTAAAATCTTCAGCACTGTTGAAGAAACTGGGGATTCAGGATAGTATAGAAATGGAAAGGTTGGTGTTCTCTTGAGACTTACAGTTTACAAATGGAAACACAAAATACCTAAATAAATAAATAATAGCTGATATAACTTCATACATGTGGTAGTTCCATAAAAAAACTGAATCAAAGTGTCTTGAGCCAATGCCATTTTAAAACAGAAGCCTTTGTTGTTATTAATTTCTTTCTTACCTTAGTTTATTTGTATACCTTTTATAAAAGAATTAGTTGGCTAATATACATGATATATTATATGTATATTATACATATGTTTTCTTTTATAAATTTTAAATAATTAATTTATTTAAAATTGCTAGTCCAGCAAGGAGATATCTTCAAGTTCAATTGCATGACAGCCTGAAAGATTATTCCTGAAGGTGTTTAGAAGGAGGAAGTGTGTGCTATGCTACCTGGATTCATACCTCAGCATTTCCCCATCTCTATCAAGAGAATACGGGGATGCCAACCCCCAACTCCATGCAGTCTAAAATCTGTGTATAACTTTTGGCTTCCCCAAAACTTAACTACTAGTAGCCTACTGTTGATTGGAAGCCTTACTGATAACAGAAATACTTGACTAACATATATTCTGTATGTTATATGGATGATAGACTATGTTTCTGCAATAAATTAAGCTAGAGAAAAGAAAATGTTTTTAAGAAAATAATAAGGTAAAGAAAATGTTGTTAAGATAATCATAAGGTAAAGAAAATATATTTAGTATTTATTAAGTGGAAATGGATCATCATAAAAGTCTTCATCCTCATGTTTTTCATGTTGAGCAGGCTGAGGAAGAGGAGGAAGAGGAAAGGCTGGTCTTGCTGTTTGAGGGGTGGTAGAGGTGGAAGAAAATCCATGCATAAGTGGACCTGTGCAATTCAAACCCATGTTCAAGGGTCAACTATTGCGAATACTCAAGGGCTAAGGTGGACATTGATTATGATTTGTGTTTTAGTTTAAGTTATCCCTAAATTTGCCCAGTCTTCGTAAGTAAACCACAGTTGCCTGTACTCTCAAGAGAGGTCACACACAAGGATTTGCAGGTTTAGTCCAACCCCAGAACCTTTTGAAGAACCTGGGCTCCACAGTTTTTCCAGCAGAGCTGCTTTTTAGTGAAGCTGAGAGGGAAACATGAGTTCAAGGACATTCAGCTGATTGTGAGAATTAGAATAACATAATGGTTAAGTGAAAGGGTCTGTGTCAAATTGGTTGGATTCCAGCTCCACCACATACCTGATATGTAAACAACCTAAGTCATTTAATCTCTTTTTACTCAGGTTGCTCATTTGGAAAGTGGAAGTGACAATATGGTTGATGAAATGGAATAAAATATTACCAATACCAACTCTAGCATTATTGCTTGTATTAAATTACTGCGTGTAAAGAATTTAGAAGAGTGTCTAGAGCACAGTAATAACTCAATAAGCATTCTGGATTTTTACTATTTATTATTACTTTTAGTATTATCACTGCAGCCAGGACCCTGTTCCACAGGTATTTCAGTTGTTCTTTCCTTATGTTGCTAACACCTTGTAAGTAAATCATTCTCCCCTGTAAGCTCCTGCTAGCCTTCATTTCTGTGGCATTCAAAGCCTTGCCTTTGTTTCCTGATTAATTTTTTTCCACACTATATAGCCATCTTTCTCATTACAATGCAATTATTTGTGGTGGGGCCATGTTTCTTTGGTGATATGGAAGCCACTCTGTATTGATTTGCTTCTGTGCTAGTTGAGAGCCAATTGTAGCTGTTTAGGTAATCAGGTCGCCCTCGATCCTAAAAAGCACTATAAGAGGAATTGTCAGTTCATCCCCATCTCCCTTGTGCAGGCTCCAATCTTTGAAAATACTTCAGTGGTCTTTGGGGAAAAAAATAAGTTGCAAAGTGAAGCTGAAGCAAGACTCAAGACAATTGAGAGACAGTGTCAAACAATAAAAGGGTGATGATTTTAAAGTCACAGGTGGAGTTTTATGAATTATTGTGCCACTAGCTGCCTGAGGGTCTAAGCCAGATTGCATCACTTTTTTGGGCTTTAATTTTTTATTAGTATAAAATAATCTACCATTCAATGAGAAATGATGGATAAACAAAATATGATGCAATTTATAACCTCAACAAGATATCACTTTAATTTGACTTACCATTACATGGATTTAGACTTACCATAGTTTAGATCACATCTCCAAAGATAGTTCTGCTAAGTCAGACTTTTTTTTTTTTTTTTGAGATGGAGTCTCGCTCTGTCACCCAGGCTGGAGTGCAGTGGCACAATCTTGGCTCACTGCAACCTCTGCCTCCCCGGTTCTAGCGATTCTTCTGCCTCAGCCTCCCGAGTAGCTGGGACTACAGGTGTGCACCACCACACCTGGCTAATTTTTGTATTTTTAGTAGAGATGAGGTTTCACCATATTGGCTGGTCTCAAACTCCTGACCTTGTGATCCGCCCACCTCGGCCTCCCAAAGTGCTGGGATTACAGGCGTGAGCCACTGCACCTGGCTGACATTTTCTTAATGTAGATTTGGTGACTCATGACTGCACATATTACATTAATGATTTTTTTTTTTTTTGGAAACAGAGTCTCGCTCTGTCACCCAGGCTGGAGTGCAGTGGCGCAATCTTGGCTCACTGCAAGCTGCTCCTCCCGGGTTCACACCATTCTCCTGCCTCAGCCTCCAGAGTAGCTGGGACTACAGGGGCCTGCCACCACGCCAGGCTAATTTTTTTTTTTTTTTGTATTTTTAGTAGAGATGGGGTTTCACCGTGTTAGCCAGGATGGTCTTGATCTCCTGACCTTGTGATCCGTCCACCTCATTAATGATATTTCACAGTCACAATTAGACATCCATCTAGGAAAATATATTTGTACTAAATGTGATTACTAATGCGAGCAAGGGCAGGAGTTGACCAGATCATTTTACCTTTTGTTGGAGACTCTTCATGATATTTCAAATTTGAGATGTAATTTTGGTGGACTTAAACACTTCAAAAAGTAACCCTTTCATTAGCAATCTTTTGCACCATCCACAACTAAGAGTGTATCCAGATTTGTTCACATGTCATTTGATGACATTTAGTCACAGGCATAGGCAGTGAGAAGTCATTCTGGTGGCACTGACTAGTAGATCCTGTGTGCCCTTGTCAGGTCCTTGTGCATACACCCTGCTCTCCAGCTCGGCTCTGGGAAAAGCAGGGTATACTAGCTTTGTCTGACTGTGGATAGAAGATTAAAATTAAGCATAACAGTAGTTTGAAATAGCCCATGTCAGTGACTTGGCCTGTCATACTGGCCTGCGTACAATTTCCTCGGTCATTCTACCATGCTTATCCCCTTATGGTCACAACATAGTGACCACATTCAAGGCAGATGCTGCCTTTAGGCCCCTTTGTATTAAAAGCAAAACCCTTCCCAGAGCCCCTAGAAAACTTAGACTTATTCTTATTGACAGGAACTATTTCCATGAGCACCCCAGCTGCAAGTGAGGCTTAAAAAGATAATAGTAAGCCTTTCTGACCTTTAGAGTAAAGGTGCCAAGGGAGAAGAAAGTCAGCAGCAGGTGTTAAGTATCATAGAAATGGATTCAAGAAAGATCCCCAAGGCAAAATTACGTAGGGCAGAGGATGTGTTCAGTCATTATCCTGCATGGAAAAAGCAAAGTCAAGAATCCTGAGTCACCTGGACGATCAGCCACATATTCTCTCCCTCCTTTGGGTCAGGAGGAGCTAGAATAGATCCAGTTTGACTTGGCAGAAAGTATAAACTGCTCTGTATTTATTAACAAAGAAAAAAGGAGAGAAGATCCAAGTAATCACAAACAGAAATGACAAAGATGACATTGTAACTGTTGTGACAGAAATGCAATAGATCCTCAGAGACTATCCTGAACACCTCTATGCACACAAACTAGAAAATTTAGAGGAAATGGGTAAATTTCTGGAAACATACAACCCCCCAAGATTGAATCAGGTAGAAATTGAAACCCTAAACAATCCAATATTGAGTTCCAAAATTGAACTGGGAACCAAATACTTACCAATCAAAAAAAGCTCTGGACTAGATGGATTTACAGTTGCATTCTACTAGATGTACAAAGAAGAGCTAGTACCAATTCTACTAAAACAATTTTCATAAAATCAAGGGGGACTCCTCCCTAACTAATTCTATGAAGCCAGCATCACCCTGATAACAAAACCTGGCAAAGACATGATGCAAAAAGAAAACTACAGGCCAATATTACTGAGGAGGAAAGATGCAAAAAATCATCAACAAAATACTAGCAAATTGAATCCAGCATATATCAAAAAGTTAATTCATCACAATCAAATAGGTTTCGTTCCTGGGATGCAAGGTTGTTTCAACATATGCAAACCAATAAATGTGATTCACCACATGAACACAATTAAAAACAAAAACCATATGATCATCTCAATAGATGTAGACAAAGCCTTTGGTAAAATCCAACATCTCTTCATGATAAACACCCTCAACAAACTAGGCATCAAAGGGACATACCTCAAAATAATAAGAACCTTCTGTGACAAACTTAGAGCCAACATCATACTGAATGGGCAAAAGTTGGAAGCATTCCCTTTGAGAACTGAAAGAAGACAGTGATGCTTACTCTCACCACTCCTATTCAAGATAGTACTGAAAGTCTTAGCCAGAGCAATCAGAGAAGAGAAATAAAAGACATCCAAATAGGAAAAGAAGTCAAAATATCTCTCTTTGTTGATTATATGACTCTATACCTAGAAAACCCTAAAGATTCTGCTCAAAGGGTCCTGGAACTGATAAACAACTTCAGTAAAGTTTCAGGGTACAAAATCAATGCACAAAAGTTAGTACCATTTCTATACACAAATAACATTCAAGCCAAAAGCCAAATCAAGAGTGCAATCCTATTTACAATAGCCACACACAAAAATAAAATACCTAGGGATACATCTAACCAAGGAGATGAAAGATCTCCACAAGGAGAACTACAAAACACTGCTGAATGAAATTACAGATGATACAAACAAATGGAAAAACATTTCATGCTCATGGATTAGAAGAATCAATATCGAAAACGGCCACACTGCCCAAAGCAATCTATAGATTCAATGCTATTCCTATCAAACTTCCAATGTAATTTTTCATGGAATTTGAAAAATTATGCTAAAATTCATATGGAACCAAAAAGACCCTGAATACCCAAGGCAATCTTAAGCAAAAAGAACAAAGCAAAAAGAACATCACATTACCCAACTCTAAAAACTATACAATAAGGCCACCATAACCGAAACAGCTTGGTACTGGTACATAAACAGACACATAGACCAGTGGAACAGAATACAGAACCCAGAAATGAAGCCACAGACCTACAGCCATCTAATCTTTACAAAGTTGACAAAAATAAACAATGAAGGAAGGACTCCCTATTCAATAAATGGTACTGGGATAGGTGGCGAGCTACATGCAGAAGAATGAGACTGGACTCCTACTTTTCACCATACACAAAAATGTACTTAAGATGGATTAAAGATTTAAATGTAAGACCTCAAACTACAAGAATCCTTGAATAAAACCTAGCAAACACCATTCTGGCCATTGGCCTTGGGAAATAATTTATGACTAAGTCCTCAAAAGCAACTGCAACAAAAGAAAAATTGATTGAGTGGGACCTAATTAAACTGAAGAACTTCTGCACAGCAAAAGGAACTATCAACAGAGTAAACAGACAACTTACAAAATGGGAGAAAATATTTGCAAACTATGCATTTGACAAAGGTCTAATATCTAGAATCTATAAGGAAGTTAATTCAACAAGCAAAAACCAAATAATCCCATTAAGGAGTGAGGAAAAGACATGAACAGACACTTCTCAAAAGAAGACATACACGTGGCCAACAAAGATACGAAAAAATGCTCAACATCACTAATCATAAGAGAAGTGCAAATCAAAATCACAATGAGATGCCATCTTGTACCGTCAGAATGGCTATTATTAAAAAGCCAAAGAACAGCAGATGTTGGCAAGGCTGCAGAGAAATGGAAATGCTTAGAGAGGGAATGCTTCTACATTGTTGGTGGGAATGTAAATTGGTTCACCCATTGTGAAAAGCAGTTTGGAGATTTCTTAAGGAACTTAGAACTACCATTTCACTCACCAATCCCATTACTGGG
This sequence comes from Pan paniscus, assembly GCF_029289425.2. Classification (NCBI taxonomy): domain Eukaryota; kingdom Metazoa; phylum Chordata; class Mammalia; order Primates; family Hominidae; genus Pan; species Pan paniscus. The sequence continues at coordinate 34,884,390 of NC_073260.2, forward strand.
TATATATCCAAAAGAAAATAAGTCATTCTACTAAAAAGATGCATGCACTTATATGTTCATCACAGGACTATTCACAGTAGCAAAGACACGGAATCATCCTAGGTGCCCATCCTAGGTTCCCATGGTGGATTATGTCAAGAAAATGTGGTACATATATACCATGGAATACTAGGCAGTCATAAATAAGAACAAAATCATGCCTTTTGTAGCAACATGGAGGCAGCTAGAGGCCACTCTCCTAAGCCATTTAATGGAGAAACAGAAAACACATGTTCTCACTTGTAAGCGAGAGCTAAAAATTGGGTACTTATGGTAACAATAGACATGGGGGATAATAGAGGAGTGAGGGATGGGTGCAAGGGATGAAAAACTAACTGTTGGGTGCTGTGCTCATTATCTGGATGACAGGATCATTTGTATCCCAAACCTCAGCATCATGCAATATACCCCTGTAAGAAACCTGCATATGTACTACTTGAATCCAAGATAAAATTTGAAATGAAAAAAATAAAAATAATAAATCATCCCACTTTGTGTACATAGAGAAAAATATCACATTGTATCCCATAAATGTATACAATTATTATTTATCAGTCAATGATAATATTTTTAAAATATTGTAGTGGTGGGGGCTGCTCATCATGGAATAATGAAGATGTAATCAGGACACAGTTCAGGATTACATATATAGTTCCATCCTTGGGAGGAGAGCAACGAAAACATACTTGGGTTACGTAGAAGTTAACTCCATCTTGGCTTTGTTTGGACAAGATGACTCTTGCAGATGTAGCTGAAATCTGAGGACTTTTTCTAGGCTTGTGGGGGTCCAACCAGGTAGATAAGGCCATTTTGTTGTTTTGCTTCTGGACAGCTTGTTGGCTTGTCCTACACTGCAATTCCTAATTTAGTTCATTGCATCCCTTAAAAACACTGATTGAGACTTTGAAGAAGATATTATGTGCCTAATACATGCCCACTGGAGCTGATGAAACATAAAACTTTAAATTCAATACAATTTTTATAGGTTTTTTTCCACCCATATAAACACATAAGATGAATTATTGTGTGCTTAATGTTTGTGATTACCTGGAATTAGTTTTTTATCTAAAATTGGTGTAGAAACTGAGTGGTTAACAGTTTTAACATCCCTTCCTCCTCTTCAGCCAAATAACAGCATCATGCTGTGGTCACTACTGCCTGATCCTGAAATGTTTAAGTAAGGATGGAAATAAAAATAACTGTGTAGCTTTGATTTTTGATAAAAATTTCCAGTACCTACCTTTGTAGAGATTCTGAATAGAACTGGGAATCTGATACTTGAGTAAGAAAAGTGTTCTGATGTGTGCTAACAGCACTTGGATTAAGATCACCAGCACACTTCCTACTCATTGAATTCTTTCCTTCTACATGGTTCCATTCCTAATCCATTCATCTACAACTGAGTAATTTCTTGCAAGCTCTGTCTTGCTCAGTCTGGGACCTCTTGTAATCATTATCTGTAATTGCATCATATTCCCTACACCTAAGCCTTAGGAAGGTTATATGTATGCAGCAAGAGGTACCTTCTCCCTAGGATAAAGCCATCACCCACATAAATCCAAAGAACCTTCTCTGATAAAGAACTAATGTGTGCACATTGGCCTCAATATTCTATAGCTCCAGAGAGGGTGGAAAAGACAAGGAAAAGTACATCAATATGTAACATTGGTAAAATTATAATTTATGTAATTTTGCTGACATATATTTATGAATCTGTTTCTACAATATGTATCTGCATTCATATATTATTTATCTTGCAATATAATTTCACTCCTCAGCTTTAATTAACTGGTCAATTCAGCATGCTTTAAGAAAAATAATAACATGATAGGTGTGTGTTGATGAATTCACTGAGACAATCAAAGTACAATATAAGTATATTCTAATCTTATATCCATAGATACTTCAGGATCTCCCAATTGTACCTCTATTCCACCTCATACATAGGATTACAATAGTGCCAACCCTTGTTATGATATATTTGCACACACACAGATATTTTCTCATCCCCCACATATAACATTCCAAATAAAGAAAATCACTCAGCCGGGCGTGGTGGCTCACGCCTGTAATCCCAGCACTTTGGGAGGCCAAGGTGGGCGGATCACAAGGTCAGGAGATTGAGACCATCCTGGCTAACAAGGTGAAACCCTGTCTCTACTAAAAATACAAAAATTAGCCGGACTTGGTGGTGGGCGCCTGTAGTCCCAGCTACTCATGAGGCTGAGGCAGGAGAATGGCGTGAACCCAGGAGGCGGAGCTTGCAGTGAGCTGAGATTGCGCCACTGCACTCCAGCCTGGGTGACAGAGCAAGACTCTGTCTCAAAAAACAAAACAAAACAAAACAGAAAAACCCAAAATCACTCATATTTCATTACAGTTAAAACCATGTTTTTTCCACTTTAACATGTTGGAAACTAGGAAGAGTTCCAAAATTGATGCTGTTTTGGTTTTACAAATTATTAGGGGTGTGTGTGTGTGTGTGTGTGTGTGTGCATGTGTGTATACTTTGAGTTGTATCCACACTAATTAAAAAACATATATTCTTTTTAAATTGAGGGGAAATTGTGAATCATTTGGAGTAAATTATTTCAAAATTGACTAGCCTCAAAATTTTACAGTTTTGGCATATTTATTGTTATTATGCTTATGTCACAGCTGGACACTGAGATGCTATAGAAAGTAAATATGAAATAATAGGCAATTATCTAATTTTAATGTTATACTAATATTCAATAAATGCTAATTGCTTTCTTGGAAACTTAATTTATTCTTCATAAATGATTTGTTAATATGAAAAGTTTTACTTATAAGACAAATCAGAATAGAGGACATAATAGTAAACTTCTGTTGAAAATAAGTAGTTTCCAGGGTTGGTTTAAGTAAACTATTATGCAGTTTTCTGGGTAATGTTGATTATCTATATGAGTGTGATTGTTATTTGAGGATGGAAATGAAGGCAGTATTAAAATGATTTCTAATCAGCAATTTTTTCAAGGCCACTTTCACCTCTTTGTTCCGTAGACTATAGATGATAGGATTCAACATGGGGGTTAGTCCGGCATACACCAAAGCCATAAATTTATCTATTTCCTGTGAATCTACAGCGGAGGGTTTCAGGTACATGGAGAGAGCCGTCCCATAGAACAAAACTACCACCATCAGGTGGGCTGTGCACGTTGAAAAGGCTTTACTTCGGCCTTCCACTGAGCTGATTCTCAGGATACTGGCGAGGATAAATGCATAAGAGATACAAATGAGTAGCATTGGCATGGGGAGAAGAAGTGCACTGATCACCAGCATGATTAACTGCACCAGGGAGGTGTCCACACAAACCAATTTCAAGACAGCCAGAATTTCACAAGTGAAATGATTGATGATAGTATTACCACAGAGAGACAGTGGCAGCACAGACATCGTTTCCACCAGGGCAGTGAGACAGCCTGTCATCCAGGAGCCAGCTGCAATCTGCACACAGGTTCTCCTATTCATGATGATAGGGTATCTCAGGGGGTTGCAGATGGCCACATACCGGTCATATGCCATCATGGGCAGGAGCACACACTCAGTGGAGCCCATGGCAAGGGAGAGGTACATCTGAGTGGCACACCCTGAGAATGAAATAGTGTTTCTCCCTGAAACAAAGTTTGCCAGCATTGGAGTGAGCGCAGAAGAGGAGTACCAGATGTCCAGAAAGGAGAGATTGCTGAGGAAGAGGTACATAGGGGTGTGCAGTTGGGAATCTAGAATGGTGATGGAGATCAGAAAAATGTTGCCCAGCAAGGTGATCAGGTACATCAGCAAGCACACTGCAAATATGATGACCTGAACTTTGGGGTAGTGAGAAAATCCCAGGAAGAAAAATACTTTTATAGATGTCCAATTTGCCGGGAACATTTTTTTATGTTATGTTCATCTGTACTTATGCATAGAAGGATTAACGTCACACATATATAAAACATAACCCCCTCCTTCACATATCTGGCATGTTTTATTTATATGAACTTGTGTTCTGTTCTTAAATGGTTCTCTAGGTTAGTGATAGTAATATATATTGAAGAAATTTGTCACTAATAAGAAAAATTTAGGCAGGAAGTCAACAGATACATCCTTAAAATATTACTTTTGCTGAAAGATTTTCTTTTGGCAATGTGAGGGTAGGAGGATGGTGATTTAATCAGTATCACAAAAGAATGAGAAAAGAAACAATATTTTGCATTCTTTCTTTTTCCAAAACCACATTTTAACTGATCTATTTACCTCTGTACCATTGGCATGATTTTCTTCCTCTGATTTGGTAATAATCTTCTTACTTAGGAACTGTTTGGATTTCCAAGTTCACAGTTTCTTCTGCCATTCCTGGAGATATATCCAAAATAATTTGGAAGTCTCAGGGAATAAAGGCAAAAAAAGGTATAGATTTCTGCAGCCATAAAGTAACAGAGACTTTGGACACTTAGAAACAAGCCCAGAGTTTCCTTCTCAAACTCAGGAAAATGGTGACATGTGTCTCACGCTAGGAGACACATGGCAGATACTTCTTTCATCTTGCTGTTGTCCTGATGTTTGCGCCGCAGAAACATCCTGCAAAGAACCAGCCATTGGCAGTGTAGGGCAATTTAAGCTATTTGTTCCTTTTGAAAAGTCTTCAGTTCATGCAGCAAATTAAACATCTATTTGTATAGTATTACAAATTCTAAAACTCCAGGGACAGTGTCCCATAAACCCAATTATAGTCAGTAGCTTGTCTTGTCTAATTGTAGGGTTATTCAAACAATACATAAACATGTTTCCTGTCTACACTGTCTTTGGGAAGGGGAACTTTACTCTTCTCCCAATAGTGTTATGAAGTCAGGCTTGTTAATTTAAATGAAGTGAAAAATAATGGATAATGTTGGTAGTTTCTCCTTCAGATTGTAGGAGAGTTTTATAATATCAACGAGATCAAGTTGTACTTGATATGGAGCCCACCAAAGACAGGGGAATGAGTGCTTAAGTAACTTTTCTATTGTTCAATATGGCTTAAAGAGAAGGCCATTGAGGGCAGATATTTCTCATAGAACATGAAGTTCCATTTGCTTTCAGAAACACTTTTTCTTTTGGGAAGTGAGCTTCACCCTATAAAGGCATCTTTACCCTTCAGAAATCCACTGATTGTCCTATCTATTTGAGTGATGCTTTATAATCCCTGTTCACAACTTGTCTGTTTTCCAAGTGAGAGATGAATGGTTAACAGTGTATGGTGGCGTGGGGAATGCATATTGTCAATGTCACCACTGTACAATAGTGATTGTATAACTTGCTTCTTAGTAGCAGATTGTAATCATGGCCATTACTGAATTGTTTTATATCATATCAAATATTCTTCATTCTCAGAGAAGGTCATAAATTTGAATGATTGCCAAGATTTTTTGAAGCACAGTAAAAAAAAATCTCTTCGCTAGTTAGTATTTGCAATCAGAATGCATCTTTTAGGTCTGTCATGTACTCACTCCAACAGAGATATAACTTTCATGGCCTTAGGATCATGCATATGGTTCCCTTCTTTAACTATAGGAAAGCTTGGTGCACAGGAAAGACTAGGGACTTTTTGCAATAAACACTTTCCACTTTACCACTTCATTTTTGTCACCTAGAGCAAGTTGATGATCCTCATTGAGATTCAGATTATTTATAAAAGGGCAATGACAATATTTCTTTATCAGAGTTGTTTTGAGGAATAAAGATATTTCATGTAAAGCAACTAAGACTGTAGTTGATGTACAGTAGGTAATTAATAAATGTTAGATTTTTCTCCATTCTGTGGTTTTTGACTTGCTTCTTCAATCATCTTTTTTCCTTGTATTTATTCTCCCTTTTCATTATTTCCCTCTTTAACTATGGCAATGCCCTTCCTTTGCTTTTCTCATTTAGACAATATTTGCTGCAACTGCAATACAAATGGTTAAAGCAAAAGAGAGAAAAGAAATGGACTAACATCTGGCCCTGGAATCCACTTTTCCTCGAATTTGTTTATCTGATACTCCTTCTGACTTACCTGTCCAGTTCCTATAGACCAGAGCTTGTGAGGCTCAAAGTGAATCATTTAGGTTGACTTGATTGTGCTTGGGGGAAGAGTTAGAAGAGTACATTATTGGCTGGGCGCGGTGGCTCATGCCTGTAATCCCAGTACTTTGGGAGGCCAAGGCAGGAGGATCATGAGGTCAAGAGATTGAGACCATCCTGGCCAAAATGGTGAAACCCCGTCTCTACCAAAAATACAAAAATTAGCTGGGCATGGTGGCATGTGCCTGTAGTCCCAGCTACTAGGAGGCTGAGGCAGAAGAAAGAAGAATTGCTTGAACCTGGGAGGCGGAGGTTGCAGTGAGCTGAGATCACGCCACTGCCCTCCAGCCTGGTGACAGAACGAGACTCCATCTCAAAAAAAAAAAAAAAAAAAAAAAAGAACAGTACATTATTTTAGGGCTACCCACAAAAAGATGATGTGGATGCAATGAATAAGTCTCAGAAAGGTTGCCAGTCTTATTTCCCACTCTTTATGCAGCAACAGACTACATTTCTGCTTTGGAGATACTTCAGAAAATGCTGAAAAGAAGAAATACTGAACCTCCATGGAATTTTCTCTCTGATGGTAAATTATTCTACTACAAAGACACATACACACATATGTTTATTGCAGCACTGTTCACAATAGCAAAGACTTGGAACTAACCCATATGCCCATCAATGATAGACTGGATAAAGAAAATGTTGCACAGATACACCGTGGAATACTATGCAGCCATAAAAAAAGAATGAGTTCACGTCCTTTGCAGGGACATGGGTGAAGCTGGAAGCTATCATCTTCAGCAAACTAACACAAGAATAGAAAACCAAACACTGCATGTTCTCACTCATAAGTGGGAGTTGAACAATGAGAACACATGGACACAGGGAGGGGAACATCACACACTGGGGCCTGTTGAGGGGTTGGGGGCAAGGGGAGGGAGAGCATTAGGACAAACACCTAATGCATGCGGGGCTTAAAACCTAGATGACGGGTTGATCGGTGCAGCAAACCACCATGGCACATGTATACCTATGTTAACAAACCTGAACATTCTGCACACGTATCCTGGAACTTAAAGTAGAATAAAAATTAAAAAAAAAAAAGAAAAGAAAATCAACCGACTATATATTGCATGGATTTCCTTCCAAATTCTTTTATTCTGTTCTACTGATCTATTCATTTTTCTTTATGCCAGTACCACAGTAGCTAGATCATTATAGATTTAAAATAAGTTCATAATGAGGTAGTGTAAATCCTCCAACTTTATTCTTCTTTTTCAATGTTGTTTTGGCTATACTACGTCCTTTTCTTTTCCTATTAGCTTTGGAATTGTCAGTTTCTCCAAAACCGCTTCCTAGATTTTGAGTGGTATGGCAGTAATTTGTAGATCAATCTTGGGAGAATTGATATCTTAATAATATTGATTCTGCTGATTCATGAACAATGTATCTCTCATTTCTATAGGTCTTTAAATTCTGTCTGCAATGTTCTGTGTCTTTCAGTCTTTACAGATCTGCCAGGCGCGGTGGCTCAAGCCTGTAATCCCAGCACTTTGGGAGGCTGAGGCGGGTGGATCATTTGAGGTCAGGAGTTCCAGACCAGCCTGGCCAACATGGTGAGACCCCATCTCTACTAAAAATGCAAAAATAAGCTGGGTGTGGTGGCATGCTCCTGTAATCCCTGCTATTCGGGAGTCTGAGGCAGGAGAATCACTTGAACCCAGGAGACAGATTGGAGTGAGCCAAGATGGCACCACTGCACTCCAGCCTGGGTGACGGAGTGAGACTCTGTCTCAAAAAAAAAAAAAAAAAAGTTAATTTTCCCTGTTATTTTATATTTTAAAATATGTGGTATTTTTCAAATATATATGTATTTCAATTTCTTTTTGTTGGTAAATAGAAATGCAAATGGTGTGTATATGGTGACATATCCTGATAGCTTGATAAATTCTTTTATTAATTTTATTATTTACTGTGTGGATTCCTTGGAAATTTTTGTCACTGTTCACATATGCAATCTGGTTGTCTGTGAATCGGGACACTTTTCTTCTTTCTTTCCAACTGTAACCCCTTTTAGTTATTTCTCTTGTCTTATTGTTCTGGCTAAGACAGTCAATACAGTGCTACACACAAGTGGTGATAGTGGACATTCTTGTCTTGTTCTTGATCTTAGGAGGAGAACATTCAGTTTTTTAATTGACTTTTTTCTGGCTGTTTCACCTTGGACATATCTCCACATTCAGCCTCCTTTGTCTTGTGCTTAATTGGAGAGAATTGAAATAGAACATCTTTCATAACCCTTTCAAATATAATATTTGAAAACTCTGATATTCACTTGTATAAGCATCTTTCAGGCTATGTAATGATTCTTTCTTGCAGAGCTACAGTGAGTGCATTGATACTACAAATTTATGTGTATGTGTACATATATAAAATAGAAAATTAAATATCTATTACATATAATCATATACCTCTGTCTCTTTATATTTTTTCTTGGACTAGATCTCTATTAATCACCTATGAATATCAGTTAAAGCTAAAGTGTAGACACTGGAGGGCAAGAATGAAAAATAACTAGACTAAGGGGTAGATAATTCCATGCTAGCAGAATAAGGAATCAAATCAATGTGAAAAAATAATAGGAGGTGATTCAGATTTGAAACTGTGAAGATCCAACATTGAATTGGAAGAGCAGAGGAGAAGCAAGAAAGTATTTGGAAGCATGGGCTGGCTGTCCAGTCAAAGAAGAACTAGGAAGGATAAAGTCACTTACCTGGAGTGTTGAGGAAGAGGCTAGATCTAAATATTTATCCATATGTCGTCTTGTTTTTTCCAGCATTAAGGGCTCTGAGAATGCCTAGCTTGTCTAAAAGAGGGAGGTTGGTATGATATGGTGGTTCAGAGAGGAACTAGGAATAGGCCTAATAATATGCTTGAAAGCTAAACGAATTGAGATTTTTTTTTTTTTTTTAACAATACCATGCTGCTGCTCTGTAACCCCTCTCTGGTTGTGACATGACAAATTGAAAGCTTCTCTGATACAGACAAACATGGGATTAATCTAGTGACTGCCATGAAAACAACAGTGTTGAGAAAATAGATAAAGCAAAACCACAAATGTGTGTTCAAGGTGTGAGAACCTCCCAGGTGAGGCAAGTGTGGGCACAGGAGCTGTTAGAATGACAGCTTCTTTTGTTTGGAAGACCTAGGCAGTGCAAAATCAACATTTCTCATATTCCTGCTCTAACCACCTCCCTCCCCTCAAAAAGCAAGGAGGCACACAAAGACCACATTTTTTCCTGCTCTATTCCTGATCCTGAATAAATTATTTAATTAACAGCCACTAATTGTAAATTACTGTGTTTGTTAGGTGCTAGAGATAAGAAGATAATAAAGGTATAAGCCCTTTCCTGAGCATCCTCTCAATCTAATCAGGGAAATATAATAACAGAATTATAGAATTATTTGTCAGTCACAGGGGTGAGCACCCTTTGCTGTGGTCTGGGAAGGATTGCAAAGGACATCATACAAAAAGTGCTACCAGAGTAGAATTTGAAAAGTTATCACATGCAGCCCAATGAGTATGTGAAAGAAAAGTCTTCCAGGCAGCGAATAACGGTATATTTAAACTTGGAGTTATAAAATGTCATTTTGCACTCAGGAAAAGATACGGAGATCCACGTGACTGGATCATTGAGTTTGAAAGAGGGAGTGCCAGGTAGTAAAACTGGCAATGTCACATGGGATAGTCTGTGCCAATTGAGGGCCTCTATAGTTCACATTTTAGGTGCTCAAAGGGGATTGTTACCAGAAGGAAAGCAATATAAATATGGCTTGGCAGGAGAATGGCAATGGCGTGAACCCGGGAGGTGGAGCTTGCAGTGAGCTGAGATCGCGCCACTGCACTCCAGCCTGGGCGACAGAGTAAGACTCCGTCAAAAAAAAAAAAATAAATTTGTAGAGATGGTGTCTTGCTTTGTTGCCCAGGCTGGTCTTGAACTCCCGGCTTCAAGTGGTCCTCCTGCCTTAGCCTTCTAAAATGTTGAGATTCAAAGTGTGAGCTACCATGTCTGGCCTTAATTGCCTCTTTAAAGGCCTTATCTCTCAATACGGTTTTATTCTGAGGGGCAGGAGGTTAGGACTGCAACAAATGAAACAAAAAATCTCTGATGTTATAATCCCCTATTGCCACTAGATGGTGAAAAAGACTTGCTTGTCTTTGATGGAGCCCACCCTCCCCCTATGAAAATCTTTCTCAGTGGAGAAAAAAATGCACTGCTTTGTTTTCTGTTGTTATTAATATTTACAAATATAAATAAGCTTCTTTATATTTTTATTCAAATTATTTTAAAACATAATAAACTGTCAAAGAGAGTTGCTAGTGTCTTATATTGAAGATTAAATACTAAGGCAAAGCTCTGTGCTTAGTACTGAACTGGAGGCTGTGTGGGGAATAGACTAAGTACAGGGTTTCATCCCTGTCCTTGAACTGAAGGACACTTGATGTATGTCTTACATTAATGTGTCAGTCAATGGCTGCCTTGCCTGGCCATTGTTTATGGTAAATATAGATAAGCTGCGGCTGGGCATGGTGGCTCACGCCTGCAATCCCAGCACTTTGGGAGGCTGAGGCAGGTGGATCACGAGGTCAGGAGTTCGAGACCAGCCCGGCCAACATGGTGAAACCCCCGTCTCTACTAAAAAATACAAAATTAGCAGGGCGTGGTGGCACATGCCTGTAATCCCAGCTACTCGGGAGGCTGAGGCAGGAGAATTGCTTGAACCCAGGAGGCTGAGATTGCGGGGAGCCAAGATTGCGCCATTGCACTGCAGCCTGGGCAACAAGAGCAAAACTCTGCCTCAAAAAAATATAGAGAGATATTTATATCCATATATATCTACATATAGATGGATTTATATCTATATCTATATATAGTTGGATTTTTATCTATATATCTATATATAGTTGGATTTATATCTATATATCTATATATAGAGAGATTCATATCTATATAGATCTATAGCTCCATGGACAGATTTATATCCATATAGATCTATAGCTCCGTGGATAGATTTATATCCATATAGATCTATAGCTCTGTGGATAGATTTATATCTATATAGATCTATAGCTCCATGGATAGATTTATATGTATATAGATCTATAGATCTATGTATAGGTAGATTTATATCTATAGATATATAGATATATAAAGATATAAAGATCTATAGATATCTATATTTTGATATCTATAGATCTATATATAGATAGATTTATATCTAGATATATCTATATATTTATATCTAGATATATCTATATATAGATAGATTTATATCATATATCTATATATAGATAGATTTATATCATATATCTATATATAGATAGATTTATATCTATGTATCTATATATAGATAGACTTATCTATATATCTATATTATACATAAATCTATCTATATATAGGATATATAGATATAAATCTATCTATACATAGGATATAGATATAAATCTATCTATAGATATATATAAATCTATATAGATATATATAGAGATCTATATCTCTATATAGATATCTCTATCTCTCTATATAGATATATATCTCTCTATATAGATATATATCTCTCTATATAGATATATATCTCTCTATATAGATATATATCTCCCTATATAGATATATATCTCTCTATATAGATATATATCTCCCTATATAGATATATATCTCTCTATATAGATATATATATATATTTTTTTTGGGGACAGAGTTTTGCTCTTGTTGCCCAGGCTGGAGTGCCATGGTGCAATCTCGGCTCACCACAACCTCGGCCTCCTGGGTTCAAGCAATTCTCCTGCCTCAGCCTCCCACGTAGCTGGGATTACAGGCATGCACCACCACGCCTGGCTAATTTTTGTATTTATCATATACTTATATATATATATCTATATATTATATATTATATATATTATTTATATCTATGTATCTATGTATATATATAGATATAGATAAGCTCTATGGGGACCACCTGTGGCTGCAGTGCTAATCCTGCTTCTGCTTTGTGTGATCACAAGAGAACAAAATAGGACATGGTGTTGGTTTCCATGGTAAGTGATTGTACAGCTTCAGCCAAGGCAGAACTCAAGCTTATCCCATAGCATGGTTTCAATGGGGGCACGAACGGGGATGGCTTGCCTTGTCAAGACAGGCCCTCCTATTGTCAGTAAATGACTTCAAAGAAGGTATATTAGTTTGCTGGGGCTGTCATAACAAAGTACCACAAACTGGGTGGCTTAAACAATAGACATGTATTGCCTTACAGTTCTAACGGCTTGGAGTCCTGATCATGGGTTGGTTCCTTCTAAGGGCTGTGAGAGAGACTCTGATCCATGCCTCCAGCCTCTCTTCTGGTAGTTTGCTGGCATTTTTTTGGCATTCCTTGGTTTGTAGAAGCATCATCCCAATCTCTGCCTTCATCTTTACATGGCATTCTCCCTGTGTTTATTTCTTTGTACAGATTTTCCCTTCTTATAAACACATCAGTCATATTGGATTAGGAGCCTGCACTACTTAGTTATGACCTCATCTTAATTAATTGCATCTGCAATGGCCCTGTTTCTAAATAGGTCACACTCTGAGGTACTGGAGATTTGGACTTCAACATATTAATATTTGGGAGGCACAATTCAACCCATAATAGAAGGCCTTAAAACTATTTCCCAAGTTGGGATTTTAAGTATCCTCTGGTGGATTTCTTTCATTTTTTTGTGTGTGTTGGGGGGTGGTTAAGTTTTATGAGATGGTCAACATGGCCATTGTATAGAAATGTTTGAAATGTGTCATTAAATCTTTATGCTAAAAAGCAAGAATAAATTATTTCTTTTTCTCTTTTTCCTTCCTTCCTTCCTCCCTTGCTCCATCTCTCCCTCCTTTCCTTCCTTTTTTTTATACATGATGTCGTGCTTACATCTGGTACATGACTGAAAAATTATGAGTCAGAAGAAAATAGAAGGGGCTTAAAAGTAGGACAGGATGGGAGACAGAGATTGTAATATATCAAAATGTTGGCACTCATACTTCATGTTTTAAAGAAAAAATGACAACATAAAGCCTCATTAAGTTCTGAATGACCAAGTTTCCTACAGCAAATATTCTAAGACCTCTTATGTGTGCCCAGTTTTCATTTTTTGTTTTTGTTTTTGAGCCTTGAAGAGCACTAGTTTCTTATCTCATAGGCAAAGGCAAGATGCTCCTTGTAATGTTATTCTGTATTCTATTTTCTATCCAAGATGATGTCCATCAGGAAATGATGTTACCTATAGCAGCCAAACTGGCCACTTAAAAGACTGCCCAAGAAGAGGATGTTAGCAAGTGATTCTGCTTTAGCAATGAAATGAGTCAACTGCAGTTACCTTGTAGCTGGGTTTTAGTGTTGTATAAATTTGTCTTCCCAACATGTGTTATTTACATCATCTATATTTAGAAAAATATTTTGCTCATTAATATCCACAAGAAACTTTTGAAGAATACTTTCTGTGTGAAGGCCCAGTTTCCAGCCCAGAGAACTTTGAGCTGGATAAGGCATGATCTCTGTCTTGAGGAGGAGTGTACCCTCATGGAGTTGAGCTCATTTAATAACCTGGATATACACATGTGCACGTCTGCAACACGAATGACCTGAATGCCCATTGTGATCAGTGCCAGAATACAGGGCAAGTGTCAGATACTTTGCAGGTGGTTGATGAAGATACCATGTCAGCCTGTGGGTTATTCTTGCACTCTTGCTATTCCCTCTTTTCTCAAACCTCATTGACCATTCTGCTGGCCACTTTTAAGGGTCAGGCAAGTGAGGGTACACATAACACCTGGGTATGTCTTTGAGCATATCTGTTGAGTCATGATTGTCATCATGATTAGTGTCCTCTTCCTCAATGAAGGACAACTCTTAAATGTCCTCTCTTAACCTTAATGTGCTCATTAATTCTTTAATTCTTCAGCATTCTCAAATAACATTATTTTAATACTTAACTCTTTTTTCACTGGCTTAAATTTATTTTCAAAACCCTCAACTTAGCTTCATTCAACAGCTTTTTAATGTGTGGAATGATGGATTCCTGCGTATAAATGTATAGTTTATTAATGTAATGGAGTCACATTGCCGTGGAAGAATTCTTCCTAATTTTATGCCAGGTTAACTATGCTTCTGCAGAGAACACTGCATCTTTCAGATGCTCTGCCAATGGATTTAAGTGTGAGGCCGGCTAGTATAAGAGAATGCAACCACAGATCTGGCCGGAGAACTGCCAGTTGAAATATATATTACTAAAAATAGCCCTCTCCCTCTCCCCTCTCTCCTCTCCCCTCTCCCCTCTCTCCACGGTCTCCCTCTCCCTCTCTCTCCACGGTCTCCCTCTGATGCCGAGCCGAGGCTGGACTGTACTGCCACCATCTCGGTTCACTGCAACCTCCCTGCCTGATTCTCCTGCCTCAGCCTGCCGAGTGCCTGGGATTGCAGGCCCGCGCCACCACACCTGACCGGTTTTTGTATTTTTTGGTGGAGACGGGGTTTCGCCGTGTTGGCCGGGCTGGTCTCCAGCTCCTGACCGCGAGTGATCTGCCCAGCTCGGCCTCCCGAGGTGCCGGGATTGCAGACGGAGTCTCGCTCACTCAGTGCTCAATGTTGCCCAGGCTGGAGTAAAGTGGCGTGATCTCAGCTCGCTACAACCTCCACCTCCCAGCTGCCTGCCTTGGCCTCCCGAAGTGCCGAGATTGCAGCCTCTGCCCGGCCGCCACCCCATCTGGGAAGTGAGGAGCGTCTCTGCCTGGCTGCCCATCGTCTGGGATGTGAGGAGCCCCTCTGCCTGGCCGCCCAGTCTGGGAAGTGAGGAGCGCCTCTTCCCGGCCGCCACCCCGTCTGGGAGGTGAGGAGTGTCTCTGCCCAGCCGCCCCGTCTGAGAAGTGAGGAGCCCCTCCGCCCGGCAGCTGCCCCGTCTGGGAAGTGAGGAGCCCCTCCGCCCGGCAGCTGCCCCGTCTGGGAAGTGAGGAGCCCCTCCGCCCGCCAGCTGCCCCATCCGGGAAGTGAGGAGCGTCTCCGCCTGGCAGCCGCCCCGTCCAGGAGGTGGGGGGCAGCCCCCGCCCGGCCAGCCGCCCCACCCGGGAGGGAGGTGGGGGGCAGCCCCCGCTCGGCAGCCGCCCCGTCCGGGAGGTGGGGGGCGCCTCTGCCCGGCCGCCACCCCGTCTGGGAGGTGTGCCCAACAGCTCATTGAGAACGGGCCATGATGACGATGGCAGTTTTGTCGAATAGAAAGGGGGGCAATGTGGGGAAAAGAAAGAGAAATCAGATTGTTGCGGTGTCTGTGTAGAAAGAAGTAGACGTAGGAGACTCCATTTTGTTCTGTACTAAGAAAAATTCTTCTGCCTTGGGATGCTGTTAATCTATAACCTTACCCCCAACCCCGTGCTCTCTGAAACATGTGCTGTGTCCACTCAGGGTTAAATGGATTAAGGGCGGTGCAAGATGTGCTTTGTTAAACAGATGCTTGAAGGCAGCATGCTCGTTAAGAGTCATCACCACTCCCTAATCTCAAGTACCCAGGGACACAAACACTGCGGAAGGCGGCAGGGTCCTCTGCCTAGGAAAACCAGAGACCCTTGTTCACATGTTTATCTGCTGACCTTCCCTCCACTATTGTCCTATGACCCTGCCACATCCCCCTCTCCAAGAAACACCCAAGAATGATCAATAAATACTAAAAAAAAAAAAAAAAAAAAAAAATAGCAATAGGAGCCCTTGTAGTAAGACATGGCCAAAAATGAAAGGCAACATACTAAAATAAGACATCAGCCGTGCCTTTGCAGAGTCACACAGACAGAAGATGGCATCTCATTTGTTTTCACTCACACTGTTTTCCTAGGATTCAGCACATTGCTGGTGCTTTGTAAATACATGTTATCAAACTGTATAATTGAACAGATTGAAAACAGTTAACCCAGTAGTTCTGAAATTGGAGGTCCTCTTAAGAACTATTTAAAGAATCAACAATTTATTTGATAAATGACTTGCAGGCAGGTCACAAGATTACAAGTCTAAATGTTTTTATTATTAATGTAATTATTTTTAAGGATTAAACAAATAGAAATTGATAAATGTAATTGAAGTATGGTCTTCAAAGTCCAATCAAATAATATCAAATCTGAACATCGGTAAATTAATACACCCCAAAAGTTGTATATCATGGAATAAATTTAAATTCTTTGTAATGCTTAGTATTTTTATTTTACATTTTTATTTATTTATTTATTTATTTTGAGATAGAGTCTCATTGTGTTGCCCAGGCTGGAGTGCAGGGGCGCAATCTTGACTCACTGCAACCTCCACCTCCTGGGTTCAAGCGATTCTCTTGCCTCAGCCTCCAAAGTAGCTGGGACTACAGGTGCGTGCCACCACGCTTGGCTAATTTTTTGTATTTTTTGTAGACACAGGGTTTCACCATGGATGCTAACTTAGTATTAACTCACCGTAGTGCCTAACATGGTGTGCCTGACTAGCTCATGGAGTTGAATCACACTTAGCCAGTTCTTGGTAAGCATTTATTCATTTAAAACTGCAGGAGAAATGTTCAAAACAAGGCCTCAAATAAAAATCAATGAAAATTTGTTCATAATTAAAACTTTACACAATTATGGCAGATGTAAAAGTTTCATGCAGCATTTGTTCAGTTCCTACTTTGTACCAAGTATCCAGACTTAATGATGCAACTTCTTTTTCTGAACTTTATTATTTGAAAACAACAATTTTTCTTATTATGTTGATTTAGATTATATTGTATATCATTCTCTATTAATTATGATTAATAGAGACAGAGTTTCTTTTATTAAGCTCCTGTTAGAAACAAACTTCTTCCCACTCCGAGAAAGATCAAATTATTCCTACCCTTTAGAATTCCTGAATTCCATAAAAAATTAATGCCCTGAATATTTCAATTAGGAAATATGTGCAGTAATTAATTTGTTTAAGAACTCAGTAAAAAGTCTTTCAAAGAGGCTCAGTTCAAGGAGGATGTTAATGATAACAAGAGGTCTCTCAATATTGACATCATGTTTGTGCTAAGGTCATAGACTGTCATTATAACTTCAGTGTTTTGACATGTGCTGACATGTTTAACTTGCTGAAACGCATTTAAATATTTCTGTAAATCACCTACCAAAAATGAAGACTATGCTTAACAAGTATCCTTGAGAAATGACTGCAGCATCCATCATGAAGTCATGTTACAAAGAGTCAAAGTTGCTAGTCCTTTTGCCGAGAATTTCCTGTGTGTCCTAATGGGACCAGTGAGAGTTGGTGTTGTCGTTTCTGTAGGAGTCATGATAAAGTGTCTTCAATGCTTGTAGGTAGATAAAATCATTCCCCATGAGAGTATCTCATAGGACTCAGCACACAATATCCAAGAGTTTAATCATGTACAGACATAACCATACAGTTTACAAACTGGTACAAGGATAAATGACTAAATTATGGACAATGTCCAAGCTTTACTAAAGTGGCCAGGCTATAAGAAGGGAAAGTTGTCACTGAATTCTCTGCAAGGTGCATGCTCCCATTAACAAAAGAGTGGCCTTATCTGCTTGAGTCTAGAAAAGGAGGAATTTTGTACCACATAGAGACACTTTATCTAAAAGACAGTCTGACCACTAGAAAATGAACAGGATTAGGGGACATGGAGAAACCCTTAGCTTTTCTTTATCTTTGTTGAAATATTCCTCAAGAGTATCCTATTCCTTTTCTCTGATTCTTTGTTACTGACAAGCTTTTGACAACACATCCATTTCCAAACTACCTAAGTATCTGATATCTAATGGCAGGAGAAGAGTGCCCTGGGCTTGTCGGAAGTGTTTATTCCTTGGTAAATTAGTAAATCTGCTGTTTATTCTTCCATGGTAAATTGATAAATCTGTTAGTGTCTGCTGTATCATTTATCTCTTGAGAATTTGGTTGTTATGAACCAGCCCCTAAGAGGCCAGTTAACTCTTGCTACACTGATAAGTTAAATTTCTGAGACCAAAATAATTAAGGGGGCCAGGTATGGTGGCTTACGCCTGTAATCCCAGCACATTGGGAGGCCAAGGAGGGGTGGATCACTTGAGGTCAGGAGTTGGAGACCAGTCTGGTCGCCATGGTGAAACCCCGTCTCTGCTAAAAATACAAAAATTAGCTGGGCATGTTGGCAGATGCCTGTAATCCCAGCTACTCGGGAGGGCTGAGGCATGAGAAACGCTTGAACCCAGGAGGCAGAGGCTGCAGTGAGCCGAGATCACGCCATGCCCCCATGACCCAGACACCAGTTCCCACCTTCAACACTGGGGATCACATTTCAACATGAAATTTGGAGGGGACAAAAATCCAAACTGTATCACTACCCGTTGATTAGTAGGTGACTTTAAACATCCACATTTTCTCAAAAACAGACTTTTCAACGTCTTTAAAATAAATCTACTAACTTATAAGTACATGGATGAGGTAGAGTCCCTTTATATATCTTGTAGTTTGCAAGACACAATTTGATACTACATGTCCTAGCATGCCAATATAATCCTTCTGCTATTGCCCTCCTTGTAAACCTGGGCCCAATCAACTATCACATTCCACCTTCATGCCTCAGTTCTTCCAGGCTTTATAATGGAAAGGGCTTGTGCCCGGTGCAACGGTTCAGTATAACAACAACAATAAAAAATTTATGAGTGATTATTATGAGCTAGCCAATATGCTGGATACTTTCATACATATTTAATTATCTAATTAGCTCTTCACCCTGTGAAACAATTTCCATTTTACAGATTAAGTAATAGAGGCTTTTCATAATAAAATAACCTGTTCAGAGTCACACAGTGGAATACGTAAAGTTTGAGCCTAGGCTTATCTGACTTTAGGATCCAGGCTCTTTATGGTATGACCTGCTGTCTTTCTCTAATTTACTAAATGAGCTTTAGTGGAGATCTTGTCCTTTACCAGTACTATAACTTTCTGGTAGCAAAAACTCATACATTACAAACAACCTCGATGTTACAGTGGGATAGATCTCACCAATTAAGACAGTGGACTACAGAATGTAGCATCTAGTAATTGAGCTGGTTTAGAATTTCTTAATAGAATTCAATTTAACCAAAAGATTTTTGATTATTAACTAACTCAGTCATGGTTGGGCTGGGTTGATTGTGGCTTAATTGCTCTAGGGCCCTTTGCTTTGGTAATCTTTTCACAAATACTTAAAACTGAGTTCATTGTCTGTTGTCTGTGAAGGGCTACTAGATTTACCATTTAGGCTGAATGTTCTCAATAGCTCAAGGTCTCATAAAAGAGATGGTAAGATAAATATCATCTCAATGAAATATGTTAACAACCACATTAACAAATTGCTGTGGGAAGAAGAGGGGAGAGCACTGAATCTCCTGGGTTTCTGGGAGAGCTTTACCAGTGAGGAGGTATCATTTGCTCAGGTCTATAAAGGACAGACTGGGAGTTTGCTAGGTGAAGAACTGAACAGGAAGGAGGGCTTTTGCAGAAAGTGGGCCCAGGTTCTCCAAAAGTATTGACATATGAAAGAATTCTGTAAGTTCATAGAATGATGAGAAATTCAGTGTGGTGGGTTTTTATTTTTATTTTTGTAATTGTGAAAACATTGGCTAAAGATTGAGAGAGGTAGCATGTATGTCAGAGCCATATCATGAGGTTTGACATACGGAAGTGCTTGATTCTCTGTTGCTAACATGTTTTGACTGCCAGTCTAAAGAAGAAGAATCAATGAGACAGGCTTAGCTCCCCCATGATCAAGTAGCGTATAATTTAAAAGTCTGATTATCCCAGCTTTCTGACTCTGATTATCCTCTACTTCAGATCCTATTCAGTGTATGCAGTGGAAAAAGGATAAACCTTTTCATTCACATTGAACATTCTTTAGATTAGAGATTGTTGATATGTGGTTATCGCAGCATTGTGTCTGAAAAGTCTGGGGGGCTTGCTGAGAAAGCATATTCCTGGGTCTTGGGATTCCGATATTACTGGTATGAGGATGATGCCCAGGAATATAAGTTTTTAACATTCTGCAAGATTCTGTTACATACATAAATATGCAGTCTCTTGCCCTATAGGATAAAATTAAAAAGATATGGTTACATTGATTAATTGGAGCTCTCATGTAACTCACTTTAAGATAAAAGGAACTACAAGACAATGTATTGATAGTTAACATAGAGTTATATAAGCTTCTAGAAGATTAGATACAACATGGGTTATGATTAAGTCAATGTATGTATTATTCTTATATGTATATATTAGAGCAAAGATTACAAAATGGCAGGTTATTTAATTGGAATTTTCCCTCAGAAATGTTTGTTTTTTGCTTATATAATAGTCTAATTGTTAAGAGTTTGAATTAGTTCTTGCATATAAACACTGAATATTTCATATAAAATATTGTATTCACACAATATAATATCATAACACTCCATGCCCTCTAGTTTCATTCCCTGTTCTTTCCTCACTTCTTTTCATGCTCAGGAACTGCCGATTATTGGGAAGTGGGCGAACAGAGACCTCCATCCCTCTGTGTCTTTGCACATGTTCTTACTTAGTTCTAAAATGTCCTTGTCAACTTTATATTTTTGGTCATCTTTTAAGACACCATGCAAGTGTCATATCAACTGTGCAATCTTCCCTGGCTTCTCCCAGACCAGTTCAGGAATTCCTCCTCTTAGCTCTCTAAAAACTTTGCAAAATTCTCTTGTACCTCTTATCACATATGTATTTTAACATCTCCACCACCATCTCATGAGTTTATTCAGTACTTGACAAGTTAAAGAAATTTTTACCTAGGCTTAATATACTAGGGATTATCTCAAACCCACAGTTAATCTGAAGATCTAATAATCCCATACATGCAACTTCTTCATTATCTTAGTAGCAGAAATAGTGGCATTATTTTAGAAGAATACATGACTGTTTTGACTACTCAGAAATGTTTAGGCAGAATTCATCAGATAGGTGCTGTGTATTCTTTTTCATGTCATTATTGTGATTTCACTTCCAAAGTGAAGTTGAATATATCACAGACAACCTAAAAAATCTATGTCATTGAATTATTTCCCATCATAATATGCTACAACTACATCTTAGCTGAATGAAATTTGTGATCATTTCTTAAAAGAGCATCCTGTTCTATATTTAGCTATAGACTTATCTAACATTGAAGTCACATTTAACTCTGAATTCTGTTTAATCTCTTTTTAGTAAAATAGCTTATTTTTTTCCTTCATAATAAGGCCAGTTTCAACTATTCACTATCATTTTCAACATTCCATTTTCCCCAAATATCATCTAAAGTTTTTTTTTTTCCTGTTCTTGAATATACTTATTAGTTTCTCTCTCTTTTTTTCTGGCTCAGTGCCATGCAGGGTTTAATTAATTCCTTCTACAATATTTGCATGCTATGATTTTCTTTAATTTATTCTCTCTACACTCTTGCCTTATTTAATTCAAGAGAACATTTGGGGAATGGATACCGTTTGCATGAAGGATGCAACGCAAATAAATTATGCTGCTTCCAACTGCCATAATGGGTAAGCAAAATCCTGCAAAGCCATTTCAATAAAGTCCATCTGCAAACGACGAGAGCAATTCTGATTAATGCAGGTTAAAGCTACACTAAAAATCATTAGTGCACTTCAATTGCACTTGCATACTTTAAGTTTTAAAAAGTAATGCTGGGTTTAAATGTTTAAAATTACACTTTCAGCACTAGTTCCAAAAAGGATGTGTAAATCTGACCATGTTTGGCTCATAGTTTCCTGTCCAGATGGAATTGTGCATATGAATTTATAGAGCATTACAAGCTTGGACGTACAGTGATTGTACCATGATGTTTCACAAATCAAATTCCTTTGCTTTGTGAATTGTTGCCAATATGATGGCATTTAATTTTTTGAAAATAACTTCAACTCCATTAAAAATAACTGGGTGAATTAATTTAAAGTATATTTCTGGAAGCTGTTAGGAGACAGAAATAGGCCTGAAGAGAAGGAGAATCAGGGTTAGAGGTAGTGGCACTGGAGGAACATGACACAGAGGAAATCATTCTAGTCTGGTTGTCCCCCTGTGTCCTCTCTCCCTCTTGGGGACTTCTCATCAGACACTAGGCATTGGGTCCTGTGCAGTATTCCAGTTCTCTGGGGAAGCAAGCCCTAGACACCTAGGATGCTGAGCCGGAGTGAGCTCCTTTTATTGGGAGCCTAGCGTAGTTTGTCTGACTGCTGGTTGTCTAGGAGACCCAGGCAGAGAAGCATACATCATTGCAGTATTAGCTGTGTGTCCTTCAACAAAGTGATGAGCTTCTCAAGGCCTTAGTTTCTTATTTTAAAGTAGGGAATTTTTCTGCCAGCCAAGGTGTGAAAAAAAATGAGAGAAAGATAAAATAGAAATTATGTGTATCACACAGAATTCCTTGGAAATTTGAATCATATTCCAAATAAACTATATGTATTTTTTCTCAAAAAGAACTATAGAATAATTTATAAGTGGCCAATAAAAATATAAGATTATATTTCCTGATCTTCACAACTTTTTTGATTTACACCCGGATGACATTCCATATATGAGTTAATTTATTTAAATGGAGAGTACCAGAATGCTAGAATTCCTTCTGAATATAAATGTTATTTGTCTACATGGTCTTGAATTTTAGAAAGCAAAATGCCCAGTTGTCAAGATTTTGACCTTTTTATTTATAGTTTTATTGCAAAGTAACGTTAGCAGACAAAAGGGTGGTGTGATTGTTTAGGTGATGTCAAGAGGACAATTTCTGAGTTTTCTGGCACACACTAAGGGCATAATTTTCTGCTTCTTCATAAAATTGGCAGGAAGAATCTCAATGTCTCTGTCTTTACTGCTTAGATATAACTCAAGCAAGACATTCCATGTGGTCAGAGAGCCTAAGGCCTTTCTGGACCAGTCTTGGAGGAAAGGAATGGTGTAGCCAGTAGAACTTACAGACTGCTCTCTATGCACCAGGCACCATCATTTACCTTTTGCACATATTTTTGCATTACATTTTCAGAACAGTTCCTACTGCCTTCCTTCAGTGGTTCATTTATGTAAAAAAATAGACTACTAAAGCTATCTGAGAAGAAAAGATAGCCACTTAATGAGAAAATGGACTATTTTCAAAACTTTCCATGGACGTAAGAACATGAGAAATTTCAGAGCTAGGAGGCAGAAATTTTTTTTTACATACCAAAATTAGCAAGAGACATAGACTACATTCAAAATGAAAAAATAATTTTAAAATGAGATGCATACCAAGGACAATGGCTAAGCTCTCTTATTCTAAATACAGGTTTGCTGTCTGCAGTTAAGGGCTGGCTGTGCTAGAACAATGCCGGAATTCATCACAGGGCTAGGAGTTCAGGAGGTGGAGTTAGATAGATCAAGATTAAGTCTTGGCTTCTGTTTTCCAACTTTAGGCAAGTCACTTAGGTTCTCTGCATATTCATTTTCTACTTATAAAGTGAGAATAATAAAATGCTTACTTCATACAGTACAGATTAACTTAGTTTGTACAAAATAACACACCTAGCACAATGCTAAATTCATGAACATTAAGTAATGCTATTATTACTAAAATTTGTATTGCCTAGGCAACTTTTAAAGGACAGCCTTTTGAGAAGTGCCTGTTCATGTCCTTCGCCCACTTTTTGATGGGGTTGTTTGTTTTTTTCTTGTAAATTTGTTTGAGTTCACTGTAGATTCTGGATATTAGCCCTTTGTCAGATGAGTAGGTTGCAAAAATTTTCTCCCATGTTGTAGGTTGCCTATTCACTCTGATGGTAGTTTCTTTTGCTGTGCAGAAGCTCTTTAGTTTAATTAGATCCCATTTGTCAATTTTGGCTTTTGTTGCCATTGCTTTTGGTGTTTTGGACATGAAGTCCTTGCCCACGCCTATGTCCTGAATGGTAATGCCTAGGTTTTCTTCTAGGGTTTTTATGGTTTTAGGTCTAACGTTTAAATCTTTAATCCATCTTGAATTGATTTTTGTATAAGGTGTAAGGAAGGGATCCAGTTTCAGCTTTCTACATATGGCTAGCCAGTTTTCCCAGCACCATTTATTAAATAGGGAATCCTTTCCCCATTGCTTGTTTTTCTCAGGTTTGTCAAAGATCAGATAGTTGTAGGTAAGCGGCATTATTTCTGAGGGCTCTGTTCTGTTCCATTGATCTATATTTCTGTTTTGGTACCAGTACCATGCTGTTTTGGTTACTGTAGCCTTGTAGTATAGTTTGAAGTCAGGTAGTGTGATGCCTCCAGCTTTGTTCTTTTGGCTTAGGATTGACTTGGCGATGCGGGCTCTCTTTTGGTTCCATATGAACTTTGAAGTAGTTTTTTCCAATTCTGTGAAGAAAGTCATTGGTAGCTTGATGGGGATGGCATTGAATCTGTAAATTACCTTGGGCAGTATGGCCATTTTCACGATATTGATTCTTCCTACCCATGAGCAAGGAATGTTCTTCCATTTGTTTGTATCCTCTTTTATTTCCTTGAGCAGTGGTTTGTAGTTCTCCTTGAAGAGGTGCTTCACATCCCTTGTAAGTTGGATTCCTAGGTATTTTATTCTCTTTGAAGCAATTGTGAATGGGAGTTCACTCATGATTTGGCTCTCTGTTTGTCTGTTGTTGGTGTATAAGAATGCTTGTGATTTTTGTACATTGATTTTGTATCCTGAGACTTTGCTGAAGTTGCTTATCAGCTTAAGGAGATTTTGGGCTGAGACGATGGGGTTTTCTAGATAAACAATCATGTCGTCTGCAAACAGGGACAATTTGACTTCCTCTTTTCCTAATTGAATACCCTTTATTTCCTTCTCCTGCCTGATTGCCCTGGCCAGAACTTCCAACACTATGTTGAATAGGAGTGGTGAGAGAGGGCATCCCTGTCTTGTGCCAGTTTTCAAAGGGAATGCTTCCAGTTTTTGCCCATTCAGTATGATATTGGCTGTGTGTTTGTCATAGATAGCTCTTATTATTTTAAAATATGTCCCATCAATACCTAATTTATTGAGAGTTTTTAGCATGAAGGGTTGTTGAATTTTGTCAAAGGCTTTTTCTGCATCTATTGAGATAATCATGTGGTTTTTGTCTTTGGCTCTGTTTATATGCTGGATTACATTTATTGATTTGCGTATGTTGAACCAGCCTTGCATCCCAGGGATGAAGCCCACTTGATCATGGTGGATAAGCTTTTTGATGTGCTGCTGGATTCGGTTTGCCAGTATTTTATTGAGGATTTTTGCATCAATGTTCATCAAGGATATTGGTCATGAACAGGCACTTCTCAAAAGAAGACATTTATGCAGCCAAAAAACACATGAAAAAATGCTCATCATCACTGGCCATCAGAGAAATGCAAATCAAAACCACTATGAGATATCATCTCACACCAGTTAGAATGGCAATCATTAAAAAGTCAGGAAACAACAGGTGCTGGAGAGGATGTGGAGAAATAGGAACACTTTTACACTGTTGGTGGGACTGTAAACTAGTTCAACCATTGTGGAAGTCAGTGTGGCGATTCCTCAGGGATCTAGAACTAGAAATACCATTTGACCCAGCCATCCCATTACTGGGTATATACCCAAAGGACTATAAATCATGCTGCTATAAAGACACATGCACACGTATGTTTATTGCGGCATTATTCACAATAGCAAAGACTTGGAACCAACCCAAATGTCCAACAATGATAGACTGGATTAAGAAAATGTGGCACATATACACCATGGAATACTATGCAGCCATAAAAAATGATGAGTTCATATCCTTTGTAGGGACATGGATGAAATTGGAAACCATCATTCTCAGTAAACTATCGCAAGAACAAAAAACCAAACACCGCATATTCTCACTCATAGGTGGGAATTGAACAATGAGATCACATGGACACAGGAAGGGGAATATCATACTCTGGGTACTGTGGTGGGGAGGGGGGAGGGGGGAGGGATAGCATTGGGAGATATACCTAATGCTAGATGACGAGTTAGTGGGTGCAGCGCACCAGCATGGCACATGTATACATATGTAACTAACCTGCACAATGTGCACATGTACCCTAAAACTTAAAGTATAATTAAAAAAAAAAAAAAAGAAAAAAAAAATAAAATAAAGGACAGCCTTCCTGGTGCTTAAGATTGGAGTGGTGCTTAGCATTCCTGTATCTAAGTTTAGAAAACAATGGGCTGGGGCACTGTATCTGGCATCAGGGGTTCATACCCTAAGGAGATGACACAGATCTTTTCCCATTTAGAACACAAGGAATCATCAGAAAGCAGACTCTCTGCTTAGTCTGTCCAAATCAAGTTACGTTTCCCTTTCTTCTTATGAAGCAGCATATGGACTTCAAGTCAAAGTCCTTGTTAATGCAAATATGAACTATTGACTTTAATAAGTCTTCTATACCATTTTGAAGAGTGGTACTGACACTTGCCATTTGTATATTCACAAGTCCACAATACACAAATTCATAGCAAAATATAGATCTCATCTAAATGTTCCTTTGGCAATGAGAATAGTTAACTGCTCATTTCTTGCCGTCTTTTCTCCTATGGTAAAGGAAAGACATTAATGCTTTTGAGTGAAACACAAGAGCTACTTTTCTGTATAATGGATTTATAAGTACTCTGAAGGACTATAATAAGAATGATAAATAAAATTCCACGTTGTACACTGCCACGAAAACACTAAAATACAAAGAAACCTATTGGTGTTTCTTTCTTTTTTTTTTTTTAGATGGAGTTTCACTCTTGTTGCCCAGGCTGGAGTGCAAGGGCATGATGTCAGCTCACTGCAATCTCCGCCTCCCAGGTTCAAGCAATTCTCCTGCCTCAGCCTCCCAAGTAGCTGGGATTACGGGTACGTGCCACTACGCCTGGCTAATTTTGTATTTTTAGTAGAGACGGGGTTTCTCCATGTTGGTCAGGCTGGTCTCGAACTCCTAGCCTCAGGTGATCCACCCACCTCGGCCTCCCAAAGTGCTGGGATTACAGGTGTGAGCCACCGCGCCTGGCCTGGTGGTTTTTTAAATCATCTTTTACGTCTACAAAAACAGTCAAAACAGAATATCATTAATTTTTATTTCTAAAAGTACTTTCCCTGAGGGCATTATGTTATTGTATGGGACCAAATATTCCTTTGTATCATATTGTGTGAATTTTATAAATTAATGAAGATCTTGCCTGGGGGCAAAACATGCCATACAAGATACTGTATGTTTGAGAGAAAGAGCTCCAAAAATCATAGGTTCCCTTCAATTTAGACACCTTAAAAGCTCAGGTTATTTTGAAATCTTCTTGAGGAACTCCATGCACAGTTGCTTCTGTAAGTTAGCAGTGTCCCAGGGGGTCGCCTGAGAGATATTTTGATCCATGGTTGATGGCACTGGAGGGGGTGACTCAATCTAAAATAAGACATCAAAAGCTTCCAAGACTTAGTATCTATGGTATAATTTAAATTTATGGAGTGATGTGTTGGCGGGGAGGTGCATTTTTGCTAGAGCATCAAAACAAGAAATTATTGACTTCAGAGTAGACAAGATAATAGTCCCAGAGGATGAAATAAAATATCTTAGTTAAAACAGAGCCGCATGTTAATGCCTATTTAAGGCTTTTCGAATATGGCAAAACGCATAGAAAATATGCAAGGTACTCTCTATAGTTCTGGTTTTCAGATGTCTGTGTGCATCAGAATCATATGTTAAAATGCATATTCCCAAGTCAGACACTAACCCTGATCACTGAGATTTTCTGAGGGGGAAGGTAGCAATTCTGATGTAAACCAAGGTCTAAGAATTGCTACTCTATAGTTTTTGCCATGCCATATCTCAGCCTATAGGGAAAGGGCTTTGGATTCTAAGAAAGAAAAGCACCACATTGGTTTGTTATTCTACCATAAACACTCACAGAAAGAGGAAATTTTATTAAAACATTTATCAGCGAGGTATTTTTGGAAGATTTTTTGTTGGTTATGTGTGCATTTATTTAATAAATGATCTTCAAATAACTCAGTAAGTATAATCAACTGCAGTTCCTGTTGGCAATACAAGAATGAATCAAACAATTGAAAATATCTCCAATTTACTCACATTCTAATTGTAGAGACACGCAAGCAACCAGAAAAATGCAATAGAAGGCATTAAGATAGATGCATGCACAGGGTATTATGAAAGAATGAAGGTAGAGATGAGAGCTTTAACCCAACTCGAAAAGGGCAACTTCTCAGAGGAAATGATGCTTAAGTCAAATCTTGAAAAAAATGATTATATAAAAAGGTTAACTTGAGGGTGTCTATGAGAGCATGTTTCGGTCATAAAGAATGAAGTTAAAATGTTCAAGGGCATGAAACAGCTGGGATAACGAGAAGTAATTAAATATATCAGTTTAAATATTTATACATATATTTAATTAATTTCAAATAGATATAGTAATTAAATATAACCAGTGTAAGAGTCATGTGAGAAGAGTGCAAAAAGTGGAAAGGGTCAGATTATGAAAGCCTTATTTGGTAAAATAAAAAATTTTAATTTTCTCTTGTAAGCAAAAAAGACTAAATGATTTCAAGGACCAAAGTGAAAAGATCAGATTTGCATAGTTGAAAGCCACTTCTGCCATTCTGATTACATTATGGAGTATGATTAAAGGTAGGGTAATGCAATTGAGGATGGGAAAATATGGTAATTTTGGCAAGTGGCAATGGAAGAGGTGGAAATGGATATGAACAATATTAAGAAAGCAATAAAAAAGACTTCAAGTCAATATGAGTTGTACTGTGAGTGAATAATGGCACACAAAATCAACACTCGATCTGCAGAAATACTTTACTAACAAATGTTTGGAAAACAAATTGCCCATTCTCCATCACATAGGATTTGGAGAGAAAATAAAAGTGGGCTTGACTCTTTTGGAACCCAGAAACTTTTCCCTGTCCCCTGGGGCATGGAGGTGGCAAGAACTGTGGAGTGGGGTTCATTGGATTTTGATAGGCATCAAAATGACCTGGTAAGTGTTTTAAAAATCCTAAATTTGGATCAATGGATGGAAAATACATGAGTAAGTTTTCTCTTGATTATTTAAAAAGTGTAAACTACTATCAAGATGGTTAACCTAGGGTTAACAATATCAACTGAGCATCGAACAACACTAATTACCCAGTTGATCTTAGGCAGCTATCATTATTTTGAGATGGAATCTTGCTCTGTTGCTGAGGCTGGAGTGCAGTGCTGCCATCTTGGCTCACTGCAACCCCTGCCTTCCCGGTTCAAGCAATTCTCCTGTCTCAGCCTCCCAAGTAGCTGGGACTACAGGGGCACACCACCATGCCCAGCTAATTTTTGCATTTTTTAATAGAGACGGGGTTTCACCATATTGGTCAGGCTGGTCTTGAACTCTTGACCTCAGGTGATCCACCCACTTCGGCCTCCCAAAGTGCTGGGATTACAGGCGTGAGCCACCATACCTGGCATAGGTAGGCAGCTATTACATCTCATCAACTTAGGGGATTGAGCGAAGATCTCTGCCTTCACAGAGCTTATGTTCTAATGTCAATTTAGGGCACAGCTCATTATTTTCTGCATATCAGATCTTCCCAGGAGTATTATGTGACGTGGGAAGAGTGGTCACCTCCATGGATTGGATGAGACTCAAATATGCTTTCAAAACTATGGTATTGTTGCTTTCTACAACATCACAAAAAATACAAGGCAGAAGAATATGTGTGAAGTAAAAACATAGATATATTTAAACAGATTTAGAGCACTTATTTGCCTGATTAATTGGAAGAAGAAGAAGAGAGGAGGAGTAAGAGAAGGAGAAGGAAAAGGAGGTAGAAGAAAATGAAAAAACTTTTATTAAAAACAATAAAAATTACCTGTATACTTTCATCCAGATAAGCTTCATTAACAGTTTTCAAAGTAGCATTCAAGTATGTTTTTAAAGTACAGATTATGTAGTCTTTATGGCTCCTTTTGGCTTTAATCTTATATTATTTTACATAAAATAATAATGAGACCAGTAAGCAAAAAGTATGTGTAAGAATATTAATCACAGCACTGTTTACAATTGTCTGTTTAATCTGTTTAATTCAGCTTTTTATATTCTGCCTTTTAGTGTCATTATTTTTGTTATTTAAAAAGTGTAACAATCACAACAGCAAACAACATAATTTTGCTATGATAACATGGTAGCATTAATATTTTTATATCTTTTCTATATCGCTATCTATATATTTCTTTAACAACTATTTGGACCATATTGTATATACAGGTTAGTATTGTTTTTTTCCTTACAATCTAACTTTTCCTAAGCTCTTTAAATATTATTTCATCATATAAGCTGTATATTTGAAATATTGTTACAGATTTTAGTTATAAATAACTATACACATGTAAATGCATTTCCCTACTATATTCTGGTAGTATGGTAATAAGTAATAGCTTTTATTTCACTGGTTAATGCTCTATCTGCTAGTGAAGAATCCACCTTCTCTTTTTTCCATAATTATTTCTGCAGCCACCTGGATATGAATCAGGTGCTCTTATCATCATGTCTAGCATGTTGTCACATGACATCCATCATCTTTCCTTGCCTCTTGTCTGCCTATACGCCAATGATCCTACCTCTGCCCGCTAAGCTATGCTAGGTTGCCTTGTCCCATCCTCTTGTGCTCACAGGTGAGCTGCTTCCCCCAGGTATCTTTTTTTTTTTTTTGTGGAGACAGGGTCTCACTCTATCACCCAGACTGGAGTGCAGTGGCGTGATCACAGCTCATGGCAGCCTCAACCTCCTGGGCTCAAGAGATTCTCCCACCTCAGCCTCCCAACATGTTCTTCTGGCTATGAGCTCACTTCCACAATTTGCCACCTCTTCCTAAGGGACACTGCTTCCAGAATCACTGACTCAAACCTCCTGGGTGCCTCTGTTACTATGGTGAGGTTAAGATACAAGACATCTCTGAGTACTCTGAAGCCAAAATAATATAATCAACAAAAAATTATTATTAAACTATAATACAGTTTATCATACTATATATTATATACCATATATTATTATAGTATATTAATATACAATTTTTGTTGTTGTTGTTGTTGAGACGGAGTCTTGCTCTGCCACCCAGGCTGGAGTGCAGTGGCGTGATCTGGGCTCACTGCAACCTCCACCTCCCGGGTTCAAGCAATTCTCCCACCTCAGCCTCCTGAGTAGCTGGGATTACAGATGTGGACCACCACGCACGGATACTTTTTGTATTTTTAGTAGAAATGGGGTTTCACCATGTTGGTCAGGCTGGTCTCGAACTCCTGACCTCAGGTGACCCTCCCACCTCGGCCTCCCAAAGTGTTGGGATTACAGGCGTGAGCTACCGCGCCTGGCCTAATATACAATATTTTTTAAAAGAGGAAGAGAGGCTTCTTTCAGAAGCAGAATAACTTTTTTTTTCTTAAAATGACATATTTGGATCCATAAAGGAATACAAAATGTGCCCTAATCTGTAATAGGGATTTTTAAAATTATCTCTTTCAGTTTTTATTTATTGCTCTCTTATGGGATTTAGGTATCCATATAATAGGAACTGGGCTAGAAAATGCATTTAGAAGGGACACCATGTTTTGTTTGGAATCCCTCTGCCTCTTCAGTGACTAAGATTTTGTTATTAGGTGAACTTCCTGGTGCCTGGCTTTCTTTTATCTTAATAATTACTTTAGTTTGCCAATGTACCTTTTGGAAAGAATAGCCTTGGTTTAAACTGGGACTTTGCACATTTTTTTCTAGTAAGTCCTTGTAATTCTTTGAAAGGTTCTTACTCATATATCACCATCCATTCTTAATGGAGAATGGGATGAAGGGATGTTTAATAGAGTCACTCTGTCTCTTCTCCTGGGGCAAGATATCAGAGATGAAGACAATCTTTTGTCAGCCATTGTTAAATGATGAATCCAATCCCAGCCCAAAGCTATGTAAATGAGTTTTGGCACTAGTGATATTTCTGGCAGTCTGTCTCAGGGATCTCAACCTCTAACTAGGCCTTTTCCAACCTTGAGCTTTCTCTTAGACAAGCATGCCATTTTCTCAGGCAGGATGACTTCTGTTTCTGTGCAAGGGCATCCCATTCCTGATGTGGTATAGGAACTGATGCTGAATCAGTGGCTCAGAGACAATAGAATTGGATTTGTCAAGCCTCATAAACCCCTCTTTCCATCACAGACTCTCTCTAGCCTCAGCTCATCAACATTCAATTATCAGAGAGCTGAAGAACTAGATCTGTGAACCAGGGAATCCTCTAGATGCTTCTGTGGATATTGGTATGATACCAATTATGGCCCTATTCTCTGCCCTGGCTCTTCTCTCTAGTGCTTTTTTCTAACACGTCAGCACAGAAGACGAAACATGACCCTTCAACATCTGATTTCTGAATTTAATTTTTCTGGGTTGAACATAAAAAATCATAAAGGGGTATAGTTTACAAAAAAAGCAGACAAGCAGTAAACATATGAAAACATGTTTGACTTCATACATCATGAAATGTAATATGTTAAGCAACTATAGCATTTCATTTCTTATCTGTCATATTGACAAAAGTCAAATAAAAAGTTCAATGATATTTTGAACTGCTAAGAACAAAAGCATATACTGGTGCTGAGAAAGTGGATGTATACATCGTTAGTGTCAATTTCACAACACGTGTATACACTGAAATTTCTTGTACCTTTTATTCCAAGAATTATAACACTAGAACACACTTTATAGATGTTCTCACTAAATTGTGCCAATAGATGTATAAGGCCAATCATTTAATATTGTGCTGTAGAAAAATGATCAAAAATCACTAGGGAAGAATCAAAAAGACCTGTATTAAACTAGAACTTAAATCAGCAAAGAGGTGAAAAACATGTCATGGAGAAGAATAAGGAATATACTGAAAAGATCAATATAAAGAACAGAATGTGGTCTGTGAAAATAAAAAAGAATCTATGTGGTATAATTTTTTTCTAGAAGATGAAAGTTAATACTAATAGTTATTATGTTTGGGAAGATAGATTTATTGGAGAAGAGAGACTTACACTTTTCATTTGGAATCCTCTGAGTCCTTTAATGTAACTGTATTTATTTTTTTTAAATGGCAATAGGGGATATGTGAGTCTGTAGACCTAGGTTTTATTATACAAATATGCAGAACAAAACGTGTGTGTCCATGTGAACTTTAAAAATTGTTATCTGTTTTTTAATTGTATGCTCACATGCGGTTGTAAGTAATAATACAGGGAGGGTTTTTGAGTATATCTCTTTGTTTAGCCTTTTTGATGTTGCTAAATGAGTAAAGCTGTTTAAGTATTTAAGTCCTTATTGATAAGGGAGCTGAGGTATTTCTAAGCATTACTGTATGAAAGCACACCTGGGGCAGGAGCGAGACTTTCAAAGATGACTGCACATTAGAATCACCTGGGAACTTTTAAAAAGCACTAATATTCAGGCCTTACATTATACCAATTAAATCAGAATCTTTCCTGGGGGCTAGGAGTAGACACATGTAACATTTTTAAAGTTCTCCAAGTGATTTTCAACATGCAACCAGAGTTGAGAACTATTGGCGATATTTCTCAAACTTAAGTGTACATAAGAATCACCTGGGAATCTTGTTAAACTGTAGATTTTAATTCTAGAGATCTGTGATTCTGCATTTCTAAGGAGCTTCAGGTTGATGATTACGCTGGTCACCTGCAGGCTGCACTTAACGTTGCAAAGGGCTACAGGTATGAGCTGGTATTTGCTAAGATCTTGGATTTTGAAATTCATAGAGTTCCATTTGAGGATCTATGGACTGTGGAGGTAGGAAAAATGTGAGCTGGGGAATGGAAGTAGAAGGGAGGAGGAGGGGGGAATGTGATGGGGAAAGAAGAGAGAGGGCTGGTGAACAAAGAGTAGATAGATAGTAAATAGCAGATATGTTCTCAGGGTAGCAACTTTTCTTTTGCCCTTTCCTTAAAAAAAAAAAAATGATTGTCCTGGCCGGACCTAGTGGCTCACCCCTGTAATCCCAGCACTTTGGGAGGCAGAGGCAGGCAGATCATTAGGTCAGGAGTTCAAGACCAGCCTGGCCAACATGGTGAAACACTGTCTCTACTAAAAATACAAAAAAATGTAGCTGGGTGTGGTGGCAGGCGCCTACTCAGGAGGCTGAGGCAGGAGAATCACTTGAACCCGGAAGGTGGAGGTTGCAATGAGCCGAGATCATGCCGTTGCACCATAGCCTGGGCAACGAGAGTGAAATTCCATCTCAAAAAAAAAAAAAAAATCATCGTCCTTTGGAGGAACTTTGTCTAAATTTCACCATTATCCTCAGCAATCATTAGACTTGTGGAAAGTCACAATTTTGAAGAAAAGTTTTGGATTTGTTTCCTGAGAAAATATGAATGCCTTAATGAATTTATTGCTTAGTTCCGTCTTATCTGAGCAAGCATATTAACATCATAATGGCCCTAAACATTTTGGAAGCGAGGTTAAGGGCAAGGAGAGCACAAAATTGAATGGTGTCAAATATTTATCAAGCACCCAATACCTGCCAAGAACTTTCACTTGTATTACCTAATTTAATTTTATGAAAATTCTATAAGCTATGTAAGTTTTCATATTCTCATTTGGAGATGAGGAAGCTGAATCTAAAGCAAGTATTCAAGTTATTTCCCAAGGTCACATAAATATAAACCAACAGAGTTAGTATCTATACTCAGACATTTTCACTCCAAGTTCAGTTTTCTTTCCATTTCAACTAGGAAAGCCTGAACTTACAGAAATAGCAGATAGGTTGAAAAATAAAAAAAAAAAATAAATATTTGATTGCAACAAAAGATGGAGGCTAATATGTTGAATATAGAAACAGTTTTGAAAAGAGCATTGAATTTCAAGAACATAGTAAATTTCAAGTTTAAAATGTAATCTTGAAAACTGTGAAGGATTTGCTAATGGACTATTCCAGTAAAAAATTAAACTATTATCAAATAAATGTAAGAGTAGTTAAGGAACCTAATGAGATATTTAGAAAGTTCCTTTCCCTAAGGATTCCCTAAAATTAAAAATAATTCTTAGTTTCTCCTGACTTGTTTGCTCATAACTGTGTGATAAACTAAAGCTCTTGTGCAAAGTTATCAGTGTCAAGAACTACACAAAATATTACCCTGGGAATAGAGAGGATGTGTGCCAATGTGTGTGTTGGGGGCGGTTAGAAGAAATCCAATTAAGAAAAGTGGGCAAAGACATTTTAGTATCAAGGTTGAAACAGGAAGATAAGGAAAGAGAATTTGTCCCTATGTGCCTGAGGGAATAGACCTATATAATTCTGAGGGAGGTTGGATAGACATATATTATCTACCATCTGTTTCTACACCTTGAGGAGCCTAACTAATGAGATCTTGGATTTGCCACTAACGTTTGGCGAATAGTTGTGGGAAGACTCTGAAGCTTCATTCTGAAACTCCAAATTTCCTTGATGTGTCAGGACCATTTTGTTGCTGTAGGAGGTTGAGAGAGGTCACTGTCAGTAAAAACTCATTAATGTTCATCCTGTAGGGCCTACAAAGCAGCTCAGAAACCAGTGTTGGTCACCCAGTCAAATTGATTGCTATTAGCAGCCAAGCTACATGACATTTCCATGTGTTTATGGGTTGAAACCATGGGATGAGTTACACAGTTGAACTTTTTATTTAATCTCTTTTCTTTAGCATAGATCATTAGATTAATTTTTAGATTCCCACCTCTTAAAAATCACTCATAGCAGTTTGAAATATGTACCTTAAAATATACATGAGCTGATATACATTTGTTTGGCAGGGTTGATCTAAGATAACCCACCAAAAAATGGTTCATAGGTCAAAGTCCCCCTGTAACCCTGAAACCCCTGATAACTAAAGATCTTGGCTTAAAGTAGACCTATTTTGTGCTGAATTCCACTTGACTGAAAATGGGATGATTGCATGTTTCCAGTGCCAATATGGTAAGAAGACTGCTGTTGGTCACAGTCATCAACCAAGAATATGTAAAATGAGTTTTAGATCATTCTAAAATAGACACAGTTTTTGCTGTCATGCTGGAAGTCAGTTCAACACCTTCATGCATCTACCATACTTACATTAATGTCAGTAGAGTTTATGATTTGATTTAGTTTGGATCTGTGTCCCCACTAAAGTAATGTCAAATTGTAATCCCTAATGTTGAATGAGGGGCCTGGTGGAAGGTGACTGGATCATGGGGGCAGATTTCCCGTGAATGATTTAGTACCATCTCCTTGGTGCTGTCCTTGCAATAGTGAGTGAGTTCTCATGAGATCTGGTCGTTTACAGTGTGTGGCACCTCCCCCCTCACTGTGTCTTTCTTCTGCTCCCACCATGTAGGATGGCTGCTCCCCCTTTGCTTTCTACCATGATTGGAAGCTTCCTGAGGCCTCCCCAGAAGCAGAAGCCACTATACTTCCTGTACAGCCTGAAGAACCGTGAGTCAATTCCATCTTTTTTCTTTATAAATTACCTAATAGCAGGTATTTCTTTATAACAATGCAAGAATGGGTGAATACGTGATTCTTTCCAGGAATTTATCCTGGACCCTCCTTGCCTCTGTCTCTGATGATGCCCTGCCCTATTCTCAGGCTTGTCTTTACTTCTCCTCCTGGCTTTTGAACTTGGAGTGGTTTCATTTCCCTTTTTAATCCCACAAGGTATCCCTTGTGATTAATTTTCAGCTCTGGGAGGATGCTCCCCTCTGGTTTTACCTCTCAAAACTCATGCCTGGTACCAGGTTTTAATTAGCCCCTTGTCAGCCCTTCCCTTCCTTCAGGAATGAAAAAGACTGAGGTCAATGTATTATAATTACAATTGTGTTGAAGTTATTTCCAACACACTGGATGCTGATAGGTGAAGAGGTAATGAGTGGTAAAATATCAAGACTAATATTCTTATCACTACTGTCTAGAAATACATACTGACAATGGGATCAAAGAAAACCAGAGCAGCCTAGGGAACCCTATTCTATCCCATTTGTAAATTTTGATTTATAACTGAACCTGACTGATCTTTGTTATCAATGAATAATAAGTTATTGCTGAGGATGTGGACAAATAAATGGGAATGAATCTGCCACAAAAGCTTCAAACCAAACATATGACTTTTGATTCTCTTGTTTTTTCACTAGTTCTAGACTCAGGCATTTCATGAAACTCTGTGCAAATTTTCAAGGGTAGAACTCAATATGTTGTGCCTGACCTGAAAACTCTAAA
This sequence comes from Pan paniscus, assembly GCF_029289425.2. NCBI lineage: Eukaryota > Metazoa > Chordata > Mammalia > Primates > Hominidae > Pan > Pan paniscus. The sequence continues at coordinate 34,921,817 of NC_073260.2, forward strand.
TTCTGAAAATTAAGAAAAGGAATATTTTAGGCTTATTTCTTCAATCCGTTTTATGCAAAAGCGTAGCTAAAGTCTACACTTACTGTTATGATAATTACTTTTTATTTAAACATGAATTTTTGTTATTTATTGTCACAAAAAATCTCACTTTTTATGTGTGCTTATGTATGAATAAATGTAGATTAAATATCTAATGTGTGTTTATATGTGAATAAATGCATATTAAATATCTAATGTAGGAATGACAGTCTCTTTCACATTCTCTTATTGAGTGAATTTTAAAACACTTATAAAGTCATTGGGATGATATTCCATTGCTTAAAAACCTTGGTGAGTCCCTGTTCCCTTCAGATATGCTATACTTTTTAATAGTGTTCCATGGTTCTTGAATTTTTCTCAAGACAAAGTCTCTCTCTGTTGCCCAGACTGGAGTGTAGTAGTGCGATCTTAGCTCACTGCAACCTCCGCCTCCTGGGTTCAAGCAATTCTCCTGCCTCAGTCTCCCAAGTAGCTGGGATTACAGGCATGCGCCACCATGCCTGGTTAATTTTTGTATTTTTAGTAGAGACAGGGGTTTCACCATGTTGATCAGGCTGGTCTCGAACTCCTGATCTCAGGTGATCCACCCGCCTCAGCCTCCCAAAGTTCTGGGATTACAGGCCTGAGCCACCGCGCCAGGCCAGAAAACTAAATTCTTACTAAGATGGATAGACCTGGTTGCTATGACCTCTCTTCTCTCTTTTCCTGATTGAATAAAGATGTGACAGATGGAGGTAGCACAGTCATCATGTGATCCTGAAATAAAGACACAGTGAGCCAAAGATATGTCAGAACTTACATCATAGAGTCCAAAATTAATATCAGTAGCCATACACCTCCAGACTTCTTGTTATATTAAATGAATAAACTGATTCATGTAAGCCTTTTGAGCACAGCATTTTATTATTTGCTGCTGGATAGAATCTCACCTAATTAATTTTTGTGTCAAGGATGTTGTGAATCTTAATTATTAAGTTTTGATTATTAGCAGAAATGAAGACATTGTTCCCCTTTAAATCAGGATCCCATCAGGAAACAGAAATCGTTCCAAAGAGAATGTAATGAAAGAGTTACATATACTAGGGAGGGATAAGGGGAGAAATAGGTATGGTGAGCCACCCAGAGATGAGAAGTGGAAGAAAACAATATCACCCTAAAATCAAATGGACAAGGGAAGAAAAATGAATTATCTCACCCCAGTGGGAGCCGAACCTATCGAGAAGTGGCTGCAGGTGGAGCCTATAGACATAGAGAGTCACAGCTACAGCCAGAGGCATGGCAAGGAAACAGAAAAGGAGCAGATAAGAAAACCTATATTCTCTGGCTTCCTCCCTTTGGATTGTCTGCCTGCCTGTGCCTCCAGCGTCCAAACCAACTGGAAGCTTTTGGTCAGGGAAGCCTGGTAGATGGAGTCCATCAATGTCAGACTCCCAGGGAAAGTGCAGAAGAGGGAAAGGCAGAGAATGAACCTTGGAGAAGTATAGGGGAAATGCAAAACAATCAGCACAATGTCCCAGAAAACTTTAGCCTCATTTTGACCATTTTTCATTTCCGTTACTATTTGACATAATACAGGCCAGTAGCTCTTCTCTGATATCAAATATCCATCCTTTAACTTGAAATGCACAAACCTATAAATTAAATTTAGCTATCCTTGGGAAATAGATTTGACTAAAGGCCTATGAGTGAAGTATCTGTGATAATACAAATTGAGAAACTGCAGCTTATAATCAGTTGTCATCCATCAGAGTATTAAAATATGAATTCATAGCTGCATCCTAGGTATACCTTCGTTTTAATCCAATAATGATGCAAAACTGCTGCTTGAAAGCAATTAGAAAGGGTGAGAGTCTCAGTTTCTTTACCAGTAAAATAAATGGAAATGATCTCATCAATTGTATTACAGGGCTCTAAGAATAAGACAAAATATCAGTCAGAAAATAGATTATTTTAGACTAGAAATTACTCATCATTCTTATAATGAATATGGTAATTAAGTTAGAGTAAAGACTATATGTTGATGATAGTCAAATTTATGAAATATCTTCCATATGTAAGACAAGTCCCCTCCCTCCCTCCCTCCCTCCCTTCCTGCCGTCCTTCCGTCCTTCCTTCTTCTCTCTTACCTGTTTCTTGCCTTCCTGCCTCCCTTCCTTCCTGCCTTCTAGCCTTCAACATTTTCTGGCTTTGTGTTAGTTATTGGAAATAAAAAAGAACTATGGTATTACAAGTAGAGGCACACAACTTAAGTTTAGGGCAGGAAAGTATTCTAGAAGGATGTGGAACCTGTTCTGAAATTTGAAGATCATACACAAGCTAGCTGTGGGAAGAAATAGTGGGGGAAGTATATACAAACCAAGAGAAAAGACAATGAAGGCAGGGTGTTTTTGCTTTAAAAATACTGGAAATATGTAAGTATGCAAAAAAAATACATAGAGTGGAGGATGGGGGCAATCAAGGTTGGAGGAATCTAGGCCTAGAAGGGATTTGTCTAACTCGCTGGAGTGTGAATTTGAAACTAAATGCCTAAGCGTCATTGTATGATTTGCCAAACTAGGAAACTTTGAAGAATGAGAGTTGGTGCTATTAATAATTACTCTGGGAGAAAAGGTATAAACTGAGAGTGTCCAGGCCAACCGGGATTTATATTTACTTTCAGAATTAGAGACACATTGGCTGGGCGCGGTGGCTCACACCTGTAATCCCAGCACTTTGGGAGGCCAAGGTGGGTGGATCATGAGGTCAGGAGATCGAGACCATCCTGGCTAACACGGTGAAACCCTGTCTCTAATAAAAATACAAAAAATTAGCCAGGTGTGGTGGGGGGCGCCTGTAGTCCCAGCAGCTCAGGAGGCTGAGGCAGGAGAATGGCATGAACCCAGGAGGTGGAGCTTGCAGTGGGCCGAGATGGTGCCACTGCACTCCAGCCTAGGTGACAGAGCGAGGCTCCGTCTCAAAAAAAAAAAAAAAAAAAGTTAGAGACCCATTACAATATTTTAAGGAGAGATGTGGCACGATACGAATGGCCCTTTAGGGGAAACAAATTTGAATCCTATTAGAATAATCAACTGGACAGATACTGACACCCTGGGCCAAGGCAGCAGCAGCAGGGTTGGATACAAAGGACTAGATTTGTAAAATATAAAGCAAGTAGTATTAACAGGACTGGACCTGGAGAGTGAGAAAGTGTCAATATCTCCTAGGTCACTTGTGCAAGACAGTAGTCCCAAATTCTTCAATAATAAAAACAATTTTTTGATACCCACATCCATTTTAACTAGACAGATTTAAAAATTATAAAATCAGATCATTTTCTTGCTTACACTTGCTTAAAATTGCTTTTAGAATAAAACTCAACCTCTGTATGGCTCAGAGGCTCTGCACCATCTGATGACTGCCTGTCAGCTAACCTTGGCACCATCCTCCCCTTGTTCACTCAGCTCCAGGCACGCTAGCCTCAGTTTTGCATCTGAAATCCTCCAAGTTCTTTCCAACTTTGGAAAGTTTTTATCTACTCTTCTTTGTGCCTGCACTCCCTCCAGGTGTTACTTCACAGACCTGGTTCATTCCTTGTCTCAGGTCTCCCTCCGGCACCCACTCTATGGAGATGTCATTAATAAACGTCCATCCACAGTAAACAGCCCAGACTTTCCACCTGGCACTAGGTTTATTTCAATGAATGACTTTTATGAGTGAAAATAGAAGTGAGCAAATTTGGAATTGTTGATAAATGGATGGTGCACTATCTATTCCTCACACAGCACCCGACTAATCCTCAAAATATAAGGAATTTATCTCCAAAGTCTTCCATTTGCAATTAAAATAAAAGAAAAAAACCTCACTTTGGCCTTCATAGCCTTCCATAATCTGGCCCCGCTTCTTCTCAGACCTCATGTCCTATAATTCTTGCCATCACTCAGTCTTCTCCAGACCCTTTGACTTACTGTTCATCAAATACTCCAAACACACTCTTACCTCAGGGATTTTGCACTTGTTCATCCTGCCTGGGATGTTCTTTGCCCACTTACTATATGGTTTACTTTCTCCCATCATGCAGGTCTCTGTGCAAATGCCATTCTCTCCAGGAGGCTTTTCTAGACAAGGCTATCCATACTTACTCCTAACCAGACTTTATTATTTTACAGCACTTACCATCTGATGTTGTATAGATATGTGTTTATTATCCCCTAAAGGGTTGTAAGCTCTATTAATGAGGGAAAGTTGTCTGTCTTGTTTCTTGTTCATTACTCAGTGATTATAACACTGGATGGCACATGGTAGGTGACTAATGAATATTTGTTGAACAAATAAGCAAACAAATAGGCTGACCCATGGATTCTCCATACATAGTCTTCCTAGGCTAGCCTTCGATCGGAAGAAGTTTCAAATTTATGTAAAGGGTTTTTTTTTTTTTTTTTTGAGACGGAGTCTCGCTGTGTCTCCCAGGTTGGAGTGCAGTGGCGCGATCTCGGCTCACTGCAAGCTCCGCCTCCCGGGTTCACGCCATTCTCCTGCCTCAGCCTCCCAAGTAGCTGGGACTACAGGCGCCCGCCAACACGCCCGGCTAATTTTTTGTAATTTTAGTAGAAACGGGGTTTCACCGTGTTAGCCAAGATGGTCTCGATCTCCTGACCTCGTGATCCGCCCGTCTCGGCCTCCCAAAGTGCTAGGATTACAGGCGTGAGCCACCGCGCCCGGCCGTAAAGGGTTTTATAGCTAGATTCACTAGCCTTCCTTCAGACAGGTGACTTAGTCGTATCAGTCCTGTTTAAAGAAAATCAAGCGAGTCTCTGAGAGTGAACTTACTTATTGAAGGTCACATATCTTGTTATTGTCAGAGTCGGTAAGAAACCTCGGTTTTGGCCTGGGCATGGTGGCTCACACCTGTAATCCCAACACGTTGGGAAGCCAAGGTGGGTGAATCACTTGAGGCCAGGAGTTAGAGACCAGTTGGGCCAACATGGTAAAACCCTGCCTCTACGAAAAATACAAAAATTAGCTGGGTGTGGTGGTACATGCCTGTAATCCCAGCTACTTGAGAGGCTGAGGCACAAAAATAGTTTAAACCTGGGAGGTGGAGGTTGCAGCAAACCAAGATCGTGCTACTGTACTCCAGTCTGGGCAACAGAGTAAGATTCTGTCTCAGAAAAAAAAAAGTAAAGAAAGAAAGAAAAAGAAATAAAAGAAATTTCAGTTTCCTGTATTTTTGCAGAAAAAAACCACACTCTCATTATAGTGCATTGTCTATATGCAAATCTGTGTTAAGTGCTTTATTCAGTTAAACCATGCTGTGGATAATTATGTAGCGAAGAGAGGTAATTAGCCCAAGCTCACACAGCTAGTAAGTGACAGAGTTGGAATTTGGTAGCAGTGTTTACTGGCTTCTCAGCCATGTAATGTACAAGGGAGCATCTATTGTAATGGGTACTTGGCCCCAAAAATACTTGGTACTATTATCCATCTTAGTGACAGCTTCTGAGTCCGATTTTTGAAATCTAGCATAAAGTTAATATATAATCCCCAAAATGTGATGAAATAATGATCATGTGAGGGAAGAGATGAGTGTTGGATTCTACAAGAAAGGAAGATCAGAATAGCTTCCTGACGTGCATATGCATTTTCTTATTCAAATCCTATAAATACTCTAAAATAATCAGGCTATTATATTAATAAACTTCAATTAATTAAATAATTGGTTCATTTATTCAACAAATGTTTACTGTGCATTTCAGGTGCATGTCATAGTTTTACGCAAATGTGAGAAGCACAGAGGAATCTAGACAATCTTTTTTCTCTAGGAGTTTCTGATCTAATTGGGAAGACAGACCATACACAGGCCAAATTTAAATATGCATTTGTGATAACAAAGAGGAGACTTCCAAGAATACATATGAATACCCATTGCAAGTATCCATTGCAACAGGTGCTCACTTGGACTTCACAAGGCTGAGAAGCTGGTAGACCTGTTACTAAAAAACTTACTAGATGTGTGAGCTTGGGCTAGTTACTTTACCTCTCTTAGCTACATCCATTTACATTTTAATTAAATGGATTTGGTTAAATTCATTTACATTTTTTTCTATACTAAGCCTTCTTATAGAACATCACCGAGGTACCACCTGGACTGATTTGAAACTTATATTTGCTCCACTCTTTAGCTTATCTGTTAGGTGGCCACATGCATGGGACAATTAATGAACAAAAACAAAGGAAAAGGTTGAATAACCGGTAAGCCATTTTTTTCATTTATTCAAATACCTATGGATTGTCAGGACCAAACTGTATGTTGAGAATACAGGGAAGATAAAGCAGACATTGTCCTTGCCATGAAGGAATCACAGTCAAGTAGAGGATAGAGTCATAAACTGTAGTGCTCCCAACTCTTATATGTGTTGATATAAAAATCAGAAAGGGGGATGGAAGTGCAATAAAACACGTGACTGTGCTGGATTCAAACTGTTGGAGTTTGTAACTTAGCACTACCACTTACAACCTATGTGGTGCTGAGCACACTTCTTATATAGATGAATTTCAGTTTTTTCATCTGTAAAATGGTAACAATAGATCCTGCTTCCTAGGGTTATTTTAACTATTCATTGAATTAAATTGTGCAAAGCTCTTGGCAATAAAATATTCTCATTAGATATTCTTCTTGCAGATTTCTGAAATGTTTTTCTACAAGATGTTGTCTCTGTCTGAGATGACTCTAGGAAGAGTAAGGAACATCATGAAAGGGAAGTCATCATGAAAGAGATGCTCAGGGAAATATAAGCATTTTGATAGCCTACACCTCTGATCCTCTGCTTAAAGGTGGTGGTGTTACTTGGGAGAGAGATGAAGTTGGAAGACAGACAAGGCCAGATAACGCACAGGCCTGTATGACACACAAAGAGATTTGGACTTGATCCAAAATATAGTATAGAAAAGGAGAAGTTTAATCAGAGAAGTCACATGGTCAAATTATACTTGGACAGTAGTGCAGAAATACATCAGACCAGGGAGAAACCAGCAGCCAGAAAGGCAGTTAAAAGATAGTTGTAATAGTTTAGTTAATAGATGGTAATGCCCTGAAGGCTTTAGCCCTGGAAGTAGAAAGAAAGGTATGATACTAAGAGATTTTAGAAGGTAAAATAAGTAGGATTTAGTGATTTATTGAGTTTTTGGAATGATTAAGGAGAAAAAGTCTAGGGTGAATCCCCAAAATATCTACAAAATAAAAAAATTATTCGTCCAGATAAGTTAAATGATGGCTATTCCAATTATTGCTGCAATTTGTTTCCACCATACTTACCTCTTGGGTGAGTAACAGTTTTTCTCACTGATCAAGCACTTACCTGATTGAACATAGGCAAGCATATTATTGATTCGTAAAAGGCCATAATTAATTCTGTGTGTAACTGTTCATGAAAACTAGTGCTTTTGCTACAAAAATGAAACAAAATTATCAATTATTATAATACAGAAAGAGCTTTAAGAGAGATTTGTGTATTTAGAAGAGATCTGTGCCTCAAGAATGAGCTTCAAGTTTATTTCTAATTCTAGAGTTTCAAAGCTCTGCAGGCTGTTCAGGAGTGGATTTCATTCCCAGTACAACCAGCATTCTGGAATTTAATCAGACAATTTTATTAATTCTATATAGGAAAGGTTTCTCCTCTATGGTGACAGTTGCTATATGCATTTTGATATGGACTACCAAAAAAAAAAAAAACCAACATATAGTGTTTTCAGCTTTTTATTGCTTTGAAAACCTTAACTTCATTCTGGGAAAGCCTAAAATAATAAAAGGGAAGTGGTATTTTGTAATTATGGATTGGGGAATTTTAAATCTACCTGAGCTAGTCTTCTTCCACTCCTACATGTTCCACTGTTTAGAAGTCTTCTCATATACCGCATTTACTCATCTAAGGAGACAATTATTTAGAGCCAGTGAGCATTTCTTTGTGGATTAGGAATGAAGAGTAAGTTGTCTCACTTTATTAAGCGTTGCAAAATAGGATGAGATGTTATTTTTTTCAAAGTCCATTTTAATTTTTCTTCTCTTTGCTAAATATGATTTACATGGCTTAAGCTTCTTTATACATATGACTATTGGATGTTAAGTGAAGGCATGTATTATTATTATTATTTTAAATACAAGCCTTTATTCACATAGATCAGCTTTGTAGCTTTTGTAAATTTAAAAACAAAAAGGATAAATAAGGCACTGTACTTTTAAAAACGAAAACTGCTTGGCTCCAAGTTTAAAACCCAAGGAACAACCAGAATATAGCATATAATTTTCCCTTAGCCTCAGAGAAGGACTCTGCAAGTTCCCTTTTCCATCTGAGATACATTTTCTGACATCTCAAATTACAGTGTTCCCCATTAACTGTAAACTTGAAGGGGTTGATAAGCTTAGAAAAGCAGATTTAGTTAATGCAAAATAAAAGTTGACTTCTATAGAACAGTTTTACGCTTGGCTCCCATCTTTCCAATCATTTTGCATCCAGCTGCCTCCATTTGCTGTGCGAAGGGTCCAGTTTTGGAAGGCATGTATTATTTAAACAGCATATTGTGTGCCAAGATACCAGTGCTGACCAGATGCATCTGGAATTTCCCTGATACTAGTTAACAATTACCAAATGTTAAAATTATCACAAGAAAAATAATGCTGATATCTGACAGTGCCATAGAAAGAAACAGCAAAACCTTTTTCAGTCTCTTTAGAGCAACCTAACTACATATTATGAGATATGATTTGTTATGTTGCAATAAGGCTGAATCAAGAGATGATTAATGAAGAATTTATGAAATATTCAAGGGTTTATGATACATACATTTTGGGTAAAATGTTTACTTCTTTGAGCAGAGCTTAAGCTTTCACAATTTCTATTCCATTTCCTACCCCAAAGGAACAATTTAAGGGAAATACTCCAAAATATTAATCCTGAAGTTTTATATATTTAAGAAGCTTAAAATTTTAGAGTTTGGATTTGAATCAATGTTTTCAGTCTACATTTCAATCTTCTGCTACAAGAATAACCATAAACAGTCATTAGTGTATGTGATTATTATTATGTATTATTTACATATTATGTATCTCATGGCTAGATTGTTCTTCATTTGACTAAAGTGATAAAAATTCCATCAAGGCCAAGCACCCATTTTTTTGTGTGTTATATGCTTCTTTGGTGGATCATTAAATTCTTTGACTCATAAGCAAACTTCAGCAGGCTACTGAGTTGTTTCATGTGTTTTTGCTTTGGGATTCTAGTCCTCTACAGATGCCAATACAGCTCACTCATAAGGGTACCCAAAGCACAACTTTTGGTCTGCAAAATGCTCTGAGATTGCAAGAGAAAGAAGATCATTACAAATAATAACTCAGAAGGAAAATAACACACTAAAATGAACAAAGAATAAGAGCTTATAGGTGTATGTGAGATAAAGCCTTCCTAAATAGAAAAACTACATTGTAAATTATATAATAACCTCCAGTGTTGTGGTGTAGGTGAAAATTATTTCTTAATACAACTAGTTTTTGCTAAGACTCTCCATCATGTAATAAATAATGAACAACCATTTTGATTCTTATTTATGGTTATACGAGATAGGGAAGGGATGAATAGAAATTGCTTCAGCTCATAATGGTTTACAACTATTAAATTTTTTATTTTGGACTGTAACTTTCACCTAGAGAAAATATAAGGAAGGGCATCATGACATGGCTAAAGGTACAGTTATTTTAAAATAGCAGTCCCAAGGTGTAAAAGTACAGTTACTTTATCACGAGAGAATATGTATGACAGACATTACCTCATCTCTGAACTTTGCCCAGTTCCTTGTTCTTTTTCTCAATTGTGGTCACTCTTAAACTCTGGGGATGAAGGAAAACCTATGGTGAGGTTGAGGGATGAAAATGTTGTCTGTATTGTACACTCTCTAATAATTATGAAAAGATAAAACTGTTACTGTTTATAGACTTCTTAGAACCATATTTGGCAGAACTTTAATACAATACGTAGATGGGTGAGAAGATTTTCTAAGCACATGACTACAAAAATAAAGTAGAGAAGTAAATTAATCAATGTGACTTCATAAAAAATTTTTAAATTCCCCCAAATTTAGAAATAAGCTCCAAAACTTCAATACCAAAAAGCCTATCTGAAGGGCAACTTCGCCAGGAAAAATAGTCACTATATTAAAAGTTGATGTTTTTAATAAATCAAGGGCTATCATGTATCAGTAAAAATATAGAATGCAGAATAAATAATAGTGATAAGTCATCACTGTTATATGCCCTTTAGACTGGCAAACATTGGAATGCTGGCTAATGCCAAGTGTTGGAATAGAAGTGAGGATGTAGGAAGACTTAGGCACTGGTAGTGAAAACTTTGATTGCCGAAGACATTCTTTGGAGAAACCTGGCAGTATTGAGTGCAATTCTCTCTCTATATATATACCCTACAATCCAGCAATTTCAGTCCTGGATAAATATCACAAACTAATACACAGATCTATAAAGGGACAAGTTCAAGATGTTCATGGCAATGTCACTGGGATAGGTAGAAGAGGAAGCAGGCTAAAGAACTGGGTAACATGGAGGGTACAAACCACTGGGTTGTAGCCAGCAGTGAGAAGCAGTAGACTTGGTGGACACAAAAGAACATGGATAGATCTTTTTTTTTTTTCCTTTTTTTGAGATGGAATCTTACCCTGTCACCCAGGCTGGAGTGCAGTGGCTTGATCTTGGCTCACTAAAACCTCCACCTCCCAGGTTCAAGTGTTCTCCCATCTCAGCCTCCTGAGGAGCTGGGATCACAGGCACATGCCATCACACCCAGCTAATTTTTGTATTTTTAGTAGAGATGGGGTTTCACCATGTTGGTCAGGCTGGTCTCAAACTCCTGACCTCAAATGATCCGCCCATCTCGGCCTCCCAAAGTGCTGGGATTACAGGCGTGAGCCACCGCATCTGGCCAGATAGATCTTAAAAGGAGAGACTTGGGTTGAATGTACATGTGTACATATATATGTATATTGTGTGTGTGTGTGTGTGTGTGTGTGTGTGTCTGTATATATATACACAATGCTGGGGCCTTGTGCAACCACTGATGACATTGTGTCTCCAACTGAAAAATACGATTAGCTCAAACTTCTGCAACTTGAAGTCTGGAAAAAAACTACAAATAATGAGGAAGAGGAGACTAGGCTAGATGACAGCATGAGGGAAATCTCTGGAGGGATGGAAATATTCTGTATCTTGTTTTGTGTAATGGTTACACAGTGTATACCTTTGTCAAAAGACAATAAACTGAAGACCTAAGATCTGTGGTATTGTAGTCTGTTAATGAGATGTCAATGAAAATATATACACATTTGTATATATACATACATGTAATAAATGTAATAGAAGGGAACTTATAATACTATATTATAGATACATATATCACAAAACTATAACAACATTTTAACAAAATATATAAATATGTATTAAAATATATAAAAAGTTATATTAAACAAAATATATAAAAATGTATTAAACATATTAAAATGGTTGCTGAGGAGGGAATGGATAGAAATGGGAACAAGGATATAAGGGGTTAAATAAATTACAATGCTGGGGACATGTGTAATCACTGATGACACTGTGTCTCCAACTGACGAATATGATTAGCTCAATCTTCTGCAACCTGAGGTCTGGAAAAAAACTACAAATAAAATAGAAAATGTGACATGACAGCTAATGAGAGAAATGAGAAATACATATGGTTACTAAAAAATATAAAGAGACCTCAAAGTTCACCAGAGTCTGCTAACAGAGACAGATATATACCAGTTCACCACACAACAAGCCTGTAATATAAGGTTCTCACCTGAGACAGTTGCTGTCATACTTAGCACAAAAAGGCATGTGGAAAACACAGCTGGTTTTCCAACTCAACCACAACTCTCAATGCCCTGCTCATTTATTTGATACCCATAACAGAGGTTGAAAAATACCATGTACTTACACTTCCAACCTTTCATGCAGTTAGAGCTGCCAGTTCAAACTATTTTTGACCAACATGATGTAAAGAAAATTTTGGACGAGTCTTTGTTTTCTTGACAAATTCAAGTGAAACCTCTTGCTTTATGCTTTTCTTCTTTTCCTGCTTTGATGGTAGGTGTGATTGCTGGAACTGTGATACTATTTTATCACTATGAGGCAAAACATGTAGAAAAGAAAAGCTAAAACCTGATGGTAGGAAAGCGTAACACACAAAAGAGCCTGAAACCTGTGATGACATCATTGAGTTACTGCACCAGTACTAGCAACAGTCTACTGCCAGTCTTCTTCTTATCTGAAGGAACCAAATCCCTATTTATTTAAATCATATATAGTATGTTATTCTGCTACTTCCCAACAGAATCAAAACAATAGATTTAGAAATGTCTGGCCTATGGAATATTGTGGGACAGGTGACCCTCCAATCAAAAGAAATGTCAGAAATGGACCGAAGTGTCAGAAATGCCAGAATAGCCCATGATATTCTGAGAAGTGAGCACATATGCTACCTCAAGTGTTCCTGTTTTTTTCTTTTGTATCAATAGCTGGTATGAATAGAACTGCCTCTATTAAAAGATGGTTATACGACACATTAGGAGCCATGACCACACCACTGCACTCCAGCCTGGGAGACAGAGTGAGACCCTGTCTCAAAAAAAAAAAAAAAAAGAAAAAAGAAAAAGAAAACAACTGATTAAAAAATTGGAGAGCTCCCTCTCCCCTCTTCCCTCTCCCCTCTCCCCTCCCCCCTCTCCCCTCTCCCCTCTCCCCTCTCCCCTCTTTCCACGGTCTCCCTCTGATGCCGAGCCGAAGCTGGACGGTACTGCTGCCATCTCAGCTCACTGCAACCTCCCTGCCCGATTCTCCTGCCTCAGCCTGCCGAGTGCCTGCGATTGCAGGCGTGCGCCGCCACGCCTGACTGGTTTTCATATTTTTTTGGTGGAGACGGGGTTTCGATGTGTCGGCTGGGCTGGTCTCCAGCTCCTAACCGCGAGTGATCCGCCAGCCTCGGCCTCCCAAGGTGCCGGGATTGCAGACGGAGTCTCGTTAACTCAGTGCTCAATGGCGCCCAGGCTGGAGTGCAGTGGCGTGATCTCGGCTCGCTACAACCACCTCCCAGCCGCCTGCCTTGGCCTCCCTAAGTGCCGAGATTGCAGCCTCTGCCTGGCAGCCACCCCGTCTGGGAAGTGAGGAGCGTCTCCGCCTGACTGCCCATCGTCTGGGATGAGAGGAGCCCCTCTGCCTGGCTGCCCAGTCTGGAAAGTGAGGAGCGTCTCTGCCCGGCCGCCATCCCATCTAGGAAGTGAGGAGCGCCTCTTCCCGGCCGCCATCACATCTGGGAAGTGAGGAGCGTCTCTGCCCGGCCGCCCATCGTCTGAGATGTGGGGAGCACCTCTGCCCTGCCGCCCCGTCCGGGATGTGAGGAGTGTCTCTGCCCGGCCGCCCTGTCTGAGAAGTGAGGAGACCCTCTGCCTGGCAGCCACCCCGTCTGAGAAGTGAGGAGCGTCCTCCCTCCTCGTCTGGGAGGGAGGTGTGGGGGTCAGCCCCCCGCCCGGCCAGCCGCCCCGTCCGGGAGGTGAGGGGCACCTCTGCCCGGCCGCCCCTACCGGGAAGTGAGGAGCCCCTCTGCCCGGCCAGCCGCCTCGTCTGGGAGGGAGGTGGGGGGGTCAGCCCCCCACCTGGCCAGCCGCCCCGTCCGGGAGGCGAGGGGTGCCTCTGCCCGGCCGCCCCTACTGGGAAGTGAGGAGCCCCTCTGCCCGGCCAGCCGCCCCGTCCGGGAGGGAAGTGGGGGGGTCAGCCCCCCTCCCGGCCAGCCGCCCCATCCGGGAGGGAGGTGGGGGGGTCAGCCCCCCGCCCGGCCAGCCGCCCCGTCCGGGAGGGAGGTGGGGGGATCAGCCCCCCACCTGGCCAGCCGCCCCGTCCGGGAGGGAGGTGGGGGGATCAGCCCCCTGCCCGGCCAGCCGCCCTGTCCAGGAGGTGGGGGGGGCGCCTCTGCCCGGCCGCCCCTACTGGGAAGTGAGGAGCCCCTCTGCCCGGCCAGCCGCTCTGTCTGGGAGGGAGGTGGGGGGGTCAGCCCCCGGCCCGGCCAGCCGCCCCATCCGGGAGGGAGGTGGGGGGGTTAGCCCCCCGCCTGGCCAGCCGCCCCATCCGGGAGGTGAGGGGCGCCTCTGCCCGGCCGCCCCTTCTGGGAAGTGAGGAGCCCCTCTGCCCGGCCAGCCGCCCCGTCCGGGAGGGAGGTGGGGGGGTCAGCCCCCCGCCCGGCCAGCCGCCCCATCCGGGAGGGAGGTGGGGGGGTCAGCCCCCCCGCCCGGCCAGCCGCCCCGTCCGGGAGGGAGGTGGGGGGGTCAGCCCCCCGCCCGGCCAGCTGCCCCGTCCGGGAGGGAGGTGGGGGGGTCAGCCCCCCGCCCGGCCAGCCGCCCCGTCCGGGAGGGAGGTGGGGGGTCAGCCCCCTGCCCGGCCAGCCGCCCCATCCGGGAGGGAGGTGGGGGGGTCAGCCCCCCGCCCGGCCAGCCGCCCCGTCCGGGAGGGAGGTGGGGGGATCAGCCCCCCACCCGGCCAGCCGCCCTGTCCGGGAGGTGAGGGGCGCCTCTGCCCGGCCGCCCCTACCGGGAAGTGAGGAGCCCCTCTGCCCAGCCAGCCGCCCCCTCCGGGAGGGAGGTGGGGGGGTCAGCCCCCCGCCAGGCCAGCCGCCCCGTCGGGGAAGTGAGGGGCGCCTCTGCCCGGCCGCCCCTACCGGGAAGTGAGGAGCCCCTCTGCCCGGCCAGCCGCCCTGTCCGGGAGGGAGGTGGGGGGTCAGCCCCCCGCCCGGCCAGCCGCCCCGTCCGGGAGGTGAGGGGCGCTTCTGCCCGGCCGCCCCTACTGGGAAGTGAGGAGCTCCTCTGCCCGGCCACCACCCCATCTGGGAGGTGTACTCAACAGCTCATTGAGAACGGGCCATGAAGACAATGGTGGTTTTGTGGAATAGAAAGGGGGGAAAGGTGGGGAAAAGATTGAGAAATCGGATGGTTGCTGTGTCTGTGTAGAAAGAGGTAGACATGGGAGACTTTTCATTTTGTTCTGTACTAAGAAAAATTCTTCTGCCTTGGGATCCTGTTGCTCTGTGACCTTACCCCCAACCCTGTGCTCTCTGAAACATGTGCTGTATCCACTCAGGGTTGAATGGATTAAGGGCGGTGCAAGATGTGCTTTGTTAAACAGATGCTTGAAGGCAGCATGTTCGTTAAGAGTCATCACCACTCCTTAATCTCAAGTACCCAGGGACACAAACACTGCGGAAGGCCGCAGGGTCCTCTGCCTAGGAAAACCAGAGAACTTTGTTCACTTGTTTATCTGCTGACCTTCCCTCCACTATTGTCCTGTGACCCTGCCAAATCCCCCTCTGCGAGAAACACCCAAGAATGATCAATAAAAAAGAAAAAACATAAAAAAAATAAATCACACATTAACTGAAAAAAAAAAAAAGATGGTTATACTTAACATAGGAAGTATGGATAGATATTAGAAAAAAGAAAGGAAACATAAATGAAGGACAAATGAAAATTTACATGGAAGGAGAATTTCTTTGGGAAGCTGGAAATTTTTGATAAAAAGTCTCCTTGCTTTGAAATAAATTAAGGAAAGCAAAGATTTGTGACAAAATTTCAGAAGAGATACAAAGAGAGCAAAAAGGAGTTAACACATCAGAACACAAGCAGTAGATAGAAATAAGCTGGTGGAACTCAAAAGAAATGCAGCAAAAGAGTAGAATTATAATCAACATGAAAGATTGTTCAGAGGCAGCCCAAAGCAGAACTCATGGAGGACAAATACCAATCGTGAATATAGGAGATTGGTTTGAAAAACAGTCATTCAAAATAAAATACAAACAATGAAAAATATCAAAGTAATTAGACTCTGAAAATAGAAAATGGGAAGTGGTTGTCTGGGTGGAAGGGGAGACTTGGCTAGATGAGAGCAGGAGGGAAATCTCTGGACTGATGGAAACATTCTGTATCTGGTTTTGTGTGATGGTTACATAGTGTCTACATTTGCCAAAGTCAACAAAATGAAGACGTAAGATCTGTGCATTTTGCAGTATGTTAATTAGATGTCAACAAAAAATATGCAAAAGTGATTAGAGAAAATAGTAGATATGAATGGCAGAAAAAGGCGATCTGAAACATTCAACAATTTGTTTGTTGAATTTCTTTTATTTGTTGAGTTTATTAAATTTATTTTAGACAAAGTGTTCAACAATCCATAGGAACAAGAGTTTCCCATAATAAAAAATCAGAATCTGCACAGGAAAAGAATACACTATGTTCTAGGGACAATGAGCCCCAAATTATTAAGATGCAGATATAGCCTGCTGAATGTATTTAATAAGGACAATGGAAAAGTCCTATGACTTTAAAAAAAACCATGTATCTTGAAAATTGCACACACAATTTCTCAAAAAATAAACCTAGATTCAAATCAACAATTAAAACCCAAACTGAAGAAAACCTAAAAAAATTACTTTAAAAACATACTGTATATTAATACATATGAGGTATTGCTAAAACGGGGTTGAGAGAAAATCTTTTCCCCTTCAACATCTTACTAAGGGCAGAAACATGTAAAACATCTTCAACTCAAAGAGAAAATTATGTAAATAAGTAAATTGATAGATAAACATGCAAAGCCAAGAAAAGCAAAAGAAACCAATAAAGTTAAAATCAGGAATTATTGAATTGGAAAATCAACTAACCAGCCAACAAATGAAAGTCTTTAGCAGAACCAATACACACATTCAGAAACTTACCATTAAAAACAGTACAACATAATACATAAATCATTAAGTACTCTAACCAAGGATAAAAACATACCGATTAAAAATAGGGATGAAAATGGGAAAATAATTACAGATATACAAGAAATGTTTTAAAGTTTTTTGAGACTTAACCATTGTTTGTCGAGTTATTGCAAATGGATGTTTTATACGAAGCAAGTTCTTCCTGGGCCCTGGTTTATTTGACCAGTCTGGGGATTTTTGTTGTAATAGAAGAGTTCAAACTATTTTTTATCATTATCACCAATAATTGATAACATATATTGAACATCTGTTTTGTGCCAGGTATCCTGCTACACTCTTCTCATACATCATAATATTTAATTTCCAAAACCTCACTATGAAGCTGTTATTAGTTATATTTCATTGATTCTGAGACACCCAACTTTCTCACATTTTACTGTCATTAAGATTGTGATAGGTCTCACAATGAATGGCATCATACAATTATCAGATATTTTTCCTTTTTATAATATATAAAAATGGTGCCACTTATAATCAGTGACATACATCTTAGATTAAATGAAAAAGATAGTAACCATTTTATAAGTGAAGAGACAGAGCTAACAAGGTTTAACAACACACACAAGGTCACACTGAAGGGGTGTCAGCACAAGTCAGCCTCACACCGAATCCCTTCATAAGGGAAACACTTTGTCCTTCATTATCTCATTGTAATGACAATCACAATCTATGCTTTCTTGCTGTATCATTCATCTTCTACATTTTGTTCTATTTATTGTGATTCTCTTACTTATATTCTCTCCATCAGTTTGGAAGTGACTCATTACATGTCAATAGGAATCAACAATAAATGTGTAATGCACATTTATTATGCACCAGGTTTTCTGTTTAAAAGCACATAGAAAATAAATGCTTAATTCTCCCTGTTGAAAATAATAAGGGAAGAGACTTCCTTCCCTTTGCTTAGAGTATTTATTTACTTTAGAAAACTTACAAGTTGTTTCTCTGTCTCTTCGTAAGTCGTTAAAAGCTAAATTAGCCTCTTGTCTGCTGTATGGTCCAGGAATTCTTTCTCGAGGACCTGGGAACTATTTCTTTGAAATGCAATCATTAAGGAAGACAGCATCCCTATCTACCAGTTTCAGTGGGAGGGGAGAAGCTTAACTTTGGTAGATGCCTTGCTCCAAGTTGCAAAACTGCCTCCTGTGATAAAGATATTAGAAATTTATTTTTCCTTTGGATAAAGTCAATTAGCTAACAAGATGGTCACCCAATTACCAAATGAATTTAGAATGAATTCTGTGTGACAAACTGTGCCATCATGTCCTCTTACATGAGGACTAGTTATAGTTTGTCTTGAGAGCATGTATGTAATGATTTGTTTCTGCTTGGTAAGATTTCTTTCTGCTTTTGTAATCTCTTAGCAAAATGTATGTGATGTGCATTGCATTCTAATTTAATGCTTATGCAATAAAAATAGCTTTCTGTTTCTTCCACTTTTGTGAACATTTCTGGGTTAGGAGGAGATTTTGTTTATAATTACATTTTCAAACTGTAAGGACTAAAAGTTAACTAGTAAAGAGTTAAATAATTGTTCGGAATGATTTGATTATGCAAATTTATTCCATCACGATGGTCACATCAATTCGTGCTTATATACATGATTTTATGCTTCCATAAGTATGTCTAATATTACCCCTTTCCCCTGTAACTAAGCATTTAAAAACCAGACAGCTGCTGCTTTGTTGAAGAAAAGGTGGTGAGTTGATCCATGGGGCACACAGTTGGCATTGATGTTTGCTGAATTAATATGCCACGTGCACCAGCTGTCATGTCATTGCCAAGACTGTAAGTTTGAAATGATCTAAGAATTCTGCATTCAGGCTGGTGAAAAGCCTGGCACCATGATGGATGCCTGAGGAATGAGCTCTACCTTCCACCAATATCACACGTCATGCTTTTTCTTTATAGTTCCAGTAGTTGAAAGTTTATTAATATTTTATTTTTGTCAATTTTAGAAAAGAGCTCAGTTTGCAGCTAAAATATCTGGGAGAGGGAGGGTTACAGGGCAAGACACTTAAAGAGAAATCATACACAGAAATGAGTTCTGGGTTGTGTGACCCTTTATTCAATCAGGATGCAGAAGTCTTGCTGCGCTGCACAAAACTTTCTCTGGTCCACTTTAGATAAAAAAAGAGACAAACAATCACATCATTTAGTTCTCATATTTTGTTAATATTTGCAAAGCCCAATTTTAAGGTTTATTGGAAACTATATTGAGCTTGCTTCTTTCTCTGTTCATGATTGCATAGCTGTTATTTTTTCCACTTTGCCTTTGGTGACTTTGATTATTAATAACCACAACACATAAACCAACTGCATGAGTAACCATGTGCCTTTTCCCCTCTTTAGTTAAAATGTGATTGAGATAATTATTGGTTGGGATCTAAAGAGTGGAAAAGATATAATGTAAAAATTAGTGTTTTTAGTACAGTATGTAATAATTTGGACAACAGGAAATGCCATTTGCTGTTTTATGTAATTGAACCATGAGGGCTGGCCAGAGCCCTGACTGCAAGACAGGCAGGGGCCTCAGCAGCTCAACTGGTATGAGTTTAAGTGGAACTGGTCCAGCTGTGGGGCCTGGCTCCTTTAAGTGATGCTGAGTGGTCTAAATTAATTTCTGAGCAGAGACTCAGTGAACTTGAGGGGAATTTTTGGAGGGAGAAATTACAGGCTTTAGTACATGGTTGAAATGAAAGATGCACAAAAGGGTAGAATCAAGAGTAATTCCATGGTATTTCCCTTGGGTATCTAGCTGAATGTTGCACTGTTAACTAAGGTGCTGTCAACACAGGAGAAAATTAGGTTTAAATGAGGGAGATACTAAGATTGTAGCTGGACAGTTTATTCTTCTTCTTAAAGACAAAATAAAAGCCTAAGGAATATTTGGAGGGGTAGATACATTTAGGTGGTAGGTATAGTACCTACTTAGGCCATGTTAAGGCTTATATCACATGGATTAGGAGAAGAATGCACCCCTCTCCCAGTTGCTCAGACCCAAACTTAAAACCATTTATGTCTCCTCTCTTTCTCTTCCAATTCACATCCAATCCAGTAGCAAATATGTCAGCTCCGTATATATCCAGAAATGAAACTTTGCTGCAACCACCCTGGTCTAAGCATCAATTCTTGTCTGGATACTAGCCTCATCCTTCCCCTAGTAGCCAGGAAAGTTTATTTCCACACAACAGACAGATGGATATTTTAAAAATGTAAGACTGTTTAAAATAGTTTCTCATGTCACTCAAAAGTAAAAGCCATAGTCCTTTTCCACATGGTCCTATGCGGAACCATAGGCTGTCATTCTGGCCCTTATTTTTATTTGCTACTACTCATTGCACTCCAGTCACATTGGCTCCCATAACAAACTCCATTAACAAACTGGGGGCCTTTGTGCTTCTCACTCACTTTCCCTGGAATGCCCTTCCACAGATATTTTATGTTATTTCTCTTGTTTCATTCAAGTCTTTGCTCAATTATCACCTGCACAGATCTTCTCTGATCATTCTATCCGAATAGTACATGAGTCATGCTGTCATGCTCTATCCCCTTACTTGATTTATTGCTTATAGCACTTACATTGTCATTATTTTGTTTTTGTTTTACTTGTTTATGTATTGTATTTATTCATTATCTACCTGTCTGTCTGTCTATCTACTATCATCTATCTATCTATGTATGTTTATTGTCTGCTTTCCTCTAACAGAAAGTAAACTGTGCAAGGATGGGAACTTCTTTTGTGCTCACCACTGTTTTACCAATGCCTAAAACATAGCCTGGCACATAGATGCTCTATAAATACTGGTTGAATCAATCAGTCAATTCACTCATTTAATAAATGTGCCAGCAATGACAGCAGGTAATGGATTCCCATTCATTCAAAAGGTGAAAATATATAATATACATCACAGTTTAATGGAAAGAACAAGAAATATGAATTCAGGAATATTTAATTGATTTGGGAAAGTTACTTAAGCTTTATTAATCCTTGCTTATCATCTATAAAATGAGGATTAAAATGATAATGCCTCATAGATTTAATACAGAAATGAGCACTCATGTATATAAAATGTTCAGCATGCTTTTGGCATCCATTTAGTTACTCAAGTGATTGTAGCTATTATCATTCGAGATATTGTCACGGCCCTGAAGGAGTTCACATTCTTGAAAAGACCAAACATCTAAGTAGGATTACAACACAGTGTTAAAGGAATTTTGATAGAAAAGAGCACATGATATAGGTGATATTCAAATACTTGATAGCTGGTAGAGTCAGGACACTGATCAATCAGAAGGGAAATTGGCTTTAAAATCCAGTCAGTGACTATTCTGGTACCCACTGTTCAATTATAAATACTGGGAATGAGCCACAGATGAGAGATACTCTACTCTTCTAGAAAAAAATACAGATGCGCTATCAATTCAGATAATCCTCCCATTGGCCCCAGTAACTCAGGAACTATTGGCCTGATATTGAGCACTGGCCTTAAACTTATGCCTGATTCCTTCTTACTACTAATTTGGTTTGGAATGAAATATTCCAGAATAGGCCAATGGGTGTTTATCCTGTTCCCTGAGTTAACCCCTGTGACGTCCTCTTGGTCTGATTTCAATATCCAATTGACCAACCCTCAAAAGAAATTGCTCCAACTTTTGGCTTTTGGCATCACACCTTACTATTATTTCCCACATGGAGTCTGTGTATACTGTCTCTCTCTGTATGTCCATACAGGTGTCATCTTTTTTTTTTTCTCCCTGGAGAATGACACAGTCCCTGGGGCTTGGAATCTGTAGATAAACCAGCCTGAGTTTGCCTGCCTGCTTACCCGGACTTTAGAATATTTCCCATCTGTATTAGCATTCTCTAAAGGGACAGAACTAATAAGATATATGTATATATGAAGGGAAGTTAATTAGAATTGACTCACACAATCACAAGGTGAAGTCCCATGATAGGCCGTCTGCAAGCTGAGGAGCAAGGAAGCCAGTCCAAGTCCCAAAACCTCAAAAGTAGGGAAGCTGACAGTGCAGCCTTCAGTCTGTGGCTGAAGGCCCTGGCACATCGCTGATGTAAGTCCAAGAATCCAAATTTGAAGAACTTGGAGTCTGTTGTTCGAGGGCAGAAAGCATCTAGCATAGGAGAGAGATGGAGGCTGGAAGACTCAGCAAGTCTACTCTTTCCAACTTCTGCTTGCTTTATTCTAGCCCTGCTGGCAGCTGATTAGATGGTACCCACCCAGATTGAGGGTGGGTCTGCCTCCCCAGTCCACTGACTCAAATTTTAATATCTTTTGGCAACACCCTCACAGACACACCCAGGAAAAATACTTTGCATCCTTCAATCCTATCAAGTTAACACTTAATATTAACCATCACACCCTCCACCCATCTCCTCTTCTCCTTTTGCTAGCCTTGGTCATCCCACGGGACATTCCATTCAAACCAGCCCTGAGAGGTGGGAAGAGAGTGAATCCGTGGTTGGGAAGGGCAGTCTCAGACAGTAACTAAACTGGTACAAGCGCTTGGGAAAGGGGTAGGGAGAGAGGAATGCATATGGGAACAGTAGAAAATGATTTTTTTTAAAAGAAATTATTAGTAACTATGTCACAAATACAGTATTATGTTATACAGGTAATTCCAAAGTGTGAGTATGTGTGTGTATACCTATGTATTTCAATTAAATTAATTTGACTATAACAATTCAACCCAAGCCAACAAAGTTATTTATTATAACTGTAGTCTGTATATGAATGGAAGGGATAATATTTACAATCCTTTTAGTATCAAACCAAGCCTGTGCCTTTTACACATCTACGCTGTCCTGATGCCAGCTAGCCAGTACCCAAATATAAAGAGCTCTGAACAGTAAAGCCCTGTTTAGAATTAAAATTCTCCTCCTTTGATCAATGTTTGGACTTCTTAGCTGGCTCCTGTGTTCACCAAGATGCTGAACTCTTGCCTTGCTTACAGCTAGGATCCTAGTGCTTACTCTTCAGAACTAAGTGATGACATATACATATTGGCTTGGCTTTTGAACCCTGAATATCCTTCTTAGATGTGGCATCTGATTCCTCAGAGTATCTGACTCTCCTTACCCAGGTGCCCCTAAAGATAACTTGTAATGATGATTCTGTATGAATTGAATTATTCTAAATTGCTATAAGGTTTACTCCTAAGTATCTTAACCATTATTCTACAAATACTCCGAACTTTTTTTATAGTATCCGCATATTATACCTGGAAATATCGATTATGGAAAGCAAAAGAAAATGTATTCTGGGTCCACATAGAATTAATGAGGTTTTCTGATATACATTTTAGTCTCTTAATAAATACTCAATATTTATTCATCATTGACAACAAGATCTGCATAGATAATGCAGGCAAAGGAAAGTCTCGAATAAAAAATAGTTCTAAAATAAAAATTAGAGGTCAGAGAAACCAAAGGTCAAAATCTAAGAGGTATATGTTGTTAAAGAGTCATGTTCCAATTTTCACACTGTAAAAGTAGTAAAAACAAAAGGAATGATCCAGTATATTGGATTACTTGTTCATAGAAATAATGGCAAGAGAAAGGGGATTAGGACAGTTCAAGGGGTCTGTGAAGGGGACAGAGAATGAACAAGAAATATTTCCTGTTCTTTTCAAGGCAAAGGCACTATTAACTTGACAAATGGCTAGTTCATGGTTGTGCTGTTGATCACATATATTTATAGTGTCAGAAAGAAGTGGTGTGACAATGAGAAATAGGGTAGTTTGAAACTGTGGTTAGCAAAACAAAGGCAGAAAAATAAATGAAAAATTGTCTAAAAGTTTCCAAGATAATGGGGAATAAAGAATCCATGGCCATTTGCCATCCCCTACAGCTCCCTAGCATTTGGCTATCAAAATCAATAGAGTTAAATTTATCTAAGAATACCACCAGCACCCAAAGTTGATAATTTCAAAGGGAAACATCTAAGAGCTTAAATTCATTAAAAAGATTATGCCAAGAGCTTTTGATGAATACTTCCCCAGTCTTAAAACATATTTCCCTAAGCTAGAGTTTGGAGGGATAAGATAAAAGGCAAAGTGAACTGGGGGATCCTAGAAATAGCAAAATTGACAGAGTGTTAGGAGTATGGCAAGATCTGAGACAGAAATGACTGCAGACACCCAGGCAGATAAACTATACATAGTCTTGAAGAAAAATGTTCCATGTCCTTAGCATGAAACTAAAGTAGCAAAGGAAGTGCAGAAGGTTCCTAAATATGGTTTTGAGTACCCATGGGGTGCATGGGTAGCTGAGTCCTCCAGGGCAGAGCAGTCATCCTTCCCTGTACATATGCCTGGGGTCTATGATGCTGTCTATATGGTCTGTCAATTTTTGATGTAGACTTGTATTCATCAGCAGTTTGAAGACCTAGAGAACTTCCAGCAAGGACTTTATCCTTCATTACACCCTAAGACATTGCCCAGTCCCCATCTGACTTAAGCAGTGTAGATACTCGTCAACCATATATACACTGTCCAGTGATGCCCACAAACTTAGGAAGCAATGTAGGCTCTCATGGATGAAGGAGAGGGAAGTACTTGCTTTGGGGGTAAGGTTGAATAAGCATTCTTGTGACATTTTTATTGAATCTAAAATGGCGCTCCATAAATGATGTGTTGATTGTTATCATCATTATTATTTTATTTAATGCATTCTGTTTGTCATTTTGGGAAAAATAATTTTTAAAATAACTCCTGAAGGTATTGAAGTAGAGAAATACATAAACCAACTGAATTCATAGTCAAGGCTCTGATGCTCAATGACCAGTCTTCCTCACAATGCCATGTCAAAATAGGACTTGTCTCTGGCTGGGCTGGCTTTTAGCATGTTATGGATCTAATAGGCAAAAAATTATTTTTCTAGGCTTGATTAATATTTACATTACACTTCTGGGAAACATTTTGCACTTCACTTGTTACAACTTATTTTATCTATATGTTTTATTCTTTTTTATCTTTATGAATATAATAATGATCTAACTGCCATACCTGTCTCTCTATGTTCCCTAAGGTTGGTTGAAATGATGTGTTCGGCTAGCAGTTGTCCACTGTGTCCTTTAATGGTCAAACCTTTCTTTCTAAAGCTGCACTACTGACTGAAGGGATAACCTTTTTTATTCATTCAACTAATGTTTATTATAACCCTGGCCTCATGGAACTTAAGAGTCTGTTGGAGGGGATAGACAGCTGAATTAGTCAAACTGATTATTATGCAATTAAATACCTATGTGAACTAATGTTAAATTTTTGAAAACTTAACAAACTATATGAAGGGAGATTCCCAAGACTATAGTAATGCATAATGGAGGGCGCTCCATCCATCTCACTCCATCCAGGGGTGAGATGGTCTTCATTAAAAGCTTTTTTGAGGAAGAGTTATTTGTACTGAGATTAAAAGGATAAACATGAGTTTAATAAACCAGGGGAGGGGAGGGGAGGGGAGGAATGGGGATTGAGAAGACCATTTGACCATTTGAGGACAAATATTTTGCTAGACTGCAGTTTGATTTCCCAGCAGTGAAAAGGGGGGTTTTATACTGCTGATTTTCATTAATTAATTCAGCATGGATCTATTGAACACTTATTGCAGGCCGGAGGCTTTACAATATACGGGGAATACAATGATGAGAAAATAGCTATTCCCTTGGTTGTTTATTTATGCAATCACTTATTTGTTTAGCTTGCAGTCTAGTTAGGACAGACTAATTAAATGATAACAAAATAAAGTATAAAATTTCAAATGCAACAGTGCTATAATAGATACAAGATACATTTGTAATATATAATAGGAGTAAATCTTCTCTGAATTGATATTCTTAAACTAGTAGTTGAAGGATCTGTAGGTATTAACTAGGAGAAGAGGAGAAGAAGTTAATTTTAAGACAAAATAATAGAAGGTCAGTGTTAGGGAAGAGAGTACCAGAGAAAGTATGGTATAAAGTGAAAATGGAGAAGTTGGCAGAGGCTAAGCCATGCAGAGTGTTATAAGTAGGATGTGTTAGTCTGGGTCCACCAAGAAGCAGAAGCCCAGACAGGGTCTTATTAGGGCGAATGGCTGTGTGAAAAAAAATAGGAAAGGGTCAAGGAAATCTGGGAGAACCTTCAGACCATGCAATAACTTGAGTGAAGCATCTTAGACTGATATTCAATCTAAGGAAATTTCGATAAAGTTTCAATAAAAGGATATCTGGCACCAAAGTCTACAGACAATGGAGTACTCTGTCTCCTAAATTAGGTCTGCCTTAGTATTGTTGGAGAGCTGGCCATGTGTAGTATGGCTTATGGAGGCAAGCAGAGATTGATTTCAAACATTAGCAGCTTTGAATGTTTCTGATTGCACCTCTGTGGTCACTTAACATGTTCTTCTGAGTTTATAATATCTTTAAATTGGTAGTTATGTCTACCAACAGGATGAGATTAAAGATATATTTTGACAAGTATAGCTTTTCTCTTAATGTTTGTAAGGATATCTTTTGATAAACAGACATTTTATATTTTGCTGTATTCAAATCTGTCAGTATTTTCCTTTTTATTCCTTTCTTTTGTTTACAATGTTTTATCTGTGTCTATACAGCTTATTTTAGCACTTTAGAGCATGTGGACTTTAAACTGCCTGTGTTAAATTCCTGTCCCTCTAACTATATAACCTTGGATACTTTTCTTAATAAAAAAAATATTTATTGTAAAAGAACTGAAATCACAACATACAGTCTCTCAAGACCACAGTGCAATCAAATTAGAACTCAGGATTAAGAAACTCACTCAAAATCACACAACTACATGCAAATTGAACAACCTGCTCCTGAATGACTCATGGGTAAATAACAAAATTAAGGCAGAAATCAACAAGTTATTTGAAACCAATGAGAACAAAGAGACAATGTACCAGAATCTCTGGGATGCAGCTAAAGCAGTGTTAAGAGGGAAATTTATAGCGCTAAATGCCCATATCAGAAAGCTAGAAAGATCTCAAATCAACACCCTAACATCGCAATTAATCAGAGTGGTACTGAGGCAGATAGAGACACACAAAACCCTTCAAAAAATCAATCCAGTTGCTGGGTTTTTGAAAAAATTAATAGAATAGATAGACTGCTAGCTAGATTAATAAAGAAGAAAAGAGAGATGAATCAAATAGACACAATAAAAAAATGATAAAGGGGATGTAACCACTGACCCCACAGAAATACAAACTACCATCAGAGAATGCTATAAACACCTCTATGAAAATAAACTAGAAAATCTAGAAGAAATGGATAAATTCCTGGACATGTACACCCTCCCAAGACTGGACACATACACCTTCCAAACCAGGAAGAAGTCAAATCCTTGAATAGACCAATAAAAGTTCTGAAATTGAGGCAGTAATAAATAGCCTACCAACCAAAAAAAAGCCCAGGACCAGACGAATTCACAGCCAAATTCTACCAGAGGTACAAAAAGAAGCCAGTACCATTCCTTCAGAAACTATTCTAAACAATCGAAAAGGAGGGACTCCTCCCTAACTCATTTTATGAGGCCAGAATTATCCTGATACCAAAACCTGACAGAGACACAACAAAAAAAGAAAACTTCAGGCCAATATCCCTGATGAACATCGATGCGAAAATCCTCAGTAAAATACTGGCAAACTGAATCCAGCAGCACATCAAAAAGCTTATCCAACATGATCAAATCAGTTTCATCCCCGGAAAGCAAGGCTCATTCAACATACTCAAATCAATAAATGTAATCCATCACATAAACAGAACCAATGACAAAAACCACATGATTATCTCAATAGATGCAGAAAAGGCCTTTGATAAAATCCAACATCCCTTCATGCTAAAAACTCTGAATAAATTAGGTACTGATGGAACGTGTCTCAAAATAATAAGAGCTATTTATGACAAACCCACAGTGAATACCATACTGAATGGACAAAAGCTGGAAGCATTCCCTTTGAAAACCATCACAAGACAAGGATGCCCTCTCTCACCACTCCTGTTCAACATAGTATTGGAAATTCTGGCCAGGAAAATCAGGCAAGAGAAAGAAATAAAGCGTATTAAAATAGGAAGAGAGGAAGTCAAATTGTCTCTGTTTGCAGAGGACATGATCCTAATATTTAGAAAACCCCATTGTCTCAGCCCCAAAACTCCTTAAGCTAATAAGCAACTTCAGCAAAGTCTCAGGATACAAAATCAATGTGCAAAAATCACAGGTATTCCTGTATACCAACAACAGACAAGCAGAGAGCCAAATCATGAATGAACTCCCATTCACAATTGCTACAAAGAGAATAAAATAGCTAGGAATACAGCTAACAAGAAACGTGAAGGACCTCTTCGAGGAGAAATACAAATCACTGCTCAAGAAAGTAAGAAAGGACACAAACAAATGGAAAAACATTCCATCCTCATGGATAGGAAGAATCAATATCATGGAAATGGCCATACTGCACAAAGTAATTTATAGCTTCAAAGCTATTCCCATCAAACTACCATTGACATTCTTCACAGAATTAGAAAAAAATACTTTAAAATTCATATGGAACACAAAAAGGGCTGGAATAGACAAGGCAATCCTAAGCAGAAAGAACAAAGCTGGAGGCATCATGCTACCCGACTTCAAACTATACTGCAAGGCTATAAGAACCAAAATAGTATGATACTGGTACAAAACCAGACATACAGACCAATGGAACAGAATAGAGACCTCAGAAATAAGACCACACACATCTACAACCATCTGATCTTCAACAAACCTGACAAAAGCAATGGGAGAAGGACTCTCTATTTAATAAATAGTCCTGGGAAAACTGGCTCGTCATATGCAAAAACTGAAACTGGACTCTTTCCTTACACCTTATACAAAAATTAACTCAAGATGAGTTCAAGACTTAAACATAAAACCCCAAACCACAAAAATTTTTAGAAGAAAACCTAGGCAATACCATTCAGGATATAGGCATGAGCAAAGATTTTACAATGAAATTGTCAAAAGCAATTGCAACAAAAGCTAAAATTGACAAATGGGATCAAATTAAACAAAAGAGCTGCTGCACTGCAAAACAAACTACTATCAGAGCAAACAGGCAGCTTATAGAGTAAGAGAAAAAATTTTCAATCTACCCATCTGACGAAGGTCTAGTATCCAGAATCTACAAGGAAATGAAACAAATTTACAAGAAAAAGACCACCCCATCAAAATGTGGGCAAAGGATATGAACAGACACTTCTCAACATAAGACATTTACATGGCCAACGATCATATGAAAAAAAGCTCAACTTCACCAGTCATTAGAAAAATGCAAATCAAAACCACAATGAGATATCGCCTCACACCAGTCAGAATGGCAATCACGAAAAAGTCAAGAAACAACAGATGCTGGGAGGCTGTGGAGAAATAGGAATGCTTTTACATTGTTGGTGGGAATGTAAACTAGTTCAACCATTGTGCCAGACAGTGTGGGGATTCCTCAAGGATCTAGAACCAGAAATACCATTTGACCCAGCAATTGCATTACTGGGTATATACCCAAAGGAATATAAATCATTCTATTATAAGGATACATGCACACATATGTTTATTGCAGCACTATTCACAATAGAAAGACACAGAACCAACCCAAATGCCCATCAATGATAGACTGGATAAAGAAAATGTGATATATATACACCATGGAATACTATGCGGCCACAAAAAGGAATGAGATCATGTCCTTTGCAGGGACACGGATGAAGCTGGAAGCCATCATCCTCAACATACTAACACAAGAACAGAAAACCAAATACCGCATGTTCTCACTCATAAGGTGGGAATCGAACAACGAGAACACATGGACACAGGGAGGGGAACAACACATACTGGGGCCCGTTGGGGGCTGAGGGCAAGAGAAGGGGGAGCATCAGGGCAAATAACTAATGCATGCGGGGCTTAAAACCTAGGTGACAGGTTGATAGGTGCAGCAAACCACCATGGCACATGCGAACCTATGTAATAAACCTGCACATTCTGCACATGTATCCTGGAACTTAAAGTAAAAAAATTATATATATTTATTGAGCTCTTACAACATACTTAGCCTAAGTTTTATTTCTTTGATGTTGTTTCTGTTTTGTTTCTCTTTAATCTTGTTTTGCTTTTATCTGTGGTATATTTTTTCCATTCTTATGGAATGAATGAAGGGCAATGGGTTATTTTCTATATGAACAAAGGGGGAAAAGGGCAATGGGTTATTTTCTATATGAAATTAGGGGAAAAAGTTTTTTAGTAAAGATAGTTACCACCTTACTTTTTAGAAAAGATAACTCTAGTATCAGTATAGAGGGAAGTCTTTATAAACAGGGCAATAATTGAGGACACTATAACAATAATCTAGGTAACAATGAAGTCTTCATCCAGGACAATTATTGTGGGAATAGAAAAGAAAGGATGGGTATAATATTGGAAAAGTTAGATTCAGAAGGATATATTTTTGAAGTACTACAAATAACTAAGCTTATTGGCTGAGGAAGAGAAGAACACCTTCATAGGCTTTCTCAGAGTTTCCTAGACTTTGTAACTTAAAAAATCTATCATTCATTTATAGAAGAAATAAAGAGGTATAAGCAGACTTCTGGCAGAGTAAGTAATAGTTATGATTTTACATATTTTAAAATTGAGGAGACTGAAAGTAATCTAGGAAAAGATGTCTTGGGGAACTTTAACATTTAAATCTAAAGGCTGAGCACAGTGGTTCATGCCTGTACTTTGGGAGACTGAGAACTTTGGGAGGCTGAGGCAGGAGGGTCACTTGAGGCTAAGTGTTTGAGACCAGCCTGGGCAACATAGCAAGACCCCATCTCTACCAAAAAAAATTAGCTAAGAATGGTAGCAAGTGCCTATAGTCTCAGCTACTCAGGAGGCTGAGGCAGGAGGATCACTTAAGCCCAGGAGATGGAGGCTGCAGTGAGCTATGCTCACACCACTGCACTCTAGCCTGGGCAATAGGGTGAGAACCTGTCTCAAAAAAATCTTTTAATAAAAATAAAATAAAATATTTGGTAAAAAATCTGAAGTTCAAGTGTTAGAGTGTAAAATGACACTTAGGAAAATACCAACATGTAAGTGATAGAGATGAGAGTTGAATTTATATGAGTAGATGATTTCAAAACAAGAGTGTATACGTGGAAAGGAGAGGAAAACCAATAATAGACCCCTAAGGAAAAGCAACATGTTGAAAGATGAAGAGAGAAGACTGGAAAGAAACACAGTGAGAGAGAAAAAACATTATGTAGTATAGTGTGATGGAAGCCCTGGAAGAAAAAGTATTTTCAACAGCAGGGAAGCAATATTACTGTCAGGGACTTCAGACTTCACACTTCACTTTACTCTCATAAAGTAAAAATGAAAGGAGCTCACCCACTGGATCTGGAAAATTGAAAGTAATTTGAAAATCTTAGCAAGAATATTTTAAGAGTCTCACTGATAAGGACAAAAGGACATTTTCCTAAATTTCTTGCCCCAGGTCACAAGGGCTAGGGCTGATTTTTTTTGCAAATGAGCTAAGGCATTATCTAGCCATTATACTTCTATGTACTTCTGCATGTGGAGCCTGAAAAATCCCCATCAGCCATGACGGCTACTGGGAGTGCTGTTGTGTTCAGGCGATGACAGCATCAGCCATCACCCAGAATCATCTCATTCATCTTGAATCCTACAACCACTGTCCCTGCGGCATAGAAGATATTCATTGGTTCAACAAACATTTACTGAACATCAGCTCTATATCAAGCATTGGAAATACAAAGATAAATAAGACTTGGTTCCTCCATATGAGTTCCTGTTTGGCTAGTCAAAGAAACAGATGTGAACACATTAGGGAACTGATTTTTCATTCTATAACAACATAGCCTATCAGGTAGGAAGCAAAGATATATTATTAAAAAGCCATATATCTACTTATTTGATGAGCTTAAATCTTTTACAACTAGAATGGTATCTTTTTTGCTTTTTGTAGCTGAATACAAATAGTTGAAACTGTGCCCTTTCACGTCAAAAATACCTATATAATCAAAGTAATGTATTGAAAGACAGACATCTTCACTGCAAATTCAATACCTGACTCGGATCTTCTCTGTGATAGTTGGTAGATGCTAAATTATTATTAATTTTTGTCTATACAAAGCCAATAAAATAATTTTTATTCTGTTTCTATACAGAGAGCCAATAAAATAACTTAGGTGTAAATATTTGATTATTTATATTTAGTTTACAGCAACTATACCAAATATCTGACATGCACACTTGCAGTTGTTTTCTTCTGCACCTGTGGCTGACACTGCTAATTAAATATGACTCTCTCTAGTCATAGATGTGGACACACAATCCTTTTCAGCACAGTGTTCCAGGCAGCCATTACCAGTCAAATGACAATGGGACATGAAATATATTTGTCTTCCCTGATCTACATGGTGTTAAACATATATTACAACATAAATGGCCTAATCAATCAATCATTTTAAACAAAGACAAAGCCTATTAAATATATATCTCCCTACTACATATTTAGGGAGCTCCCAAATACAGCTAGAATTTATTGGTACTTTACTGTATATTAGATACTTTTTAAGTAGTTTCTTTATATTAACTCATTTATGTGTCATAATACTCTAAATTCTATGCCATTGTCAAACCCATTTCATAGGAGGAAAATTGAAGTGCAGAAAGATTGAGTAACCTCTGTGCCTCTCACATATCTACTAAGTAGGAGACTTGAGATTCCGTCTGGTTTCTGAGCCCATGCAATTAGCCAGAACTACAAACCGAATCCATGGAAAGATGTGCCTGAAAATTACTTTATTCAGAAAATTAAGGATAAATTAATTATAACATTGTAATTGGTGCTAAGACATTGTATATTTTTAGGAAGTGTTCTTGGAAGTTAAACCACAAGATAAAATAGGCAGGTGCATCTACTAGATTAATGTATACTTTTTGCTCATCTGATAGGTTGTGCTGAAAGCACTAGATAAAAAAAGAGGAGGCATTGATGCTAGTCTTTGTGTTGCTGCTTACCTCTTCATGCCTCAGAAAAACAGAGTATTCATAGCATTTCAGGGAAACATATACATGTATCCATTGCTGGTATCATGGTCAACCAAAGTGATATTTTTGATACTGGTTTGGTAATAAATGTCTTTAAAATATTAATATTTCCTGATCCAGCAATCCAATGCTGAAAAAAATCCAAATAAATATTTCAATGTTTCTGTAAAAAATAAAGCACTTGTACACAGATGCTTATACAGCAAGATTACTTTAGTAACGTAAAGTTGTAAACAATAATATGTCCCAAACTAAGGTGATGTGGAAATAACTACTGTAAATTTATTATTACCCTTTTCAGTATCATAGATTTAGGTGTTAATAATAGTATAAAATAACAGTTATAATAACATAAGGTGCCAGGAGTAAAGAATAATTGGAATAATAAATTTAATGGGTTAATTGTAGATGAAATGAAAATTGTAATAGTGAACCAAAATGATTTTATGTCAATAAATCAATGAGGAATGAGAATCTTCCAAGTATTTATCAGTGCATACATAGATGGGAAATTGCCAGAGAATATAGCTGGTTTGAGTAGGATTTCATTAGCATTGCTTAACCAAGAAAATTCTTCCAGAAAGAATTACAAGTGATTGTTCTGATGCCAGAAATCCTAATAATGTTAACTTTGACTTGCAGCCAAAGTAATATACTTAAATTAAGATGCCAGGAATTTCCCTCATGACCTATTATACTAGTTATTTAATGCTTCAGAATGGACAATGGACCTTGCAGAGTGACAAAGAGGGAAAGTCAAGTCACTTCAGGCAGAAGGGGTAATGTGTGTGTCACAGTCCCATTATTGTGCATAAAATGTCTAGGAAAAAAATGAATTATTTAAGATATTCCATCAGAAGTTGTGACCAGAGTCTCTTAACTTTTGCAAATAAGAAATTAGGGCAATTTATTACTTTAATATATCCATTGAACATCCATTATGTGTTAAACACTCTATTAGGCTATTCCCAAGTGTTATCTTATTTAATCCTCATAATAACTTTACCCATGTATTCAACAAATAACCATAAGATAATTATTATTATTTTCCCATTATAGACAAGGAAAGTAATACTCTGAAACAATAGGCAACATACCAATGTAAGAGCAACTATATGCTAGAAGTATTTACAATCAGATTTGCCTGGTGCCAAAGCTCTCTCTGCTAGTTCATTTTGCTCCTTAGATGAATGGAGGGCTCCTTTTTGTTCCCGTGCAGTAATTTGGCAGATATGGAGGACTGCTCAGGTCTCCCTTGAAGAAAGAATTTGCTGTCAGCTGTGAGAAGTGCAAAACTCCAAGTTCAGCACCTACATAATCTGCTGCTGCAATGTTCAAGCCAAGGCCACACTCTTTGTGGAAGTTCCTAGTCGATGTTTGAGCACAGTGAGAATAGTAGGGTTTGCAATTTCTTCCTAGCATTTGACTCTTCTAATGGGCAATCTTTGCTGCAGGGTTACCTATTTGGTTGGCCAAGACTTTTCCAGTTCTCCAACCCTGATTCCTTCTCCTTTATCTTTCACAGGCACTGAAAAGTAAAAGATAAGGGTGGATAATAAATACAAATAAAACAATGTCTGGTTGTTATTACATTGTACTGCTCTACAACAGGAAAATTTTTAAAAGCTGAGGACATTTAACAAACAATTAACAAACAGTGTCAAAGTGATAAGCATCTTCTGTCATGGTAGGGTTAGTGTTTCATTCTCATAGATACAGGAACATATTCTGGATACAGATTTACCTTTCCTGCCTGCAGAATTTTGCCTAGCACCACTAGTTCAAGAGTGCCTGAACCATGAACCTTAGTTATAGAATATCAACAATATAACATCCAATCAGGAGGCCCTCTTCATGGTAAAGAACACGCTGGAGTGAGTCAATGACCATGAGATCCACTGGTCATATGATGTACTTGCACTACCCAGAACCATCTGGTCTGAAGAAGCAGTGCAATGGCATGATGAAGAAACAACATACATACTGCTAATCCAGAGGCAGTACTCTTTGAGGATGTGGTGCTGACTTTCAGGAAGCATTATGCACACTGAATCAGAGACCTTCTTAATAGGGAGAATACATCAGTCCAGAAACCATGTGGTAGAAGCAGGAGTGACCCCTCTTACTATAATTCTCAATGGCCCACTTGTAGAGTTGAGCTTCTTGACCCCACAACTCTGAGCTCTGTAAGGTTATCGGTCCTGGCCTCCAAAGAGAGCACCCTGTAGCAAAGGGATACTTCAAGGGTTCCGTGGAAATATGAGATATGGTTCCTGGTTGGGCACTGTGGATTCCTCATATCCAGAGACTAGCAAGCAAGACAAAGAGTCACGATTTTGACAGTACTTCACTCTGATCCTCAGGTAGATATAGGGTTGTTGTTACATAATGTGATCAAGAGAGATATATGTGCAAGTCAGGTGGTCCACTTGGGCACCTTGTGTATCCCCTTGCCTAATAGCAACTCTGAGTGTACAAATACTACAACACCAACCTAAGAAGGATATGGTTATCAGGGGCTCAGAGACCTCTTCAATAAGAGTTTGGGCTGTACCACATAGTAAACTACCAAGACCAGCTGGGGTAATAGCTGAAGGGTAGGGAGATTTAGAATGCATAGAGGAGAAAGACTATGAGACCAATTGTAATCCAGAGACCACCTGCAGTGACAAGGGCTATACTCATCCCAATAGGCTTCCTCTTCTAAGCTTTTCCTCAGGAAGAGATGTACACTAGAACTCAGCAAGACCAGCTCCCAAGAAACATTTGACTAAGCACCAGAGAGGTATTAAGTTTTGGTCTTTTTTGTCCAATGTGGAGCATTGAACAGATACTGCACAATCTTTTTTCTCCAAGTTCCCTACTGGGTCAACTGAGACTTTATTAGATCTCCATGTTGAGATGAAATATCCCCTGCCCAATTCTCCATCCTCACCTCATTATTTTTATAGGTTTCAGATCGGTATAACAACGAAAGTTTTCTTCTGTTTGTCCTAATGAAGTCTGTCTGATCATAACAGGGATAGGGCAAGAAAGCTTGCTTTAACTTCTTTGTTATTTGACACAAGATTTGCCAGCCCATGATTAGCAGTAATATCACTCCACATGAATCTATTATTAGATTTTTATTTTTATCATCTTAATCCAGTAAAAACAGGATCCAACTAAACGAAAACAACTTACCAAGCCCAAAAATTTAGCTGCAACCTAGAGTAATGGAACTGTGGTCTAAATACTGTAACATTTATTGTGTTGATATAACCATATGTAAATAAATAAGAAATAAACTGAAAAATCCTAAAGATGCTTCAAGAAGATGGTAACTAACTCTCATTATTGACATCTGGCTATGTTTGGGCATGAGGATAAAAAGGACAGTCAGTTAAAGTAAGAGCAAACCTGTATTACTTCTCTAACATTGTATTTATTTTCAGTGTTTTTTTCCCAAAGAGATTTGGGAAATCCAAATCCCTCCCAAATCTCGTGTTCTTCTCACATATCAAAACCAATTATGCCTCCCCAATAGTCCCCCAAAGTCTTAACTCATTTTAGCATTAACTCAAAAGTCTTAAGTCCAAAGTCTCATCTAAGGGGAGGGGCTGGCATGAAGGTCTCTGAAATGCTCTGGAGGCATTTTCCCCATTGTTTGAGTATGAACACTTGGCTCTTCTTTACTTATCCAAATTTCTGCAGCCTTGAATTCCCCCCCAGAAAATGGGTTTTTCTTTTCTGCTGCATGGTCAAGCTGCAAATTTTCCAAACTTTTACGCTCTGCTTAAAAGACAAGTCCCTTCTACCTATGAGCTTGTAAAATCAAAAACAAGTTAGTTACTTCAAGATACAATAGGGGTACAGGCATTGGGTAAATACTCCCATTCCGAAAGGGAGAAATTGGCCCAAACAAAGGGGCTATGGGAGCCATGCAAATCCGAAACCCAGCAGGGAAGTCATTAAATCTTAAAGCTCCAAAATGATTTCATTTGACTCCATCTCTCACATCCAGGCCACACTGATGCTAGGGGTGAGCTCCCACAGCCTTGCGTAGCTCTGCCTCTGTGGCTCTGCAGGATACAACCCCCATGGCTGCTTTCACAGTCTAGCATTGAGTGCCTGTGGTGTTTTTAGGCACACGGGGCACGCTGTCAGTGGATCTACCATTCTGAGGTCTGGAGGATGGTAGCACTCCTCTTACAGCTGCACTAGGCAGTGCCCCAGTGGGGACTCTGTATGGGGGCTCCAACCCCACATTTCCCTTCTGCGCTGCCCTAGTAGAGGTTCTCCATGGGGGCTCTTCCCCTGCAGCAGACTTCTGCCTGGACTATGAGGCATTTCCATAAATCCTCTGAAATCGTGGCACAGGTTCCCAAACCTCAGCTCTTGCCTTCTGCACGTGCACAGATCCAACACCACATGGAAGCTGCCAAGGCATGGGACTCACACCCTCGGAAGCAACAGCCTGGGCTGGACCTTGGCCCCTTTTAGCCATGGCTGGAGCTGGAGTGGCTGGGATGCAGTGCACCACATCTTAAGGCTGCACCAGAGGACCCTGGGCCTGGCCCATGAATCCATTTTTCCTTCCTAGGCCTCCAGGCCTGTGATGGGAGGGGCTTCCAGGAAGGTCTCTGAAATGCCCTGGAGGCATTTTCTCTACTCTCTTGGCTATTGACATTTGTCTCTTCTTTCATTACGCAAATTTCTGCAGCCTAGAATTCCTCCCCAGAAAATGGGGTTTTCTTTTCTACTGCATGGTCAAGCTGCAAATTTTCCAAACTTTTATGCTCTGCTTCCCTTTTAAATATAAGTTTTAGTTTCAGGTCATTTCTTTGTTTATGCAAATGACTGTAGGCTTTTAGAAGCAGCCAGGACACATCTTGAATGCTTTGCTGCTTAGACATTTCTTCTGCCAGATTCACTAAATCATCTCTCTCAAGTTCAATGTTCCACAGATCTCTAGAGCAGGGGCACAATGCCTCCAGTCTCTTTGGTAAACATAGCAAGAGTGACCTTTATTCCAGTTCCCAATAAGTTCCTTATCTCCATCTGAGACCACCTCAGCCTGGACTTCATTGTCTATATCACTATCAGCATTTTGATCACAACCATTCTACAAATCTATGAATTTTCAAACTTTCCTATGTCTTCCTGTCTTCTTCTGAGCCCTCCAAACTGTTCCAACCTCTTCCCATTACCCAGTTCCAAAGCTGCTTCCAAATTTTCATATTTCTTTATAGTAATAATTCACTTTTCTGGTACCAATTTTCTGTATTAGTTCATTTTCATACTGCTACAAAGAACTACCTGAGACTGGGTAATTTATGAAGAAAAGAGGTTTAATTGACTCACAGTATCATAGGCTTAACAGGAAGCATGGCTAGGAGGCCTCAGGAACTTTCAATCATGGAGGAAGGTAAAGGAGAAGCAGACACTTTACTGTGATGGAGCAGGAGAGATACAGAGTGTGTGGGGGGGATTGCTATGCACTTCCTTTTTTTTACTATTCTTTTTTTTTAAATACTTTAAGTTCTAGGGTACATGTGCACAACATGCAGGTTTGTTACATACGTATACATGCACCATGTTGGTGTGCTGCACCCATTAACTCGTCATTTACATTAGGTATATCTCCTAATGCTATCCCTCCCCCCCCTCCCCCCACCTCACAACAGTCCCCGGTGTGTGATGTTCCCCTTCCTGTGTCCAAGTGTTCTCATTGTTCAGTTCCCACCTATGAGTGAGAACATGCGGTGTTTGGTTTTTTGTCCTTGCGATAGTTTGCTGAGAATGATGGTTTCCAGCTTCATCCATGTCCTTATGAAGGACATGAAGTCATCCTTTTTGATGGCTGCATAGTATTCCATGGTGTATATGTGCCACATTTTCTTAATCCAGTCTATCATTGATGGACATTTGGGTTGGTTCCAAGTCTTTGCTATTGTAAATAGTGCCTCAGTAAACATATGTGTGCATGTGTCTTTATAGCAGCATGATTTATAATCCTTTGGGTATATACCCAGTAATGGGATGGCTGGGTCAAATGGTATTTCTAGTTCTAGATCTGTGAGGAATTGCCACACTGACTTCCACAATGGTTGAACTAGTTTACAGTCCCACCAACAGTGTAAAAGTGTTCCTATTTCTCCACATCCTCTCCAGCACCTGTTGTTTCCTGACTTTTTAATGATCGCCATTCTAACTGGTGTGAGATGGTATGTCACTGTGGTTTTGATTTACATTTCTCTGATGACCTGTGATGATGAGCATTTTTTCATGTGTCTGTTGGCTGCATAAATATCTTTTGAGAAGTGTCTGTTCATATCCTTCACCCACTTTGACATGGGATTGTTTGTTTTTTTCTTGTAAGTTTGTTTGAGTTCTTTGACTTCATGTCTAAAACACCAAAAGCAATGGCAACAAAAGCCAAAATTGACAAATGGGATCTAATTAAATTAAAGAGCTTCTGCACAGCAAAAGAAACTACCATCAGAGTGAACAGGCAACCTACAGAATGGGAGAAAATTTTTGCAATCTACTCTTCTGACAAAGTGCTATGCACTTTCAAACAACCAGATCTCATGAGAACTCTATCAGGAGAGCAGCAAGGGAGAAGTATGTCCCCATGATTCAACCACCTCCCACCAGGCTCCTCTCCTG
Source organism: Pan paniscus (assembly GCF_029289425.2). Lineage (NCBI taxonomy): Eukaryota > Metazoa > Chordata > Mammalia > Primates > Hominidae > Pan > Pan paniscus. Next base: position 34,961,476 of record NC_073260.2, read on the forward strand.
ACACATGGGGATTACAATTTGACATGAGATTTGGGTGGGGACCCGGAGCAAAACCATGTCAACCATGAATACATAGAATTTTTATTTGTCAATTATATACTTCAGTTAAGCTGAAAAAAGAAAATCAAAGAGAAGTTACACTAGTTTCTTGTGGCTGCTTTAACAAATTAAAAACCAGCTTTGTGGCTTAAGAAACCCAACACTTATTCTTTCACAGTTCTAAAGGCCAGAAATTCAACATCAGTTTCACTGGGCAGAAATCGAGGTGTTGGCTGTACCATACTCCCTCAAGAGGCTTGAGGAGGATGTCTATTCCTTGCCTCTTCCAGGTTCTGGAGTTATATTTCTTGGCTCAGGTCCGCCTCCTCCATCTGCAAACCCAGCAGTGTAGCATCTTGCAATACCTTTCTCTGATTCCATTGTCACATTACCGTCTTCCCTCTTTGGTCCCCTGTTGAGTCTCCCTCTGCTTCTCTTTTATAAGGATACATGTGATTGAATTTAGGGCCCAACCAGATAATCCAGGATAAGCTCTCCTCTCAAGATCCTTAGATTAATCATGTATATTTTCATATACTCTCACACTGATAGGTTTTGTGGATTAAGAGGTGACTATATCCTTGGGAGGGAGGTCATTATAAAAGTCTGCCACAGAAATTAATACACAAAATCTGAGTATAAAAAGATACAGAAAAGAGTGTGGTTCATATTCAAGAAAAATGCACTCAGTAGAAATTGACACTGAGTTGGCTTGGATATGGGTATTATTAACAAGTGAACAGATAGAGAATATCAATGGAGCAATGTAAAATATTAAAAAAGTGAATAAAGGGGACATTATGTAAATCACCAAAATGAAAAAAGAAATTTACTAAATAGGCTCAACTGCAAATGTGAGAAAACTGGAAAAGAATAAGTGAAGTTAAATATAGATTAGTAAAAATTATTCCGTTCAGAAAAAAGAGAGAAAATATTAAAGAAAATAAAACAGACTCAGAAACTAGTGCAACAATGTAAAATGACCCAGCATACATGTAGTGATTCAGAAAAAGGGAGGACCAAAAGAAAAGGCAGAAAAATAGTTGAAGAATTAATGGCCACAAATTTTCTCAATCGTATAGAAAATATATTCAAAGTTAAGAAAATGAAAACTTAAATTGTAGTTTAAGTTTGGATGAAAATATTTGCAACATGTCATTTAACAAAAAATTGTATTCAGAATATATAAGGAATCCAATAACCTAACAATATGTTGTCTTCTTCATCAATAAAAAAATGAGCAAATTATTTGGACAGATACTTTGTAAAAGGAGATATGAGAATGGAGAACAAGTTTATGAAAATGTGCTCAACATCACTAGTAGTCAGAGGAACACAAATGAGATAGCACTATTTACTCACTAGAATGACTAAAATAAAAAGACTGAAAATACCAGTGTTGATAGGGCCACTTTTATAAACCAGCTGGCAGTGTTTTATCTTTTTCTATGAAGTTGAACATACTATTATCATATAAGACTCAGCAGTTGTAGTCCTATATTTCTATCCAAGAAAAATAAAAGTATATATCCACACAAAGGCCTTTACCTAAATGTTCATAGCAACATTAAATAGCTCTACAATGGAACAACAAAAATGTCCATCAACTACTCAGTGGATAAACACATTGCAGAGTATCTACACAATAGGGCACTACTTAAAATAAAATAGAATAAATTACTGATACATGCAATAATATGAATGAATCTCAAATATGTTAAGCAAAAGAAGCCAGAGCAAAGTCTGTATTCGTACACTCTGATTTAATTTTTGTGAAAGTCTAGAAAAAGTGAAATGTGTTGACAGAAAGCAAATTATCAATTGCCTGGGGCCAATGATTGAGGGTATTGACTGCAGAAGGGCACAATAAAACTTTTTGTGGTGATGGAAATGCTCTATATTTTTATTGTAATGGTGGTAACATGACTGTGGACATTTGCCGAAAGTCACCTTACTGTGTACTTAAAAGGGATGAATTTTATTTTAGTATAATTTGTACCTCAATAACACTGTTCAGAAACACAAGTGGATGTTGGCTACATTATTAAGTGTTTTTCCATATGTAAGTTTTGTGCTATATAATTTTATTTTGTATTCACAAGAAACCCTAGAGTACATACCAACTGTGAACAACCTGAAAAAGATGATTCCATTTACTATAGCCACAAATAAAATTAAATGCGTAGATATTAACTTTAACAAAGAAGTTAAAGATCTCTATAATGAAAACTATAAAATGCTGATGAAAGAAATTGGAAAGAATCCCCCAAAATGAAAAAATATTCCATGTTCATGGAATGGAAGAATCAATATTGTCTTGGTCTGTTGTATGCATGTGGCATTGATCATTGCATATTTCGGGAGCGGGAAAGGAAAACATTCAGAAAAAATATTATCCTCATAGAAAAACAAAATTACCTCAGAAATTAAAAAGATGTTAACCTAGAAAATTTCTAATAGTCTTATGTTTTACTAAGCTAATTCCATTCCATTCCATAATATTAGGACTCTTTATTCACCTTTACTCCTCTTGCTATCTTTAATTCAAAGATTAGTGTTTGAATAATACAAACCAGTTCATATACAGAGGGAAAATAGCAAGGAGCACACAAAAAGACATAAAAGCAAAGACCCATATCTGCAACATCCCCTATTCCTAGTTCTTTTTTCTGAAAGAAAATATTTTAAACTATTTTAGATGATACCTAGGGATTCTCTGTTGTTTAAAGCAATTTAGTGTACTTCCACTACTTCTCATCCCCTTTTGCAGTTATCTTCCCGTTAAAAAAAATAAATTGTATATGTGTACGTGTGTGTATGTGTGTGTGTGTGGTTGTCCTATAGGTAATATAACTTGAAATTACATACATCCTTAAGTTTCAATTGACTGACTTTATAAGATGAGTGAATTATAAGATTCCTTAATATCTATTTAGAATAAATACATTTTAATTTTCACTTTTTAAAATCTCTGATGACTATTTTCTTTGTCATTTTTCTGTCAGGTGAACCCATAAATTGTCATGATTTATAACATTTTCATTTGCTTCTGAAATATAAAAACCTTTTTAGCCTATAAGTTTATTCTAAATATTAATCAATATAGACAGAACAGCATTAAAAATGTATAGGAAAGCAAATGTAATTGTAAATTCCAAAGGTCTTGTCAGCTGAAGAAGAATCAAGCATCCAAGTAAACAAATTCTATTTTCCCATGTTTTATCAACTATTCACAATTGGGCCACATTTGACTTTTTATTCTGGTACAGATTTTTGTCTTATCAATAATTTCTACTTGTCTTTCCTTTTGCCATTGTTGAGAGGTGAGATTTGCCCATTTTTAAATTGGATTATTAGACTTTTTCCTGTAGAGTTGTTTAAGCTCCTCCTTTTATATTCTGGCTTAATCCCTTGTCAGAAAGGTAGTTTGTAAATATCTTCTCTCATTCTATGGGCTCTCTCTTCACTTTGTTGATTGTTTCCTTAGTTGTGCAGAAGCGTTTTAACTCAACATGATCCCATTTGTCCATTTTTGCTTTAACTGCCTATTCTTGTGGGGTATCACTCAAGAAATTTTTGCCCAGACCAATGTATTGGAGAGTTTCTCCAGTGTCTTCTTGTAGTAGTTTCATAGTTTGAGGTCTTAGATTTAAGTCTTTAATTCATTTTGATTCATTTTTGTATATGGCAAGAGATAGGGTCTCATTTCACTCTTCTGCATATGGATATCTAGTTTCCCCAGCACCATTTACTAAAGAGATTATCTTTTCCCCAGTGTATGTTCTTGGCACCTTTGTCAAAAGTGAGTTCACTGTAAATGTATGGATTTGTTTCTGGGTTCTCTATTCTGTTCCGTTGTTCTGTGTCTGTTTTTATGCCAGTGCTGTGCTGTTTTGGTTACTATAGCTCTGTAGTATAATTTGAAGTCAGGTAGTGTGATTCCTCTAGTTTTGTTCTTCCTGCTTAGGACACTTTTAGCTATTCTGGAACTTTAGGGGTTTCATATAAGTTTTAGGATTCTTTTTTCTATTTCTGTGAAGAATGTCATTGATATTTTGATAGGGGTTGCATTGAGTCTGTTGACTGCTTTGAATAGTATGGACATTTCGACAATATTGATTCTTCCAATCCATGCATATGGAATATCTTTCTATTTTTTTTGGTGTCCTCTTCATTTTCTTTCATCAGTGTTTTAGAGTCAAAATGGAAAAGGCGGAAATCATGGACACTCTAGGAGCTTCAGGCAATAAGTGTCCATAAATCTTTCAGGGCCAGAAATTGTCAGGCTTATTGATTCTCATTTACTGTATCCATTTCAAATTCTCGAAGAGAGCTATGGTTGGTTCAAAGTTTGTTAGGAATCTGCCCTTCAGTTAAGGGTAAGGTGATAGAATATAAACAGAGCCAAAGATCAACTTTAAAAACATTCTACTAATAGAAAGCATTAACAAAATGTTTATGTTTGTATGGCAACTGTGGTTCTCACTTCACTCAAACAAACATTTCAGGGTTCAATGTGATAGTGAGGCTCATTAGCCACTGGACCTGAAGGTCAAAGAATCCCTATAAGAAATTTTTCTGGTGGCTGTTGCTAAACAAGAAATTAAATAGCTCATATTGACTACAAAATATTCCTTTTTTTCTATGTACTTTTCATGGTTTCAGATGCAAAGCACACCTTGGCGTCAAAAAGCAGAATGTAGTTTTAAGCTGTACTATTCATATACATTAATATTCCTTGTAAACAAACAAGTAAACAAAACCCAACAGACTTGAAAGTGAAAAAAAAATTAGTGAACCAATGAAAAGAAACAGAATAAATAATTAACCATACAGAGGTTTTTCACAAATAAGTCAATTGACTCCCAACATCACCTTATAATAACTTTCTGCTTTCAAGTTAATATATAGTCCTAAATTAGAGATTATGACATTCAGGCTTAAAATAATAAAAGTGTATAACTCAAAAAAGATGTCATCAGTAAATTGCCTCATTTTGTAGACAAGAAAACAGCATCAGAGAAGAGAAAGGATTTTCTAAGATTAAAGAGTTTGCAAGACAAGAGCTGCAATCGAGACGTGAATCAAAATTCAGGGCTCTTTGGACTAGTTTCTAAAATGGTACTTCATCCAGTATTCTAAGAAGCTTCTATTCTGTTGGCTGTTGAAATCTTTTGGTCATAATAATTGGGGTTATTCTATTGGAAAAATATCCTGCTGTGTTCTATAACAGAATGATTTTTTCACAAACTGATTCTCTAGTTTATTTTTAGGATGAATATTTTCCCAGAAAGATAAAAATTGTCAGTGATATTATTTTGGTTATTTTTAGACTTGTATTTGAGGACATTTTATGAAGCTAAGCATTTTGACTAAGCTTATTCCTCTCAGATATTATTAATAATTCATTTTAATTTTTTTCTGATGACTTTTGAAAATCTAGTTTGAATTTGACTAAAGTACCTTTAATAATTTTATTAAATTTTAAGTTTAATGCTTATTTTAACAGCAAGTAGGAGCTATTTTTAAACCTGGACATATAAAACTAAATAATGCATGGTTTCTATTTTTCAGGAATTCATAGGATAACTAGGAGGAGAGATGAATTTAAATAATTATAATGCAATGTAATAAGTAGCACAGTTTGGAGAAGAATTAGAGTGTTACAAAAACATGTAGTACTAGTTACAGGGAATAACTGTAACAGGGAATATATATATATATATATACACACACACACATATATATATATGAAAGATTATGATATTTTACTCAAGGATATCACAATTTGAAGCTTTCAATATTGTTCTTTATCCAACGGGACAAATGCCCTATTGTGACTACAATTTGCATGGTCATTTTTAACAAAAATAGATGGTTAAAAAAAATGAGACTTTGCTAGATTATTTGGAATAAAAACAATCAAACATGAATTTTTTCCCTCTATTTCTAATATGGAAATACGATGTCAACAACACAACAGAAA